>NC_089493.1:256747468-257995593 GCF_036850765.1 Saccopteryx bilineata
TCTAGGATGGGAGGGAAAAAAAAAGACTCTCATATTTGGTTGGTTGGGATAATAATTAGTATAATTTTGGACAGCTTTTGGCAATATCCACCATAATTTTAAGTCTTGACTCCTCTTCCAGTTATTTGTTCTTCAGCTATATCCCTTAAAGAGTATAAATATAAGTCAAATAGAATGTGTATCATAGTATTGTTTGAAATTGGGAAAAGTGAAAACCTCCTTGATGTCCTTAATAGAAAACTTGAAATCGTCTGATATATTCAAATGTCAGAATACCATGTATCTGAATATGGTGCAGCCCAGCTGTTAAAAAACAAAACAAAACAAAACCATTTTGCCTGACCAGGCGGCGGCAAAGTAGATAGAGCATCGTCCAGTTTGCAACCCCAAGGTCGCCTGCTTGAGTGTGGGCTTATCTGGCTCGAGTGCGGGCTGTGAGGGTTCACCAGCTTGAGCATGGGGTTGCTTTCTGGCTTGAGCATGGGGTCATACACAGGGCCCCATGGTCACTGGCTTGAGGCCAAAGGTTGCTGGCTTGAAGCCCAAGGTCACTGGCTTAAAACCCAAAGTCATTGGCTTGAGCAAGGGGTCACTCATTCTGCTGTAGCCTCCTCCCCCCCCCCCCTTCAAGGCACATATGAGAAAGCAATCAATGAACAACTAAGATGTAGCAACAAAGCAATGATACTTCTCATCTCTCTCCCTTCCTATCTCTCTGCTCCTATCTGTACCTCTCTGTCTCTCTGGCTAAAATAAAAATAAAAAATTCTGTGTACTAAAATGAAAAATTATCACTATGTGTGGAAATCTCTAAAAAGTTGTACAAGACACTGAGCAGTGGCTGTCTCTGGGGATTGAGGGCACAGGGGTTGGATAGGGAAACTCTTTCTTTATATGTTACATTCATTAATATATGAATGACTTCACAATGATCGTGTATTATTTTGATAACAATTACACATGGAATTCAATTAATGACATTCATTTTAAAGTCTGTAAACCATCCAGTTCAGTAAACGTCCATTCCTTATCCCAGTGGCCTACAACATTTTAAGAGGAAATGTGGTTGGTGTCCAGACAGAGCACCACAGGACTTCCAGAGAAATTATGAGTTTTGTTGTCAGAAAAGTGTTAAATTGTGCTCTGATATTTTCCTCTCCTATGAAATAATATAAATTTTAAAAAAAAACCAGTTTTGTTGTCAGATCCACTATTGATATAAACTTGTGAAAATTATACTGTTGGTCAAATAAGTTTGTAAATATGATATATATGTTTGCTCGCTTATAGTTTGCATTGGGTGTGGGAGACAGGCTGTAATCAGGCAGGGTGGTTATAGCCTTAGGCAGGGATCGAGAACCTTTTTGGCTGAGAGAGCCATGAATGCCACATATTTTAAAACGTAATTCTGTGAGAGCCATACAACAACCCGTGTATGTTACACATTATCCAATAAAAATTTGGTGTTGTCCCAGAGGACAGCTGTAATTGGCTCTAGCCACCCGCAACCATGAACATGAGCGGTAGGAAATGAATGAACTGTAATACATGAGAATGTTTTATATTTTTAACATTATTATTTTTTTTATTAAAGAGTTGTCTGCGAGCCAGAAGCAGCCATCAAAAGAGCCACATCTGGCTCGCGAGCAATAGGTTCCTAAACCCTGGCCTAAGGCTTAGTTTTAAGACTAAGCTTTTCCCCACACTCTTGACTGTTTGCACGGTGTGGGGTGGTGCACTCTCAGGAGGAATCCCATTATGCCTCAGATAAGTGACTTTGTATCAGAGACTTTTTTGTTTGTATATTGGATTAAAGGTTTTGATTTCTACACCATAAAGTGGGGCAGACCGGGAGCTTGCTCTCTCTTGGTTCCTGAGATTAGCATTAGAGAGGAGAGCAGAGAAAGGAGAGCAGAGAATGGCCACGTGGAGGAGGCCAGAGAAGCAGCCAAGATGCTGAAGTGCTAAAAGAGAAGACAGTTTGTGCAGAGAGAAGAAGATGGAGAACAGAGGTGAATAAGGCTGATGAGGTAGAAAACTTTGATTTTAGGAAACTTGGATAAGTCAGTGGCTTTGGGAGCCCTGAATGGAAAGGGAAGTGTTTTCCCACTGTGTGTATTTCTTGCCCACCAGGTGCAAGCTAGGATTAAAGCTAATGGCCCACCAGTTATTGGCTTCGTTGTTTTATTACCATCTGTCCGAATCTAATGAGAACCTGCATGGGCCAGGCGGCTGTGATGGTGGCCATAGCTACTGGCTTTACATATACCCTATCAAGCTCCTTGTTTCATTATCTACAAAATAGTCAAAATATACCTACCTCATAGGAAAACTAAAGGGGATCAGTGAATACTAAGCATGAAACATAGAATTTACCACCTGGCACATAGTAGGCTCCTAATAATAGATTCCTTCTCCCACAGTCACTTTACCATTTATTACCCTTCTCCCCACAAGTGGCACTTGGAGACAGAAAAATGGAATATCTAACAAGTTAATTTTACTACTGATAGTGGGGTATAGAAAAGATCTAGAATATCTCATCTGGAGAGCGCAGAAACAATGGGTTATAAAAGTTCTTGGGTTCCCAGTGGATTTCACTGTTTCCTGCAATGTATAATAAAGCCTGTTTGTTTTCTAGCTGAGAATGTAAAAGGGTAGCAAATCATTCTAAACCAGGGTGACCAACTTCTCCTGGTTTGGCATTGAAAAGTCTGCATTGCAGGAACCCCCCCACTGCCTCTTAAGTCCCACATAAACCAAGAAGGTCGGTCACCCTATAACTTTGGTGACTGCTGATATTACTGTCCTCTCCCACAAACCCAGTTCCACCTGGGCTAATTCTGGCCCATGTGAGGCACTGTTCTCAGAAGGCCCGCTGGCCTGGCGGCCAGGCCGAGGGGGACCTCATCCTGCCAGACAGCCTTTCCCAGCACCTTGGGGAACGGCTTTTCTGAAGCCACGCAGGGTGCCCAGGGCCTCATTTGCATGTGAATGCGCTTTCAGGCGCAGTGGGTCTCCGAGCTCTGGGAACAAACGGGGAGGTTTGTGTTCACTGCTGAATGCCGGCCATTCTTCCTGCTTTGCATTGCTATCTGTCACCTCAAATGGTGAGGGTTAGACAAACAGTCCCCCGAACTGTTTAAAGGAAAACTGCCCCTGCCCAAACAAGACAGATTTGGATTTTCTCATCCCAGGGATAATGATAAAGAGAATAGACTTCAGCCTCTGAGTCCAAATCCCGTGCCTATTGAAAGATTGAAAGTGAATTCACTTTTCCTTAAAAGTGGCCACCAAATTAAAAGAAGAAAAGGCTTTGTTTAGGTTTGGGTCTGTTTTTCAGCTCCTCACAAGCCTTGCTTCAATGCATCCAGCCTGTCTAGGTCAGCAACAAGAAAGTGGCTCACTCCGCAGTTGCTTTTCTGGCTAAATGCTGGTCCCGTTCCCCCCCTCCCGCGCGCACGTCCCATTGCTAACATCAGTCAGCATTCAGAACAGACAATTGGTTCTTTGAAAATCAACTGGAAAGCTCCCATTCCTGTGCCTCCAGTGGGGAGCAGGGAGGGGAGCA
Organism: Saccopteryx bilineata; assembly: GCF_036850765.1. Classification (NCBI taxonomy): domain Eukaryota; kingdom Metazoa; phylum Chordata; class Mammalia; order Chiroptera; family Emballonuridae; genus Saccopteryx; species Saccopteryx bilineata. Next base: position 256,751,040 of record NC_089493.1, read on the forward strand.
GGGAGACAAGGGCAACTTCTAGGCTATTAAAACATCCATCACAGACTCCTTTGCTGTATAATAGGCACCTCCCAGAAAAGCCAAGAGCCAAGGCAGGGTAGAAACAATGACTTGTGCTGGACCTGGGCAGCATCTCTCACAACTCTGGCTCCTGCACTCCAAGCCCCAGGTGGGTGGAAATGAAGTGTCCTTTGCGTCAACGGGTTTTTCACGACTCTCATTTCTTCCTGTGTTGACTAGGAATTTTCTCTGCCACCAAGCAAAGAGTGATGTTTTACTTAAAGATACTGCGTTTTGTGAAGCAGACAGCCTGTTATTACTTAGCGGCCACAGTACATTGTGGATGCAGCCTGTTGTTTTTATTAAAGGGGTTGTCAGGATCTATAATTCACACATCATTAACTGCTTCATTAAGACAGCAGCCCCGTGGGCCCTAAACTTGTAGCAGTTTGAAGGCCACGCAAGTAAAATACTCTCCTTGCCTGAGCCAGGAGGCAGCCCCCTCCCCCACCCTGACCAGTGGGAGTGTTTCAAAAAGTGCTGTTTTCTAGGAAAAAGCTTTTCAAACTCTGGCACATCGATGTGTAAAACATATTCACTTAAAACGGATTTAAGTTAAAAGCATTACTTTGCAACGAGCTGCGCAATGCCACATCATCCATCAAAACCAACGCGCAGAGACTGAAGCGTTTTCGCATGCCGTAGCCTTTTTACCGGAATGGAAAGCAAGACCATGAAACACACAGAAGGGAAAACATCTGAAAATTTGTATATGGTCCATGACGTTGGTATTCCCCTAACATGGATTTTTCTAAGCATCATTTACATAAACAATGGAGCCAAATCCTGTTTTCCTTCAAAGTGCCTTTTTTTTTTTTTTTTCAGCAATAGTCTACAGATCTTGAAATGCAACAGGGGGGCTCTGGTTTCCCAGTGAAATCATACCATGGGGTCTGTTTCCTCCAAATAAATGTGCCATATGAAACCAGCCGCGGGCCAGGCCCAGATCAAACTGAGAAATAGCTCAAGACCTCTGAGGGCTAGCTAGCCAACACAGCCGATGTAGAGACCGCAGTTTTCAAACTCAGCCCTAATAGTTTGTTCAGACCCTCCCCATGTGGTTCTGTGTATTGGACTTCCTCTGAAGTTTGTGTTTGAAGAAGGAACTCTGGGACGAAATTAAATAGGAAACACTGTGATGGGACTGAATTTTTTGATCCTGTCCTGGTTGCCATTTTCCTCAGAGACCTGCTTGATAACTGGCTAAGTAATAAAATTCCACTATAATAGATCTGACAGGTAAGAGGTAAAAACAGAAAATGCTCCTGGATAACATTTGTGTTTTTATTTAAGTCTTTAACCTCCTAACCAAAAAGACTTAAATGCAAACGTCAGGCTGCATGGCAGGGCTACTTGGCAAAAGAGTTTTGCACAGGAAAGGGGGAAGGAAGGCGTCTGCCCTGAGCTTAAAGTCATACCTTAGCCCTTGTCTAAACAATGCTTGTCCAAGTGTGGTGCTCAGACCAGCCTCACTTGGCAATTTGTTAAAAATGCACGTTTTCACCTGACCTTGAGGAAGGAGGAGGAGGGGTGAAGAAGCAGATGAGCGCTTCTCCTGTGTGCCCTGGTCGGGAATCGAACCCAGGACTCCTGCACGCCAGGCCAACACTCTACCACTGAGCCAACCAGCCAGGGCCACTCCTTGAATATTAATACTAAAACAAAGTTGGTATTAGAACATGAAGGCAGTAACCTCTAACAGGCATCCCCAAACTACGGCCCACGGGCCACATGCAGCTCCCTTGAGGCCATTTATCTGGCCCTCGCTGCACTTCCGGAAGGGGCACCTCTTTCATTGGTGGTCAGTGAGAGGAGCACTGTATGTGGCAGCCCTCTAACGGTCTGAGGGACAGTGAACTGGCCCCCTGTGTAAAAAGTTTGGGGACCCCTGCAATATGTCAGAGAACTTCTAGTTCCCCAAACCCACAAGGTGGGTTTTGGATGCCCCAGAACTATTCCTCCTTTTCTAAATAAGAATGCCCTGATTTTCCTCGGGGTGCATACGCTTTCCCCAACTTGTGTTGGTCTTTGAAACTGAGAATCATGTGTCTTGTCTTCTGCTAGACAAGGTGCGGGCTTGTGGCTCGGTCTGGGTTGATTGGTTGCTTTCCTTGAAATTAAAATCTTGATCAGAGTGACACAACTGCGTGTGGTCAGAGTACATTCCACAGCAGTGACCGACTCCCGAAGAAACGCTTCATCAGTTCCTGCTACCAACACCCCCAGAAGGACTTCCTGTGTGGGATGATTCTTAATTCTTTCAGCTCCTTCTGACCCCATATTCTGTCAATAAATTCTCTTTTGCTTGCAACCAAAGAATCCTGGCCAACACTGGTTCTCAAGTTCCTTGAGATCAAAGGTTCATTTTGAAAAATGTTTAGGTTTTTTATTGTTATTAAATCTTGTTCCTGTTATTATTACTGCATAACAAACCACTCTAAAAGATTTTATTCCAAGATTTTATGTGTCAGGACACAGCAGGAATGGTTTGTCTCTGCTCCAAAATGTCTGGGACCTCAGCTTGGAAATATCAAATGCCTGTGGAAGGTGGAGGGGTCACTTCAGAGTTGAAGGCTAGAATCATCTAGAGCAGGGGTCTCAAACTCAACTCAGCATGTGGGCCGCAGAGCAAGATCACAGCCGTTCGGCGGGCCACACTAGGTCTACAAAAGGCAACTGTTACGCAACACTTTTCTCACTGCAGTTGAAAACAAAAAATAATCAGTACAACAAGCACAATCGTACATGCAGTTTACTCAGTGTCACAAAACGACCAAAAACTGTAGTTCGCATCACAACTGCTGTTAACTAAGCTAATATCTAGATAGGATGCTAGAGAAATGAAAAATACAAGTAGGCCCCTAGGCTTACTTAATTTTATCCAAAATATTTTGAACTTCGTGGATTAGTCTGCGGGCCACACAAAATTGTTTGGTGGGCCGCGAGTTTGAGACCCCTGATCTAGAGGTATATTCTCTCACGCATCGGGCAACTGAACTTGGCTGACTCAGAGGTTTAACTCAGCAGGGCCATGACCTGAGTACCTGTTTACATAAGGCCCTTCTACTGGCCTGGGCTTTCTCACGGCATGGCAGCCTCAGGGCAGCTGAACTTCTTACTCGGTGGTTCAGGACCCCACAGCAAAAATCTTAGCCAACAAAATGGAAACTGATTACCTTGTATGGTAATCACAGTTCCAACCCTGATGCAGTCTATTGATTACAAATAAGCCACAGGTCTAGTCCAGATTCAAAGGGATAGGATACAGATTCTACCTCTTGATGGGGCAGAGTCAAAGAATTTGTTGACCTGCTTTAAAACAACTATCAAAACATACAGTAAAGTATATAAATTCCAGTAATCATAAGTGCACAGCTAGATAAAGTTTTACACATGTACCCACACACACACCACTTTCAGAACCTTCCTCAGCACCCTAGAAGTTTGCCTCACGTCCCTTCCACGGTCACCTCAAGGGGCGATCATTGTTCTGACTTCTAGGGCCATCAATTATTTTTGCCTGTTCCTAACTCCATTAAAACTGAATCATACAGTTTACTCTTTCGCTTTTTTTTTCCTTGGCTCAACATAGTATCTTTGAGATTCACCCATGTTGTTATATGTATCAGCAGTGGTTTTATGTTTTGTTTTATTTCTGTTTTTTTTCTTTTTTAGCAAGAAAGAGACAGAGACAGGAAGGGAAAGAGATGAGAAGTATCAACTCTTAGTTGCATCACTTGAAATGTTTATTAATTGCTTCTCATATATGACTTGAATGGCGGGGAGAGCTCAAGTTGAGGCAGTGACCTTCGGGCTCAAGCCAGTGACCATGGAGTCATGTCTATGATCCCACTCTTAAGCCAGCAACCCTGCGCTCAAGCTGGCAAGCCTGCTCTCAAGCCAATGAGCCCACGCTCAAGCCAGCAATCTTGGGGTTGAGAACCTGGGATGTCAGCCTCCCAGGTTGACACATTATTCTCTGTGCCACCACTGGTCAGGCAGCAGTTTGCTCATTTTTATTTCTATGCAGCATTTCATTACATGACTGCTTCACAGTTTATTTATACATTCTCTTGTTGATGGACATTTGAATTATTTCCAGTTTGGGGCAGTTGTAAATAAAGCTATGATTTCTATTAGACTATTTTAATAACAATGTTAATAAACCCCTGCCATGATCTAGTAGATATTGATTTTAAAAGCATATAATGCTAAAACACAACTTTTAAACCTTCACACTATTAATATCTTCCAAAAACATATACATGCATTTTAAAAACAAGACATATGAACATGCCATTATTCTTCCTACTAAGAACTCTTAATACCACAAGGATTTGTGAACCCCTTTGCAACAACCTGTGCTCCCCAACCCTACCGTTGGAGGGTGTGGCTCTCAGGACAGGAATAACTACTATACGAGATTCAACTTTGGGCTCTTTTCAATAAGATGTGTGCTAAATTTTGGATGCCTCTCTTCATTGCTGCAGAGTCACACGCTATCACAATCACGCCACAAAGAAGAGTTTATAATCACCATTCTCCTATTACCCTTTCTTGCTTCCCACTGAGGCACAAATTTGGATCCCAGTGGGACACGTAAGCCCAGGCTCTTCTCTGCCAAGTAGAATTGCACATGGTAAAAATGGCTATTTCTGTCATTTCAGTAATGAGGTTGACTTTCATTTTGAATGAAATTTGAACTTAATTCATCTGAGTTGAAGCAAACCAAATCAGGCATAAGTAAGAGTCCATGTTGGAATTGTTTTTTCAGAATGGCCTTCCAGTTTTCAGAAATGCTCTCAAGTCACCCCACCCCATTTCTCACTGCTTACTCTCCTGCCCAGCTTGATTTCAACTGAACACTGGAGTTGAAGGTGAATTTTGGGGGCTGCTTACTCCATTTCTCTGACGTTGTCCCACCCTTCCATGTCTCACGGCCTTCCAGGCTTTCATCCTTGAGGTGGGTTGTTTGGAGACACTCAGCTTTCACCAGGAGATTTTTAAAAAACAAAAAACCTGTGGAAACCATCCCTCGTTGCACCATCTCAGGTTTTGCTTTATCACGGTGATCATCACTCTTGGTCTAGCAGGGAGATAGGAAAACTGTGTGGAATGTTTGATGGGACTGCACACAAAGAATGCAAAGTAAAATGGATGACATTGTATTGTACACTTGGATATTAACCTCAGAGTGCCAGGAAGAACTTGATTGATGCTATGCCCAAGATCCACTTGAACTGCGTGAACTCATTCATTTTCCTTTGCTGACGATGAGAACACCCCATGGGTTAGCACTAAGTCAGTCTCTGGGTAGAGGTACTGTAAGTGGTGATGTTATACAGTCTTCAGAGATGAGATGTGAAAAACCTTTATCAATTATTTTGATGTAAATAGAGCTAAGTTTTAAAGTTTTAAAGTCCTCCCCGTCAGCTCCTATTGGCATGTGTGTAGATAACTGATACGGCTGTCTCTTTCTCTTTAATCATTTTGTGGCTGGTCAATATTATGATAGTCTCCAGGGAAACCATTACTCTAAATACATGTTTTTCAAGTCTTAGTGATTTCTTGAGGAGTGGTTTTGGGGAGAGGCTCTATCAGGAAAAAACATCTTTTGCTGGCAATAAAACGCAGATAACGACTAGACTTTTGCTCTTTTGTACACAGGTCACAAATGATGACAGAGCCTTGCTGTAATTCATCAAAATATACATACTACAAAATTGCAACTGATGCCAAGATATCATTAACCTTCATTTACAAACAATGATATTTCCCTCTCCTTGAATCACCTCAAGTCATTCCATTTAATTTTCATGAGTAGGCCCTTCATCGTCCACTGATACACATATGTTATGCAAGTCCTGACAAGAAGAGATTACTGAAATTCTCTTTATTTTTATTTTTCTTTTTTTGTTTGTTTGTTTGTTTTTTGTATTTTTCTGAAGCTGGAAACGGGGAGAGACAGTCAGACAGACTCCCGCATGCGCCCAACCGGGATCCACCCGGCACGCCCACCAGGGGCGATGCTCTGCCGCTCCAGGGCATCGCTCTGTTGCGACCAGAGCCACTCTAGCGCCTGGGGCAGAGGCCAAGGAGCCATCCCCAGTGCCCGGGCCATCTTTGCTCCAGTGGCGCCTCGGCTGCGGGAGGGGAAGAGAGAGACAGAGAGGAAGGAGGGGGGGCTGGAGAAGCAAATGGGCGCTTCTCCTATGTGCCCTGGCGGGGAATCGAACCTGGGACCCCCACACGTCAGGCTGATGCTCTACCGCTGAGCCAACCGGCCAGGGCCTCTTTATTTTTCTTTTAAAGAATCTCCTAGATGATTATTATGGGTGCTCATCAGAAAATCAAGTATGAGAACATTGTAATATTTGCCACTATAAAAGACTCATAGGAAGAGGCTGAGCTACTGCCCAATTCCCCACCTGCCCCCAACCACCACCACCACCACCACCACACACACATACACACACACACAGAACCTTACCACTGTCCAGAGTCTGAACCTAGAAATATCATTCCTCCAGGGAAGAGACTTAAGCCTAACCACATTAGTTATACAGATGTGTGACTCTTTGCCTGGGATGAGTAGCCCAGAGCATGTTAGTTCTGTTTCTTGAAACAACATCAATTCTTCCATTTTGGTGTAGAAAACCAGTGCTGGGACAATTTTGCATAGTGTGGAAAATGTGACTTGAAACCCCATACTATCAGCTGGCAGCACTGGGCTTATTTGCTGCTCCCTTGATGCCTGCACCAAATATATAGTTATGTTGATTTTGATTTTTTTTTCAAGATGTTTAGCAATTGCACAAAGATATTTGATTATTTTTTATTTATTTTTATTTATTTTATTTTATTTTATTTTTTTCTGAAGTTGGAAACAGGGAGGCAGTCAGACAGACTCCCGCATGCACCTGACTGGGATCCACTCGGCATGCCCACCAGGGGGCAATGCTCTGCCCATCCAAGGCGTCGCTCTGTTGCAACCAGAGCCATTCTAGCACCTGAGGCAGAGGCCATAGAGCCATCCCCAGCGCCCATGCCAGCTTTGCTACAATGGAGCCTTGGCTGCGGGAGGGGAAGAGAGAGACAGAGAGGAAGGAGAAGGGGAGGGGTGGAGAAGCAGATGAGCACTTCTCCTCTGTGCCCTGGCCGGGAATCGAACCAGGGACTCCTGCACACCAGGCCAACACTCTACCACTGAGCCAACCGGCCAGGGCCAAAGATATTTGATTATAAATGCCAAGAAAGTTATTCCAAAAGTTATAAATAATGAAAATAACATTTTTGCCTTGTACCAAGAAGGAAGAGATTACCTGAGGCTAGTTTGCACATTTCAAGAAGATTTCTAGATCTTGATACCTCTTCTTTTCATAGGCCTATTTTTTTACTTATTGGTTTCTTCTTTTCATAGGCCTATTTTTTTACTTATTGCAATATAACTTTATACAGCTTTGAAGGGGTAAGAAACATAATATTAAGCAGAAAATAGGAATACCTATCTTTTTATCTTTTTTACTAACTCAAAAGTTCCTTAAGCATCTTGAAGTTTGAATTTTAATATATATTTTTTATGTCAAACAAAGTCTTTAGCCTAATGTAATATTCAAAATGAGTTCTCCACATGAAGTTTCTGATTGTGTGGATGCTGGTTCTGACATGTCTAAGACCAGATGGTATTTAGATCTTTCCTGCCCCTTTGTCAAACTTCCTTACCTTATCTAGTTATTTTTCAAATTCTTCACAACCCAGCAGATAGAACCATAGGGAGAATGAATGGGTCACTAGCAACATCTTCAACCAATGCATAAATAACTATTTTAATGATTTGGGAAAATTCTCTTCAAATAACATTAATCAATGCTCTCAGGATGTAAAACTATTTCCTGGCAATTCTGTTCATTTGCAAACCAGTCCAATTTCCACCTTGTTGTGCTGCCCTGCCAAAACACAGAGAAAAAGCTCAGAACTCTGATTGCTAAGGGATCACCAATGATTGGCTCAAGATTGGAATCTGACCATAAAGGGGTACCAATTATACTTCCTCTCTCACTGGAATTTTTTTCTACTTCCTCTCTAAATTTTTATTATTAAATTTACATAAGTGAAATCATTGTTTTTACTCTACAATTCTATAAGGTTTTGTTTTTTTGTGTGTTTTTTGTTTTGTTTTTTGGGGGGGGCTTTTTTTGTATTTTTATGAAGCTAGAAACCCGGAGAGACAGTCAGACAGACTCCCGCATGCACCCGACTGGGATCCACCCCGCACGCCCACCAGGGGGTGACGCTCTGCCCACCAGAGGGCGATGCTCTGCCCCTCTGGGGCGTCGCTCTGCCGTGACCAGAGCCACTCTAGCACCTGGGGCAGAGGCCAAGGAGCCATCCCCAGCGCCCGGGCCATCTTTGCTCCAATGGAGCCTGGGCTGCAGGAGGGGAAGAGAGAGACAGAGAGGAAGGAGAGGGGAAGGGGTGGAGAAGCAGATGGGCACTTCTCCTGTGTGCCCCGCCCGGGAATCGGACCCGGGACTTCTACACGCCAGGCAGACGCTCTACCACTGAGCCAACCTGGCCAGGGTCTACAATCTATAAGTTTTGACAAATGACAAATGCACAGATTATGTCACTACCACTATAGTCAGGCTACAGAACATTTTCATCATCCTCACTACCCTAGAAAAAATCCCCATGATACCAATTTGTAGCAAAAAAAAAATGTCTTCACCTCTAACTACTTGTAACCACAAATTTGTTCTACATTCCTGTGGTTTTGCCTTTTAGAGAATGCTATATAAATGGGATCATATGGGCCTTACTTGTGGTGGCACAGTGGATAAAGCATCAACCTGGAATGCTGAGGTCACTGGTTCAAAACCCTGGGCTTGCCCGGTCAAGGCATATATGGGAATTGATGCTTTCTACTCTTTCCCCCTTCTCTCTCTCTTTCTTTCCCTTCTCTTGAAAATGGATTTTTTTTAAATGGCATGTCACCTTTGGAATATAGCTTATTTTACTTAGTGTAATGTATTTGAGATTTATTCTTTTGTATATATCAATAGTTCCTTCCATTTTTATTACTAAGTAGTATTCCATTGTATGGATGTACCACAATTTGTTTAAGCATTTCCAGTTGAGGGACATTTTGGGCGTTTCCAATTTGGGGAAATTATGAATAAAGCTGTTAATAAAACAATGATTTCCAACCGCAGATCCAGTTTTTCAATGATTTATGTAAGTGAAATCATTGTTTTTACTCTACAATTCTATAAGGTTTTTTTTTTTTCAACTGGAGGTTGAAAAACACTGCTATAAACATTTTTGTACAGTTATTTTAGTTCACTTGGGTAAATATCTAGAAGTGGTATTTCTGAATCATATGCGAAGTATATATTTAACTTTATAAGAAACTTTTCCAAAGCAGTTGCACACATTTTGCATCCTTGCCACCACAGTGTGGGGTGTCTGGGAGCTGTACACCTTGGACAGTTCTTTTTAACCATTCGAATAGGTGTGTAATGATATTTCATTGTGGTTTTGACTCACATTTCCCTAATTAATAATGCCAAGCAAGTGTTTTTCATCTACATATGTTGTTTGGTAAAGTGACTTCAAAACTTTTGCCTATATTTTAATTATGGGTTTTTTTATTGAGTTTTTTTTTTATAAATAAATTTTTATTAATTTTAATGGGGTGACATCAATAATACAGGGTACATATATTCAAAGAAAACATGTCCAGGTTATCTTGTTATTCAATTATGTTGCATACCCATCACCCAAAGTCAGATTGTCCTCCGTCACCTTCTATCTAGTTTTCTTTGTGCCCCTCCCCCTTTTTATTAAGTTTTAAGAATTTTTTTCTATTTGGTATCATACCTAACTATTCTTTGCCTAACTCAAGTTCACAAAGATTTTTCTACTATGGGTTCTTCTAAAAGTTTTATATTTTACCTTTAGATCTATGATCCATATCTAATTAATTTATACAAAAGGTGTCTTATTGAAATTTGAACTAAGAGGTCCAGAAGCAAGTTGTTGGTAAAGGACTTTTTTTTTTTTTTTTTTCTTGAAGCTGGAAACGGGGAGAGATAGACAGACTCCCGCATGCGCCCGACCGGGATCCACCCTGCACGCCCACCAGGGGGCCACGCTCTACCCACCAGGGAGCGATGCTCTGCCCCTCCGGGGCATCGCTCTGCTGCGACCAGAGCCACTCCAGCACCTGGGGCAGAGGCCAAGGAGCCATCCCCAGCGCCCGGGCCATCTCTGCTCCCATGGAGCCTCGCTGGGGGAGGGGAAGAGAGAGACAGAGAGGAAGGAGAGGGGGAGGGGTAGAGAAGCAGATGGGCGCCTCCCCTGTGTGCCCTGGCCGGGAATCGAACCCGGGACCTCTGCGCGCCAGGCCGACGCTCTACCACTGAGCCAATCGGCCAGGGCCGAAGGACTTCTAAATAAATGATTCTGATGTAAATTTGGGGATAGCTACCATGCTGTGCCAAGCAGAGGCTTAATAAGCAAAAAGCAGCAGAAATGAGAGAGTGTGTGACCTCTGAGAGGCAATGAGTATAACCTAGCATCTTGAATCTCACATTCCCTGAGTCCTAGGTCTTCTTTCTGTCTGCTCTGTGGATGGCTTTGACATTGTTGTTGGGATCCCTAAATGATTCCTTGCCCTGCTGCCTGAGTTAGCCTCGGTGGGGTTCTGATATTTGCCAACAGATGAACTTTGACAGAAACAACTTGACACCCATTATGATGATCTTAACTGAGTGTGTGTCTGTGCACACATGTGCCTGTGTATGCGTGTGTGTGTGTGTGTGTGTGTGTGTGAGTAACCTTAAGTAATATAACTCAAGTATATGGCGGAAAAAAAATAATTTCTTCCTTTTGTCTGATGTTCAATTCCACCTCTCTAACACCCAGATGCCATTGGCCGAGAAACATTAACCGTCTTGTCAGATTTAACATTTCGTCTGATCTTATAAACTAAACTCCTTCATAAAGTACAATTGGAAAATATGCTGATCTCTCAGATCCCCTCCCACATGCTCTGCTTCTCTGCAAAAAGTACAACTGGTTATAAGGTCGTGAAGGGAGGGGGGCTCACTGACCTCATGGCAGACGAGACAGTCAGATTCTTCCAGATCCTCGGCCTTCCGCGCCGCAGGAGCAATGGCCTCACCAACTGGGTGCCGCTAGCCCCAGTGCCATTGAAAGCACGCATCTAGGGCTGATGGAGCTGGACCTGGTCTCTCTCGGCTCAGAGAGCCTGGAGCTCTAGACCCCGCTCAGGCCTTGTGATTTCCTCAAGTCCAGCTCAAGATGTCAGCTCTACATCTTCTGTGATAGAGGTGCCTTGCACCACCACTGTGGTAACATCATGTGACAAACTCCACGCTTACTCCAAGCTACTTCTGGGTCCTGCTTTGTCATGCTGGAACCAAGGACAGCTCCAAAAAGAGAAATGTTAGGCTCTGTCTGCCCGATCTTGATGTACAAACCACATTAATTTGGCAGTAGATGTACTTCCCTCCTCTCTGACCCCCAAATGGACATCAGAAGGGGAAGGTGAGCAAGAACCCTGCTGCTGTTGGCCCCACTTCTCTAACTCACCTCTGGACACAATCTGATCACTTCTGCCTCACTTCTCTCTCCTCCTAGTCATTCCCTCTTTCCCCTAATAGCCTGGGGCAGGAAAAGAGTCATATTTGTCTTGTGTGGCCCTCCATTGAGAAACTCCTTATGGCCAAAATTTTTACACAGGGGGCCAGTTCACTGTCCCTGTTGGAGGGCTGCCATATACAGTGCTCCCCTCACTGACCACCAATGAAAGAGGTGCCCCTTCTAGAAGTGCGGTGGGGGCTGGACAAATGGCCTCGGGGGCTGCATTCAGCCCGCAGGCCGTAGTTTGGGGACGCCTGGTAGATCATTAAGTGTGGACTTTGATATACTAAAGTAAAGAGACAAAGCAATATCCTCATTTTCAAGACCACTGACTTGCTGCAAAATTCTAGTTTTGAATGTCAAAAATTGAGTTTTACCTCACTTTTCCCATATGCATTCATGGCAGATGGATAGGTAGATGCCTCAGGCAGAGTGGGACAGGGTCAAGTGCTTCCAAAAGCAAAAGAAACCACATCAAATCATGCAGAACTATTACCACCACCCTTTATAGCAACACACACACACAACCATGCTAACACATAGTCTAAACAAACTGGCCCTTCTTATTTCCAATTTAAAACTCATTTCAGCAGATTTCTGAAGCTACACTTCCACTCCCACTAAGGCCTTAAAATATTGTATCTTCATTGGAAGTATCTTAAGTATCTTGAAGATGAGACAAAGGGAGGATTATATTCCATGACATATAAGGAAACATCCTTCAATTTTTCCTCATCCACCAATCTCCCAGTGTTGGCAGGATGGTTACTCCCCCATATTTCCTATTCTCCTCAAACTTTAGCCAATGCTGTGTTATTTCAGAGCTCTCTTTTCACTCTCACACCCCCATCGTCGGTGCCCAGTGGCCCAGAGTGCAATCCAGTGTGCACAGTCTCATGTAAATCCACACGGCCACCCTGGTTCTCCCCATTCTCCTCGTCTCCCACTAACCCAAGGAGCACAGCAAGGGCCCGGAGCCAATCATGGTCATCTTCTTTGACAGTTGAGGGAGAACAGGAAGTTCACATGTTAGCATATTAAAATCTTTGCCCAATTGTACATGTGTTTGGGTGTGTACGTGCACACACGCACAAATAAGTAAATATACATGAGTAAATACACATATAGAAAATTCTTAAGGAAAACACATCAAATTATTGATTGGGTCATATCTAGATGGTAGGGTTATAACTGATTATTTTTCTTCTTTACACCTCTTGAATTTTTCATAAAATTCAATGCTGTGCATTTATTCCTTCCATAATAAGAAAATAAATCAATGATTTCCAAAACTCAGCTGAAGTCTTACTTCCTCCAAGAAATCTGCTCTATTAACCAACCACCCCACCTGAATCCCTAGTAGTGAAATCAATTGATTAAACTTTCAACTGATATTTACCAAGACTAGCTATATGGCCATCTGTGTACAGGGTATGTGGATGCAATGCTCAACAAATCCAGAAACTAGAGAAGGTATTCAGAACATTTAGCAATCTGCATGGCCCACAGAACAACTACACAGAATGCCCTCAGGCCAAAGTCTAGAATGTGAGAACCTGTCTCGAGCCCCCCCCCCCCTATACACACACCTCTCATTGCTGGGTCTGTTGGAAAAGTTGGGGCATCTGGGGCAGAAGGGACACTCTGAGGTCATTCACCAACCAGAACAGGAGTATTTCAACATTCTAACAACTGAACAGTTGTACCAACCTGCTGGCTCTATTTCAGCCCTGATCCCGTGTTCTGCGTTTACAGTGAGGTAATAACAACACAGGGTGGTCACTGTGACAGGTGAACAAGTAAAGGAGGTATAGCGACCTGACATCTGAGTTAGCAACCCCTTCTCCCAGCTCCCAGCTCCATACAAGTAGCTCTATCGCAGTCCCACTGTAGCACAAAGTAATCATTGCTTTACTTGCCTGTCTCTTCCCACCAGATGCCAAGATTCTTAACAGCATTGAACATGTATTATTTACTCAAGTGCCTACCTGGCACCAAGCCTGGCACATGCGAGACACTCCATAAACTTTTGTTGAATAAATGAATGAACTTTGAAGGTTATGACTCCCCACCTTGAGAAAGAAAACAGTTCTGCTGAATGGTGTCTTCAGAGGAATAACACAAAGAATTTTGGATTAGAAACATTTGCTAAGATACAGCTGCACAATTGGACCCTAGCTGAGGAATGAGAAATGGTGCTGAGAGATGGTGCATCCAAAGGCCACGAGGACAGCAGAGAGAGAATTGAATCAGGAGGAAGTCAGGGGGAGTGAGCAAGCAAAGCCACTGCTCATTGTAGTGCTCAGAGCCACCACTCCATGTCAAAGCCACAGCCGGGGTCCAGGGACAGACCATTGCTGGAACACACACCTGTTCCAAAGGACAGACGAAGGTGAGTTTTAAATTCTCAGTATCTTGTTGAAGTGCAGCGAGGCTAAGCTGTGTGGAGTGAAAGCAAAGCAGACCTGGACACAACAGGGAGTCCAGCCGCTTGACCTTCCACCTCACATAGGGCAGGGCGAGGGACCAGCTGCAGCTAGGACCTGTCCCTGTCCACTCTCCCAGGGCTGGTGCAAGAGCCTCACGCCCTCCTCATCTGCTTTAGTCCTGAGTATCCTGCACAGCCCAAAGCAGTTGTTCCCCCAAAGCCTCTGAACTGCCCTTGGGTCCTGCTCCCTGGAACCCAAGGGAGGAGCACCCTCATGAAAATGGACGAAAACTGCCGATTCCATGACTGAAGTCCTTCCCACTAAGGTACTGACATTTCTAAGTGTATTTGTAAGAACTGTTCCTTGGAAAGCCCTTCTCTTCTGATTTCCAGCGCGGGTGGCTATGCTCCATTCAGAAGGCAAACACTGTGATCCAGCTTGGACTACAACCTCCCTGAAGTGGGCTGAAGCCAAACAATGGACCACTCTCGGGAGCCACCCAGCACCCCCTTCACACATGTGGATTTGCATCAGGGCACTTTAAAGTTCCAAAAGAAATGCAACACTTTTGTTTCTTATGAGTGGTGGGAAAAACCAAAAACACCTGTCATGTCACCAAATCCAGTATCATCTTACTGTCAAAATCATCAAATCCAATGAACTGGATACTCCCCTGTTATTTTAATCAATAGATCTCATTCCCAAAAAGCATTTACAGTAGAAAAAATAAGACTTTGTATAAAGAAGTGATCAAACAGTAAGACACAGTGAGGAAGTGCCTCCTTCGCATTCTCCTTAATAGCTTCCGGAAGCTTCCCTCTCCTGACTCTCATCCTTTCTCTGGACTCTTCTGTCTTCTGATCTCCTTCATCCTAAATATATGCATCCCTGAGATTTCTGAATTTTAAACCCAGTATCTGTAAACTGAGCTCTCCGCCACCTTTTTCTCAGGTTGCAATAAGAAGGGGATGCCGGCTGCACGTGGCTCCTCCACAGGGTTCAGGAGGCAGACTGGGAGTCTGCTCAACGCCACCACCTCCCTCTGCTGTCCCTTTTCCTCCCCATATTTCAAGGAAGTGAGAGGCTCCTTTCTCCAGTATTCATCTTTACACTTAATGGAGACTTACCTTTCTGGGCTGGCTTTCCATATGAGTCCAAAACTGATTTAGCTGCCTTCAGCAAATTTGAACATCACTCTTCAAACCCATACTTCAATGAGAATTCAAAAATCTCACCACAAATCATCTCACTTGGCAAGGCCCCATTTGCTCAGGGCCTCAAAGTCAAGTTTTAATTCATTTGTCTCTCTCCTTTGTGCTTTCCCAAGTCCTGCTGGTTACGTTTGGCATATGGTGGACTAATCTTTGCATCTCTCTCATAGTAACTTAGATCTCTTCCTCACCCTGTGACCACTGCATGCTCTCAAGGGCTACTCATATAGGAATATCTGACTGCCAGGCCCACCTTCCTCGCACCCTTAGGCAGAATGACAGCATCTCAAGGGCCAGGAATGTCTCCCTTCTGCCAATAACTTCAAATCCCAAGCCAGCTTTTACATCTGTTCTCTCCCAATCAATCCTGTGCAATCTCCCATGTCCCTAAATCTGACCCAGACTCTATGGATCCAATGCTTAATTGCACAACCAGAGTTCAATGGCCCACGCTCCACCAGCCAGTAAGGGGCAGAGGTGGGGTCTGCCTCAGGTTTCCTGAGTTTTCACCCCGTGCTAGTTCCATTTTAACCGCAGCTGCCCCTGGTGCTCCAGCCCGTTTTCAAGCTCACTCTGTCTCTGGGAGCTTCCTCTTCTACCTGCCTGTCAATCCAAAACATGTATGTTGTTCAAGCACCAGACAGATTCTCATGAAGGTTTTATAAGACACCCACATCTCGGAAGGAGGTTTCCTCATCTCTGAATCTTCCGAAGCTCATCTCCTGTCACACATCACACGTGTTCGTATGTCAACTGAGTTCTAGTTTCAAATCTCAGAATATAAAATATGAATACACACATATATATGTCTTCTAAACCCAATTCAGGTTATTCTGTTTTACTTCTATTCCACATAGTGCCCTGCACACATGATACAGATAATAAATACTCAATACCCCCACAATGAACCTTTGAATCCCCTGCCTGCTCCTGTCTGGTCCAGACCATGATTAAATACAGTGTTTCTCAATGCGTAAGACCCGCTCTGCCGCAGGTGTGTGAGATGAGCAAGTTATTCTATTTTCAACTCTCTCTCAGTCCTTCTAGGTAAATCTAGGAGAGGTTTTTATTTTGGCACCAAATACCCTTCACACCTCTCTAAAATAACATCTTTGTGAGAAAGAAAAAATAGGCCTCAAGCTCAGATCCTTTTTAGCCGTGAAGAGTCTAAAAACCACTGTTTTGCCTTCTCAGTTTTTGTGTTGAGTTTCTTACTTATGGCAAATGATATCCTGTTTTCTTACCTAATATATCTATTTAATAAAAACCAAAAAGCCCATCAATAGATGACTGGATAAAGAAGATGTGGCACATATACACTATGGAATACTACTCAGCCATAAGAAATGATGACATCGGATCATTTACAGCAAAATGGTGGGATCTTGATAACATTATACGAATTGAAATAAGTAAATCAGAAAAAAAACAGGAACTGCATTATTCCATACGTAGGTGGGACATAAAAGTGAGACTAAGAGACATTGATAAGAGTGTGGTGGTTATGGGGGGAGGGGGGAGAGGGAGAGGGGGAGGGGCACAAAGAAAACTAGATAGAAGGTGACAGAGGACAATCTGACTTTGGGTGATGGGTATGCAACATAATTGAATGACAAGATAAACTGGATATGTTATCTTTGAATATATGTATCCTGATTTATTGATGTTGCCCCATTAAAAATATAAATTTTAAAAAAAGATCAAATATAAGATGTAATAAATCTGTTACCATGATCTCTTTTTAAAATTTTTTATTGAATTTATTGGGATGATATTGGTTAATAAAATTATATATGTTTCAAGTGTGTAAAAAAAATTTTTTTTTAAGATTTAGCAAATTTTGGAAAGGTATGGAAAAACACTGCTCTAAGAGAGACTCTTGCTAAAATTCTTTATTTATGAGGCCTTGATGATCACCTATGACCTGAGCCTTGAACATAATCAATGGGTCAAAATCCCCCTCCAACCTCCCAAACCATCTCACTTTGCAGAGAGCCCCCTTTGTCCTAGGACTGAAACAGGTCTTGTTTCACTTCTCTCTACTTCAGGAGGGAAGACAGAGAACAGGAAGGAGACGGTCTGGACAACAAGTCTGAGAAAGAGACCGGAGCTTCTGAAACACTTGAGTCCTAACACCTCCACTACCAAGGCCAGCCCACCACACCCGAGCCTCACAGACAGCCCTGGATCCTGATCTCCCCCAAGTAAAGACGTTCAGTACTGCAAGGGCCAGGCCACTCAACCCATTCTACACCCAACCAATATCGTCCAAAGACATGAACATGACTCCACATATCCCAGCTCACTACTATCTATTTATCTTGGAGCTATGTAGAAAATAGAGACAGCCACAATTTGGTTTTCTTAAATGTCTGAAGAAACTAATCTAAACTCTTGGTCTCAGGAATTCCTGGGGAAATCAGACCAAGGAAATCACATGACAGGAATGTACCTAAGAAACAATTGTGCTGAAATTCCTTTGTTATCTATTCATATCAATTGCCAGACTCTCTATCAGCATGGGGATCAACAAGTGACCCTGATCTTTCAATTCTTACATTCTAGAAGAGATAAGATAAAACAATAGATTCCTATTTATAGAGAAGCAGACTCTTATTTTTGTGGTAAACAAAATAGGGCTTTAAGTAAACTCGGTTGTCATTCAATAAGAATCCAGGAGAGATTGATTGTTGAGGTTAGAATTCCAAGAGATTTATTTGAAAAAGGACTTTAGGAGAAAAAATAACATGTTGAGTGAAAGGCTTCCAAATGCTGGGAATGAGATCCACAAGGGCACAGGGTTATATCCAGGAGTGAATGCAGAGGACCATGGCAACAAGGCAAGGAAGGAAGTCAGCCAAACTGTCTTCAGTCACGACTATAGGAGCTCACACACAATATAGAAATCATTTAAACGACAGCACAAGAAGTTGATTTTATTTAATACATTTATCTAATTCAGATGTACAGATATCTCAAAATTGGTACAGACTTAATTCTTTAAACCAACCTTTCAGACTTTGCATTAGGGGAAGACTTTAGGTGATCTCTAAGAATAAGGCCAATAGAAACCATGGTCATAATCCTGTCTGGTCTTCCAAAAACCTGGGTAACCCCACTGATATTGATAAACCAGCCAGGACAGAAGTAGACTGTCAGCAGCTACTTTGATGGTTTGCATTTTATATTTGCAATAAAAGCTGTGCACTCAGGACTTTTGGAAAATATATTTACTTACCACATGTGAAGATGTTAGGGTTAAACCAAAATCGTATTTAAAATAAGGCCATGGAAACCTTTGTTACCAATAAAGTTGCATTATAATAAATTCTAAATTTGGACTGTTGCACTCACATATCACCCTTATTATAAAATTAAGTATCTATTAATAGTAATAAAGACAACAGAGTTAAATTGGCAGTTGCTGATATGACATAAGTATATTCTAAAGTCCTTAATTGTGCACTATGAGTTTCTCCTCAGTAAAAAGTCAAAATCACACATGCCAAAGTTGCAAGCTTTCAAGATCTGACTTAGCAAATATCACTTCAATGAGGCTGTTCTAGATTTTCATAAAGTTTATAGTGATATTTATGACAACTTAGGCAACCAGGCAACAGACAGAGAAATCTAGGCAAACTCAAGGATTATAACCAACCAAGGCTAAGTCTTTATCTTTCTTAATGTATATGTAGACACGTTTAAAACAATGTCGCAATGTTCAGATTTCACAATAGCTGATTTTGCAAGGAGAGGTTACCTTGAAGACCCCGTTGCCTAAAAGAGCCGGGACCCATTTCAGCTTCCTAGTCTGTCCAGGTTCAAGCATCCTAGCTAGTGGGAGACAGACCAGCTATGTGACTTTGAGCAAAGTTCTTAGCCTTTCTGAACTTCACTAGGAGGGAACACAGCTGACTGTACCTACCTTACAGGGTTCTTTAGAGGAGAAGAGGACACACTGTGCGAATGAAGCCTGTAGCAGTGCCTGGCACAGAAGACAGGCTCAAAAAACACGAGCTGCTCTGATCAGTGTCATTTACAACAGCTGCCTTGCCTTAGCAGGGTTCAATGGCCCACGCTCCACCAGCCAGTAAGGGGCAGAGGTGGGGTCTGCCTCAGGTTTCCTGAGTTTTCACCCCGTGCTAGTTCCACTTAACCGCAGCTGCCCCTGGTGCTCCAGCCCGTTTCCAAGCTCACGTGTGTAAGAGGTTGATTAACGTGGTAATCCCCACAGCTTCTGCTCAGCCTGATTTCCACTTTGCAGAGAAGCCACAGAAACTGCACGTGATGTCAGATGAAATCGCATTTGAACGGGGGTCTTTCAGCCAGTCAGAGAAATTCCTCCTGTGTTCCGTTAGTTTAATTATGACACAGTGAAACAGGCTCTGAGAAATTTCAAACCTGGGAACATTTGCCCAGAGAGACACGCAGACCCTGGCCGTCGCTCTTAATCACATTCCTCAGTCAGGTGTCAAGCAGCGCACAGGCACCAGCACACAAGCAGGTTTTGTTTAGAATACCTCCAAGAGCCAGCCAAGTGGCAAATGTGGACATCTGTGCAAGACTGTGGCTGTCCTGTTTTTTCAGTCTAATCTGTCAAGATAACCATTTCCCCATTCTCTTAAACAAACACAGACTTCCTTGTTTAAACACTATAACAGTTCTAACAGAACACACAGCTTTTAATCATTCTGTGTTAAGTACACTGGCAAGAGTCTGAGAAAAGAATCAAAACATCTTAAATGTAAACTGGCTGATTTTGCTGCTTTGCAAATCCTGGGAAACCGGAGAGAGAAACCTGAAATCCCAGTTAAAAGGAATATGGCGTCGGAGGAGAAACTACTATTATTTTTAAATAATAATGGAATTAATAATGCAATTGTGAACCCAGTTCAGCTTCTAAAGAAAAAAAGAATTGGATCGTATTTTATTTTTCCTTCTGCGAAAGGCTTTAAGTTTGGCATAGTGAAGTTCATTACTCCGATTGTTTTGTGTATGTTTATAAAGGCAACGGTAATACCTGAGCCGCACGCTGGCCTCAGAAAGCTATGGGGAAGGCAGCAAGGTTGCTTTACCGCGGAGTTAACTCCCTCTTGAAAGCCCCTTAGTATAAAGCTCCGCCACAGCACGGTGCACATTCTTTTTCATTGATGAGGCGTTCTGGGTCATTTCCTAATATTTGAGAATAGGAAAGTAAAGGGGGGGGGAAACATTCACATTCACAGTGGAATGAGCAGGAATACTGACTGTGGAAGTTTGGAATGTGCTCCTTCAGCCTGGCTACTTTTGTTTTATGTTTTTATTTTAATTTTTTCCATTAATTTAAGGAAGCAGGGGAGGGAAAGAGAGAGAGAGAAGCATCAGTTTGTTGTTTCATTTAGTTGTGCGCTCATGGATTGCTTCTCACAGGTGCCCTGACCAGGATGGAACCCGTGACCAGGATGACGCTCTATCCACTGAACACCCTGGCCAGAGCCCAGTCTGGCTACTCTTGATTTCACTTGCAAAATATCCAAACTCACCTTCAAATGTAAAGAAGTTAAAACTTACATAAAACCCCGATATGTTTCCTACTTAGAGAAAAATGGAGGTTGAATCATCCAAACTCTACATTGTCCATGCTTGAGATGGCTCAAGTACAGGCTCTGCTATCTGACCATTCTGGTTCAACAACTTAGTCATGTGACTTTAGGTAAGTTCATACACCTCTCTGAGCCTTAGATTCTTTCTCTGTAACATGGGGATAAAAAGATCTTCCAGAGACTTATGAAGATTAAAGAGAGATATCTGCAATGGTAAGCGCTTAAGAAAGTTAGCAATTTACTAAGCAAAGTATCCACTAACACCTACAAAATTAGAAAACAATTTAACATCCAACTACTAAACCTGTTTAAGAGATACAGTGCTCTGAATGTCACTCATGTGCACAATTTCTTATTTAAAAAAATGAAAGTGGCCAGAATTTACATAGTTGTGTCACAATCATCCCAACACAGCTGTCTGGGCCCCATTTCCTGGACACAGGTGAGACCCCAATGTGTAAGCTTGGGAATGTGGTCACCTTATAGACTGGGATCCAACCCATAGATGGCTGGAGGACACTAGTAGGTGAAGATCGGCCGAGCAATCAGATCTTCCACTTGAATGACAAAGTCAGTCTTGATGAGAACAGTGGCAGCAAAGACAGGCAGAAGCTGAATGGCCGTTATCTGACCATAATGGAAACATTCTGGACTTAGAAGCAACAGTTAGATGCCTGTGCTGAGGAGACAGGAAACTAGGCCAACAGCTAAAAGTTCTAGTTCTCCTTGGAGCCCTGACTGTGTGGTAGATGAGATTATTTCCAATCATTCTTTTTTTTTTTTTTTTTTTTTATAAATCCTCACATCAAATACCTTAATTGAAGTTACTTTTCAACATAATTATCTTTGATGACTCGGGAGCCACCTAAAGATCTCAAAACAGTCAGAATTAACATCATTTACCACATGAGCAAAGGTGTATAGTTACCTCCTCATGAGATTTTATGTCTGAATATTGATACCTGCTACTAAATGGTAGATGACAGTAATTAGGGTCTCCTAAGTTCAACCTATATACTTTAATTAAGCAAGTATTTATTAATACTATATGTAAGACATATTGATAATAAATATTGTGAACAATTAGCAAATGAATACATTTTCCTGTCCTCAAAAATATTACAGCTTAATGGGATTTGACAAGTTCACAGTACTATCAGATAGAATATGATAAATGCTTTAAGAGAAAAGCAAAACATTTCCCATGGTCTAGGTAGCTATGTGAGGTGACAGATGTGTTAATTAGTTTGAATATGCTAAACATTTCATCATGTCTTTGAATATCAAATCATCACATTGTATACCTTCAATATATGCAATTTCTTTTAGGTGAGAGGAGGGAAGATAGTACGGCAGACTCCCACATGTGCCCTAAACTGAGATCTGCTTGGCAACCCCATCTGGGGGCCAATGCTCAAGTACCAACCTATTTTTAGCACCTGAGGCTAATGCACTCCAATAGCTCTATTCTCAGCACCAGGGGGGCCACTCTCAAACGAATCAAGCCACTGGTACAGGAGGGGAAGCAAAAGAAAAAGGGAGAGGTTGGGAAGGGGAGAAGCAGATGGTTGCTTCTCCTGTGTGCCCTGACTGGGAATCGAACCTGGGACTTCCACATGCCGGCCAATGCTCTACTGCTGAGCTAGCTGGCCAGGGCCTGAAATAAATTTCTTAAAGTAACAATAACAAAAGTTTAAATGTGGTGCAGAGTTGGAATAAATTATGGCTTTTGGGAGGAGAAGCATGCCCCAAATCAGGGAAGAGTGGGTAAGGGCATAACCTTAGACACCTTGAATCCTGAATATAATTTCGATAAGAGGACAAAGGGTTGGTGGGAGCAGGCCAGAATGTGAGCAAGGACAGTGAAGGCTACTTGGGGAACAGCAAGTATCACTGATTAATTGGCATGTAGAGAGGTTGTAATAAGCGGTAAGGATGGAAGGAAGTTTGGGGCCAGGGAGGGAAGGCCTCACAATGTCAGGATAAAGAATTCAGGATTTATGTTGTAAGTGATGGGAGCCTGAGAGGGTTTCTGAGCGGGGAATGATAATCAGCTGAGTCAGAATCTGACACATGCTTCCACACTTGAATAACCTTCCTGTAACAATCTGACTTTATCAAAATATCTTTATGAATAAAACAGCACATACCTACAAAACGTGATTAAGCAATAGAAATACAATGAAGACTAAGGATTTAAGTAGTATAACATCTACGCATAATGTGGTCTGCAATTTACCTTATCAGAGGAAGATGTCAATTTTCTCTCCTAATAATCACTTGAAATTCATTTCCTGAAACTAATACAGGTATTCTTCTCTTCACACATAGAGTATAGAGACTGGTATATTTGTCTGCTTCTTTCCTGAGGCTGAAGATAGAGTAGACACAAAGTGTGAGCTAACCCGCACCGAAATGGAAATTTTCATTCATAATCGCTGCAGTATAAGTTGGCACAGCTCTTTAGGAAAGTAATCTGGCATGTGTATTGAGAGTTCTGGAATGTTCATATCCACTGGCCCGGTGTACTCATCTCTGGGTCACTAAGCCTAAGGACATTTTTTAAAATAAAAAAGTGGTGTGAATTACTATAATTATTATCATGTTACTTATACCTGTGAAAGAAAATGAAAAGAAACTTAAATTTTAAAAAACCCAGGAGGAAGTCTTAAGTAAAAGATGAACCATCTACTACTTCTTTTAAACTATTATACAGCTATTTTAAATCAAAATAATGAAGGCTGTACAGAAACATGCAACAATGTTTCTAGGGTAATTGTTAAAAAAAAATAATAAAAGACCCAAAGCATACACCACGATTACAAACTATTTTTTTTAATTCATATAAAATTAACTAGATGACAATAGATTAAAAAACAACATTTGTGTTGGGATAATTTTATTGAAGAGGATGTGTTTTCTCCCTCTATTTTGTCTTCCAAAGTGCTTGTATGTTATTATGATTAAATAATAAAGAAAAGAAGGATTAAAAACAGGTCTCTAGGCCCTGGCCGGCTGGCTCAGCGGTAGAGCGTTGGCCTGGCGTGCGGGGGACCCGGGTTCGATTCCCGGCCAGGGCACATAGGAGAAGCGCCCATTTGCTTCTCCACCCCCCCCCCTTTCCTCTCTGTCTCTCTCTTCCCCTCCCGCAGCCAAGGCTCCATTGGAGCAAAGATGGCCCGGGCGCTGGGGATGGCTCCTTGGCCTCTGCCCCAGGCGCTAGAGTGGCTCTGGTCGCGGCAGAGTGACGCCCCAGAGGGGCAGAGCATCGCCCTCTGGTGGGCAGAGCGTCGCCTCTGGTGGGCATGCTGGGTGGATCCCGGTCGGGCGCATGCGGGAGTCTGTCTGACTGTCTCTCCCGGTTTCCAGCTTCAGAAAAATACAAAAAAAAAAAAAGGTCTCTAAAAAAGGAAGCTAGCATTCTCTCTGAAGACAGCATGTGAAGCAAGAAGCAAGTGGCCCTGAGTGGTTTCTTTCCTGATCAATCCCATGGGGGTGCCGAGTGCTGTGGCCAAAGCCACATAGCACAGAATGAAAAATGAGTCCCACAGTGAGTCTGTCCTCTTTGGCTTCTGTATGATGCTACAGTAATGCAAACAGGGAAAGAGAGGAAGGATGTATGTATAACATTTCATTGGGTTGTAGTTCTAATACACAGATCATCAAACAACATCCTCTATAATCTCAAATGCTTATAGAGAGTATGGTTTCTTCTTTCTCCTCCCTTAGCAATAAGAAAAAAGCAGTTCAAGAATAGAATTCTATGGCTAAAAATCACTGCTCACCAGCTGACATTAGCACTATACACTAAGAAACTGAGCTATTTCATTTTCTTTTTGAATAAATGATTTCTGATCATAACTGAGACCATAATAAAGGCCTTCTTAAATGTCTATGAGTAGCATAATAGAATGTGTATTTAATTGTTGGCTACAGACAGACAAAGCACTAGCTCTGCATTTCTCAGAATAATCTTATCTAAGGAACTTTCTATAATTCTACAATATGGACAGCAACCAAAAGAATAGGAAAATAAAGCATCATTGAATAAAATGTGGCAAATAAAATTATTACTTCCCAAGGATTTAAAATATTCAATAATTAATGTGCTGCTTGGATTAAAACAGTTTTAAAGGAAGGGTTGACTTAAAGACAATTATTACTATTAAATGAAAGTTTTGCTTTGGGTACACTTAATATTTATAGAATCTTTTTACCATAAATTTAAATGAGACAATGTTGAACTAGGTTGCTACCACGTAGGTTGTATAAGACAGAAACCAACATTTTTCTCTGAACCCATTTTAATGTTTAACTTCTTCCCATTGGAGGTGGCTGTTTGGACCTGGTCTTGTGCGCTGGAGTTACTTTCTGGGCATACAAACATCATTTAACCCTGCTCTTCCTGACTGTCGTGACCAAGTACACGGGAAGAATGCCGAGTCCTGGCGGTATTTCACACTTCATTCCCAGGAGGAGGCAAAAGTGAAACATGAGGAAAACGAAGCAGACAACCATGTATGGCTGAGGCAAAAAACAAAAAGGCTTGCTATTCTGCACAGGCGGATCCCTCAGACGCACGCAGAAGAAAGGCCCACGAATGAGATCATGTCCACTTCCTCTGCTTACAAAGCAATGCCGGCCTTCTTGCCTTTCGGTAAAACAAATCATCCGTGCGCCAGAGTTCAAGGCTGCATTGTAAAATGTTTCCGAAGTCCTGGTGACAGCACAGTGACACAGGTCCGAGGGACAGGCCCAAGCCAGCTTTTTTCCAGGTCTGGGCTCGGGGCCCTACACAAATTCAGAGTCCACTTTCTGCGTGTCGATGAAATCTGAACCTCTCATTCTCCGCTCGTCAATGGACCTCTGGAAACGTGCTAAATGAATGGGCTTGGATTTGGAAGGAGAGCACTTGTCGGAGTCTCAGCGTGGTATTGGGCGGGCTTTGGACTTAGTAATAAATTTGGAAATGTTACAGAGATCGGATCCTGGCTGTTGATAGAGCCAGTACTTGTAAAGGATAGGACTCAGTCAAGTTATTTCACAGATGAACTATAAGTCAGAATTTTCTAAGTTATATTTTAAGCCAAGGATTAATATAGTCAATTTCTTTTATGATTTTTTTTTCTCATTAAATTATTTTTTGCTCTCCAGGAGTGATTCTAGTTAGGTAATATGACATCAATTCCCAGAGAAGACATTAATTCACAGTAGACTGAAAGGCTCAAAGTCATAATATTTTATATACAAACAAGGTTCCTATAATCTAATTCTGAATATTACCCAATTGTTTTATGGGTAAATTGGCTTCGAAGATACTGAACATTAAACAAAGAGCAAAATGTTGCTGTGGTAATTCTATATTAAAATCAGATGTGTATAAATGTCTTCGTTTTGAGGGTTTTCTTTTTTCTTTTGGTTGTGTTGCATATGTGTTTTTAAAAGTCTCTATGAAAAAAAACCAAACCTTTGAAAAGATGCGTAGCTGAATGTGAGACAGTGGCGTCCCTGCCAAGGCATAAGTTATTGGTGTGGTGATAGGGTACGACTCCAACAACACTCCCCCCCGCCTCAGAGTGGGGTTCCCATGAGGTCAGGTATCTCTACACACTGTTAATGGTATTCTTTAGATTTTCAGAAACAAAGAGATCTCACTCCAGGTAACTTGACAGTACAGCAGATGCTCTGTTAACTGACCCCCGCATAGCGGAATTCCCAGACTCGCTGATCTTTCCAGTCTGAAATTTGGCCACTGCACACAGACGGAATATCTGAGCTCCTCTGCTCCTATCACTTACTCCCAGTGCCCAGAGTAAGTTGTGTTTGCTCCTGAACCTGTTTATACAAACTGTCTTTGTTATCGTGATTATATAATATACTTACTATTTAAAACTTCAGCATGGTAACATTGCCTCTGGGGAGGAAGAGGAGGCAAGGGCAACAGAAAGCTCCAGAAGTTTGATGGTGAAGAGACGGAAGACAGCATTATGCCCAAGAGAGTATTCAGATGGATACTGAATACTGAATTCAGATGGATACATTATGCCCAAGAGAGTGTTCAGGTGGAGCAATTCAGATTATTATCTGTTTTTAGTATAATGAAGGCTCGAGCTGACCATGTCTAGGGGAGAAGGAAAGGCAGCAGGAACAACAGAGAGCTGGCAATACAAACCAAAAGAAGGAAGGGCCCCAAGGAGGTAGAAGGTTGAGGAGCAAGAGCAAGAATGGGAAAACTTGACCAGGCAGTGGCGCAGTGGATAGAGTGTCAGACTGGGACACGGAAGAATGGGAAAACTTGGCAAAAAGGAAGTTCTTAACTACAGAAGTGAAGAAAGAGAGAGGGTAAAAAAGATAAAGGAAACTGAAAGAGGTTGCCTCCCCTAGCCTCCATCCTCTTGCTCAAGTCTTCCACGTGGCTGCCAGGTCAATGGTTAGTGACTAAGAGCGTCTCACGTCATCTGTAAGTGCAATCATGAAGGATACACTGGGGATTGGAACAGGTGCATGATATGTAGGGGGCGTACTTACCAAATGAGACAACTGATCAGTAAGTACCTTCAGTGAACTGAGCACTCGATGCTGTGTTTAGGAAATACAACAAAAATATTGTGTGCCCATTTTTTCCAACCTGGGTAAACATCCCATAGACAATCATGGCATCTGGTAAAACCAAAAAAAGATTGAATTAATACTTTCTGAATTTCTCTTCCTGCTGTCCAGTCACAGCTGGGTAGAGCAGCCACCGAAATGCCTGTGATGGGGTATTGGCATGTGTAATAGCTCAGTCTCTCTGGGAATCGCTGTTCTGAATAATTTGTCCTTATTCTCAGGGCATTGCCCTGAACTCTTCTGCACACAGATTTTCTGCAGCTGTGGTTAGTATTGCTAAACAAAGCCCCATACCCCTGGCCGGGTAGCTCTGTTGGATGAAGCATCGTCTCGACATGCAAAGGTTGCTGTTTTGACCCCCGGTTGGGGCACATACAGAAACAATTCGACGTTTCTGTCTCTCTCTCTTTAAAATCACTCAATAAATAAGAATAGAGAATAAAATAAATAAATGAAGCCCCATCCTGCTACTCAGTCTCTGCTTCTCACAAAGCAAAGCTGTGTGTTGATAGGGCGGACGATCCCCAGTTCGCCCTGTGGGGGAGCTTCCCCCGGCAGGCCTGCCTTACCTGTTCACAGCCACTTAAAAGGGTGCCAGATCTAAACATGACGCGGTCGCTCTGGCTTTTCCTCTTTAGAAATGCTGAACAGCTGAGGCATTGAGAAGTTAAATGTGATAGGAATCAGCCTTAACTGGGTTATTTCAGTCTCATGCTAGAGCATTCCGATTGCACTGAGTAACCATGTAAATGGAGAGAGACAGTCTCTGTTTCTGGTGCACGTGAACACTTGTCCACACTGGTCTTTCCAACAGGCAGAAAGTAATTACACTGTATGATTTGAAGGGGGTACATTCCAGGGCCTCACTGTCCCAAGATTATCTCCACTGTGAAGTTGCCCCAAGTCCCAGATAGACCAGTTCATCCAGCCCATTCCTGCCGAGGAGGCCACTAGTTTTATAATTCAACGTTAGGATGAACATAACCCCAAGAGAGGAGATAAGCATTATTATTTTATAAATTGGTGTATCAAAATTGTCAGCCTGCCCAGAGCAGTGAAGGACATGAGGCTAGGGCAGCAACCGGTCTGGACTGCGGACAGGCTGAGGAGGAGAGGCAGGCCCGTCTGGACTCCGGACAGGCTGAGGAGGAGAGGCAGGCCCGTCTGGACTCCGGACAGGCTGAGGAGGAGAGGCAGCAACCCGTCTGGACTCCAGACAGGCTGAGGAGGAGAGGCAGGCCCGTCTGCTCCGGACAGGCTGAGGAGGAGAGGCAGGCCCGTCTGGACTCCGGACAGGCTGAGGAGGATGGCAGGCCTGGATGAGATGCTATCCTGGGGGAAGGGCCTGAGCAGCCAGCCTGGTCCTCTGGAGCAACGCAGAAATAATTACACGGGACAAGTGGGGAGCATCCTTAGCACCCCAAGGGACCTTGAAGGTTTGTAGATCAGGCCCATTCCAGAAGAAACATATTTAATAAGGTCACCTGGGTGTAGCCACCATTCTGTTATACAAGTGAAATTCCAGCCCAGGGACACCCACCCCTCCCCCAGGGCTCTGTTCTCTGCTTTGGTTCAGACAGAGCCAAGCTATAAAATAAAGAGGATTAGAACAGTAGGTGGACAATACGACCAGGTGGTACTTCAGATTTCTTCTGTGATTCTGTAAAACATGACTGAAAGTGTGGGGACTGAAGTTTAGCATTTCCAAAGTGTTTGGTTAGATGAAGACTCTCTTGTAATAATGACTTTGACTTTTCAAATAATAAAATCTCAGCTTCATTTTTTCTTTGTCTATTTCTAGAATGATTTCAAGTATAGAGAAGTCAGAGGTCTGTAAATATATTTCATTTAGTAGTTGAGAGATCCTGGCTACCTCATGTACTTCTTCTTTTTTTTTTTTTTTTCTGAAGCTGGAAACGGGGAGAGACAGTCAGACAGACTCCCGCATGCGCCCGACCGGGATCCACCCGGCACGCCCACCAGGGGCAACGCTCTGCCCACCAGGGGGCGATGCTCTGCCCATCCGGGGGCATTGCTCTGTTGCGACCAGAGCCACTCTAGCGCCTGGGGCAGAGGCCAAGGAGCCATCCCCAGCGCCCGGGCCATCTTTGCTCCAGTGGAGTCTCGGCTGCGGGAGGGGAACAGAGAGACAGAGAGGAAGGAGAGGGGGAGGGGTGGAGAAGCAAATGGGCGCTTCTCCTGTGTGCCCTGGCCGGGAATCGAACCCAGGACTTCTACACACCAGGCCGACGCTCTACCACTGAGCCAACCGGCCAGGACCCCTCATGTACTTCTTGATGTTATTTTGAGACAGCAGAGGAAATGGAAAAGAGAATGATGTTTATTAAACAACTATTATGCACTTTGTAATTCATGATCTTATTTCTCTTTACTATTCATTTTGTTTTATCCACACCTTATAGATGAGAGAATTGATACCCACTGAGGTTAAATAACTTGCCCAACTTCATAAAACCAAAGGGCACAAATTTCAGCATCCAACCAGAGTGTTTATGGTACCAATTTCCTGCCACTCTTACTATGCATTATGGCCTGTCTCACACTTTGAGTCATGATATAGACACTTTTTGATGGATTTCATCAAATGTCTTCACATTCAATGCTGAAAGGCATATGAGTTTGAAATATACTATAACCCAAGCACATTTCTGATCCAAGTACTGTCCTTGCTAATTAACCTTTTTATCAAATAAGAAAAATTTTATGCCCATTCTATTCATAGAAAGAATTTCAACTGATTGGAATGTGGTAAATCACTAAAGCATTTTAAGTAACAAATATTAAAATACAGTACTATGTGCTTTACAATACATGTTAAGGCAAAGATTCAAAAGCAAAAATGCAATGGCATCGTTTAGGAAAGAACTTGATACTCTAAAATATGCCCAGTAATCCTCAAAACTGACCAAATAGGATACTTGAAAAAATACTAATTCTAGAAGTTAAAATTCCTGTTCAAGTCACCATTGCATATCTTTTCTTTTTTTACTCTAATGTTTAATTTAAATCTTTACCAGAATTGTAAATAGATTCCCTTGAAATATGGTGAGAGACTTCCTAGCCATTACCAGTATATATATTATATATATTTTTTAAATCATATTCTCTGATCAGAGCAAACTAAGTAGGCCATGCCTTTCCTTAAATTAGAGTGAGAGAAAAAGAAAAGTAGATTTTTACCTCCCATGTAATTTGAAATTATTTCTAAGAATTCTATAGAAAAAAATAAATCTTCATGAAGCTATCTGGCAGTATTTTTCACAAGGTCTGAATCCTACACACATGCTTCTCCAAATGTATGATTCTTCCTGAGAGAAAGATCAAGCAGAGATTATTAGTTATTTGGAGTTTTAACTGCTCCTCTGTAGGAACTGCTAAGAGTTCTGACCATGCTTTAGTTTTTGGAATATATCCTACTCTGGAACCTCACAGACCATCAGTATTTTTGCCCTGTGGTTGTGGCATTCACAATGGACCACACAGTGTTCCACACTGGGGATGTATAGCTCTATGTAGCCTTTTATTAATAAGCTCTATATGATGAATTATTAGGTTATAACAGTAATAAAGCACAGACATCATTGACTTTCCACTATCTCTTCTGAAGTATAAGGAACTGTACTATTTCACATGCTAGATTATACCACCTATTGGCAATATGCATTATTATAAGTCTGGCCCGTGGACTTTGTAAACATTCAGACCAGCGGAGAGGGGAACTTAGTTCCCATAGCTGTTGCTGCTTTTCAGTGATTACCCAACCTTTTATGCAAAGATAGGTTCCAGATGAATCCCAGAGTTGGGAAAATCATGCCAAATACTTCAAAATTCTGAACACACTTCAAAGTAACTGCTGCTGTCCTATAACAATTTTTGACTTAGTATCTTGGGAAATTCTTTTCTATGAATATATACCTGATTTTATAATAGATATCAATAGGGAAATGGGATTTGCTTTGCAGAAATTCACTTTATAGCCAAATTTGCTAGCATGCATCTATTTCATAAACTGAGAGATGAATTTATTTATGTTCATATCTATCATCTCCATATCTGTCTACCTCTCTGGGGCTTCCTTCACGTAGAATCTGACAGGAGAAAATTGAGTCAGAGGAGAATGTGGTTAATTCAACGAACATGATAGAACTCAGGGAGAGCTCAACATTTATAACCATCTTGCAGACACTTTCTAATAGAGTCTGTCACTTAATTGCCTCCCCTCTCCCAATCCTTTCACCCTAAAAAATAAAACTACCTAATGAAGAGAGCATTATTCTCACTGTGTTGTTCTCATCCCATTGTACAAATCAGAAGACAAAGGTTCAATGACGTTTTATGATTTCCCTAAAATCACAAAGTTAATAGATGTGGCCAATAATCTTAAGGCAAAAATTCTTTCATGCCTTTTAACTCTAATTGTTACTTCTTTCTTCACTAAACCGGAATGTCTTACTTGCTCGATCTGACAATATAGTGATCATTTTTCTTTTCTTTTCTCTTTATACTTTCATATTCCTTTCTCCCTATTGAATTTTTTCCCTTCTTTAGAAAATGAACAAAAATAGTATAATGAGTTCCAAATCTTTGAAATCAAGGTACTTTGCTTTAACTGTCTCTAAACTCTCTGATTTGAAATAAGATACCAACCAAGCTTTATTTCAGGTCAGAGCAGTCTTCAAGCCAAGTTGTACAACTAAGACTTGGGGCAGGGGGAGAAAGAGAACCTTCTGGACGATCCAGATGGAATCCTTAAGTAGGACTCAGAGCGACATCTCCTTCTAAGAGGCCGGAAGGAGACCTGAAGGAGCAGAGCCATTTATTTGAGCTTCAGATTATTCACCTTCCTAACTAATCAATAATTGTTATAATTAAAATTGATAGCTGCAAATAACATGACAGAGGGCTGCTGCCAGAATACTGATTGTGTCTTCGGCTTGGAAAGATAGGCAGCAGTGTGGAACACTCACTTTCCAATTTGCTTTTAGCTGTGTGCAAATTGCTTTCGCTGTATCCAGCTGATTTAGACCTTGCCTGGAGGTGCGCTAGATTAATTGGAAGCCACACATTCATTGCTTACAGAATGGACTCTGTAATTGGCGAAATTTGTTAGTGCCAGTTAAAAAAAATAACTATATAGTTCTGCTTTTAGCTGTCCTTTCATTACTCTTTCTGTGAAAGGGGACAGGAAACAATTAGAACCTATCTGACGATGAAGATGGGCGTTTTTATGTAAGGGCCAAAAGCAATGTACCCACAGTCAATATTTTACACAAGCAAACATTAGTGGGAATATGGTATTGATTTTTCTCAAAAGCTGAAAAAGTACTTGGGCATATGTAAGAATTTTCCCCTCTTTGTTGTGACTGAGCCTTAGATAAGAGAATCCACTTTGTTAGAACTGTGAGCAGATTTTTCAAAAATGATTCTTTGTTCTCTCTCCTAACTTGGAGTTAAATAGAACAAGTTGTCTTTTTTACTTAATGCCAAATGAAATAAGAAAATTCACGAGGCCACAGTTGGGTGCCCTCCAGTTAGTCTTGTGTCCTCTATTCTCCTTGAGTCCCAGGGAACATCAGGGCCCTCCACACAGCCTCGTAAAATAGCATGTGAAGCTCAGTGAACATAAGAGTCATTTGGGGCAGGAAGCTTCTTTTCTTTTAAAGAGCAAAAGCTGGTAGGCCAAGAACAAAATATAAGCTATATTACATGCTAGAATAACAGAGCTGCCTTCTTAGCTTATTATGGCAGATGATTACTAGAATTAGTGGGGTGATCACATTGTAAGGTACAAAAATGTTGGATCACTATATCATATACCCGGAACTAATATAACTAATATTATATACCAACTGGACTTAAATTTTTAAAAAAGCATCTTATGTCAACAGACTTAACTATGCAAAATGGTCAATTACGTTCTTTAAATGAGTCTTGGTATATTGCTGTGCACACCAAGTTGTACAGAGGCTATTCCTACATATATTCAAAAACCATATGTATACACAGAGTGGAGATGTCAGTCAGCCAGGCGTCTTTGTCAGTCAGGTGACAAACTCCTAACTCAAACTCATCTAAGCAAAAAGCAAACAAATGGAAGAGTGGAGGAAGGGTGTTTATTGGTTCAGATAACTGAAAAGGACAGGAGGAGACTGCTTCCGACACCACTGGGTTCAAGGGCTCAAGAAGGTATCATGACTGTTCCCCCCCATCTTTTGGCTCAGCCCTACTTCCCATTAGCTTCATATTCAGGAAAGCCCTCTGTGCATGGAGGCCCCTATCGGACCCAGTTTTACGTTCTGCCTGTTCACCAACTCCACTGAAAAGGAGATGCTTCCTCCCTAGTGGGCCAGAAGGGCAGGATATGTATGTGATCAACCTCCCCTGAGCCCCGGACTGACAGTGAGGAGAGGGGGTCCCCCAAAGGAACACTGAGGTCTAGTCACTTCCCAAAGAAGAAGAAATGGATGCCAGATGGGAACAACAAATGACCACACTACTAAGAAACGAAGTTATAGTAAACTATTAGTATTCTTGGTAATACTTCTTAAACTTCATTCATTTTTGTATCTTTGAGATTTAATTAAAACTAAAGATCTTTTTCTCCAGAAAAATAAATTATTATGACCATGTCATAAAAAAAAGTGGCCTGCTGTTTTAGGAGGTGGGGGCACGCCCAGAGGCTAGCTGGTAGCATGGAAACTGGGAAATCTTTCTGAAGGAAAATACACTTTTAGAAGAATCTGCATTTCATTTCTAAAGGCACCAATTTTAGGCTTTCTTTTCCTTTAATTCTTTTTTTTTTCTTTCCCCCACAAGCAATTCCGTTTGTGAAGAATTTCCCCTCATATAGCTATTTGTTATCCTTGTTGTGGATGAATGAACTCTGAGAATCCAAACTGTGCCAAATGACTATTTTGTCCAAATGATAGATTGTCAAGGACCAGCCTTTCAGTGGGATGACTAACACACCGGCCCCAAGACTGATGTCTGCCTTTCTTTATTTGGCACAAGAAAATGAGTGTTCTGGGGTAAGGCTGTGTAATGAGTCTAATTTAGGGACTCAGCATGAAGACCCTGTCTGCCAAAAATAAGGACCCTCTTTGATCTTCTGATTTCATGTAGGACTATATGTGTCTACTAAGGAGGGAAAATTATACCTAATATAGCCAACTTTTTCATGGTTATGGTCAAAAAGATAAGTTGTTGAAACATTAAAGCGACTCCCCGAAATAAAATATGTCATAAAGTTTTCCTTGGAAATGTAAACTTAAGTATTTAAATTAAAATCATTCTCACAATTAAGGAAAAAAAAAGTTAACTGCACCTCAGAGGAAAAAACAGACACTCTTAGCAAAAAAAAAAAAGTTTTGTCCAGAACAATCTTCCCAGAAAGAAGTCTTTTCTGTGTTTGTAAGACGGGATCTTAGAAGCTGCTAGGAATAAAAGTCAAAGACAGAGGGAGAAAGAAAGAGGGCCAGGGAAGGGAGAACTCCAGTTCTCACTCTCAGACTTTGGAAAGTGAAGAGTTTAAAGGAAACTTCAGATAAAATAAATAAAGAAACCACCCAGTATCGTGTGTTGAACATTTCATCCTTGAAGATACAAGGAATTGTATTTCAGGACCAATTCTTTTTTTTTTTTTTTTTTTTTTTAATTTATCAAGTCCTGCAGCTATAGAATAAAAATGAAGTTAATGGTAGGACAGGATAAGGAAACTGAAAGCCGAAAAACTGAGTATTAACAAAGGACAAAGGACAAGATTAAAGGTACAAATTTGAAAATATATAGTTAATTTCATATACATACATAGAGAAGTATGAAGAATATATACAAACCAATGAACAATAATAGTTGTTTAAGAGTTGGAAGCAGAATAAAAGAACTTTTATTTCCTTTCTTTTTTTTTTTTTTTTTTTGCTTAATTCTTAAAATAATCATTTCGTTATATTTGTGCAATGAAAAGATATATAATAGAAATAAATGTCTAAATTATGAAACTAACGATTTCCAGTATAAAAAAAGTGTCAATTTGGTCCCGAATTTCTCTTCTTTTCCTGGAAATTGTATTAAGCAACCAGGACTATGAAAATTTTTGTTTGTTTTTTTTAAAAACTTGGATACCAAGAATCCTATAATCGCTAGTATTATTAATGCTGCCAGGGGTCCCCAAACTTTTTACACAGGGAGCCAGTTCACTGTCCCTCAGACCGTTAGAGGGCCGCCACATACAGTGCTCCTCTCACTGACCACCAATGAAAGAGATGCCCCTTCCAGAAGTGCAGCGGAGGGCCGGATAAATGGCCTCAGGGGGCCGCATGCGGCCTCTGGGCCGTAGTTTGGGGACGCCTGGCTGAGACCAAGCCGGGCCCGGAAAGAAGCAACAGAGAGCAGCTAGGAAGGGCTGAAACTACCCGAGCCGGCCGCAGACTCCAACAAGCACAGCCCAAGTACCCTGAGAATTAAAGGGATGCACTAGGAAGTGAAAGGCAGAGGAAGGAGATGCTGGGAGAGAGCTGAGATTCGATGAAGCTGAGATCACACTCCTGGGTTCAGTGAGGAAGAGGGAGGGTGACTGCGCGATGCAGAGATGACACGTTGAAACAAAACGTCTGTAAGGCAGCAGAGGAAAGAAGCTTGAGTCCCAGAGCCTAGCGTTTCATCTTGCCTGACTTCCCCCCCTAACAAAATATGCTATAAATAAGTGGCGCAGGAAAAATCTAACCCAATAAATCCCGCAAGAACAGAATTAGAACACAGCTATAAACAAACATTAAAGCATCAAAGTTTAACAACAGATTTTTAAAAACACTCAGAAAAATACTGCCATAAAGTAGGTGAAATTTTTCATTACAGATTTTGCTGTGATAGTTTTTAAAAAATAATAAAACAGTTATCTCCACAAAGGAAGACTACAAAATAAAAGTATATAAGAACACAGAGCAGAGGAGATTAAACACAAAAAGGGGGTGAGGTATAAAATATGTGCTGGCAGAACTTAGGAAAGAAATACAAATAAGGAAATTAAATTTTTTTTTTAATTTAGTGAGAGGAGGGGAGACAGAAATAGACTCATGCATGCACCTGGACTGGGATCCACCTGGCAAGCCCACTGGGAGGTGATGCTCTGCCCATCTGTGGCGTTTCTCCATTGCTCAGCAACCGAGCTTTTAGTGCTTCAGCCCCCAGGGAAAACTTGCTTCAGTTGAGCTATGGCTGCAGGAGAAGAAAAGAGAGAGAGAGAGAGAGAGCGCGAGAGAGAGACAGAGAGAGAGAGACAGAGAGAGAGACAGAGAGAGAGGCGAGGGGGAAGGGTGGAGAAGTTTATGGGTGCTTGTCCTGTGTGCCCTGACCAGGACTCAAACCCAGGACATCCAGACACTAGGTTGATGCTCTACCACTAAGCCAACCGGCCAGGGCCAGAAATTAATTATTTTTTTAATGAGAGGAACAAAGGGGTAAATAGAAACAGCAGAAAAACCAAAAAGGAATATTAAAGATGGAAATGAAATAAGCTAATAAGATGAACTATAAATAAAGAAAAAATTTTAAAGAAATAAGAAGATAATAATAACTTCAAAAAAGACAAAAATTTATCTAGTAGATATAAAAGTCAAAGGTTATCCAACACAGACATAACTGGAATCCTCAAAAAGGGAAAAGCAAACAGAGCAAGTATTTTTAAATAATCAGTAATAAAACTGTTCTGGAAAAAATGAAGACTTATATCTACATATTCAAAAGGCATATCATGTATCAAGGAAAATTAAATCAGAAGAACCAATATTGAGACATCTGCTAATAAAACTATGGGGCTTTTAAGTTTTAAAAAAATCCTATGGATTACTAGACACAAAGATTGTATCATTTACAATTTTTTAAATATAGGAAATATTTTTATGTTTTTGAAAAATAACTTTTTTTTTTTTAGGTGAGAGGAAGAGAGATAGTCCAGCAGATTCCCATATGTACCCTGACTGGAATTCATCTAGCAACTTTGGGCTGATGTTCAAGTAACAAGCTATTTTTAGCACCTGAGGCTTATGCATTCAGACCAAGTGAGCTATCCTCAGCATCTGGGGCCATACTTGAATCAATCGAGCCGCTCACTGGCTGCGAGAAGGAAAGAGGAAGAGAAGGGGGAAGAGGTGTAGAAAGCAGATGGTCGCTTTTTCTGTGTTGCCCTAACTGGGAAAAGAACCTGGGACGTCCATACTCCGGGCCAATGCTCCATCCACTGAGCCACTGGCTAGGGCCTTGAAAAATAACTTTAAAAAATTGAGAGGAGAAAGTAGGAGCTAGAAAATAGGTAAGGACAAAAATAAAAGTTAATATTGACAAAACAAGTGGTGGAAGCAAGGAACTTAATTAGAATTACAAAGGTGACAAAAAGATAATACTAAAGTTGAAGGAGGGAGAGTATAGGAAGAAAGAAGAGAACAGAAGCTCATTTTATCAATGATGATAGTAATTGGGGTTATTATATAATGTAGCCTGCACAAACGGAAGCCTTAGTATGAAGTAGCTTTTGTATGAAGAAGTTATATCTTCATATGATACAAAAGTTATATAGAAAATGCAAAATATTTGAACAAAAATACAAACCTTCCCAAATACCACAAGAATTACAATGTTAAAATGAGCAAAAAGAAAAGGTAACATAAAATATAACAAGACAAGCCTGACCAGGCAGTGGCACATTGGATAGAACATTGAACTGGGACGGAAAGGACCCAGATTCAAGACCCCAAGGTCGCCAGCTTGAGCATGGGCTCATCTAGTTTGAGCAAAGCTCACCAGCTTGAGCCCAAGGTCGCTGGCTGGAGCAAGGGGTTACTCGGTCTGCTGTAGCCCCCCCCCCCCCCCCGTCAAGTCACATATGAGAAAGCAATCAATGAACAACTAAGGTGTCCCAACGAAAAACTAATGATTGATGCTTCTCATCTCTCTCCCTTCCTGTCTGTCTGTCCCTATCTATCCCTCTCTCTGACTCCCTCTGTCACTGTCACACACACACACAAAATAAAATATGACAAGACAAAAGCAAATATATTCATAGCCATAAATAAAAATGAAGTAAACTTCACTGTTAAAAGATTATCAGATTAGATTTCACATAGAAACTAGTCTTTATTCTCCATAAAAGGGATACATCTAAAACAGATAATTCAGAAAGCTTGAAGTTAAAGGATAGGTAAAGGCAAAATTTTCAAAATGCAGGCTTGCCTCTACTGACAAAATATATTGAATATATACATAGGAGTTTATGTGGTGGAAATACAATTGTTTTCCTTTCAGAGCTATCATAAGCATGTTCACAGCCATTGGTCTCATTAGTTATTGCCTGTACCTAAATGCTAAGTAGGAAAAAATTAAAAATGAAGCCTGTCTGTTACTCTGGGCATTAACCAACCTTAACTCCTCCTCATGAAATTCACTTCTTGCCACGTATGTCCTCCGTCTCCACAGATTCTACACTACCTATTTCAAAATGGCAGCTATAATAAAGATGAGTCCTCCTTCCTCCTAACTGTCCATCACAACTGAGTTTCTTAAAATGATAAAGCTATTATTTCAAAATGAGGTCAAACCTCGATTGAAAGAACTTTGTATAAACTTCTTCGCAATCCATCTGTTCTATTTTTAACTCTAAGATATTAAATACAGCGGGAGGGCACTTAACCCGTTATTAATAAAGACATTTAGCCTGACCTGTGGTGGCGCAGTGGATAAAGCGTCGACCTGGAAATGCTTAGGTTGCCGGTTCGAAACCCTGGGCTTGCCTGGTCAAGGCACATATGGGAGTTGATGCTTCCAGCTCCTCCCCCCTTCTCTCTCTCTGTCTCTTCTCTCTCTCTGTCTCTCCCTCTCCTGTCTAAAATGAATAAATAAAAAATAAAGAAAAGAATAAAGACATTTATTTGTTTGCTATTCCATTTGAGCACTTTTCTCATTAAGCTCGTACAAGTATGCGTATGATGTTATGCTAAAACAAAATGCTATCCACTAGTAGTGAAGGACATACTTCGTATAATGAAATTCAAAGCAGTTATCATCAATCACTATGAAAGATTTGATAACTAGCTAATATTCTCCCTGAATCTAATACCTGCATTTTTAAAATCAATTAGAGATGAATTAAGTAGAGATAGTGAAGAGATAGCAAGAAAAATAAAAGATAGACACAGAGACAGATATAAGGTCACATATTCTTGGTGAAAGAAATGACAATTTTTTTATTTTTTTATTTTTATTTTTATTGTATTTTTCTGAAGCTGGAAACGGGGCGAGACAGTCAGACAGACTCCCGCATGCGCCCGACCAGGATTCACCCGGCACGCCCACCAGGGGCGTGGCTCTGCCCACCAGGGGGCAATGCTCTGCCACGACCAGAGCCACTCTAGAGCTTGGGACAGAGGCCAAGGAGCCATCCCCCAGCGCCCGGGCCATCTTTGCTCCAATGGAGCCTTGGCTGCGGGAGGGGAAGAGAGAGACAGAGAGGAAGGAGGGGGTGGGGGTGGAGAAGCAAATGGCCGCTTCTCCTGTGTGCCCTGGCCAGGAATGGAACCCGCTTCCCCACCCTCCCTTCCCCCCTCCCCCCCTCCCCCCCTGCACGCCAGGCTGACGCTCTACCGCTGAGCCAACCGGCCAGGACATGACAGTTTATTTTTAAAGTGGTTCATGCCTATCATTTAAAAAAAAACAACGTTCACCATTATATTAATAAAAATAAAAGTCCTTCCTCCTCTACAGTAGACCACTTCTCTCCACTTCCCCATTCATCATAACTAACCATGGATAACAATTCAAGAGGCTTACTTCCCGGGTTTTCTATCCAAATACAAATACACTGCACAAATACACACACATTTACACACACACACACACAACACACCCAGGCAGACACATTTGTTTATAAATATGTTCTCATTTATTTACAGAAATGAGATTGTACTCTTATACTCTATACATACTATCCAGTAAATTCGTTTGTTAACAATATGTTGTGGCCACCACAGCATGTGAATTATAAAGGCTAATTTTATCCTTTTCAAAGCAGTTGGTTGTGGCTCCACCATTACTAGACCACACTGATGGGCATTTTAGCTTTCAGTTGCTTAAAATGATGCAGTGAACATTTCTGTATGGTGTCTTTGTGCAACCAAGAGAGATTGGCTGTAGGCAAAATTCCTAAAAAGAGAATAATGTGTGTTTATATTTTTGGCAAACAGTGCCAGATTTGCCTCTAACATATTTCTCACTAACACTGTAATGCTTTGACCCTCACCCTCATCAGCATTTAACCCACTGTCCTTTTAATTCTCTATTTGACCATTTTTTCATATTTCTATCAGTCATTGTGTTCTTCTTCCATTAACTAGTTCTTTATATCCTTTGTCTATCTTTTTTATGGTCAATGCTTTTAAAAATAATTTGAGTATAAAAATTGGCCTGAGGTATATTTTACAAATATTTCCCCCACTTTGTCGTTTAACTTTATGATGCCACTCCCTAAATGGAACTTTGACTTGTTTAATGTAATCAAATTATTTATCATTTTCCTTATGGTTTCTAAATTTGATGCTATGTACAGATGTATCACTCCCACTCCAAGAATATAATATATTATCAATGTTTTCTCATTGTACTATGATACTTCCACTAAATATTTGATTGTTCTAGAAATTATTTTGTTTTTAAGGATTTATGTTGGAGTCCAGGTTATTTTTTTTCCATGTGGCTAATCAGTGTGTCAAGGTAAAAAAAATACCATGTTTGCTGGTCAAGCAATGTTTCATTACAAATAAAGATAAAATTACTTTTTGTTTTCATGTATTAATTTTACTTTTCAGAAATATTAATAGTCATCCAAAGTAATTTTATAAATCTTATATGCTTTTTAAGAAACATATTCTTCAATTTAAAAATAAGCAACTGTGAGTTCTATGTTATAGGAATATGAGAAAGAAATAATCCCTAAATTTCTTTTAACAAGAGAAGTTTCTCAAAAAGTGAAACCAATTATATTCCACAAGAATATTTTAAGATTATTTATTTATTTATTCATTTTTAGAGAGGAGAGAGAGACAGAGAAAGAGAAGGGGGGAGGAGCTGGAAGCATCAACTCCCATATGTGCCTTGACCAGGCAAGCCCAGGGTTTCGAACCGGCAACCTCAGCATTTCCAGGTTGACGCTTTATCCACTGCGCCACCACAGGTCAGGCCACAAGAATATTTTAAATAAATTTTTTCAGTATATCTTAAATTAACATTTTAGGGTTATGTACAATTGAAATTTCTGTAACCTTCTGTTTATAAACAAACACTACCACACTTTTATCAATATAGCAAATATGTTAGTATTCTGCACCAGCTAACCCAAATCACAGGAATGGGATAAAGTATATAATATTGTATCACTCAAAATCCATTCAAACAGGCAAAAAAAAAATATGTAAGGAATGACTGGAATAGGGTATTTTGAGGAAGCAAGTCAAGCTTATCATGAAGATTGAATGATTAGTCAAAAGCAGTGATGCCTCTCAATCCTTTTTCTTTTTTTTAGGTGAGAGGAGGGGAGATAGTAAGACAGACTCCCTCATGCACCTTGACTAGGATCTGGGGTCAGCAACCCCATCTGGGGTCGGTGTTCTAGTATCAAGCTATTTTTAGTGCCTGGGGCCAACACTCAGACCAATCAAGCTATCTTCAGTGTCCAGGGCCACACTCGAACCAATCAAGACACTGGCTGTGGGAAGGGAAGAGAGAGACAAGGGGGAGAGGGAGGGAAAGAGAAGCAGATGGTCACTTCTCCTGTGTGCTCTGACTGGAAATCAAACCCAGGATATCCATAAGCCAGGCCAATGCTCTTTCCACTTACCCACCAGCCGGGGTCTCAATCTTAAAAATACTACTTTATCTCCTTCTACCCTGCAAACTTCCCCCATTAAACTTTCTTCCAGAGCTGGGTGTATCTGTTCTCTAGGCTGACTCCTGTCCAATGTGCTCAGTAACCCTCCGCATCCTGGGTGACTCTTGCCCATCCTTGTGCCCTTGCCACCATGATAAAATCAAAATGGCTGGCAGGCAAACAAGTGAAATTGATATCTATTGTCCCCACCCCAATAACCCATACCCCATATTCTCTGTACCTTCTAAACTACATCTCTCTACAAAGAATCTGCTGCACCAGCGTTTCTAATTTTTCTTACCTCCTGCCTTTCCTAAAATCTTCCTAATACGCATGATAGTTTTAGGCTCATCTAAACAGGCAGCTCTTTGATCCCCTTCAGAGTAAAAATAAAGTTCTAACAACAGCTTATAAGACTCTAATGATGTGTTGCTTCTTGACCCCAAAGCGCACATCCATCTCTTGGACATCATGCAATGTGCATCTGACACATTGAGAATATTCAGTTCTAGCACAAAAGACAGGAAAACAAACAAGACTGATGCAAATAATTAGCTGAGTTAAGCATAGATAAATGAGATACAGTAAGATAAAGCAAGAAGAGCATACATGGGTGAACGTAAATAGAAAGGAATGGGAGAACCCAGGAAATACTAAATATCCATGATCACTAGATATAAATGAGACACATGAAACACTGAATATTCATTATTTACTAAATACATATTAGGACATTGGTATTTGATATCCACCGGGTCTTACTTCTGCCACTCATTAGTCACTCTCCTGCAAAGCCCCAACTGCTGTCTATCCTGGACATTCAAATAAAACAATAGCTACCCATCAGGCTAATGCTACGCCTCTTGGCCAAGCGTGAGCTGACACCTCATTTCTGGTCCTTATAACCTCACCATCAGCAGGGAAGGCTGATGCAACACAGAGAGAAACAAAACAAGCAAATGTCTAACAGCATTCAAGTGGTGGGCTCTTCAATCTGCTTGTATCCCAGCCTAAGTCTGTTAGTCCATTCCATTTCTTTCCACTGGCTTCAAATGCTACGCTTTAGTTTAAATGGCTTCAATAAACTGTGTAATTTGTGCATCTCAAATCTGTGAGCTTTTTGTCTTGACTATGGGTTAGCTTCCCTGGCTGTG
Source organism: Saccopteryx bilineata (assembly GCF_036850765.1). Taxonomy (NCBI): domain Eukaryota; kingdom Metazoa; phylum Chordata; class Mammalia; order Chiroptera; family Emballonuridae; genus Saccopteryx; species Saccopteryx bilineata. The sequence goes on from NC_089493.1 coordinate 256,794,681, forward strand.
AACCTGGAGGCTATCACTGCCAGGCTGTGTCCACACACACCTTCTCTACCATCGTACTGCTTACTGTGCTTCAGCTGTGCTGTTGCCCATGCTCTCCCTTAAATACTGCAGGCCCATTAATACCTCGGGACCTCTGCTCTATTCTTCCCTCTGCCTGAAACATTATTCCTCCAGACATCTACATGATTTGCTCCTTCATTTCATTTGGGTATGTCTTCTCTGAACCCCCTAGATAAAATTATGCAACTTTTCAACAATAATTCTCCAATTCTCCAATACCTACTGGGTGTCCTCCAATTCAAATCATTTCTGACACTACCTGGACTTAGCACAGACCCCAAAGATTAAGGGTTGAGTCCGACAAAACCGCCCCAAATTTAGATGGCAGCCATATATGCAGTCTTTAGGCTACTTAACTTTTTCCAGCCAACTACAAATTTGGAGGGTCCCACAATCCCTCTTCAGTTTTGATAATTTGCTAGAATAACTCACAGAATTTAGGAGAGTATTATACTTATGATTATATTTTTATCCTAAGGAGACAGGTCAGGAACAACCACATGGAAGAGACACATAGGACATAATGGGGGCAAGGGGTGGTCCAGAGCGCCCATGCCATCTCCAGACATGCCTCTTTCCCGGCACACTGAGATGCTCCCCAATCCAGAAGCTACCTGACCCTGATTGTTGAAATTTTTATCAAAAGTTCATTCCACAGTTAATGAATTTGTTAAATCATTGGCCATTGGCCATTGAGCTCAAGCTCCTGTCCTTCTTCCCTCTAAAAGGTCCAACCCTCTAATCACACATGCGGTTGGTTTCTCTGGTGACTGGCCCCCATCCTGAAACTATCTAAGGGCCTTCCAAGAGTTACTTCATTAGGCCATGGCCAGTTGGCTCAGCGGTAGAGCATCGGCCTGGCGTGCAGGAGTCCAGGGTTCAGTTCCCGGCCAAGGCACACAGGAGAAGCGCTCATCTGCTTCTCCACCCCTCCCCCTTTCCTTCCTCTCTGTCTCTCTCTTCCCCTCCCGCAGCCGAGGCTCCATTGGAGCAAAGATGGCTCGGGCGCTGCCTGGGCGCTGGGGATGGCTCCTCGGCCTCTGCCCCAGGCGCTAGAGTGGCTCTGGATGCAACAGAGCGATGCCCCAGAGGGGCAGGACATTGCCCCCTGGTGGGCATGCCGGGTGGATCCCGGTCAGGAGCATGCGGGAGTCTGTCTGACTGCCTCCCCGTTTCCAGCTTCAGAAAAATGAAAAAAAAAAAAAAAAAAAAGAGTTACTTCATTAGCATAAATTCAGGTTTAGACAAAAGGGCTCATTACAAATAATAAAAGACACTCCTATTATTTAGACAATGCCAAGGTTTTAGGCACTCTGTGACAAGATTCTGGACAAAATATATTTCTATTTATATATTTATTTTACCAAAAAAATAGAAATGTCCCCCTCTCTGGAGCTACCCTGCATCCTCTTTCTGTAAACTTGTCTCTGTAACTTGATATGCTATACATTTGTGTAATCATTTCTGGTCATCTCCTCCCACTAGACCAGTCCCTACCGCCCACTAGTGGGCGTTCCAGCTTTCATGGTGGGTGGTAGCGGAGCAACCAAAGTATAAATAAAAAGATAGATTTAACTATAGTAAGTTGTTTTATAAAGATTTATTCTGCCAAACTTAGCGAAAATCCAACATAAAGTACTTGGTAAGTAATTATTATTATATGCTTTAACTTGCTGAAACTCTGCTTTATAAATTTTATAAAGTAAAGTTACTTCCCTACTTTATAAATCACCATTACTGTGGAACTGGTGGGCGGCTAGAAAATTTTACTACTAACAGAGGTACAAAAGTGGGCGGTAGGTATAAAAAGGTTGACTACCCCTGCTTTAGACTATCAACTCCATGAGGGCAGAGTTTAATCTCTTTTCTTTACTGTTGTTCTATCTCCAGCATCCAGAACAGCTTTTAGCCTAAAACAGGCACTCAAGGCTGGCAGAGTGAGTGAATGTCGTGTCAGGATACAGTAGGGATGCCATGAACTCACCTCCTGTCTTTGAGAATCTGCCTTTAGAGGGGACAGTCCTGGGTTCTGCCTATCTGATTCTGCACCAGCTCTCCCAAGTCTGGCCAGCTACCTTCAGTCATCATAGAGACAAAAATCCATTTCCCCTAGCAGAGAAATTTGGAATGGGAATCAAAATGCTGAGTCAGTTAAATGATGGTGAAAAATGGGACAGAATGATCTCCATAGCAATCCCAAGTCACCTGTAATAACAGGAACAGGGAACCAGAAAGATTTAGAAACAGAAGCAGGAGAATGGAGCAGTGGCACCAAAAGAAGCAGGAATAAGGCACCAAAAGAAGCAGGGATTATGTGACAATCAAAAGAGATTTAGGGCCTGACCTGTGGTGGCGCAGTGGATAAAGTGTTGACCTGGAACGCTGAGGTCACTGGTTCGAAACCCCGGGCAGCCTGGTCGAGGCACATATGGGAGTTGATGCTTCCTGCTCTTTCCCCCTTCTCTCTCTCCTCTCTCTCTAAAAATGAATAAATAAAAAATTAAAAAAATAATAATAATAAAAAAGAGATTTAGGGGTTTTCTAGATACCATCACTATGACTTGCCAATTCCCTGCCCATCCTTGGATATCATGAGACTGACTTGTAAGCTTTTAATAAGTTGGTTTGAAAGGTCTTCTGTTTTTTTGGCCATAAATGTTCCTTGGACACAAAGCTTAGATGGCAGTGATTTAGGGCTGCCCAAAAGAAGTCAAACCTAGGTGCCACCTTAGTAATCTGTCCCCATCACTGAGCCCCACGTTCATTCTAAACTGCAGTACCCTGCTGGCTCCCTGGGCTCAAGCTGGGCCACTTTGCTCCTCTCTCCTGAGAATGTGGAATTAGAAATGCCAGGCAGGACTGCCAGTCAAGGCAGTCCATGTATTTGTGTGTTTCTAGAATGAGACAGTGAGCAAAGAAAGACTGAGGCAGGAGCAGAGAGAACAGAGAGAAGAGGCTGTGATAAGAGAGAGGGAGAGAGGAAGAAAGGGGAAGGGAGGAGAGCGAGGGAGGGAGAGGAGAAAAAGAGAGAGCCTGAAGACTTCTCAGGGCCCAGTGCCAGCCTTCTTGAAACTTTCCCGAGCTTCCCGCCCTTGCTCCCATAAAGTCTCTCGGCCTTGCATGAAATCTGCCTATTTTTCTTAAGTTAGTTTGAATAGGCTTCTGTTATTCACAACTCAGAGCTACTGGATGGAGGCATGGGGGCTCTAGCACATGGAAGTACACAGCGGAGCCTGCTGAGCAGTGGGAGGAAGCCTCAGAGGCCCGCAGTCGCTCTCATGGAATGGGACAAAAAGATACTGGACCTTCTGGGGGGATAACTCAATCCATACTTAGCACCAATTCTTCAGTTTGTATTACTGGATGTGAAACGAAAGTCTCTTCTTTATCTGACCTTGGCTACGCTGCTTGGTCACCCATGTGCCCTCAGCACGCTTCACCCACCAGAGTCAGTCACAGGAACGTATCTGGGCCCCTTGACTGTCACGTGGAGTTTCCGGAAGCCGCACTGCTCGGCCTGAGGACTCAAGATAGAGACCCTGTGCAGGCTCCACTCAGAGGCAGTGGGCCCCTTCCCCAGGCTGCCTGGCGTTTTTATGCCTCTGACTACCGCTCACTAGGACGCTTGACAGAATCCAGGCAAGGAGCTGAAATAAGTCACCAAAGCTTTCTACCTCGGGGCACATCTGTCACTCCCCAGTGGCCCGCTATGGTTGAGCCCACAATGTCATGGTCAGGGGACCTCCTGGAGCTGCCCTCTGGGGGCCCCTCCATGACTCATCCCCCTTCAGCTCTTGCTTGGAGGCAGCCCTGATGGGAGACAGTCTGGTCACCCAACTGCTTTCATAAAACCACCTTTTATTGTCTGTCTCTGTGTATCTTATCACTGAGGGGAGGGTGGGGGTTTGAAGGTGGCCAGAGCACAGGCACCTGGGGATTTCTGAGGCTGAGCACATCAGGCCTGACGGCTTCTGCACGTTGGTCACCGAGTCCTAGGGAGTGTACATCAGCTCTTCCCCATCAACAGCAGCAGGTCTCAGCCTTCTGCTCGCTCAGCTCTGAAGCCTGTGGGGGAGCCATCGAGGGCAGGGCTGGTGCACTCTGCCCAGTGCTCTGGGCACTCTGTCCCTAGGAAACACCTGCCCTGAGCAGGCACTCAGGAAATGCTTCCTGAACAAATTTGGCCTCTTTCAAAAATCCTTCTCTGGAAGGAATTTAACCCCACCCGAAGTGTTTCAGTCTCTAGATCTGCTAGGTGGGGCACTAGCCCACCTCTCTCCAGGTCAGGGACCACTTCCCAGGTCCACTGAACTTTCCATCATCCCCCAGAAGCCTTCCCTGTTAGTCCTGTACACACTGGAACCCAGGACAGGCTGATGGACGGGCTGGGCATTGGGCCAGTCCTTTATCTTCTTCCCCACCCACTGCTCTGCTCTCTGAGTGGGGAGCAAAAGCGAAGAGGATTAAAGCCTCATCCCCAAACTCCCTGGGGTCACTGCTCAGGGTCCCCCTTCCAGCAACAGCAAGACTGCTTTCAGAGAGCAATCCAGGCTCTTCCTCAACTTCAGGCTTTCTATAGCTCCAGGTCAACAACCGTGGGCTACAGCCTGGTTTCCCTCTCTCTCCTTAAATAGAGCATCTCGCCAAGCTAATCCTGCCCAAACACGGGTCTCTAGGGAGAATCAGTTCCTGTGCAGGGGGCTCTCTGAGTTCTAAGGGCAAACGGCCACCTGCCTCCCACCCACACCCCTCCAGGTATGCAGACCTGCTCCTCAGAGGGAGCAGAGAGCACACAGAGAGAATGCCCCAAGTCCCACGGGCCTTGAGCTTTATTCTCCGACAACAAGACATCCCGCCCCTTCTTCCTCCTAACAGAACCCTGGTTCTAGGCCATGATCCCCATCCCAGGTACGATCCAGGGGCTGTCTCACCTCCTTAGCCTGTGGGAGTCATGGCCAGGTCTTCCTCTCGTCCATGATGGTTCAGGGGTGGGATGCGCTGTGGTCTGGCCTCAGACAGGAGGGAATGTCCGCCAGGTGTCTGAGAAAGCTTTCTTTCCCCCTGAGAGAGACACACACAAACACTCAGCCCTGTCCCCTGAACACTGATGTCTCTGGGTAGGGCTCCTAGAATGTCTGTGGCCATAGCATGTGGGATGAAGAGGAATACACAGTGAAGAGTAGCACAGAGAAGCAGAACCAGCAGCATGGAGGGGCTGAGTCTGGAACCCACACTGCTCTTAGCTTCATGGCATGGAACACGTTTCCTTGTGGTTTAAGGCAGTTTACCTCACGGTTTCTGTTTCATGCAGCTGAAAACATCTGGCTCTACAACAGCTCTGCGGAGGAGGCCCTCCCTCTCCAAGATCATCAATGCCAAAAGGCCGTCCTCACTGTGCTAGGGACTGTACAGGTCTCCCCCCCACATCTGCCAATCACCACCTGAGGAACAGAGCCTAGAGCAATGGGACTCTAATCTAGGAGGATGGGCTGAACCCCCTTCCCAGGAGAGTGACAGGAAGATAAGACCAACTTCTCTTTCTAACTTAAACTCCTTTACTGATTGCATGAGGCTCAAGATACTTTGAGCCACTGTCCTCTGACCCCATATTAGGAAGAAATTCTTAATCAAGTAGCATATCCTGTTCCCAGTAACTACTATCCGGAACAAAGTCATCTCAGAGACAAAAAAACCCCCACAAACAAACCTAGGCTATTCGTGTTTTGTTTTTTTTGAGGTTTCCTTTATATTAAAATAAACAAGCAATGCTAATGCAGGGTCACAGAAATTATAATTTAAGTGTTTGTATTTTATAAATAAATGTGTTTCATATATCCCCTTCCCCTTACTTCAGTGCACACAGAAGGAACTAGAAAAAAAATCTGGTTGTAAAAAATGAGTTTAAAGTTGTAGTTTGAACTCCTTCCTCTGGGACAATAAACACAGTACCATTCAGAGAGAATTCAAAGTCCTAATTTGAAACTCTTTGTCAGAAGATAGGAAATAAACGTGTTGGACTTCATTGTAGTCTCTTGCAGAATCACAAAAGTATCGGATTTCCCTGATACCTGAGCACTAGTTCCCACCTAGCCCAACTCGTGTATTCTAAGCTCCAGGTTGTCAGATGTGTGTGCTAGAGTACTAGAGGTGGCAAAGACCACTATGATATCCCACCCCCTCCAAAAAAGCAAATCTTCCAGCAACTTCTGTCAGCAATGCACGGAGGACCCTCCAGGCCCTCAGTATCCTGAGTTTGGGTTGATGCCCAGATCCAGGCCAGACTACAGAGGGGTTTTGTCTGATAAAAAATAGACACAAATTTTACTTCCCTCATTTGCACCTGTTAGAGTAATAAATACTTTAGCAAAGGAAAGCTGGCTAGGTCTTGTTCATACCTTGTGAGTTTACAAGCTCTTTCTGAAGCAGGATAGCATAGGGGTTATGGAGCCTGCCCCTGTCACTTACAGAGCAGTGTGAACTCTGGGAAAGTACTTTACCCCTGTGCCTCACTTTTCTCAACTGTAAAATGGGAATAGTAATCGGGTTGTTATGAGAACTAAATGAGTTGTTATATGTGAAGTGTTCAGGAATAGGGTCTAGTGCATTATGACGATTATAAATGCTAGCTGCTATTATTACTGTGTGATCACTACTACCCAGGCAAAAAGGAAATTGTGTTGGGTGGTGTGGTAGACAGGATAACGAAAACCCAGAGACGTCCACTTCCTAATCCCTCCAGCCTGTAAATATGCTAGGTTACCGGGCAAAGGGAAATGGAGGCTGCAGATGGAATTAAGATTGTTAAACAGCCGACCCCTAAATGAGATTATCCTGGATTATCTGGGTTGACCCAATTTAATCAGGGATCCTCATAAAGAGGGAGGCAGGGATGTAAGGGGGGCTGTGATGAGGAAGTAAAAAAAAGAAAGAAAACACTCCCATAAATCAGTAGAAAGATGAGTCAATAAATAATGATTCTGGTTCCCCAATTCTGACTAAAGGAGTAACAGCTGTTTGAAAATACTGAAGGTAAATAAAGTGACGGCTAAATTTTCTAATGGTGGGGAGAATAGTGCCATGTTAAATCTCCTGGTTGAAATGAGGGGATTCTGGTACCGTGAAAGAGGAACAGGAGGCGCGATTCCAGTAGTCCGGAAGCCTTTCTCTCCTGCTTGCGGGTCAGGCTTCACCCTGCAGCCAGCGCTGACCTACTTCCAGGGGCCGCCGGGAGCGTGGCAGAGACGGTGTGAGTCCTGCCCACGCCACGCTGCAGAGAGCTGCCATGATAAGCCATTTCCGTTACACGCTCAGATTGGATGGAGACGGGGTTGTCAGTGTGGCAACTGCTGGGGAATGGGCGTGGGGAGAGGTGGAGGAGGGAATGGGGGTGTAAGACCAGTGGCCGTTGCCATGGCCATGCCGGTTTCCATGGATTCCGGCAGACGGTAAAGGAACTGTGGAGCCAGAAAATGCTGGGCCATTCCGTTTATTCAAGTCTCGTAATGGCAGATGAGCAAACAGGCAGAGAAGACCGCTGCCCTCTCACTCAGGGCCCCCAAAGCCCTGACTCGTTCTCTGAACTCTCCCGGACTCACAGGCCCCCACCAGCCTCAGCACTCCCCATCCAAACAGGCTGGGCCGAAATCTCAGGGCTCCTACGCCCCTCAGCTCTCTCTCTCTGGTCTGCTCTCTCCCTAAATTCTCTCTGCCCTCCTCTGCCCAGCAAAACAGACTGGGGATGAAAAAACCACTTCTCCAGCAAACAATAGCAAACAATCGCCCCTCTCAAGCAGGAAGGCAGTCCATAATTTGTAATCTGCCACCCTGAGGGCAAGCACCCACAGCCTTCCATGGACTATACAACACATGGCGTTGCTCCAATACAGGGAGCAAGCTTAAAAACATTTGTTTGCCCATCAGGGAGCAATAAATGGTGATGGACGGAGACGTGACTTGCAGTGGTGAACACACAGTGTAGTGTACACAGGATGTGTTGTGAAATCGTGCCTGAGAGCTGTATAATTTTGTTGACCAGTGTCACCTCAATAAATTGACTAAACAAGGGCGGGGGTTTCTAAGAAGGTAGTAATCCTATCATAAATTCCTAACTGGGCAGGGCATGGTGGGTAGTCACATTACAGACACACAACTTCTTCAGTCCAAGGCTCATCTTTGTCTTAAGCAAGCCCTGTCCATTGTGTCTGTGCACCTGTTAACATACCTTTGAAATGCGTGTTTTCAGAAGTAAACACCTTCAAGAGAGCAATCTTGTTAACTATCCTGTAATCCAATTCCCGCCTTGTTTTCTTCCACATCCATGTAACAACCTTCCTTACACTCCCTTTCCCTTCTTAATTTTAAATACATAAAAGAAGCTGCAAAACTATGCTTCTTTGGAGCATTTGAGACCTTGCTCCCCAGCATACATCATCAGTTTGGCTCAAATAAACTTTTGTGTGTGTGTGTGTGTGTGTGAGAGAGAGAGAGAGACAGAGAGACAGAGAGAGACAGGGAGATGGACAGATAGAGACAGACAAGAAGGGAGAGAGATGAGAAGTATCAATTCTTTGCTGTGGCTTCTTAGTTGTTCAATGATTGCTTTCTCATATATGCCTTGATAGGGGATGGGGTGAGGGGGTTCCAGCAGAGCGAGCGACCTCTTGCTCAAGCCAGCGGCCTTGGGCTCAAGCCAGCGACCATGGGGTCATGTCTATGATCCCACTCAAGCCAGTGACCTTGGGCTCAAGCCAGTGATCATGGGGTCGTGTCTATGATCCCACTCAAGCCAGTGACCTTGGGCTCAAGCCAGTGATCATGGGGTCGTGTCTATGATCCCACTCAAGCCAGTGACCTTGGGCTCAAGCCAGTGATCATGCGGTCGTGTCTATGATCCCACTCAAGCCAGTGATCATGGGGTCGTGTCTATGATCCTATGATCCCACTCAAGCCAGTGATCATGGGGTCGTGTCTATGATCCCACTCAAGCCAGTGATCCCGTGCTGAAGCCAGCAATCTTGGGGTTTTGAACCCGAGTCCTCTGCATCCCAGCCTGACACTCGATCCACTGCGCCAAAATAAACTCTTATCAATATCCTCTACAGGTCTGGATGTTTCTCACGCCCGACCCAGGTACAGGGTTTCGCTCCACCTACACCTGCTTGCCATTCCATGGAGAGCAGGATGACAACAGGCAGGCCCGGGCCGGACCAGTCCGACCAGAACCTAAGCCTGGACTCTGAACCTGCACACACTCGAGAGCATTGCCAGGGCCTGTGTTCACGACGGTCCTGGAGATCATTCTGTGCTGAATCTCCACAGTTGTCTCATTTCATTTTATTTTCAAATGTCTACATGAAAAAACAAGCTTCAATGAAATGTATTGTTCATCTGAGAAGCTCCCCAGTTTACTCCTGCACATGAATCAAATGGCACTCCCTGCAGGAAGGAAATCCGAGTTCAATCCCAGCAGCTCACTTACTAATGACCTCTTTCCAGGTTTCCCAGCACGAAAGCCTTCATTAAAGGGAAAAACAAAATGCATTTTAGAGAGCTAGTGTGAGGATTTTAAACAATATCTACAAAGCCTATCTCACTCACTGATGTGTTGAGAGCTAAATTCAGCCCCTGCCCCGACAAGGTTTTTAGATTGAATTTATTTTCAACCAACAAGAACTACTAATTATTATGTTAAATTCTGGATCATCCAATTCTCTTTAAAAAGCTAGGTCTGGTGTAACTTTATCCATGTTGGTCAAATGAACAACCCACTATATTTTCGTGGGATTATCAGGAACCACTGGTGTCCTTTGTATCTTCTAAAGCAATAAAGAACAAGGGATATAAGCCATTTATCTTTGGGACAAGGAACAGGCAGGAGATCTAAATTCCATGAATTTCATGACCAGTTGGTGGTCACAACTTGGAATGGGGGTGGTTTAGAAGTAGCCACTTGCATCTGGTGTAGAGAGGCTGGCTAAACATCCCACAATACACATTTAACAGCCCACCGCCACCCCCATCAAAGAATTTTCAGGTTCAAAATGTCGATAGTGCAGAGGTTGGTAACCTCTGCTTTAAAGTGATTTTGTTAAGTTTTTTTTTTTAATCCATGACAAAAGCACTGCTCATAGTGGGCTACACTTTGTTTTTCCTCCTAAAGTGAACTGAAACCAAACAACATTTATGACTCAGGCTTCTGCAGGGAGCAGGGAATGGATGACTGTGGTTAGTGACAAAACAATAATAAATGGCTTTCCCTGTCCTGTCTCTTTTTCAGAGTCAGGGAGGGAACCAAATGACCAGTAATTATCATTTAAACTGCTGTTTTATCCTATATCAATCGGAGCTATTCATTCTGGTTACTCTCAGACTCTTGGGCTGAAACCACACTAAATCAGGGTCACAGCCAGTGTGAATATAGAAGAGCAGCCTTTTCACTCTGCAACTGTTCATGACCTGGGCTGAACATCAGTGGCAAGTTTCCATGAAGGAGCCATCAGAGATCCTAATCTGGGAACAAGTGGTTCTATATGGCGCCTATTACCTTGTTTTTAATATTCTGTATTCGATGGGACCGCAGTTGTAAACAACTCTCCGTCTCCTGTCTCCATGAAGTTAATTTGCACTGTGTCAGCACTGCAGGCTCTTTGCATATGTTCAGGATAAGCTGATATGAGCAGGACTGCGATGAATAATGTTTAGTCAAATCAATAAACCCTATTATTAGTCGCTAAGGGGACTGATTTTATGTCTATAAAAGTAAAACAATTAGAACCATATTAATGGCAGATTCATCATAGTAATATAATGGAGCCAAACGTGCTTGTCTTTTGGGAATCTTTAATTTACCATTCAGTACTGGCTATGCACTCAGCTAGAGAAATGGCACACATTATATAAACAAGCTCTGGCCTTTGGCAATTCATGTTGTCATCAGCAAAACAACACTGTAACAGTAAAGGGAAGAAACAAAACTTCGTTTGGTGATTAATGCAAACCAGTCATGAATAATGTTCCAGTAAAAGCCTAGGGGGAAAGAGTATTCAAATTGCATTATCCTTCTGGTCATATATCTCTCCGCTTTTATCTATCAGCGCTCTTGTTTATTACAGGAGCAGGGGTAAGGGTAAGCCTGGTCCGATACCCCTATTTATACCCTTTCTACGTAGGCACCCACTGGAAGGGATTACAAGCCTGGTATATAATAAGCACACAACCAGTCATTTCACAGCTGAACAGCAAGATTGCTTTCCATACAATTTTTCAAAATGCTTATTATTAAAATCAGGAAAGTCATCAAGAACCCACAGTCTTGCCCAGCCACCAACAGGAACACGGTAATTCTGCTGGTGGAGGTGTAAATTGACCTTAGTTCTGCTCCTGTGTCTCAACAATTGAATTGATTGGTCAGTTCCAGACTTGGAGCAGCAGGTAGGCAACCACCAAACACACTTTAAACAATATTCTAAACAGAGGAAACATACTTGTTTAAATGGTATAAGACCAACTGTGTCATGTCCTCAAAGATATATCTCGATATGATGTAAGAACTGAAAAAATTTGATCAAACAAAAGAATGATGAAAGTATGTGAAATACTCTTTTTATGTGTAGCAATAAACACTATGAACAATATTAATAAGTGACAACATGGATGAAATTCAAAGGAAAAACAAACTGAAAATTGGGAGAAAGACCCTCCTACTGAAATTTACTAAGAACACGGACTAGACCCATAAGGCACTCAGCAAATGCAACACTTCTTTTCGTTTTCCGAAACCAGAGGAAGCATTTCTTTCTGATTGCAGAAATCTATTCATGTGTGAAACACAAGCCTGTAAGTAAGGGAACTAAGCAAATTATACCAAGATAAATTCTGTGAACTTAAAGAACTTTTAAGAAAGACAAGTGGTAAAACTGTCATTAGCAATTATAGTAAAATCATAAAAAACTTACAGCTGGGGGAAGCACTGAAATCAGCCAGTCCAAACACAGGGAGCACACTTCCACTGTGAGGCTTTTTTTCTGGCTTCCCATCTTGCTGCCACGCTTTGCCCCTAGAGGTGTGCATGGACCACCTCCTCATCGGCTTTAGTGAGGCTCCCCGGGTCACCCCATTTAGTTACAAACCCCCACTGTTACTCAGGCCCACTCCCACGCTTTACTTTTCTCCATTGCATTTACTAAACCACCTAATATATAATTAAGTTCGCACTTAACATCAACAATAGGTGCTGTGATTTCAAGCAAAATGACGTATAAGGAAACCAGTTTTACTACAGGCTGATTAATATAATAATAAACGCAGAGTTTCGTTCTTGGGGTATCGAATGAACACTTTAACAAAAAGAAGCTGAATGAAATGTTATTCAAGGACCTGCTGTGCTCTGCATATTACTTCCGTTTACCCAACCCACAAAAAATGAAAACTAGAAGGACAGAAATTTTTGTCTGCTTTGCTTACTGCTATGCCCCAGCACCTTATAAGGCCTGAGATAAAGTACGTGCTCAGTGAGTATTTATTGGAAGAAAGGGAGAGAGGGAAGAGAGGAGGGAGAGAGGGCGGGCAGGAAGAAAGAGGGAGAAAGTAAATGAGGAAGCAGTTAATTCTGTACATTTGGTATGAAATAGTCTAGTAAAACAATTTAATGACAAGTCAAATAAATGGCTAGCTGACTGGCTTTTTAGACATTTTTTCTACTGTTCCTATGTCACAAGATATATGCCCATGAAATATCATTCCATATCAAAGAAACCGACATCTACCTATTTGCAGCAACATTACACTTTATGTTTGCAGAAAATGCACAGACTATGCGTATTATCTTCTGAATCAAATAAACTATTTGGTTGTTACACCCGTGTTTCATATAAGAAAAGTTAATATCTGGTCACTGTATCTTATGCACTAGACAGACACAACATTAGGAAACCTTTGTTTGAAAATTAGAAGCGCTATCAGCCCGCTGGCAATAACATGAGACAGACAAGAGGCCATTATAAAAAAAAAAACTTTTTAATTCTGATTGCCAAATTATTTAAGGCAGGTATAAAAAAAGAAAGCATTCAATATACATTTTACATAAAATAAACTAGATTACAGCATAAAACAAGTAACCAGGCAATGGCGTTAAAAGTCTCTCTCTTCTAAAACTGGGTAATTGTAAACATTAAAAAAAAAAAAAAAGGACTGCAGGACTATTCAAGTAATAGAACAATCACAGATGTCTCTGGTATGCAGGCTATTGGGTTATTTGCCATTCAAGGTGATCAAAAAATGACACCTCATTATTCACAGATGCTCATTATTTCCCTCATTTTAATCTTTACATTATGTACAACACAGTTTTTGTGGTACTGGCAACCCCATGCCTTCCAAAAGTATTTTTTTCCACAATACACAAGTACAAACAGTGACTACAGGAACATTTTACACCAATGTGTCTTCGACAGGAGCCACCAAATAGACATCTAAATTGTACCAAGTGTCATCATCACAGTTAGCCTTTCTGAGGGGCTTATGGGAAATATATGAAGGATATGCAAGGTTCAGGCACACCGATACATAACATTATTTATTTACAATTTAAAAGGAAAAAGAAAGGAATCAGCCTTTTGTGGCTAACACTTTCAACATGACAAGTACATTTTTTATTTCCTTTACTGAGTGGTTTGCAACTTGGCAGCAGACCCTGTGTGTGCGAGCCTGGTTACTGATACAAAAAAGTAAAGAATATATATATATATATATGTATATATACATATATGTATACGTATATATATATAAAACAGAAGTTTAATTACAGCAACATTTGTTACTCTGTGATAAAATCTGTAATTTACAAAAATGAAATGACTGGTTTTTGCCTGCCATTAAGGCATTTCAAATTAACACCATGGAACTGATGTCTGTATAAAGCGCTTCCCCATGTGATCCAGTCACATGACAACGTACATTTCCAATCTTGTTATTCTCTGCAAAAGAAAAGACAATCTTTTTAGCACAGAGTTCTATTCATTTGACACTGAAAATACAAAAACCCTAAGACTGACTGATTTATTTTAGTTCTACGCAATTCATGGAATTCAATTCCACAAAAAGGTAATGAACACGAGGGTAATGATATACATTGTGAAAATATATTATTTTCCTTTTTAAAACACTTGAGGGATAATTAAAAAATAAAGAACAAACATTACCTTCAGCATTATAAAATAAATTTCTCCATTTGCGACTTTATTTTTAAACATAGCAACCCAAAGGGAGTCACAGTGAATTATTTTAACAGACCTATGAGGCTAACCTAGGAAACTTTCCAACTGTTTAAAAAACTGATCAGTTAAATACTAACTTACATTACAGCGACACAAATGAAGTTACGGAATAGAAGCTGTTATGTGAAGCACGGTGGCATAAAAGCACTTTCCTTACAAAAATATAAAACACTCAGGACTTAAATTTTGGTCTAAAACGCCTGTACATGCTTCCTCCTACCCATTGAGATGTCGCTATCGAAACAACTGATTCAGAATGTAAAGAACAGTCACCTTCTTTGTGCAGGAAACATTCCTGATGCAGATGCCTGGGCAGCCACCTGCTGAGAGGCAACGAGGGCAGCAGAGGTCAAGCCTAATGGGGAAAAAATGCAGGGTTTCCGTGACGTTCAGAAAGACAAGAGTACACACAGGCCTGGCGGTGAGGGGCTGCAGGCTCAAGAGCAGCAATAGGTCTTTCCCTGAACACACACATGAAATGTTTTGTGCAGCAAGGACCGGGTCCAAACCGCCTGGCCTAACCAGTATCTCTCCCGTTATTGAATGCTCTGCGGTTCTCTTCACGGCTATTCACAGACAGTATGCCATTCCATCTGTCTGGCTCTGCACGCTGCTAAACAGTTTGCATGCAGTGCTGAAGAGGAAGCTCAGGAGAAATCATAGGTACCGGGTAAAAACAGGAGTCAAAAGTCACAGTGAATTATAGAAGCGACACACTATGTGCTTAGAATACTTTGTAATAAGTTTTCTCACTTGAACGTTTTCCCCAGTGATCGAACACAATGCACCCCATAAGGTACATGGAATCAGTGAACCGAACTCAGAAATAGTCTTAACTTCTACCATGCAAGAGAAAGGTAACCATGGGAGAATGTAAGAGCTTCAAAGGCCATTAAGTTGACAACAGAAAATTCTTTTTAATTCTACAGAGAACAATTCTGGGCGTAGAAAAGGAAAAATGTAGAGAAGATCTCTCTTTTCTATGTCCTCTATGTTCTCTAGTTGACACCAGGTAACCAGGAGATGAGTAAATAAAAATCACCTTTCACATCTGTATAGCACTTCCCACAAAATGAATACAAACATATCATCTTGTATTCACACAGCAGAGTCAGAGGCTACTCGGCAAGCACTATGGGCTAAATTATGTCCTTCCAATATTCCTGGCTGGAAGTCATAACCCCCTATGTGACTGTATTTGGAAATAGGATCTATAAGGAAGTAATTAAGATTAAATGAGGTCCTAAGGGTGGGACCTTGATCCAACAGAATGTGTCCTTATAAGAAGAGACATCAAGAGTAACACACTCTCCCTCTCCTTCTTCCTCCCAACCCCCCAAACACAGAGAAGAGGTCAGATGAGCACACAGCAAGATGGCCGCCACCTATAAGCCAGGAAGAGCTCCCACCAGAAGCCAACCATGCTGGCTCCCTGATTTCAGAATCCTGGCCACCAAAACCATGAGAAATAGATTCTTGTTGTTGAAAGCCATAGAGAATGTGGTATTTTGTTACAGCAGCCTAAACTAAGACAGCAAGATCCCAGTAGGTGACCCGCTGGTGGAGCAGGTGCGATGACCCATCTGCTGTGAGGTGACAGAGTTAAGATAAACGGTACATGCTCTACTAAAACACCACGAATTGTAGGTCCCCTCACATCAATTCTATGACTTCTTAAAAAAAAAATCTTTCTGCATCTTTACTGAAAGAGTCACAGCAGTGAAGGGCTGTGAAGAGATCCTGAATTAGAAAACATGTTAAGCCTGATCATGTTACTTCTGGTACTTCCATGGGAAAAGAGCAACTAAAAGGGCCTGCAGAAATCAGGACAATTTCACCAAAGCCTCCTACCATGCCTCCCTTTCCCACAATTTCTCTCAAGTAGTTCTCTGATCTTTAGATTGTTCTAGTCAGCGTCACACTGGCCACCACCCTTGGCCTGTGAGATAACAGTAAGCCACTGATAACAACAACTAGTGACCATTATTAAGTGGTGGCCATTCTGTGTCTCAATACAATACAAAAGTGTGGAATAGCCTTAGTTTTTGCCACTAGGAAACTAGGAAGTACACATTAAAAACCCTCCCCAGAGCTAACGTTAACTCAAAACTCAATATTTTTAAAACATGAAAGGCAGTTTGGGCAACTGTTTTTCCAAAGCAGAATGAAGAAAGGCACAATAACGATAGCGCTGCTGACCTTGAAAAGGGTCGTATTGACCAGGGATTAGCGGGTAACCCATGCCGACATGGGTGTGGTGGTGCGTATGCAGGTGCCGCTGGCCGAAGGGGGAGTGGCGATCCCTCTCCCGTTCTGCTTCCCGTTCCCGCTCAGCTGTAGCCTTCTCCACCGGCTACAATAGAAAGAAGAGACTCCCCATTAATTCTCTGAAAAATAATAGTAGGAGTATTACGTTTGTCCCTGCAGCAATATGTGATAAGGATGAAAAAGTAAATACACAGATATAATTATGCATTAGTTGAAGATCAATTCAACAAACGCTTCAGTTCCCCTTGGGATGAAGTCAACACTAACAAACTGGTCCACCCAAAGGAAGCATCAGTGTTTCCCCCAAAGGACTGAAGAAGACTTCTCTATTCACTCATAACTGAAGGTTTAGAATCTACCCAATTTCTTCCCGGACACAATCTTTAAATATGGATCAAGGAAGAGAAGTAGTTGTAGAAATTTCTTCAAGATCAAGTTTTCTGATTACTCATTTACTTTGTTCACTTTTTGTGGGAGAATTTATCTCATAATTTTAAATGTCTCTGTCTGTTCAGTTCCACTGAAAACAAGCATCCTAACATTAGATGCCAGCATCAAGAACAGAAATCATTGCCCTGTGTCTCCCAAAGCATTCCAGAATCTCTTCATTTCTGAACACTCAGAGGAGCTCTACTCTCCCAGATCACAGTCTGGTTAAGGATCATATATTTTTGATACATTTCTACCCACCAGAGCTTAATCACCCTTTCACCAAAATTCTTTTACTCACTTGAAAAAAATCTTTGCACTAGAAGTACTCACAGAAAAAGATTCACAAATCATCTTTCCTAGTTTTTTTTTTTTTTTTTTTTTTTTTTTTTTTTTTTTTTTTTTTTTTGGAGAGAGAGAGAGAGAGGTAGGGAGGAAGAGAAAAGAGAAGCATCAACTTGTAGTTGCATCACTTTAGTTGTTCACTGATTGCTTCTCATACGTGCCTTGACCTCAAGCAAGGGGTCATGTCTGTGATCCCGCGCTCAATCCGACAACCTTGGGGTTTCAAACCTGGGTCCTCCGCACCCCAGGTTGCTGCTCTCTATCAGCTGAACCACCACCAATGAGGCTCTAGTTTCTTTAAAGTCTCTGGTGGAGGCATTAACATCACAGGCCCTATATTTTACTTTATTCCAAACTTCTTTTTCTTGTCAAGAACGACCACATCCTTTCTTTTGTCTCTCTTCACAATAGTCTTTTTTTTTTTTTTTTGCAGGGGTAGGGGTGGGAGGGTTGGGGGGTTAGGGGGGGTTGGTAGAGTCATCTTTCACAAGCACACGTCTGCTTTACTTCAGCAGAGCTTATAGGGACATGAGGATGAATCAGGGCCAAAAAGGAGCAGATGTAGCCACCACTCCTCAGCCAAGTGTCTCACTCTGGTACGCAAGTGCATCAAAGTATCTTGCGTCTCAAGTATTTGAGGAAGGTAAGGTAAGGATTTTGCAACAGAAAAGCTTGTGATCACCTTACTCGCTTCAACAATTTTTTTTTTCCCTCGTGTGAAACCACCTTACTTTTGAACATTCCACTTTTTATGTATTAGGATAAAACAGCACCCGAAAATCACAGCTGGGTTCCAAAACCATTTATATTTCAAAACTTCCCTCTAGCACTTCCCCTATTCTCGCCCAGAAACACAGTGCTTTTAAACGACAACAGAAAGAGGCTTACAGCAGGAGACTTGCTGCGGTATTGGTTGGCATGTTGCTGGAGCAAATCCAGTGCTTTAGATTCAGTGGTTGTTTTCGTGTTGATGCTAGGGCTGGTATTGACTTTCTCGGCCTCTTCTCTCCCTGACATCTTCCCATAAACAGGATAATGAAATCCTGGAGAGAGATAGGCCCCTGCAGATAAACAACAAATGCCACATCAAGTTATGAGCTACATCTTTAAAAAAAAAAAAATCATTTGGATTACATGAATTTGGGATAAGAGTCCATAGATCTTAAAATAGGGGATTACATTAAGAATGGTCTACATCACTGTTAAACTGTATCTAGGTTCTCCAATTTTCTTCTCCCAGTTAATTCATCCTGATGAACGGAGGTTATAAACAGGATTGAGTGTACAGCCATTTCATACATTTATGTGTCCGCTTAAGTGAAAGGAATAGTAACTATAATGATTATGACAGTAAGTACTTAGAATATTTTCACAGGCAATAGAGTATGTGTCAGCCTAACAGCTAAAGCAGCCTATCAGAGACTATGAAAACAATAGTCGAGGACTCTTGACATTTCATCTTAAAGAAGAACTCTTATGTTAAATCAGTTTCATCTTTGGGATGTGAAGCAGCATAAAAACAAGCAAAACAAATGTCACTCTTAAAGTGTCTAATTTATCCTGAGTTTTTAATAGCTAAGATTCTAACACAGCCTCTTCCCTCCAATATTGTTAGAACCCACAACACGTACCAGGGTAACTGTGCATTAGGACAGGAGAAACAGCCCGGTATGCAGGGTGGCTGGGGTCATACATCTGTGGATAAGGATAAGCATGCAAGTACTGTATGTAGGACTGATGCTGACTCATGGGTGAGGACACAGCCACTCTTGTTCCCCGAGAGTCCTTCCAGTTCACAGGAGTCTTCCGATCATCATTTTTCAGCTTGCTCTCCTCCATGGATTGAGAGTCAGGACGCTTGGCCTCTTTGGGCTCCTCTTTAATGCTGGTTAGTGATACAGGAAGGCTGGACACGCCACTCTCTTTATTGGGAGTTTTCCTGGGACTATCCTCTTTTAATTTCTTTTCTCTATCAAGGTCTTCTGATTTTTGCGGATCCATGTACTTGGGCTGGTATACGTAATGATGCCATGTCCTTGAATCTGGATCCTAATTTTTTTAGAAAAAGATGTTTTAACATTTCAGTTTTTAGGAAAAACCCATTAATCATCATGACAGCACTATTACTACTACTTCTAATATTAAGTTAACAAAGTTACCATTTATTCGTGTGCTGACACTGCAAGGAGCTTTACCTCCTACACAGAATGATCACGCCTCAGGTAGGCATGGTTTTGATCATTGTTACAGAAGACACAACCAAAGCTTTTCAAGTTCCAAGTAACATCAGAGTCACACTGCTTCCCATGTATGGGGATGGGCTTTAAATTTAGGTCTGCTGCAAACCAGAGTTGGGCCCTAAAGGTCATCTCTCTACATTAAATAACATCCTCAGACGTATTTTATCTAACCCTCATTTTCCTTTTAAAAATATCTCACACAGGTAAACAGGATTTTTGAAACACTGACTCAAGCTAATAGTAGTAAATTTAAGTAATTACTATACCAAGTAATACAATTTAGAAGGAAAACTCTTGGTTTCCTAATACATTTTCTTCATGTGCAGCTGAGGCTGAATATGTCTCATTATGTGCTAATATCTTTTCTTTTTTAATTTAGAAATTAAATTTCATGGTGTGACACTGATCAATAAGAGTACATAGGTTTCAGGTAAATGTTTCTATAGCTAATATTTCTCTCTCTTTTTTTTTAAATTCGAGTGGAGAGAGAGGGGGAGAAGAGGGGGAGGAAGCAGCAACTTGCATAGGTGCCTTGACCAGGCAAGCCTAGGGCTTCAAACCAGACCTCAGTGTTTCAGGTCGATGCTCTATTCACTGTTCCCCCACAGGTCAAGTCAATATAACTAATATCTTTTTTTTTTTTTTCTTTGTAGCAGAGACAGAGAGAGTCAGAGAGAGGGACAGATAGGGATAGATAGGAAGGGAGAGATGAGAAACATCAATTCTTTGTTGTGGCTCCTTAGT
This sequence comes from Saccopteryx bilineata, assembly GCF_036850765.1. Classification (NCBI taxonomy): domain Eukaryota; kingdom Metazoa; phylum Chordata; class Mammalia; order Chiroptera; family Emballonuridae; genus Saccopteryx; species Saccopteryx bilineata. Next base: position 256,815,040 of record NC_089493.1, read on the forward strand.
TGTTCATTGATTGATTTCTCATATGTGCCGTGACCGGGGGCTACAACAGACCGAGTGACCCTTTGCTCGAGCCAGCGACTTGGGGTTCAAGCTGGTGAGCCTTGCTCAAAACAGATAAACCCGCACTCAAGCTGGCGACCTTGGGGTCTCAAACCTGGGTCTTCCACATCCCAGTCCGACATTCTATTCACTGAGCCACCACCTGGACAGGCAATATAGCTAATATCTTAATCAAAACAAAATTTCAAATTGATAGCACACATTATGGCTTTTCTATTAGAAAACAAAGCCTTCTATACCCCCCCTTCTCCAAACTACAGTTCTGACACTGCCCTGTGAAGCACAGCCTGAATCAGGCCTCCAGAATGGAAGAATTAAGATCCTAAATGGCTTTTGTGACCCCCATCCCATTTACAATACGAACCCCTTGGGTATTCAGGTCCTCAGTGAACATTCAAACTTGGGCCTAAGGTCCTACGTTTGGGCAGAAATTCCAGAATGAATACTCAAGGGACTGCAGTGAGTCAGGATGTCTGAACCGTAACAGAAAGCGCCAGCACACGTGTGGCTTCACGGGGATCGATTTCCAGGTGTTTGCACACATAACCTCAGGCTGGCGGGGCTCTGGGATGACTGCCTGAGGCACATCTATCCAGACCTTTCCTTCCTCACAGGCAATCAGCACTGGCTTCCGCTTCGGGGCACTTAACACAGGTGTAAAACAGAAAGCCAGGCATCTCAGACACCATGTAAAAGACATCTGGGTCCCAAGCTTCACTGAAACATTGAGTGGGGAGTGATAATTTAGGAACCCAGTTTTAATATTACTAAAAAATGCCAAAGAAATTTGGAAATGTGGAAAAACAAATATTTTAGAGTTCAGACTCCGAATCTCAGCATTAAGTCAGAAGGAAACTCAGGAGCCAAGCAGAAGACTTTCCTGACTGTGGACTCAGTAAGAAATTAAGCGACCACAGACTCAGTCAATGGCATTGCAGAACACAAGAAGCACACGCCCACCTCTCTTCCTGGGAAACTCTGAGCAATGTACATTTCAGAGGTACACAATAACTCCTGAGACAGTCCTTTAAAATAATTTTCAGGAGAAGAGGAATCAACCCTAGTGAACCCTTGGTTTATTTCCTGCGAGGACGCTCTAACCACAAAGCACAGACATGTACAAGACTCAGACTGCTCTCTCCCTATGGGGGCCATGCTCCACAATCTTACTTGTTTAAATCTCGAGGTTGGGTCTACACCTGTCTGCTTCATAGAGTCCATGACAGATTTCATTTCTACAGCCTCCTTAATAAGCTGGTGGTTTTCCATCTGCTTAGCTTTGAAGTTGTCGGCCTGAAGCTGCTGCTGGTGATTGGAGAGAAGCTGTGATTTACCTGTCTCCTCAGTTTTATTAGGCAATGATGGCCCTAGTTTAGAATGGTTTTTGCTAGGCTCCGGAGTAGAGGGAGCTTTTGAGATTGTGGCCGATGGCATGTTTTTCTGTTTACTGTCCTCCTTGCCCAGCTCCTTCAAGGGGAGCTCATTTTTCCTTTCACAGTCTCCTCTCCCAGTTTGGGCCATTTTCTGCTCTGCCAGCCTCTGGTCCTCATAGTATTTCTCATACTGCTGTCTGTAGGCAGGGCTGGTGGCCATCAGAGACTTCTGGTCCATATAGAGCCCGTAGGCATACTGGCCGTAATAAAGTGACTGAGCCAGGGCAGGGTGCCTCTGTGTGATCACCGACTGGTGCTGAGGCTGCAGGGAGGCAGAGGTATGGTCCACTCTCCTGGCATCCAGCTGCTCGGCCTTGTCTTTCTTCTCTGCATCTTCTTCAGATTCCTTCTTGATCTTCATGCCCTGTGCACTCCCACCATTCCCAGGGGCAGGGGCGCCGACCTGCCCAGGGTGCATGTAACTTGGAGAATAATAAGGATCGTAGCCATGGTAATAGGGGGAATGGGACTCTTTCATCTGAGATGACTGTGCTGTAGTTGAAGAATGCCCTTTTACGACACCATCCTTACTGGAAATGATATCTGACGGGGAACTGGCTTTTGACCTCATGCCCTCCGACCGGCTGTCAGAACCACCATCATCGGCAGCATCAGATATGTCCGAGTACGCGGGGCTGCTCGTCTTGGCTGCAGAACTCTCTGTCCCGTTTTGCGTCAGCATGTGCAGTGGGGCCATCGGCGCCTGCCCGTTCACCAGCGTGCTGCACTCCATCCTCGAGGCACTCCCTATGGACGGGCTGGGCGCATTGTCTGTGAAGGTGTAAACCTTATCCGCCTCGGCTTTGATACTGGCCATTCGGCTCTCCTGCGACTCCGACAGCCCGTTGGCCAGCCCTTCATTCTTGTTGAGATGGTCCTTTAAAAAATGCCCTGGCAAATCTTTCCCAGCCCCCTTGGCATCCTCCAGTTTACCCAGCTTGGCGTCCATTTTAGGGCTTCCTGTCTCTTTCCCTTCTTTGTCCTTGAGCTTCCGCTTCTCCTTCTTCTTCTTGTCTTTGAGCGACACGAGAGCCGGGTTCACGGTGATGGGCTCCCCCATAATTGTGGGCTTTGGTTGAATGGGTTTTAACGGAGGGCTCTTTGGTGTGGCCTGAACAACGGTGGTGGTGAGGGAGGGCAGTCCGGGGATGGTCCCAGTGGTGGTGCTCGTGAAGGCTGCAGTGGGGATCGCGATCAGCTGAGGGGGGGTTGGGGCCGGGGCCGGGGCAATGGGCCGGGCGTTTTTCAACTTGGAGAGGTTTTTATCCATTTTGCAATTGTTGGCTTTTTTGCCCTTTTCTTTATCTCCCAAATTTTTCTTGTCAATGAATCCTTCTGCTTCCAGTTTGGGCATTTCGGCAACCAAACTGCCATCGGCTGCTGAGCAACTGTCTAATGTGGCCGTCATGTTGGAGATGACCGGGAGGTTGTTCAGTTCATTGTTAAGGCCCTTCTTTTTGCCAGAATTTTTCCCAGCTTTCGATCCAATAACAGAGCCAGGGCCATTGCTCATCAACTCCCTCTTCCCCTTAGGAGTACCAGGGGGGTTGCCCGAGCCAGGGGATGTGGGCGCCTTCACGTGGGTGTCATAAGCTGATACGGTTGTGCTTGGCTCGCCGCACTCAAGTGCCACATTACTCAGGGCCTCCTCGCAGTCCGAGATCTTGTCCTCACTGTCAGGTTCAAACTCCAGCTTGTTTTCTGGGTCTAAGTGTGCATGAGCCTGGTGGTACCTCAGGCCGTTAATGTGCTTGTACTTTTTGTTGCAGTTTGGGTGGGGACAATCGATTAACACTGGAGAGGAACAGCCTTGGTCCAAAAAAGTAGTTTCTGGTTTCCCTTGCGGGGTGGTGGGAGTACTTCTAGAATTTGTGCGGACACGCTTCCCAGGCTTACTGTCCTCAGAACTGGAGTTCAGGTCTAACTCCATCGGAGGCTTGTTTTTCCTTTTGTTGGTGGAGGAGGGGCTGGCTTTGATGTCCTCAGCAGCACAATTTGGGGGTGTCCTTCGCCCACTGGCATTGAGGCTGCCCCGCCTCCCTTTCCCATTGGCGCCCCCTCTGTTCTTGTTCTGCAGCCCTCTGGATTCTGTGAAGCCGGCCTCTGAGCCCGGGGCAGCTGCGGTGGACCGCGCTCGCTTTCCTCGGCCCCGGCCCCCTCTCATCTCCAGGTCGCTTGTCGGTGACTCGCAGAACCTAGGAAAACAAGTTAACAAGCATCAAAATGAGCAGTCCCCTAAAAGCCAGGTGAAATCACAAGGCACACCTTGCAGCAAAGAGCCAACACCACAGAAGCTTGAGGGCTGGGACCAGATAAGGAAAAGATACTTTATTCTTCCACTGACGCTTTCAACACCTGCAAAGAACAGGCTACCAATGCCTTATATTCTCCCTCGGAAAACCAAAAAAACCCCAGCTCGGGTAGGCAGCTTCCCATCCAGTCCAAATTCCCATTTTGAGATAAGAAGAAAACAAAGAAGCCAGAGAAAGGAGCAGAGAGTAGCGATCTCCTGGCAAAAAAGAAATCCAGCATCTGCATTTGACTGTGTTCAGCCCTGAATTGCTCATTTCCCTTATGCTTGGTTTCAATTACAGGCAGGTTTTTATGTATTATTCATCTCTCTCTATAGTTTCCTTGCAAAGAGAGGCTGGAGGAAGGAGAGGAGAAGGAAAGGAAGGAGGAGAGAGAACAGAGCCAGAAATAAAGAACCCTGTGCCTACCTGGGAGGGGCCCAGTCGTGCTTGGTGCAGTCCAGTAGAGTCCCTACGTAAGTTTTGTTCCTCCACGTGACATTGACCACTAGGACACCTGCAGGAGTACAGAATGAACGAGGACCATGGTTAGCACCTATTACTCTATTTCCAGTTCAATTATTATTATTATTATTATATATATATATATATATATATATATATATATTTTTTTTTTTTTTTACCAGCAAAGTTCTGTTCTCATTTGCTTTCAAAAGCTGTGGTTTGCATTCTTCCTCTTTCTGGTTTCAGTGACCTCAAATGAAAACCCACAGGAAATGTGTGTGTACGTGTGCACTCCTGCCCATGCAGTACAAAAGGGTAAGGCTGTGTGTGAGTGTAATCAAGATACTGCTGACAGAAGGAAATGGTTTTTGCCATGTCCTGCTGTAAAATAGCAACACTCACCTCTTAATTTTTCTATTATTACACATAATTGCTTTCGTTTGGCAAGCAGCCAACAAAAACTAAATGCCAGTTACCAGTGCTTAAACCAGAAGGTGACTGAAAGGAATCAGTTTTGTTTCTAATTCAACAATATAAAATAATGGTGATGCTTACTTAGAAAAAAATAAAATGCGGATGCACAAATATAGGTATAGAGCAGGGAAGTGGGGGCTGTGAGTCCGGATAGCAGACAATCAGCTCAGATGTCTCGTTCCTAAGCCTCCCCCTCTTTGGCTTTGTGGGACAGGAATCAGCTTTGGTACAGTATCTGTTTCACTGTTTGGTCTTGTTTCATATTAAAGACTCCTAAAATAGCCCTCTTAAGAAAATAAATGTGCACAATAGGTTTGCCCTAGGGGTTATCTTTAGAATCAACTTTAGTAAGCATTTGCCACAGAGGATTAGAAAAAAATCTCAAACCAGCACACTTGTTTCCTGCAAGCCATTCTGCTTTTCCCAACTGCTTTGCAGACAGACAATTTAATTTAGCACTGCATCTGTGAATTACGAAACTCAAGTGCACTTAGTATACCAAATGTCACAGTGAAACAAAATATAACATCCTCTTTATTTCACTAGAGGACAAGAGCCATATTTTTTTAATCATTGTTTTAAAGCATATATTACAAGGACATACGTTTCGAGACGTACATAAAATATTAGGGTAAAGAAATGAAATATTTAAGTAAGCCTTTGTTTTTTTCTGTACCTTCTCGCCCCTTGCCCCACTCTTTCTTGGAAACACCAAGAGACATACTCAGAGTCTATTTCTAGCTGGTATGCTCACTTGCCTACTGCCATTTTGAATTTTACAGAAAATCTATATTGAACGCCTTTATGGTAAGGGACATCTCACAAGGTAAGACTCATTTCCTTGGGAGTGTTTTGACAGCAGGTAAAATATTTGAATGGCTGGGACTCAAGGATCAGGGAAGGATTTCTTTCAGAAGTCTCAAAAAAGAGATTTAAAAATTGTTTCCCATATGGTCTATGTTGCTATTACTTAGGTGACAGCTGAACTGACTCACTGTAGCAACAGTCTAGCAGGGGAGGAAAAAGCCAGCACGAGGCAAAGCAAGCATTTCCTCATATCACGGTAGATTCCATTTTAATTTCCTCAGGAAAAAAAAAATTTTTTTTTAAACATTGAGTATAAAAATTCACATTGGGATGAGAACCAATGATAATTAGGCATTGGGTCAAAATTTGCTCAAGACAGAACAATTGGAGGAAAAGATTCTTTATGAGCACATCCCTTCAGGAAAGGGAGGGGGTGCGTGAGGAGGTGAAAAGGAAAGACAGAGCTGGTTTTCTCATCATCTGCTCTCTGGGGCACTGTGTGTGGTGTCAAAGACCTTTGCAGCTGCTTAAAATTCTTTAGCATGTCAGCTATATTTACAGTGCAGGAATATATCTGTATTGCCAGAAGGTTACTGCATTTCAGCTTTAGATGCAATAGGCTGAATCGCTGCGTTCCAGAGTCCCTGATGTAGCACAAATGTATAATTAAAACTGCTTGAAAGGAAACATGAAAGAAACAACAAACCCTCCATTCTTGCAGTAATAAAATTAAAAACAGGAAAAGTCTGCACAGACACTTAACATTTGTCTGCAGTGAAAGGCTTTTGTTATTGCTTTTCCCCTAAGGGTTTCGCGGTTCCAGTGAATGCTGGCCGCCGATTGGCCAGCGCCTGGTGGGAACGCTCGTGTCTGATTGGCTGGGCCGAGGGCAGCCACGGGGAGCAGCAAGGCAGCGGCCACAGCGGATAAAGGAGCTCGGCGGTAGGAGGGAGGCTGCGGCCCGGTGGCCGGCCCGCGGCGGGCCGTCTGGCCATCTTTCCGGCCAGGCAGAAACATGCTTGCCAAGCCCGGGCTTTCGGGGCCAGAGGCGGTTGCCAGCACGGCCCCACGGATGGCGGGCCGGACCGTGTGATGAAAGCTACGTCCGCGTGATCCTACTGGTTGGTGTTCCACCATAACCCCCACTGTGCAGCTCCACGCAGCCCACTAGCCCTCTTCCAAACCTGCAGAACCGAACCTCAGGTCTCCAAAAAGGACAAAGAAACGGGGTCACCCGGAAGGCAGGGACCCCAAACAAGCAAATCCTTGGTCATCTGGGGTTACCGTTTAAAGCTGTCACAAAGACTAAACTCCAGTTGCAACTTCCATAATATTCAGATCGCCTAATACTATTTCTACAAGCCATACAAGCAGACCTCTTATCAAAGTACAAGTAGTATTAGTATTAGCACTCGGTGGGGGGACTGAATCCTTAAAGTCCCTTTTTCAACTTCAAAAGGCTTCAGTAGGTCAGCTTTATTTTTCTAGAAGCCCTCCGTATTTAAAATGCTCTAAATAGTGCTCTGCTCCCAGGGAGATTTTGAACAGTCTCTATCACACAGTGCTAATTAAATACGTGTGCTTGTGTCTATTTTTCTTTTTATGTACAGACCACTTCACAATACCACAGAGTATTTATATCTGCCTAGAATTCACGGACGACTCTACACACGCACTTGTTTACACAGCTAGATCTGCTGCTCCGGCTTGGAATGAAGACTTAAGGAAGCCTTCTCATAGACTACAAAGTGTATTGTTTCTTTGAAAGGAAGTCTATGTTTAGACAGCATCCTATTGTGAGACGCCAAGGATAAAGGTGGTGTTTCAGCCCTAAAAATGTACACGGTTTACTGTTTTTGCTGAAGTCTGGATATCTGCAATACTTTGTAACCCATGGTCTTATAAAGCAGGCTCTTTTTGCTTCTTTAAAGGCATAAATGCCCCACATGAAAATTAGTCTTTTAAAAGTACAGATCTGAATTTTAGAAATCTGGGCGTCGTTATGTTTCTGGATCAATTTGTATATAAATTGGAAGTAATGTACATTTATTCCAAAAAAGATTTCATCTTTCTTTTAATGCACATTTATTCTTTCAAATGTCCAGCCGATGAGGTAGGTGCCAGGGACAATCTATACAAGCCCTTTTGACCTTTGTATTCTCAAGTATCTCCCTATTCCCCCTCATGCACGGGGCGTGGTTTTTCTCAAAATTCTAATAATGCCTGGCCTGTAACTTTTTATATTTGAAAAATATCTGATGATTATTACCAATAAAATAAGAATACAGCTGAAGGGAGCAATGTATGGTCTGAGTGTGCTCACCACACAGGATTGTCTTTTGTGTATTAAGGCTTTGTCTTAGATACTGATGCAGAATCTAAGAGCTGCCCCTGTAAAGCATATTATTACCTACTAAACACTTAGAACATGTGAGAACGTATGGTTTGTGTTCTATAACCTGAGCCCCTTCCCAATACAAGTCAAAGTGCCTTGAGCCCTCATAAGATTCCACAGTCACACTGTTCTATTATTTCCTCTTGTCAAAACTTAGCAGTTAGGTGGTCCCAGAGAAATAGTCAGGCCCATTAAGCATCTATGTACATCTAACAGGTATACACTAGGTACTTATTTGATGCTGTAGATCAAATCATGCATGATTTGGCTAGCACTCCATCTAAACTCTATACTTCAAGAGTCTGCAAAAATTTGTAACAGAATCGATACAGGCATACCCTCTAATACAGAACTGGAAGTATAATCTGCATATTGCCCATACTTAGAGTAAGCCCCTTAATCCATCACAGTAAACTAGGTCCCGGATGTGACTTTCATAATGCCTGCCCTTTCCACAGTCCCTGCTCAGACGGGATCTTAGGGGACTAAGCCCATAGACCAGTAATCCTACCCTTGGCCTCACCTGACTGTTCCAGTGATGGGCACCTGGAGTAGAGGCAACCAAATAGGGACTTACTATGGGAATCTGAATTAGTGACATGGAAGGCAACGTTAATAATAAGAGTGGAAACCTAAACGTCACAAGGAACTAAAGGCCGAGAGGACTGTGCTGGGCCAAAGCCCCGAGGACGGATGCAATAGCTATAAGGAGAGAAGCCATCACTAACAGCACCGAGGACTGCTCTTATTTTCCAGCCATCTTGTTCTTATGAAAACCTGTCTGATTACAGTGGTCCTTGCTGTTTCTGATACTCTGGAGAGACAGTTCACCTGTGACCCACTCAGCCTTTCACCCAGGCAAGGACAATGACCATGCTGACATTCTCTTCATTTCCAGTTCTCACTCTTTTATTCCTCCAGCCCCAACAAGTTTACTTAACCCTTCTTCACATCACCTTCAATTCCCATGAAATAAACATTATAGCTGTCCTAGTCCAAAGCCCCAAGGAAAGTTAACCTCGCTAATGAACTGGGATCAAACGAAGACAAAGTCAAATGTTATCTCTTCTCTGAGCCATCTCCAAACACACACAGACCATGCACACCACCAGAAAACAGCCATTCCTTGCTGGGTCCTCAGTGCACTCCGTACAGTCTTCTCACCAACGAATGCTCACCAGAATCCATGTTTTCCTTCAGCTAGTCGTTTCTCAGCTACCCTCCTAGTTAGATGTGGCCCTTGCCTCAGTTCTAAGAAAGGAAAGGGAATCAACTAATATGTGCCACTTCCAGGCCTGGCCCATAAGAATCTCCCGTGCATGTTCTAATTTCTTGCCCTTTCTGTCTGACTAGGATGGTGATTACAGCAACCTCGAAGGCCACAGGAAGAGGGCAGGGTCTCCTTCATCTGGGATCTTGAATGACAATGAGGACTCTTACCCAACAGGATTTTGTCTATTATTAGGTGAGCAGCAAGTGAACTCTTACTGTATTTAAACAATATTGAGATTGTCTGTCTTACCGTAATCCATAGTCCCTTTAACACTTTACACCACTTGTACCACAGTACACCTACACCACTTGTACCACAGTACACCTATCTCTGCCAACTAGACTACACTCCCTGAAAACAAGAGCAGTGTCTGCACCCACCGCACCTGTGAGCACAGTGCCCAGCACCCAGAGAGAGTTCATTCAGCACTTAGAACTACTAGGTGGTGACTGGAGAGAATGTATCGAGATTTGAATCTTACCCAGTCACTTCTTTTCACCGTTCCCATACTTTTTCAATAAGCGTACTGTTCCACTAGCTTATATATGATAGAAATTCTCTGTGGAGAGATTCGACTCCAAAGAGGTTATAAATATGGTTTATGAATTACTGTTTCTGGTATTTGTGAAGATGTTTCTTCAAGAACTGGGCAAATGGCTGATTTCCCAGTGGATCAGCATATCTGTTTGCATTACTGTTTAAAGATCACTTCAGAGTCTTTCAAGTGTCTCATCCCTAGGACAGAAGTTCTTTGCCAAGCCTTGTAAATGCGGAATTTGGAATCAGACATAGTTGGGTTTTTTGTTTTGTTTTTTTTTTAACTCTTATTCAGACTGGATTCACATCTGGATGGACTTGGTGTGCACTCATGCAGAAAACAGAAACCCCACTCTAATAACAACGAAATATAACACATTTATACCACCATCCCTTTTTTAAAACATTTACACCTTTCTTTCCTTTTACATATTTTCTTTTCCTAGTAGAAACCCAACTGACAATAAAAATGCCACAGTATGCTGGTTTCATAAGTACAAGATAAAGTTCATATATTTTGGATATCATATTACCCTATCTTTTTATACAATGTGACTCTATGGTACAAGGTCTGATTTATCATCATTCCTTTGTATTGAACTCCCTCCAATAGTTTGTTCTTGTGGTTCTGTGGTATCTAATACTGATCTTTTTTCAAAAGCTGAGTCTTGTTTAGTACACTTGTCCATTTTTCTGGCTTCAGAGCTTTCAACCTTTCAGATTGGTCTTTCTTCAAAGGACAAAGCTGAGTTTATAATTACTTGGGGAAATTTTAAATTTATATCTAAGGTTGCCAATGAAATACCGGACAGCCAAAAAGCAGAAGGACTTTCCTAGTGCCTATGCCAAGTATATATGGAACACTTGGACAAGAAAAGTAATGTCACATGACCAGGAAAAAAAGCAGTATTTTTTTTTTTAAGAGCTCTACTGCTGGGCCGACTGTTTGAAGAGTCACTTTAACCACATCCTGTAATCAAACCATCTGGAACACAGTGCTGCGATTAGTCACCCTGAACATTGGGCTTTATCTGAACAAACAGTGTATGGCAATGGAGCTTGGGAGATAGGGCAGTACTAACAAAGGGAAGTGTAATGAAACACTTTATGCCCTAGTGTGCCGCCACCCCTGCCATTAACCCCAGAGACACACTGCTCTGGTGTTAATGTACTACTTTATGAAAGCACAGTGAGCTTAAAGATTAAAGGACTGAAGGGCTAAAAATTGCTGGTTTGGATAGATGTTCTCTGTCGGCGGCTGGGGTATGTTGGCACCGCTCTATCTACGTTAATTATAACCTCTCAGATGACAGTTCAGCATTCCTGTTAGGGTTTGGTGTTATTTTTCAGGACATTTAGAACAAGGTTTGTTTATGGGAGGATAGTTATGATTCTTTATTTGCCAGAGGTTAATCTGGACACCAAGACATTTCTTTTTTGGTTCATCTAAGCCCTACCCATAAATAACAAGAAAAAAAGATAGCCTTAATCCAAATAAATATACTAAACTAATACTAAAAGGCAATGGCAAAATGCTGCTCTAACCTACGTGTTAACAGATGGTATTCTTTCTTACTCAACTGTGCTCATCTTTTTCAAAAGTATATCTGATCATCAGATACAATCGATGGAAATCTTTTTTTTTTTTTTAATCTGAAAGGATTTCCCCCTCCTAATACACTGGATAAGCCCTAAAAGAAAAAGAGAGAGAGAAAGAAAGAAAAAGAGGGGGAAAAAAAACACGGCTAAAGAAACCTTGTTTCCCCATGGGTCTTATGGTTTAATACACAAAAAGAACACAGAGCGACTTCCATCACTGTCACCTCCCTGCAGCCTTTGTTCTGAGGCCTGATGAGCTGTATTGATTTGGGAAAATCATTGAGCTTCTTGGAAAACTAGACTCTCGCTTATTCACTGCCATCTATTTCTTTCCCATGAAGACAGGTGGTCAATATCCAGTTGACTGGTCAGCTAAAAGAAACTCTTGCTGCTTTTCTTTTCTTTCTTCCCTAGTAACATTATCCTTTCCCACTTCTCGAAAATACAATGGCCTGTTAAGAAGTCTCAGGGTAAGAAGAGGGAGCAGAAACCAGGCTTTTGTAAGGCACCTCTGGGAACACTAATACACTATCCCATACATTTGCATAGGAGCCTGCGCCACATATGTGGATAGTGACAGTATTTTCACTGACCTAGTATGATACAAGCTTAAGGACTTAATAAACAACTTTGATAGCCTAAGATATAACTTTTAAAAAACCAAATCAAAACAAATCATTAGAGTTTAGTGTTTACTGCAGAAAGAGATGCTTTACTTCTTTTAGATAATCAGTACATATGTTTGAGCAAGCTTCAGTTATAAGATGTCATAGATGCCGGTATGGACATTTTGAGAACAAAGAGCATAATGAAAGTAAAGTCACATATAGATCTTCAGAAAGTAATTTTAAACATGATCAGTAACAAAAAACATGTGTTTTTAAGTTAAGCAGATATATATATCCTAAAGCAACTGTCCTTGATGGCTCGAGGCTACTTTTGAAAAAAATATAGATATTGTGACCATTCACACTACAATTTGTAGCCCTTAGCGCTTAGGCAGTTCCTCTAGCATTCTCTGCTAAGGCGTCCAGGGTCCCCACTTGGGGATACGCAGGAGGACAGGTTTAAGGCGACAGTGTTGGGAGGGTGTGTGTGGGGGGGGGGGTAAAAGGTAAGTCTGAGCTTGATTAAGCAAGGGCAGCAAGTCATAGACACTTAGCTAGGCAGCACCAAAGCCACCCCCTGAACCTCCAAGGGGATGCTCTTCAAGCTGTGGTCCATCAGCGCTCAGCCAACACACAGCAGGAGGAGGTGATATATTCAAGTAAAAGATAAAAGGGGGAGGGGAAGAGGCAGAAAGGGGAAAGAGGGACGAGGGAGACTAAACAGAAAAAATAACACGTCTGCTGAGACAGGCACCTGGAGCAATTGAAATGCATGAACTGAACATGCATATGTATGGAGTATATATATATGTATACATTTGTATAAAGAGGTTTCATTTCTTGACTTTGATTAAACTCTCCTTGAGGCTGGGTGGCACAGGGACAAGCAACATCAGCACTCTGATTTCCGGTGCAGAGTTCTAAGCCTGAATTTTCCATAGCTCCTTTGCTGGTACATAGTTTATCTGAAATATGATGAGTTTAGATGATTGATTTCCAGTGCCAATAAGTTCTTCAAGCTCTCTCCATTTTGGGGTTTTTTTTATATTGTTTTTTGTTTGTTTGTTTGTTTTGTCATAAGGCACAATTGCCTCATTAGTATAGCAGAATGGTTTTTCATTCCCTCTTCCCCTTCTTCATGGGCAGACCAGAGTTCAATGCCAACTATAACAAAATTGACTGGCCTCAACCAATCCAGTCTCATAAGCTTTAAGTATTAGCTCATTAGCAGATTTTTTTTTTCTGCCTTTAAATCAGGGGTAGGCAACCTTTTTATACCTACCGCCCACTTTTGTATCTGTTAGTAGTAAAATTTTCTAACCACCCACCGGTTCCACAGTAATGGTGATTTATAAAGTAGAGAAGTAACTTTACTTTATAAAATTTACAAAGCAGAGTTTTAGTAAGTTAAAGCAAATAATAATAATTACTTACCAAGTACTTTATGTCAGATTTTTGCTAAGTTTGGCAGAATAAATCTTTATAAAACAACTTACTATAGTTAAATCGACCTTTTTATTTATACTTTAGTTGCTCCATTACCACCCACCATGAAAGTTGGAACGCCCACTAATGGGCAGTAGGCCACTGCTTTAAATAAAAGCATCCAAAAGTTTGGTAAAGATAGTTGATAAGTATTCACTCAAGTAGCCATACTAATGACATAGTTATTACCTCCTAATATGTTCCTTGAAGAATGGTATTTTAGGAGGCACCTATGTGCATGAGGCCGGACACAAAGCACTAGGATCCCCAGAACGAGAGGGAAACAGCCGTTCTGCACTCCCACGCTCAGGCTCGCATGCCACTGAAGATAAGCAGCTGAAAGAATGTAGGCCTTTCACATCGGACTCTGTCATTTCCTGCACTTTATATTAATTACAGGATCTTCTATAGCCAGGATCTCCACAATGCTGTTATTTTCAACTTGAAAACCGGGTAAAGAGAACAGGAAAACCAGGGGGAAAAAATTATACTTGAGGCAAAAATCTCCTACTCTATGTCCCTTCTCCTAAAAGACAGTACTGTAGGGCTAACAGGGGGAAGAGGTGTATAAAATACTGTCCGTTTGTAAAGTCATTTTAACAGCCACCAGCTGTGTCCCTGCTTCCTGGTGCAGGCGGCAACCTGCTTCTCGGCCAATGCCTCCACCACAGCAGGAGCGAAGGAGGGAGCAACAGGCAGGAGAGCAGAGTAATTATGCAGAAGAATGGAAGATGAAAGGTACAAAGGAAGTCATATGTAAGAATGAAAAACTTCTGCCTGGCCTGTGGTGGCGCAGTGGATAAAGCATCGACCTGGAAGGCTGAGGTCTCTGGTTCAAAACCCCGGGCTTGCCCGGTCAAGGTACATATGGGAGTTGATGCTTCCTGCTCCTCCCTTCTCTCTCTCTCTCTTTCCTCTCTAAAATGAATAAAGTCTTAAAAAATATATACAAAAAAAAAAAAAAATGAGCACCGTCAGGGCAGGAAAAGGCTTGGAAAGGGCACATGGAGTATCCGCCCCCTACATCCTTACCACCTAGTCTCCCTCACCAACCTATTGTAGATCAATCTAGGTGGGAGTTAGCAGGGTTTCAGGTTGCAGTGCTAGCGAACTGCTTGTCAAAACATGTGTTCATGCACCTGTAGATTATAGGACTGTGTTTTAATTTCTCATCACCCTCAGTCCTCGAGATACAACAGGACAGTGGGAACCAACTGACAATTATGCACACATCAAAAAGCTGCTACTGATGCATGCATCTCACTGGGACAGAAGAATCAGGCTTCATATAAATGATGACGCTTTATTTAAAGTCAGCGCGCTTATTTGCTTTTGTGCCAGCCCTGGGCCCTTTTCATCTCTAGCTCTACAGGGCCCAGGAGAGCACACATTCCTGCAGCTCTGCTGGCCACCAGCTGTGTCCCCGTAAATCACAAAACCTCTGAACAAGCCATTCTTTACAAAGGCCAACAGCATTTACTGGAGATGATCACTCTGCTATTATTTCACTTGCTGAAATTTAAAATAGCAATTTATGACAGCGGCTGAGAAACACAGAACTGCGCCTCTCTCTCTCTCTCTCTCTCTCTCTCTCTCTCTCGTGTGTGTGTGTGTGTGTGTGTGTGTGTGTGTGTGTGTGTGTGTAAGCAGGACGGCTCTGCATGGATATGGCACACAAAGGGGTACATTTTGTGTGCCCTCTAAAAGTCACCATCTTTGCAAATCTGAAAGGAAACAAGGCCTGTGGATGTGGGAGAAACCTGAGTCAGAACCCTGATAATAAAAAGCGATGGAGTGAGTGAGGTTTATGTCCTTGGTAAACCTCCCTGTTCTCACCTGGAGGTGGCCTGGCCCTGCCGCAGCATGGGAGGTAGTTCACACACTCTGGGAGCAAAGCCACATAATTATGGCTCCGGTTCAGAATGTTATGAGGAAAGCTGAAGGAATTAACTCTAATCAAGCTCAGTCTGCAGTCAATTTTACTTTGAGGACTAGGGAGGAACAATAAAAGATTGGTGATCAAATGGAGCCCCCTAAGCGCCTGGAAAGATGGCTCTAGACACAGACTCACCTGGCTCAAAGCCCACTTTGTAGCTGCTTTACCTTGAACTAAACCTCTCTGAGCCCTGCTTTCCTCAGCTATAAAATAGGGAGAGAGTATCGATATCAAATAAGGTGTGGTATAGGTAAAGTGTTTAACATGGGCACTGCCACCAAAGAGTCACATATCAAACGGACTTGGGCTTCCTCACCTTTAGAACTCCCCCATGAACCAGGTCACAAGCTGAAGAATGGGGGGAGAAGCCAAAATACCAAGAATCCCCCACTTTGAATTCCAGGCAGCAGCAAGCCCCATGCATTCCTTCCAGGTAAAGCACCCACAGATATGGGCTCCTGCACTAATTGTCCTGTATTCCTGGTGACCAGGCTAACTGTGCATGTGGCTTATCTTTCTTTTAGAATCTTAAGGGCTAAAATGTCAACATTAAGGACTTTCATTATTTCTATACCTAACATCAATTTCACCCAATATGAAGCTGTCCTTCCTAACGTACCTATTGTGTAAGGCAAACATTTCCTCATTGTTACCACTCAATAATAAAGCCAACTGAGAAATGCAATTCCAAACCACTAGGGCCTCCTCTCTGGAGAGCTGGGGTAAGAAAAACCTCAAGTCAAGTCTTCAGGACCAGCAAGCTGAACTGAACCCCTGACATCTGTTTAAATCACCGAGAGCGATAGGAA
This sequence comes from Saccopteryx bilineata, assembly GCF_036850765.1. NCBI lineage: Eukaryota > Metazoa > Chordata > Mammalia > Chiroptera > Emballonuridae > Saccopteryx > Saccopteryx bilineata. The sequence continues at coordinate 256,831,212 of NC_089493.1, forward strand.
AGGTCCCTGGTGCCTGGACAACAGAAATGAGACCCTGCAGCAAGGCTCCGGGGACGCAGAGGAGGTTAAATGCAAACTCATCTTTGCAATTCCCTTCTGAACAGACCAGTTTTCTTGACAATGGGTCAGAGGCTGCCTTCCCACCCTCCCCCACCCCACATTCCAAAGTTCTTATCTTTCAGGGAAGAAAAAAAAAAGCCCAACAGAGTTACAAGTATTTCAATAACGTGCTTAGAGACCAGCTCTTTCTGTAAACAAGCCTAATGAAGCGTGACTAATAGTGCTCTCCTCAGCAGAGCAGAGGGAAAAGGGCCTTTGTTAGCACTTACTGGAGCAAGTCCCCATTTTGCTGGAGCAGAACAAAACTTAGCTGGTTATTGATTGACCAGCCTGGCTGAGTGTCACTGCTTTGCTGTCTATTTCTGTATACTGTGTATATAAATACATCTGTTTATGTAGACACAGAGACGTTCTACCCACAATCCCACATACAGCAACACACAGCCACCTAAGCTGACTCTTCCTTGTATTTTCTCTGCAAACCTGACGAAGAAGTATTCCAGGTGTCTAAGTGAAACCTCATTCCTCTCTGATACTCCTATCTCTTCTAGTCCTTGATATTACCTAACATCTCTCTCCATGCTGTCAGTACCATGATCCTCAATTTCAGAGCCTGTAAACCGACTCTGCTCATGGACACCTCATAGTTTTCAAAGTCACCAGGATTTAACCTGATCGGCTTCTTACATTCTAGAAGCGATTCACTTGTTTTTTAATAAATTCAAAATTGCTGATGTTTCCTTTCCCCATTTCACCTTTCGATTCTGAAACTCCTGAAATTTGTTTCCACATGATAATTGCTAAATAAATATTCCATGACGACTTTAATTTTCTTTTTCAATTAAAGTTTGTTAAGTGCTGTTAACACGCACCACAATGATGTTAGCAGGAAGATCTGAAGTTGACCCCAGGCTTCAGTTTTGGACAGACTGGAATTCGAGTCAAAACTTGCTTTCCTTGTGACTCTAAAGCACAAATTTCTGTATAAATTATTGACTACACTTTGGCCTCCTCTGAAACATTAGCCCCGCAGGCTGATATGTTCTGACCCCAGGTGGCACATCAACCCTCTCCGAAGAGGCTGGAACATTAGTGCTTTGCACTGGGGACTAAGGCGTGAGAGCCAATCAATCAAGCTCTCTGACAGCTTTTACAGCCTCTGAGCATTAGGCCCAAGTCAACCTCCAAGACTCCTATTGTTCACTTTATTCTCCTCTTCTCTAGTCTGATGAAGTTAGGGTTAAGTCCAAGGCTTCAGCGAGAAAGAAAGGCTATTGTTAGTAACTCGGTCTTTATTGACTCTGACCTGCAGGGCAGCCAGCTTGAAGTCTTTTCCAGAAAGTAATGCACTGTTAATTGCAGCTGGTCATCAGGGTGTGTTTTATACACCTCTTTTCATTGAAAGAAGACCTGACTCAACATTTCAACATCTTTCCAGGTTGCCTTGTAACACTCTCAAGAGCTCTCTCTCTCTCTCTCTCTCTCTCTCTCTCTCTCTCTCTCTCACACACACACACACACACACACACACTCATATATTCTGGACAAAAATCTGATTTGTACCCACTAGTCTCTGAATTGCTAAATCTAATACCAATGCAAACAGAATGTCTGTCTGGACAAAGCAAACTGGGGAGTTGGCCCATGGGAGCATTAAATATTTTTTGCAAGGCAAATACTTGTAGGGATTAGTACATGGGGCAGGAAAATGCATGATGGAGAAATGAGGAAGAAACCTATTATTTTCTTCTGTTGTCCTTTGCTTAAAATAACGAAAGATCTTTTCCAGCTGACACTAGTAGCTATATTTGTGAGCAGCAGCAACGGACCGGATGGCCCCAGGGCGAAAGGTACAACATTCCACTCAGGCTCCGTCTGCTGAGTTTGGCGCTCTAAAGGCATCATAGAATTATTGATCTCAAGGCTTTTCGTCTTCTTTGAAAGAAAAGTCAGGCAAATTATTCTCTCTTCTTCCCCAAACAGGCCTCTCAGGGGAGGAGGAGGAGGAGGAGGAGGAGGAGGAGAAAGGCAGTGGCCTGGGCTGAAGTTAAGCACCAGAGCGCCCAGGTTGTTTCTGGCTGCAGTGGGTGTCCAGTGTCCAGACCAGGCCAGCCACACAGCAAGCCCCCCCCCCCAGGCCAGCCACACAGCAAGCTCCCCCCCCCCAAAAAAAAACATGTTGAAAGATTTGAGCAACAGGCTAAAATCTGAATGATTCAAAGGTGAATTCACATGTTGACATTTTGGAAATTGAACTTTTGCATGGCAGGAGAGGGAGCTCAAAAAACAAATGGCTTGGTTTCTGTTTGTCTTGTTTTGTTTTACTTAGCTTCTGATTTGGATTTCTTTTTTTTAAGAGAGAGAGAAAGAGAGTCAAGAGAGACAGGAACACTGAACTAACTGTTCCTGTATGTGCCCTGACCAGGGATTGAACTGGCAACCTCTTTGCTCTAATTTGGAAATTTTGAGCCACAAAATCCTTCAACATTTATCGAAGAGATTGTGCTATTTTATTTAGTACATCCAAGTATGAATTAGTAATAAATGAATTAGTGCTCTTTTCCAAACAAGTGAATAGAAAGCATTTTTTTCAATTAAATCCTGTCCTATGTGTGTGTTTGATAGTGTACTGACCCCAAGATATGTGAATATAACCCTAGATTTGATAGCTTTCCATAAAGGTGGCGGTTCTGGGAACAAACTGTGCTGTCAACCCTGATAAAAAGCCTCTCGGTGCAGCACATTACATTTTCTGACTCCATTCAATCCACCTGAACTTTACTATTAAAGAAAATTGGAATTCCTTAATGTATCCAAGAATGCATAGTCAAAGCACATTAAACTCATAAATACCATGGGCTATTAGGACCCAAATTTTTCTTGTAAATTTTTTTTTAAAAAAACACCTGAATGTGTCACCTGTTCTTGTATAAAAGGATTTCCTTCAGTAGTCCTATTTCTTACAGCACAGAAATAAGTTAGGAAAAGATTCAAAGAAAGTCAACAAAAATATTCAAGTAGTTGCTATAGAGAGAGGCTACAAATTATAAGACTTGAGTCAATAAAGATGGAAGCCACGAGGGGCCAAAATAGATATCACTAAAATGTTTCCACTTGTGGGCAAAGTGAACTCAAGATTTGCTACGGAATCTTGGCAGAGTTTTGAATTTAGTTGAATGTGGGGTCTCCTCTTAAGCTTCAAAAAAGGCAATTCAGAACTAAAATAAGCATTATTTACACAACAGGCATTTGAGTTGCGGTCTACAGGGGGTAAAGACAGAAAACAAATGTAAGGAACACTGACTGAGAGCTTTTACTATGTGTAGGTCACAAGCATACGTGTTTATACACAAGTATTATTCATTTCTCAGCACCTACATGCCAGCTTTTTAAAAATTATTTCTATTTTACTGATGAGCAAATGAACTCTAAGAAAGCTTAGACAACTGACTTCCCCACATTACAAAGTCAGAGATTTGACCACAAGCAATGACCATGCTCCTAAACGCATTATGTAAGTTTGCACAAACATGAGTTTATAAATAACACAATTTTGTGAAGGAGCTACAACTGTGAGGATGGGGAGCCACAAGGGCAGGGAAGGGCATCTCTGATGATCCGTGGTGGCCCTGGTGGCAGGTGCTAGGCACAGTCCACATCTCTGCCGGCTCTGTAACCAAGGGCATCACACTGGAAGTTTGAAATGGACATGGTGAGTAGACTGTATGCAGCACACACTAGGAATCAGGGCTCCCCTCCACCTAACACCACAACTGCCACCCCAGAGCCCGTTACTAACTGAATACCAGCACACCAATGGCTATACACCTTCATTTGTTAAACTACCAGTCGTCTCATTCATAATGCGCCCTGTAGGAGAAAACAATGATCTAGGAAAAGCATGGAACCTGGAAACCTTCTATGTTTATGTTTAACTGCTTAGAAGATATCCACCGTATAAAAGTGAGGGAGTATTCTAGAATTTGCTAGACTGCAGTTCCAACTAATTATGACTTTAGTTGTTGTTTCAAAGGAGACACAATTCCAATTCCAGATTTCTCCTGTTTAAGCACGCGCATACAACCAGTCACCAAATCATGCCTGTTTGGACTCCCTACTGATTCCCAACTCTGTCCCCTTGTCTCCATCCATACCGCCATACAAAGTCAGGCCTTGGTTCCGCTTCCACTGTCACAGATGAACTCTAACCTGCCTCACACATCAAAGTGCCTCTAAATGTCTGAGTTCAAGTGCACAGTGCACGGAACTCCAGGAAGCCCTGAGCCTGCCTGACTGCTGCTGTGGATATTGCTGCCACAGGGCTTACCATGACATCCAGGACGCCTGCTTTTACCTGCCAACCTTTCATGGACTAAGCACCATGCCTTTTAAACTGCCTGGCAAAGAGCAGGTGCTCAATAATTTTATTATTATTATTATTATTAAGTGAGAGGCAGGGAGGCAGAGAGGCAGAGATAGACTCCCGCATGCGCCCCGACCAGGATCCACCTGGCAAGCCCCCTACTAGGGGATGCTCTGCCCACCTAGGGCCACTGCTCTATTGCTTGGTAACCAAGCTATTTTAGCACCTGAGGCAAGGCCATGGAGCCATCCTCAGTGCCCTGGGCCAACTTGCTCAAACCATTCAAGCCATAGCTGCGGGAGGGAGAGGGAGAGGGGGGGAACAGGGGGAGAAGAAGAGGTGGTGAAGCAGATGGTTGCTTCTCCTATGTGACCTGCCTGGGAATTGAACCCAGGACTTCCACACACCAGGCCAATGTTCTACTGCTGAGCCAACTGGCCAGGGCAGTAATCTTTTTTTTAAGCGATGTGTCAGTCAACGATGAACCACACATAGGACAGTGATGGTCCCTTAAGATTTTAACAGAGCTGAGAAATTCCTATCGGCCAGTGACATCATAGCCATTGTAAGGTTTTAGCGCAAAGGCTGCAAAAATCAACAAGGCTGTGGTCAAGATGGCATACAGCTTTAACCTGGGTGTGCCTGAGAGTGACACTGAGGAGCTCCTGGAGGTGGCTCCCGAGGAACTGACTGATGAGGAGTTGTTGGGACTGGAGCAGGAGCACATAATTGAAATAGAGGCAAGAAAAGGAAACTGCAGGAGAAGAGAAAGAAAAAGAGCCCTTGAAAAGTTCACAGCGGAGGGTTCCTCAGAAGCTTTGGCAGACCTCAACAAGCTCCTCAAAAATGTTGAAAAAATGCACCCCGACGCCAAAAAAGGTGAGAACTATTAATGGTGCATTATCTACTTACAAGCAAGCCTATGACTAAACAAAGAAAAAGAAGCCAAGCAAGCCACGGTGGACATATTTCAGGCAGGTCCGTCAGGAGGGATTCCAGGAGAAGGTGCAGTTATTATGGGACATGACAGCCTCTAGTCAGTCAAATATACGAGTGAACACTGTGGAGCGCAGACTTGTTCACGGCCTGACTCTGACACCTTCACGGTACAGGCGCCCATCTCAGCCGACTCTCTCCACTTGGAAAAGAATTTGATAATACTATAGCTGGAAACAATTTGGTTTTCTGTATCTTCTATTTTTTGTTAAAATTTTTTTGCAAAATAAGTACTCTTACAAGTTAAAGAAACCAGGAACTATCCTCTGGGATTTCAAAAGCCATCTACTTTTATGGAACTATTACAAAAGCAATTGATGAGGTACATTTGTCGCCCACCTGACGCAGAAGCTGTAACACAGACCATAACCCGCCCAGCCGCAGCAGATCCGGACTGCTGGCCTCTCCCACTACTCCCTGCGATTTAATGAACAATCATATCCAACAAATCTCCTCCCGATCGCCTGCCTGTGGTTATTCTCCCAGACTGAGCCCCAAAGAGAGATCTGTCATTGCTTAAATAAATTTTACAGATGTAATAGATAAAGGCAATAAAGAAAACAGAGTTTTTATAAAACAGAGCTGACCGAGCAGAAAGCTCTCTCTCCGTAATGGCCACGTCCGTTTGTGCCTCCTAGGCTGCCCGTGTGCACCAAAGGGAGACAGACGAGGAAGGTTAGGAAGCATGAAATGACAACCTTCTTTGCCTTTCAGGAAACATAAATTTTATTTGCTGAATGTCAATTTTAAAGCCATGGTTTTCAATCTGCATGTGTGATAACCCGAAATTGATTTCAAGGAGCTATAAAATGTTTTAACTTAGTGCTCAGCAATGCAAATCCTAGGTAACACATTCATGCTTATTAACAGTGGAAACCTCGGGTCCAGTTCCGAGTGATGTTTTCCTGTGATCTTTGTCGGCACAGATCATTTCCCCCGTGTCTGTTCAGCTTGCCACCGGAAGTGTGCTGGGACTGGAACTGGTCCTGGTGAACGGTACACTAACTGGTAGTTAGCGTTCCTGGAAGTGAGAACATTCATCACTTGTCCTCATCAAGTGACCCACAACTTCTAATAGGGACTCCTCTGGTGGCAGCTGAAATACTGCTTTGCTTTTCCAGTGTGCTTTAGAAAAGTTCATGCCCTCCCAATAACACAAATAGATCAGTTTCTTTAAATGTATTGGTCCTTAGGCTATAAAGGATCACGTACCTGACTCCTAAAACAAGGGAAGGAGATAGAAAGAACATTCTTTTTTTTTTTTTTTTTTTTAGAGAGGAGAGGGAGAGAGAGAGAGAGAGAGAGAGAGAGAGGAGAGACAGAGAGAGAGAAGGGGGGGAGGAGATGGAAGCATCAACTCCCATATATGCCTTGACCAGGCAAGCCCAGGGTTTCGATCCGGCAACCTCAGCATTTCCAGGTCGAAGCTTTATCCACTGCGCCACCACAGGTCAGGCAACATTCTTGCTTTCATAATATAGCAAAGGCACTTCTTCCCCCAGAAGAGTGGTAACTCATTTGGACTAGTCTCTTCACAACTCAAATGATCAAAATACAAACTGGGTTTGCTGTGCGTGTTTTAATTTGTTTAACAAATTGTGGCATTTAATGTTTAATTCTGGTGAATTAAATTAGCCTGATTTTATGTTATGGCATATTTTTAAGTAGAAACTTGGTAAATATGCATAAATCACACTTTGCAGGCAAAAATTCTACAATGTATAACAAAAAACTACTAAAAAAATATAATAAAAATTGCTGTTCTAAAAAAACATGGCCATAACAGCAACAATGTAAATGCCAGTAATCAACACATGAGTAAATATGGTCAATATAGATGCAGGAGATTACAATATCCATTTCCTTAATATGAATTAGCAATTCAACTGAAGGCAAAAATGAATTGCCTGAGTACATAAGGAATTTCAGATCAACCTTTCCGGATAACTTCCATTTAGAATGCGTTCACTACCCCAGTCACTATGTTAAAGAAAGAAATTTACCTGTATGGGTTTGGGGATTGGAGAGGGAGCAATAAATATTTTTTATAAAGCCTTTACACATGAAGCACTGTTCACACCCCATGTGACCTCAGAAGAAAGCTGCTGCTGACAAGCACTGAAACTGGGCTCCCGGGGCAGTGCTGCTCGCGGCTGATCCCGTCAGCCATGCATCCACTCCTCCGCCCCTCATGGCCACCCTTGTTGGAAAAAGTTGCAGTCAAGACAGCCTGATGTGGACCCTGGCCAGGGAGTTCAGTTGGTTGGAACATTGGCTTGAAATGCCAAGTTTGTGGGTTCAATCCCCTGTCAAGACATCCGCACAACTCAACAAAAGAATGTGCAAATGAGTGGAACAACAGATTGATGTTTCTCTCTCTCACTCTGTCCCGTCCTCACCCTCCAAAATGACAGCCTGATGTGGTTTTCAGAAAGGACACACATTCACACCACTCTTAACTGTGAGAGTATCTCTAAGTATGAGCATCTTCCTATCTTCTAGGCTGGAATCCCCCCCAAATTACAGAAAATAGGCTGGCAGGCTAATGAAAGTACTCCTGTCTTTGCCTAGAACAAATATTACAACACTGGGAATGCTACTTTGTTTGCTTTTTAATTTAACAAGTGCATTTAGTGGTGACAATGTATCAGGAACTATTCAAGTTGTCTTACAAATATTAAACTCATTTATCCCTCTGAACAACCCAATAGAGGGGGCAGTGCTGTATCATCTCCATTTTACAAACAGTGGGCTAAGGCATAAAAGCAGGTTGTAAATTACCGACCACGGTCACATAGGCACAAAGCAATAGAACTGGGAATTGGAACCCGGGCCCTGGTGACAGTTAGTGACAATCACCCAGGATCCTCATGTAGAGCAGCCAAAGAGGGTGAACATACACACCTGGCCCTCAATTCAAAGGTCTGCCCCTTGCCCTAGTATGTTAGGGTACTAAATCTAGATGAGAAGGTACATGATTTACACTGTAAGCTCCATCATATCATGTGCAGAATTCCCATTTAAAAAAAAAAATTCAGGTAACTTTCAAGCACAAAAGACCCTTGAAGATCACTTATTCTAAACTTGCTCTCTTTATCGAGAAGGAAACTGAGGCCAAGAGAGATGAAATAACTGGTCCCAAACTCCAGGACTTGCTATTTTCCTTTGTCCACACAGCAACACCCAGGGTGGGTGGTAACCAGGACAGCAGTCAACAGCTTCTCCAATGAGCGAGACGTTCCTTGAAAGCCCCCCGTACAGCTGGGAGGCCTGACCAGTGGCCAGGAGCCATGGTTGCATTTTGCTCCAGAGAGACTGACACATGTCTACGTGACCAGAAGTTGCTATGGAGGAGAGGACAATCAAGAAAAGGCTTCTCTGAGGTCTCAGTAAAGAGCAAGAGCACTAAGCAATAACCGAAGTCCTATGGCAGGAAGCACAGGAATTAGGGACTGCCCTTTCCTTAGTGCACTAAGAAGAAAAACAAGAACAAAACACTGTCAAAAAGTCGATGAAGCAGTACCCCTGATTGCCTTATATATGACCATAGACTTCCTGGGACAGCACCATGGTAAGAGATGTACCAGTGACAAAGAATGAACTTGGTGACTCCCTCATCTCCCCACCCCAAAACACAATACCCACATCTCTGCACTGGAAGAGTCACGTTATCTAAACAGGCAGTCTGAGCTTCTTGTTCTGCTTGTTTCATTTTATCACAAGGCTCAAAAAGTAGCCACTGATGGCTGAAAGGCAGAGGCTGTATCCCCAGGCATCCACTGTCTTTGCTCTGGAAGAGGCAATCAGTCATCACACCCTTTTGGCCTAATGGAGATGGTTCATGGCCAAGGAACTTGGCAGGAAGGGGGGAAATGCGCAATATACCCAAACCAAATGGAAGGATGCTGACAGTGCTTTGAGGTTCTGGCTGTTGCTAAATGTTAAGAATTGGGGTCCCGCCCTGGCCGGTTGGCTCAGCGGTAGAGCGTCGGCCTAGCGTGCGGAGGACCCGGGTTCGATTCCCGGCCAGGGCACACAGGAGAAGCGCCCATTTGCTTCTCCACCCCTCCGCTGCGCCTTCCTCTCTGTCTCTCTCTTCCCCTCCCGCAGCCAAGGCTCCACTGGAGCAAAGATGGCCCGGGCGCTGGGGATGGCTCTGTGGCCTCTGCCTCAGGCGCTAGAGTGGCTCTGGTCGCAACATGGCGACGCCCAGGATAGGCAGAGTGTCGCCCCCTGGTGGGCGTGCCGGGTGGATCCCGGTCGGGCGCATGCGGGAGTCTGTCTGACTGTCTCTCCCTGTTTCCAGCTTCAGAAAAATGCAAAAAAAAATTTAAAAAAAAAAAAAAAAATTGGGGTCCCAATTTTGATGCAAATATAGGGCAGTTTTCTGAACTATATTTCTGAAGTATACTGCTCACAAAAATTAGGGGATATTTCAAAATAAATATAAAGCTATAACATAACCTTAATTATTGTGAGCAGTATATATGTTCTGGATGAACTACAGAGAAATGAATGAATCTTTTCTCTCAAACAAACATACATCCCTAGAAGACGGTATATGCGGGTTTCAAACCCAGGCCTATCAGACTCTTCATGTTTCCCCAAATTCGCTGGAGGATAAAAATCCCCTTGGGTGCTTATTAAAAATACTGATTCTTAGCTCTACTCCAAGCATCTAAGTGATTCTTAGAGCAACAAGAGCTTACAGACTTGAAAGAAAAACATACATCTTACGAAATAAGACATACATAATCCGTGTTCAGTTTTTCCAGGAAAGAAATGGGGAATCAAGATGTTGATCAGTTACTTTCCAACACTGTGGGGGAAGGGGCTGCAGGTGGGGGTAGAAGGTATTATGTGATTCCTTTAGGAAAAATCACCAAGGAGCCTGGAGTGAGGCTGAGAACTTTTTATCTCCCTGAGCCCTTCGACAGGAGTATTAATACAACAGCTTAACTTGGTTTAAAGAATTATTTCACCATCTGCACTAATCTCTTCTGGCAAAAGGGAGAATTCTGCTATGGCTATTCACAAAAATAGAGGGGAATTCGGGGCTTCTCGCAATATCAATATAAGCTAACTTATTAAGATAAAATGATGTGATAAAGCACTGGACATTCTCACACTGGAGCAGTTATTTGGCGGGGGAGGGATTTTTTTTTTTTAAACAGAAAAGATCTACAAAATAAAAGTATCTAATTGTGTGTGCTTTTATCAGAAGTCAAATAACTGAACAGGTCATGGTGCAGGACAAAGTGTAGCTCAGAGACAAGACAAATAGCAAGGTGAGCTTCTGCAACATGACAGGCATGATTCCTCTGCCAGGGTCAGAGCAGTCAGTCAGGGAGAGGCGTGCCTGAGGGTAACCTCCACTTCCACCTAATCACCACTGCACAGTTAACCAGCACTTTCTTCATCAAGACCTTTTCTTTCTCTCTCTCATTCTTTCTTTCTTTTTGAAAAGAGAGAGAGAAAAGAAAGAAAGAGAGAGAGAGAGAGAGAAAGAGAGAAAGAAAAAGAAAGAAAGAAAGAAAGAAATTAAGAAAAGGAAGGGAGGGAGGGAGGGAGGGAGGGAGGGAGGGAGGGAGGGAGGGAGGGAGGAAGGAAGGAAGGAAGGAAGGAAGGAAGGAAGGAAGGAAGGAAGGAAGGAAGGAAGGAAAAGAGAGGGCGCGAGAGTGGGGAAAGAGAGGAAACAAAAAAGAGAGGGGATGGGGAATCAGGGAGGGAAGAAGGAAAGGAGAAAAGAATGAAGAAAGGAAGAGAGAAGCAAACAAGCCTGCCTTTTCTACATTGCTCCACAACAAAACCTCTTGTGAGGTCTTTAAAGATAACAATTCAGCAAAAAGTGACAGCAGAGCAACCACTGAGTCAGCCCTTGTAAGTCGTCTTCAAAAAGCTGCTTTCAGTGAATCAATTTTCAATGTTGTTTCAGTTATTCTTAGATAGAAAACTTTCTACCCCTGCCCCTGCTCCTTTGGAAATCTGGTAGCCACTGTTTCTGTATCCTGCTGAGACTTGATATGCAGAGCTGTATTCTACCTGCTATTAAGCTGCTGATAGCAGTGTTTCTGCCGCAATTTATGAGCAATGTCAGTTGAAGGCAGAGAGTATTGTACACACTATATTTTCCCAGCTGGAGATCTCCGTGAATGGAAAGCAAAAACATGAATACACATGCACTGTGGGCTTGAGGAAATAAAAAGGCAGGGAAAAAAAAGTCAGCAGGCTAAAATCAGGTGGGTGGTCTTGATTACAAACCAAGTGGATAATGAAATATTCAAAGGAAGCTCTAACTAAATGGCCAGGAAAGAGAGATACACAATATGAAGAGAAGTCAAGGAAAGTCTTTTCCAGCCTGTATGTCTCCCACTGAATTCCCAGATCAGTGATGTGCCCAGACTCACTGTGCCACCTGGGGTTTTAAATAACTTGGGGTAACCAAAAGGTCATTTGAAACCACAAAAACAAATCCCATTCCACATTAAGCTTCTAATAACGACTACAGCACAGGTGACCACACATCCAATTTCCAACCTTCTCTCCCAATGCTTCCACTCACACAGTACCTCAAGAAGCAAATTTCTCTTTACCCTTAACCAAAGGTATTTTTTAAAATTTATTTATTTATTATTTATTCATTTTAGAGAGGAGAGAGAGAGAGAGAGAGAGAAAGGGGAGGAACAGGAAGCATCAACTCCCATATGTGCCTTGACCACGCAAGTGCAGGGTTTTGAACCAGCGACCTCAGTGTTCCCAGGTTGATGCTTTATCCACTGCGCCACCACAGGTCAGGCCACCAAAGGTATTTTATAAGAAAAGAGAAATTGTAGCCGAGAAACAGACACACACAGCACTGTCCTTTGGCTCTTTTACCAAGGAGCTCACGGAAACGTTACCAGTTCTCACAAAAGCCCAATTCTGCAGAGGAAGAAAATATCAAATAATCAAAAAAATTAACTAGCAAAATTATTAAAAAGCCAAAAGACTTTCTTTCCCTAAACACTCTACTGAGAAATATAAACTTGACTTAATTCTTCCTCAAAAAAATAACATGCAGAATTGATTTATCTGTATCAGTGGTTGCCAATATTGCTACACATTAGAATTAAGGCAAGTTTTTTAGTAACCATAGCATGCTCTGACCCCTAAATATTGTGATTCGGGTGATCTGGGCTCCAGCCTTTGCACTTTTTAAAAAAACACGATTCTAATACTCTTTATGAAAATAATGAATCTGTAAAGAACAAGTCAAACTATAGCCTCAATTACATCAGCACAACGGGAAATACCTCTAAAGATTAAAGAAAAAATGACTGCAAAATGTATAATTACCAAAATAATAATAATAAAAGAATCATTAGCTATTTTCACTGGAACATAGTTTAAGATTTTAAGTAACACTGTAACAGATCCTCAATCTAGGTGTTCAACTGTCTTCCTAATCAGAATTTAGTGTTTTGATTCAGACTCTCATCTTGTAGTACCAACAAGTATAACCTAATACTACTGAGCCTATTAAATTTACCAAGCCCAGAGCTAAACCAGGGGAAAAGTAATTACCATTCAAATGGCAACATGAAGTTCCTTTGAAGGAGCAGCCTTTTGATGTTAGCATCTCAAATGCTAAAGGGCAAAAAAAATCTCAGATCTTGACATTGTTCAGAGGAAACCCAGAGAAAACAAATACAGTATGTCTCCTAAAAGTTCTTTCATCAAATGGAAGTATGAACCCACGTCACTTATCAGGGGCTTGTAGTCAGTACATGGTGACAACAGAAAGGTCCTACTAAATTAGGGAGTCAGTAAATGAAGCAGCAAGAAGAGGGAAGTACAGTGGACTGGCTTCTCAAATGTCAGAAAAAATATAACGTGAGAGACTGGGCACATGCAATTAATACATTTCAGGAACCCCTCATATCCAGTGAAGGTGACCTGACTGTAATATCTCAAAATACACCCTGTCCCCTACTGTCCATGTGAGAGCATAGTTTGTGCATTCTTTCAAATGGATTGAGCACAAAATTGGCTGTGCTTGGCATTATTAAGCACAGTCTCTTAACTTTTGGGGGGAGGGGTGGGGAATCTTTCTCCTAAAAATACCGTACTTCCCATGTATAAGACCATCATTTTCCAAAAAATTTAAGGTCTAAAAACTGGGTGCATCTTATACAGTGGTTGTATTTTTACTTGCATTTTGCACTTTTTTTTGCGTGGATGAGGATCTATATGAATATTATGATGAATAAAACTTGAGTTCAATAACTTTATGTAACACATTTTTTTCCAAATTTCGGGCCACAAAATTAAGGTGAGTCTTATACATAGGAGTGTCTTATACATGGAGAAATATGGTAATTGGTAACCTCTTGTAAATGATTAGAAACACTTGGCAGTATGATGTATTATACATATCTCCCAAGCTTAATTCTTTGCAATTGATTAACCAGCCAGTAGCTTAAACAAGTTGTACATTATTCAGACACTGTGAAACATTTGTATTCATCCTCCAACCACAAGAGATGGTCTCACACTTTTCATTTCTAGTGGCTCACACAGTGCTAGGCACATAATAGAATGCAGTCAATTCTATTGAACGCTCTTGGCTTTTCCCACCTTTGCCTGTTATTTGTTTTTAATATAATGCTATATTTGATTATTTCTATAAGATCAAAATCATAAAAACGAAATGGACTGAAACACAAACCAGACAACAGCAGCACCCCCCCCATTTTAAAAAGACTATGGGGGTGGTGGGAGGTGGAGGCAGGGAGGAGAGAGTAAGACCTTCAAGTACGATGAGACTTCTCCATCAGTTTTAATTACCCGTGATATCCCTAACCTACTTATTATAAAAAAAACAGTTGAGAATTTGCCATATCCCTTTGATCGAACGTTTATCTCTGAATAGGCTTTTTATTTCAAGGATTTATGCAACATGTAGTTTATGATTATTTAGCTACAGAAAGAGAGCAATTGTAATTGTTCGCCAAAAAGACCTAATTGAGACCTTTTGCTGCATAAACATTTTCCCAAATCTGAAAGAGTTCTGCTTTAATTACACAGAAGACATTGAGTGCCTACAAAGCAGGATTATTTGGTTAGGGGCAGAACAGGTAAATTATGAGAAAATTCACCCACAATTTTAACACAGTAAAAAGGGGAGTAGTCACTGGGCTAGGGCCATGTCCCCCCAACTTGCCTGATCATGGACCCCACCTGCAGAGCTCAGGTTCCCCAGCCATTCCTCCAGTGATTCCGGACCGGGGTTTGCATTTTAGTAAGCATTCCAGGTAAACTGTAGCATCAGGCAACATTGTACAGACCTTTCTGTGACCTGCACTACGTCCAAGGAGCCCACAGTTGTTCAACTACTGCATATATTAGAATCACATGAGTGGTTCTTTAAAACACCCCAAGGTCCAGCTGGTTTAAATAAGACCCTCTGAGAGGGGCATCCAAGCATCAGTCTGTTCTAGCTCCCCAGATGATTCCAGTGGACGTTTGTGAATTACTGACCAATTCTTGTTTATTTGTTTCTTAACTCTGCTGATCAGAGTAACCAGTAGGAAGTTATAAAGACTAACAAACAGTCTGAATTCCATCTTAAACCAACTGAGTCACAATATTTGCAAATGCCATGGCATCTTCCCCAAGTTCCTACAATGATTTTAATGTGCAGTCTGCGTTGTAAAAACAGGTCTAGTAGATTATAAGGTTAACAAAAAGTATTTAAACAGTAAGGTTTTATCCAAACAGTCCTTCTCTGTTGAACAAATGACTATGTTTTTCCAATAGAATAACAAATTAAAAAAACAAAATAGTCTCTCTTTTGAAGGAGACTACAACTCAGCTGATCATATAAATAATATACCTAAATTAAAGAACAAGAGACTATTATTACAATGTATCAGCAAGGGTAGATTTATAGAGCTCTGAATACTTAACTGTTGAGCAGAAAATAAAAATGGTCTTAGCAAGTTTCCAGCTCAGGGCAGCTAAGTGCACATATCACTCAAATGTGTGCAGATTATTATATTTTATTTATTTATTGAGTTTAGAGAGAGAGGGGAACTGGGAGGGGGAGAAAGAGACAGAAAGATCTGTTTCTGTATGTACCCTGACCAATGATCGAACCAGCAACCTCTGCATATCGGGTCAATGCTCTAATCAACTGAGCTATCCGGCCAGGACAAACGTGTGCAGAGCCTTGTTGAAAATTACTGAGGCTGACTTGGAATAATAGCTTTGAGAGAAATAAAGTTTTCTGGAGTCTTTTAACCTGACCAGTTTGTTTACTCTTGAAGAGTATTATCCTAGAAGAAAAATCCTAAAACACTTTCAATCCAAGTTCCATTCAAAAACCTTAAAGGTAGTTTCTATAATGTCAACAAAACATATAATAATAACACATTTTTTCCATTTTTCAAGATGCAATTTTATATCTATTAATATTTTTATACATACTACATCCATAACACCATTTTACAGACGAGAAAAATAAGGTCTAAGGCATTTGATGACTTGCTTAGTGTCTCTTGTCTCTACTACGATACATGCCTTAAGACTACAGCCATCCTTTACTTTAAAATATTCTTAATCTGTCTGTTATTTAAGGAAAATTCACTTACTCAATCCACCTTTATATCCCACTCCCATGTGCTATGCACTACTGGCTCCTTGGAACACACAGCAGCGAACAAGACAGACCCCATGACCACACACCGAGTGGGACGGGACAGATAATGACCAAGCAAGTGACTATAATTGTAGATACTGAGTCCTTGCAGAAAATAAAGCAATATCAGAGTTCAGGAAATGAGAGGCGAGAAGCTAGTTTGGGAGAGTCAAGGAATGTCTTTCTGTGGAGGTAGTACTTGAGCCAAGGCCTGAAAAACGTGATACACTGGCCATACTGAAGGCCCAGGAGAAGAGGAGCTTCGGGCAGAGAAAAGGCAGGCAAAGGACGTGGGCAAAAAGGAGAAGCTACAGGAAATATGTACGGACCTCCTTATTCAACACAGACTCTCTTAGGAGACAGACTTGAAGAGTGGTACGTATTTATGGACAGTCTAGTATGTTCTCAATTTACATGAAGTCGAAGACATGTCATCAAAGAAAGCATTTAGTGAATACCATCAGGGGAATGGAACATCAACAGAACACCTAGTGGTGAGTGCAAAGAATAAACTGTAAAGGCTCTATGAACTGAGAAAGGAGAGGCGAATGGGGCCCATACAAAGGAGGCATTTTGCAGTGGGGGTTTCCTTCTCCTAGCATTTACCTTTTTGATCTTAAAATTCCACATGATTCCAAGCTGTAGTTTTAACAAACATGAATGAAATGCATTTTGTGGCAGCAGTGACTTTTATCTGGGCCACTAGTAAGAGCAGAGAAACTAAGCTACTGTTCCTTTATACTGTTGTGTAAATATGGGTCTTTCTTTGAAGTGTGTAGTAAGTTGCCATTTTATAATCTATAATACCTGAAATATTTTGTGGCATACCCTCTTGACAAAACAAATCTTAAAAGATAAAATAGCAGCATGCTGTTTAAAGTATATTGGCTTGTTTAAAAAAGAGCCTGGATAGCAGGAGACATGTACAAGGATGTTCACAGGAACAGCATTTGAAATAGCAAAGAACTGGCCGCAATCCAATGGTCCATGAGCACCAGAATGGGTAAATAATAATGATGTATTCAAACAACCTGATACAGAGGTGACAATGAACTAGAGCTTACTGTTCAGAGTGAAAACAGCAGGTTGAGAAAATACACTGCCTAGAATTCCATTGATAAGAAATTCAAAAACAGGCAAAACAAAGTGCATCATTTAGGAATTAGATGTAGTAAAACACGGGAAAAAAACACAAAATTGAGAATACTGGTTTCCTAGAGGAGAATGAGGAGTAGAGTGAGATGAAGGAAGGGTCACCAGGGGTTTTCAAAGGTCCCAACACTGTGATTATTTTCTATTTCTCCATGTGCAAAATAGATGCTCACTCACATGTTGTTCTTTACTCATTACACATACACTTTAAATAACATTTTGCATATACTTAATATTTAATATAACAAGTCTTATTCACCCAAATGCTGCTCTGGCTTATATCACATTTGTATCTAAATGTTGGAGGAGGGTTGTTTGTTTTTTTATTTAGTGAGAGGTGGGGAGGCAGAGACAGACTCCCATATGCACCCAAACCAGGATGAACCTGGCAAGCCCACTAGGGGGTGTAGCTCTGTCATCTTTTCTCCATTGCTCAGTAACCCAGCTCTTCTTAGCACCTGAGGAGGATGCCATGGAGCCATCCTCAGCGCCCAGGGCCAACTCACTCTAATCAAGCCATGGCTGAGGAGGGGAGGAAAGAGAGAAATAAGTAAGGGGGAGGGATGGAGAAGCAGATGGGCACTTCTCCTGTGTGCCCTGACCAGGAATTGAACCCAGGACTTCCACATGCCAGGCGGACACTCTATACCACTGAGCAAACCAACCAGGGCCTAAATGCTTTTTTTTTTTTTTTTTTTAAAGCATTCAGTTTAACACCCTTTCTTTCATTTATCCAATGCGTTGGGGAACACAACCCAAAGGGAAAGGAGACAACCTGAAAACACAAGGCAAACTGTAAATGAAAACCATTTTCCTTAAAAAGCTATGGGACCCTGGAGCTGGTCCTCTGCTCTTTGACGGAACATGGAGTACAGTGTCCTGATCTAATTGACACGACGCTGGGTCTCCGAGGCATACTGCAGCCACATTCGCTTACCAGGGTGCATTTTATAGAAAACCAGGGATTCATTTTCCTAAGGTTCCTAGGCAAGAACTTCCCAAAAAGGGAAAAATAAAACTATTACATATCCGTGCAAATCAAAATTCATAGGACAGTGGCAGGCGGCCAACCGAACAATTTCAGGTCTTCTCTCCCATCTGCTTGGCCTGTTAACTGCCGGAAAATACAAGCAAATCACTTCTTCTGCAACTAATTCTCGATAGGGTTCCTAAAAACCAGACTCCATGATGCAACTTTAATAAGACTGAACAGCTTATTATGATCAATAAACCAAAGCCTTCCAGCAGTTACTGAGCCAAAAGCTGGCTCAAATGCCTCCTCGACGGACGTGGAGCGTGAACGCCATTCTTTCCCAGCGCTGCGGAAGGCCTGGGGCCAGGAAACGCTGACACCAGGACGCAGCTCTGTCCTGGCTTCCCACATCAGAGGGACCCAAAGGCGGTCTCATCCTGCTAGATGTTATTAGCCCCAATATATGGTAATTAATTTACTGCAGGGTCCTAATTCCTAAATAGATCAAGTAAAGCCTTCCATGGCTTTTGGCGGCTGGCTAACCCTTACTAAATTATGGTGACTAGGAGTTTGTTCAAATGCTGTCCATAAGTCAGCCCCTTCAGCTTGTAAAGTTCAATTAGAGTTCTTAGCTCATTGTGTGCCTTAGAGCTTCAAAGAAGGCATTATTCATGCAGTTTCCACTGCCAAAAAGAGGAAAGCCGGCAATGAAGCAGTTCCTAGAACGTAGAGGCAGGCATTACCAGGAAATTTGAAACTTCAACTCTCAGTACCCAAACGCCTCCACTTTGGGACAAATCTCAGCGAACTGTGGACGACTAAAATGAACCTAATGAACGATGGAAAGTTCTGACCAAGAGTGCACAAACCTAACACCTACCTGAGTTTCTCTTTCTGCACTCCCCTTATACTTAACGCCGACAGGTTCCTGTAAATGTCATCTAAGCAGGCTGGGTAGGGACTTAACCTGAGGCCAGAGGACATCTTGGAACTGCCAAGCCCACCCACAATGGGCTGTCATCTCGGTTCTCCAGTTCCTTTCTCAAATTGGCAGGACGCCAGGGGTGCGACCCGCCATGGTCTGAGTCGGACGGGTATTTTCTGAGGCTGCACTGCAGCCTGCGTGCGTGCTTCCTTTGCATGCGGTGCACTCAGGCCGGGCTGTGACAGTTCTGCCCGGGAGAGCAAGGCAGGCATTGTCGCTCTGACGCTTCCCTTCCTGGCAGGTGACTGGACTCTAGTTTGCCTTCCCAGGGGAGGCTCTGCGGTTGCCCTCAGCTATGAAAAAGAATCGGTGTGTTTTCCCAAGAGCACACCACTAAGTCAGAAAAAGTCCCTGGCAACAAATCTCCACGTCTGTCTGCAAGAGAGCCTGGTCCTGCCGGTTCTGTAAACACCCAGCCTTTCCCACTGCCGGGCAGGCAGGAGGCGTCGGTGGAAGAGCAGGAAAACAATTCCGCTGTGAGCTGCTGCCAGGGAGGCCCAGGCTCTAAATCTCCTTGAAGCTGAAAACAAATTAGCAGCTTTGCCTGCATCAAGCTGGCCATCTGAAAGGAGGCTTCTTGTCACTCCAGCATTACAACTGTGCTCCTCGTAGATAACACCTTTAAGGATATAAAAATGTTTCCTTCAGCTTACTGCCTGTCACCTTATTGACTCTACTGACAGAACTGCATGAAACCCACACAAGCTCCACCTGGGTGCCAACATGGGCTTGAGCAACATGGGGGGGACAGGAGAAGGGAGGGTGTTTTTTAAAGTCACGGGCTAACTGTACCTCCTTTCTCTTTATCTATCTATCTATCTATCTATCTATCTATCTATCTATCATTCATGCATTCATTCATTCATTCATTCATTCAACACTTCTTTACTGGTAGCTCCCAAGTGCTTGGCCCTGGGAATACACGAATGAACCAGACAGACAAGAATGCTTCAGAAAAAGGTATCAGTGTGATTATTTACAATCATCTTTTACAGTCTATATACTCAATAAGGAAGTTAAGTACCCTCTACTATACTACAGGAGGTGGACTAAAGAAAAAAGTACCTTTATGGGCTGAGAAGGAAAAACTTGAAAATGCAAGTACAGTTGACCCTTGAAGAACACTGGTTTGAACTGCGCAAGCCCACTTATGCACAGGTATTTTTTCAATGAAAATACAGCCGGCCCTCTGTATGCCCAGCTCTCGCATCCCTGGTGTCAACCAAATGCAGGTCAAAAACAGTATTTAAGATCCCCAGTTGTCAGTCCCTGTTTTCTGTGTGTTTAGGGCCTACATAAATTATGCTTGAGGGTCAGGGTCCCTAACCCTGTCACTGTTCAAGGGTCAACTGTAATTGCACGTGCTTTGGGTAAGTGAGCTGGGTTCTTCCAGATACACCCTGCCCTGGGGCCTGATTCCACCACAGAACAAGGCCAAGGAACTTTGGCTTAATGAGGTGCTGTCAATGCTCCTGTCCTTTGTATTAGGAAGTGCTTACTTAGGTCTTAGGAGAGCTGTCTCAACTTCCCTTTTAGAGATGCAGGTGTTAAGTGATGGGTCAAATAACTAAATGGATGAAAATTTTGTTACAAACATTCAAGGGTATTTGTTGGAAAACCAGCTTGGTGAACAACTCATGTTGCTAAGGAAAGATAAAAAAACACAGCGTTCAAACTGAAAATAATGATTTGGCCAGAACCCATAGGCAGGCAGGGAGAGCTGATGTTAGGGGAGTCCCTCCATTTCAAAAGCTACTACATTTCTTTTGTTTAGATGACCAATAGCCAAACAAAAAATTTGTTTTATTTATATGCCACTCTTAAATTCCCAAACTTACAGTCTGTCTGAAAACCAAATATAACGAAAGCCACATTTGAGGGAAACAACAGGCCAAGGGAGCTGTGACAATAATAAATTGAACAGCCTGATCTCTCTATAGAAGCAATGTGACAATTATGGTGGCACATTCCAAATAGACTGGAATTATCTCCATTCCAGATCATAAAATAAATGTAAACTACCCAGAAAACTCAACAAAGGAATTCATGGCTCTTTAAGAGTTTTCTCATAATGGGTACATATTATATAGTTAATGGGGGGAGGGGGGAGACAAGAACATTAAAATTTTGTATACAGTGGAGATGGAAACTGTCACGTATTTTCCCCCAAAATTGGCACCGAAAAGCTGGTGGTGAGGAAATCAGAAAAGGCTTTTCTGGGGAACCTAATCACAGCAAAAGAAAAGGTATATGAAAACCCCCAGCTGGAGGACCTCCTAGAGGAATGGTCCGCCCAGACTGCTCTATACCATTAAAAGGTCCACCCAACCATGTGAAACTTCAAACCAGCGTACCACCCTGACACTGACAGCCACGGATCATCAGGCATTAGAGGGAAGTCTCCAACACCATAGACAGAGGCCAACACACACGCACACCTATAAACTTAGAAGACTTAGAAACAATGCTGAGAGAAAGAGAGGGAGGGAAGGAGGGAGGCAGGAGGGAGGAAAGAGGTAATTAATATTCCTAGGGAAATGAGGAGACACTGCATTCATGAAACTAGAAGAGGAGGTTTTGAACAAAACAATTCCAACAAAAAGAGCTTTCAGAAATG
Organism: Saccopteryx bilineata; assembly: GCF_036850765.1. Lineage (NCBI taxonomy): Eukaryota > Metazoa > Chordata > Mammalia > Chiroptera > Emballonuridae > Saccopteryx > Saccopteryx bilineata. The sequence goes on from NC_089493.1 coordinate 256,853,036, forward strand.
AAGACTGTATAAGAACAGATGGGGTTTGTTTTTTTTTCAATGAAAAAATTGAGAGATAAAGTTGAGAATCTCTCTCTGTATCAAGAAGTATAAAAAACCTATACGGCAGAGATTTGAAAAAGGACAGAAAAGATCAAAAAAGCAGAAGATTGATAGGAGATCCGACTCCTATGTAAGAGGAGCTCCAGAGACAGAGAGACCATGGAAACACATTATACCCTTCCATAGCAATAGAGCTACAAAATTTCCCGCCCCATAGGGTCCAAGTGTCCAATGAAAGGACCAAGCTCAACACCAATGATTAAAAAAAAAACATACCAAAGGGTGCCATGAGAAATGTCTGAATGCTGGAGACAAAGAAAAGACCAAAGCTCGGGAGATGGGTAACTAATACACATCGAACACAAGGTCTCAAACCAGGATGGCATTGGACTCATCAAAGCAACGGAGCAATGTTTTCAAATTTTTAACCAGTTCCTGCATCTAGCCATTTTATCAATCAAGTGTGAGGGTCAAAGGAAAATGTGTTCGAACACCAAGATTTCAAAAATCTTACTTCTCATGAACCATTTCATAGAAGCTACTGGAAGTTGCGGTTCACCAAAATGAAGGGACAGAAACAAGAGATTACACAGATCCAGGAAACAGGGTGTGTAACCCAAGAGGTGGATGGAATCTTCCAGATGGTGTACAAGAGCGCTCAGATTTTTACATCTCAGCAATGGGCCTGAGCCATCCAGACTGGGGCAGGTGAGAGAGAAGACTCCTCCGAGACGACTTCAAGCGACAAAATCTATAAACTGCTTGATGCATTTCAACAAACTGAGAAGCAGTTCATATCTCTGGCATGACAGGCTCAGTTAGAGACGGGTACACAGAACACTAGGCAAACAAAAAGTAAGGTGATGAGTCATCACTCCAGGGAGAAAGCGGACTGAGAAAGGAAAAGCCTTGGCTGCTCTGAAGAACACAGGGAGGGGCAAAAGTGGGTTTACAGTTGTGAGTATGCAAAACAGAGCTTAATTTTATATTATTATTTATTATTGTATTGTTTTCTATATCAACCACAGAGTCATATAGCATAACAACTGAATATTGATCAAACTAAAAATTACTTGTGGTGGGCAGCCTCTAAGCTGACCCCCAATGACCCCTTCTTCTTGGTATTCACACACTTGTGTGATTGGCCTCCCTGTCTTGAGTTTGGGCAAGACTTAACTTCTAATGAATAAAGTAAATGGCAGAAATAATGGATTGTCACTTCTCACATTGTTTTACCAAGACTCCAGAGTATACTTGAGGCTTGCTCTCTCTTGGATCTTGCTGGGGAAACAAACTGGTCATGAGTAGCCCTATGAACAGGCTCATGTGACACAGCAAGGAATCAAGGTACTCAGTCCAATGGCCCGTGAGGAATTAAAGCCTGTCAATAAAGGCAGCAGTGCACTTCAACGTGACTCCTTCGACCCAGTCAAATCCTCAGCCAACCGTGGTTCTGGGCCCGCAGAACGACTGCCACCTCACTGGACAGCGTGAGCCAGCAGCATCAGTTAAGTGGCTCTCAGAGTCTTGACCCAGAAACAATGAGATAACGTTTGTTGTTGTAAGGAACTACGTTTTGGAGTAATTTGTTACACAGCAAAAGACAACTCTTTAACTTCATTGGGAGAATGAGAACCGGTAAAATATACATGTTTTGGGAGAGGGGAGGGAGAGAGCTAAATCATCATCTTCCATAAGAAGAAATTAATAAAAAAATACCTAAATGAAAAAGTTCATGAAGAAATAGCCATAAAAACATGGCTTCAAAATACAAAGAAAAATACCAGCGAAAAGACTATAAAGAAGTTGTCTCTGGGAAGTAGGAAGTGGGAGAAGAGAAAGGTGGATTAAGAAACTGTTTTCTGTTAGAACTTGTAGAAATCTGTGGCTTCCTTCAATAATCTGAATAAAAGTTAGAAAGAAAACTAAACTATACTTGTATGTTAACTCTCATGCATCCAATTAATTCTTAATTTCATGGTCTTTTTAGGGGCATTTTAAGAAATCTTGCCTGACTAGGGTGGAGGCACAGTGGATAGAGTGTCAGCATGAAATACTGAGGACCTAGGTTCAAACCCTGAGGTCGGGGGCTTGAGCATGGGATCATAGATGTGACCCCATAGTTGCTGGCGTGAGCTCAAGATCGCTGGCTTGAGCACAGGGTCACTGGCTTAACCATGGGATCATAGACATGACCCCATAGTCTCTGGCTTGAGCCCAAAGATTGCTGGCTTGAGCCCAAAGATTGCTGGCTTAAGCAAGGGGTCACTGGCTCAGCTGGGGCCCTCCAGTCAAGACACATATAAGAAAGCAGTCAATAAACAACTAAGGTGTCGCAACTATCAGTCGATGCTTCTCATCTTCCTCCCTTCTTATCGGTTTGTCCCTGTCTGCCCCTCTCTCCCTTTTTCTCTTAAAAAAAATTAAAAAGATTGCTGAGAATTTTATTCAAAATCCTTTAAGTCTAAAACTATTCTGACAAGAACACTCTATATCTCCATACTTCTTTGTTCCCCCAAGTCTTCGGGTACCTTCAAGAAATTACTGTTCCAACCTCCCCCACCCCCATGTTACACATCAGAAAAATGAGGCCCAGAGTCCAGATAACACAGCTCAATAGTAAGAGTAGCAAGACCACAGCCTGCTTCTCGACACGCAGTCCAGTGCTTTCTCCTAGGGTTCTCATTTCCTTTGTACCTTCTCGGACTTCCCCGTGGTCCAAAGGCATCTCTGAACTACATCACATCATTCAGCTTATGTAAAACACATCACCTTTCAAAGTGAACAAGGGATAATGTCAACAAAAGCAGAGGAAGCAACCAGAAGACTCTAAAAAGAACTTAGGTCATTATATATACATAAATATTTTAGAACAAATAGGGATGGTGGGAAGTGGGAGTTTCCAACAGAAGTTTTTTTGTGTTTTTTTTTTAATTTATTTATTCATTTTTTATTAGAGAGAGAGGAGAGGGAGAGAGAGAGAGAGAGAGAAGAGAGAGAGCGAACAAAGGAGGAGCAGGAAGCATCAACTCCCATATGTGCCTTGACCAGGCAAGCCCAGGGTTTTGAACCAGCAACCTCAGGGTTCCAGGTCGACGCTTTACCCACTGCGCCACCACAGGTCAGGCTCCAACAGAAGTTTTAATAGTCAATCGTTTTCCTTTTTCTTTCAACCAGTCTCCCTTTTCTCATCTCTTAGGTCCAATACATTCCAGTGACCACACAATTATAGCTAGCATATAATTTTATTTTAATTTGGTTTTTCTCATGGTGGAGCCACACGTCTTTTCTCAAAAAGTTTGTCTACTGACAGTCACAAATAGAATACCAAGAACTCCTGAGTATTCCATAACAATACATTTATTTTTAAATATGATTGGTGGATAGATAGAAAACTACAGCCAAAAGGATCTAGGAGAATTCTAATAAAAATATTACAGGTGCTTCTTGATTTATACAATCACATCCTTCTAGAACACCTTAAACCCAATGTTTTATATGAAATATAAAATATTTCTTTTGCTTAGTTATCATGGGGGATTATAAAGGTGCATCACTTCGCCCAAGATTTTTTAGTCTGGTACTTTCATTTGAGATACTTTTCACTATTCAAGGAACAAAACAAAAAAAGAAGTTTATGTGCAGTAGGAGAGAGCCTCTGGCTGCCCTCAAGTGATTTTAACATTTTTGTTTGGGGTTCTAATCAATGCAATGATGAATATCAACTGGCCTGGCACTCCTGCTATCCATTCTCATGTTTCATTAATGATCAGAGTGAAACAAATGGGCCAATGATCCAAACACTGAACCATCACAAGTGGAAGCTTCCAGAATTGGGGGAAAGAACAACACAAAGTTAGGTTCCCGGACAATCCCCTAACAGTCCTCTGTAAACACCAGACGGCTATTTCTGACCTGCAAAATACGCAAACAATTTACACTGAATAAATGTACACAAGTTAAGGGTGCTTACTGCCCTTGGGTAGCGCAGTGTAAACCCTGACTCTGTGGATCAGAATGTCAGGGTGGGGGTAGTGGGGTTGGAGGGAGGGGATGAACTTACCAGCAAGCCAGAACCCAGACCCCAGGGGATTTGGGTCAGCTGCCACGCCCGAGAGATTCTTCAGGGGAGAAGCCCAGTATGGGCCGGCACACCCTCTTCTGAAACCGTGAAGTGAGCAAATGTGGACAAGATAACCAGATCCCTCCCCAAGCCATCGCTGAAGTACAAGAATTTTGTGGCATTTGATTCTCCTTTAGACGCTGCCTTGATTTCCAGCCAAGTCATAAGTTCCCTGTACTTCATGTTCCCTATTCTGAGAAAATGAGGGTGGTGACACTAACCACAGTCTCAAATACTTCACAGTCACACTCCACATATGTCATGCTTTGTTGAAATTCTGTACTCAGAAATGTGCTACTGCCAGAAACTGCAAGCTCAGGAGGACTGGTATGAATGATGGTGTTTATTTTAAGAAGATATTTAATTCAAAAGCCAGATATAAAGTGAGGTGTCCTAGGATGTACACTTCGGAGATTCTCTAGTCACTGACTGTAGATTCTGTGGTTAATGCTCTCCTACAGAATCACTGAAGATTAATGTGCAGTCAATATGATTTTAAGTAGCTCACTGCATTCTGCTTCTTTGAAAAGTGACCCACCATTTCCCCTTATCCCACTGGGTCATTTGTCCCACTATCAACTTAGTACTTAACGGTTTGTTGTTGTTTTTTAGAACTCCCTGTGAATATGATAATGCCTTTCAGTCACCCCACCAAGCAGACATGTTAGGGAAGAGACAAGTTCAATATGGTGCTAATGCTTTGCAAAGAAGACCGTCACAGTTCCAGTCTGTGGTCCCCTAATTCATCTAGCCCTTGAGTCTTCAAAGGCTTACTAAACTCAAAGCGTCTTTCACACGCCTGCTTACCACAGTACTCACTTCCAGGTCCAGACAGTGCCAAGCCAATGCCCCCAATCCCAATTCGGGTTTTTTTTTTTGTTTTTTTTTTTTTTTTCCTGTGTTTCCAGTATCCACCCCCTCTATGTTTGTTTGGACAAGAAATAATTTTATACGTGTGTGTTCAAGGTGCTGGAAAGAAGTGGCTCACTGTGAGTGCTGTCTGGAACAGGCTGGCTTTTCTTGTTCAGAAAAGCTACTAGGGCTTCTCAAGAAGCCAAGGGAGGCGGGGGCAGGCAGTCTTGGTGGGTTCCCCTTAGACAGGTTGGCCTGTTTGCCTCTCAAGCGAAATTAAGACACATTAAACATTCTCAGTCAGCGCTTTCAACTTGACTTACTTCAGAAGTTGTCTGTCAACGTGGATATCGAGAAGACATCTATCTACAGGACAACATACAATCTGTGCAGATGCACATGTGAGCCCCCAAAGGGCTGGTGGGACGCAAGCTACCCACTGCGCCAGAACAGGGGGCCCTGTCTCGGACACATGGAAGTCAGTGGTTGGCCACTTTTTTTCTTTGGTATGAAAGATACAGTCAAGAATGACATTTTGGGTATTTTTGTAAAAATATTTGGTGAATATTAAGTTTAAAAAACATTTCATTCTATAAGCTGAATTAAGTTTCCACATTTCAGTCAGAACCTCAAACTGACAAGCCAATGTTTATCTGCCTTTTAGCATATTTTTTACATAATCCGTTATATTCATACACACATAAAAAACACGGCTTAAAAATAAAGCAGATAGGCCTGACCTGTGGTGGCGCAGTGGGATAAAGCGTTGACCTGGAACACTGAGGTTGCCGGTTCAAAACCCTGGGCTTGCCTGGTCAAGGCACATATGGGAGTTGATGCTTCCTGCTCCTCCCCCTTCTCTCTGTCTGTCTGTCTCTCTCTCTCACTCCTCTCTCTCTAAAAATCAATAAATAAAATATTTAAAAAAATAAATAAATAAAGCAGATAATTTTATTTTACTTTAATTTTTTTTAATTTTATTTATTCATTTTAGAGAGGAGAGAGAAAGAGAGAGAGCAAGAAAGAAGGGGTGGTGGAGCAGGAAGCATCAACTCCTATATGTGCCTTGACTGAGCAAGGCCAGGGTTTTGAACTGGCAACCTCAGCATTCTAGGTCGACACTTCATCCACTGCATCACCTCAGGTAGAATCGTTCTAGAGAAAAACCAGAAATCCAGAAAGTACACACAGTCACTTTATTTAGACTGTACCTCAGTTTCTCTGTGAGAGTAACAGAGCTAGTTATAGAACTCTTCCACATAAATAAGATACTAATTAATTAGATGGTGTTGGCAGAGCAATGAAAAGTTTCCCAGGCAAAGTGTTCAATTGTTCAGACAAGCCAAATGTGTCATGTGTCATATAAAGAGCCACATTTCTAATGACCAAGGACTGAAATACTGCAAGTATCTCAATACATATATGAGCCAGAAGGCTTAATTATGAAATGAATATATATGGATGTGGTGTGTATAACTGCTCTATTTACTCTTCAGTTTTAAGCAATTAATGGTCAAATGAGCAATAAGGGTCTTGTCTACCTCACACATTACTTTGTATCCAACTCCTCTTGGGTCTCCTGACTTGGTCACATCAGATTTTGCTAGATACTCTGCAATTGTGCCCAGGAGCCTAATTCCCCCAACTTTCTTTGCTGAGAATGGCTTTTTTGCAATCTATGATATGCCTGTTCCCTCATTTTACAGCTTATTTTCCTCTTGCCAGGGAAATAGCAGCCAATCTTATTTGAGAACCTAAGCTCTGGGAAGGGTACATGTGGGAATGCTTTGGTAGATATTACTTTGAAAAGCTACCTGGATAGTTCCTCCTGCTGCAGCTACACACAGAAGCAGCCTAGGGAAGAGGCTATGGGAGGATGTCATCGTTGAGGGTGGGAGTCACTGTGGGGCTGGGGTGTGCCAGGGGAGAGGCTGCAAACCCCTGGAGTGTGTCAAGTGACATCATACATACCGACCAATCGTGAGGCACAAGGGTTTTCTATAAAGCTCCTGTCCTTCGACTGTCCTTATTCTGAAGCAGAACCCAAAAGAGAGATGTTTGCAGAGACGCAAACATGAATGGCTTAGATTCCTCCCAGCTCAGAATGGATGTTTGACAGACAAACTTCTTCTCCTGGGTGTTTGAACTCCTCGTATCTAAAAGTCTCTTTTAACTTCTCCTACTTGGGGTGAAAGCTATAAAATGGCATTCTAGACACAAGTAGAAGTGAAATCTAAACCTTTCTGTCATCCAGAGCAAAGTCCCCCACCAGAGCAGAGCCCAAGCCACATGCTCTCTCGGGAACATCTCTTGTACACTTGTTTTCTCTGGCTGAACGAAGTTGACTTTTACCACGAGGGGAAAGTCTCATTGCCTCTCTACCTAGGGGAGAACCCTGGCTACCGGCAAGGCAAACTATGCATTTGACTTACAACCTCATCCCTTTTGTCATCAAAATGTCAGTGAGTCCCAAGTTAGGCAGGGTAAGTAACAAAGGCATTCTCACCCCAGGCAGTGGAAATGGGCTGACCTTCTCGTGGGAGCAGTTAAGCGTATGTGCTCCAGCGTGTTAAAAATGTTTGCATCTTTGACTGCAGCAGTTCTGTTTCTTGAAAATTCACCCTAATATAATACTAGCAAGTTAAAAAAAAACCAAACACACCACACAAACTTAACACACAAAGTTATACCATGTAGCAACTAGCGCTCATCTATACCTAGCGCTCATGAATACCTAAGAAGTTTCAGGCAACATAAACACCCATCATTAGAGGAACTTAAATTCTGTGTGTCCACTCCATGGAATATTAACCAATGAAAACTGCTTCTTAGAAAGTGAAACATCAGAAATGCTTATGTTTTAATGTTAAGATTGAAAGAGAAGGCAATATTTAAAATTTTATCTACCAAGTAACCTCAACTACATTTTAAAAAATTCATATTGAAAAAGCAGAGAAAGAAGTGAACTAAGGAGTTAACGTGGTTACTTATTCAATACGACTAAAGAGGACTTTTCTTCCTTCTACTTGGTTTCCCCCCACTCCCAAAAATGTCCTAAAATGACCATGTTTTCTTTTTGTAATCAGCAAATAAAAACCTAATTGAAGAGATGAATGGCTGGAAAAGAAAAAAGCATACCAAATATTTTGTTTCTCTCTTTTTTTTTTTTTTTCCTGGTGGTTGGGCAAATAATAGCCAAGGTTGGAAGCTAAACTATAATAAAATATATTCAGATTTTATAATATTTTTAAATCAATGACGAAGTAGATTTCTGGAACTATATTTTCCAGATTATCTAGGCCAAACTTAATTTTAAAGTAACATATTCCTGGGCCCTGGCCAGGTAGCTCAGTTGATTAGAACACTGTCCCAATATGTCAAAGTTGTATGTTCGATCCCCATTCAGGGCACACACCAGATTTAACCAGGGAATGCATAAATAAGTAGAACAACAAATTGATGTTTCTCTCTCTCTGCCCCCTTCCCCTCTCTCTAAAAAATCAATCAATAAATTTAAAATAAATAAATAAAAGTAACAGATCCCTAAGTAGAAAACTATATCCTACTCAAACTTACACGGGTATAAAACCGTATCACTTTGTTCCACGAATGCATTCAACATTCAGCAAATAGGTGCGGCGCCCCGACTCTGCGGCTGGCGCTGGGGGAGCCAGAAGTGAGCAGCTGGGATGTGCGCACTCAGGAAGCCTCCAGCAGAGTGGGCTGAAAGGCAGGGTTTGTACACAACCCAGCTGAAACTGATTCTGTTACTCCTGCCAAATCAGATGCTAGACCTGTAGAGAATGTCCTATCGTTCTGTACTTAAAAATAAAAACTCCAGTTATTACATCACATCTTACACCCTCTTTCAGAGAGCACTCTACAAAACATACAAGAACTTTTGAGCGGTGGTAGACAGAAACCCGGAATACTGGTTCAAATCCACTCACCAGGTGTGCTGCCTGTCTTGCATAGGTGAATCTCTTTATCTCTTTCTAAGACTTCCTTATGAAAATACTATAGATGATAGATAATAGCTCACACTGGATTTTGTTCTGAAGATTAAGGAAATCATTACTTGGCAAACAAGCCCAGCACAACACCTGGCAAAGAGTAAATGCTCAACAAATCAGTCCGTTCTCTTTAAATATACATGTTTACAAATAAAAACAGTGAAGAATCAAGTAAGGATAAAGATGTAAAAATCAAGAAATCAGCCTGTCCAGGCGGTGGTGCAGTGGACAGAGCATTGGACTGGGATGCAGAGGACCCAGGTTTGAAACCCCGAGGTCGCCAGCTTGAGTGCAGGCTCCTCTGGTTTGAGCAAAGCTCACCAGCTTGGACCCAAGGTCACTGGTTTGAACAAGGGGTTACTCGGTCTGCTGAAGGTCCATGGTCAAGGCACATATGAGAAAGCAGTCAATGAGCAACTAAGGTGTCGCAACAAAAAACTGATGACTGATGCTTCTCATCTCTCTCTGTTTCTGTCTGTCTGTCCCTTTCTATCCCTCTCTCTGACTCTGTCTCTGTAAAAACAAACAAACAAACAAACAAACAAACAAAAAAACCCCAAGACATCAGAAATGGAAGTAAATGGTAGTGACTGCTAAGGGTACAGGGTTTTTTTGGGGTGATGAATATGTTCAAAAGTTAAGTGTGGTGATGGCCGCCTAACTCTGAATACAGTAAGAAACCACTGAACTGTATGCTTTAAATGGGTGGGGCGTCTGTTATGTGAATTATATCTCAATAAAACGGCTATAAAAATTGTATTTTTCAAAAGTCAATGAAATACTTTAAGCAATATGCCCAGGTGGGCCAACAGCTATTCTCTGCAATCAATAGGATCATCTGCATTTTGTTATTAGGAAATTTATCTTCAGTTCAAAGTCAAGGTATATTAAAACTCTTTCAAGATTTTCTTACTAATCCCTTTCAGGGAAAAGATAAGCAAGGAGACAGGACAACACCACACATACAAATCTTGTAAGACAACTTCTTCAATCTTTCAGTATACCTAAATCTGAAGAAAAGTTTGGTTTTAAATGTCTTACATTCTGGATTCATATATAAGACTAAGTTTAGCTATAATATCAACCAGCAAAAAGTGGTAACAAAACGCCTTTACACAGGGAGTTTGAAACTTCCTGCTTCATTACTTAACACCTACGGTCACCACCAAAATATACACACAAATGACACAAAAGAACAAATGTCTGGTCTAAAAACATCAAGCTGAATCCTACCTAATAGCAGCTTATTTTTCAAATTGACAAGATGTAAAGTGAGTGAGTGTCCATGTTCCTGTTTTCCAGGAAAACACACAATCAGCCCTGGCCAACTGGCTCAGTGGATAGAGCGTCGGCCCGGCGGGTGGGTGTCCCGGGTTCGATGCCCAATCAGGGCACACAGGAGAAGCAACAATCTGCCTCTCTCCCCATCTCTCTCCACCTTCTCTCTCTGTTCCCCACTCACAGCTGGTGGCTCAACTGGTTTGAGCATCAGCCTTGGGCACCGAAGATAGCTTGGTTGGTCCAAGTGTCAGTCTTAGGAGCTGAGGACAGCTTGGTTGATTCAAGCATTAGCCCCAGACGAGCACTGCTCCAGGTCGGGACGTATGTGGGAGTCTGTCTCACTATCTCCCCTCCTCTCACTTAAATACACACACACAAACACAAAATCACTCATCATAGCCAAATGGTGGACAGAAGACCTCATCAGAAAGGTATAAATAAAACACATAAGTCTAAGAATAAAGGAAAACCCAGGACAATGACATGGACAAGCCTTCCCCTGCTTCCTTCTTCACTTTCACCTTCATCTATCAAATCTTTTCTGAATGTCTACTATGCAAATACTTGTGCTCCATTTTTACTTTCTTATTTTTTCTCTGAAGCTGGTGACATTAGTTTCAGTATCTTAAAAAAGAAAATACGTACATATATGAAAGTTTTATCGTTACTTAGAACTATATCCTTATAAAAATAAAAGTTAATTTTATTTTTGTCACAGTATAGAATAAGCAGAGGTAACAAAGATGGCGTATGGTCAGCAAGTACACAGATCGGATGTTCCCTGTGGGCTGCCTTTTGCATGTGAACACGAGAGCACTTGTGCAGTTCGGAAGGTGCATCCTTTGAGCTGCGCTGCCACCAATGCTGAGAAACCTCAGTGAAACACCAATGGTGACGAATCTCAAAAAACCACCCATGCTTTCAATGGCAACTAACACTGCAAGACGCCCCAGGAAGCTGAGGACAAAGTTCGCCGCCAATACAAAAAGTGACACTAACTACTGGTTCCTTCAGCCCCTCAGTAGCGCGGACTTCATGTTGAAGATCATGGCTGGACCCTTCCTTCTCATTAGCACAGTGACTAAACACCATGCTCACCTGCTACACTTACAGACTGGGGCCCGTTTATCTCCCTTTAGCACAATACAGAAAGGGAGCGCATAACCATGGCCATCTTACTGTTCACCATTACTGCCCGTTATAGTCATCACTGGGGTGGCAGGTAAGGAGATGCAGAAGCAAAACTGGGCATCTTCCTCCCTTTTGTGAGTCAAAACTTCAGCAAATTGTAACGTTTCACTTAGTAAGGTTTTGCACCAGCTCTATGCTCCGTTATTAAAAAAACCAAGTAATCTTGGATTAATATTTAATCTCTCCTCAAATCAAAATTTTAAGAGGAAGGTTCTATCTTCACTAATAAGATCAGTAAGTAAATACTGCAGAATAGGAATAACAATACCATATGTTAGGTCCATCATTAATTAAATAGAATCATTTGCCAGTTAATGAATTAGCCTGAAACCCGTATACTGCACATTTAAACACTTATCCTCTTTATGGCTTTGGAGAAGAAGGAGTAGCAAAAGAATTTAAGAACATCTCTGGTGGTTTAAAGAGCATCATTTACTTCTCCAGTTAATTAACTTGAACACATTAATTCCTAAGATCACTTTTCTTTCCTTGGAAAACACACAGAACATCAGATGAAGGGACCTCATGGAAACAAGCATTTCTCCTCTTATACCAGGTGTTAAGTCTTTTCAAAAACACCACACTTACTAATAAAGAAATAAAATTGAAAAAAACAAAAAACACCATACTATCATGAGTTGCCATGTACCCTCTAAAAACCCCCAGCGACTCTCTAAATACAATCCTTTATTTTCTACTTCATTAACTTCTCTAATACTCTTAGTTTCTGAACTATTTCAAAAATACTTCCGCAGAGACCACATAGGAATGAAGCTACTGTGCCTGGCTCCCTGGAGAAGCAAGCAGTAAGGTCCACCTGACCCTAGTGATGAATTAGGAAGAATGATAACAATTAGTTGTTGGTTAAGCCCTCAACACTTCTGTGGAGTTTATGTTCAGGATCAAAGCTGGGCCCTCTTTCTCATTAGCATTGTGATTAAACAACGATGCTCACCTGCCACACGACAGCATCTTGACAGGCACTATCCATCCACCCTGTGAGGTAAGGAGGACAGGAGTCTCTGTCCATGCGTGCTCAAGAAAATGAGGCAGGAACACATGTAACTTCCTTAAAGGGAAAAGGTCAAGCAGCTTGCAAAGGACCAGGACATCCTCTCTTGCCCCTAAGACAATGGTTCTCAGCCCAGTTTGCACATTAGAATCCCCTAGGGAGCTTTACACGCACACACCAAGGTCAGTCTCCAAACCAGACCACATTGCCAACCCAGACCCAGTTAAGTGCCTAGGAGTGGTGCCTGGGCATCAGTATGTTTCAAAAGCTCTCCAGGTGATTGAAAGGCACAGAGCTGAGAACACTGTCCTGTAACCCATAGATATTTAAAAGGTTGTTGTTAGCAAATACCAGTTTTCTTTCTCTCACTTCCTTTTCTTCAGTGGCTTTGCTTAACCAATAGGAGAGTGAAGGGGACGGGAATGACAGAGCGGCAGACGGTGGTAAATGACACTCCTAACAATGAACCATGGACACCGCCAAACCTAGTATGTTCTTGGTGGGGGAGGAAAGCCCAAGGAGAAACATGATTCGATAAAAATCAAAAGGAAAATACATTCACAAAAGCTAAAAAGCCAACTTCAACACATTTGTATTTACACACATTGCTGTATACACTATGTTTTGTCTGTTTTGTTTTATCCCACCCCCTCAAAAAAAAGAGCAAATTTTCAAACAAATAACTATACATAGACATGTGTGTCCCAAATGTCAGGGATGAAATGCTAAGGAAATTCTTTCCAACATCTGCGAGTAATTTGGCACAATACATCATTGCTCCTATGCATGCACCTTAAAGTAGAAAGATCAGAGTGGAGTAACTAAACATCCAAATGCAGTAATAGTTTTTCTCTCCTATTAAGCATGATCTGAAACCCACTAATTATTTCCAGAGGAAACTCCTCTGGAACACTTGATTCCTCAGCACAATTTGGTTCTCAGGCAATCAGACTTCATGTACTGGCAGTAACACACAAGGGAAAGTCTGTGACTAAAAGTATCCTTAAATGAGAAACTCCAAGCAGAAGAAACAATTAGGTATCTAGCGGGGATTTCATATTCCCATCTGGCTGTTCCCCACCACTGTCCAAAGAAATCACAAGAACACTCAGTATTTCCCAGAGACTGCTGATCAGTGAGCACTTAAAATTTCTAGGATCTTGAAACACACACACACACACACACACACACACTCACACACACACCCTTCACACACGCGTAATGCACATAAATTAGGTTTGTGAAAAACACTACTAATACCCTCAAAATGAAAATACCAGGAAAGAGGTTTTATTCAACTCAATCTACAGGACATTAGTCAAAGGCTACTGACAGTTTTATAGCTGCTATACTTGCTCTTTGTTCACGAAGCTCGACTAGGAGACTACTGAGGCTCCCTTTCCCCGCCCCCTGCTCCCCAAACCCAGCTCTTTCAGCTCTCCCAATGTGTTTGTTCTGTTTCTTTCTTCTTCCTTCCCAAAAGGGAAAAATTAACAGGCAAGTGGGTTTAATTTTTAAATTGGTACAAGAGCCTTAAACACACTGTACTAAGAAAATAATGCAAAACGGAATGCTCTTGAAAACGGCTGGCCATTAAACACACTTCTCAGGACCCAGGCCTGGACGACCGAGAGGAGCTCTTAACTTATGCGGAGGTCAGAAGTTTAGTTTATTCAACAAGAATGACTCTATTAACAGCTCCAGCTCCTCCTGTCGCCACAGTAAACATCCACACATTCCAAATCCTGGAAAATGCGAGGCAGTTAAAACAAGGTTGGGGCTGCCCGAGGCTCCATTTACTGGGCGTGAAAGGCTTGTACAGCTATCAGTCCGCCATATGAATGTACGAAAGACACCCATGGGGAGGGATGGATCGCAGCATATAAAAGCAGGTACATGGGACTCAGGAGATTGATTTTTCAGAGAAGAGGATGAAAACAGAGAGGCTTTATATATATCTCAGTACCAAATAACAACAATGATAATAATGAATAATAGGATTGTAAAACCCTCATAAGCATATATGCAGAGTATCAGAATTCCATACTGACTTTAAAATTTTAAACATAGATATTATTTCTAAATAATCCCATCTTTTATTAGAAGCTTAGGCTAAAAATCAAAACCTTGCAGACTTCTAAGCAAAGTGGAAAATAAACCAAGCCTTACAGCTGTTCCAGAAAGTTTGTGGCTAATTTTACAACATCTACCACCCAGGGAGGTCACACTGCGGGAACCTGGTCCTAGCCCACACTGGAATGTATAAAATAACAAGCAAAAACAAACAAACAAACAAAAAACTGACGGCCATTAAGTCATAGCCAAGAAACTGAAGACAATGCTTCACCCTAAAGAGTCAATTATTCAAGTACAAGGAAATCTCACTTTCAGGTTTAGAGAAATTAACCCTTATTCTTTCCAAATCCTTTTTTCTGTTCCTGAAAATCATCACCTAAATTAATGAACTGTGACCTTATTATGTCTCCAGTTCTTTTCTATACACATTTCACACCAAGACACTAGTTTGAAGCCCTTGGCTTAGACATCGATGCTGCTCTGGGGAAAATCGAAGGGAAGGTGAACCGTGCACAACCCGGAGAGGCAATGAGAGAAGGCCTGCACCCCACCTGGAGACCCTCCCCCTGGATGGTGCCTGAACAGGCAAGAGAGCTAGGAAGTTTTTAATTCTGGCTCTCTTCTATCAATCCCTCCCAATGTGGTTGCTTAGTACCGTTTTAAATGGCTTCCCAGTTAAAAGTACAAAGAGGGAGGAGTCCCCAAAGCCCCCAAAGTTTCTAAGGCCAAAAGTAAGCCTTTCACTCTCACTCACATTTAAGGCAGCAAACCAGAGAGCTCCCCTGATCCACTGCTTTCATTACCGTCTTCTGGTTCCTGCTTATATAATGAAAGCTTTATTTCTTCCTCTCTGACCCTATCTATAAATTTTTTATCTAATTATTAAATATATCTATCCTGTGGCCCTGGCCGGTTTGCTCAGTGGTAGAGCGTCGGCCTGGCGTGCAGAAGTCTCGGGTTCGATTCCCAGCCAGGGCACACAGGAGAAGTGCCCATCTGCTTCACCCCTCCCCCTCTCCTTCCTCTCTGTCTCTCTCTTCCCCTCCCGCAGCCAAGGCTCCATTGGAGCAAAGATGGCCCGGGCGCTGGGGATGGCTCCTTGGCCTCTGCCCCAGGCGCTAGAGTGGCTCTGGTCACAGCAGAGTGACGCCCCGGAGGGGCAGAGCATCGCCCCCTGGTGGGTGTGCCGGGTGGATCCCGGTGGGACGCATGCGGGAGTCTGTCTGACTGTCTCTCCCCGTTTCCAGCTTCAGAAAAATACAAAAATAAATAAATAAATAAATAAATATATCCTGTAAGAGTATATTTAGTGTAATATGGAGAATGCAAAGATTTTTCTAAGAATTTTTGTTTTTCTATCTTAAAACAGCTTAAGCTATTTTTTGCCTTCAAATAACTATGTTTACACCTGCCTTCTGATTTTCATTCTTTATTTTTATTCTCTTCCATTTTCCAGTTTGTCACCATTCTTAACTACTTTCTCTCAACTTCCTTCCCAACAATCACTCCCAAAATAGCCCCCTTTCTCATCCACTCAGCCTCTTTTGCATGTGTTTTATTTTCTCCCTTTTAAGTTTCTTCCCTCAATTTTTCATCTTATTACAGAGGAAGTTAAACCATGATTTTGAATCTCAGACCCTTCTTGTTACCCTCATCCTTGTCCTTTCCCCTTTCCCAAAAGGCCATGATATTGACAACTGTCATCTCCTTTATCCCTGATCTGTCTAGCTCAGAGAAAAAGTTTGTTTTCCTTTCCAAATTCACCCTGGGGCATGTGTCTTTCTTATCTTTTTTATTCTACCATTCCCCCAAATAGCAATGCAGCTCTCTCCTTTGTATTTACTGTTGGATTATCTTTTGGCCTCTATCAATGACCCTGGCCATCTGAAAAACGGTTGTACTTGATGATCACGTGCTATAGAGATACCAAACCATGGTCTGGATCCACTATCAGTATGGCATTCACCCGATCTATATTTCTAATAGCAATGGTAGATTAACCCTGATCCAGTTCTCTTGCATCTTGCTTCTCTGGTGACTAATGGATTGCACTTTCCAGATGGCTTGCTGACTCTAAGGGGCAGAGAGGGTGCTGAGGTATCCACCCGGTCATAGAAGAGAACTGACTGGCTCGGCTGGGATATAAGCTTTTTGACCTTGGCTTCACTGCTCTGAGCAGCAACCAGTGAGACTCGCATCGTGGTGATGGTCCTCGCTAAGCGCAAGAACCCTGGCTCAATTCAGAAGGTAAATATAAGCCTCCAGGACACACACAAAAAACCCACTATGGTAAGACAGACAGATCAGTCCATACACCAAGAAGAAAATGCATTTCAGATCTATGTCACTTTCTAATTTCCATGATACCTCTTAGGGGAAAGCATAACCCTTACCCTGCTCCTCACAGTCCTTTGTGTTAGCACTTAAACTGGAAAACCACTTTCAGGGACACCCGATTCATTATGAAAGTAAAAGCAGCCACGAACAAAAAGACAAACAGTTATTTCAACAAAAATCCAAAGAGCATAAAAAACCACTTTTCTTTCCTCTCTGAAAACCACAAAGCAAATTCCCCTTACAGGTGGCCATTAACACATCATGGGGAAGAGGGCACAAGGAAACATATAAAAATAAATTGTATTTACCTTCTTCTGTTTCGTGCCACACGATCCCTTCCAAATTCACACTGGTCCCAGGTTCACAGGGCCCAAGACACTCGGGCTCTGTCACTACTCCAACTTCACAGGTATTGACACCCACAGAACGAGTCCGAACCAAAAGCTGTTCAACCGGTGCTGCAATATTGGATGAAGATGGGGAAAAGTAGGAAGGTAGGATCTGAGGCGTGAGACTGCTGGCAATCGGCGGCGGCGGCGCTGGCACTGTAAACAGGGGGTCAACCTGAAAGACAGACAGGCTTTACTGCAGTGGTGCTGCATTCCGCGGCTTCTTCTCAATGCAATCTGTTTACATCACTTCTAGACTATACCCCCATTTCAAATTCCATTTGCAATGATGATAAGCTTTGAGTGTTTTAATGGTGCCAAAATATAAAGCGGAATAGAAATGAGCATTTCATTTTTTCATGCCAAAAAAAAAAAAAAAAAAAAAAGCAAATATTGGAGCTCTAGCTTCTGAATGATAGCCAGGCTTTTAATGTTCTTTTAAATTTACCAATAGACAAACGTTAGCCTCCGTAGATGTGAATAAAATATGTTTTGCTAAATTAGGGCTATTTACCACTTGTAATAAGATCTTATTTTCAAAATTACAATATTTTCCAAAGGACAGACTCCAGTAAACATCATATATGCATCATTGGACATCTAAGCACAAGAGATGGATTAAAATTGTTTTCAAAGTACTTTATAAACCATACATAATGAATTAAAATCACTACTAAAATATATTAACTTACTCTACTGAATATATAAAACACATAAACTTGATTATACACACACGGAAACACATAAACTGGATGTTATTAGCCTGTATTTATTAAGCATCAACTCCTAATTCAGTGTTCCACTGCAAAGTTTAGCACAATTCACATAAATGGAGAAATAAATGAATGTACCCAACATCAACAGATTTTGAGTTTCTACAATACACACGTCCGTTAGTGGCTGAACTTGTAAAGATCCCTGATGAGTTCGACTGAGACTCAGCAACCCTCTCTCTGAAGCCATGAAATGAACTTGAGAGCCAACACACGGTCTTGTGGTGCCCTGATTCCTTTGCACCCCTATCCTGAGAAGAGCAGCAAAGGAGTTCTGCGCCTCAAAAAGTTTAGGAGTCTGGCCACAATGAAACCAAAGGCTATGAACATACTAACCAAGTAGGTAGATCACCGACCAACTCATTCATTCATTCAATCCATTTTAACAACTATTGTGACTGCAACACAATAGCTTTGACCCTGCTGACAGGTTATCAAATGTGAAAGAGCCAAATGCCAAAAGCACGTCTGCACCAGGATTCCAGATCCTCTATGTTGTCCTTGTGTTGCACATAGACACTAGCTACGTATAAGGAACAACATCTTGCATGTTTTATCAGCTGGGCTAGCAAATTGCATGTATAAAAAGATACACAGAAGGTTGTTCTGGTAAAATGTCAGCCTAGTCTGTTGTACATATATTTACAGTTAACCTTTGTAAGAAATGGACACTTGGCTACAGGCATATTATATAGTCTTTGTTGTTTAAAAGAAATGCAAGAGTGCATTTCAAGATAAGTCACATGAGGAAGTGCGCTGCCTAGTTAAACAGCTGAAGCAGTCATCTGTGTGGGCTCCTTGTTCATATAACTGTAGGAACGATTTCTACAGTTTGCATTTCACTAAAATGATAAACTGACATTCTCTTGCCTGAGTGATCCAAGATGCAATAGAACATCCCTTCATCCAACTGCATGTTAAAGAAACTTAATTTCCTGCTCTCAAAGCTGCCATAAAACTTCTTTTGCTCCATGCTTTTTATTGTTCTTCATTCTTGATCACAGAGCCCAAGAAAGAAGCGCATTTAACAGCCCCAAACCCCAGATCTGGTGATTTATGCTTTCGTGTAAATGTGGCTTAATGTGGATCAAAGTTCACACTGATAGTTCCTATTTTAAAACTGAGCTGACAAATGAAGAAAGAGGTTCTGAGGGAGGAAATTTAAGGGTGAGGCGACCCAATGTTACCTTACAGTCTTTATTATAACTAAAAGATTGTATGTGATTGGAATCGCTTTCTACAACTAAAACACACACTCACACAGGAAAATGATAAACTAGCTACTGCACTTTTATTCCATGTTTCCCAACAACCTCTTAATTTGTATAGTTAGTTGTGAATTGATTGTAATTGAATGCTACACATATAAACTGAAAAGACAAAGTGGAATAATATTCTCAAACTATTCTTTGTATCACTTGATCAACAACCTACATTAATTCCTAGAGAAGCAACTATAGCTTCAATTGGATAAGCAAGAAAATAAAACAAAACCAAGAGGTAACGAGCCTCAGAGAGCCTTGATTCTCTAATCAGGTCCCAACGAGACAATGTGTGCAACAGAAGTTACAGGGACAGGGCACGTAGACACTAGGATTTTTGCTGCAACTCTGACATGCTAATTAAGCTTGTGACTTTGGAGAATCATTTAACCTCATTGAAGCCCATTTTCCTCAACTGGAAATGTATTCTCTGGCCTTCTAATATTGGTGACAAATCCTATCACAACAGAGTTTCTAGGCTAAATCCTTACTTCCCTGTAACTCTGCTTATGAATACATTTGCATACAGATACTCACACACAGCCACTATTTGGGATGTGTATGTAATTCCAAAGCGCAAATGTCTAAAGAATCTAGGTGGCTTGAGGGGACAGGCAGTGGTATCCTGGGCCTACTAGCAAGTTAACTGTGTTCATTTCCATTAACACAATCCAAATGCAGTGAAAAGGTTTAGTTGATGACCTTTCTACAGGGACACTGGAGCCCTGTCCCTGCATGTTTCAAAATGAGAAAGCAAAGGTTCAGTGCTTAACAATAAATATGAACTTAATCATAAACAGTCCCCCCAATGTGATAATAGTCTAAATCCCTTAAATTTGATAGGAAAACTCAACAAGTCAGAGTTTTTAAAGATTACTCTTTGTTATACAAGTAAATTTCTCTCTTTCCACTACACTGGCTTCCTCACAGTAATTCAAAAATTGCCATTCTCATAGGCACGGGATCATCACAACCAGAGAGAGGCTAAAAGGGTCTTTCCTCCACTGGGATTTCAGGAGATGGAAGGAAGAACTAGGACCACCAGGTAGGCTACTGGGAGTCCCTCTAGCCCAGAGGTCACTAGTGGGAAAGGGGCAGGGAAAGACACATTCCAGAGGTGTTTTATTTGGCAGGTATGCTACTTTTAGAAACAATCCGACTTTTTTTTTTTTTTTTTCCCAAACAGAAAACATTAGGATAATGTCTGAATTTCCACTATCTCTTAATTGAATCCTGTGCTATGCTGGGGCCACACTCCTGTGGCATCACAGGGCCTAGCCTCCCTTCAGCCAGAGTGACCTGGTCAGTTTGTGTTCCCTGCTCTCACTGAGACAATCACAGAATGTTTCAGATAGAAGGTCATTTAGCCCAACTTACTGATTCTAGAGAAAAATGTGGCCCCTATTTGCACAAGGGCGAAAAGCTGTCTCTGGTGGCAGCCCAGGTGAGCATGAGCGCAGAAATTTGACGGTAGTGGTTCAACAGACACCCGGAGACAAAAGGGGGTTGATAGGAAATCACTCAGTGTGGCCAACTCTTTCTGCCCATGAGTGACCCCAGTAGATGTTCCCCCCAAAAGGTTTCAGTTCTCTTGTGAATTGCATGGTGTTTAACACAAAACCACATGTAAACCATATGTAAAGCAGGATTTTAGAGGGGTTTTAATAGTTATTTTTGCCTTATACAGACGATCAACTCCACCGCACCCTGATTTCTTGGGTCACTGATCCCCCTACACTGAACCATAATTTCTTCAACTAAAGAAGTTAAAACAGAGGGAAGCAACAGCTCTTACAAGGACTTGCTCACATGAAGAGGAAGCATGCACCCGGACTTGACATTGGTGGGCCTCAGGTTGTGTTGGGTTCAATTCCTGACCCTATCCATGCTTGCTGTGTGGGACCCTGAGCAAGTTATCTGGCAACTCTGACTAAAGAAATGGGAGTGAGAGTAACATTACCCACAAAGGGTCAGAGTGAAGGCTCAATGAGATAATTCATAGAAAGAGAAGGCCCAGTATAGTGCTCAGCTCAGTAAACAATGGTGTTTCAAAAAAAAAACAAAGAAAACCCTAGTCTGATATTACCATTCCCTAACCCTTTCCGCAAACTTACAAAGCTTCTTTTTATATCCTACTATGTTTAACATAAATCTATAATCCCCTCCAAATGCATGGTTAAGTGCAGTTAAAGTGTGTTAAAAGTATAAGAAAAAGGGCTTAACCCTGAGAAGCTGAGCGTGGGGAAATACTTTCATGCACTGGCATCTGGCAGCTGGTCAGATGAGCCTACACTTCCACAAGATCCCTGTCCACTAAGCTCCTGCTGCAACCCCTTTTCCATTCTCTGCCCCCCCAAGTCTCCTTTTACTTGCCTAAACTCGATTGCATATCCAGCCGGTAAATCATTTCCGCACAGCGGCTGTGTGCCAGGCACTGTGCACCCTGCTAGCAAAACAAGAATGGGCAAAACTATGACACTAATCAAATAAAATCATACAGATATAGCAAAATTACAACTGTTAAGTGCAGCAAGGCACCCAAGGGGCTGTCCATAGTGGCCTGAGGGCAAACAGCCCCACGCAGTGGGAGGCAGTGCGGTTCAGCGTCAGTCCCTGGAGCTAGAATCAGCTCTGCCTTTAGTTACATAATCTTAGGTGAGCCGCTTGATCTCTGTGGGACCCGATGGCTTCGCTCTACAATGGAAATACCACCTGGCTAACATGACTGCTACATGATGAGAACATACACACAATGGTACAGAGAGCTGTAATAAAACAAAAGCTATTGCCATTGTCAACATCACCATCATTATTATAAATGAATACTTGAGACCTGAACAAAATAAAAGGGAAATCAATAGATGTTTTAGTCCTGTAAGGCCAAACGCTGGGCTTTGCTACATTCAATGGCAATTCAAGAGAGGCAGTCATAAATACCTTTCGGAGAGGGGGAGGGTACCCTAAAAATAGTAATAATCAGCTATTCCATAAAGAAACCACTGGGGAATTAGTAGTTGAATGACACTAATAACTGGAATAAAAGATCAGAACAGAGAACTGGTCGGTTTTAGCAATGGTTCCATTGTCAAAGCTCTTTTCTGTCATCTTGATGGGACACTGATGTAACCTATTACAGCCGCAAAGAGGGAAGCAGGAAAGCAGCCATCTCCAGTGCAAAAAAGAAAAAGAAAAAAAAAGACCCATAAGTCTAACAGCTGGTGGTGGCAGCCTGTCAAACTGAGGAAAGTTAATGTCAAGAACAGACGCGCGGCAGTCTCTCACTGTTATTTTTGCATGATTATTCCCAGGTGTTGGTGCACGCTGAGCAGTAGCCTGGCTATTTATCACTCCAGAGAGCCCAAGAGCACGGGAGTGGGGAGGGAGGGCGGGCGGGCGGGCAGGGAGGGTAGAGAGGCGAGGAGGAAAAGGTTATTTACACAGATAGTGGCACTTAGTGTGTGTAATCAGAGGGCGGGGGGGGGGGGTCTGCAGAGAGACTGGCAATATTTCCCCTGTTCACCTTATTTCAAGGGCTTCTCGAGTGCTGAGGAGCCAGGGAGGCTCCAAATCTGGAGTGCTGGAGGCGGCAGCTTTGTATCACTCCCATAGTGACTGTGTCAGCCAGGGATGGTGTCCAGGACCCAGACCCTGACGGCAGAGGGGGAAGAGTCGCCAGGGCCGGGCTGGGAGAGCTCCAGCAGCATTCCTGCTCTGCCTAGACCCAACAAAGAGGCAGTCAGGTGGCTCGGGACCGCTGCTATTGCCAGGCAAGGGGGCAGGGGAAGCTATGGGCTGGGGAAACCAGACAGGCAGCCTCAATGAAAGAAAGCCTCCCGCCCACACCTCAGGGCAGGTCTGAACCCCCAGGGGAAAGGCTTGCCCAGGTTTCTTCCATCTGTGGCCACAAATCCCCACACTCATCTTGTTATTAACCCCTCAATCCTGGGGTTCTCAGATCAACAACAACCAGAGTGGGAAGGGCATTCTATTTTGCTCAGTCCATTATTTTCATATTCTATGAGCGCACTGGGGCACGATTACTTAATGCTCACATTTTCCACGTATCCTGGTATTTGGCTGTTTTATGAGATTGCCCACAGTCACCTCTTTAATTTAAGAAGCATTAGACAGAGACTGTGCTACGTATAAGGGAAGTCACAGCTCTTTAAAGGTGACCACTGCTGCAGTCTCACACTTTGCATTTTAACCACCCTTTCTGCCTGACGTCACTGCCTCATTAGCAAAGCAAGGGAAGCTTCAACAACTGTTTCCTGAAGCATTGATCTGTTCTTCATCTCTGAAAGACAAACCTGGAACCACTAACTGTCATTAGTCGTTCCTAATTCTCCTCCCTAAATGTAGTGGAGACAGTTCCCTTTAGAACCACCATCAAAGTGATCTCTGCTTTATGGCGTACAGCACAGGCAAATCCTTACCAAGGGTCTACTGTGCACCAGGCACCACGTATTTTCTATGTCCTTGAACTCGCACAATATCCCCATTTTATAGAGGCAGAAACTGAAGATCTCAGAGGATGGGTAACTTATCTCAGGAGCTGAAATTCAAGGCCAAACAAAACCCTCTGAGTTCAAAGTGCATGGGCTTTCTTATAAAAACAGTAACACAGTCAGCAGCTACTGATCAACACAGGTAACACAGGAGGGGTTAGTGCATTCTTCATTCAGTCTTTCTCAACAAGATGTGAGGAAAGTACTTCACATATGAGAGATAAGAAACTTGGGAGAAGTAACTTTAAAAGGTCATTTAAGGTCAGTGGCCCAGCTGGAATTCGAAGCCACATTGATGTATAGCAGAAGCAAACCCTTCTAAAACAGAACACATTTCAGAGAGCAATCTTCCTCCTGACGTCGAGTTTTGACCCTTTTCTGTATGCTCGGAGTCATATGCACTTGTATCACCTTTTATTACATATAGTTCAGAACCGTGCATCTCAGGAGTCCAAGCAAATACTGTAATTCCTTCAGAAGCCTCACTTAAAAACCCCACTGAAATCAAAGCTCAGGTTGGTTTTGTTGTTATTGTCTTAAATCATCCAAGTCCACAAGCTACAACTATATACTATAACTGGGAATTATACCACTACTTTCCTGTTCTTCCCAGGTGCTAAGACCAGTGACACCCTCAACAAAAAGCCAAAGATTTAGCTGCTCAAGTGCTTTACAGCAGGGGTCCCCAAACTTTTTACACAGGGGGCCAGTTCACTGTCCCCTCAGACCGTTGGAGGGCCGGACTATAAAAAAAACTATGAACAAATCCCTACGCACACTGCACATATCTTATTTTAAAGTAAAAAAAAAAAAATGGGAACAAATACAATATTTAAAATAAAGAACAAGTAAATTTAAATCAACAAACTGACCAGTATTTCAATGGGAACTATGGGCCTGCTTTTGGCTAATGAGATGGTCAATGTCCGGTTCCATACATATTTGTCACTGCTAGCCGTAACAGGTGATATGACGCGCTTCCGGAGCCGTGATGCATGCATCCCACGTCACCAGAAGTAGTACTGTACGTGAGCCATGCTGCGCTTTGTGGCGCCGCCACATACAGTACTCCCGGAGCACAGGATGAGGATGGATCCTGTGTTCCTCTCACTGACCACGAATGAAAGAGGTGCCCCTATCGGAGGTGCAGCGGGGGCCGGATAAATGGCCTCAGGGGGCCGCATGTGGCCCGCGGGCTATAGTTTGGGGACCCCTGCTTTACAGGCTCGGTCTCTGACCAGATCAGACCGAGCTCAGCCTGGGGATGGACCAGGGTTCTGACCCCAAGGCCAGTGGGGCCAAGAGGAATGCTTTCCTCTCCAGCCAGGACTCCAGGCTACCCCCGAAATCACAGGCGCCCAATGACTGTGAGTGCGTCACTGCAGCAGTGGCCCCACATGCAGGTCACAAAGCCAAGGCAGAGGCAGACCAGCCACATGTGTAAGATACACTTTTACGCAGAGGTGGCTATTTTTAACTTCTTCAACACTGACAAGCGTTCAAAACAAAAGGTACGAAGTATGTAAAGATAGGAAGGAGTATGATGAAACTATAACTAAGCATCTTACTCTTGTTGTTGTTTTGAAGCCACACCAAATTCTCCCCTAAAAGGCCCTCAGCTGTGTAGTTTCGTAGGAAAAAGACACCAATGGAGGTGGAGGCGACGTTTCCACCAGAGCACATCAGTTATCACATACTTATCCTCATTTGTGTTGGGGCGGGGGGGGGGGGGGGGGGGGGGGAGCACACACAGACTCTTCATCTGTTTCAAAAGTGCCACTGACATCTCCCAGGGCTCAGAGGGCTGGGTGTGCTTTAAACAGTAGCAGCAAATGATCAGTGTTTTCATATCTTATGCCTAAGGATTGTCTGGTTGCCTCCCATTCTGCCTACTTCCAAAGACACTTAAAAAACAAAAATAAGCCCCAAATAAAGGAGATTTTCATAAAGGTACTAAAAACATCTGTCTTCTTGAATTTATCCTTTTCATGAGTCCCTTTACTTTGCACAAAGGAAAATTCCTGAAAAGTTTCACCCAAATACCATTTCCATCAATTAGATCTGATCCCCAAATCCTGAGTGAAACTTAAAAAAAAAAAAAGCTTTCTTAAAGAGTTTTATAAAACTCTGGATTTTGTTCAACATAGGTGCATTGATACTAGCAAATCAATTTCTAAACCTCTAAATACTGAGTGTCTTAGATCCTGGCCATCAACACACTGCCTGCCTTTGTACATCCCTAAATTGCTCCTAAAATTAGGGGAAGATTGGAGGTCTCTCATCCTTACTCTTTTGGGAATTTTGTTCCCCAATATATATTTTTATTGACTGATTTTTAAAGAGAGAGAGAAAGAGAAAGAGATGGGAGGCATTCCACATACGGTAAGTCCCTGAGTTACTAAGATCCAACTTACGTACGACTCATATTTACGAACGGAGCCCCATAACGGCTGTTGGTAATCAACGGCAGTTGGACATCAATAAAAATAATATCATAAAGTTACTCGACTCCCATGACAAAGAATGAAGACCTTATGGAACTAGAGCAGCAGATGATAGCATTAAGGGAAGAAAACAGAGATCTAGAAACTCCAGAACCAAGTTTTCTACAAAAGAGTTAGCGGATGCTTTTCGTCTCATTGAAGCAGGAATGGCCAAGTTAGAGCAGCAAGGTCTTGACACAGAGAGGTTCACCGAAGTTTCCTGTACAGTAACCAAAAGGCCTGAGATGCTAAAGGACCATTTATGACGAGAAAAAGAAAAGCTCCGTACAAACCTCCCCTGATGCCTATACTTCAAGAAACTAACTCCAGCAGCAGAATCAAACCCTGACTCTCCAACATCAGTCCCATCCTTTCCAACAAGTCCACCATCTTCTGCATCATTCAAGAGTGTTCAAGGCTGTATTTGAAAATGTTTTAAGTATTTATATGCACAGAAAGGTAAAAATAAATACTATGTTAAAATCCGTCTAAGTTGTGTTTAATAGGTTAATGTACCTGTTTCAACTTACATATGAATTCAGCTTAAGAACAATCCTACAGAATCTGTCTCGTTCGTAACCCAGGGACTGCCTGTCGTTGTGCATTCATCGGTGGATTCCTGTACGTGCCCTGACTGAGGTTCGAACCCACAGCCTTGGTGTTTCTGGATGATGCTCTAAGTCTAACCTACTGAGCTAACCAGCCAGAGTTCATCCTCACTCTTCTGGAAACAGACACGATAGGACTTCTTTACCATATACTATGAAATCTCACTCGCAACCTCCTGAAATGAGTATTTTAGCCATTTAAGTTATCAACACAATACATGCTGGTCCTACAAATAACAAGGAAGAGTCTGAGTCACACTGCTTGGTAATTAAAGTGATGCCTTGGAAAGGGGCAAAATCCTGCCTTTCCAAAGGGCCATGGGCCAGCCACAGAAAGGGGCAATTTTGACTCCCTGCCCAGTACACTATCTTGGTAGCATTCACTCTACTGCTTACAAAATCTAAACCTTGCTCACATAAACGCATGTCTAAGAGTCTCAGCAATGAATGTCTTGTCCCTCTTCCATCCAGACCTCCCAAATGATGACTCTAAATACTACTGATGAATCTCAATGAATTAAAGAAAGCTTTGAAATTTTAATTTCATAGCAAATGAAAACAACGCAGTAAAAATCTCCATAGTTTATTACACGGAGAGAAAAAAATCATAGAGTTCTTGCTCCGACAGCCATCTACATACCTACTTCCAAGGACACCTTGGAGACACACGTTCATTCTTATTATAGCTCCATGAAATACAGGGGTGGGTTTTCTCATCAGACTCTGGAAACTGAGCTCTTGAGATAAATCACCTCCCAGGGTCACAGAATATCCTCGCAGGAACTGCCATGAGCCCTAACAAGGTTTGTATCATAACTCAAACTTTTAAACATTTCTTCTCATAACCCCCCACACACACACACACACAGAAAAGCTCTTCACAGATCCAGAATTCTGTTTTTCCTCCTGAGAACAGAACGGGCCATAAAAGCCAATATAGGTTCTTCTCTAGGGAGAACCTCTCTTCGAACAGTTTCTTACGCATCCTTCCAGAAATTTTACCCATAAAAACATGCGAGGTGGGGGGAGGGAGCCCCTTTTCATTTTGCAGCCTTTTGTGCTGCATGAGTTTTGAACACAGACATGAACTGCTTTCAGAATTTTTTAAAACACTGATTTTTAAGTGAAAAAATGCTAAGCCATTCCGCTTTAGACTAAAAGTAAACAAATGCTAATACAGAGAGGAGAAGGCACAGGATTAAGACTATTAACTCCTTATGCAGAAGGAATCAACAAGCCGAGGGTGGTGTGAGGACCTGGTTGTGAGACAGGGGGACAATGTATCGGTCCCATGCCCACCCCCTCATAGGGGCTGCTGCTTAAAGCTGCCTCACCGCCGGAAGTCGTTTCATCATCCAACAATTTTTTGCCAGGTGCCTAGAGGTGCCAACCATTGCCTCAGGAGCTGTGGAGGGGCCTCAAGAAGACAGAGAGGCCTGGCAGTGGACACAGAGCAGCGTGTGATCAGGGCTGAAGCCGTCAGTTAGGCCCAGGGCATTGTGGGAGCCGCAGGGCGGGGCAGGGAGTGTGCCAGATGGGTATCAAGGGAATGCAGGATGCAGCCTGGGGAAGGGACACGAGGCACAGGCAGAGCTGAGCCACTTGGGACAGGGGTTCAACATGCAGAGCAACAGGGATAAGAGGGAGAGCTGAGGGTAGAGACTGAGGCACTCAGAAGAGCCAGGGCAGGCTAAGAATTTGGAGGGTTATGGTGAAGTTAGAAGCACACTCTGGTGTGAGATCAGGGGCATGGGTGGATAGGGCGGTTCCTTTGGTAGATGGCACACTGGAAACAGCAGGGAGAAGAGACAAAGGGGGAGAATGTGTAGGAAGGAAGGACAGTTAGGAAGCCATTGTAGCAGACCTCAGGAGAGAGAGCAGCTATAGCTGTGGCGGGGGAGGGGACAGGGGTGCGCTCAGCAAGGCGGGGGAGGGGGGGGGAAGGGACACTCAAAGGCCAGTCCCAGGGTTCTGTTTCAGTTGGCTGGTGAGGGCATCATTCCCTGTGACAGGAATGCTGGGCGGACGACCACCTGTAGGGAGAGGTATCAGGCAGGTAGGAAGAACTGTGTGGAATTATGTAGAGAGGAGTCACTGGCATAGAGGACGTGGTGAAGCCAACAGAGTGGGTGACATGGCTCAGGGAAAATGTGGAGAGTATGAAGGGAGGGGCGGAACCCTGCAGATCCCAGCGCTGCTGGAGCAGAAGAGAGGAGGAATGCCGCGGATGTCACAGCGAAGCAGGAGGGAGCCGAGTTACTGAAACCAAAGGAGAGAGGCTCTGCGGTCAGAGAGCTCTGAGTCTGGCGTTTCACACCACAGAGAAGTCGGGAGGAAACAGCACTTTGAAGAGTGCCACCCTTGAGGAGGCCCCAGGCCCTCCCTAACCTACCAGAAGAGCAAGTTTTTTAAAAGCTAATCATCCCTAATGTAACAACCCCTTAATTTCACCCAAATAGCCATTGGCAGCCCCATAGTGTGGCCCCTACACCTCCCTGGAGTCTTCTGTTTCCATTTAGGGGAAGAAATAATGGTTCACCACCACTGCTGCTGCCACCCTTTCCCATCAACAGACTTGATCTTGGAGAACCCAGACGCCAACCCCAAATGCCGGCTCACTCCACCTTGTTATGTCATAGGCAACCAAGAAGAAAATGAGGCCCTCTCCTCAGGACGCTGCATCACAAAACGAACAGATATCCTGAATGTGCTTTTCAAACTGTCCCTGCCCGATTCAGGCCCTCCCAGAGTGGGGTGCCCTGTAGCATCCAAGACACCTCCCCTGCAGAAGAACCACTACAGGCCCAGGACCAAGACAAGCTCTCTCTGCTTCCTTTCTCTCTTCCTACTCATGTACCTTTAAAAATATGTTCCCTCGTTACCTACGTTCCTGCTCCCAGGCTACACATCCCATTTCCTCCAAACCTCCCCTGTCCAGTCCTGGAGCAATGAGCCTTTACGGAGAAAGAACATCAAGGAGTTAACCTGCCCGGGATGTCTTTTAGTCCACAGAATAGATCAAGGGTCAGCAAACGAAAGGTCTATGGGTCAAATCCAGCCCACAGACAATTTTTTTAATATAGCCCACAAGCTAAGAATGTTTTTTACAAATGAATTTTTACAATCAATTTAATAACAGCCAAAACTAACTCTGAACCTATATTAAGTGAAATGTTATCACTGAGCCCCCCCCCTCATAAAGAGAATTCCATTCTTCTCATTAGAAGATCTATCAGTATTATAAATTATATTCAATTACTATTGCTAGGTTTTAATTTTCCTCAATTAAAAAAATCGGTAGAAATTGTTCTTTCTCCCTCATTATGGAAGTACCTACATAATATCCTTGTGGCATTTGGGCCCACAAAGCTTAAAATACTTACTACAGGCTCTTCACAGAAAAAGCTTGCTGATCCCTGGTCTGATTAATGGCAAATACCTGTACAGTTGACCTCTGAGCAACATCAGTTTGAACCACACAGGTCCACCTGAAGGTTTTGGGGGTTTTTCCCCAATAAACACTGTAAATGCTACTTTCTCTTAAGAGTTTCTCAATAACTTTTTCTTTTCTCTAAGCTAACTTTTGTAAGAACACAGTATATAATGCATAAAACATACCAAATGTGTGTTGACTATTTATGCTGTCAGTAAAGCCGGTCAACAGTAGGCTATTAGTTATAGTTAAGTTATAGAGCAGCCAAAAGTTATATGCAGATTTTTGACGGCACAGAGGGGGTTGGTGCCCCAAATCCCTGTGTTGTTCAAGAGTCAACTCTCGACTTTCAGTGGCTCACGTAGGTCCACCCTGGACTCCACTGTAAGCTGGTGGAGAAGAAGAGAATGGATGGGAGAGGAGAGGTGGAAGAGAGCAGAAAGACAGGAGAAAAAGAAGCATGGAGTGGGGGAAAGTACAGGGAATGACATGAAGTCAGCATATACATCCATTTCTGAATGAAGGAAAAAGAAAAAAAACAATAATGTCCTCACTACTTTTTAGCTTTCTCAATAAAACCCAGGAGTGCCAACCCAGAAGAGAGACATAAGAAGGGGTATTTCAGTTCTAACTTAAAGCACTCAATAAATATTTATTGAACATCTCTTTATAATGCCAGCCTTTGTGCTTGGTACTAATATAACGATAACCAAGACAGGTAAGATCCCTGCCCGCTCGGAGCTTACATACAAGTAAAATTAAAAAAAAATTTTTTTCAACAAATTACACCTCTCTACTCCTATACAAACAGATGAAACGTAAGTATCCTATGTAACTGCAAGATGTTTTCGATTACATTTTAATTTTGAAAACCAGGATATTTTAATGTCCTTATAAGTGAATGCATTTGATGAAATAATTAATGTTCTCAAACACATTTTGTTGGATACTAGAAATGAAACAAGCAATACCAGACACCTGAAGTTCTTTCACACAGAAGTCTTGTCATGAGTGGGACAGCTAAGATCATCAGTCCCAGAAGCTCCTTCTCACAGAGAATAATGACAGATAGGTCACTGTCTCATGCCAAGTGTCCAGTAATGCTTTTGAACTGGGTAACAAAGTGTAAAAAATAAGAATGCAGTCTCTGGGTTTGACTCTCAGATTAGTAGTTTACTAGCTATATACTCTTAAGATTTTACTTAATTTTTCAAAGCCTCAGTTACCTCACCTAAAGTGGGGATTGCCAATTTGTGTTTGATGTAATAGACACATCAAATGAGATGTAATAGGCGCTCAAGAAATGCTAGCTATGACTGTCACCTCCAGCGTGCCCTGCGTCCGCCAACCTGAACAGCTGAACATGTTTACGGGACTTGTTTTACTTGTCACATGGCTAAACCAACACACTAAAAACATATGCTACTATGGTCTCTGAAAACCAAAGAATAGTTTTCAAATGACATAGAAAACTTCAAAACATCTGGATCTATAATTGAACATTTACAGTTATTTAGAATCAGGTATAGAGAAAGATTTTATTTGAGGGAAACAGTGATTTTTTTCCTCTTCCAGAAACTTGTGTCCTGGGAGGAGTCCTAACCTAAGAATGAGATCAAGATCTTCTAGTGTCAGCATCTGTAAAATGGCATTAAGAATGCTAGCCCTGAGAAAGCAGTCAATGAATAACTAAAGAGCTGCAACAAATGATAGATGCTTCTCATCTCTCTCCCTTCCTGTCTGTCTCTATCTGTCCCTCTCTCTGTCTCTCTGTCACCCCCCCCAAAAAAAAGCTAGCCTTTCCTAAACTTTCCTAAATTTTTCATAGGAGCTATTTCAAGAATTAAAATAAACTGTGAAAACTGTCTCAAAAAAACTCACAAAAGTAAATAAAAATGAATATTATTATCTTTTTTTACTAGATTATAGAGTCATTAAACATTTTAGTTATTTACTCTTTGGGTTGGGGGAGTAGAAACGGGCCATACTATTTTAACACCCCTATTTCCAAATATTAATTTTACTGTCTTGTTTCAGCACAGATTTAGATGGCTGTCACAAATTATTAAGACTAATATTAGGGGCCCTGGCCAGTTAGCTCAGTGGTAGAGCATTGGCCCGGAGAGCAGAAGTCCCGGGTTCAATTCCCAGACAAGGCACACAGGAGAAGTACCCATCTGTTTCTCTACCCTTCCTCTTCTTTCACTCTCTCTCATCCCCTCCTGCAGCCAAGGCTCCATTGGAGCAAAGTTGGCCAGGGCACTGAGGATGGCTCCATGGCCTCCGCCTCAGATGCTAGAATGGCTCAGGTTGCAGCGGAGCAATGCTCCAGATGGGCAGAGCATCGCCCCCTCGTGGGCATGCCGGGTGGATCCCAGTCAAGCGCTCACGGGATTCTGTCTCTCTGCCCCTCCTGCTTCTCACTTCAGAAAAATACTATAAAAAACAAAACAAAAAAAAGTAATATTAGGGACAATTCACCCAATCTCATGCTTATCAAATAATTAACTTGCTCTAAATTTGATACATAGAATGGTAAGAGATCAGCTTCAAAATAAATGGGTGGCCACAACTTTTAAAGTGGACACTATATCCTGTCCAGAATTTAACCAATAAATAGGAAATTTTATATGATGTAGCCATAAAAAAAAATTTTTTTAAGCAATTGATGGAGGACATATTCCATACACTAACATCAAACTAAAAGCACCCTGTGGGCGAAAGCCGTTCCACATTTATATTAAAATGTATAATTTCATTATGCCTCCCTTAATATTACAGAAATTTCCAGTTAGATGATAAACACTTGAAAACAGTGTTAGCATTAAAATTTTAATTAAGTTAATGTGAATCATGAATTAAATCATCAGTAAAGAAGAACTGGTATATTTTTAAAATTGAAGAATGCATACTTATTTTTGATGTGAGAGTAATACATTTCATAAAAATCATAAACACATATATTGTGGTTTTAAAGAAAATATTAAAGATGGCAAAACAAACCTTTTTAAATATTTCAATATTTTTATTTCTAATAGTACCATCCAGCCTTTATATATATGCACACACATTTTATATAATCAAAACCATACTCAACCTTTTAACAGATTTTTTCATATTTTCCAGCTACATTAGAAACTTTAATACAGTTGCTTTATGTATCAAAACTAAATGAAGAATCCATTTACATCACTGAAAGACTATCTTCTCTAAGTTAACCATGACTATTTTTCCACGGTGCATTAAAATCCAATAACTATAACCAAAATAACTTACATTTAAATTGTTTTATTTAATAATAAAAGGGTTTTTTTTTTCCTTCAACCACAAATCACTTTAACATAAGCAGCTTAGTTAAGTACCTTTTGTCTTCCATACTCACACCTATCAATAAATATTTATTACTTGAGGGTAGTGTTTATTTTAATTACAGCCCTAAAATTTACTAGGGGAAAAAAAATGTGCTCACGTCAAAGCCACTATTAGGCAGTTAAAGAGTAAATCTGGCAGCTAGAAGTGAGGATAAAAGTAAGCAGCTAAACTGGAAAAAATAGTTTTATGTACATAACATACCAAATATTACATAAAAGGCACATCTATCAAGCATTTGTTTTAACAACTTTAAGTCTTTAATAAAAACTGGGAAGCACTCTGAGGTCTCCTGTAACTTCCGTTTTGTTTGGGTGGGGTCAGGTGGGGCAGGGAAATTCTTTTTTTTTTTTAGGTAACTTTGGTGGTAAGTGCATTCTCCTGCATTCTTACGTTCTAGAACTCTAGCAACTCCTAACTGTAACAATTTATTAACAGATTCCTATATACATAATCTCATTCTAAATAAAGGTTGTATAGTTTAACCTCTGACACACTTTAAAATTATATGAACTTTTTTTAATGTGACATTTTTAAACCCAGTAACAAATTCCATTTCTTAAAATCCAATAATATAACCTTTTTTTTTTGACATCTAATATTTGACCTCAAAAAAAAAAAAAATAAAAGACTAATTAACCAATGTTGGCAAGAAAACTGGGGGCTCTAGAATACCACAGCCCAAGGATACGCGAAAGTACACAAAGGAGAGCAGCAGAATGATTTTAGAAATTATTTCCTCCTTTCTTGTTTGTTTCATAGATGAGGAAAGTTAGCTCAAGGACACAGGAGCTTAGAACAGCATAAAGGCCCAGACTCAGCAGTTCCCAATCAGAGCCCACCCTGTATATGCCATGTCCAACCTGGTTTCATCCCTGCGGTGCCCAGAGTTCTGGGCAGATGGATGTGTCTCTAGCCAGGGAAGTGTCCCCATATGGGCACTCAAAGAGGACAACATAAGATTTCTGGGGCTGTTACCTTCTCCTCTTATAAAACCTTCTTGCTGAGTGGAGTCACACCCTGACACATGGGTTTGGCACATACTATGATTGAACAGTGTAATTTCACAGTTCTAGGTGCCGGTCCAGGCCATGTCACAATCCGCGTACAGACCCACATTCTGAGAACTTCTTCCCTGGTCTTTCAGAGTGGCCTGGCCCCCCTCCGTTCACCTGGGCAAGAGTAACAAAGGACAAAATACAACCTGCCACCCCACCAGTACACCAGCCCGTGCAGAAGTGGGTCATCTTTCTCCGCCGATTGTTCTCCAAGTGTCTTCTAAGAGGAACAACAACAAAAAAAATTCTCTTTCACCAGCGTTAAAAAGTCTAATATTTTGTCAAAGAGAAATGAAAAATAAACCTAATCTAAGCTGTCACAGAATCCTGAAATGCCTCTGGCAGTTCTATCAAAGTATGTAGACATGTACGGACGCTTTGAAGAAATGAAACTGCACTTTATCAAGTGTGATTTATAAGCAACACCGATGTAGCTGGTAGATAACACTGCTGTCTAATCATTAGTAGTCAGACAACAGCCATGTGAACACATCAATTATGGGCCACTGCCAAAAGCCCTTGAGATCGTGGAGATTAACAGCCAATCCTCTGTTTTACAAGCGCACATCAAAAAGAATATTAATAAGAGGAGGGGCAATGTGAAAGCTTGTCAGAGTAATTCAGCCACTAAAACAAGGCATTTTTTTCCCCTTCTCTGTTGAATTGGCCCAAGGAGGAAGCTGGCATCAGCTACAAAGTGCAGGGCTGCCAATTTCTTGGAAAATGTTTTTCACTAACATATGGGAACTTGTAAGGGTCTGCAAAACTGCTATGTGGTGAAGAAAGACAGACAAGCCTTCTTCATATCCCCCTTTTCAATGCTGGAATGAAACAAACGGAGTCACTTTTGAATTATTTTTAAATTAGTATACATGGGTGGAAAAGCCACTGGCTTTTTCTTTTTCTCTACCTTCAAAATCAGAAATTCTGTAAAACTTCACTTATTTCTTGTATTTCCACCATGCACCAAAGTTTAATTAGCTAAAAGAAACAGTACTAACCTGCACATTAATGAGTTTCTTCAAATCAACATGATTTCCAATGAAAAACAAAAATTAAAATGTGTGATCTCTAGGCCTGACCTGTGGTGGCGCAGTGGATAAAGCGTCGACCTGGAAATGCTGAGGTCGCTGGTTCGAAACCCTGGGCTTGCCTGGTCAAGGCACATATGGGAGTTGATGCTTCCAGCTCCTCCCCCCTGTCTCTCTCTTCTCTTTTCTCTCTTCTCTCTTCTCTCTCTCTCTCTGTTTCTCTCTCTCTCTCCCTCTCTCTCTCCTCTCTAAAATGAATAAAAAAAAAATGTGTGATCTCTAACTTGAAGTACTTAAATTCCTTCTTTCCAACTATCTTTCAGAAGACAGATATAAATCCCACTGATAATTCTGCAATTAGAATTAAACCGGCTCTCACAACTCATATAGAGAGGGATTCTGCAAAAATAGATGCCACAGGCACCGCATGAATTTCAGTGATCTCACTGTTGGTGCAGTCGGGTTCCAGCAGGTTCCCTAATATATGAACATAACCCCCCATCACAAAATGCACGGCCTGGTTTCCCCTGCTAACACTTAGAGATCACATTGAATTCTTACTTGTAGAACACTGTATTTACAGAATGCTTTCTGAATATTTTATTTGTTGTTCATCATTTCCAAATCAGCGTGGGGTAGTGAGAAAAACATTAGGGGAGGAAAAAGAAGCAGGGGGTTCCTGTTGCTTCTTAGTAGTCAAGCTGTTTGGCCCCTAAGTAAGGTAAGGGGCCATCACTTAATTCAAGGGCTTGCTGACAAGCAATTGCTAAACCAAAGATTCTTTACCTGGAGTGCAAAGTCTTTGTGGAGTCTTGAGAAACCGTGTAATTATAGAAGCAAAGGTTTATGTGTTTGTAATAGTGTGCTTTTTTTTCCCCTCACGGAAGAAAAGTACATAGATTAGCTCAATAAAATGTCAACCTAAACTAGAGTCAGGAAGCATGGACCTGGTGGTCAAGTCAAGGGTAAGTAAGAATGGTTTCTTTCATTGGGCTGCATACCCTATACACATTTGCTAAGTAAAGGCACTGCATTAGTTCTAAACCTCAGATTCTTCACCTGTAAAACCAGAGCAGTGGCCCTGGCCGGTTGGCTCAGCGGTAGAGCGTCGGCCTGGCATGCGGGGGACCCGGGTTCGATTCCCGGCCAGGGCACACAGGAGAAGCGCCCATTTGCTTCTCCACCCCCCTCCCCTCCTTCTTCTCTGTCTCTTTCTTCCCCTCCCGCAGCCAAGGCTCCATTGGAGCAAAGATGGCCCAGGCGCTGGGGATGGCTCCTTGGCCTCTGCCCCAGGCGCTAGAGTGGCTCTGGGTCGAGGCAGAGCGACACCCCAGAGGGGCAGAGCATCGCCCCCTGGTGGGCGTGCCGGGTGGATCCCGGTCGGGCGCATGCGGGAGTCTGTCTGACTGTCTCTCCCCATTTCCAGCTTCAGAAAAATACAAAAAGAAAAAAAAAAAAAACCAGAGCAGTAACACATGCTCTCTGACAACTTCTGAAGGCTACAGTGAAAATCAACTGGATGTGGCTTTAGAAATACTTACACATAATTTAGTGTTGTTGAATTCAATAAACATTCCCTGGGCATCTAGATGCTAGGTGTTGTACAAAGGTTAGCAATTATTGATTGCATTTTTGATATTAGAAAAGAAATAGCCTTCAGAGTAAATAACTAATGAAGGAAGGGAACCTCAAAAGGAAATGATTCGCAGACTTTGTTGATGCTATATGGTAGCAGCCCCCTCCAAAAGATGTTAAGAGTTCTCACTAATGAGCACATCACTTCTTATAATACATCTGACTTTTAGATTTCTTTTCCCTACTACTTTTCCAGCAAAAGCTTTCTTAACATGAGAAAAGCGGATGACTTACCACAATCGTGCCCAAGCTCTCACACAGCAACCACTCGTTCAGGTGAAAAAGACTTTCACAATAAACACATACAGTTTCAACCTATTAAAAGTATATTGGCAAGTGCGTTTTTTTTTTAATGTATTTTAATAACATGTTGAATTTAATGGGCCACTTCAAGGTAAAAATCAAACCAAAGCACTGTTCTATTTAACAACAGTTATGACTATTAATGACATATGATTGTAATCAACGATTATAGTCCAAACCTGTCAGAATGGGCTGGGCTCCAAATTCTTATACAAATTTCACCAAAGATGAAGGGGCCAGATTCCATCCCTCAGTTCCTAAGATCTTATTGCACTCCCAACTCCTGAGCTAGGTTTTGTTTGTTTGTTTACAAATTAGATTATTTCCTTGGTTTAAACAATTTTCCCAAGGTCACATGTAAGCTGTAAACTGTAACAGGCACTTCTCTCTTACTTGGATAATGACTTTTTTAAAAAGTAGCCTTCCACTTCAGCCCTGAGGGTTTTGTGGATGACAAAGAAATCATCACGACAGAAATCGGCCAGCAAATAGGACACCATGTCCTATTCTGACAGAGCAGAACCCTTCTGAGTGAAGCACCTTTACCTTATTCTTTAAAATTTGACAGACATGCTCTACCAGA
This sequence comes from Saccopteryx bilineata, assembly GCF_036850765.1. Taxonomy (NCBI): domain Eukaryota; kingdom Metazoa; phylum Chordata; class Mammalia; order Chiroptera; family Emballonuridae; genus Saccopteryx; species Saccopteryx bilineata. The sequence continues at coordinate 256,891,398 of NC_089493.1, forward strand.
CCCAGGAATGGTGGTGCAATATAACTGATTATACAGATGAAGAATTTAAAATGCCACATACATGTAAGATACGTAAAAAATCCAGATAATTCCCAGCAACGTGTTTGCCTGTGATCTTTACAGGAAAAGAAAAACACAAAGGCTGTGGACCCAGAGCAGCCAAGCTTGAGGCCTTCTCTCCCCTGTAATACAGCACTTAGTTACTGAGCATTTCCTAGAATCAAGCACCGTGCTAGGGAGATGATAAAAAAAAGTAAGACAGCATCCAGACCCTGAAGCTGTCAGGGGAACCTGTATGTAGAGAATAAGCAAGAAAACAGGAGAGATGTAGACACCACACACACACTTGTCTCCAGTGCAGAGGGGGAAATTACACCTCTTTTTGAAACTGGAAGGACACTGAGAAAATGTAGTCCAAGAAGAAACTAAGGCCCAGAGACAGGAGCTTTTGCCTAGGATGATAAAAGAAATTAAAGCCAAAACATCCACCCAATTCCCAATTCCAGAGCTTCTTCCCTGGGACCACAACCCTGGCACAACAACCCAGTCAACAGTCTGCTACAGGCACAATCTCCCTGAAGCCGCCTGCAGCCAACCTTAGCTGATCGTACTGGCTACGCTTTGCTGACAGAGAGGGCAGGACTGCAAACTGGCACATTTTCTGAAGCCCAGCTGACCAAAAGAGATAACGTGCACAGATCAGACCCATCTCACTAATACTTCTAACTGCATGCATCCTGCACTCCCAAACACTTCCTCCTGTCTCCATGACAATTGTCTTATACAGGCTACCAAACCAAATGGCTAACTAAGCAAAGCCTGGGCTCATCTTGACTACTTAAGCAGTTCACTGTGCAGGACGGCTCTGCTTTTAGTAAGGTGTTTACCTGGCTCTAAATAGTCCTAGGGCTGGACCTGCAAATCATTAGACCTTCCTGCTCCACCTCCTATTTGACCAAGTACAATAATTAACCACCTGTAAAACACTTAATAAAGTTGTATTTAAAGCAATACTGTGGTGATTTTCCTATAAAGAACCTTTAAAAAAAAACCAGGAAATTCTAATAATCATTCCTAACATCTGTCTTTGAGGAACAGAACGGAAAGAGAGTTCTCTGAAGCTTTTTCTAAATGCACACAAAGAAGCCCCCCTGTAGAGTCATCACAATGGGAGGGAACCAGAAACTGGGTATTTGGAGAAAAGAAGAAAATTAAGAACTCTTCAGGTGATTCAGATGCACAATTCTGATTAAGAAACAATGCTTTAAATTAAGAGTTCAAGGACTTTGGATATTGAGTGATAAAATCTTTTATATTGAAATATAGAAGCCAGTAGATGAAAATCATACTCACCTTTAAGTTGAAAATGATACAGCTAGTTAACTACCATAAAAGTAGCACAAGAAAATAATTCGTTAAATAATCTTGAAGAGGCCCTGGCCGGTTGGCTCAGTGGTAGAGCGTCGGCCTAGCGTGCAGGGGTCCCGGGTTCAATTCCCGGCCAGGGCACACAGGAGGAGCGCCCATCTGCTTCTCCACCCCTCCCCCTCTCCTTCCTCTCTGTCTCTCTCTTCCCCTCCCACAGCAAGGCTCCACTGGAGCAAGGATGGCCCAGGCACTGGGGATGGCTCCTTGGCCTCTGCCCCAGGCGCTAGAGTGGCTCCGGGCGCGGCAGAGCATCGCCCCCTGGTGGGCGTGCCAGGTGGATCCCGGTCGAGTGCAGGCGGGAGTCTGTCTGACTGTCTCTCCCCGTTTCCAGCTTCAGAAAAATACAGGCCCTGGCCGGTTAGCTCAGCGGTAGAGCGTCAGCCTGGCGTGCAGAAGTCCCGGGTTCGATTCCAGGCAGGGCACATAGGAGAGGCGCCCATTTGCTTCTTCACTCCCCCCTCCTTCCTCTCTGTCTCTCTCTTCCCCTCCCGCAGCAAGGCTCCATTGGAGCAAAGATGGCCCGGGCGCTGGGGATGGCTCCTTGGCTTCTGCCCCAGGCGCTAGAGTGGCTCTAGTCGCCGCAGAGCGACGCCCCGGAGGGGCAGAGCATCGCCCCCTGGTGGGCAGAGCGTCGCCCCTGGTGGGCGTGCCGGGTGGATCCCGGTCGGGCGCATGTGGGAGTCTGTCTGACTGTCTCTCCCCATTTCCAGCTTCAGAAAAATACAAAAAAAAAAAAAAAAAAGAAAAATACAAAAAAAAAAAATCTTGAAGAAAAGTTTTTTTCTATCAATACAAAACCCAGAAGACATCAAAATAAATCAATTATAACCCTAACTACACAATTTAAGATATTTACAAAGGGTGAGAGGGTAGACTAGCATAAACAGAATCAAAATTAAAATAGAGGAAAAAATCTACAAGCATATGAAAAATGTTTGCAAATCATGAAAAATGTGTATTTAATTAGATACACTGAAATACTTTAAAATCAATAAGAAATGGCCAACTTTCTAGAAAATTAGAGGTTAGACATGGTCAATATACAGGAAAATAAAGATACAGTCGCTTGTTAACATGAAAAGGGCAAATTAAAATGGTGAACAACTATCAGATTAGCACAGATTAAAGCAAAAGAATGATAATTCACAGTATAGTTAGATTGTAGACAGGCAATTCATGTTCCATTGTCTGGTGAGAATGCAACTAATGAAATCAAGTTGTGGGGAATTTTTTTTTTTTATAGAAAGAAACAGGAAGGGAGAGAGATGAGAAGCATCAACTCGTAGTTGCGTCACTTTAGTTGTTCACTGATTGCTTCTCATACGCACCTTGATTAGGGGGCTCCAGCTGAGCCAGTGACCCCTTGCTCAAGCCAGCAACATTCAGCTTCAAAACAGTGACCTTTGGGCTCAAGATGGTGATCATGGTGATGATCCCACGCTTGAGCCCGCAACCCCATGCTCAAGCTGGCAACCTCATGCTCAAGCCAACGAGCCTGCACCTAGCTGGTTCAAAACCCTGAGGTTGCCATCCTAAGTGCAGGCTCATTGGCCTTAGCATTCCGGGTCAATGCCCTATTTCAGGGGTCCCCAAACTACGGCCTGCAGGCCGCATGCGGCCCCCTGAGGCCATTTATCCGGCCCCCGCCGCACTTCCCAAAGGGGCACCTCTTTCATTGGTGGTCAGTGAGAGGAGCACAGGACGCGGATGTATGTGGCGGCGCCGCAAAGCGCAGCGTCATTCACGTACAGTACTACTTCCAGTGACCCAGGACGCACACTTCACGGCTCCGGAAGCACGTCATATCACTTGTTACAGCTAGCAGTGACAAATATGGGACCAGACATTGACCATCTCATTAGCCAAAAGCAGGCCCATAGTTGCCATTGAAATACTGGTCAGTTTGTTGATTTAAATTTAGTTGTTCTTTATTTTAAATATTGTATTTGTTCCCATTTTTTTTTTACTTTAAAATAAGATGTGCAGTGTGTGTAGGGATTTGTTCATAGTTTTTTTTATAGTCCGGCCCTCCAACGGTCTGAGGGACAGTGAACTGGCCCCCTGTGTAAAAAGTTTGGGGACCCCTGCCCTATTGCCACCACCAGTCAGGTCTGAAATGCATTCAGTGTGAAATTCACCAATATATTTTGTAACTAAAAAAGACTGGAAAACGCCTAAATGTTATTAGTAAAGGATCAGTCCAATTAAATTATGGCATCACAGGTAGAAAGGTAATATATGATATCCAAGACCTATATATAGTTATGGAAAAAGAACAAGGTGCAGATGTTTCTTTAATATACTCTGATCTGTATAATACAAGAAATATAAGAAATATAAATATATATGCTTGAACATATGGAGACTATTTCAAGAAAGACATACAAAACTATTCAAAGTAGTTGGCTCTAGGGAGCAGGTCTAAGGGGGAAGTAAAACCTACTTTCCATTATATAATATTTTAGTACAATTTAAACTTTTATTGATTTATGTACTGCTTTTAAATTTTATTTTTAAGTCAAATAAGAAGTATTTTAATCAATGCAACTACTTTCTCAGGACTCTGGACCAATCTCCAAAGGAGAAAGCAGGTTAAATTTCCAGGGAGTATACATGAAATCAATGAGATGGGGAAAAAAGTACAATACTACCTCATCATTTAAAATTTGTTATTCATAATTTTAGTAATAATAAACTATATTAATACAATAATGTGTGTGTGTGTGTGTACAAACACCTGGAAAACATTCATCCTGGGAAAGTAATAACCTCTTTTTGATGTCTTTTGAGCAAGGTAACATTTTGACTTTGAAAAGAACCTAATATTTAGAATCTTGCACCTGAAGTCAGTTGAAATAATTCACACAAGATAACATCTCCATTTCCCTTAACCACTTAGAAACTAAAATGAACTCAAAAGACCTGAGAAACAGAGCCAGAAGTAAAGCTTAGGGTAGGCTCCCACGCACTGAGATCCTTCTGTGACATACGTCACAGCCTGGCAGTCCCTGCTCAAAACCCCCAGTCCCTCGCTGTCTGGGAGACTTCATCCCTCAGGGCTCCCTGAAGCCTGCCTCATGCTCCTTCTTGGCCCACATCTCCTATCTCCTCTCATCCTCTTTCAGCTGTGACCACATCTACAACGTCTCAAACACACCAAAAACACTTCCTCCTCCAGGCTTGCACACAGACTGTTCCCTGGGTCTAGAAATGGTCTCCCTTACTGTAAGTAATGCACACATAAGGACATTTCGGTCAACCACGGACCGCATTATACATCAGTGGTCCCATAAGATTATAATGGAACTGAGAAATCCCTATCGCCTAGTGATATCATTGTAACCACCCTAACATCACACACAGCACAATGCATGACTCGTGTCTCTGGTGATGCTGGTGTAAACAAACCTACTGCACTGCCAGTTGTATGGAAGTATAGCACATACAACCACAGTAGTGGCTGTACCATCTAGGTTTATTTAAGTGCACTCTGATGCGTCCACAACAATGAAACTGCCTGCAGAAGTGTTTCTCAGAACATACCCCCCTGTGAAGCGGCAACGGCTGACTATCAGGCCCCAATTCAAACAAACAAATATGAACTAACTCTCCTTCCCCACCACCCCTCTCTTACTCCTCCTCCTGCCTGATTTTCCCTTACAGCATTAAACAGCAATCAAAACATATTTATTTGTCTGAAATAAACTAGAATATAACTGTCATGAGAGATGAGACTTTGTTTAGTATCCTATCTCCAGGACCCAATGTGGGTCAAATAAGTTTGTAAATATGATGTATATGTTTGCTCGCTTATAGTTTGCATTGGGTGTGGGGGACAGGCTGTAAGCAGGAAGGGTCCTTATAGCCTAAGGCAGGGGTCCCCAAACTATGGCCCACGGGCCACATGCGGCCCCCTGAGGCCATTTATCCGGCCCCCGCCACACTTCTGGAAGGGCACCTCTTTCATTGGTGGTCAGCGAGAGGAGCATAGTTCCCATTGAAATATTGGTCAGTTTGTTGATTTAAATTTACTTGTTCTTTATTTTAAATATTGTATTTGTTCCCGTTTTGTTTTTTTACTTTAAAATAAGGTATGTGCAGTGTGCATAGGAATTTGTCCATAGTTTTTTTTATAGTCTGGCCCTCCAACGGTCTGAGGGACAGTGAACTGGCCCCCTGTGTAAAAAGTTTGGGGGCCTAAGGCTTAGTTTTAAGGCTAAGCCTTTCCCACCCTTTTAATATTAAGATCTTCTTAATACTAAGCTTTTCCCCACACCCTTGACTGTTGCATGATGTGGGGTAGTGCACTCTTATGAGAAATCCTATTTATGCCTCAGATAAGTGGCTTTGTATCAGAGACTTCCTTATTTGTATATTGGCTTAAAGGCTTTAATTTCTACACTATAAAATAAGGGAGACCAGGAGCTCTCTCTCTTGGTTCCTGAAATTAGCATTGCAGAGGAGAAGCAGCCAAGATGGCAGAGTGCTGAAGGAGAAGCCAGTTTGTGTAGAGTTTGTGCAGAGAGAAGGAGATGGAGAACAGAGGTGAATAAGGCTGGTGAGGTAGAAACCTTTGATTCTAGGAATACTCGGATAAGTCAGTGACTTTGGGAGCCCTGAATGGAAAGGGAAGTGTTTTCCCACTGTGTTTATTTCTCGCCCACTGGGTGCGAGCTAGGATTAAGGGTAATGGCCCACCAGTTCTTGGCTCCATTGTTTCATTACCGTCTGTCCGAATCAAATGCGAACCTGCACGGGCCAGGCGGTTGTGATAGTGGCCGCAGCTACTGGCTTTACAGACCCAAACTGTGCTTAGCATATAATCAGCATTCAAAAAATACTATATGTGCTGAGTGAATGAATGAAGTGATGAATGAAAGAATAAACTGTGACACGCAATGACACCTCCCCCTTTCTAATGTCTGTTGTGAGAATACATAATATTCAAAGCTCTCTAGACTGTAGGAGAAGGCAGGAAATGAAGAAATGGATAGTCAACTGTTATCCACAATATCTGTATTTCAAAGAATTCCTTAACATAGCAACCACATCCTAAACCTAAACAAATGATAAAAACAAAAACTTCTTAATTTTTCCACCACAAAACCTACCAACTGCCCTGCATCTGTACATAATTTTCTGACTTTCTTCCCATTTACAATGCAGGATCTGTCCAGCCCCAGAGGCCCACAGAGCTTCCCCACACCAGCCCATAGGGTGTACTTCCAGAACACCTTAGAGCAGGGGTCCCCAAACTTTTTACACAGGGGGCCAGTTCACTGTCCCTCAGACCGTTGGAGGGCCAGACTATAAAAAAAACTATGAACAAATCCCTATGCACACTACACATATCTTATTTTAAAGTAAAAAAACAAAACGAGAACAAATACAATATTTAAAATAAAGAACAAGTAAATTTAAATCAACAAACTGACCAGTATTTCAACTATGCTCCTCTCGCTGACCACCAATGAAAGAGGTGCCCCTTCCGGAAGTGCAGCGGGGGCTGGATAAATGGCCTCAGGGGTCCGCATGCGGCCCGCGGGCCGTAGTTTGGGGACCCCTGCCTTAGAGTCTAAGGCAGGGGAGTCAACCTTTTTATACCTACCGCCCACTTTTGTACCTCTGTTAGTAGTAAAATTTTCTAACCACCCACTGGTTCCACAGTAATGGTGATTTATAAGGTAGGAAAGTAACTTTATAAAATTTATAAAGCAGAGTTACAGCAAGTACTTTATGTCGGATTTTCGCTAAGTTTGGCAGAATAAATCTTTATAAAACAACTTACAATGGTTAGATCTATCTTTTTATTTATACTTTGGTTGCTCCGCTACCGCCCACCATGCAAGCTGGAACGCCCACTAGTGGGCGGTAGGAGCCAGGCTGACTACCACTGGAAGGCTTAGACCCTTTCTCTCTGGTACAAGCGGCTTTTCTCCCTTTCCTGTACATTCCCCATTAGCATCTAAACAGGCTATTATTCGAAAATCCTACTTTTTTTTAAAGATCTTACTTATTTATTTTAGAGAGAGGAGAGAGACGGAGAAAAGAGGGGTTGGGAGCAAGAAGCATCAACTCATAGTTGTTGCTTATTATATGTGCCTTGACCGGGCAAGCCTGGGATTTGAACTGGCATCCTCAGCATGCCAGGCTGATGCTTTATCCACTGCACCACCATAGGTCAGACAAGAATCCTACTTTTAAAAATGATATAGATATTCCCTGACCTCAAGTTTTCATGTTGTGTTTTATCAAAAAAATGTGTTACATATCATTTTTTGTTTTTCTCACATCCCATGTAAAATCCAAGCACTCCAATCAGAGTTTTACTACTACTCTTCCCACTTTTCACCCCAGGATCACTTGTGTTAAGATCAACAACAATAGTCATCCTTCTAAAGTCAACAGCCTTCTGAGTCTCATCTTAACCTGACTTTGGAAGCATGTGACACATTTGATCACACCTGTCTAAAATGTCTTTGCTTGCTTTCCAGAAACAGCAGACTGGCTGGGTTTTATTCCTCCACAGCTGGCGCCCCCTATGCTCCAGGGCTCAGCCCTGGGTCTCCCTCTTTTCCAACACTCTCCAGGTGACCTCTGCCAGCCCCAAAAGTGTCAAGCCCACTTCTCCCAATCTGTGCTCCAGCACTGGCCATCCAATTGGGTATCATCACTGGCTGCCATGGGGCACATCAAAAGTGTGTTCCACTCTTGCTTTTCCCCACCCCCAAAATCCACATTCTCTCACCACCCAATATCCATGTCCTGTCCTTATTCCCTTAGACAATCTAAGCACTTTTCACCAACTTCATGACAACCAAGTCCATCCTCTCGCTGGGACTACTTGAAGAAGCCTTATAACTGATTTCCCTATTTCTCTTCTTGCCTATCTATAATCAATTCTCCACAGAGCAATCAAGAGTAAGTTTCAGAAACAAACCAAAGCATGTCACTCTCATGCTCAAAATTCTTTAAAGGTTTTTTATCATATTCAAACTAAAATCCAAACTCCTTGTAACAGCCTACAAGGTTCTGAATGATTCTAGCCTGTGCCCAATCCCCAATCCAATCGGCACATGGTCTGTCCAGAACACATTCCATGTGTGTTATCCGGATGCATTTAACAGTACGTGCAGTCAGCCGAGGGGGAGACTAAGAAACACATCTAGAAAAAAAGTGCAAACATCCAATCAATCGAAAGTCCAGGCTTTGGTTCCCCTTAGGGTAGCATGAGTTGCTCAATCTGTTTTTTCTCTACCATCTCAAGTCTATACTTGACACAGTGCTCTACAATTGAGCCTCAAAACCATAGCTATGTAAATGCTGCTTCAACCCTATCTCTTACACTCAGTTCCTAGTGCCCAAGATCTTAAAAAATAGTTGACAGAAGTTCTCAACAAGTAGGCAAATCTTCTACCAAGATTTCCAACAGAAGGAATATACAACTGTGTGCTCTGTCAGTTCCGCAACCCTCTCCTTCACCCAAGTCCAGGTACGAGAGGAAGTAAGAAATTCCACAGCCTGCACAAACTGCGGGGAATTCTGGCCTGAGGTGAATGAACTGAGAGGAGGTAAGAGGTACACCGGTGAGTTTTTCACCTCCATTATCCCTCTGACTTGTGTCCTCAAAATTCTACCTGGACCTTGTACAGGTACACTCATAGGATCTTTGTCAGTAACACATTACTGCTATTCTTTTTCCTCAAATCAAATTATTCAGGAATATTAGAAATGTGCAGTGGAAGGAAACACAACTTAATAAAAATGTGTATGTATATATTTTAGATTATATAATATATATGCATTACCAAATAAGAAAAATAGAAATGTATGACAATATACTACTCTCAAATCTGACTCACCCCATAACTTTTTATTATTATTATTATTATTATTATTATTAAGTGAGAAGTAGAAAAGCAGAAGACAGACTCCCACATGCACCCTGACCAGAATCCACCTGGCAAGCCCCCTACTGGGCGATGCTCTGCCCATCTGGAGACACTGCTCCATTGCTAAGCAACCAAGCTATTTTAGCACCTGAGGCCAAGGCCATGGAGCCATCCTCAGCGCCTAAGGCCAACTTGCTCAAACCATTTGAGCCATGGCTGTGGGAAAAGAAGAGAGAGCGAGAGTGAGAAAGAGAGAGAAAGAGAGAGAAGGGGGAGGGGTGGAGAAGCAGATGGTTGCTTTTCCTGTGTGCCTTGGCCAGGAAACGAACCCAGGACTTCCACATGCCAGCCCAATGCTCTACCTGGCCAGGGCCTCACCCCTTAATGACAATATCAATCTTCAGGATCTCATCTGCCTGTTAGGTCTCTATTTAAACCTCACTCTTTGCATTAGTTATAAAAGTCCCTTAAAATATCCACTGTAAAATCAGAAAGAAAAAAAAAGAGCCATGTCAGACCCTGCTTCAACCTCATCACTTATCCTTGTTGTCAGCTCCAAATATCTGAAGGAACATCTACAGAAAAGGTTCTCTCTGAAACCAGCTTAAAAAGAACCAGCTTTTCGGGCAGAAAATGTGTGACTTAAAACACTGTGAGATCTCTTCTGCCTCTTCCCCACCAGATAGTTCCCGCATTTGAGCTCCATTTCTTGGGCCCAATGAGGTGGTGGCACCTTCTTAAATTCACCATGAGGATCATTCAGTGGATTGCTAATGGAGGGCAAAGATCTTGATAAATGGAGAAAAATTACGTTCTAAGCAGATAGGACTCCATATATATATATACACACACACACACACACACACACATATATATATATATATCTCAGAAGGTAAAAGATATTTTTGAATTTATTGGGGTGACATTGGTTAATAAAATTACATAGGTTTCAGGTATACAATTCTATAAAACGTCACCTGTAAATTGCATTGTGTGTTCACCAACCAAAGAATGGCATTTTTTAAAAGGAACTCAGCCAAGCAGATCAAAGCAAAGATCACTTCTGCTCTGGGGCAACTAACCTTTAGTTTATCTCACGCTCCCATGCTACCGACAAGAACAGCCTCAAAGATCTACACTTCCTTCTCTGAAGCGCCTTCGATTGGCCTAGATTACACAGGTTTTCCATAATCTGAAAACCACTAGCCCAGTACAGCTGACCTGGTGCTTATATTTCTTACTTTGAAAGGCAGCTTCAAGTTCGTTCCTTGTGCCATTTAATTTTTTTTCCTGGTGCCATTTAAAACTGCTGAGGGTTCAATAATCAAATGTTAAAGCAATGGATATATGATAAATATAACACATATAGATATAGCCAGATCGGTGGTGGCATAGTGGATAGAGTGTCAACCCAGGATGCTGAGGTCCCCAGTTCGAAATCCCGATGTTGCTGCCTTGAGCCCAAAGGTCGCTGACTTAAGCAAGGGGTCACTGGCTTGGGGACTCGGTCAAGGTACATACGAGAAGCAATCAATGAACAACTAAAGTGAAGCAACTATAAGTTGATGCTTCTTGTCTCTCTCCCTTCCTGTCTCTCTCTTGCTCTAAAATCAATTTTAAAAAATAAATCATATTAAAAACTCATATATTTAACCCATTTCCTTACTATTTCTGATATTATGAAATGTATTTTATATAAATACCCAGTCATTTCCCGTTACTGTTAAAGAAATGTGTCCATTTGCTTGCCTTGTAGATCATTATGTAGTAAATCCCAGGCATTCTTTAAAAAGCAGATCTTATCAACAGCTCCATAGTCTAACCATCTGTCCACAGTACATTACTCTTCTCTCTCTCTCCTTATAATTCTAGGTAATACAACAAATAAAGTTCACTATACAGCCCTATTAGCCTGCCAACTTCAAAGCTAATTTATTGGTCCAAGACTCAGGTCAGTGGTGTCCCCATCTAAAACAGAAGAGGGCCAATTTCTATGCTGTGAAAGCTCTGAGGTGCACAGGAGGCAACCAGCAGCAATAGCTTTAAAAGCATCAACTCAGATCACTATACTCATTACAGCATGGCCGTTAAATACAAGAACTGCAGAGAGTAAGCGGATGCTGAAAAGTAGGCTGGTCCTTCCACAGCAACTGATCACCATCTACCTGCTCCTTCTGCAGGTTCACTCCCTCTTCAAGCTTCACAGATGCAGCGTCAAAGCAGCAGGCTGGACCAGGCCTCAGAGAGCACCATAACTGGGGGACATGAGCCAAGGCCTGGGCAAAAGCGGTATTCCCTAAGGTCTGATGGGGTAACTGCCAACACCATACCCAACAATAGTAGGTGACAAGAAAGTGGCAACTCTTTTATTGACTGATGGATTGATTTTAGACAAAAAGGGAGAAAATAAAACCACATCAATTTGTTGTTCTACCCATTTATGCATTCATTGGTTGAGTTTTGAATGTGCCCTGACCTGCACATTCTAACCTGCAACCTTGGCACATTGGGATGAAGCTCCAACCAACCGAGCTACCCAGCCAGGGCCAAAGTGGCAACTTCTTAACACACTGGAGAGGACACCTATTTTGATCCCACGAAAGGCCAAATCACTTTAAATGGAAATACTAAATCATTTAACATTAAAAATCACTTCTCTTCTTGATCCTATCTGTTCATGCAGACCAACAGACTAGATTTTTTTCCCTTGACTACTGTATATCTCAGCAATTTTCAGCCCATGTGCGACAAAAATTTTAAAGCATGCAATACTTGGCTATTTAGTCAAGGGCACTGACCTCTTTTCCTTTAGATTATCAAATAAAAATAAATGACAACAGCCAACACAACAAAAATCGCTCAGTGGGAAGGAATTAAAATTATACCTATTTTTTTTTTTGTCAGATTGGCAAAATATTTTTTTTGGTGTGCCACAGAATTTTATTAATTAGTTTATGCATACTATGAGATAAAAATGGTTGAAAATCGCTGGTATATACATATTTAAGTATACATGTCTATGTGTGTTTATAAATACACATACAAATATGCTGTATTTAATGAGTTGTAGTTACTTTTCATTCTCTTTTTTTGTTGTTTACTTGTTGTTTCCCGCACTCCCCCCAAAGGGTACTTTGATATCCTTCCAATTTTTACAATTAAACCTAACCATCTGGACTAAAATCTTCACATTCACCAAATTAGTCACAGATTTTGTGGGTAAGCTGAGAAAGTAAATGCTATGCTCAGTGCTAGGATTTAAACCACATCTACCACAGCAAAACACTCTCTCTCCAATAATCTCTCCAATTATGCACGCACATTCGGGCTCAAATAACATGCAAGCAACTATACCTCATTGCACAGAATATTTATACAATTAGTATTACTCTTTAGAGCCCAAAGTGAGTTGCCACAGATCCCAAATGAAATTCTTCAAGAAGCTTTCAGAATTTATACTACAGACAAAAGATAAAACAGCACCTATTTTCCCACCACTATTTAACTTCAAATGTGTGCTCATCAGATCCAGAGTCATTTTAAAGAGATCTGTATCAATAATGTGTTGATACCAGTAAAAAAAAAAAAACATCACCTAAATACACTGGGCATTGTCTAGATTTTTTTTAAGTGTGAAAGTCTTTGAACCTCTTCAGATTGCACTACATGTGTCAGAAAAAGAAAATTCAACATATGTAAGATTCAATACGCTTAGAGAGCTGAAAGCCAACAAGGGCAAGTGATTTCGTGTTGTCATCCAATCACCGGAAAGGAGCCGCAAATATTACAGAACTGCCATCCATCTAGAACTGGACGGGATTATCTGCTGGAAGTAACCCTGCAGCTGTACTAACTGCAGGTAAGTGGAAAACACTGGTTCTTACGAGGAAATAATGTACATGAATTTATAGCAGGCCTATGGAGTCATATGCTAGTTTTTCAAAGGAGACTTGAAGGCTTTAATGTGAGCTAAAATAGAAAGTACTAACCTTGGGTGTATACAGGTTTGTAAAAATTATTTTCAAAGCATCTTAAAAAAGGTTAGCATTTTTTTTCTTTCACATTGTATGTGGGCAACAAAAAGTATCCACTTAAATAGTACCCATGGAGAGGTGAGAAAGGAGGACCCAGACACAAGGTGAACCCTCATTAGTATGCAGGAAGATCAGCACCAGTTCCCCTGTGTTTTCTGTACATGTGAACAGGAAGGACTAAACCCACTGAAATATATACTTGGTACGTTTAAGTGGTTTTTTAAACCCTCAAAAGCATTCACATTGTGGAAGCATTGACAATTTGATAAAAACCAAAACAAAACAAAAACTTTCTTTCCCAGAGAGATTAAAACTGTAAAGAGATTTCAAGTTTGCAAAGCCTTTAGGCTGTCACAAACATTAACAAGAGCTTTTTTTTTTAACTTGGCACTTTTGTTTTGGATCCCTATGACCTAGGTTGAGCACATACTAACAGTCAAACAACACCCAAAGAAATCGTATTTACGTAAGCACTGGCAGGGATTTACCTCTTTGGTAAACATGACAATTTTTGGCCCTGCCGGTTGGCTCAGTGGTAGAGCATCGGCCTGGCGTGCGGGAGTTCCGGGTCCGATTCCCGGCCAGGGCACACAGGAGAAGCGCCCATCTGCTTCTCCACCCCTCCCTCTCCCCTTCCTCTCTGTCTCTCTCTTCCCCTCCCGCAGCCAAGGCTCCATTGTAGCAAAGCTGGCCCGGGTGCTGGGGATGGCTCTATGGCCTCAGCCTCAGGTGCTAGAATGGCTCTGGTCGCGACAGAACAACGCCCTGTCCCGAGGGGCAGAGCATCGCCCCCTGGTGGGCGTGCCAGGTGGTTCCCGGTAGGCACATTTAGGAGATTGTCTCTCCCTGTTTAAAGCTTCAGAAAAATAGAAAAAGAAAAAATAAAAAAAATAAATAAATAATGACAAATTTTTTGGCATTTTTAATGTATTTACACAAATTTAGTCTATTTAATGACTATAAAAGTGCTAAATTTTATTAAATTTAAAAGTTTGACATTTTAAAAATTATGTTGGATGTTCACAGAAGTAAAACCCAATCTCCTTCACTAAATTAGAATATATTAATAAAAAAGCATTTGGAATGATCAACAGTACATTAAAAAGTCACTAGTTTCATAAGGCTGAATACATTTAAACCTAAATCTTTACACCCTTTTTGCTCCATTCCTATGACCCTCCTGTGACTTACCATCACCCCCTAAAAAAGAAACAGATCTGTAAAATGAAGCGATCAGCCATGACACAGACTCAAAAATCAAGCTATTTGAAAAGAACACGATACCAAAATAACAGTACCAGAATTTGGTAAGGAGAAAAACAAAATGAGATCATGTTAGGACAATCTAACATATTTAAACACTCAATTTATCTAATGGCATCAAGTAACAAACAAGTAATTTTCATGTTACAGAAGGAATGGGCTTTGCCTTTTCATGGCCAAACAGAATACAAAGACATCATGTAGAAACAATACTTGTAAGTATCCTGAGTTATCATTAGGGTGACAGTTTATACACAAAAGAGCACTTTGAAAGAAAGGGTTTTACTCCCAAGATTAATGTAAAAATAAAAACTACATTGGGGAGTGTTCAAAATGATACTTCTGGAAAACATCACTTTACTAGTAATTTCCTTAAGCCTATTATTCATAAAAGGATTAGGACAGACTACAACTACAATAGGAACAAATGCCATGACTTCTTCCAGTCTTCTACGGTTAGATACAATCTAGGTCCTAAAAAAAAAGGCATCCTGCAATTCTGGCTGCCAGGCCAGTGCACTCCCCTTCCCCCTCTATTCCCCTTTGCTATCCCACTTCAGTGCCCTTGCTGGAGAGTTCTTCTCCATTCAGTAAGCTGGACCCTAACTAACAAAATAGTGGGGAATTTCCATAAATGGCCTTAATTATTCAAGAGAAGTGCATTGTCAAGAGCCGGTTTAACAAAGGCTCTTCAACAACCAACCCTTTTCCCATACACCTTTTTCTACTTTTTACTCCCTACCTCCACTACCTCCACCACCAGCAGCACTACCATGACCATTCCAAGTCATCTGAACAAGCAGGAAAAACTCAAGAGCAGCCATTGTCCTTCTCTCAGTTGGAAGAACCTTCCATTTTTAGCTTCCTGACCAGGCAGCAAAGAAATGACAACCTGCTTCCGCCTTCCTCCCCTCTCTCTTTACAGCTTAAGAAATACACTTGTCCAGGCAGTTCTCACTATTAAACCATTCATTCTTCCTTCTTTTGTGAAAAACGGGTAAAACAGCTGAACATGATCACAAAACATAGTGCTGGGCATTCAATTCCTATACCTTACAGCCTCATTCTTTCACCTCCTGGTCCATAGGATTTGGTGACCGAATAAATCTAAATCTGTAAACAAACGGTTTGCTTTACAATTAAACCATTCATTCCTTTTTTCTTTTTTTTAACTGCTTGGCGGCTACCCAACCCAGAGACTTCTAGGTTCTTCCATTATTTAGTGCTCCCAATGGTTAAAAAGGCAATAAGCTCATTTGGAGTTTATAAAACTACGCACTATGAACAAAAGCGTGTAATGCTTCCAAGACGCACCGTGGCTTCTACTGGCACAATGGGGAGCTCTGTGCAGTCTCCCCAAAAATAAAAATGCCCAGACCCAATTAAGCACCCTGGGGGCCTTCAAAGCAGTTATGCTAAGTTGCAAATACAGCAAGATCCACTTGAACTCCAACTGTCTTCTGTGATTTTCCTCCCAAGGTAGGGAAAAGCCGGGCCCACAGACCTCATTAAAGGGTAATTAGTGAACCCCAGGACTTGAGGGGCAAGCACAATTGTGCCTATTGTGAGCATTTCACTATGAGGCAACTCTTTACTTTTTCTTTTTTTTTTAAACCTAGGAGGTCTCAACAATCTTAAAGGACCACATTTAAGTTTTAAGGATTTCAATCTGGCTATTTTTTCTATGACCAGTCACAGAGTAAGAAGGAAGCAGTACAAAGAGCGCTCCCAGACCTTCTGTAGAATTCTGGCATCGCCAAAAGTTTGCAAATAAAAAAATTTAAATAACTTATATCCTATATAAATAATTCAAAATAAGTTTTGCTTTAAATGAAGTGAAATAAATGCTCCCCCTCTGGGTTACAGAGACTGAAAAAAGCACATAAAAGAAAGGATATAATAAATCAATCATTATAGAGCTTTTATGATTATGTGTAACGATGAAGGAAAAAAACAATTGATCTCTTTACACATGGTGTTATTTAAAACTAATACAAAGTAATGTGATCAACATAACCACTTTACCATCAGTAAAATTCTTCATACCTCTTTAAAACCCATTATTACTGTTGATATCAATGGCCCAAAATGCTGAGGACTGAATGCTACTATAAAATGCACCAGTAAATTTGGCTGTTCGTGTTCTTCAATGCCAGGGTACCACCTTTCTGCAAACACTGAACCAAACACCCATGGCCTTAGTACTAAAATTCTCCAGCACATTAGAAAGCTTTTAAGGCGAGTAATAAATTGGCCTGACCTGTGGTGGCGCAGTGGATAAAGCGTCGACCTGGAAATGCTGAGGTTGCCGGTTCGAAACCCTGGGCTTGCCTGGTCAAGGCACATATGGGAGTTGATGCTTCCTGCTCCTCTCCCCCTTCTCTCCCCCCCCCCTCCTTTCTAAAATGAATAAATAAATTAAAAAAATTAAACTAAACTGGGCCTCAGCAACCAAGAATTAAAGAACTCTAATCTTACATATAATCAGGTGGATCAATATCATTGTTTAAAAAAAAAAAATCACTGCAGAGGAAACAGATTTGGGGTAAGAATCTCCCTCAACATTGAACCACCCCAAAACGCAGAGGCCAGCACATTCTCCTAACTGTGGATTAGGTTAAATCACGGGAAGCATCAACTATGCCTACAGCAGCCCAAAAGTTCCAAGTTTGCAGAGGACATGCTCTGAAGGGCGTAGTCTGGATCTAGGCACACTTCAGGCCCACTGTGACATCTTTAATACTGTGCTGCCCTTTTAAGCCAGTTAATCACCCAATTTGTTTATTTAGCTTATAGCTTTTGAATATCCAGTGAAAAATTTTCAAGTGTGTAACAAGTCTTTGGTGTTTTGGCAAATATACTTTAGCTATATTTAGAAGTGAATTTGTGAGTATTTGTGTTCTATTAAAACACTGCACCAGGATCCTGTCATCCAACTTGGGCAAACATCCTTGTTTTGTTTATTTTAGAAATACTGCAAAATTTATTTGTTTAACTTAAACATATGTAATACATTTTGAGAAATCTTAAAAAATGGAAAAGGCTTATTAAGAAAGAGATGGGGGGAACAACACCCTAGCTGCTGTGCTTCTCTTTTTCTTTTTTAACAGAAATATATATTCCCAGTATACAGGGTTTTGAAGGGGAAAATACAAGTCCTGGAAGTCATTCCACACAGTTGGAAACTCTTCCTCTTAAAATAAATCCAAGGGCTCAAAAAATAAATATTCAAGAGCATTAATTTGTTTCTAGATGTGTGCGTGCAAGTAAAACAGCAATCATAATGTGGAAATTTCAGTCACATTTTGCAACTAATTGGAAGCAGATTAGAATTCCGCCTCAGGGGAACGTTGTCAAACTAGAAGCTGGAGCAAATGAAGAAAGAGGTGAGGGCGTCGTGAAGAGCTGACAGATTTACAGCGCTCTGGGCTATAAACGGGTCCGGAGAGGGAAGGAGGGCGCGTCCCCGGCTGCGGCTGCGCGCCCCCGCCGCCCCCCCGCAGGGAGCGCGCGGCGGGGCCGGCGGGCACGAGCGGACCACGCCCCCGGGGGCCCCAGGTTTCCATCTGCTCTAGCCGGAAAACAATAAACTGGGCCTTCCGAAGAAACCAGCGGTCCTGATAAGATAAACCTGCAGACTGATAAACCCGAGCACGCGAAAGTCAGAGGGAGAGAAGAAGGTTTCTTTATATTAACAGTGGGGGAGGGGAGAGCAAAAGAAAGCAGATTGTGGAGGATAATACAGCAATGGAGTAATGGAAACAGCTGCTGGCTTTCTACTTCAGTGTCTGGCATCTGCTGCGGCATCGCGGGAAAGGCTGGTGAAGGCTTTGGGCAAGGAATGTAAATGCAGACAATTGGCCAAATGGAGTTTGATGCGGAAAAGCTCCATTGCTCTGTTTTAAAATCATGTTGTTCCCTTTGGGGAGCAGAAGCAAACAATGTTACTTACTCAGATTCCACCTTCAAAGCAGTCCCAGGGTTGGGGAATGTGAGTCGCTTTTCAGTTACTTAAGATGTGAAACAATATAAAGGGATAATGCCTAGTAGTTGGAGCTGCCTCCATTTGTCAGCGTTGCGCTGATCCTCCAGCACTCTTCACGGAAAAGTTAAATAAAGTACTTTTCTGTACGTTTCACTTACTTTGAAAAAAAAAATTCTTTAAATCACCACTGCTTACTTCTGAACTGACTCAAGGGACACTTTCTATTTATTGTGCCTATTTTCTCCTTGGCTGCAAAGATTCCATTCTAATTTCATTTCCATCACAAAAGAATTGGCAAAGAACTAAAACGCAGAAACACATAACTGAAGTGCTGCTGTGCTAGTCATAAGCCTATAATAAAGCACAGATTTGATAGCATTATCCATGTACTGTGGTGAACCACACACAAATAAACAGTTCTCCATGAAGAATGAAAACCCGAGGCTTCAACTCTTCCAATTCAAACATTATTGTTGCTTTTAACATGAGCCATCCATAAAATCAGCCAAGGAGGTGACAGGAAATCCAAAAGTAATCTGGTCTGGCTTATGCACATTTTGGGAAAAAAAAAAAAAAAAAGGAGATGCTTTCCAACTCATCCTGATGATGTTCTAAGGGAAAAATGGGTAAAATGCAAAATCTAGGCATAGAAACAAATGATACTTTTACTCCAAGTGAATTAAAACACATGCTGAGCGTAGCAACCAAAAAGAGTACAGTCCTTCAGAATGGGGAAGGCTTGCTATCCTAACTAGGTACAACTTAGACATGACCTTTGCACCTTCAGTGACTAATGTGAAAGACAAAGAGGTGGACCTAAAGCAGCCGGAAGGCCAGATGTGATTTCCCAAGAAACCAGCTCAGGAGTTTTCTTTAATCAAAAGGACGAACAGTGACTTCTAAGAGTTTATGAAAGTGTGACCAATTGGAACTTTGTCGTCTGTTGCTAATTGAAGCATATAAAAGAGTCCATTTCTTAAAACATACTAAAAACACTTTTTTTAATTCACTGCCACATGACAAAAACCAGAATCAAGTTGACTGGTAGAAGATCAGTGCAACCAAAGACCAAGCTATTATTTCAAACTGTCAGGGGAAGGCAGTAAAATTGCTACCAGGTCTCCTTAAGTTACCCTTCAATAAAAAGAAGCCATCAGGGAAATAAGAGGAAAAGAAAACACATCAAAACCTTAAAAGTCCCTTTAAGTAAAATTATACGTCTGTGGCACCATGCCATCTGCTCTCCGGTTAACATAAGCCAATTCCACAACCTAAATATCTGCTTTCTAAAATCATTATGTACAACACAAAATATAATCAATATATTTTTAAACTGTAAAAGCTACATTCATATGGCATTATTGGAATATGCCTAAATGTCCCTCTAGGCACATTTTTCTTAAGGTGCTAGCATACAATGAGGATTCCCAGGAGGCAAAAAAGCTCAGTGGTTGAGCTAGAATGTCACAGTGAATAATAATCAAACTGGGGAGGGGGTGGGATGAGAAAGAAGAGAGCAGATTTGAAAAATCAGCAGTAGTAGTATTCATCCCTTCAAACTCATTTGTTCTAACTGAAACACCCTTCCCTTTGAGTTCTCTTTTACAACTAAAATATGTTTTTAAATTTCCATTTAGTTTCACTGGGGGGTGGGGAAGCCTTCTGAATACCAGTTGAATACCATAAAGTTCAAGGCCCAACGACCTACAGAAATACAAGAAGTATTTGCTTTGTAATCATTTTAGTTCTTCCGGCAAAACCCAAAGGTAGCTCTAACCAAAACGGAGAAGAAAGGAGTAATGTGCCAACCTCACCCCTCTGGAATATCCCAAGACCTCTCATAATAACATTACAAACATCCCAACTACTGGTCAGCTGAATAGTTTAAGAACCTTTCATTCAGTTGCAAAATCTTTATCCCAATTGCCAAAACCTTTATCTTAAATTGAAAAGAACTCGCAACAGAGAGCAAGTAGTCACTAGTGAAACTTCAGCTGGGAGAGAGAATTCAACACTAATGGATCCATTTAGCCTGCAGCAGAGTAGAACATAAAATCAACAAGGACGCTTTTTTAAAAAAAAAAAAAGAATAAAGCCTTTACTAACTCAATATTCTCAATCCACTCCCAACCCAACATTTACATATGTAATTATAACACTTATATACACACACCTATGCAATACCAGAGTTACACAGCCCAAGTATGATCCTAATGTTAGTCTATAATGATGACTTAAGTCATTCCTGTTCTCGTTCCTATCTATAACCTTAAATGTACAGATTAAGAGGGAATTATTATATACTGACAACAGTCCTAGTGAAGAAAGATTATTTCCACTATGATGTTGCTAAAAAGGATAGCTCTGGCTTCCATGTTCTCTACTAAGGATAAGTAATTTAGGAATAAACTGTTTAGTATTCAAGCAAAACCCTTGATGTTCAGTTCCTTGGCAAGTTCAGAGTGCTGGCAATCAAAACTATGTTGTGCTACAGTAATTACTATGAAAAACTTCCAGTGCTCAATATTAAAGAATAGAATAACATGATCCATCCACCTCTTCTACACCACTAGAGTGTGTTCAACATGGCAATTATCTCCGTTCAAGAAGCAGAGTTTAAACTGCATTGAAACTCAATTATACTCATGACTTTTTAAACATACACTTCAAAAGGCAGGTTTCATCACATTCAAATCACCGAGCAAAATCTTTCCCCCCACTTATAAAAAAATAGATTTTTATCCCTCTCCCATGAGACATCTTCAAGTATAAAAATGATTTCTTTTTAACATTTGGGCCTACCTTTTTCTCTTTATTAAAGCAGAGGGATAACTGAGCCATAAGGAAAGACAAAGACACATCCTATCTGATAAAGACAGAGAAGTGCAGTCTCCCAAATGTCACTACCCACCCAGCCTAGAAGTGCCACCATTTTAAAAAACCAGATTGCACACTTGTTAACGAAAAACACATTACTTTGCTACTTTTAAGAATGCAGAGGGACTAGGAGTAGTAGATTTATGATTTAAGTGCTTGTGGCTAAAATAGCTTTCCAATTACCAAGGGTCTCTTAGGAAGAGCAAGAATGCATTATGTGTTAATGACCACAACCAGGGGTCCCTTCTCCATCCACTCTTTTGTCAGAACCCGAGCAGATCCTCCCTGCAGCTTCACCATTAACATGTCTGTTTCCTGTCAGCCCACTCAGAGATAATGTCATTTATCTCAGGGAGGCACAAGCCCAGTCATTAGTTTCTATAAAAGACCTCAAACAAAGGCCGGATAATGTTTTACCCAGGGCTCCTACTAAAACCAGAACCAAAAAGCTTAGCGTCTAAAACTCTAAAGTTATCATCATTAAAAAGAATATATTCCTCGTTATTAACAATCCTAGGCTACAGCTCTTAAGGAGAGTAAGGTCTCTGTACAGTAAACACCAGTCCAAAGCCCTATCACCTGCAATTAGATTAACCGATAAACGCTGACCAGTTGCCTGGGAGAGCTCTTGCCCCCTTTACCCCCAGGGGGAAAATTGACAGAATAATTCAGGTACTGACTAAATAGTTAGATTTTTGAAGAACGGACCCCTCATTGTGATTGCCTGCAGGAACTGAATAACCATTAGAAAGTGTTCAATGGCTGGGCTTCTGGAAATCTTTTAAATAAAAGTGGAACTAGTTAAAATAAATGTAGAAACATGTGTTTTCACAGTGTTGCCCATATTACTGCAATTTCAAGTTTCTATGAAGTACCAGGTGAACTTTTTTAAATTTAAAAAAAAAAACCCAAAACACAGACACAGTCAAAATTGGAGCAAATCTCAGCCATTCAATCCTTGTTTTTCATGCTGAAAACGAAGAACAGATGGTACTTTCCATGTTGTTTGAATCTGGTTATTGAACACCTCTGTGGTTAGGGAGATTTCTGCTTAGCACTTTCGGCATACATTTCATTTACTAACTATAAAATGCTGCTTAGGAAAAATAAGTCTTTATAACACTCTAATTAAAACCATCTTGCAGCCAAGCAATTTCACTTGAAGAGCATTCTTAACCTCTTGACATCTGGACAATCAATTCCTCCCCCCGCCCTTTTTACAGACTATTTGCAAAGTTATTAAAAGTTGCTAAACATTATGTATCTCTTTTTAACACAATCTTAATCTTGATTTTTAAAAAATCAGTTTTTTTAAATCTCTCCAGCAAACCCAGCAGATTTTAAATACTGTGCTCAGAACTTCAGTGAAGTGCCCAAGTCATACAAATTCTCCTAGCTGCAGGGGTTCTCAGAGAAAACTTCCTTGGGGAAAGGGCAGCCCCTCTGCGCCCACCTCAAAAGCCCAGTCACCCTGCAAGGAAGCCCACAGAAAAGTAAGGAGCTGGATCAATGATGATTGGGAACCACCCTTAGTTACCAACGTTTTTAACAGCTAAATCCCTTGTGTAGCTTTCAAAACAGTTTGCTGTCTGACAACAATGGACTTTGTTCTTTAATTAGAGCAAGTGACCTTTCTGCCCTTTTATTTCACAGTAGATAAACTGCACTCTCTAAACAGAATTTGTAGGGAGCACTATATTTGGGGAAAGAGGCATATAGTTCACAAAACTCATTAATCAAAATATGTTCTTAAACTGCTCACACTCACTCAGAAAATGTGCCAGAATTCCCTAGTGAAGTGTTAAAAGGTCTCTACAAGGGAATAAAATACAATGAATGATATCCTTTATAGACAGGTCCATTTGTAGACACCACCTTTAAGCTGTTAAGGAACAGCTTAGTGAGAACAGTGTGATATTGGAGGAATAATTCTCCTTTCTGAATATGTACTGAGTAGTCAGAACCCTAAGACATAACTATAAGACTTCCTTTGCCTTTCTTGCCTATTTCAGTATCAGTTGTTTTTAAGAAATTGGCTATGTATTTTTTTAATTTTCCAGCGATCAAATAAGCCCACGTAATGCTAACCATTTAACCCAGCGGAATGCCTCTGTCTGACAAGTCAAAACTGTTAAGACAACTAAGGAGGATACACGCAGAAGAGGCTCAACACAGGCTATTATGCTTCAAAAGAAAGGAGGGGGAAGGTGGAGAAGCAGGTTTTAACAGCCAAAAGCCAACCCGTCAAATCTACTTATTCAGACATGTCACTGGTGGCTTAACCACAAAATGGGCTATAGAAATAGAGCTCAAACATCTTAGAATTATGGCATGTTTTGATTTTATTCACGTATTAAGGGAGTGGCGACTTTTACAACATACTTGTGGTTTCCACATAAAGGAGTAGAACACTCATTGATTTAATTAGGTTTCATAAGGTCCAATTTATCATGTTTTACATGACTTCGTGTAGTGAAGAAACAGAATAAACACACCAAAAATAGACATTTAGGCATGCTGTGAAAATAAACTGGTGACAAGCCAGTCTTATGAATCTCCTGCGAACCAGGAAGGAAAGAAAAAGCGCACACACATATACTACATGCACCCCCACCTTTTGGGTTCACTTTGGCCCATAATGAGCCACATCTGATTGCTAAAAAGTGACCTTCTTCACTTTTGAGGCACTTAACTCTTAAACAAATCCAGATAATCAAGCAAGACATAAATTAAAACACTGTTCCAAATGTCAAAAAAAAAAAAATCCCGTCTCAAAGATTCCTCAGTATTGAAATATTTTTGTTGGATGACGCTTGTCCTACACATCTTTACCTCCTAAAGAGGTATCCTCCTATCGTTAGGAAGCATTTTCTAAACTGAAATTGAATTTACACAACCACAAGTGGAATTAAGAATTAATTCCCTGGGTGGCATCTGTGGAAGAGAGTGCCATATCTGTGTGCCAAGGATGACAACATTCTTCAGAGAAGCTTTTCTGGGGTGGGGTGGGGTGGGGTGGAGGTGGGGACCTTGATGAAACAGTGTTCCTAAGCCAACACCCCAGCTTGACAGAGAAAAGCCACCACTGTAGGATTCAAGTCCCTTGAGCCATCTCTGAAGTACCCCGTGTGAGCCAACACCAGTGACTTGGGTTGGCAGTGGAGTGAATCTAAATGCACCCAGCTCTCTCCCCTCCTCCACCCCAGGCTCATCATGACTTGTTTGCTCTTCATTTATGTAATTCATATTATCACATTTATACCGCTCTGACTGAAGATGAGTGGCATGTATATGAATAATTTAATTCTTCCATTCTTCACCCAGTTTCCTCCGTGACTGAAAAGTGAAAAGAACACAAAAACTGGAGAACCGACACCACGCTCTAATCTCAGTTGCCATGACAGCAGCCTTTGAGATACTGAAATGTTCCGATTGCCAGCTAAACAAAATTGTTGAATGTGAACATTTGGCTGGAAGATTAAAAGGCTAAGGGGAATGCAAAGGGCAGTACCTCCCACATTCCACGCAGCAGTGAATCCAATCAAATGGCTCTGACTCCTTAACCACAGCCATTGTGAGCACTGGATTAGGGCAATTCATCTAGATAGTTAGAGCAGATTAGAACTGCAATTTGAAGACTATTGGCAACAAAAGTAAATGCCCTACTGTACTAAGTAATAAGATTTCAGAATGCCTTTTAGCAGAAATTATGCAAAACTACATGTTTAAACTTAAGAATTAAAATCTGAGATTTTAAAACGTTCATTGAAATTCATCAACATAAAGTGCTGTCTGACCAAACGGACATGAATAAATCAAGTGTTCGGTGGGTATTTGCCGTTTTGGCATTAGCTACACCTTAATGTACCTTCATCAAATTCTAAAACCATCAAATCAAAAAGTTTTTTCCTGTATTCCAACTTAAATCTTTAACACATGAACACAGAGGTATAGAGATGTAAGTACTGAGCAGTAAATAACTGTACACAAAAATAATTACCCAAGACATCTTACAATTCTGATCAAGTTAGATATAGTAAAATCAAATTATTTAATAAGCATATTTCCAAACACCCATGGCCACAAATCACATGATAGGAATTTTGCTTCTGCAAGGCATAACCTGTAGAGTTAATCTAAAGATCAGTTTTATAGAAACATCATTCACACTCCCAGTTCACTCCCAACCTGCCCAGTGAACAGAGGACCTTCGGTCCTGGGACACTACTCAACGCACAACAATCACCAGACCAGTAAGTCACAGGCCTCCAGCACCAAGCAGCAGAGCACTGGGGGCCGTTTTTCAAAGGCAGTGTGCCTAACTAGACTTGAAAGCAATGACAAAGATGAGAAAAGGGTCCAAATTGCCTAAATCCACGATCCTGAATTCTCTAATGCAACACATAATTCTAGTATCCCTTGGCTATGTTTGAACATTTCAGGAACACCAATCTGCCAAGTCTATTTCACTTTTTTCTTTTTTAAACCAACCTTTCAGTTCCCTAGTCAAACCAGAAATCCAAGTGATAACTCTTAACTCCCATGGGCAAAAGAACAAGGTAGAGTCCTACGGAGCAGCCACCAAAATCATTCCAGTCTTTCTACACAGTTATGAAACCAGTGACCCAAGGACACCAAGGTTGGGGGTTAATTCCAGACCAATGAGATCCTTTGGACTTTTTAGAGAATGTAACGAAAATAAATAAATAAATACATGTTTTGAGGGTGGAGTGTAAATTGGCATCCTTGACATACTTCTCCAGGGAGGGACTGTGAACCCTGCACCTAAGGACACGTTACCAGAAATTCTAGGACACGAAAATTAAAACAGAACACAGTTCTCCTTAGGGGAGAAACCAGGACAAGAGTCAAGTGGTACAGGCACAGGTTTTCTATTAAAAGCACACCACAACTGGCTGACTAGGCAGGAGATGTTCTGCAGGGCAAACGGATCTTAGAACACTCTGGCCCTCCCACCTGCGGACCCAAATACTAGCACCACAAGCAGCAGCAGCAGCAGCAGCAGGAGAAGCAAGAGCTGAACACTACACCTAAGTAAGCTCCCCCATACCTAATATTCAGGGAAAGGATGCGTGAAATAGAAATCTCACAAAGAACCACAAAGCACAAATAAGAGTAAGGCACACAGAGGCACACCCCTCACACACACCCACACAAATGCACACAAAGAGGAAAGTGGGAGATCTAAGAAGGCGACTTTATCCTACCTTCTCGGTTTTCAGTTTCTTGATTCGCCTGTGGCTCTCCTCCTCCTCCTCTTCCTTCTTTACCAACATACAGTTTCCCATGAGCCCTGAATCCGGGGCACTTTTGCTAACTTCCCCTGCAGCCACGCCGCTGCCACTCCCAGTGCCCCCGCAGTGGAAGGGGCTCGTGCCACCTCCATTGCTCTTGGCCCCAAAGCCATAGAGGTGCCCCCCAGAAGGGGCCTGACCGCCACTGCCATTCTGGTGGCCCTGAAGCAGGTCGTGCTTGTCCTTCCTGGATTTCCCCGCATCCTTATCCCGCTTGGCGCCTCGGCTGCTCTGGCTTTTACCTGGCTTCTCCTCTTTGCTTTTCCCGCAGGAGGCCGCCCCCGCGGTGACAGCGGAGGTGCCGGTGCTGGTACTATTGCTGTTTGGGTTGCCGCCGCCGCCGCCGCTGCTCACACTTTGACCCAGCGCTGAATTCATGCCAGTTGCCTCTCCAGGGCGCCCTTGGACTTCCTGCCTCTTGCCAGTGCTGCTGATCTCGGGAATCCCATACAAGGCAGCAGAAGGCAGAGATTTATTAGCATCCTTAGAAGTTTTACTCCTTTTCACTTTTGATTTGCTGGTCTCTTTGTGTGAATTCCCCTGGGGAGCAGAGGGCTGAACAGAAGCAAATTTTAGGCCATCAGCTAAGGCTGCGGTAGCACCGGCCCCACTGGAGGCCAGACCTCCACAATCCTTAGAGTTGCTGCTGCTAGTGGTATTGGTGGAATTATTCATCTCAAATTTCTGTCTGTCCTTCTCCAAATCAGCATCCAAATCAATTATTAAATTTCCAACCCCGATTTCCCAATCATCGCCACTGTCATAAGTATCAACCGTATTTGGATCCACACCTTTTCCTGCAGTAGAAATGTTCACTGACATCCTGAAGATGAGCTCTCTAGAATAAAAATCCGATGAACTTTCCTTTGGAGATGAGGGGACATTCGTTTAGCTCCGCTGGGCTTTCTCTTGGGGGAAAAAAATCTTCTAATCTTCCTCTTCTTTTTCCTGCCCCAGGAATGTGTCCAGGGATTTTACACCCTTCAGTCCAGGTCCACCTTTTCCTGTGAAAGGGGGAAAAGTCGAATATTTCTTGTCTGGGTGTTACCAGAATAAAAAACGATTAATATTAGGGAGTCAGTAAGGGGTACAGGGAAGGATGGAGAGTAAGGTGGCTCATGTATTGTCTCCACAGTCCAATATCAGGTATAAAAGAAAACAACCAAACCCCCCAAAAATACCCGTAACAGTAAGCATCGTACAGTAGCTAAAAAAGAAAGTCCCTTTAGCAACAACACAGTCACTTGTTAAAAGATATTAAAATATCTTAAGGATCTGAGTCAATTCCAGAAAGGTTTAATAAAAAAGGAAAGAAGCGAGTTTAAGATTTTTTTTTCTAGCATATACAAGTGATATCTCAACCCCAGATACACAGCTTGAACACTCAGACAAGAGGGAAGAACACCACTTTAAACATCCCTAAACATGCCCTAGATCTTGCATTTTAAAAGACCAGACCCTGGAAGTTCTATGAGGTTAATTTCAGAATGATGTTGCTAAATTTTCCTTTTTTCTATTTTGTTACTTTTTACAAATTGTCTGGGCAATCTGGTTTATGTTCCCAGTAAGGAACAGAAAAACCAACCAATAATCCCCCCCAATCCCATACACACCCTCCCCTATCCTTTCTTCCCCAACATTTTATACAATTTTATTTTGGACATACACACACATCTTTAAGAGCATTTCTCTATAGAAAAGACAGTGTTAAATAAAAAGTAAAATATCTGCCTTTTGATTAAAAAAAATCTAAACAATTCTACCATAGTCCTAGGTCACACACTTGCTCAATCTGTTAAATATGGTGCTACTGACTGTACAGGGAAACTGATTAAGACATACACTTTAAGTGATCTGCGCCAAGGTGGCCTCAATGACCGCAAATGAGTGTGTGTTTGACAAAGATCAGTTAAAACGGTTTTTAAAGGGATCAGCCCCTTTTTAACAGTTGATTGTCAAGAAAAATAAATAAATATACATACACACACAGACATTGCTTACCTTTAATCCTTTATCATTTTTTAATTAGGCCAGCAAATCAAAATGCCTTTCCCACTCCACTCGGCAAACAAGCCTGTGCCTCATTTTACTTAAACACCAAATGATCAAGAAGGAAGAAACCAAACAACACATCTCAGCCAGAATAATCACTCGATAACATTATTCCACCTCCCCACCCCCCTTTTGGCAAACGGATCAGGAGTCCTTCTCTCCTTAAAAAAATGTGTCACTGTACAGCTGGAAGATAATGTTTCACATTCACAACAGAAGCACCAAAGGTTTTTTTTCCCTCTTAACAAGCATCGAGAATAATAGGTTATTTTTTTTTTCCAAAAAGAGAGAGAGAGAGAGAAAGAGAGAGAGCTTAGAGAAAAAAGTTTTCCCAACTTCTCATTCCGCCTTCAGTTCCAGACTTCAGAGTCACCGTGATCAGTAAGTAATGATCCCATGAAGCAAACCTACAGGCGTCCGCTAGTAACAAGACAGAATGTGCTAACATCGGGATAAATTAGTGAAAGGGAAGAAAGAATAAGAAGAAAGGACTGAAAATCTGGGCTGGATTCCGCCTGTTAGTCGGGAAGTGGCATTTTTCCGCCCGTCCTGACAGATTTGATTTCTTGAACTAACTTAAGAGGAAAGGAGGGGGAAGAAGAGGGGGAAAAGGAGGGAGGAGGAAGAAGAAAGGATGGGATGAGAAGCAGAGCCAGAGGAGAAAAAGAAAGGTGTGGAGGGGGAGGGGAGCAGATGATTCAGTGAGCTGATAAACCAGTTATAACAGCTTTCGCTCCGAGCGGGGGGCGAAGGGGGGTGGAGAAGGGAAAATAACGGCGTTCAAAATTTTTTCAGCCTTCGAAACCTAGAGGATGTGATGTTTTCCTGTTTTATGTTGTTTTAAGAAAAAGGAACCGAGTTCCTAGTATAGTCCCCGAGGGGGAAAAAATCCGCTGTCGCTCAAGCCAATCAGTCAGGCGGTAATTCGATAATTAGAGTCAAAAAAAGATTTTTTTTAAGGCGACCTTTTCCAGGACAGTTTTCCCCATTTATAGTCACAGCAAACGGTGCGTCTCCCTTTTATTTATTTTTCTCTCCTCCTCCTCTTTCGCCCACCCCCTCCTGTGTTTAGTCAGATGGCCCCGGAGCTTGGCTTAGTATTTTTAATTAGCTGGCGTTTGGAAGCTAAAAGCAGTAATGAATTGTTGATGGATTGGAAGTGGAGAGTTGCTTTGCTGGAAATGTCGGGGCTGGGAGAGGGGGATGGGCGAGTTAGCAACAACCAACCATCTAAAAGGAGCGATTTTGTTACAGTGCAAGCCTTTCACATCACGTGAGGATCAAGGGCTCAATTGGTTGTCGTGAGAACAAAAATGGTGACAAGCGTATCAAGAAAATACTGATCTGGTCTTTAAAAAAAAAAAAAGCTGAAGGTCTCTCCCCTCCCCCTGCACACTCTCTCCCCACCGCCGCCTACCCCACCCCCACCCCCCTGCAGTGGGCGCAGCTACAAGTTATGAATGTGAAACATTTCTCGCAGATCTAGGCTCTCGGAAGTTCGGAAGGAGTGAAATGTAATGAGCACAAGAGCAAAGCAGATGTTTTAAAGAAACACCTTATAAACCTTTCCTCAACTTATCTCCAATTTGTAGGCTTCCCCAAGGGGCAGAGATAGGGACACCTAGACAAGGAGGGCACCTCTAAGCTACTTTGGTTTTAGGGGACCCCCTCCTGTCTTAAACAAAGAAAAATATTTTGCTAGTTCCCAAGCCAGGTCCTGTAATAAACACACCATTGTTACTATTTATGGGTTTGTTTGGGTTGGGTGGGGCTTTTTTTTAAATGGTGTTTTTTGTTGTTTCTTTTTTTTTAAAGGAGGTGGAAAATGGTAATTATAACCATTACATGTAGTGGGTGACTCTTCCCTTATTTAATATTAAATTATTGGGCACTAGGATGTGACAGGAGACTGAAATCGTCTTGTTCTGCCCTTGCCCCCATTTCTCTGGCTCGGTTTGGAAGAAGGTTGCCCAGCTAGGATAGGAGAGGGAGGAGGTGAGGTGAGCCCCAGAATGGACACTGCAGATCAGGATATGTAACTGTGTTACTTTTATTCTCCTTGGGTTAGAGCCCAAAACGTAATTTACTCTAAGTTACCCCGAGTGCCCAGTCAAGCTTAATTTGTGTGAAGAAGTTAAAAATGCTTCACCCTCCACTGGCTAAAATTCACCCTTCTTGAGTTGTTGTTCTCAATGCAAAAAGCCAAACCTTATAACTAGTTCCTCATTTCAATGCATAAAACTCGCACATTCCCCTGCATGAAGTCCCCGCTAAGTGCTATATAGAGACACACCACGCAACCGTACTTACGGTCTGTATTGGATCGAGTTGACCTTTTCCTTCTAACTGCATTGAATGTGTTTGGTTGAAGCCGCTTTATTTTGGAAATTATAATCTCTTCAACAAATTTATTATTAAAGAAGATGGACCAGCAAATGTCACAGACTGTCCCGTGTATTTTTTATAAAAGCAAAATTTAAAATAAAAAAAAAGAAAACAAAAATCCCCCTGGTGCACACACACAAGCTTGTTCTGCAACACTGAAATCAGGACTGAAACACAACACACACAGGGGGAGTGGAGCAAAAGGAGCTCTCAGCCTCTATACCTGAAAGGGACTTTTCTTTGTTCCCATTGCCCTTTCGCATCGGGCCAATCAGAGAGCAGCTTTTATGAAACTCGGCCCTCTCATTGGCTAGCTGCTTTCTCTTGGCTACTGTAGGGGGTTGAGAAATACACACGTATAAAACACACACTGAGAGCGGGTGGGGGTGCGGTGGGGGGTGGTTGTGGAGACAAAGCGTTTTATTTTCCAACCAGATTGGGGTAGAGGAGCCTCCTGCAGTAAGAAGGGAAAAAAATGGTGCGCCCGTTTCAATTACTACATCATTCACATAAAACACTTAATTTATTAAAACAAATCTCAAACAGGCTGAGAGGAGAGGATGTCGGTAAATACGAGTTTGATTGTGTTATCTTGGGGAAAATAATGTATGTGATCTCTCCGTGGCAGAGAGAAGCCAAATGAGCCACCAGCGCGTAGCGAGGAGAATAGGGAGACTGGCTATGTGGAAATGACTGCGAGCGTTTTGTTGGCTTCCCTTCCTTGTTGTAAGGACTCGGCAGCGCGAACTCCCAAGACTGATTTTTCTGTGTGGCAGCTTCTGGCTTTCGATTCTCCCCCACCACTTTGCCCTCCCCCCCCCCCCCCCCCCCCCCCCGTTGTCTCTCTTTTTACTCGCTGATTAAATAAGAAAAATCGATCTAGGGATAAAGGCGGTGGTGGGGAAACAAGTAACCCTTTTGTTTCCAGTCTGCTGGTCGACAAGCACCTAAGTGCAAACGCTGGCAACTATTTAAGCACCACTAGGTGAATGGTTCTTCCCTAGAATTAGTAACAAATCTTTCCCACCTGGCCCTAGGCGGCTCCAAAAAAATACGAAATAAGGTCCCGGCCAACCATATTCACACCTACGACTAGCCTCATTTTTTTTTTAATCGATTTGTGGGAGATAAAATATACTAGGAAGATTAACCCATTAAAGAGTCCCAGTCAGGCATTTTTAAACCTGCGGATTGTCAGATTTCCCCATTCCCCAAATCTTTATCCCTACCTTAGGAAGGGGGGAGGGGTCAAAATCCTGACTGCTACAGAGGGCAATCCACCAAAAACACCGAGAAATGTTTTAGAATTTATTATAGGACAAATGCCAGCAACCAAGTTAATAGGACTCTGAGGTCACAGGATAATAGAGGTTAATATGAAATAAATTCAGTATTGTACTGTAACAGATAATACACTTGAACTAATGTATTTATACATATTAAGCCTTTAGAGCACTTCTACTTTTTTAATTTTTTATTGTTATTGTCCAGTACTTTAGGAGCTCTAATATGGAAAGTCTAAAATCAAAGAGTGCTCTGAATTTAATCGAAAGCATCGTGATTCCAAGTCTCCAAAATCCAGTGCTACTGGGATTGTTATTTCTAGTTGACAACTGCAATTTAAGATGGTCTTAACTGAATCAAACAGACATATAAAGTGAATTACTACTAGCAGAAGATCACTTATGACGTAAAGTCCGTGATAACTTTGTGAATCAATAAAAATATTTGTCACATTTTAAGTAATATCTATTGACTGGTGTTTTAGCTTTCAGTAGATTTAGTACATACACACACACAAATATCTATTAGTTGTTTCACAACCCAAGATGAACTAGATTTGATGCTGCAAACAGTAATAAAGAGCAGTTTTCCACCCTTTTCTGGGGTATATTAACTAGCGGAATGCAATCTATAATAGTCCTCAGATCTCCCAAAAAACATCTGTATTCAAATCAAAGTTGTACATTAACAAATAAAGAGGGGCAAATTAGATATCTGATATCCACTTACCCTCCATTTTCTTTGGTATTTGTTTTATATTTTGTACTCCACAGCTTTTTTACAAGTTGTATATTTCCCATTGACAATAATACAGCACCATATGGTGATTTCTAACTTTTCTTCTTTTAGAAAAAATGGTTCCTCAAAGGACCAGATCACTTTAGGGCACTCTGTGTGTCCCTGGAGTATCATCTACATTTCAGCCTTTGGAAGTTCATGGCTATCCTATATGTTATATCAGTTTGGAAAAATCAATGGCTAGCTTTTAAAACAACTGGACTTCAAAAGAGATAGAAAATAAGACCTGGTGAAGTTGGAAAAGGGTAAAAGCACTCCTCCAACATACTCCCTTGGGGAAAGGAAATCACAGTGTCTGCAGCATAGACTTA
Source organism: Saccopteryx bilineata (assembly GCF_036850765.1). NCBI lineage: Eukaryota > Metazoa > Chordata > Mammalia > Chiroptera > Emballonuridae > Saccopteryx > Saccopteryx bilineata. The sequence goes on from NC_089493.1 coordinate 256,925,022, forward strand.
GTATAACTAAAACCAAAGTGTAGGCCTCCTAATATGCAAATAATCTGATCAACTCTAACTTTAACACCAAGCCCTAAATCTTAAACCTTTTGGATAAACCCTACTGGTCAAAGATTAAGGTTTACACTGAGCTCAAACACAGGTTTAACCCAAACCATTTAGATAAATTAAAGCATTTTCCTTCCATTCCCACATCTCCACCCTCCATTTGCACCCACCCCCCATCTCCTGCCCTTCAAGTTCTGCCTGGCAACTTGAATAAACCACAGTTGTTAGGCTAGCTTTGCATGTGTTTGTTTTGTGTTGTTTAACAAAAGGGCCAATCAAGAGACATCAGAGGGCTATCAGCTAATTGATGACTGACACTAAGATAATTACTGGCTTAGAAAATCAAAGCCACCCCTTTACAAAATTAGGAAGTTCAACTATATTTTAAAGAAAATGTGTTTATCTCTTATCAAGGTAGCAGAACACACCCAGCTTCCTAATATCCACATGCATAATTTGATAATACTAGTGCACTGTTGCATAATATGTGCATTTTATACTTTTACATTTTAGTGTGTTTAACTCAGAGATGTGGGAGTGGGGATGACCTGTCTGGAAATGAACCTAGGAAGAATGGAAGGGTTAGGAGGAGTATAAGGAAAGTGTAGAAGGAGCAGGTAAAGAGTGTTAAACCATCTCCAATACCCACCGCCACCAGTTCAGCCCCTGCACTTACTACATTGATTACCAGGTGATGAGAAGATCCTGGCACAAGATTTTTTCTCATTTTTTAGTGCAGAATTACACAGTGCTGAGGAGGGCCAGACTTCAAGCAATAACACAAGAACACTCTGTGGTCTTTCTTTAGTGCCTACATTTCCTCTGATTTCTGGCATATTATTATTGATCAGAAATCATTTTTGGTTTTTGGAAGGGAGTGTATATCTGGGCCTAGCATTTCTAAATCTATGCCAACATTGACACAAGATTTACTCAAGGTCAAGGGGGAAAGGTGGAAAGGCAAACTTATTTAAAAATAAAACCTACCTGGAAATGAACTTAATTTATGGGGAGAGGAACTTAATTTAGACATAATGAGAAACTTTCTGGCTGCTTAAGAAGATTGTAGAGGCCCTGGCCGGTTGGCTAAGTGGTAGAGCGTCGGCCTGGCGTGCAGAAGTCCCGGGTTCGATTTCCAGCCAGGGCACACAGGAGAAGCGCCCATCTGCTTCTCCACCTCTCCCCCTCTCCTTCCTCTCTGTCTCTCTCTTCTCCTCCCTCAGCGAGGCTCCATTGGAGCAAAGATGGCCCGGGCGCTGGGGATGGCTCCTTGGCCTCTGCCCCAGGCGCTGGAGTGGCTCTGGTCACAACAGAGAGATGCCCCGGAGAGGCAGAGCATCGCCCCCTGGTGGACAGAGCGTTGCCCCCTGGTGGGTGTGCCGGGTGGATCCCGGTCGGGCGTATGCGGGAGTCTGTCGGACTGTCTCTCCCCGTTTCCAGCTTCAGGAAAAAAAAAAAAAAAAAAAAAAAAAAAATATATATATATATATATATATAAAAAGAAGATTGTAGAGAAAAAATTCTTATCTACCTAGGGTTGTTTATGAACAGACCTTCCTCAAGGCAGTGGGCAGGTGACCTGCCCTGGTTTCTAGGGAATATAGAATTGGTGATTTATTAAACATCCAAACAAACACTAGAAGGTCTTCATTCCTTTTACCTCCTGGTACCACCCTAACTTCCTGCTTCTGAAAGGTCTTTTAGAGAAAACTCTCCACCTTTTCACACATGCTTACTAACGCCAATTCAAGTTTCTGTGAAGTATATTTAACAATATCCATTTCTAGACAAGTGTTACCAAAAAGAGGTGAGTAGTGTTCCTGGTCAAACATTCCATGTTTTTCACTGGATCAAAATAAAGTGCCAAGAAGAAGGTGTCCAGTGAAAAAGAGAGGACCCTGAACATGGAAACATTTCAGGTCCCTCACAGGAGGGGAGAGGAGGTAGTGTTAGAGAAAAACAGACACCTGGGGTGTTCACCCTGTCAGGGAAGACTCACAAACATTCTGATATACATTTTGTGAATATGCACATTTACATGCAAAGCTGTGTTAACTTTTCACGTCGTTTCGATGCCCTATTATCTCCCTTCCAATTTAAATTCCATAGAGTATAACAACAAAGGTACCATACAGCCAAGGGAAGGAAAATAATGACTGTCTTTACAAATCTTTACAACACGGTTTTACCTAAACAAATTGAAATGACACAAAGCAACTCTTCCATGCTCTGATTTAAGACTGCCATGAATTTTAATAGTAAAAAAACTATACAGTGAAAGGAGGAGCTTCTCTCTGTATATTTAGTTCCCCACCCCGTCTCCCAAGCCTCAACCTGAAATACTCAAGGAAAAGCAGCATATCTCTGTCCCCTTTCTGCCCTGCAGTTCTAGAGAAGCTAGCAAACTATTGCAAACCAGCACATTCTTCTAAAGGAAAACATTTGTATACTGCTCACATTGAGAGAACTGCAATGTAGGTCAGTGTTAAGTGTCTGAAATCTTACCTCCACTTGGCCCAGGCCCTTGTGGTGTGATGTGGGCTACTATATCTGAACGGGTGCCCAAGCGAGGTCTGCGAATTGGTTAGCAAAGTAAGGCAATTTACATTGCCTGTAATGAAACCATTTCAGGAAAAGGATTTTTCTTTTATGCCAGTGGAGACTGGGTGCATAAAGATCAAAACACAACCTACATTTTTTTTCGAAACTACTTATTGGAGATTGCTATTGCTGGTTTTATTACAATATGTATTTTACAGATTTAGGTAATAGCCCTGATTTTTCAAATCGACCTCTGTTTAGACATGTTTCACTTTGGGCTGTTTCTTGTCTGCAAAATTACAGTCATTTGCACGTTATTACAGTGAGTAGGAGACAGATTGTATTTAGCATTGGGTGGGGGAAGGGTTATTATGGGAAGTGATCTGCTACGGTCAGCACATAATTTCAGCCTGAAGAAAATTGCTTCTGAATGGCTGGTCTGTTAGCTAGCCAAGGAATGGTCACTGGGAGAGACTGAAAAATACTTCTGCTTAATCTGCATTATAGAATTATTCTCATTTCCAGAAAGATGGTCTGTGGAAAGAATGATTGTAAAATAAATTTTAAAACATTTAGGTGAAATGTTGTCACTGCTCTATTTGGCTTTAAAACAACTACAACAAAATATTTATACAACCACCAAGCAGGAGTGAGCCAAAAGGCAGCAGCGGGATGCAGACATTATGCTCTATTTGTTCTTCCTTGCCTCCTTCTTTGCACCCCCCTTTTGTCATTTTTTTGAAATCTCTATGACTTAATGACAGTGGATTTTTATAGGTGTGTAAAAATTTGAGAGTAATGCCAAATGTATCGTAAATGTGTGTGTGTGTGTGTGTGTGTGTGTGTAAGAAGAAATTTCCTAATATAGCTTCTTTGGGAGGGTGGAAGAATAGCAGAACCTTCTTAATTGTGAAAGTATCTCGTATACTTTCGGCACTAGAATTTAAGGATTTTCCCACACTTTACAAACTACATCCTAAATATTTATACATATTTCTCAAAGCCAATAGATTAGTAAAGCAAAGTGGCTTATCAGAAATAGTAACCCCTAATTTGTAACTTAAACCCTTATAAATCTCTTAGGAAGTTTTAGCATATTTGGTTGGGGAAAAAATCAGGAGACCAAGGTTTATTTTAAAGAAAAATAAAGGAGTACCATTATACTAAGCTCCTTTGGCTGCTGAATATCACTTTTGTTGTGAACAACTGTGCCTCTTTTGTTTTCAAAACAAGCTTTCCTAAAGGATGGATCACTACAATCATTTGGAGAACATGCAATAAACAACAGAAAGCCAGAAAGTTGTTTTGCTATTTTCATAACGGAAAATTTCCTTCCCCATCCTCTCAGCTCAGCTGAGCCTCTAGTTTACCAGCCAATCATCATTATAGAAATGAGGTTCTCAACGTCCTGATTGACTGACTCCTGGGCCAGTATGTTAAGTTTTCTATGGCTCAATGGCTACTCCGTGACCCTCTTGTTCCAAGATTATTTTAATCACTCTTTTCCTTTCTCTTGTCTTTTCCCTTTGTCTCCTTTTCCTTTCCTCCCTACCCCTTCTTTTTTTTCCTTTGTCTTCTCTTTTCAAGATTTTTAAAATCAGTCAAGGAAGCACCTTATATATATTTTTAAACACCTTTACACATAATGAGCATGTTGGCATCTGCTAGTAATAGCATTTAATGTATGGAGGCGTTTCTTCTGACCATAATTTAATGTTTTGTTGTTGTTATTTATTTAGGTTCTCTTGCTGTTTCCTTAGATTTTAGAAGACTCCTACAAAAGTTAAATGAACACATTTCTCTGATATATGCTTTAATTTTTATATTTTAACATTATCTCTACAGTCTATAGTTTTCCTCTGAGATTTAAAAAATTAAAACATTAAGTTAGAAGACTTTTAAAGATTTTTAAATTTTATTCATTAATTTGAGAGAGAGGGGGTGGAGAGAGAGAGGGAAGGGGGGAGAGAGAGAAGCATCTGTTTGTATATGTGCCCTGACCATGGATGGAACCTGCAAACTTTGTGTACTGGGACAATGCTCTAGCAAACTGAACTATCTCTCCAGGGCAACATTTTTAATTTAATACTGAAAAGAAGTCATGTCAAATCATTTTTAGGAGCTAAGGAGACAATGTATTTTCTTTATACTTAAGATGTTACATCATTTTAAGAGGTGCTTTAAACTTTTATATCATTATCCTTAAAGACCAACTTTAAGGATGCACACCTCTTTCAAACTTGGAAGAGATTTTTAACTCAAGAAAGTGAATAATAATGGAAAATATAGGTGTGACCTAACACGTTCCAAAAATTTTTTCTTAATTCTTCATACATATGTATTCATCCTCATAACAGCCCCATGAGATAAGTACTATTATCATCATCAGGGGAAACTGATACACAGAAAAGACAAGTAGCTTTCTGCAAGTATCACAGCCAAATCTTGGTGGAGACAAGATTTAATATAGAATGGCCAGTCTGTACCTGGATGCTTACCCACTGAACTAGACTGCCACTAACACATGGCTCCAGACAACAATTCTACCCTCCACCCCATTTCTTTTTCTTTTCTTTTTCCTCCCTCCCTCCCTCCCTCCCTCCCTCCCTCCCTCCCTCCCTCCCTTTCTTCCTCCCTCCCTCCCTCCATCTCTTCCTTCCTTCTTTCTTTCTTTCCTTTCTTTCTTTTCTTAGCATAGAAATATTAGGTGACTGACAACTTCTCTTCCTAAAGAATAATGAATTTAAATGCTTTTCAATCAAAGAAAAACCACTTGGTCATTTTTAACCAAGATGAATGTTATGCCAAGAAGTGACACTTAAGCCTCAGGATTTTTTAAATCAGTTTTTGTTATTACTCAATCAGAAATTTTGAAAAAACTCCCATTGATTTGAGAGAGAGAGAGAGAGAGAGAGAGAGAGAGAGAGAGAAAGGAAGGAGAGGAAGAGATAGAAGCATCAACTTGCCTTCCACTTAGTTGTTCCATTTAGTTGTGTACTCATTGATTGCTTCTCCTACATGCCCTAACCAGGGATGCAACCCGTGACCTCAGTGTGCCAGGATGATGCTTTATACACTGAGCCATCTGACCAGGGCCAGAAAATTTTAAATATTAAAAATATTACCATAGGGGGTAGCAGAGTGAGGTTAAAAATGACATAAAACTGGTCATTGCTGACACAGGTAGTACATACATTGTGATCATATTATTCTTTATGTAATATACACCTATATTATATTTGGAAATTTCTATGTTAAAAATGGAAAAAAAAGAAAAAGCTTAGGTCTTAGATAAGGAAGGAGCTATTTAGAAACAGTTTCGCCTGACTAGGTGGTGGCACAGTAGATAGAGTGTCAGACTGGGACACGAAGGACCCAGGTTTGAAACTCCGAGGTCGCTGGCTTCAGCGTGGGCTCATCCTGCTTGAGCACAGGCTCACTAGCTTGAGCATGGGCTTGAGTGTGGGATAATAGACATGACCCAATGGTCTCTGGCTTGAGCCCAGAGGTCACTGGCTTGAAGCCCAAGGTGGCTGTCTTGAGTCCAACATTGCTGGCTTGAGCAAGGGGTCACTTGCTCTGCTGTAGCCCCCTGGTCAAGGCACATATGAGAAAGCAATCAATGAACAACTAAGAGCTGCAAGAAAGAATTGATACTTCTCATCACTCTCCCTTCCTGTCTGTCCCTCTCTCTGACTCTCTCTCTGTCTCTGTCAATAGAAAGAAAGAAACAGTTTATACCCTGGCTTTGGAACATTTTGGCATTAACCCAACAGGGTAAAATTGTCTCAAATGATTTTGTTGTGCATACAAACTAACAGCAGATTATACTTGCTTCCTATCATGTGCTTACTCCAGTTTTTATTTATTTGTTTTAGTTCAAATTCACTTGCTAGGCCATATAGAATGAAAATCTGTAATGTTCTATTTATATTTTAAACATGCACTTAGGAGACTCAACTGAACACTTGTATAATTTTTTTATATAAACTATATTTCAATCAAGAAGGAAAAATATCAATTCCATATAGAAATATACTCAATAGACATTAAGGAATGATGATTCAATATTTTATTACAGGTGTATTATATATTGGAAGAAAAAATTTGGTAATTTAGATTTCTTCAATATATGTTTTTTGTCTCATTCAAAGAAAGAATTGTAGAAATGAAACCAACAGTTCATAGAATTATATAAAATAGCAATATACAAAGACACTAAATAACATAAGCAACATTGAACAGAATTAAACTAACAGAAGAGAAAAAAGTTTAATCTTTTCATAAAAAAGGCTATGACATTTGAGATTTAAAAAAGCAGTGAAGAAGATGAAATCATAGTAACAATTACTATTCTTAACAAATAGGATATAATTTTATAAAATAATGAGATTATAACACAAGGAGTCCCTGATAAAACTGTTATAGCAGAAAATGGATAAATCATTAAATATAATGAGATTTAACTATCACCGTGAGAGAAATGATATGTAATTAGAACAACGAATAGAATGTAAAAAGAAAGCAATGTTTCTATCCATGGTTCCACATTACTAAAAGTCTAGTGATAAAAGAGGAAAGTATTTCTGAGTCTATTAATAAATTATGGGCACAATTATCATTAATTACAATAATAGTCCTCTCAAACCCAAACTCATGTCCTATCAACCTTTCCTTTTATTTGACAAACATCTGCAAAACATTTTGTAAAAATCACATTGCTAAGCATTTTACAAATATTAGCTAATTTCCTGTGATTAAGTTTAAGATATTCATTCAACAAACTTCTATTATGTTCACATGTCCACAGAATATACAAAAAAGGAATAAAAAATTATCTCTGCTGTTGAGATGCTTTATGTTTTAAAGTTGGCCTAAGACACTGGCCAAACTAAAAAAAAAAGTGTTTGATTTAGGATACTATATACAAAAAACATTTACTTTGGGGAAGAAGAACAGCTGACTTTATCTAAGGAATCAATATAGGCTCTAGGGAAGAAGCAGGTTAAATTGTTTTGCCACATTAGGATGAAGATGGAAGGAAAGTCAAGCCATGCAGAAGAAACACAATGAACACAGGTGTAGAGGCAAAAAAGAATAGGACAGCAGTGTTAGTTCAGTTTAGCTAGATTACAGTAACCCTGGAGGGGAGAAATAGTGGTCAGTTTTCTTGTAGATAGGGACCATTATGAACCGTCACAAAATGTGTTTTGGTGAAGGAACAATGGAAACTAACATCCAGCTATAGCTCTGCTCACCCTGGCTCTGTGCTGTATTAGCCTAAGAAAGGGTAGTCTTTTATAATGTATAATAGGGTGCACTCAGCCAGGACTGAAGGAATGCCTTTATTCCCTATAACAAGGAGTTTGAGTTTATCACAAGGCAATGAATAAACTAGCCTTTGTAGGACCATGGAAAAATCTTGAATCTCTTACAAGTTAATTTACAATCATATATATATGTCAGAAAAGCTCTAGGGAGTAGTAAATGAATTATACCATCTATGCCTCTCTGAGTTTTTGGAAATTTTAATGGCCAAAAATGTTTGTAAAATTAATGAACTTATATTGAATCTCTATGTGCAAGAAGAGTAGAACAAATTTCCTCAAAATTCAGGGGACATAGAGCATTTCAAGGTATACTGAGATAATATTCAAGCCAATAAGTACATCAAGTGGACAAACAATAACAATAAGCATGAAATAAACCAACTCTGAGCTTAGAAATGCTCAACGTAGAAAGTAAAAATTCTACAATAATAATCTACAGCCAAATTAAATAAACTAACCAGAGCAGGATAGTCTTTATGAATGAAAACCTGTTGAAAGATGTCTTTATGAATAAAAACATGTTGATTGAAGCAAAGGTAATGTCAACAAATAAAACATAGGGTCAAAAATGGGATCCCTGGGGGACACTAACATCTAAATTTGGAGTAGAAAATATAACTGCTTGAATAATGAATGAGTGAACAGACAAATTAAGAAACAAACACGAAGGCAGCAAGATGGTGATGGGAGTAGGCAGACATACCAACTTCCATCTCCCAGAACCAAAGTGGATTACAACTTAATTTTAAGAACCAGCATCTGGAAAAACCAACTATGGACTAAACTAAGAGGACTCCTTAACCGAGGAACACTGAAGAAGCCACATTGAGACTGGTAGTAAAAGCAGAAATGCAGAGAGGGCTGCCCAGCTCCTGGGAGCAAACAGCAACCCGGAGAGACTCACATGGAGGGAAGTGAGTATAGTGGAGAGGGGAAGGCCCTGGGCCCCAGGAACAAAGCCCCAGCCTGCAGCCTCAGAGCCTAGAAGAAGCATATGGACAGTATTTAGCTCTGATACAAGTCAGGATACTGTTTGTGAGAAAGGGACAGATTTATCAGACTCAGGATTCTTCTTAAAGGGACCGCACAGAAAACCTCTTTCAAAACCACTCACCCAGGGTTCTGGGGAACTGGGAGAGAGGAGAGGACCAGAGTAACAGGAAAAGAGTGTAATTTAGGATGCACAGGCAGAAACACTTTGAGGGACAGCCACCCTAACCCCTGGGCTGAGTCACTCCCCAAATCAGAAGCGAATATTTCCCCTGGAACCAGCAATACCAACAAAGGGAAGCAGGATACCAGCCAAGCAAGCTCTTCTGCGGCACTCAGAGCAGAGTTGCTTCAAAGGAGGGAGCCTTCAGAAATACAGTATTGAGTGCTAGGGTCTGAACTGTAGCGCCCCCATTCACACTGCAGAGGACTCAGTGGAGGGCAGGTGGCGGCAGGACGCAGAAGCATGGTCACATTAGTGGGGGTGGAAGCCGGGCTGGCCACGACTGAGACCCGGCGTGAGCTCAGTCTTGCCCAGTGGGGGTGGACAAGGCACATGAAAGTGGTCTGGCCTGCTGCAGGCCAACCTGCAATCCCATCCACAGTGGAAAGGTGAAAGCCTAGGAACTGCAGAGACCCGTGGCTCAGTGTGGGCATGAAGCCCTGCTTGGCCCACAGAGCCAGGGCTTGCAGGCTGACTCACAAGCACAGATCTGACCATGGGGGCGGGGCAAAATCTTGAGCATAGGCGGAGACCCACAGCTGAGCAAAGGTGCTCACCCCTGCCTGAGGTGCCGAGGCTTGCAGCCCTGGGCAACATGCAAAGCCCTACCCATTGGGGCGGGGCGAAGGCTGAGACTTGTAGACCCAACACATGAACACAACCCCTCCCGTGGAGGGGAGGCGGAAACCATAGCAACAGCCGCAGCCAGTGGGTGCCAGGAATGCCCATACCTGAATGCCGAGGCAGAGGCAGAGGGGGTGGCAGGCCTGTAGACAGACCACAGCTAGGGAACACAGAAGCCACACCCTTCTTATACACAGACAAAATGGGAAGGCCGAGAAATGGAACCCAATTGAATCAAAAGAAATCCCCAGAAAAGAACTTGAATGAGTCAGATATAACCAAATTACTGAATGCAGAGTTTAAAATAATGATTGCTAGGATGCTCAAAGATCTTAGAACAATAATAGATGGTCATAACAAACAACTAAATAAAGAGATAGCAAGTATTGAAAAGGACATTGAAATAATAAAAAAGAATCAGTCAGAAATGACAAATACAATATCAGAAATGAAGGCCACAATGAAAGGAATTAAAAGCAGGATGGATCAAGCTGAGGATTGAATCAGCGAGTTAGAGGACAAGATAAACGAAGGCACGGAAGCAGACCAGCAAAAAGAGGAGAGACTCAAAAAGTCTGAGGAAACTCTAAGAGAGCTCTGTGACAACATGAAGAGAAATAACATCTGCATCATAGGGGTTCCTGAAGAAGAAGAGAAAGAACAAGGGATAGAGACTTTTTCAATAAAATTATAGCTGAGAACTTCCGTAAATTGATGGAGGAAAATGTCACACAAGTTCAAGAATTACAGAGAATTCCATTAAAGAGAAACCCAAAGAAATCTACACCAAGAGACATCATAATTAAAATACAAAAGCTAAGTGATAAAAAGAAAATATTAAAAGCTGCTAGAGAAAAAAAGGCTACCACCTACAAAGGAGCCCCCATAAGGATGACATCCGACTTCTCAACAGAAACACTTGAGGCCAGATGGGAATGGCAAGAAATATTCAAAGTAATGCAGAACAAGAACCTACAACCAAGACTATTTTATTCAGCAAGGCTATTGTTTAAAATTGAAGGAGAAATAAAAAGCTTCCCAGACAAAAAAAAAAAACAAAACTCAAGGAATTCATTACAACAAAACCAATACTACAGTGGATAAAGCGTCGACCTGGAAATGCTGAGGTCGCCGGTTCGAAACCCTAGGCCTGCCTGGTCAAGGCACATATGGGAGTTGATGCTTCCAGCTCCTCCCCCCTTCTCTCTCTCTGTCTCTCTCTCCTCTGTCTCTCTCCTCTCTAAAAAAAATAATAATAAAATAAAATAAAAAACAAAACAAACAAACAAAAAAACCAATACTACAAGAAATGTTAAGGGGCTTATTGTTAACAGATCAAAGGGAGAAAAGAATATAGCAAAAGAGGAATACAGCTTTAAAGAATAAAATAGCAATAAATAACTACATAACAATAATAACCTTAAATGTAAATGGATTAAATAAGCCAATCAAAAGACATAGGGTAGCTGCATGGATAAGAAAACAGGACCCATTCATATGCTGTCTACAAGAGACACACCTTAAAACAAAAGATGTACATAGACTGAAGGTAAAAGAATGGAAAAAAATATTTCATGCAAATGGGAATGAAAAAAGTTGGGGTAGCAATACTTCTATCAGACAAAATGGACTTTAAAACAAAGGCTATAGTAAGAGATAAAGAAAGTCACTACATAATGATAAAGGGAGCAATCCAACAGGAAGATATTACCATATAAATATCTATACACATAATATAGGAGCACCTAAATATATAAAGCAGACTTGATGGATATAAAGGGTGAGATCAACAGCAATACCATAATAGTAGGGGATTTCAATACCCCACTAACAGCACTAGATAGATCCTCAAGAAAGAAAATTAACAAAGAAACAGCAGACTTAAAGGACACACTAGATCAACTTGCTTTAATAGATATCTTTAAAACCTTTCACCCTAAAGCAGCAGAATATACATTCTTTTCAAGTGCGCATGGTACATTCTCTAGGATAGACCACATGTTAGGGCACAAAAGTGGTCTCAACAAATTTAAGAAGATAGAAATCATATCAAGCATTTTCTATGATCACAATGGCATGAAACTAGAAATCAACCACAACAGAAAAACTGAAAAATACTGAAACAGTTGGAAACTAAATAGCACATTATTAAATAACGAATGGGTTAACAATGAGATCAAAGAAGAAAGAAAAGAAATTTTAGAAACAAATGATAATGAGCATGCAACAAATCAATATTTATGGGACACAGCAAAAGCAGTCCTGAGAGGGATGTTCATAGCATTATAGGCATACCATAAGAAGCTAGAAAAAGCTCAAATAAACAACTTAAACCTGAATCTAAAAGAACTAGAAAAAGAACAGCGAGTAAAGCTCAGAGGTAGTAGAAGGAAGGAAATAATAAAGATCAGAGTGGAAATAAATGATATAAATGCTAATGAAACAATACAGAGGATCAATGAATCAAGGAGCTGGTCCCTTGAAAAGGTAAACAAGATCAATGAACCTTTAACCAGACTTACCAAGAAAAAAAGAAAGAGGACTAAAATAAATAAAATTAGAAATGAGAGTGGAGAAATAACAACTGACACAACAGAAATACAAAGGATTGTTAGAAAAATACTATGAAGAACTGTATGCCAAAAAATTCGATAACCTAGATGAAATGGACAAATTCCTTGAAACATATAATATTTTAAAAATCAAACTGGAAGAATCAGAAAACCTAAACAGACTGATTACAACAAATGAGACCGAAACAGTTATCAAAAACTCCCAACAAACAAAAGCCCGGTGCCCGATGGTTTCACAAGTGAATTCTATCAAATATTCAAAGAACAACTAACTCCTATCCTTCTTAAGCTATTTCAAAAAATTCAAGAGGAAGGAAGATTTCCAAGCTCCTTTTATGAGGCAAGCATAATTCTGATTTCAAAACCAGGCAAAGGCAACACAAAGAAAGAAAATTATAGGTCGATATCCCTGATGAATTTAGATTCTAAAATCTTCAACAAAATATTAGCCCACTGGATTTAGCAATATATGAAAAAAATCATACCCCATGATCAAGTGGGATTTATTCTGGGGAAGCAAGGTTGGTACAATATTCGCAAATCAATCAATGTGATTAATCAAATAAACAAAAGGAAGGAGAAAAACCATCTAATTTCAATAGATGCAGAAAAAGCATTTAATAAAATCCAGTACTTATTTATGATCAAAACTCTCAGCAAAGTGAGACTACAGGGAACATACTTCAACATGATAAAGGCCATCTATGACAAACACACAGCCAACATCATACTCAATGGGCAAAAATTAAAAGCAATCCCCTTAAGATCAGGAACAAGGCAGGGGTGCCCCCTTTCACCACTCTTATTCAGCATAGTCCTGGAAATTCTAGCCACAGCAATCAGACAACAAGAAGAAATAAAAGGCATTCAAATAGGAAAAGAAGAAGTAAAACTATCATTATTTGCAGATGATATGTTATTGTATATAGAAAACTTTAAAGCCTCAGTCAAAAAGCTACTGGACCTGATTTATGAATTCAGCAAGGTGGCAGGATATAAAATGAATACTCAGAAATCAGAGGCAGTTTTATACACCAACAATAAAGTGTCAAAAAGAGAAATTAGACCCTGGCCGGTTGGCTCAGAGGTGGAGCATCGGCCTGGCGTGCGGGGGACCCGGGTTCGATTCCCGGCCAGGGCACATAGGAGAAGTGCCCATTTGCTTCTCTACCCCCGCCCCCTCCTTCCTCTCTGTCTCTCTCTTCCCCTCCCACAGCCAAGGCTCCATTGGAGCAAAGATGGCCCGGGTGCTGGGGATGGCTCCTTGGCCTCTGCCCCAGGCGCTAGAGTGGCTCTGGTCACGACAGAGTGACGCCCCGGAGGGGCAGAGCATCACCCCCTGGTGGGCAGAGCGTCGCCCCTGGTGGGCATGCCGGGTGGATCCCGATTGGGCGCATGCGGGAGTCTGTCTGACTGTCTCTCCCCGTTTCCAGCTTAAGAAAAATACAAAAAAAAAAAAAGAGAGAAATTAAGGAAACAATCCCCTTCACTATTGCAACCAAAAATTTAAAGTACCTAGGAGTAAATTTAACCAAGGAGGTTAAAGACTTGTACTCGGAAAATTATAAAACATTGATAAAAGAAATCAAGGAAGATATAAACAAGTGGAAGCATATACCGTGCTCATGGTTAGGAAGAATAAACATCATTAAAATGTCTATATTACCCAAAGCAATTTATAAATTCAATGCAATACCAATTAAAATACCAATGACATACTTCAAAGATATAGAACACATATTTCAAAAATGTATATGGAACAAAAAAAGAACACGAACAGCTTCAGCAATCTTGAAAAGGAAGAATAAAGTGGGAGATATCACACTTCCTGATATCCAGTTATACTACAAGGCCATTGTACTCAAAACAGCTTGGTACTGGCATAAGAACAGGCATATAGATCAATGGAATAGAACATAGAACACAGAAATAAACCCACACCTTTATGGACAACTGATATTTGACAAGGGAGATAAGAGCATACAATGGAGTAAAGACAGCGTCTTCAACAAATGGTGTTGGGAAAATTGGACAGCTACCTGCAAAAAAAATGAAACTAGACCACCAACTTACATCATTCACAAAAATAAACTCAAAATGGATAAAAGACTTAAATGTAAGCCGTGAAACCATAAGCATCTTAGAAAAAAACATAGGCAGTAAGGTCTCCGACATCTCTTGCAGCAATATATTTGCTGATTTATCTCCACAGGCAAGGGAAATAAAAGATAGGATAAACAAATGGGACTATATCAAACTAAAAAGCTTTTGCACAGCTAAAGACAATAAGAACAGGATAAAAAGACAAACACCACAATGGGAGAACATATTCGACAATACATCTGATAAGGGGTTAATAACCAAAATTTATAAAGAACTTGTAAAACTCAACACCAGGAAGATAAACAGTCCAATCCAAAAATGGGCAAAAGAGATGAATAGACACTTCTCCAAAGAGGACGTTCAGATGGCCAAGAGACATATGAAAAAATGCTCAACATCACTAATCATTAGAGAAATGCAAATTAAAACCACAATGAGATATCACCTCACACCAGTCAGAATGGTGCTCATCAACAAAACAACACAGAATAAGTGCTGGCAAGGATGTGGAGAAAAGGGAACCCTCCTGTACTGCTGGTGGGAATGCAGACTGGTGCAGCCACTGTGGAAAACAGTATGGAGATTCCTCAAAAAATTAAAAATCGAACTGCCTTTTGACCCAGCTATCCCACTTTTAGGAATATACCCCAAGAACACCATAGCACTGTTTCAAAAGGAGAAATGCACCCTCATGTTTATGGCAGCATTGTTCACAATAGGTAAGATGTGGAAACAGCCCAAGTGTCCGTTAGTGGACGAGTGGATTGAGAAGCAGTGATACACATACACAATGGAATACTATAGAGCCATGAAAAAGAAGGAAATCTTACCTTTTGCGACAACATGGATAGACATGAAAACTATTATGTTAAGTGAAATAAGCCAGGCAGAAAAAGAAAAATATTATATGACCTCACTCATTTGAGGAATCCAATGAACAATGTGAACTGAGGAATGGAATTGAGAGAGAGGAGGTATCAAAGAGACCAGAGGAAAAGAGAACAGAGGGAAAAGGGAGGATAGGATGGGATAAACCTAAAGGGAAGGGGGGAGGGCGCTATAGGAAGGGGGGAAGGGAGATCTTGAGGGGAATATGGGGGAGGGGGGATGCATTCAGGGAAACACTAGAATCTATGTAAACACAATAAATTAAAATGAATTAAAAAATCATTAGAGAAAAGAAAGAGAGAGACAGGGAGAATAAAAATACATGTTAACCATATTTTTAAATAAATAAAAAATATTATGTACTAAAAAAGAAAAAGAAACAAACACAAAAAACCAACTAAGTAAAGGATCCCTCTGAGAAGGAGCGTGATCAACAATACCAATTGCATCAAGTAAGATCTGGACTGAAAGCCTCCATTAGTTTTTATTTGGGGAAAGACTTATTAATTGTAGAGGGAGCAATGTAAGTAAAAAAGTAGCAAAAACCAATGATTTCAGAACTGATCTATCAGGGAGCAAATAGACTAATCCAATTTCTTCTTTTTAGAAACTTGTTGAAAGGGAAGGGAGAAGGGAAGATTGAATAGCGTCTGGGAGAATTTTGTTGTTATTTTGTATTTTACTAATATGAGACAGACTTCAACATACATTTTGAGAGAAACGCATCAGTAGAGAGAGTAGTAGAAGGTTTAGAGGTTAATTGATACACAAAGATCCTAGCTGAGGATATTGGGAAAGGGAAGGAGACCATTCAGTCATGACTAGCGCAGGTAATTCACACTGGAGGGGGGAGGAGAAGACTTCGGGAGCTGCTTCAGCAAGGTGACTGCCCCTCAGGCAGCAGTCTCAGAGGGCCACCAGTGACACCCAGAACAGCCTCAGCAGGCAGAAGTGAGGTAGCGAACATGAGTACAGATCGAGATAATTAGATTTTTAAAAAATATTCAAATACCTACAGCTCTTAATAATTCAGTTTACCCAGTAGCTTTCTGGGAAGATGATGAGTTAAGGTGAAAGAAACTTGGGATATTAGGACAGATTTATCTTGTCAAAGTATACAAATTTAATGAGTATATAATTGTAAATTAGTCTCTTCTTAAGAGTTTAGATGACAAAAATAAGAAGAAACTTTAGGGTTTGTCTTGACGTACCAATGTGAAATCACAGTGGGTCACATTTGTCTCAGGTAGAGGTGTCTGTTTTACCCAAATGGCTATGTGTGAACCAAAAGTAAATGTTTGTCATTGAGGCAATTGCCTCAATGCAAAGTGGAGGTGCTCACATCAAAATCTCACTTTTTTTTATATCATATTGTTATTAATAGGTTTCAGTTCTTCAGGCTACGAACATAAGTTTCCTTTCTTTAAGTTTCAATTTATCTTTCCCCGCCATTTTGTACATTCCAACCGCTTATTCTACTCAATCACCTTTTGACATCTACTTCTATATAAGGCAATAATCCATACTAAACTAGAACTTCTGCCTAACTGCCTAACTACTCCTACCAATGATAGGCCGCCCCGTATCCTCCTCCCTCTCCTCAATACCTTTAAAATTACTGTACTAACCGTAAACCGGGCTGCTCTCCCTTACCAGACAGCCCAGCAGGTTTTCTCTCAATCAAGTCGGTTACACTGGTCTTTAGGACTCTAGACTCTGATTGATTCTATCATTTGGTGCCCAAACTGGGGACGGGACTCTGGTTGCCTGGACGATCCCCCAGCTCTCACCCAAGCTTACTACTAGAAAAGCGGTGGACAGTGGCAGCTCATTCTGCTCTTACTCCCTGATTCTGCTGGGTCCGGCGAGCGGGGGTAGATTGCCTCCGTGGCCCTGTTCTGAACCCCTGCCGGACCAGGATTAGGGATTCTTCCTCACCTTCCCTTCCTCCTGTAGGCGCTCTTCCAAATTTTTCACCTTAAAAATCTGAGGTGGTAGACCTCGGGGTTTCTTGTCTACTTGGACTTATATTTTTGGAAGTCCAGGCGTCTGGCTAAGAAACCTCCTACTCACAGGAACTGAATTCTCATGGGTGATGACCCAGACAATTCTTCCCCTTCCTTTCCCTAGGGTTGGAAGAGGAAGAAGGGGGACGCTCCTCCTTCCTTCTCAACTCCCCTCTACCTCCTTTACCCACCATGGGGACCTCCCAATCCAAACCACTACGCAACACCCGCTTAGGTCGATTACTCAAAAATCTCTCTAAATTAGGTCTTTCAGACCTTAAACCAAAGAATCTCATTTCCTTTTGCAATACCGCGTGGCCCCAATATAAACTAGACAATAGTTCCCAATGGCCAGAAAATGGTACTTTTACTTATAATACACTCAAAGATCTCGATAATTTTTGCCACTGGACAGGGAAGGCCTCAGAAATTTTCTATGTGCAGGCTTTCTTCTTTCTCCGATCTTGACCCTCCCTCTGTTCCTCTTCCTCTACCTAACAAATACTTTTAGCAAGAACCCCCTTTCCCCTGTCCTCCTCCAACACTCCTTCAGGTTCTGATCTTTTTGACCCTTCTGACCACATGGTGCCACCACCAGCACCTCAACCTCCTCCCCCATATAACCCCGACATAGAGCCCAAACCACTCCCCCAACACCCCCCTCCCCTCCACTTTCCCCTCCTGACCGCCCTCGACCTTGTGATCAACCTCGCCCTGGACCTTGTGATCAACCTCGTGCACAACCCTCCTCTCAAACCCCACACCTGGCTGGTCTCTATCCCCTACGTGAGGTGGCGGGAAGGGGGGGGGGCGGCGGAAGGCACCGTTGGAGTCTCCATCCCTTTCCCAAATTGAACGCAGTTTAGGCTCCTTTTCCTCTGACCCAGACACATACATAAAAGAATTAAAAACACCTTACACAATCCTATGACCTTACATGGCATGATCTCTACATAGTCCTAACCTCTTCCCTCACTCCCTCCAATAAAGACCAAGTCTGGACTACTGCCCAGCAAATGAGGCCCATACTAGAAATAATGCCAATCCCATAGGTACCACTACAGTTCCTAACACAGACCCTAATTGGAGCTACCAAACAGACCACCAAAATCGTTCTGAGTTGTTTCCTGGGAGATTTGCAGCGCTAAATCCAGGAGGGCCCTGGGAGACCCAAAAGAGTTGGTATAAACCTTGCTGAAGTAGTCATAGGCTCACCCAGACTCAAGGGGAGGGAATATATTAGCTCTGGCCCCTCTTGGGTATGGGGGAGGCAGTATCTAAGGAAAGTATCAAAGAATTTGAAACTGTGTCTTAGTATATATGCTGCCAAAAGGAGCACTTGAAACTATGTTTTAAAAAACAGCCAGCCAGTTAATCTCTCTGAGACTCAATTTCCTGATTTCAAAGAAATAAGAGATTTTTAGAAAGCAGCTTCTAAATTCTGATTCAGGCCTAAACTTTGATTCTATCAGTGGGAGACAGAAAAGGCATTAAGAATTATTGTTGGGCGGCAACCAATTCCCTGTGCATTTAGATTACAAATAGATTACTATATTCAGAGAACCTCATATCACATTTTATTTCTGATTTATTTATTACATTTCAAAATGTGTGTAGTTGTGAGTCTTCTTTTAATGACTCTTGCTCAGCAAACTTGAAACTCCTTTAATTGCCGACTTTTACATGTCTTCAGTTCTGGGAATCATTCTTGAGTATATTCTTTCTTCGATTATCTCTGTTCTACCTATCTAGAAGTTGAATAAATGTTTAAAAATCTGGATATATCTTCTATTTCTTAACTATTGTCTCATCATTTCCATGCTTTTGTCTGCATTACTTTGCTAGGGCTAACATAATAAAATAACACAGACGAGGCCCTGGCCGGTTGGCTCAGCGGTAGAGCGTCGGCTTGGCGTGCGGGGGACCCGGGTTCGATTCCCGGCCAGGGCACACAGGAGAAGCGCCCATTTGCTTCTCCACCCCCCCTCCTTCCTCTCTGTCTCTCTCTTCCCCTCCCGCAGCCAAGGCTCCATTGGAGCAAGGATGGCTCCTTGGCCTCTGCCCCAGGCGCTAGAGTGGCTCTGGTCGCAGCAGAGTGATGCCCCAGAGGGGCAGAGCATCGCCCCCTGGTGGGCAGAGCATCGCCCCTGGTGGGTGTGCCGGGTGGATCCCGGTTGGGCGCATGCGGGAGTCTGTCTGACTGTCTCTCCCCGTTTCCAGCTTCAGAAAAATACAAAAAAAACCCAAAAACAAACAAAAAAAAAACACAGACGAGGTGGCTTGAACGATAGACTGGGAGGTTAGGGCTTCAACACATGAATTTGGGGGAACACACTTCAGCCATTACATTGTCCTTTTGCCTTGACTTCTGATAGAAACTCTGGGTTCAAATTTCCTGCTCATGAATTATATCACAGCATATCCATTTTGCTATTTCTCCTGTTGCAGAATTTTATTTCAATAATCATAACTTTTATTTCCAAAAACTGTTATGCTCCTTTTTCGTATTAGCCTATTCCTTTGTACACAATATTCCCTCGAATCTTTCAAAATAATTTATTTTTTTTCTAGTTTAAATACATGATTTTATAATTTAAGACTCCTCCCTTAGGTCTTAGTTCTTCTGCATCCTGAATTCTGAGCCTCTTCTTCAAAGTGTTTTTCTTCAAATGTTTGGCTTTATCTCACCATGTCGGAAGGAAGAGTGGACTCCTCCTGGCTTATGTTCTGGGTTGGGAGCTCCTGTTAGCATTTGTAAGTTACCTGAGGGGCTGCCTCCAGTGCATCCCTATAAGAACTATCACCTCAGAGGCCCCCAGTCAACACTTTATCCAAGAACAAATGCTACATACAAGGGAAGGAGGGCAGTTGAATCCAGCCTAGAACCCTCCTCCCCAGTAGACCTCGTGGTACATAGGGTTTCTCTCCAACTTGAACTCACATGCTAGAGGGCTTCACTAGCCACTTCTTATTTAGTTTCAAAAGCAGCCAGGGTAATAATCTGAAAGTAGAAAACCTCTGTTTCTGGCTGTTCAGACGATATGGCAAAAGAGCAAGTGTTTGAACCCTACTAGTGCCGCTTTTTCAGATGTGGTTCTTCAGGCATCCTGGTGATTACACTGGGACCCTTGTTGAACTTTATACACATTAGGCCAGGGGTCCCCAAACTTTTTACACAGGGGGCCAGTTCACTGTCCCTCAGACCGTTGGAGAGCCGGACTATAAAAAAAACTATGAACAAATCCCTATGCACACTGCACAGATCTTATTTTAAAGTAAAAAAACAAAACGGGAACAAATACAATATTTAAAATAAAGAACAAGTAAATTTAAATCAACAAACTGACCAGTATTTCAATGGGAACTATGCTCCTCTCACTGACCACCAAGGAAAGAGGTGCCCCTTCCGGAAGTGCGGCGGGGGCCGGATAAATGGCCTCAGGGGGCTGCATGTGACCCACAGGCCGTAGTTTGGGGACCCCTGCATTAGGCCATTGTTGAGATCACTGATACCACCCTTGTAGTAGCTTTCGTTTATCCTGGTGACTTTCTCCACTGGTTTCTATCTTCCTGGAATTTCTCAAAATATATGGTAACCCATGTTATTTTAAAGGTGATCTTTTGTCATTTCAAGAGAATTTGGGGTGGAAGGAAGTTATATAGGTGTATAGTAACCTATACTATATATACAGTTATATAGGTAACATAACATTGTCTTGATACAATTCCTATTGAGTTTTCAATGAAATAAAAAAATCATGCTCATTTCAAGTTTTTTTGAAAGGATAAAACACATACGTACATAAAGCAAAAAGGCATAAGCTTCCTGCCAACCTCCTCCTAACCATATTCCCTTCTCCCGTAGAAACTTCTCCCAAGTAGTTTACTAGGTACGTTTCCACACATTTCCCACATGAATTTATAAGCATATATGTCAGCGGTTCTCAACCCGCCAGGGTCATGGCCCACAGGTTGAGAACCGCTGATATATGTGATATGTAGAGTTTTTGTTTTTTTTTTTTGTTAAAACTGGAATTGCACTGTTACAACTTTTCTGCAATTACTTTTTCACCTTAGAATAAATGCTGAACATCTTCCCAGGTCAGTACATATAAATGACCTCATTCTTTTTGTGGCTGCATACTATATTTAGAATGGAAATACTATATGATTATGTCAATTCTCCAATAATGGGCAATACGGACTAAATATTTATGATCCCCAATTCCAAATTCGTATGTTGAGATTCTAAGGCATGGTGTGATGGTATTTGGGATGGGATCTCTGGGAGGTGCTTATGTCATGTGGGTGGAGCCTTCATTTATGAGACTAGTGTCGTTACAAAAGAGATGCCAGAGAGCTAGCTTGCTCCATGGTGAATGCACCATGTAGGTTACAGCAAGAAGACAGCCATAAGTGAGGAAGTGAGCTCTCACAAGAAACTGAATCTGGTAGTTTGGACTTCTAGCCCCCAGAACTGTGGGAAATAAATTTCTCTTGTATCTAAGCTACCCAGTGTATAGTATTTTGTTATGGTAGCTTGAACAGACTAATAGTGGATATTTAGGTTGTTTACAAAAAGCTTATGGTTTGATTTCAACACCTCAAAGAGTTATTAAGGTATTATATGAATTGGAAGTGTCAAATGACATTTCATATCACCATAGGAAATATTCTTAAACCATATTTATATGGAGAATGGAGACTATTCCAGGAAAAGTCATTTGTCTCTCTTATGCTTAGGATTAAAGTTATTAGAGGAAAAAAAAACAAAAACCCCAAGTAACAGTGGCCATGGCTGAGCATGAAAGCAAACATCTCATCCAATATTTGCTTTACATGGGTCATTTGAAGTTCTATCAACTTTGAATACATTGCCTTAAACTGTTGAAAATCAAAACGAGTTGTGCTGCTGCTCTCCTTATTGTTCCTTATTCAGCCCATATCAGTTTACTTCTGTGAGATAATTTGTTGTAATATTTTTTTAGCACTCTTTGTGTGCCAGGCATTGTACTGAACCTTTAGCCAAAGCATTTCATTTAACCTATGACTAACCCAGAAAAGTATTATTCCTGTTTTTAAATTAAAAAGATTTTGTTTAAGTTCCAGTTTTAATTGTTTGTTAGCTGTATGGCCTTTGCCAGTAATATAGCTTTTTTGAGCCTTTGTGTCCTTATAAATAATATGAGGACTATACTCTAAGGTTGAGTAATTTAACAAACATTCATTGACCTCTTACTATGTGCCAGACATCTCAGCAATGAGAGTACCAAGGTTGCTTAGAGGATTAAATGAAATAATGCTTGTAACATAAAACTTGGCACAAAATAGGCATTCAAAATATAATTTCTATTATTAAGGCTATAATGAACCAAGCTTGAATTTGAACCCAGGTCTATATGAATCCAAAGCCCCTCCTCCCACCCCTTTTTCTTTATGACTCCATGCTGCCTTCCTAGAACCAACATCATATGACTACCTATAATTCACTATTCATTTCACTGCTTTCCACAGTCCAAATCAATAATTCTTCCAAAATTAAAAAGTAAACCTAAACCCACCAGAGTTTCCAGGCTAAATAATTTTTACATCTCTGATTTCATTATTTCTTTGCACTGTATACTGCATGATCAAATGTTCCATAGGTTTTCATATGTTTTTTTTCTCTGGTGCATTCTTAAATGTACCTGTCTTTCAAGACTTCAAGTGGACAGATGATACTCTGTATTCTTTATATTTCTTTTACAAGGCCCAAGCTGTGACTACACACACACACACACACACACTTTTCTTTTTTATATATAATAACTCCTTGACTAATTCTGCCCAAACAAAACATTGTGGCTAGTGAGTAAGAGAGCTCTCTTATAGCCATAGACGATTTAGTGATTTGCACTTGCCCTTAGGAATGAGCCAACTGGCCAAGAATGGGGGCAGGCATCATGAAAGAACCCTGTATTCAGAGCTAGAATCCTGAGTTCTTGTCCTAGATGTCACTAATCAACTGCGGTGCCTAGGGCAAGCCACTTAAGTGTTCTGCGGTGCCCTAGTTTTTTCTTGTTATAAATTGGGACAATAAGGTTTGCTCTACTTACCTCATTAAGTTTCTTGTGAGGGTCATAGGAGTCAATGTGCATGAATGTACTTTTAAAACATAAAACCATCCGTAAATGCAATGCATTTTCATTTTGTAACTTGACAAGTGAAACTATCAATTAACCTGTAGTCGGATGATACTCCATACTGACTGTTCTGGAGCTTACAAGTTGGTATAATAAATTTACTAAATTATACACTAAAATTGTATTTTCAGTATGAATTGATAGAGGAGTCAATACAGTTCTATACATAACAGCCTAAGAAACTTATATATTAGAAACTGATAGCTATAGGGAGATATTCAGATAAAGTCATAATAGTAAATATGCAATCTAGATCAGTTAGTTTAACATTTGATAAAATAAAGTGAAGTTGAACATTTTGCTACAGTAGAAGTTCCTTGAAAAGTTAACCTGAGGCGCTAGCTGGGTAGCTCAGTCTGTTAGAGCAACGTCCCGAAGTGACAAGTTTGTAGGTTTAATTCCCAGTCAGGGCACACACAAGACTCCATCAGTGAATCCAGAACTAAGTGGAACAACAAATGAATGCTTCCTTTCTCCTTCCCTTCTCCCTCTCTGTCCCTTCCTCTCTCTGTCTCTCTAGAAAAATCAATCAATCAATAAAAATTAAGCCCTGACTGTATAGCTCCGTTGGTTGCAGCGTCCTCCTGAGGTGTGTAGGTTGCTGGTTTGGTCAGGGCACATACATGAACAGCTTGCTATTCGTTTCTCTCGGTCTGTCTCTCCCTGCCTCTCTTTTAAAAAGAAAAAGAAAAAAGAAAATGTAACCTTAGCAGGTATGGGAGTGAAGAAAATATTACATAATTAAAACCAAATACTTTCCAATGGAACCTCAGAGATTATTCTAATCCAGCTCCCTTAATTTTGCAGCTGAAAGCATGGAAAATCAGCTTGCATGTGTGTTGTCCAAGACCACACATCTGAGACAGTGGCAAGATTACTCAGCACTGTTCTTCAAACCATTCCTCAAGTCCAAAGTGAGAGGCTGATTCAACATGGTGGTTGGATTAAGAATCTGGGATTCCAGATGTGGGCAAATGAATAACTCTGGTGATAATGACAAAGCTCAAAGACCAAATGAAGCTCATGGACTGCCATGAGTAAAGGCCCATTCATTTGTTGAGTAATCCATTCTAATAAAAGCATGGAAGTGGTCCAGTCAAATTCTAAAGAAAAAAACGGGCTGTTTGAAAGGACAGAGACCTTGAGATGGTGATAGTAGACATAGGAGCAGATTCTAGAAGAGTGACTTTCAACTGGTGTGCCGCAAGAGTTTTTAAAACATGCAATACCTGACGATTTAGTTAGGGGCACTGACCTCTTTTTCCATAGACTGTTAAATAAAACAATGACAACAGCCAATCCAACAATAATCGTCCAGTGTGAATGACTAAAAATTATAACTATTTTTTTGTCAGATCAGCAAAAAATACACTTTTATGGTTTGCCGCATAATTTTTAGTAATTAATTTATATATGCCTCTCATGAAATGAAAAATGTTGAAAGTCACTGCTCTAGAAGATAAGACTGGCTAACCAAAATGTGCTTGGGAATAAGCAATAAGGTGATAATGATTCTGCCACTGCTGCTGCCTCTACTACTGCTACTGCTGCTGCTACTGCCAATGTTACTTATAGCTGAGCTTTATTGAGGGTCAGTTATGTGCTAGGCAGGATGCTAGCTGTTTTACATCATTTTATTTTTATTTTATTTTATTTTTTGTGACAGAGACAGAAAGAGAGTCAGAGAGAGAGACAGATAGGTACAGACAGCCAGGAATGGAAAGAGATGAGAAGCATCAATTCTTTGTTACAGTTCCTTTTAGTTGTTCATTGACTGCTTTCTCATATATACCTTGACCAGGGGACTACAGCAGAATGAGTGACCCCTTGCTCAAGCCAGAGACCTTGGGCTTCAAGCCAGCAAACTTCGGGCTTAAGCCAGCAATCATGGAGTCATATCTATGATCCTGCGCTCAAGCCAGTGACTCTGCGCTCAAGCTGGTGAGCCTGTGCTCAAGCCAGTGACCTCAGGGATTAGAATCTGGGTCCTCTGCATCCCAGTCTGACACTCTATCCACTGTGCCACCACCTGGTCAGGCTATATCATTCTCTTTTTAAAATCTTTCTCAAGCCCTGGTTGGGAGGCTCAGTGGTAGAGTGTCTGCACGGTGTGTGGAAGTATCAGGTTCAATTCCTGGTCAGAGCACACAGGAAGTGACCACCTGCTTCTCCATCCCTCCCCTACTCTGTTTCTCTCTCTTTCTCTCCTGCAGCCATGGCTCAAGTGGTTCAAGCAAAGTTGGCCCTGGGCGCTGAGGATGACTCCATGGCCTTGGTCTCAGTCACTAAAATAGCTCAGTTGCTGAGCACTGGAGCTGTGGCGAAGCCAGGCAGAGTATCGCCTGGTAGGGCTTGCTGGTTGGATCTGGTAGGGGTGCATGTGGGAGCCTGTCTCTGCCTCCACACCTCTCACTTAATAAAAAAAATCTTTCTTTCACACACACACATATACACACACAATTGAGACTGGAATTATTATTCCATTTGGGTAAAGAGGAAATAAAGGCATAGTAGAATTGGAGCTTGGTGTGCATAAGTCCAAAGTCCACATGCTCAAACACTGTGGTCTATGATCTCCAAAGAAGGGCGGGATAGTAAGAGGACATGTACTGGATTTAGCAACACCAGTCCTTGATTCATAGACTAGTTGGTAGGGGTGCAGGGTATGACTTACACACACACACTCAATATATTTGAATACAATAAGCTACCCAGAACCTACATCTAAACTCTGTTTTAGAATTATAACTTCACATTAGCATCTTGCACTGCTTCAGTGTCATTCACATGCATATGATATTCATTTTTAGTGTAGCTATGATAAAGTAGATTTAGAGAATCAATGGATATTATTTTATAATTTTATAATTAATTCTAGTCATTTGATATTTATAAGAAATAATAATCAAAATAATAAGGTCATTTTTATACTACTTAAATATTTATATAATTAAAAAATCAGAAATCTTTCAAATGCCAATACATCTGTTTTGAAGAAGCATATATCTGGTCATCATATTACCAATATTCATTCATTAATTTCTTCAACAAATATTTATTGAGCATCCATTGTGTGCCAAGCTCTTAGAAGCATCCAGGTATATCTGTTGTATGTACCAAAGTCCCTGTTGTCATGGAATTAATATTCTAGTAAGATTGAAAAATAAGTAAGTAAACAGGTAAATAAATATGGCAATCCCAGATAATAAGAAAGGCCACGAAGAACATAGAAGAGGACAATATGAGGGAACATGATGGGAAGAGAAAGAATTTCAACACTCTGACTGCTCCACTCCTTCATTAAAAATCAACAAAAAATCTCCTTTTCTAAATGTAGAATATTCCTCTGAATTTTGTTTAAAATAAGCACCCATAATAGGCTTACTTTAAAGAGAATAATAACTAAGCATTGCCCTTTGAAATAGAGCCAGCCCCCGGAAAATCCCGTCTTGGTTCTGTGTGACCAAGAGACACCCAGGAGTAGGGCTCACTGGGCATATTTCACTCCACTTGGCCACTGGCTACAGCCTCTTTCATAGTAACTCAATGCTGAGATTCTAGTCAGCTATTAAAGATGGATTCAATAACTCACAGCTATGGTCTGGTTAGTTCACAAATAAAGGTTACAAGACATATATTTCCTTTCTTTTATCATAGCCATTGATAAAATTGGGTTAAGTTGATAATATAAACTGGCATTCTGAAGTTATCAAGAAACTCTTGGTATTGGCCGAATTATTTTCAGGAGGTTTCCATTTCATTTTCATAAGCAAAGAGACTCCAATTAGGAAATAATGCCTGTTCCACTTCATCACATTCATTAGTCCTCACTTATCCATGAGGGGTACGTTCCAAGACCCTCTGTGCATGCCTGAAATTGCAGCTAGTACCAAACCCTATCTATACTATATTTTTTCCTATACATACATCCCTATGGTAAAGTTTAATTTATAAAGTAGGGACAGTTAGAGATGAACAACTCTAATGATAAAATTGAACAATAAAACAATATAGCATAATAAAAGTTATGTGAATATGGTTTCTCTCTTTCTTTCCAAATATCATATTGTATTGTATTCACCCTTTTTCTTGTGATGATGTGAGATGACACAGTGCCTATATGATAAGAGGAAGTGAGGAGGCTTATGCAGGCCTTGTGACCCAGCTTGAACACAAGCAATACAGTACAACCACAGTTGATCTGATAACTAAGATGGCTACTAAGTGCCCAAGATGCAGGGAGTGTATACAGTGTGGATAGCTGGAAGAAGGGATGATTCACTTCATGGGTGGGACAGCAACAATGAAAGATTTCATCATGCTTCTCAGAACAGCTTCCAATATAAAACATATGAATTGCCTGTTTCTGGAACTTTCCATTTCCTATTTTTGGATCGCGGGTAACTAAAACTGTGGAAAGCCAACCTGCAGGTAAGAGAGGACTACTGTAAATGCAAACCATCCCTGAAGTTCAGGAGCATGATGCTACGGAGACATGGATGTCTTGTTTTTACAAACTGATCGCCCCTATTGTATCTGTAAGGTTAATATGGAAATGAAGAATGCAAACTTTATGATTTTACTTGAGATAAGCTGTCATAAAACTAGCTCAAGAAATTGTTTTGTGAGCAAAAAGAAAAAGAAAATCTTGACAAATCCACAGGTTGGGGAAATGAGATTGGAATGGGCAGAGAGAGTGGGAGGTAGGAAATAGGGGAAAAATGTGAAGAGGGATAAAAAAGTCAGCAAAATGAAGGGTCTGCTAGGAAGTGAAGCTGATTATTCTTGCCTTGATCATGTGCACACACATCTCTTACAACAAGGGAAGTCTCCCTCTTAGATTTACATAGAAATCTGATAGGGACCAGTCTTCAATGGAAGCCTTTCCTATTCCCCAAAACAAAACCAGCAAGGATAGTCCATTCTGAAAGATTTCACTTATTTGGGCCCAAATTACCACGGCTCACTTAGGAGAGCCGTCCCTAGTGTGTTCCTCAGAACCAGCATGAGGAATGTGTTAGGTTTTTTTTTCAGTCTGTCCAAACTCTCAATGGGATACAGGCACCATCAAATGCAGATTGACATCTATTTGCAGCACAACTAGCAAAGGCAGTTTCATTCTGAATTATTTAACATGGCAACATTTTGCACATATAAATCATGTCCAGCTTTATTAGATTAGGCCAATTGAAGAAATATATACACCTGCCTGTCATGTAAAGCCCTTCATCTTGGGGAGTGGACTCCCCAGGGGGACATCTCAGGAGGTAAATTGAATACTGAGTGGTTTATCTTGTGATGGGGCTTGACTTGGAAATTGAAATTCCTGCATGGACATCGAATTTCACATCAAAAATGTGATCCTACTTCATCTCTCTTGGTTACCAGGGTACTAATCACTCAAGAAACATAGATTTACATGACTATGGCCGTCCTGTGGCCTTTATGTTGGAGCCAGGTCCTGTCAATGTGATAATATTCGTAAAGCCCTTTGAGGTCTTCAGATGAAAGGCATTCTACAAACACAAACTATCGCTTGCATAAATCAGCCAAGTAGCTGGATATTATTTCTTTCCATCTCTGGGTTTGCCAGAATGAGACAGGAGACAGCAAACGGTCCACAGCGAGACAAAAGGATAGAGATTAATAGGCAACTGCGTTTTAATCAGATAAGATCTGATGATGCACAGTTGATCGGCCTGATTTCTATTATGAGGGGGAAGAGTACACCCAGGGTTGTTCTCATTGTACTCAAAATCTCAGAGGAAAATCTCTTTCATAAAACAGGCTGCATCTCAAATGCTTTCCCTAATATAAGTCCGGGGGGGGGGAGCACTTAGTGCCACATATGGGACAGCACTAAGAAAATGAGATTGCATTTCTCCTCCCTCCTGGTCCCCCCTTTTTTATGAAAACCCAAAACCTTGTTAAAGGGAGAAACTATGCATCTGAAAAGAAAAACACGATGAGGAGACCCAGGGCCATTATTCTGGAGAGCCGAGAGGTGGAGAATGAAAAAGCCATTGGTCTCAGTTTTACTGCCACAATGGCCTTTTATGAGAGGGATTAGATACGCCAAGAACTGGTGCAGCAGTCACTGGTGCCCCAACACAGTCTGGAAAAAGGACGATAAAAATCAGTTTGTCGTAAGGTTAAATCACCAAAGACTTCCTAGATTGGCTTTTCAGATTGTTTTTCCTTTGGAAAGAAGATGAAAAAGGAAAGAAATATGGGCCAAAGCTGATTTTCTCCCCCCTTTCTCTTTTTCTTCCCCCTCGGTGCAAGATGTAGCGTTGAGAAAACATGTTGAGCGAGTGGAGCATTAAAAAGATCAGTCTTTGGCTGTTGAATGAAAGGCTGTTGTACGTGTGACTCACATACTAAATGGAAACCTGCCTTCAAAGCCTATTTTACTGCCTAATTATATATACACAAAATGTAGCTGTCTGTTTCAATCAAATCATAGGAAAAGGAATAAAATTCCTCTAAAGATGCAATTTTCATGGTTTGTCATAACCTTAGAAACACTGCTAATGCAGAGGGAGGAAGAGCAGCTGCGCGGTCCAGATAAGGTTCCAGTAATTGTTTTTCTTTTAATTATTACTTTATAAAGACATTATACCTCCTACTCTGAAGAAGGAAAATTAGTGTCCTCTGTCTCCTCTTTTTTTTCCCCCCCTCCCTTCCCATTTTCACACCAAGCTTGTTGATATGCGTTTCCGTGGTGGCTAGAAGCCAGCATAGTTATGGAAATAATATTTAAGTAACCACCAGAACTACAGCTTTCAGAGGGTTCCAGGGAGGAAGCCTTTTCCAAATTTATGTTTTGAACTGAGTAGAGGTTTCCAAAGCACAAAACAGAGCGCCAGGGATCAAGAAAAAGTGCTTAGACCGACACCATTTCTACTCAGCTTTCAGGGAAACCGTTTCTGTGCATAACAGCTAATATATTTATTTTTAAAAAACTATTAATCGCAGAAACCTTTTCATTGTCATTCTCACTGAAGAATGATGTAATAAAATACACAAAAGTCTTTCCCCTTAACATTTTAGATGTACAGATCTTTTTTTGTACGATAACCGAAACTGTAAAGTTTAATAAACCATTACTAATTTACATATTTTCATAGATTCAAATCATTAAAATGAATGATATTTTAATGGCTTAATATATATCTAATTGCGGGTTAAAATTTTGTAACACTGGAGTTGGCATTGAACATACTAC
This sequence comes from Saccopteryx bilineata, assembly GCF_036850765.1. Classification (NCBI taxonomy): domain Eukaryota; kingdom Metazoa; phylum Chordata; class Mammalia; order Chiroptera; family Emballonuridae; genus Saccopteryx; species Saccopteryx bilineata. The sequence continues at coordinate 256,955,758 of NC_089493.1, forward strand.
GGGGGGAGTCCAAGTGCTTAATTCAGGGAGTATTGCCAGCTACTAACACTTCAGAGGGAAACAGAGCTTATCGCTGAATGAGCACATTGATTATCTTATAATATGCGTGTTTTTTTAAAAAAGTGTAATTTTAACTACACCTACCACTCTTCTCTTTAATCTCCTCCCACCACCAATTCTGTCTCCAGCCTCATTAAGTGTGGAACCTGCTGTGTGAATCTACGGAGTAAACAATTTGGTTATGAATTCTATGATGATTAAGCAGGTATGATCATAAAGTTATTCTCAATGACTCTGACAAATCCTGGGTCATGAGAGATATATAGAAACTGAGAAACAAGCAAGAACTAAATAAGGCTAATGCTCTAGAAAGCACCGCCTACATCTCAAATGCCAAAATGGGATTTGTGACCTGTTAAAAACAAATAGGCACAATTGTTCATAGTAGCACTATTCACAATAGCCAAAAAGTGGTAACAACCCTAATGTCCATCAGCAGATGACTGGCTAACCTAATTGCTACACACACACACACACACACACACACTATTCAGCTCTAATATGAAAAATGTAACGATACATGTCACAATGTGGATGAACCTCAAAAACATATTAAGCAAAGAAACCAGACACCAAAGGTTGTGTACTATCTGACTTCATTCATATGAAATATTCAGGATAGGTAAACCCACAGACACAGACAGCTAATTGGTGGCTGGTGGTTGTCAGGGTCGGGGGAGAGAAGGGGGTGTAAATGTTCAACGGGTAAAGGGTTTTATTCTGGAGTGCTGAAAATGTTGTGGAACTAGACAGTGGTAAGCAACACTGTGAATATACTAAATGCCACTGAATCATTCACTTCCAAATTGTTAATTTTATGTTTTGTCCATAAACATGAAAAAATATCCATGAAAAGATAACTGTGATCACATCTTCACTCAGCTTATTCATTTATGACTTCGAGGAGCATCTATTTACCACCGACTATGCGTCCGACAGTGAGGGAGCGCCGGAGATGTAATGTTGAGTCAGCTAGGCACGCTTCATGGAGCCTGCATTCTAGCTGGGGGGGGGGGGAACAAACGAGGCCAACAGAGTCAGGGATGAACACACAGGGTTATCTGACAGAGATGACTAAATCAGTGGTGTGGGCTACATCAGCTGAAGGGGCCCAGGAAGGCCTTTCCACGGAGATGATATTTAAGTTCAGACTTGAAAAATAAAAAGTCATACATGGGTGGAAAACTCCTGTAAAAGAAAATAACGTGCGGAGTATGAGTTTGTCGCGTTATAGGAACAGGAAGCAGTCCACTGTGGTAATCAACATGAGTTGGGGTAAACGTAAAAGGTGAAGTCAGGGAGATTAGCACGAACCAGGTCATGTAGGACCTCGTAGGCCATGTCCAGAAATTTGGATTTTATTCTAATTGGGATAGGAAGACACTGAAAAGTTTTAGCAGAAAAGTGATGTGCATTTTTCTTTTAAAATGTTTATTTCATTGAGTTTTAGAGAGAGCGGATGGGAGAGAGAGAGAGAGGTAGAGACAGAGACAAGAAGATCAATCTGTTCCTTCTGGTGCCTGACTGGGGATCAAACAGGCAACCTCTGTGCTTAGGGACGATGCTCTAACCAACCAAGCTATCTGCCAGAGTGTGATGTGCATCATTCAAAAGATCACTGTCACTGTCAAATGGAGAATCAATCAGGGGGTGGGGAAGCACAGTGTAGAAACAAACAGATGCTTTAGCAGGCTACTGTAGTCATCCAGACCCGAGAGGATGATGGTCTGGACTAGGGTGTTGGCAGAGAAGATGGAGAGCCAAGATCTATTCTGGATGTAGAGCTACCAGATCCTGTGATTGGATCAGGTGGGTAGACGGCTGATCAGAGGGAAACATCAAGGATGACCTCTAAGATTTAGGCCTGGGGATCTGGGTAGACAGTGATACTTCCAGAGATGAGGCTGTGTTAATTATATATCACTGCTGTAACAAATTACCACAAATTTAGTAGCTTAAAACAACACAAATGTATTATTATCTTATAGTTCTGTAGGTCAGAAATCCAACAGGAATCTCACTGGGCTGAATAAAACCCAAGTGTGAGCGGGGCTGTGTCCAGTTGCAGAGGCTCTCGGGGAGAATCTGTCTCCTTGCCATTTCTAGCTTCTAAAGACCATCCATGATTTTTGGCTCATCTCATAACATTTCATTTGCAACTCATCTCTCTGAACTTCCTCCCGTCATCACATCTTCCACTGTCCATAGTTGGGAAAGTTCCTCTGCTTCCAAGGGTTAGACTGGGTGCCCTTGGATAATCATACTGCTATATCTTTAGGTTTCTTTTTTCATTGTCGCATAACCTCTCTTCTGCCTTTTAAGGAACCTTAGGATTATATTGGGTACACCAGATAATCCAGGATAATTTTTCCCATCTCAAAGTCCTAATCTTAATCACATCTGTAAAGTCCTTTTGTTACAGAAATTTGTAAGTGGACATCTTTGGGAGGGTCATAACGCTTTCTACTACAGGGATCACTGGGAGAGGACTAGATTTGAAGTGATAAAGATTTAACTTGAAGATGACTGAGACACATTTGATGTGGATGTTGGATCTCCAGGTGCAGATACGTGTAAAGTTGAGGAAAGAGGTCTGGGCTCACTCACAGGTATAAATGTAGAAGTTGTGCTATTCACAACAATGGCACTAGGTAAAAGCATAATGAGATCGAGAAGGAAGTTGAGGATCACAACCTGAAGCACTCCAGAATTTAGAATTTGGGTCAAGTAGGGAGAGCCCGACAAAAAGGCAATAAGAGGCAATCAGTGAATTAGGAGGCAAAACAGAAAGGAATGTGGTATCTGAGAATTTAGCAACAAAAGAAAAACATTTTAAGAAAGCCTTTCTTCTTGTAGTGTAGAGAGAGAATGAGAGTAGGTCTGAGAAATGACCTTTGGATTTGACAAGAAAACCACTGTTGAACTTACTAAAAGATGTTTTGTGGTGTCAGGTTGAGTATGAGGTAAGAAAATGGAGATTATAAGATTAGATAATGTTCTGAGGATGTTTGTATATGAAGAGGAAGAGAAACTGGAGACCATTTTTGGAGGTATTTGTAAAATCAGAGGAGAGTTTTGTTGGTTTGTTTTTTAAATAAGATAAGATATATTAGGTGGGCAGTTCTCCAAAATGTGGTCTTCAGACCAGCAGCCTCTGCAGCAACTGGGAACTTGCTAGAAGTGCAACGTATTGGCTCCTACTCCAGACCTGTTGATTAAGACAGCATCGGTATGAGACACAGCAATCTGTGTTTTAATGAGCCCTTTGGGTGATTTTTGACACAAAATCGGGTTTGAGAAGCAATACTGCAGTGGTAATGGCTATGGTCTAATGAAGAAGGAAGACATTACAGAAGAGAGGGAATGCCTGGAGCCTGCAAGACGATGAGAGAGATGATAGGAGTCCCAATCAAGGGTGGAATATGCATTGAATTAGGGATGTTTCCCCCTGGAAACAAAACAGTCTCTTTTTAGAGGTAAAATAAAGAAGGTGGATCCAGGTGTCGGTAAGGCTGTAGGTAAATCAACAAGAAGATGAAAACAAGTTGTGGTTAATTACTTTCTTTTTAAAAAATGAAATTGGTTAAATGGGTAGGTATAAAATGGAATGCTGTGAACACTGGATATCTTAATTTCAGCAAGACATATGACAGATTGCTATTGATGTGCTCAGAAAGGGTAGGGATATGAAAAGTGGAGAACAGGAAAGTTGAGTGGGTGTGTAGCTGGTTAAACCCAGAAGGAGACTTGTAGGATAGATTAGAGGCAGTTCTCCGCATTAGCATCTCCCTGTCCAGCATTTACCATCTACTTTGCTGAAGACAGAGGAAGTGTAATTATTAAATGCCAGATTGCTTCAAAACTGAGAAAGTGAGACAATCTTGTTGATGGCATCATGTAAATTCCGAAACATCTTAGCAAATCAGAACAAACCAGAAACTGAAGATTAAGATTAACTGAATAAAGACAGAATTTATATATGTTATTTAAAATTTTATTTTTGGTGACAATTTTGAGATAAGACTAAGATTTGGATTAATAGTAGTTTGATGGAGAAAATCCTAGGAACCTTAGTTACCTACAAGTTCCATATGAGCCAAGAAGTTTAATCTTGCATTAATAAAAGTGAAGTAACCAAATCAAGAGATACTTCGGTCTTTCCTAGTGGTCACAGAAGATACCCAGGGGATTGTGTACAGTACCGGAGGACTAGAGGACTTCCCGCATCTAAATACGGGTGAGTGCACTGAAAAGTCTGGAAGTCATAGTAGAAAAGGGAGTTTGAAGTGACTGGATCGCATTTCATCATGCAGCAAGTAATCCTTGAGCCAGACAAAGCTGCATGTGCTGAGTACAGAGTAGAAATCTAGACAAAGCCCTTATTCTGTCTCATGCTATTTATAATCTAGTGGATAGATGAAAACAGAGCATAAACAAGAAAATAAATGAACGAAGCCGATAACTTTAGATAGTGGTCATTCCCTAAGCAAATTCAGATCATGTTGTTCAACTTGAACACGATGTGTCAGTAAGATAAACACCAACCAATGCCTCCACTGAGCATTCCATTGCTCCATAATGAGATTTGAATTGACCTCATCCCACACTCTTTCCATTTCTATGCCCTACTGACCTATCTAACAAAGAGGAAGAAACAGGTTTAGTTTTCACAATAATGCTATATTCCGTATATTGCTCTCTCCATTTCATAGAGAAATAAGGGAGTCTGTTTTGCAGACGGCTGCAGTGATTCCTCCTATTCCCATACTAGTGCGTCTTTGCAACGTGACTTTGCCTTTCCTCCCATCCAGAAGTAGAGTTCACTTCTCCATTATTTGAGTCTGGTTTTGGCTGTGACATTTGCTTTGACCAATGGAACATTACAAGTGTGTGCAGAGGTTTGTAAAGTGCTTGCACATGGGTTTGTTTTCTTTCAGCTGTGGCTGCAACCTGAGATCATTGTGTGAACAAGCCCGAGCTAGCCAGCTGGAATGGTAACAGGGAGGAGGACAAAGGTGCCCTGGACACACATGTGAGTGATACTACCTTAAACCAGGCCACCTCATTTGAGCCATTGTATGACTTCATCTGCCTGGGTGACTCAGGAGAGGCCAGAAATACTACCCAGTAGAGCCTCATCCAGATTTCTCACCCATACAATAATAAGCAAAGAATAAAAGTTACTGTTTCAAATTCTGCTAATTTCAGGCTGCTCTGTTCCACCGTGATAAATCAATAATTGCTAGAGGGAGGTTCAGAGAGTTGCTCAGAACCTCACAGGAAGTAAGGTGTCTGAGCTGGGATTCCAACCCAGGTATGCTAACTGCACTGCCTCTTCGCTTGCCAGCACGTACACTACTTCCCCCAGAGTGTCCCAAAAGAGCCGTCGACAAGGTTAAATGATACGTGAGTGAAGAATGCGATGCATGACTGCACACTGAGCGATGACCCAGGCTTAGGGAAGCAGTTCTCAGAAGAACTGGGTGTGTGGCAATGCGGTTTGCTTCTTAGGTTGAGCAATGCTTATAAAGTCCTTCACCAAAACACAGGTTTGCCTTAGATTTGGAAAAACCTCTGACCCACTTTTCTCTGCCTCTAGAAAACAAAATATCTCTGCTAGATGACTTTTTCCATCCTTGATAAGTCTCCAGACAACCACATAAGACATGCTCTGGGAAATGGCCCTGTTCCTTCTGCTCTCGGGGCTGTTGGGCAAGATTGTTCTGGGTGGCCAGAATGGTAGCACAGAAGGGCTGGAAGAGTGGTGAGCTCTGTAATAAGGATAATCATCTGGAAAATCACAAGTAACTTTGCATTTATTTATTTATTTTAATTTTATTTATTCATTTTTAGAGAGGAGAGAGACAGAGAGGGAGAGAGAGGAGAGAGAGACAGAGAGAGAGAGAAGGGGGGAGGAGCTGGAAGCATCAACTCCCATATGTGCCTTGACCAGGCAAGTCCAGGGTTTCGAACCGGTGACCTCAGCATTTCCAGGTCGACGCTTTATCCACTGCGCCACCACAGGTCAGGCTGCATTTATTTATTTTTTAAAAGGGATCAGAAAAGGGAATTTGAAGGGATTAGAGAAGGCAGAAGAGGCAGAGACCAACTCCGTCTATCCCTAACATTTCCACTGGTCCTACAGGTTGCTGAAGAATGGTCCTGGATGGTCATCAGCACTCATGTCTGAGGAAGCCTAGATCCCTTCTGAGAAGCCAAGGATACCATATGTACGGTGCAAACATATCGAGCGTTTAGTGTGTGTAAAGCACAGCAGATGTTCAGAAAAATGGCAATCTGTGTTTGTGTGTGCTAGGTGTGCAGTGACCTCTGGCTTGGACACTGAAAGCTGAGTCCCTGGGCAAGTCTATCTGTCACTCAGTAAGTTTCTGGAGGGAAGCCCCAAGCAAAAGATTTAAGTGAACCCAGCTACAGTAAACAAGTTTTTATATCAGCACAAATAAAACATAAATCTATTATTCTGGACAATTTAAAGCTATTAAAAAACTAGAAGTAGGCTTATGGCTAGACTTTCTCTGATTTGGAGTATCTGGAACATTACAACGTGAAAAAAAATGGGGAAAGCATGGGCTCCGGGTCAGAGAAAACTGGGATCGTATCCTAGTTACAATGCTGAGTGATCTTGCAGTCCGGGACTTTGAAGGCCACACAACTGTGTGAGAACTAAACTGTGTAAGTGCTAACTGATTTTGAGTACGAAATAATGTAATGTATGTAAAGGGCTTAGTACATTGCCTGATTCCTCATTTGTCCTAAATATGTTGTCAGTTCCTGAGTATGTTCTCCTTTTTAAAATACATTAATCCAATATTTTTGTTATTGTTATTATTTTTTTGAATAGCAGAAATGCAACATTCTTAGGGATATAAAGGGGAGGAATACTTCTAAAAATAAACCTTTATGTTACAACATGGGTGAACCTTGAAAAATATTTTGCTAAGTAAAATAAGACACAAGAGGACAAATAATGCGTGATTCCACTTATGTGAGATACTTAGAATAGGCAAGTTCCTAGAGAAAATAAGCAGACCAGAAGCTACTAGGGTTTGCAGGGAGAAAGGGGTGAGGGGTTATTATTAAACAGGTACACTGTTTCTGTATGGGATGATGAAAAAGTTCTGGACAGGGATAGTAGTGATGGTTGCACAACACTGAATATTCTTAATGCCACGAAACAGTACACTTAAAAATGATTAAAGTGGTAAGTTTATTCTATGTATATTTGACCACAATAAAAACAAACAAACAAAATGTGCTAAATATTATGTGTCACTGAGGATGGTGTCAAGTCACTTGGGAGCTTAGCTTTGAATGTTAATTACTTCCCTTTAATATCCATTCTCCTTGTCCCCATCTCCATATCAGGTTAAATGAGAATTGATGGATTAGGGAAGCAGTTGGCTCCAACTCCACACTTAGAGGTCAAGTTCTCAAAAAGGCTGAGCTTATCCATTCTCTCACCGACTCCACTGGGGTCTATCATACTCTAAACTGGAATACACATCTAGAAGAACGTGACTAGGAGATGCCCCACTAGGCACAAAAGCTACATATAGGGGATGTGTTAGCATTGGTGACTACATCAGGATTCTTGCAGTTATGACAAGAAATCTCACTTAATAGTTGACAATATCACAATAACAAATTTTGTATAGTGACAGACTTATGGTGGTGATCACATCATAAGCTGTATGTGTCGAATTACTATGTTGTATACTTGAAACTGATGCGTTATTCTATGTCAACTGTACTTTAATAAAAGAAAAAGCACATACATACATAAATAAATGTTCCTCACAAATTCCATTCAATCAGGCTTAAACATCAACAATAACAACGGCAACAAAAATGGAACTTATGGGCTTATGCAACTGCATTAGTCCTGGCCTTGTCAGAGGCTTACTCCACTGCTCCCATGATATCACTAAGAACTTGGGGGTTTTCTGCCCCTATTTTGTCCACCTCCTTGTTGTCTTCATCTTCAGGCTCCATATGATGGGACTAAATACCTCCAGGCTCCCAGCTCCCAGTGCCAAAACACCTGAGGCAGTTCCGAACCTCAACCTCACATCCCAACATCCAGAAAGAAGATGGACTCCTTCGGTAGCTCTCAAGATGAGACAAGTTTCAGTGAACATCTCTTCACACCTAATTGGTTTTGACTGGGTCACATGCCCATCTCTGAGCTAATCACTATGACTAGGGAGATGGGAATACCAACTCTCTGGGCTGGAGTCACGCCATGGCTACATAGTAGCCTCTTTGTGAATGGTTCCCTCTGGAGCTGTACACAACCCAGCCTGCACTGCCAATCACAAAAGCAACCTGAGAATTTATCTCATCTTCTTACCAAAAGAATTAATATGTTGGTTGCAAGGACTGTGTCACCATTTCATACCCACTCATAGAGTATGGCACAGTATGGCTGCTTAGTAAGTTCTTATTGAATAAGTGCATTATTGTGTGTGTGAACAAAAAACTAGTTGGAATGCATAAACTTTCCAAAAAAGGTGTTTCTGAGTTCTACACATACTACTGATTTCTCCAATAACTTCTTGCTATAGGACAATAACCGGTTCTTTTTTTTAAAAGATTTTATTTATTCATTTGAGAGAAGAGAGAGAGAGATAGAGAGAGAGAGAGAGAAGGGAACACAAAGAGGAAGGAGTAGGAAGCATCAACTCCCATATGTGCCTTGACCGGGTAAACCTAGGGTTTTGAACTGGCGACCTCAGCACTTCAGGTCAACACTTTATTCACTGTGCCACCATAGGTCAGTTTTTTTTGTTTGTTTTTTTGTTTTTTGTTTTTAATAAGTATTTGATTCTTTTTTTGTGAGAGACAGAGAGAGATCGGGAGAGGGACAGACAGACAAGAAGGGAGAGAGATGAGAAGCATCAATTCTTCATTGCGGCACCTTGATTGGGGGGCTACAGCAGACCAAGTGACCCCTTGCTGGAGCCAGTGACCTTGGACTCAAGCTGGTGAGCCTTGCTCAAACCAGATGAGCCTGCGCTCAAGCCGGTGACCTCAGGGTTTTGAACCTGGATCCTCCGCATCCCAGTCCAACGCTCTATCCACTGCACCACTGCCTACAATAACCAATTCTTACATTTGCAGTATTAATGAAGGTGAGGTCAAACATAGATAGATACAATTTCAACCTTCTGTTCTATTAGAAGGTGACACCTTTGTATGCCACATTTACTACATCTACGTTTTAGTCTTTGAAATGCAGCACTCCATAAGCAAAAACTAAGCTCTTACCTGGGCCTTCTCTTCATACTCAACACTGAAAAACAGCCATGAACTCTAATGTTTTGTTTTGTGTAAGAGTACTAGTTAGACTATAAACACTGACTTTGTATTTTTATGATTTAATTTCTCCTTTTTTATAGAAATATAAAATATACTTTTAAGAATAAATCTGCCTGACCTGTGGTGGCGCAGTGGATAAAGTGTCGAACTGGAATGCTGAGGTCGCCGGTTCAAAACCCTGGGCTTGCCTGGTCAAGGCACATATGGGAGTTGATGCTTCCTGCTCCTCCCCCTGTTCTTTCTCTCTCTCTCTCTAATAAAAATGAATAAATAAAATCTAAAAAAAAGAATAAATCTAATAGAGCCCTGACCAAATAGTTCTGTTGGCTAGAGCGTTATCCCGAAATGCAGAGGTTGTGGGTTCCATCCTCAGTCAGGGCACATACAGGAACAGATCAATGTTTTTCTCTCTCTCTTTCCCTTCCTGTTTCTCTGAAATGAATTTTTAAAAAAGGTTAAAAAGAATAAATCTAATGGAAGTGTAGGATGGTGATATGGAAGTATGTAGACCTGTCACATACAATATAAGAACATATTTAAATATGCATATTATGAATATTTAAAACTGCAATGGTTCAAAATAACATTAGTCTCTTATATGAAACATTACTCTTTAAATATAAGCCCACTAGCTTCATAAATACAGATTGAATTATATATATAAGCAACCAAAGGTGAAATGTTTTTAATATTTATTCCTAAATTACTCTTTTAAAATTATTTTGTGTGCTAAGTTTACTTTTCATTTAGAAAGAGAAAAGTGTAAAAATTCCTCAGGCTCCTAATACTTTTTTCAATGTGAAAACAATCATATGAATGAGGAATAATTCCCTTCCCAGAAACTCTTCCCTAGACTTTTTTTCTTTTTCTACCTTCTGTTCTTAGACATTCTCATCTTCCCATATGACTTAACCAAGTATAAGTTAATAATTTTCAAAGCAATGTATCCACTCTTATTGTGCCATAATATTTTGCCCAACATTATATAATAGAAATCATCATTTTAATGTTCCCATGACTTCAGATGCTTTGCTTAATGGCATTATCATCTGTATATTCAACCAACCCAGCTAAATCCCTTGGAATCTTCTTAGATTCCCTTTCTCCGTGAGCTACCTCACCTTCAGCTTCCTTCTGGAACTCAGTTGACTATTCCTGTCACATCTGTCACATTATGTATGCTCTTGCTCTAGTCTATGGTGAAATTTAAGCTGCTATCACTTTTCACTTTTCTGGGTTACTTTCTCCTCCTATATTTTTTTTTCCTCTTAAAATTTTCCACAGAGAGAAAGAGAGAGAAGAGAGCAGCATTAACTCGCCATTCCATTCAGTCTTGTACCCACTGTACTCACTGATTACTTCTCATATGTGCCTTCACTGGGGATCAAACCTGCCAACTTGGCGCGCAGGGATGATGCTTTATCCACAGAGCCACCCAGCCAGGGCCTCTCCTCTTCTTTGAAGACAGGGATCCTAGTTTCTTACCTGCCCTTAACCCAAGTTATAATCAGTTTCTAATACAATCTCATTATTCAAATTCTCCTACTTTGAATTCTTCACAGACTTCTCCTCGCTTATAAAATAAAGTACGTGTTCAGGGGCTTCTGCTCTCAGGCCCTAAATTACTATACAACCTCCTCTTCTGCTGTTCTTTTCAGCTCTTCGCCAAGAGCCTTCTGCGCCAGCGCCAACATCACTGATGAGTCTGAGAACACTCACGAGACCTTTGTTGTTTCCTCTACCTGGACTAGTTTCTCACCTTTCTTCCCTGTACAGTTCACTTCAGAAAAGTTGTTTCGGACTATCCACCACAATAAATCATTCCCTCCGCTATCCAGACTGTGCATGTCTGGAACCAACCTTCCTGGATGGACCCTGTGCTTCTCGGAGGAGGTGGGAGAGGAAGGACTGGGCTTCATCATTTTTGTATGGACAGATCCCAGCCTGGTGGTTCGCAGGCATGAAAAAAAAAAGTTTAGTGAATGACTCTCCCTGTTGAATGCTCATAAAGACCTTACATTTGACCTAGAAAGTCCCAGAAATAGGAAAAAGGAAACGTGCAAATTCATAGCGGTTGTATGGACCACAGGCAGTAAAAGCCAGCGAGGTGGAAAGCCAGGCTGCCGCAGAGTAAGCCCGTGGGCTACAGTCCCTTCTCTGTCTTTTAAGAAATGTCTCATTTGAGATCCCTTTCACGTGCTCCCCTTCCAAGGTTTAATGTACGTGATTAATCTTGACTCGCCTTAATACTGCTAGGAATGTGGCAATGACCTCAGCTGAACACTGGCAAAGTGATTAATGTTACATGAACTGGACGAGCTTTTTTTTTTTTTTTTTTTTTTCTTTCCTCTAGATCCTGAATAAACACATTCATGCAAGATTCAGTTGCAGACCTTTGCTCGATAGAAAATGTACCATGATTTCAAAGAGTAATGTTTCAGATGCAATAAACAACGTTAAAGGAAACATGGCTCTTGTTAAGGAAAATGCTGTTTCAGGCTAAAGTCCCAGGGATCATAAAAGATATATGATGCAATAAACAAAATGAACCACAGGCAGACAGGTCCATTCCATGACTAACCACTGATTGAATTTTCCAACACTCCTGGACTTTCTGAGAGATAAACTATTCAAAACAGCTCCACGTTAAATATAAGGCTGTCATTTCTTTTTTATGTTTCTAGTGAGGTTCAAGAACAGTAGAGAATCCCCCCCTTTCTTTTCTTTTCTTCCCCCCCCCCCGCACCCCCATTGGTTGTTTGTGTTTTTGAATTTTTTATGATGTGGGAAGACTGGCAAACAGTTGCTATGATTGTCAAATGCCTTAAATCAAGAAGAGAAAATGCAATAAAACACAGTTTCCATGGTAACGCATTGTAACCTAGTACCTCTGGATTATGAGCCAGCTCACATCTATGATCATTACTTGTTGACAGGCATAAATTGAGCCTAAAAGCATGAATTTTAGAGATAAAACCGGAATGTGGAGCTAAGTTATAAAAATGTTTAAATATTTCCAAGGTAGTGGTGGCAAATCAGCACTGGTTAGATCACTATTTAAATAATATTAATAAACTCAGTGCAAACACTTAAAAAATTTACAAGCTTTCCTCTAAGGGTGGTATAACAGATTTGTATATCCTCTTGAGGCTCCACGTGGCAGCCAACGCGTTTTTTTTGGTAGGCTTAGAAGAAGTCCAATGTTAGCAATTACATGGAATGATTAGATGCTTTAATGGAAGAATGGTTCCAATATGGAAATGATTCTTAACAATCTTGGGAGAAAGGACCTAAAACTATCTTGGGACATAAATATACAATGTTTCTCAGTAGACATAATTTCATTTTTTTTTTAATTAAAAAAGACAAATAAAACATGAATGATCACATTAAAATGTTTTCATACATGCTTCTTTGGCACGTTCACTCCCATGTCCTCATTAGAAGCACGCAAACTTCTGTCAGACATCTTAAGGTTTTAAAAAAAGAGATTGTCTTGTGTATATGGCCGCCTCCAGCTGGCTTGGGCGGTTACTCATTAACCAATACAATCAACAATCAAAAGACCTTTTTTTTTTTTTTTTTTTTTTAACAAAGCTGTTTGTTAACGCTTCTCAATATATTTTTCTGACCATCAAAATCATCTGCTATGCTATGTTTTAATAGGCTATGATACGAAAATAAAGGATTGGTTTCTTTTCTCGACATCTAGACTTTATAAAAAAGTCTACTTTATTTCCCTGCTAACTTTGAAGCTGAGCTTCTTGGCTACCACTTTAACAGCAAGAGCCAGAGGAGCAAGAGAGAGACAGGAAGTTTTCACTCAAGGCTTGACTTTCACTGTCTTGAGCTTCAGGGTTGGGGGTGGGGGTGGGTGGGTTTGAGAGTGATAAGCAGGTCTCAGTTGCCACTTCTGTACCATGGGATTAGACCTACTTCCTAAGGTTGTTATAAGGACTTCCTGAGATGGATACATGCAGGGAACAGAGAACACTTCTTGGTGCATAGCGAGCCCTCCAGGAAGGTCAAGGCCTATGGTCCTGGTCAGTGTCCCCGTGTGCCTCACACCTAGAGGTGCCTAGTAAATGTTTGTTAAATTGAATCAGCTTACTTGTTCGACTGGATATTAAAAGAGTTTATTATAATCACTTTTGCTGGACTATGTAACATTTTCAGTAAATTGGAGTAGATAGGCTTTTATTTTTTTTGTGCTGTTCTGCTCAGAGATTCACAAAACACCTGTTAATAGAGCTTGTGGAGTTATGCAAGAATCCTGTTGCCGGTGTTACTAATTTGTACAATTAAACCCCTGGGAATGCTGCATGGTATCTGGACCAATGTAACACAGACTTGTGTTTAACCTATTGACCTGGGAAAGGCATGGACGTAAGAATCTGCCATACTTTCCAGCAGTGGCTCAGAAATAGGCTAGTGACTTCTGTTTTCTCAGCTCTTTTTCTTTTTTTTTTCAGTCCAGCTTTTTAAGACTATAATCATTTTAAGAATGAAGAAAAACAGTTTTCTTCCATCCTAATTGCTACAGACCCTGGATTGTGTCAACATGGTGTTTAGTTTGTCTAATAATTTTAAGATATTTACCTAGGCATATCCAGCTCTCAATACTCAATATTATTTGACATTCCTTATTTTCTTTTTAAATAAAACTCTAGTTATTTTCTTTTTACTTTCCTCATTGCATACCTCCCCAATGTATTCCTCTTTTTAATCTGATCTCTATTTTTAAAACTCTTAGCCAGCATCCTTGTCCAGTAGACATGAAGAAAAGAAAGGCTGTCATATGATATCCTGTTAGTTTTTAACAGCATCCTAACATGAGAAACTGCTGAAGCATCATGAGTGCATGGAAAGCCATCAATAAATGTTGGTCCCCTATTCCAAAGGAAGGAGTTTCCTAGCTTACAGCAAGGTGTTTCCTGGTTTAAAGGAAAAGTGTCTATCTTTTCTCTTTCTCAGGTTAACCCTTCAGCCTGTATGCTGAGTTTGTTTCTTACAATCTTCCCTGGATCCTGGCTCTATCAGCTCTTTCCATTCCTCTATTTTCAGGATGTTTCTCTTTTCTGATTCTTCCACATGATGATCTTTTTTCTTCCCAACCTAGTCATCCTCCAAAGTTCTTATCTCAATAAAGGCATCATCATTCTATTCAGAAATTTAGCAATTATCTTTAATACATTCCTTTTCGCCTGACCTGTGGTGGCGCAGTGGATAAAGCGTCGACCTGGAAATGCTGAGGTTGCCGGTTCGAAACCCTGGGCTTGCCTGGTCAAGGCACATATGGGAGTTGATGCTTCCTGCTCCTCCCCCTTCTCTCTCTCTCTCCCTCTCTCTCTCCTTTCTAAAATGAATAAATAAAATAAAAATAAATAAAAAAAATACATTCCTTTTCATCTTCCCTGTCCCCCTACCTCCTGCCCACATACAATCCATCTTTGTCAATCTTTTTTCTCCATTCACTTCTCGCCATCTCCTTTCTCATTGCCCTACTTTGGGTTTGGGTTTGGGCTCCATGGGACAGGGGATTGTGGTTGAAAACTGAGCTAGCAGCCCTGACCAGTTGGCTCAGTGGTAGAGCATTGGCCCAGCATGTGGATGTCCCAGGTTTAATTCCTGGTCAGGGCATACAGGAGAAGCAACCATCTGCTTCTCTACTCCTCCTTCTCTCTCTCTCTTCTCCTCCCACAGCCATGGCTTGATTGGTTTCAGCACATTGGCCATGTGTGCTGAGTATAGCTCTATGGAGCCTCTGCCTCAGGTGCTAAAAATAGCTCAGTTGTAAGCATGGCCCCAGATGGTCAGAGCATCATCCCCAGAGGGGGTTGCAGGCTGGATCACAGTTGGGGTGCATGGGGGATTCTGTCTGTATATTTCCCCTCTTCTCACTTGGAAAAAAAAAAGAAAAGAAAAAGAAAAATGGGCTAGTATAGTGCTTGAAAAATAGTGGTACGATAATGCTTTTTAGGATATGTTCCAATGTTTGGGGGAAATAAATACATTTAGAATGTGGAAGAAAAAAAAAGAATGTGGGGTGGAGGGTTGCAGGGGATTCCTTCATAATTGTATTCTTGTGTTTAGGATTGTTGTTATTATACTCTCACTTTGGACAAATAGCCCTGGAAAAATTTTCAGGGCTCACTGTAGGAGGTATATTTAATTTGTAACAATTGTTTAGTGCAGTGGTCCCCAACCTTTTTTGGGCCACGGACTGGTTTAATGTCAGAAAATATTTTCACAGACCGGCCTTTAGGGTGGGACAGATAAACGTATCATGTGACTGAGACAAGTGTCAAGAGTGAGTCTTAGATGGATGTAACAGAGGGAAACTGGTCATTTTTTAAAAATAAAACATTGTTCAGACTTAAATATAAATAAAATGGAAATAATGTAAGTTATTTATTCTTTCTCTGCAGACCGGTACCAAATGGCCCACGGACCGGTACCGGTCCGCAGCCTAGGGGTTGGGGACCACTGGTTTAGTGGATCCCAATGTTCCACTAAAGAAACACTATTTTTTTTTTATAAGACTCTGACTTTTTCATAGTCCCTTTTGCTCTCTGTGGATGTCAAAGCACAGAATGTCATTATTCAGCCTGGCAGATTTCAATATTAAACAATGCTTAATCACCATGGCTGGCATAAAGAAGCAAGAATGTATTAGTAGCCAACTCAGAGTACTGGTGTCTCTGGATGACCTAGAGTAGAGTGACTTCAAATTTGGTGTGTTGCTCACCTTAGAGCTCTCCTTCATCCCAGGGAAGTACTTGACCCAAAGGACAGCAGGCAATAGGTGAAAAGTTGGGAGTCTTCGCAGGTCAGGTCAGCCAATTGAGTGCTTCATGCTTCCACGGTACATTTTTTTTTTTTTTTTTTGCCTTTTTCTGAAGCTGGAAACAGGGCGAGACAGTCAGACAGACTCCCGCATGCGCTCGACCGGGATCCACCCGGCACGCCCACCAGGGGCGACGCTCTGCCCACCAGGGGGCGATGCTCTGCCCATCCTGGGCGTCGCCATGTTGCGACGAGAGCCACTCCAGGGCCTGGGGCAGAGGCCACAGAGCCATCCCCAGCGCCCGGGCCATCTTTGCTCCAGTGGAGCCTCAGCTGCGGGAGGGGAAGAGAGAGACAGAGAGGAAGGCGTGGCGGAGGGGTGGAGAAGCAAATGGGCGCTTCTCCTGTGTGCCCTGGCCGGGAATCGAACCCGGGTCCTCCACACGCTAGGCCGACGCTCTACCACTGAGCCAACCAGCCAGGGCCTTCCACGGTACTTTTAAAGCAGGGGTCCCCAAACTACGGCCTGCGGGCCACATACGGCCCCCTGAGGCCATTTTTCTGGCCCCCACCGCACTTCCAGAAGGGGCACCTCTTTCATTGGTGGTCAGTGAGAGGAGCACTGTTGTGGCGGCGCCGCAAAGCACGACATCGCTCACGCACAGCACTACCGGTGACGCAGGACACAGGCATCACGGCTCCAGAAGCGCGTCATATCACTTGTTATGGCTAGCAGTGACAAATATGGAACCGGACATTGACCATCTCATTAGCCAAAAGCAGGCCCATAGTTCCCATTGAAATACTGGTCAATTTGTTGATTTAAATTTATTTGTTCTTTATTTTAAATATTGTATTTGTTTCTGTTTTGTTTTTTTTACTTTAAAATAAGATATGTGCAGTGTGCATAGGGGATTTGTTCATAGTTTTGTTTTTTTTTATAGCCCGGCCCTCCAACGGTCTGAGGGACAGTGAACTGGCCTCCTGTGTAAAAAGTTTGGGGACCCCTGTTTTAAAGTGTTTCCTAGGTAAGTCAAAGCAAAATAGTCTTTCCTCATATATCATTATGCCCGTTTTATTATATATGAGTGTTTGTACTTGGTCTCTATATTATCTACATATATCAATGAAATGCTGATCATATACAGTTGCTATCCCATATTTCTCCTCAAGGACACAGTTTTTCTGTTCTGGAGACTTTTGGAAACTTACAGTAAAGGAAAATGAGAGCCCAGATGAGTTGTCCAGTCTCCAGGCCGGAGATGCCTGAACTTATGATGACACTCAAGTCTCCTTCTCAGCTCCAGTGCCCAGCGTTGTCTTCCTGATTTGTCTTGGGGACTATTGCTGACCACTGAGCACTGTGAGCAAATCCTTACAAGTTAAAAAAAAAAAGAAAAAAAAAAAAAAGACAACAGGCCCAAAATGTAGTCACTTGTGCTAGGCTCTATGTCTGCAAACTAAGTTTTAATACTTAACTGAATTGCAGTTTCAGCTTCCCAGGAATGTGACCTTTAGCCAGTCGACCGGGAATTACTTGGTCAGCACTTGTGGGATAATCTGCCCAATAGACAATGCGTTCTTTTCTAATAATTTCCTCTTTCTCCACCCCTTT
Source organism: Saccopteryx bilineata (assembly GCF_036850765.1). Classification (NCBI taxonomy): domain Eukaryota; kingdom Metazoa; phylum Chordata; class Mammalia; order Chiroptera; family Emballonuridae; genus Saccopteryx; species Saccopteryx bilineata. The sequence goes on from NC_089493.1 coordinate 256,973,558, forward strand.
TCCACCTTTAGAAACCTTTCTTCTTCTCCAGCTCAGCAGAGTTTCTTTTCTACTTGTTAGATAGGATTGTACCCAATTCATGGATCACTGAATAAAGCCAATTTGATCTTTAAATTTACTCAGTTGAATTTTTTTTTTTTTTAACAAAGCACAGGATAAGATGTCACCTCTACTTCTTAAATTTAGCCAATATTTTTAATTTATGTTCTGATGGTTCTGGTACCAGAAATACCCTATTACTCTAATCCTTAATTTCAAAATTTCTTTGAATCACAATTTTCTAAGTTTCTATCCAGAATTTTAAAAAAATGGCCACGACCTCTGTGTTACATCCATAATACTTGGAAAACAGCTGATGAGTATTGAATAATGGCTAAATTAAATTGCCCTCAATTTATTAACCGACAAGTACGTATAAATAGCCAGAATAGAATAGCCAGTCAGCAAGATGACATCACTTTCCTTTTTTGAATGGCACTTAAAAAAATATCTGTAGAACTCAATTTGCAATATTTTAACTCAACTTTGGAAAATGGCCCCACCACCACCATGAGAACAAAAAATTGAGATGGGTTGAAATGCAGGTCCACTGAGATCAGGTGAGAAAAGGAAGGGCTGCTTTGCTTTCTTGCCCTGGTGCTGCCTTCTTTCATCATTAGTAATTCTATCCCTCTCTTATCTGATCATGCAGGGACACATTATCTCACTAGCAAGTGAATACACTGTGGAAAAACTCCCCAAATGCAAATGAACAGGAAGGACCTGCAGATACTGAAATTAAAGGAGCTCTTTTCTCCCTTCCCACTGCCTGTGGATGGAGAAGTTATGGATATTCTGAATCAATTCAAACTCTGTCAAGATAAACCTTTTGTCTCATTTTCTTAACACCATATAGAGGAGATAATTTACATGACAGTAATTAGGTTGCTATATTTAGTAGCATGCTCTCTGCCCATTTCTGGTAAGTATCCTTGATATAAAACAATGAATGGGCTTTTCAAAGCTTGGAAGGTATGTGCGTAGTACTATTTAAAACATGACAGATAGAAAGCAGTGCATTTTGGGTAGATTTTGTACATCTCTCAGCTCTAGGGGATGGTCAAAAGAGGAATAACAGCTCTAAAGTTATACTGCTCACAAAAATTAGGGGATATTTAAAAATGAAAATGGAGTGATAAAATATATCCCCTAATTTTTGTGAGCAGTATATTTTTTACACAATGTGGACTAAAGAAGTTTTACTGGCTTTCTCTTCTCACAAGCAAATGATTATTTCCATTTTTATTTATTGTGTCCAGCTGAGCTACCAAAGCTTTTTTTTTTTTTTTTTTTAATCCGACATTGATTTATTTTTCTTCATCCTTTAGGTTAAAACAATGAAAAGAAAGAAATTATTTTGTTGGTTCAAACAACTTGTTTAGAAAAATCTCACTGCAGAGAGGCTCAAGTAGCATTCTTTCACTCATTTCATGGTGTTTGTTGGTTTAACCCTTTTTGACTTGTCCAAACTCAGTGACTGCACTGCCATGAAGGAGTGTGCTGACCAGCTGCATGACATCATTTAGAAAAACCGAAGCCTTCCTTCCTTTCCTGGTGTCCATAGTTCCTGAAGGGTTTAATCAAAAGATAACACTGCTTCCCATTTTGAATTGACCTGCGAGAGTTCAATTCAAATTTTATTGAATTTCTCCACATTTTATTTCAAGAGTGATTCCGGATTGATATCTTGGAAGGCTATAAAGCTTACTCAGTAGAATGTCTGGTCCGCCCTGACTGTGTGCAATCTGTCCTCCATCTCAGCTATCGTTCTCCACTGAGTCTCACAGTCTTCCCAGAACCACCACAATGTTCTCTACATTTCATTTCTTATTTCTTTTGCCGAACTAAGCCTGAATTGGCATTTTTACAAATTTCCCTTTCAGAACTATAAATAACTCTGTCTCCTTTAGCCCAGTACATTTACAATATTGTGTTTTTAAAAATAATTTAAATAGAAAGGACTTCAATTTCGGCTTTTGACTGATTGTTTTCATTACAAGCGTAGAGGAGAGGACAAAAACCCCAAAGTATAAAATTATAAAGTGCATGTGAGAGCATTTCATATATTATAGTGGAATTAGAACACATATTCTTTAAGTCTGTAAAAAATATGAGCACATTAGACTTCCAGTGGGGATGGGAAATCTACAAAGCAGCAGAGCTTTCAAAATAAAGTTTCTTTTTACTTATACTCTTTTATGGGTATAAGTGTGAGATGGTGTTTTTTTTAATAAGGAAGTAACCTTAGCACACTTCTGCCCTGCCTGATTTCTCTGTTTCTGTATCTCCAGTCTTCCTTATCTTATTCTTTTCTCTTTTTATTTAATTTCCTCCCTTTTCCTTTTGACTTTCCTGTGCCTTCAATGTGTGCATTGGTCTTTTGTCCTTGGTGAACTAAACTCTTTAACAGTTTCATGACCCTTAAACCATACCAAGAAAGTCTCAAAAGGTTCCTCAAAGGATCAGGAATAAATTCTGCACCTGTAAAAACTGCACATGTTTGAATTTCTAGGTTTCCTCCCAATGTAACTTCAACCTCAAAAAGCAATTGAGGAGGCACTCTAATTATTCAGAGCTTTTATCAGAACCCACCTGTTGGAGGTTGGCGGTGGTAACTTTGTTTTGAAAGTTTCCCAGGTGATCCCTATTCACATCAAGCCCCCACTGAGATCCTGCCCCAGGTACCCATTGAGGAATCAGAAATCACAACGAAATGCCATATTCCACTTGGAGCTATTTCCACTGTAGGAAAAAAGTGTGCTTCAATGGGAAACTATGCTTTGTTTGCATACAGCAGTGGTTCTCAAAGTGTGCACCCTGGAAGACTTCTGGGTGCACCCTATGATATTCCAGAGAAATATGTGCCTATTGGGGACCAAAAACCAACAGGGTTTTTGGAGTTTAGATTTTGGACAGAGGTGTGGGGAATTGGCTGTAAGCTGACAGTCTGCCCAACCCCCCACCTCACTTGCCTGATTAGGTTGCAAAAGGCTGTTAAGCTGTGGTGCTGGATTGTTTACACTACCCCCCATGTTTCCGGGAAAGACTGGAGGCAAGTTTCTTCTATCCTTTGTTTGGTGTCAAGTTAAAATGATATGTATTGTGGGAGTTTTCTGCACTCAACACAATTAAGAGTAAAAAGAGAGAAATTCTTCAATGTGTTGATGAGGAAATGAGAGTTTGCCTTTCAAATATATGCCCAAACATTGAAGAAATCGCTAGGACACAGCAGGCTCATGTTTCTCATTAACACAAGAATAAAAAAACTTAACACATTTGCACTGGGACCCACTGAATTTACTAAATCTTACTAACAATGTATATATATATATATAAAGAGAACTTTTTTGTCATTATTTTATTTTTTAACCCCTCTTTTTTATGAATTCTAAAAAGCATAACTAAAAAAATGTAACATAAAAGTGTTTTTTAATGTCAGAATAAATTTAATTTTGTTGTATTTATTTCATTTAATTGCCATAAAAGCATGCTTCGACTTTATATTTTTTCTTTAATATTTGACTTAATTCTTATAACATATTTCTCAGAAATTTGTATATAGTGTGCCTACAATTGTTTGTAGGATTTTAAATGCACCCGACTTCAAAAAGTTTGAGAACCACTGGCTTACAACATACCTTTCCTATTATCTGATTCTAACCTTTCATTCTTTGAGCTATTTTACAACTTTGTATGTTATAGGTAACTGATAGACACGCAAATGTTTCCCTGCCTGGTAGAAGTTCAACTGACTTCTCTCAACTTCTCCAGGGGGAAAAAACCAGTTTTGTTCTATTTGCATACTTATTTCAGTATTCTTGAACTTTAACCGTGTCTCCTGAGATTCTTTTGAACCGGTTGTAACATGTCAGTTTCCTCTTTGATAAATGAATAGAATCAAATCTTTAACATGTAGTTGTGTTTTTTTTTTTGTTTGTTTTTCTGTATGAGGGTCATGATTTTAACCTTCTTTGAAAATTATCTTTTAAGATCATTCTCCCAAGCCTTTATTCATCATCCTTTCACTACCTCATATGGTTCTGTTTATTTACAGATAGGGTGATTGTGATTCTTGACTTTAGCATTTGATAAACATAAATATTTCTATAGTCATTATTGCCACTATATTTGGAGTTGGGATGTCCCAGAAAATCTGGGATGTGTGGTTGGCTCAATATTATTTCTTCTAGAACTATAAAATTGGAAAAGGTCTTAGTTCATCTATTCTCCTTCACTATAGGAACTATGCCAATCAAAGCCCAGAAAAATAGAGTTGGTTTTTTTTTTTTTTTCAAGACTGCACAGATTTTGAGTATAGTCATCTCTTCTTATCCATGGATTTTATTTCCATAGTTTCAATTACCATGGTCAACAGTGGTCCAAAGATATTAAATTGCTAGCGTGCGGAGGACCCGGGTTCGATTCCCGGCCAGGGCACACAGGAGAAGCGCTCATTTGCTTCTCCACCCCTCCGCCAAGCTTTCCTCTCTGTCTCTCTCTTCCCCTCCCGCAGCCAAGGCTCCATTGGAGCAAAGATGGCCCAGGCGCTGGGGATGGCTCTGTGGCCTCTGCCTCAGGCGCTAGAGTGGCTCTGGTCGCAATATGGCGACACCCAGGATGGGCAGAGCATCGCCCCCTGGTGGGCAGAGCATCGCCCCTGGTGGGCGTGCCGGGTGGATCCCGGTCGGGCGCATGCGGGAGTCTGTCAGACTGTCTCTCCCCGTTTCCAGCTTCAGAAAAATGAAAAAAAAAAAAAAAAAAAGCACAAAGATATTAAATTGAAAATTCCAGAAATAAACAATTCATCAATTTTAAATTGCATGCTATTCTAAGTAGTGGGATGAAATCTCATGCTGTCCCGTTCCGTCCTGCCCAGGACTGAAGCCTACCTCTGTCCAGCGTGTCCACACTGCATATGCTACCCGCCTGCTGGCCACGGAGCAGCCTCTCCGTTTTCAGACCCTCTGTCCTGGTGTCTCAGTGCTTGTGTTCAAGTCACTCTTATTTGACTTCACAGTGTCCCCAAAGCCCAAGAGCAATGTGCTGGCAATTCTGACATGCAAAGAGGAGCTGTGAAGTACTTCTTTTAAGTGAAAAGCTGAAAGTTCGCAAATTAATAAGGAAAGAAATCAGAAGCTGAGGTTGCTGGGTTCTACTTGAAGAATGAATCTTCTGTCCATGATGTTGCCTAATTTATAAATGAAACTTCATCATAGGAATGTACGAATGGGAAAAAACAGTGTGGTCCTGCACCTCATAATAGCATTTCAGTCAATGACAGACCACGTATGACACAATGGTCCCACAAGATCATAATGGGGCTAAAAGTCTTGTATAAAATGCAAAGATATGTGGTTCAGGAGGAATTAAAAAAAATTTTTTTTTGTTTTATTTTTTATTTTGTGACAGAGACAGAGAGAGAGAGACAGATAGGGACAGACAGACACTAGGGGAGAGAGATGAGAAGCATCAATTCTTTGTTGCAGCACCTTACAGTTGTTCATTGATTGCATTCTCATATGTGGCTTGATAGGGAAGGTGCTACAGCAGAGCTAGTGACCCCTGGCTCAGGCCAGCGACCTTGGGCTCAAGCTGGCGAGCCCTGCTCAAACCAGATGAGCCCATGCTCAAGCCGATGACCTCAGGGTTTCGAGCCTGGGTCCTCCGCGTCCCAGTCCGATGCTCTATCCACTGCGCCACTGACTGGTCATGCCAGGAGGAATTTTTTTTTCTTTGACAGAAGCAATACCTGTGGGGCCTGGCACTGGACCCCTTTCACTCACAGCACCTCCATTTTGAGTACATGGATTACCTCTCAGTGTGCCTCCAGCCTGTTCCAGACAGAGAAGCCTGTCTCTCAGCACCACATAATCAGGGGCACTGCAGCCCTCCCAGGTCTAGCTGATGGCCTTCCAAGTACATGGCTGTAAATTCTTGGTTGAGGACCTAAGATCCTGTGCAAAAACACAGGCCCATAGGAGCCACATTAACAATAGTAAGTGCCACTACTGCTTTAGTGAAAGCTTACTATGGTAGCGTGGAGCCTGCCTCTTTCTGTAGATTGGAAACATTCCCAGGTGGTAATGATGTAAAGCATTGATGAGGGAGATGACGTCAGAGTAATGGCGGAGTAGGAAGCGATACCGATAAATCTCCCCCAAAACTCAACAAGATCTTCAACCAGAAACAGAAAAACCTATACTTGGAGCTTCCAGATTCTTCGCAATACACCCAAAGGTATGATTGAGTGAAAAATTGGCTAAATATATAACCAAACCCCGAAGGAAATAGGGAGTAAGAAATGCTCCGCCTTCCTCACTAACCTAAACAGGGCGGCTTTTTCTGGTAACTGTGAATATAGAAACTGAGGCGGGCAAAGGGGGTGAATAGATCCAGGACGCCGCAGCAAAAACGGCCGAACCAGGCTGTGGCTCAGAGATCCAAGCCGAGGAAAATCTGATCCTGTGGCAACCCGGGCAATACAAGCTAACACTCGCGCCAAACCCAAACAAAGAAAGACAAGCGGAGTGGCCATTTTACCCGGTCTCCTGGTCGGTGCGCAGTTAGTGGAAGAGAGATTTCTTCCTAAGCCGCGGAAGTGGGTACCCGTGTTGCCCCACGGAGAGGCAGGGTCAGAGGCCTTTCTGTGGGCTGAGGGCAGAGTCTCTGGGCAGCCCCAGCGCCCTGGGAAAGCCACGCACGGGAGGGAGTGAGAACTAATCCCAATGGTGGAGATTTTCCGTGCTGGAGGCTGTTTCACTCAGAGGGAACCGCGGCCGGCCTCATATCCTGGTTTGCGCGCGCAGATAAGGAGTGAGCGATTCCTCCGAGTGCCTCGGCAGTGCGCGCCCGTGTTATCGCACAGAGGGGCAGAGTCAGGGGCCTTTGTGTGGGCCAAAGCGGAATCTCGGGCCGCCCCAGCGCCTTGCAAAAGCCGCACACGGGGACGGAGCGAGACTCAATTCCAACGCTGCAACTTTTCCCTGCGGTTGGGGGTTTCACTCAGAGCGTGAGACTGCTGGCCGGATATCCTGGTTGCAGACAGTGAGTGAGAGTTTCCTCCAAGCGCCCCGGAAGTGGGCGCCCGCTTGTGTTACCGGATAGAGTGGCAGAGCCAGAGGTCTTCGAGTGGGCGGAAAGCCCGCCTGATTATGCTAGCAGCTCTGACTGACTGAGCCTTACCCAGAGCCCTGTGCTGAGTGGAAATAGAGTGGGGAGTTGCCAGCATTTTGAGCCTCTTACTATCCAGGCAGAGGCAGCAGCAACCCCATACCTGGACTATCAGGCTACTAATTGAGGAAGGAAAGACTAGGAGAAAGGCTCCAGGAACACGGACTCTCTCACTGTCGGAGCCTATAAATGTTAATGAGCCTCGACTCCCAACGAGAATAAAGCACAATACATGACATTGCCATAGAGACTTATCAACTGCAAACCTCTACCTGAGCGTGCCAAAGGGGCAGAACCCGGGGTACAGAGTCACCGACCAGGAAGAGGGAGAGAAAAGAAAAAACAAGAAGATAACCTCTCAAAATCAAGAATAATCTGCAGACTTTATAACCTATCCCATTTTATTATATTTGTTCGTTTATTTCTCTTATCTTCATTCTTGAGACTTTTTTTTCCTCCTCCAATTTGGCCGATTAACTCTCTACCGGTCTTACTCTCTCCTCTCCCTGAACTACACTACCCATAAGTGTTACATCTCCCATTATCATTTCTCTTCTCTTCCTTTCTCTCTATGAGGGTTGCACCCCAAAACCCTTAACTCTCTCTCTCTCTCTCCTTTCTTTTTTCTTCTTTTAGTGGTTCCCTCTTTTTCTCTCTCTCTCTCTTTCTTTTCTCCCTCTATATTAGTTTCTTCCTTTCTCCTTTACATCTCCTCTCATTCAAACCTCAATAACAAACAAATTATCTTATCTGGGACTCAAACCTATGTTTGTGGCATTTTGGGGGGTTTTTACTTCACCTTTTTAACTCACTAGCAGTGCTCCCATCCCTGGCTCTCCATATTATCTAGTTCTTGTTCCACTAAATGCAATAGTAAGTTTTTAATTTGTCCCCCCATTTTTCCATTTTCCTCTTATTCCTCTCATCATAACTCTTAGAAAACCAACACCTAAAAGCAAATCATTTTATTCTTGACCCAAATTTTTTCCTTATTTGCTTTTTGTGGGTCCATACGCTCTTTTTTTTTTCTTTTTTCTTTTTTTTTTTTTTTCTTTCTCTCTTTTTTGCCCCTTTATTACTTTTCCCCAATTCAGGCCCTCCATCACAGGCATTGTTTGTTATAACTCACAGTCCACCACAAGATTTTCTCAAGAAAGAGGGGAGAGGAGAGGAGAGGAAAAAAAGAGGGGGGGAATAATTTCCTTTTTTAAAAAATTTTTATTTTATTTTATTTTTCTTTATTTCATTATTAATTTTTTTAAAAAAAACAACTCTTTTCGATTTGTTATTTTTTTATTTTTTTTAACTTTTTATTCTTTATTAAATCTCATTAATACTATCAACAAAACCACCCTCAGATGCCATTAAGGAAGAGAAAATCGAATATCATGGATACAAAAGAAAGAGAGGTAACACAGCTAGATGAGGAAAAATCTATGGAGAAAAAATTTAATATATTGGAAACCTTGGAGCTAAATGACAGAGAATTCAAGATAGAAATCCTAAAAATCCTCCGAGATATACAAGAAAACACAGAAAGGCAATATAGGGAGCTCAGAAAACAACTCCATGAACACAAAGAATATATGTCCAAGGAAATTGAAACTATAAAAACAAATCAAACAGAGATGAAAAACTCAATTCACGAGCTGAAAAACGAAGTAACAAGCTTAGCTAATAGAACAGGTCAGATAGAAGAGAGGATTAGTGAAATAGAAGACAAGCAACTTAAGGCACAACAGAGAGAAGAAGAAAGAGACTCAAAAATTAAAAAAAATGAGATAGCCCTACAAGAATTATCTGACTCCATCAAAAAGAATAACATAAGAATAATAGGTATATCAGAGGGAGAAGAGAGAGAAAATGGAATGGAGAACATACTTAAACAAATAATTGATGAGAACTTCCCAAGCCTGTGGAAAGAACTAAAGCCTCAAGTTCAAGAAGCAAACAGAACTCCAAGTTTTCTTAACCCCAACAAACCTACTCCAAGGCATATCATAATGAAATTGACACAAACCAACAGCAAAGAAAAAATTCTCAAGGCAGCCAGGGAAAAGAAGAATACAACATATAAAGGAAGGCCCATTAGATTATCATCAGATTTCTCAGCAGAAACTCTACAAGCTAGAAGAGAGTGGACCCCAATATTTAAAGTCCTGAAAGAGAGGAACTTTCAGCCACGAATACTATACCCATCAAAGCTATCCTTCAAATACGAAGGAGAAATAAAAACATTCACAGATACAGAAAAGATGAGGGAATTTATCATCAGAAAACCCCCACTCCAGGAATTACTAAAGGGGGTTCTCCAATCAGATACAAAGAACAAAAAAAAACAGAGCCACAAGTAAAAGCTCCAAGAAGAACACAATAAAACCAAATTTAAACTGTGACAACAACAAAAAGAAAGAGGGGGAGAAGACGGAGATTAACAGTAGCAAAGGACGATGGAGTGCAAAAGTACTCACAAAATAGTTCGCTACAATGAACAGGGTAGGGACCCTTTTCATTACTCAAAGGTAACCACCATTGAAAAAACCACCACAGAAGCACAGGAGATAAAAAAGATAGCAACAGAGGAAAGATGTATGGAATACAACCAAATAAAAACAAAAGATAGAAAAACGAAAGAGAAGGATCAAACAAGACACAAAACTAACAGAAAGCAAGATATAAAATGGCAATAGGGAACTCACAAGTATCAATAATTACACTAAATGTAAATGGATTAAACTCACCAATAAAAAGGCACAGAGTAGCAGAATGGATTAAAAAAGAAAATCCAACTGTATGCTGCCTACAGGAAACTCATCTAAGTAACAAGGATAAAAACAAATTCAAAGTGAAAGGCTGGAAAACAATACTCCAAGCAAATAACATCAAAAAAAAAGCAGGTGTAGCAATACTCATATCGGATAATGCTGACTACAAGACAGGAAAAGTACTTAGAGACAAAAATGGCCATTTCATAATGGCTAAGGGGACACTGAATCAAGAAGACATAACAATTCTTAATATATATGCACCAAACCAAGGAGCACCAAAATATATAAGACAGCTACTTATTGATCTTAAAACAAAAACTGACAAAAATACAATCATACTTGGAGACCTCAATACACCGCTGACGGCTCTAGATCGGTCATCCAAACAGAGAATCAACAAAGACATAGTGGCCTTAAACAAAACACTAGAGCACCTGGATATGATAGACATCTACAGGACATTTCATCCCAAAGTGACTGAGTATACATTTTTCTCCAGTGTACATGGATCATTCTCAAGAATTGACCATATGTTGGGCCACAAAAACAATATCAGCAAATTCAGAAAAATTGAAGTTGTACCAAGCATATTTTCTGATCATAAAGCCTTGAAACTAGAATTCAACTGCAAAAAAGAGGAAAAAAATCCCACAAAAATGTGGAAACTAAACAACATACTTTTAAAAAATGAATGGGTCAAAGAAGAAATAAGTGCAGAGATCAAAAGATATATACAGACTAATGAAAATGACAATACGACATATCAGAATCTATGGGATGCAGCAAAAGCAGTGATAAGAGGGAAGTTCATATCGCTTCAGGCATATATGAACAAACAAGAGAGAGCCCAAGTGAACCACTTAACTTCCCACCTTAAGGAACTAGAAAAAGAAGAACAAAGACAACCCAAAAGCAGCCGAAGAAAGGAGATAATAAAAATCAGAGCAGAAATAAATGAATTAGAGAACAGAAAAACTATAGAAAAAATTAATAGAACAAGGAGCTGGTTCTTTGAAAAGATCAACAAAATTGACAAACCCTTGGCAAGACTTACCAAGGAAAAAAGAGAAAGAACTCATATAAACAAAATCCAAAATGAAAGAGGAGAAATCACCACGGACACCGTAGATATACAAAGAATTATTGTAGAATACTATGAAAAACTTTATGCCACTAAATTCAACAACCTAGAAGAAATGGATAAATTCCTAGAAAAATACAACCTTCCTAGACTGAGTCAAGAAGAAGCAGAAAGCCTAAACAGACCTATCAGTAGAGAAGAAATAGAAAAAACCATTAAAAACCTCCCCAAAAATAAAAGTCCAGGCCCTGACGGCTATACCAGCGAATTTTATCAAACATTCAAAGAAGACTTGGTTCCTATTCTACTCAAAGTCTTCCAAAAAATTGAAGAAGAAGCAATACTTCCAAACACATTTTATGAGGCCAACATAACCCTCATACCAAAACCAGGCAAGGATGGCACAAAAAAAGAAAACTACAGACCAATATCTCTAATGAATACAGATGCTAAAATACTAAACAAAATACTAGCAAATCGAATACAACAACATATTAAAAAAATAATACATCATGATCAAGTGGGATTCATCCCAGAATCTCAAGGATGGTTCAACATACGTAAAACGGTTAATGTAATACACCATATCAACAAAACAAAGAACAAAAACCACATGATCTTATCAATAGACGCAGAAAAGGCTTTCGATAAAATACAACACAATTTTATGTTTAAGACTCTCAACAAAATGGGTATAGAAGGAAAATATCTCAACATGATAAAGGCCATATATGATAAACCATCAGCTAACATCATATTAAATGGCACTAAACTGAAGGCTTTCCCCCTTAAATCAGGAACAAGACAGGGTTGTCCACTCTCTCCACTCTTATTTAATGTGGTACTAGAGGTTCTAGCCAGAGCAATCAGACAAGACAAAGAAATAAAAGGCATCCATATCGGAAAAGAAGAAGTAAAGGTATCACTTTTTGCAGATGATATGATCCTATACATCGAAAACCCCAAAGAATCCACAAAAAGACTACTAGAAACAATAAGCCAATACAGTAAGGTCGCAGGATACAAAATTAACATACAGAAGTCAATAGCCTTTCTATATGCCAACAATGAAACAACTGAGAAGGAACTCAAAAGAATAATCCCCTTCACGATTGCAACAAAAAAAATAAAATACTTAGGAATAAACATAACAAAGAATGTAAAGGACTTATATAATGAAAACTATAAACCATTGTTAAGGGAAATCGAAAAAGATATAATGAGATGGAAGAATATACCTTGTTCTTGGCTAGGAAGAATAAATATAATCAAGATGGCTATATTACCCAAAGCAATATACAAATTTAATGCAATTCCCATCAAAATTCCAATGACATTTTTTAAAGAAATAGAGCAAAAAATCATCAGATTTATATGGAACTATAAAAAACCCCGAATAGCCAAAGCAATCCTAAAGAAAAAGAATGAAGCTGGGGGCATAACAATACCTGACTTCAAACTCTATTATAGGGCCACGACAATCAAAACAGCATGGTATTGGCAGAAAAATAGACACTCAGACCAATGGAACAGAATAGAAAGTCCAGAAATAAAACCACATATATATAGTCAAATAATTTTTGATAAAGGGGCCAACAACACACAATGGAGAAAAGAAAGCCTCTTCAATAAATGGTGCTGGGAAAACTGGAAAGCCACATGCAAAAGAATGAAACTGGACTACAGTCTCTCCCCCTGTACAAAAATTAACTCAAAATGGATCAAAGATCTAAACATAAGACCTGAAACAATTAAGTACATAGAAGAAGACATAGGTACTCAACTCATGGACCTGGGTTTTAAAGAGCATTTTATGAATTTGACTCCAATGGCAAGAGAAGTGAAGGCAAAAATTAATGAATGGGACTACATCAGACTAAGAAGTTTTTGCTCAGCAAGGGAAACTGATAACAAAATAAACAGAAAGCCAACTAAATGGGAAATGATATTTTCAAACAACAGCTCAGATAAGGGCCTAATATCCAAAATATACAAAGAACTCATAAAACTCAACAACAAACAAACAAACAATCCAATAAAAAAATGGGAAGAGGATATGAATAGACACTTCTCCCAGGAAGAAATACAAATGGCCAACAGATATATGAAAAGATGCTCATCTTCTTTAGCTATTAGAGAAATGCAAATCAAAACGGCAATGAGATACCACCTCACACCTGTTCGATTAGCTGTTATTAGCAAGTCAGGTAATAGCAAATGTTGGAGAGGCTGTGGAGAAAAAGGAACCCTCATACACTGTTGGTGGGAATGTAAAGTAGTACAACCATTATGGAAGAAAGTATGGTGGTTCCTCAAAAAACTGAAAATAGAACTACCTTATGACCCAGCAATCCCTCTACTGGGTATATATCCCCAAAACTCAGAAACATTGATACGTAAAGACACATGCAGCCCCATGTTTATTGCAGCATTGTTCACAGTGGCCAGGACATGGAAACAACCAAAAAGCCCATCAATAGATGACTGGATAAAGAAGATGTGGCACATATACACTATGGAATACTACTCAGCCATAAGAAATGATGACATCGGAACATTTACAGCAAAATGGTGGGATCTTGATAACATGATACGAAGCGAAATAAGTAAATCAGAAAAAAACAGGAACTGTATTATTCCATACGTAGGTGGGACATAATAGTGAAACTAAGAGACATTGATAAGAGTGTGGTGGTTACGGGGGGGAGGGGGGAATGGGAGAGGGATAGGGGGTGGGAGGGGCACAAAGAAAACAAGATAGAAGGTGACAGAGGACAATCTGACTTTGGGTGGTGGGTATGCAACATAATTGAACGACAAGATAACCTGGACTTGTTATCTTTGAATATATGTATCCTGATTTATTGATGTCACCCCATTAAAAAAATAAAATTATAAAATAAAAAAAAAAAAAAAAAAAAAAAAAAGCATTGATGAGTTTTATTTCTTCCATCAATTCAATGCGAGAGAGAGCCCTTTGTGCCAAACAGGGACAATGGAACCAAAAAGAAATTTACAAAATCTAAATCTTGAGTCCGTAGTTCTATACCATCTATATGTTAAATACCCCCCCCCCCCTTTTTAAACGAATACCACAAAGTTTCTTAACCTGCCCATTCCTCCAACATGCAGCAGCCAAAAACAGATAGTCATAATGATCTGTTGTGTTCTTTCATCTCTGCATCTAGATTCTTGTTACTACTGGTCCTCGGGCCACCTCATTCCTGACAGTCACCATTGTGGTGATTTGTACCTTACCCTTCCAGTTTCTTCTAAGTATTTCCAACCAATCCAGCCCATCTCTGTTCCTAGAGCAGCACTGTCAGCTTTGATATTCTATTTCGGGTCAGAAGGAAGTGGGGGGAGGGCTTGTGGGGCAGTGTTTATAAAGTGTACAGCGGTGCACAGGAATGTCCTGGCCTTCACAGTCACTCCCTCCTCACCCACTGACTCACCCCAAGCGACTTCCTCTCTTACAGGCTTCTTTCGTGATAACGGCCCTTACACAGGTTTACTGTTGTTTATCTTTTCTACTGTACCCTTTCTATGTTTACGTGTATTTAGATACACAGATACTTACCATTGTGTTATAGTTGCCCACAGCATTCAGTACAGTAACATGCTGTACAGGCTTGCAGCCTAGGAGCAATAGGCTAAACAATATGAACTAGTTGTATAGTAGGCTATTCCATCCAGGTGTGTGTGTAAGTCCACACTCTACACTGTTCACACAATAACCAAATCACCCAACAACACATTTCTCAGGACCTATCTGTTTTTAAGGGACACATCATTCTACCGATAAGGTTCAGTCCTATCCCTGGTTTCAGGCATTCACTGTTCTTAGAATGTATCCTCTATTTGTAAGTGGGGACTACTGTAGCAACAAAATTGAATGTGAACCCAAGTCTGGCTAATTCCAGGTTCCAAAGCCTTTATTATTAGAGTAAGTCTGCTCTTCCTAAACTGGGGATGACAATATGAACCTAAAAATCACTGTGAGACTTAAGTGAAAATAAAAATCTAAAGGACCAGGCCCTGGCCGTTGGCTCAGCGGTAGAGCGTCGGCCTGGCGTGCGGGGGTCCCAGGTTCGATTCCCGGCCAGGGCACATAGGAGAAGCGCCCATTTGCTTCTCCACCCCCCCCCCCTCCTTCCTCTCTGTCTCTTCTTCCCCTCCTGCAGCCAAGGCTCCATTGGAGCAAAAGATGGCCCGGGCGCTGGGGATGGCTCCTTGGCTTCTGCCCTAGGCGCTAGAGTGGCTCTGGTCGGGGCAGAGCGACGCCCGGGAGGGGCAGAGCATCGCCCCCTGGTGGGCAGAGCTTCGCCCCATGGTGGGCGTGCCGGGTGGATCCCGGTCGGGTGCATGCGGGAGTCTGTCTGACTGTCTCTCCCCGTTTCCAGCTTCAGAAAAATACAAAAAAAAAAAAAAAAAAATCTAAAGGACCAAACAGCATGTCTGACTTGTAGCAGGCCCTCGGTGCTCTCGATGACCAAAATGGAACGGCAACGCAAATGACACCGTGTCTGTGTCTGATCGGTCTCCCTGTCTCATTAATTGACAGGCACAGTTTAGGTGTCATTTATTTTCCCCCAAGATCTAGGCACATAATAAATGCTTAATAAAATTTTGTTGTATGGACTTGGAGTAGAACTAACAGATATGCAAAGGAACCACAGCTGATTTTAAACAAAGCCTCCTTTTATCTGTAGAGCTTGAAAGAGAGATGTTGATTTCACTGTGAGTTGTACTCTAGTCCTTCCGCTAACCGTATATTCTAAACATCACCAACCAGGTTTATAGTGAATAATTTATAATACAGAACAATTGCTGTAACTAAATATCCTGACCTACTTTTTTGCCAGAAAATCACTTTCCATTCCTATTTACATATGAGTACTATTATAAACCCCGTTGAGCAAGCAACAGCCTATTTTAGGACATTAGGAGCTGCACTTACTTTGGTTACGGCTTCCTTCCTCAGCAAACCTGCCCAGGTGGGTCTTCGGTTCAGGCAGATGATGCGGGGTGGTGTATTATTAGCACGGGCGCCCTATCACTTAGATGCTTGAGAGCTCTTTAGACTGTGTGCTCACAATATTTTTATATACTCTCTTTCCCCCTTCGCTGTTTCCTGAGCTGTTTGGCCACGTCTGAACTGCTGCTGCTGAAGCCTTTTCTGGCGGGTTGCCCGGGGAGCAGCCCCCCTGTAGGTTCCGCCTCTCTCTCCAGGAGTTGCCTGCCTTAAGTATAATGGGCAACATTGAAAGCTGCAAGGCATTTGGTCGACAAGGTCAGAGTGCCTTTCATTCCTGCAATAATCAACCAGTGTAGCTCTTCCTCAGACCTGGGGAGAGAGAAGATAGAGGTCAAAAGAGCAATTACATTTCACATTGACTCCAGAACAGGCTTGGATCACAAGACTGAAAAGAAAAACGGATTCTAGCCTCGTTCTAATCCATTCCCTTTCTGGTCATCCATGTTATTAACACTGGCCTGAAACCATCACAAGTTTTAGCTCGATGACGTGAAAAGTGCATTTTTTTCTGCCTGCAGATGAGATCTTTTCGCTTAGACATTTAGCACTGTCAGCATATTGCAAAAGAATGCAAATGAGCTGCAGGATCTATAACCAGAGACAGTAAGCAAAGGCCATTAATTATGTTTTTAAAAAATGTTAACCCTAGCAGACTGTATAACAAGCAATTGTGCTAATTTCAATCTGTAATCAGTCCCTACATTAGCATAACTTTATTTATTTAGCATTAAGGCAACAATTTAGAGAATATAATTTAGTTGGAAATGTCAGTAATTTTGCAGTGGCAGATTGCTGTTACAAAGCTACCTCTATTTGACCTTACAGCTGCCAGGACTAATTACTTTAATTGCATTAATTGCACTGACCATTCTGGTGGTTAGTGTAGTTGCTGTTACTCTTTAACCACTGAACAAATCAGCCTGGCTGAATTCTCAGGAAAATGGGCCAATGTTTTCCTCTAAATCTCCTTTGGTTCTTTTCTGCATTGTAAGAGCCCAGAGCTGTCACTGAGATCAAGAATTTTAAGGAAAACCCTTGAAAGGAAAAAGAAAAATCTGTATTTCCTAACTGATCCTTATTGTTCATTGCTGACTCAATTAAAGAACAACCAGTATACCAATGGCCAAGAAGTGTTTAAAAAATGGTTGTGGCAGTTTGACAGTAAGTTAAAAATCCTTCATGCCAGGTTTCAAAGGGAAGGACTATTAAAAATTCTATGTTCTTAGTTTCTATCTTATAGACTGAATATAAAATTCCCCTGTCCTTTGACTCAATACAAGTTGAAATACACAGCTATGTACTTAGTTTAAGAACTAGGGTCTTACTAATAAAAAAAATAGATATTTTCTCCTGGCAAGGAAAACTCCACAGGACATTTAATAAATAATATGCCACCAGGAACACATCTATTAGTTGAAAAGAAGTCCTCTTGGAATACCTAATTCTGTACACGAAAGTGGCAAGTCTAGGTGTCACCCAATTCATCTGTTGAGTCAAACCATGGATCAGCTCTTCCTTGTTTATTTCAGATGATCATCTAAGGTCTGGTTAAACCCTTCAGGTTAGTTTTTCAGATAACTGAGATTACTTTGTTCAAAAGCTTGGATTGCTAAAACATTCTATTATATACACTGTATCTGTTTTGTTATAACTTTTATTCACTAGTTAATAATAATAGCGAACATGTATTGACTGACTGCTATGTTCCAGGCCCTCTTTTAGACCCTTGATATACATTTATTTACTGAATTATCCCAGCAGTCCTATGGGATATGTATCATTATTATTATTGTTGTTGTTATAAAGTAATGTAATTGGTGGAGCCAGAATTTCAATCCAGATATTTGGGTCTGGAGCATCTGAGCTTGACCTTGATGCTAGATTGTCTTAGAATTAAATAAAATTCTTCTCCAATGCTATACAGAATTGGTAAAAACCACTCTCCCGCAGTGTCCGGGACTCCTGGCTAGCTCTCTCCTCATGTGGCAGAGCTTTGGTTTGGCAACATTCTCTAAAGTAAGGTATCCAGATCTGAATAAGGCTTAACACTCCCAATGTGTGCAATACTTCTTCAGGCTAAGGTCTAATCATTCGCAAACTCTCAGCCATATATCATGTCCTTGGGGAAGCCTTCCATGACCCCTGGTCTACCCGAGGAAGTTTTACTATCAGCTCTGGTATGACCACAAAGCTTTCTTTATTATCATTAACACCCTGCAATTCAACAATTAAGTAGCACAGGTACTCTGCCTTCAGTAGGGAAAGGAGTGATATTGTCCATTTTCAACAGTTTTCCTGTTAGCCAATCAATCCCACACAAAAGCACCACGAGATTCACAGGACTGTTGATTCCCTCCACTTTGAGCTATTCCAGTTACATAGTGCCCACAGGAGGAGGTACATCAATGGCTTTATTAGTTATTTTTGTAGTCGTTGTTTTTGCTTTTTTCAATTTCTGTCCAGCTCCTTATCAGGTGTGGAACCCTTATTCTAAAATTTTTGGTAGGTAAGAAACCCCTTCGATCCAGACTTCCTCCATGGTCACTCTGGATCTAGCTACATTCCCTGAACATAACCTGGGATCCTGGCAAACTTGGATCCTCACTATGTAGTTAAACATACTCGAACTTTCCGTCTCCATGATGAGGCTCATGTGGCTGCTCTCCACGCACACTCTCCACTGTCCCCCTCCTGTCTGCCTTCCGCTTTCACGAAAGGGCTGTGAAATCCTCTCTTTTGCCCATGCTTGCCTCAAATAGCACGTCTGACTCTTTCCTAGAGCCTTTGCTATGGGTTGTCTGGTTAATTCTATCCTCTCAGCCTTTCTCCACTTGACTTCCTTTCTCTGTCCCCTGTGCACTGACTCACTTCCGGCCTTTGCCATCTCTGTGCAGACCATTGCGGGGGTGGCCGAGCCTCTGGCTGGTTTCCTCTGTGACTCCTCACACGTGGCATTCCTCTGGAAAATCATTCTTCTGGGGGACAAGACAGAGCACGCCTGGAGCTGGAAATTTTATCTCTTTGGCTTGTTCACTTTACGTCACACTCTCTTAGGTGTGTGTCTAACAGTTCCTTGTTCTTGCTCTTTATACATTGGTAAAATTCATTTTTTTTGTTACTCTTTTTTTTCCAGTAAAATTGAGCATAATTTTAATTTATTTTTTTTTATGACAGCATTCTTCTAGGTTTGTGCTCTTGCATTCTTTTGTTCTTGGCTAAAAATTCTTTGATCTTTCAAGATATGTTCTTTTTAAAATCTGCACTCCAAGGAGAGTTCTCTGAGCAACCACATTAACTTTTCTAGTTTTTCTTCCATATTCGACTAGTTTTTGTCATATAGCTAGAATTTCATTATTCCTTCTGGACCTATCTATACCCTTTAAAACCCCTCTGGCCATGAGACCAAAAATATATTTTCTTTAAGCTTTGGAAATTTACTTTTCAGAGTCTGGGATGCATGTCAGAAACCAATTGACATTCCTGTCTTTTGGGTATTTGAATTCTAAGACACTTTCCTTTTCCCCCCAAGGTTCTCAGCTCCTCTTTGTTCTAAACCTGCCTCTTCAAATTTAGAGTAACGGTGTCCTTCAAGTCCAAGCTGACAATCAACATCTCTTTTAATCTGCTGGGTGGAAGACCTCTGTACCCAGCGGTGAGAGGGCCCTGAACCCCACACTGTCTAATGGTGACGGGAGGTCCTACCAAGCATTGGCTCCAGTGCACAAGCACTAGCATAGAATGCCAGAGGAGTGGGGATGGCGGCAGCCTCTGGAGAGGTACCTAGCCTCCTTCACTGGGGGGAAGGCCACCAGGTCACTCCCTTATCCAAAGCCTGAATACTATCGCCCTGGCCCAGAGCTGTGCCTCTGGGTGTATAGAGTAGAGATGGTGAGGCAGAGAAGGAGGTAAGGGGACTAACATGGGAGTAATGGCAAATGAAGAAGCACAGAGTGGGGAGGTGGTGGCGGAATATTGATTGAGTCTTGATTGTCTGCCAGGCACTGTGCTAGGCATTTATACACACCTGTCATATTCCTCCCAATACCATTATTTATTTATTTATTTATTTATTTATTTATTTTCCCAAAGAACAAGGTTTTACTTGTAATACTGTCACCATGACACATACAAACAGGACGGGTGGCCGTGGTGGTGGATGGAATAATGTCAACTGCAGTGTTATATACCGCTCACCATTTTAACACATGTAGAAACTGAGCATTATGTAAGTTTATTGGCTTCTTTAAGTCACAGAGCCAGAGAATGCAAAAGCCAGGAATTAAACCTAGATTTGAAGATGAGAGGATAACGAAAACCAAAGCAAACCAGAAAATGACAATTCATTGCAATACACCCATCTCAGTCATAAACATTATAAAAGTAATGTCATTATAAAGGAGATAGACGTACAAATCAATGCCTGTTACAACAGATTTCAAAATAATAGATATTTCATTGCACATTACTAGTATTTTGATGTATAGCACTAGAATTTTATCATATATACTTTCTTGAAAAATGTAATCTTTATTTCAGTATTTTTGCTAGGCAGAGGTTTTAGTTTGCTTTTCTTTTTCTTTCTTTTTTTAATTTTAGTCTTAAATTTTATTGGTGAAATTTCTTGGCAAAATGAAGAGAAAACAAAAATAAAGCCACAGTGACAGCTATGTAATCTGAGATCCTTAAAGAAACTAATCTCCTTGATACATTACTGTCAGCTAAACATATAAATGTTCTTTGAAAAGTCTGCTTCTAGATATTAATGGAACTATTGATTTTCACCCTCCACTCCATTCTCTCTCTCTCTCTCTCTTTTTGATAATGTCTGTTTACCAGGCTACCTCCTCATCTCCATAAGCTGAATTCTGCTTCCTTCAAGGTCAGGGTCAGAGCAAGTGCCCGAACCAAGGTGACTAAGCAGGTGTCAAACCAGTTGCAGAAACACAGAGAAGACTTAACTAATGGCACAGGTCTTCTAAGTCAATGGATCCTGTCTCTCCTAATTTCATTATCAATTCACCACAGGAACCTGACAGAGTCAGTAAGTTAAATCAAATTCAAAAGCCCAAAAACCAAAAGAAAAAAAAAATTCAATTTCAGAGTCAGGTGAAAACATCATAATTCAGAGAAAATCTTTATTATTGATTTATAGCTGTAGACTCTTGTCCAAAGGTTTCCTCTTTAAATTAAGAATGCTAATGATTTCCTATCCTGAAATTAATTATCCAAAAGCTGCACAAATTCAAAAAAAGGCAGTAATTGTCGTACTTCAACCAGGAAGCGCCAGCAAGCAGATGCCTAGCTTGTTCCTGTCATCATGCGATTGGTGACGAGCCACGGTGTACAAGAGAATCACATGCTTTTTTGGGAGTCATTCTTGTGTGCCAAGAGGCCATAAATTTGAAATGGAATATCCTGTTTTGTTGAGGCCTCTATACATGCAACCCAATCGCTCTCTGATATCAGATTTGTTTGGGACAAAAGTTCCTGCCTAAGTAGTTTGGAGACTTAATTGTGCTTGTGGAAGAGGTGACACAGAGCGCCTGTGGAGACAAGGCAGTGGTCCGGGGCCTGGGCAGGACTCTGAACCAGTTCCAGAGGAAACGCAAGCTTGCCAGGACCGCCACAGTGACTTCAAACAGAATTGAAACCAGAAAAAGGAAATGGTTATTTGTGGGAAACAGGAAATAGCTATTAAGAGGACATTGATATAGATATAGTTATTTTGCTACCGAGTATTTTTATTTACCCAGTGCTAGTGTATGTATTTTCATAAGCCATGCTAATAATATGGGGGGGAGGGGTATAAATGAATAAATGCAGTCTCTTTAGAACATATTAAGCTACTTTGTTAGAAAAATTTTTTTTATAGATCCAGACACTTTCCCAAAGTACCTTAATGGAAAAAGTGATAAAGAACAGTTTATATTCTTAGCTAATTATGCGCCTATTTTTAGGAAGGTTGTATCAACATATTGGACTCCTTTGTAACTACCTCGGAATTTGACTTTGGGGCAAGACTACCCATTTGATTGGTACACAATGCATGTTCCCACAGCCTTCTGTTCATGTATCTATTATGGCATTACCCCTCTTCTTTCCGTGTAGTGTTGTAATTAGTCATTCATATGTTTCTTTCCCACCAGACTGAGCTCCCGGTGGGGTCACAATGGCTCCAGTGCCTGCAAGGGTCTGTAGAGCAGAGAAGACACACAGTAGACACTATCTGGGAATGAATATTAAATAATCCAATGTAACTAATTTGTATAATGGTTTAAGGATTAATGAGAGAACATAAAAATCCAACAGGTATCTGAATCACAATAGGAACTCAACTTATTGGTTCTCTGTCCCCTTCTTTGAACTAAAGAAAAAAAATTCCTTAATTTTGAAGGCAGAATACTAAACATCAAATTTCACTTAGTTAAAAAAATATGTATTCTGTAGAACTTAGTTTGCTCTTAAGAATAATCATATTTGGTATATTTCAAAATTTAAGGCCCAGCTAGATGGATGGGAACAGAAAAAAATGGGAGAAAATTTTGGCTTTCTTCCTATTAATGATTTGTGGGGAAATTTGCCTTAGGAAAATATTGGCCCCTCCTTCTTTGACCTTCTCTTACCAGTTTCTGGAACGAATCTAGATCTTTTGTCCATCTTAGATGAATCCCCAGGCTCTAATTAAAGCCAGGCCACTGTAAGGGAGCTGTAGGAAATTTGGTACCAGTGGTGTGGGATCAAGGTTCCTCAGTCTGAGTCTCTCACACAGGGAACAAATTTCATGCGTGACAACTTCTCAGCTTTTTTTTGGTATTTTTGCATTTTTCTGAAGCTGGAAACGGGGAGAGACAGCCAGACAGACTCCCGTATGCGCCCGACCGGGATCCACCCGGCACGCCCACCAGGGGCGACACTCTGCCCACCAGGGGGCGATGCTCTGCCCCTCTGGGGCGTCGCCCTGCCGTGACCAGAGCCACTCTAGCGCCTGGGGCAGAGGCCAAGGAGCCATCCCCAGCGCCTGGGCTATCTCTGCTCCAATGGAGCCTTGGCTGCGGGAGGGGAAGAGAGAGACAGAGAGGAAGGAGGGGGTGGGGGTGGAGAAGCAAATGGGCGCCTCTCCTATGTGCCCTGGCCGGGAATTGAAACCCGGGTCCCTCGCATGCCAGGCCAATGCTCTACCGCTGAGCCAACCGGCCAGAGCCAACTTCTCAGCTTTTATAACCCAGAACTACTTAGTATGTGCATCTTGCAAACAGACAAGCTCTTTCTTTTAAAGTTAGGCTGCTGAGGAATGTCTGCACAGGTGTCGTGAGGAGAGGAAGTCCTGGAGGAACAGAGTGTGATATAGACATACAGAGGAAGGGGCGCGTTGTACCTGAAAGAGTTTTAGTTAGTTCTTCAGGACAAGCTATGACTTTGGCCTTGCAGGAGGAACAATTCCCCACAGACGGTGTATCTGGACATTTATATGTAGGTTCAAAACTATCCTGTAAGAAGCACAAGTGAAGGAGAGAGTCATTGCTGCGTCCGCAAGTGGTCTGGTCTATTCTTGTGAAAATAACCATTAGGCTGCACTGAATTTTCTTTGCGGTTGATTTCCATCAGACAATTACTCACAACAAGAGCGTGATGAACTAAGGATGTCCCTTTCTGAAAACAATGTCTACCATTTTAATGATGTCTAAACACATCTCTCCATCTACCTTCTGATCTGTTTAAATTGCCGGTGACAAGGGCTTTAACACATCCAGTTAATGATTCCTGCTTCTTAGGGTTATAATTCAGAGAGGAATCGTGTCTCTGATGGCTGGGAAGAGACTTTGGAATGAACACCTACAATGAGGTATTAAAATAAGCAGCATCGTCTGACGCTGGTCTCTGTCTGCCATTGAGACGTATCTGTGGCCCGAGGAGAGCTGCCCAGAACTGACTCTGCTTACAAGCCACTCCTCTGCTCACTCTTTCCAAAGGATGCTGAACAACGTGGTGTGGATTTCAACTTTTCTGTGTCTGTCAAGACTCTCTGGTTACCTACATGTCTTTATTTCAAGAAATGAGGTATATCTGAAAGTCTGTGGTCTATGCAGAAACCAGAAAAGGAATGAATCCAAACATCTGAGTCAGGCATGAGCACTGACACCCACATTGACCTCGGGATTTTCATTTATGAGGCCATTTGCTCCACTGTGACTCGGAAAACACAGTTCTAAACACTTTTGGCCTCCAGAGTATTAATCCAAAGCTTGCAAGTTGACCATATAGGTGAATAGTTCTCAGCCCTGGCTGCACCTCAGAAATATTGTGGGGCTAAAAAAATAAAAGAAGGAAAGGGAAAAGAGAATAATATGCACAATTTGAAAAAAAAGTTCAAGCCACGCATAAAGGGCAGAGTGAAATAATTTATGCTCTCACTCCAGCCTTCAGTTTCCAGTGTCCAACTCCCTCTCACCCAGGACTCAAAAGTACAGAGATGTCCAATTCTCATTTCTTACCTACAGAATCAGCGTCTCTGGCAGGTGTATTTAAAATAAGCTCCCAGGTTGGCCCTGGCCGGTTGGCTCAGCGGTAGAGCGTCGGCCTGGTGTGCAGGGTACCCGGGTTCGATTCCCGGCCAGGGCACATAGGAGAAGTGCCCATTTGCTTCTCCACCCCCCTTCCTTCCTCTCTGTCTCTCTCTCTTCCCCTCCTGCAGCCGAGGCTCCATTGGAGCAAAGATGGCCCGGGCGCAGGGGATGGCTCCTTGGCCTCTGCCCCAGGCCCTAGAGTGGCTCTGGTCTCAGCAGAGCGATGCCCCGGAGGGGCAGAGCATCGCCCCCTGGTGGGCAGAGCGTTTCCCCTGGTGGGTGTGCCGGGTGGATCCTGGTCGGGCGCATGCGGGAGTCTGTCTGACTGTCTCTCCCCGTTTCCAGCTTCAGAAAAATACAAAAAAAAAAAAAATAATAATAATAAAAAAATAAGCTCCCAGGCGATCCAACAACTCGGTCAGGTAAGGAACCACTGATCTTGGTGAAGTGACAAAGTCCCAGGGTGCTCCACTGTAGCAGGTGCACTACAGGACACCTGGGCTTGGGGCCTGCCTGCGGTGGGAGACTTTTGAATCGGAAGTCCCTTAGCGCATGCACTTGTTAGGGAGAGACCTTTTCGCACGCCCAGGGTAGTTCATGCAAAACACAACAACAAAGCAAACTTGCTGCCTGAAACTTAGGAAAAATGTCTGAATCTGATTTTGCCAGTGATTCCCCATGTGACATTGCCTCCGCATAAGAAAAAAATGGCCCTCAGAAATTTTTAAATTTTATCTCTCTAATCTTCTGTAGTTAAACTGTTGGTGGCCTCACCTGGATCCATTCGCACTTTCTTCTTCCTGATAAATTCACTTTGTTCAGGTATCTAAGCCCTCTGACACAGTTCAAATTCCTCAAGGGAAGTTGACCTCCATGCAACGCAGGGGCGGGACTAACTGGTGGACGGATAGTCTTTCTCTCCCCAGGAGTGGTTATGTGATCCAAATCCAGTTATTATAAAGTGAAGACAGATTTGCGGGAGGTTTCTGAACTCTGAGATGCCCGTTCCTCTCTCCCACTATATGTGATCAAGAACACAACCAAAGCTCTGAGGGCTCCTGTGCCCATCCTGTGATTAACGGGGACTGAGCCCTCGTGCCTCGCTGACACTCGGACAGCAGAGTCGAAAGACTAAAAGAACCTAGACCTATGTTGATACTGAACCATAAGATGCAATGGTATGAAAGCCCTCACTATATCCAGACTTCCTGATATATGAACCAATATCTCTATTGTTTATATAATTTTGAGCTGATTTTCTGTTACCAGAAGCTGAAATCGTCTAAGTGACCCATTTTCTTTAAGTCTAAACCAGTGGTAGTCAACCTGGTCCCTACCGTCCACTAGTGGGTGTTCCAGCTTTCATGGTGGGTGGTAGTGGAGCAACCAAAGTATAAATAAAAAGATAGATTTAACTACAGTAAGTTGCTTTATAAAGATTTATTCTCCCAAACTTAGCGAAAATCCGACATAAAGTACTTGGTAAGTAATTATTATTATATGTTTTAACTTGCTGTAACTCTGCTTTATAAATTTTATAAAGTAAAGTTATTTCTCTACTTTATAAATCACCATGACTGTGGAACTGGTGGGCGGTTAGAAAATTTTACTACTAACAAAGATACAAAAGTGGGCGGAGGTATAAAAAGGTTGACTACCCCTGGTCTAAACCTCTCACTCAAGGCCATGATTCATTCCCTGCTGTTAGGTATCTTTCCTTAACTGCTTCACCATGACTTTCTTTATATTTTTATCAGCTCTATGACCACTATGGGTAATTTAGTGACTATTAATTTGCAATATTTATCATTTATACTGTATCTACTCTTGCCCCATAACCAATTAGCATTTAGGATCATCAAAGTGTCTAGATAACATGTAGTTTAGCTACATGTTGTTTACAGTAAGGGGATACTTGACCCAAGGACAAGTGGAGAGGAAGCTTACATTCAGGTGGTAACCAGTTTTAGGAGAAGCGCCCATCTGCTTCTCCACCCCTCCTCCTCTCCTTCCTCTCTGTCTCTCTCTTCCCCTCCTGTAGCCAAGGCTCCACTGGAGCGAAGTTGGCCTGGGCGCTGAGGATGGCTCTGTGGCCTCTGCCTCAGGCGCTAGAATGGCTCTGATTGCAGCAGAGCGACGCCCCAAGATGGGCAGAGCATCACCCCCTGGTGGGCGTGCCGGGTGGATCCCGGTCGGGCGCATGCGGGAGTCTGTCTGACTGCCTCCCTGTTTCCAACTTCAGAAAAAGAAAAAGAAAGAAAAAAAAAAGGAATGTAGGGGTGTCTATCAGGAATACTGCCAATGCTCCCTTCTAATTTTCACTAAGGAAAAAAAAAGAACTATTTGAATCACAATGCTAAATAAACAAGAAATAGATTGTTTTAGATGGAATGCAGAAGTTCTTTAGTCTTTAATTTGGGAAAATGATTTTATAGGAAATTAGGAAAAAAGGGGAAAGGAAAGAAGAAAGGCAGTCAGGGAGGAAGGAATCAAAAGTTTTCTAATCTTATGTCCCAGGGTGCTTTCACATATAATTTCAGTTAAATCATACAGCAAGCCTGCAAGGTAGGTTATTTTCATCTCTACTTTACATCTGGGGCAACTGAAGCATAAAGAAGTAATTTTCTCAAGGCCACTCAAGTGCATGTCAGAGCCCAATTCATGCCAAGCACTGTACGACTCCAAAGCCATGTATTTTCTACACTGTCTCAAGCCTTTGAACTATTTATCAACCACCCTGAAAAGCTGTTTGGATGTTTCCAATCCCCTCAGACTGTCCCTTTGCTGAGCAAGTGGTCAGTGTCCCCGGACAGCCTCTGGCGTCAGGATGTTTGGGCTGCCATCTCTGGGCGTTTCCCGTGCTCCTCAGGCTATCAGAAGCCAGAGCTATGCCGGCAGACTCAAGGTCACTGAATGGCTGATCACAAGTCTGTGCTCCTGTTACATATTTTCCTGGCTTGACTACTCTCCCATGCTTTGGTGGTCTTTGGGCCACCACATGTAAAATGATGGCCCTGTACAGCCATCAACCTAGTCTTGTGGATCATTGCAATTTATTAAAGTGTTCACAAATACCTACTACCTTGTTTCTATGCTGCACATTTTCTCTCAAGCAAGCGATCCCAGCTCTCAGTGAATCTGCCATAGTGCACAGGGACAGCAGTTGTAGTATCCTTGACAAGTTAAGCTCAGAGTGTGATGAATCTCCCTGACTGAGCAGACTGGAGTCGCTCCCTTTTTGAAGTGATCCGCACACATGACATCAGAGCAGTGCTGTAATGTATGTAGAGAAAGTGGATAGGAAGAAATGTTGGCAAGAAGGAAAGAAAGAAGGGAGGGAGGTTGGGAGCAAGATCTAGAATGAATAAACTAATAGAACTTATGATGTGATTTAAAAAATGTACTTATTCAATTTTTGAAAGAGAGGAAGGAAAGGAGAAAAAGAGAGAGAGTGAGGAAGGGAGAGAAACAATGACTTGTTGTTCTACTTATTTATACATTCACTGGTTGTTTCTTTTATGTATCCTGACTAGGGATCAAACTTGCAACCTTACATTTTGTGATGTCACTCTAACTGACTGAGCTACCCAGCCAAGGCCTGATGATGTGATTTTTAACCAATTCTATTTACAGAGCAAGTGGTATGGCTTAGTGAGGTCAATATCAACATTTCTAAAAACTATATTAAGAGGACAGCAGCTTTTAAGATTTAGACATCAACCCAAAGATACTCCCATTTACAGGGGGGTGGTGTTGCCACGTGTTGGTGGTCATTCCTCCACCTCCTCCTCCTCTTCCTCCTCCTCTTCTTTCTTTCTTTCTTTCTTTCTTTCTTTCTTTCTTTCTTTCTTTCTTTCTTTCTTTCTTTCTTTCTTTCCTTTCTTTCTTTTCTTTCTTTCTTTCTTTCTTTCTTTCTTTCTTTCTTTCTTTCTTTCTTTCTTTCTCCTTTTCTTCTTCTTCTTCCTTCTCCTCCTCCTCCCCCTCTTCTTCCTCCTCTTTTCTTCTTCCTCTTTCTCTTTTCCCCTCCTCCTCCTCCTTCTCCTCCTTCTGCTTCTTCTTCTTCTTCTTCTTTTTTCCTTTTTTTTGGACATAAACAGAGCGAATCAGAGAGAGGAACAGATAGGGACAGAAAGACAGGAAGGGAGAGAGATAAGAAGCACAATTCTTTTTTTTTTTTTTTTTAAATTTTTTTTTTTTTTAAATTTTTTTTTATTTATTCATTTTAGAGAGGAGAGGGAGAGACAGTCAGAGAGAGAGAGAGAGGAGAGACAGAGAGAAGGGGGGAGGAGCTGGAAGCATCAACTCCCATATGTGCCTTGACCAGGCAAGCCCAGGGTTTCGAACCGGCGACCTCAGTGTTTCCAGGTCGACACTTTATCCACTGCGCCACCACAGGTCAGGCCAAAAGCACAATTCTTCATTGTGGCACCTTAGTTGTTCATTGACTGCTTTCTCATATATGCCTTGACCGGGGGGCTACAGCAGAGAGAGTGACTCCTTGCTCAAGCCAGTGACCTTGGGCTTAAGACAGTGACCATGGGGTCATGTCTATGATCCCACGCTTAAGCCAGTGACCATGTGCTCAAGCTGGTGAGCCCGTGCTCAAGCCGGTGACCTCAAGATTTTGAACTTAGGTCCTCCACAGTGGTTGTTCCTCTTATTGAAGTAACCTATCTGTATTATCTTGTTTCTCCTTCCAGTCTACTACTTCTCGTAATCTGAGGGAAAAGCGCAGATTCCCACATTTCATGAGTTTCTTAGATGTATTTATAACTGCTTTGATCATCATAAAAACTCTTCAGTGAACATAGGTGGAAATTATCCCCCATCAATTTTTTTTAACTTAAGGTAACTGAGGGTCAGCGAATTTGAATAATGCTCCCAAATATCTTCTTTTTTTTTTCTTTTGTATTTTTCCTAAGTGAGAAGTGGATGGGAGGGAAACAGACAGACTCCCGCTTAAGCCCGACCAGGATTCACCTGGAATGCCCACCAGGGAGTGATGCTCTGCCCATCTGGGGCATTGCTTCACTGCAATCGGAGCCATTCTAGTGCATGAGGTGGAGGCCATGGAGCCGTCCTCAGCGTTGGGGCCAACTTTGTTCCAGTGGAGCCTTGGCTGCAGGAGGGGAAGAGAAAAATAGAAAGGAGAAGGGGAAGGGTGGAGAAGCAGATGGGCACTTCTCCTGTGTGCCCTGACTGGGAATCGAACCCAGGACTTCCACACGCCGGGCCGATGCTCTACCACTGAGCCAATCAGCCAGGGCCCCAAATATCATTTATGAGTGTTAAATAGTGACCTAAATTTGGTCTTGTACCTGAAGTCTGAAATCAAGGTGTCAGCAGGGTCATGCCCCCTTCAAAGGCTATAGGAGACAACCCTTTCTTGCCTATTTCAGCTTACGCTGGTTTCTGGTGCTCTTTGGCTTGTAATAGCAGAATTCTAATCTCTGCCTCTGTTTTTACATTGTCTTTTTCTCTGTGTATGTTTCTCTGTCCCTATAGGAACGCTTATTTGATTTATAGCCCACCCCAATCCAGTAGGCTCTCATTTTGATCCTTACCTGAACTATATCAGTAAAGAACTGGTTTCCAAATAAGATCACATTCTAAAATTATGGATGGACATACATTTTTGAGGGGCACTACTTAACCTATTACAGCAGGTTAGAAAAGAGTTTACTTACAGTCACACAGCTATATGGGCTAAAAATCTAATTAACAAACTATATTTAACTACATCTTGTTTATAAGAACTTCAGAGACAATTCTTGGAGGTTTCAGAGTTAAGTGGTAGGCTTTGCATGGGGCAACGGGTTCATAATAGTAGGTAGAAAGTGAAGTTAGAGAATCAATTTATTACAATTAATGTGGCTTCTTTTGAGGTCCCCCACTTAATAGTTCTAGTAATATACAAATTATATATAAAAGCCACAGGGACATTTTTTCTGGAACAATTAGAGCAGAAGAACCTTGTCTTAAGGGGTACTTTCAGGAAAGGGGTTAATGTATTGAGAGTATGTCATATGGGACAACATTAACGACCTGAACAATGAGAAGATGCAATGACAAAGATGACAGTGACACAATACTGTGATGACAGAGAGCTTAAATGTTGAAACAATGAAAACAGAGGCTCCAGGAGTTCACAGGTTCAGAACATAAATAAATATAAGAGCACGGTATTTTAAATGAATTAATAAAAACGACATTTTTGGGCCCTGGCCAATTTGCTTAGTGGTAGAGCATTGACCCAATATGTGGAAGTCCTATAGATTCCCAGTCAGGACACACAGGGAGGGAACCATTCGATTCTCTGCCCCTCCCCTCCCTCCTTCTCTCTCTCTCTCTCTCTCTCTCTCTCTTCCCCTCCTGCAGCCATGGCTCAGTTGGTTTGAGCATGTTAGCTCCAGGTGCTGAGGATGGCTCCCTGGAGCCTCCACATCAGGTGCTAAAAATAGCCAGGTTGTGAGCATGACCCCAGATGGGCAGAGCATTGCCCCAGATGGGGATTGCTGGGTGGATCTCAGGGCGCATGTGGAAGTCTATCTGTGTATCTCCCCTACTTACACTAATCCCCCCCAAACCCTAAAAACAAACAAAAAACCCTCACAAAAACAAAAAAAACCACTACATTTTTGAATATTCTTTTTCTTTTCTTTAGCAAGACAGAGAAAGAAATAGACAGGGACAGACAGACAGGAAGGGAGAGAGAAGCATCAATTCTTTATTGTGGCTCCTTAGTTCTTCATTGATTGCTTTCTCATATATGCCTTGAACCGGTGGTCTCCAGCTGGGCCAGTGACCCTTCACTCAAGCCAGTGACCTTGGGCTCAAGCCAGTGACCATGGAGTTATGTCTATGATCCAATGCTCAAGCCAGCGACCTTGCATTCAAGCTGGAGAGTTCATGCTTAAGCCAGTGACCACGGGGTTTTGAACCTGGGTCCTCTGCATCCTAGGTCGATGTTCTATCCACTGCACCACCGCCTGGTCAGGCTTTGGATATTCTTAAGTGTTTGAAAAGGGTATCAATAAAGATAGGAATTAGTATTTTGGCTGTACTTCTTTAGTTGAGATACACCTGCAAAAATGGTCTAAGAGTTGGTCAATGATTTATACATATTATCCACAGATTATATAGAAAATTTTGGCCATTCTGCTGGAAGTTTTCTATCTTTTTTCTAAGTATTATGAAATCTTGAGAAGAAAAAGTGTGGTTCAAATTAGATGGTGAGAGGATCAAGGAAATATCAGAAATGGAGGGGAGGGTACACAACCAATCTGATGAAAAACAAGGACAGGAAATCTGATAACATGAAAATCAGATTTACAATGCTGAATCAAGTCTCAAAGTCAAAAGCAGTCTTTAGGCTTTTTTGTGCAACGTTTCTTTGACTTCCATGTAAACTTCCTGCTATTGATGAACTGCAGTGTTTTTGCTACAGAATGGTGAAGTGCTCCATTTGGGCCATCTATTCCTGTGCAAGTCACAGAAATCTAACAAAATGAGCATGTAGCGAAGCAGCTGCAATTAGAAGGAAAGACTTCCTTGTCATGTGTTTGGAACCAATCAAATTAGATTAACTCATTTCCTTGGGTTAACTAAGGAAATCCCAGACTGTATGTATGAAGTCATAAAAGCACTTTCTCAAAAAAAAAAAAAAAATCCTCCATATACATCAAAATGGGTTGTCTTTCATTAATATGTTTACATATTTCTAAAGAGGAGCGTGAGGGCTTTCTTTCTGTGTTTACTTGTGAGGCTGAGGGAGTGATGTGTTTTCCTTAAGACTGTCATTTAAACAATGGAGAGAACAGAATAGCAATTAAAAGTCTGATTTCATCCAGTTTGCATCAGATAGGGGAACATATCTTATCCCTTCTACATTCATATTACAGCCCTAATTTTGCCCAAACAATTCGCTGGAGATTTTTGAGTGTCTTAAAAACGGTTTTGGTGTTTTGAGAATGGTGCTGAATTGTTTCTCTTGCAAGAGATTTAACAAGTGAAACATGGAGGGTTTTTTCTCATTTTCAGACATAATCTTGGCAGAATGTTTAAAAGGAAGATAAACAAAATGTCAGGAACACTTATAAAAGAACTCTGAAACAGAGGGGCAAGGGGCAGCTGGGAACAGAGTGAATGGATATTGTCATACAGATGGCGGCCACTGCTAGAGTGGCCAGTGCAGTAATACTCGGTTTTCTCTTGTGTGATAATTGACATTGAACTCATTTCCAATAGCCCTGACAAGGCAGAAGTGCAAAGGAAGCTCTGCTTCTTTTATTCTCTGCAACAAGGGGCAATTCGTAAAGTCCTTCTAGGGACCACAGAGTCATCTATTTGTAGAGGCTGAGAGTGTAAATGGGAGAATAAACACTTAGCTTCCCCAATTACCTTGGTCCCTGGAAGGCTTCATCAAAACCTAACAGAATCTATATGGATGCTCCAAATCTGCCTGTTCAAAGCACCCACAGATGTTTTCTCTTGGCACAGATAATAAGGATCTAGGATTAAATGTTACCATTTAATAATTAATACCATTCAAACTCCCTCCCTTCGGTTGAAAGTTGGCACTGTGGCATAACTGCTGATGTGCTGACATCCTGGAACACCCGACATGCTGATTTCCATGCTATTGTAACATCATATTTGGGATAAAAGTACTTGAATTTCCCAAGTTGTAACAATTGTAGTTATCATGAACTGGACCATGTGCTGAAATCTTTCATGTACCTGCAGTTAGCTACATTTATATATAAAAATTGGCAAATGATTTCTTTCAAGAAAATTATGAATGTGGATCCTCTAATAGTCTCCTGAATATTTAAATTATGAAATCCCTATTCTTTTATCATGTGTATACTAGCACACTGTCACAGAATTATATAAGACGATGCCTGTTTCTGAAGCTGGAATTAATTTCCTCTTCCTTTAAATCACACTACCCATCTAGAACATGGTAAATTTGGGGATCTGAGTTAGAGGTATCCAGAGTCTCTGTAACAGTCTCTCAATTTTTTGTAATTCTGAAATTATGTCAACATAAAACAGTTTTTGAAAATCTGAACGATATCAGAATTAGCTTGATACTTTTTTTAAATTGAATTTATTGGGGTGACATTGGTGAATAAAGGTTCATAGGTTTCAGGTGCAAAGACTATAATACATCATCTATATATTGTATTGTGCGTTCATCCCCACAAGTTAAGTCTCCTTCTATCACCATTTTCCCCTTTACCTTCTTCTGTCTCTCCTTTCTTTCCCTCTGGTAATCACCATACTGTTTTCTGTGTCTCTTTTCTTTTCTTAGTTCCTTGTCTTTTTCACCCAGCCAGCCAAACTCCTTCCCCTGAGACAGCTCTCAGCTGTGCTCTGTATCTATGAGTCTGTTTCTATTTTGTTGTTAGTTTATTTTGTTCATTAGATTACACATACGAGTGAAATTATATGGTACTTGTCTTTCTGTGACTGGCTTATTTCATTTAGCATAATATTCTACAGATCCACTCATGCTGTCACAAAAGTTAAGATTTCTTTTTTTTTTTTTTTTAACAGTCGAGTAGTATTCCATTGTGTAAATGCAACACCACATTTTACGTTTTATCCACTCATCTAATGATGGACACTTGAGCTGCTTCCACATCTTGGCTGTGGTGAATAACACTGCAATGAACATAGGGGTGCATAAATTCTTTCAAATCAGTGTTTCAGGTTTCTCTGGATAAATTCCCAGAAGTGGAATTACTGTGTCATAACACAGCTCCAATTTTACATTTTTAAAAAACAAGATGTTTATTTAAACAACA
Source organism: Saccopteryx bilineata (assembly GCF_036850765.1). Lineage (NCBI taxonomy): Eukaryota > Metazoa > Chordata > Mammalia > Chiroptera > Emballonuridae > Saccopteryx > Saccopteryx bilineata. Next base: position 257,008,030 of record NC_089493.1, read on the forward strand.
AGATGTTTGATGTAAAGGGAAAACTATCTAGGATTCATTTCTTTTAGCATAATTTATCTCTATTTAAAGACAGATTGTCCTACATGTAACAGCGACATACAAAAAGGTTATAGAATTGTCCTTGAGTTTACAATTATAAATGAAAAACCTTAAACTGATCCAAAGAAGATATGCAAAGATTTTTATGTTGTTCTTTTTTTGTGAAACAGTGAGAGCAAAATAACTTACTGAAATACAAAGATAAGAGCAGAATCAGCATGTCACCGATGGCGAAAGGGCATTTTCACAGAGCCAGGGTTTTTCTCCATTCCATCTCCATTGGATGTCCATCAAAACATACCATTGGCCATTTAGTTTTTTAAAAATGCAAATGCTTGTGCACGTACATCAGTTGCTTTATGTACAATAAAGGAATGGAGAAGGAGAAAATGAAAGAACAGAGAAAACTATACAGTAGTATCAGGATGTGGTAGAACCAAATCACAGTTATCTAATTGAAAATGTCTTCATGGTCTGGAGGAACAGAGTTCTGGAGTAAAGTAGCAGGTTCCCTTGACAGTAGACACCTCCTGTCTGCTGCTAGAACACATCAATTGCATCTTCACCCTCCATTTCCAACTGTGAGGGTGTGTCTGTTTCATTGACTGGCTGCCCATCAAATCAGAAACTGATCTGCCCCATTGACAAACCCTGTCATTCACAACAGGTTTCATTAGTTTACTAAGTGGTGCATGCCTCTTCATCTTAAAGTGAACCACAGAACCATCCGGTCCTGCCACCTTCCAATTAATATGAGCATTGTTCTCAGCCTTGACTCCTTCCCAGTATCACACAGCTGGCAGGTAGCGCTGATTGAATTCCTACTGTATGCCAGGGAATGAACATGCTGGGTGCTGTGCCAGGTACCTCATTAATATCCCATTTTTAATTGTTTGAGGTAACTCCATACTGCTTTCCATAGTGGCCGCACCAATCTGCATTCCCACCAACAGTGCACAAGTGTTCCCTGGTCTCCACATCCTTGCTAACACTAGTTGTTTGTGAAATTATTGATGATAGCCATTCTGACAAGTGTGAGGTGATATCACATTGTGATTGTAATTTGCATTTTTCTGATGATTAGTGATCTTGAGCACCTTCTCACATGTCAATTGGCCATCTGTATGTCCTCCTTAAAGAAGTGTTTATCCAGATCCTTTGCCCACTTTTTAATTGGATTTTCTTTTTTGGTATGGAGTTTTATAAGTTCTTCATGACTTTTGGCTATTAACCTCTTATCAGATGTATCATTAGCTATGTAGTCTCATTTATTTTTTCTTTTGTTTCCCTTGCCCGAGGAGATATATCAGAAAATAATATTGCAATGGGAAACGTCTGAGATTTTACTGCCTATGTTTTCTTCTAGAATTTGTATAGTTTTAAGTCTAACATTTAAGACTTTAATTCATTTTGAGTTTATTCTTGTGTATGGTGTAAGAATGTGGTCTAGTTTCATGTTTTTTACAAATATATGTTCAATTTTTCTAACACCATTTACTGAATAAACTATCTTTATTTTATTGTATGTCCTTGCATCCTTTGTCAAATATCAATTGATCATATAGTTGTGAGTTAAATTCTGGGGTCTCTGTTCTGTTCCGTTGACATAAATGTTTGTTTTTATGCCATTATGCTAGGATAATGCTGGCCTTATGAAAGGCACTTTCCGAAATAGTTTGAGAGGGATGTGCTAGTTCTTTGAACATTTGGTCAAATTCTTCTGTGAAGCCATCCAGTGCAGGACTTTTGTGAGATAGTAAATATTGCTTCCTCAGCTTTCTTTAGTGTGTAATCTGTCTATTCAGATTATCTGATTCTTCCTTATTCAGTTTTGGAAGATTGTGTGTTTCTAGGAATTTATCCATTTTATCCAGATTGTCCAATTTGTTAGCATATAGTAGTTTGTGATATACACACACACACACACACACACACACACACACACATATATATAATTATATTTACAATCCTTTGTATTACTTTGGTGTCAATTGTTATTTCTCCTGTTTCATTTTTGATTTATTTGGATACTCTCTTTTTTTCTTGATGAGCCTTGTAAAAGGTTTGTCAATCTTGTTTATCATTTCAAAGAACCAGCCAGCTCTTGCTTTCACAGATCTTTCATATTGGTTTTTAGACTCTATTTCATTGATTCCTACACTAATCTTTATTATTTCCTCTCTTCTTCTTAATGTGGACTTATTTGTGCTCTTTCTCCAGTTCCTTTAAGTGTAAAGTTAGGTTATTTATTGAAGACTTCTTTTTGGTTCTTGAGGTAGGCCTGTAATACTATGAATCACCCTCTGAAGCTGGTTTCTGTTGTGTCCCATAGATTTTTGGGTTGTGGTGTTCTCACTTTCATTTTTTCAAGGTATATTTTGATTTCTTCATTGTTCTTATTGTTGATAACACATTCACTGTTTAGTAACGTGTTATTTAGCCTCAATGTCTTTGTGTGTGTGTGTGTTTTCTTATGATTGATATCTAGTTTCATAATATTATGGTCAGAGATGATGTTTGATATGATTTTAATCTTAAATTTATTTATTTGTTTTGTGTCCTAACATGTGGTCAATCCTAGAAAATGTTCCATGTGTACTTGAAAAGAATGTATATTCTGCTGCTTTGGGGTGAAAGGCTTTGAAAATATCAATGAAACCCATCTGACCTAGTGTGTCACTTAAGGTCACTGTTTCCTTGTTGATTTTCTGTCTGAAAGATCTATCCATTGATGTCAATGGGGTATTAACTTCCCCTACTATGACTACTACTGTCAACCTTTCCCTTTTTGTCCATTAACCCTTTGAGTAGTGAGTTCTTTTCATGCTCGCTGACCCCCGGGAATATTTTATTTCAAAAAATGAAATTAGTTCCAGTTACTCTGGATGGTCAGGAGGCACGAGGACATACATGAATGTTTGTGCTACTCAAAGGATTAAGATTTGCTTTACATATTTAAGTCCTCCTATGTTGAGTGCATAAATGCTAAAAAGGGTTAAATCCTCTTGTTGGGATACTTTTATCATTATGTAGTGTCCTTTGTCTCAAAGTCTATTTTGGGAGATAAGTATTGCTACCCTAGCTTTTTAAAATTTTCTATTTGCATGAGTATTTTTCCATCGCTTTATTTTTAGTCTGTATCATTTGTTCTGAGGTGGGTTCCTTCCTTCCTTCCTTCCTTCCTTCCTTCCTTCCTTCCTTCCTTCCTTCCTTCTTTCCTTCCCTCACTCCTTTCTTCCTTCCTCCTTCCTTCCTTTTTTAGCAACAAAGCAAGAGAAGGAGAAACAGAGACAGGCAGGAAAGGAGAGAAATGAGAAACTGATATCAACTCATAGTTGTGGCACCTTAGTTGTTCACTGATTGTAATCTTCAGATGTTCCTTGAGTGGGGGGCTCAAGCTGAGCCAGTAACCCCTTGCTCAAGTCAGTGACCATGGAAGAATGTCTATGATCCCATACTCAAGCCAGTGATCCTACGCTCAAGTTGGCTGAGCCCACGCTCAAGCTGGTGACCTCCGGGTTTCGAATCTGGGATCTCAGCATCCCAGGCTGATGCTCTATCCACTGCACCACCACCTGGTCAGGCTGAGGTGGGTTTCTTGTAGAGGGAATAGATATGGGTCTTGTTTTATTATCCACTCAGCAACCTTAGAGCATTTAAGCCATTCACATTTAAAGTGATTATTGATAGGTATGTATTTATTGCTATTGTATTCTTTTAACTATTGTTTCTTATTCCTCCTCTTTCCTCTTTTTCCTCCTCCTTCTTTCTTTCTCTTTCTTTCTCTTTCTCTCTGTCTCTCTCTCTCTCTCTGTTTCTCTCTTTCTTCTCGTCCTTGCCATTTAACATTTCTTGTAATGTTGGTTTGGTGGTAACAAATTCTTTAGTTTTCTCTTATCTGAGAAGCTCTTTATTTCTTCTTCAATTTTAAATAATATTCTTGCTGGATAAAGTTGTTATAGGTCATTACTTTTAATCACTTTGACTATTTCACGCCAGACCCTTATGTCCTGAAATGTTTCTGTTGAGAAATTTGCTGACAGTCTTTGGGAGCTCCCTTGCAGGTAACTGTATTTCTCTTTCTGCTTTTAAGATTACCTCTTTGTCTTTAACCTTTGCCATTTTAATTATGATATGTCTTGGTGCGGGCCTCTTTGGGTTCATCGTCTTGGAACTCTCTGCACTTCTTTGATTTCTGGATCTTTTTTCTTTACCAGGTTAGGAAAGTTTTTGGTCATTATTTCTTTAAATAGGTTCTCTATTCTTTGCTCTCTCTCTTCTCTTTCTGTTACCCCTATAATGCAGATGTTTTTATGTTTCATGTTGTGCCAAAGGTCCCTTAAACCATCCCTAGTTTTTAAAATTCCTTTTTATTTTTGCGGTTCTGATTAGGTGTTTTTTTCTACCTTGCCTTCCAAATCACTGATTTGATCCTCTGCTTCATCCAATCCACTGTTAATTCCTTCTAGTGCATCCTTCATTTCAGATATTGTATTATTCATTTATAACTGGTCTTTTTTAATGGGTCTTTATCCTTTTTCATGCTTCTGAGCATCTATATAACCATTACTTTGACTTCTATATCTGATAAATCGCTTGCCTCCATTTTATTTAGCTCTTTTTCTGGAGATTTCTCTTGTTCTTTCATGTGGATCCTATTTCTTTGTCTCCCCATTTTGACTTCTTTGTGTTTGTTTCTATGTATTAGGTACATTTGCTATGACTCCCAGACTTGGTAAAGTGGCCTTATGTAGTAGGGGTCCTGTGAAACCCAGTGATGCAGTCTCCTTGCTCACCTGAGTTGGGTGCTCCAGGAATGTCCTTTGTGAGGGTTGTGTGGACCCTCTTCTTGCAATTGATTTTTGATCGCTTTTGGCCCATTTGTACATGGGGTTGACACTTGGGATGGCTGACTATGAGGATCAACCTTAACCACAGTGTATGAGCTGCTGTGCTGTTGCTAACCACATGAATCCGAATTTGCTTCAGCACAGTCTGGTGCCGGCCGGCCTAAATCTCCCTTTGGATGTGCCACTTGTGAAGCTAATTGGATTCTGCTCTGATGTTATCTGAAGCTGGCAACTAGGTGTGTTGATACTTGAGCCTCTTGAAAGGCATTAGTGCAGGCCAATTTCAGACAGTGCCTGTGACTGGCTCTGGACAACCTGTTTGGACCTACAAAATAATCCTTAGTTTGGGGCTGCCTCTGCTGGGCCTTTGTGTATGTGGGAAGGACCAAACTGCACACAAAGGCTGGCTCTTATCAGCACCAGACCTAGGAGCTGGTCAGCAAAAAGTCCCAAGGCAACCTGAGATCTGCTTCTGCCTGCCAGTTGCCTGTTAGTCTTAGGCACTGAAAGAGCCTGTGGCTGTACTTGAGTTGCATGAGGTAGGTTCACAGTGAGTCACCAGGTACTAGGTGTGGGTGGTATTCACCAGACTGCTACAGGTTCAAACTTGATGCCAGTGCTGGGTCCGAGGCCACATAGCAAATGTCCTAGGGTATACCAGTTTAGCTGCCACCCACTAGGTGCCTGCAGTCCTTTGTGATGGAAAAGGGTCTCAGAAAGTCATCAGAACAAGGTCAGCAGAGTTTATCAGGCCCAAACAGACCAAGATTTGGCTGTGTGAAGGGAAGGCTCTCCACTGGTCAGGCATGTGAGGGAATGATGGCTTCTGTCCTGGAACCACACAACTCAGTCCATCTCAGATTCTGCTAGAGCCCCAATCTCAGCAGTGTATGGCTGCCAGGAATCAGGTGGATGGGGCCAGTGCATCTCCCCTGAGGGGAAGGGGCTGGTCAGGCCTAAGAGGAAGTAGAGGAGTGGCCCCCATCCCAGAGTCATACAAGAGTCTGTCCCAGATTCTTCCCAGACCTTGGCAAGGTGGAGCCACCTGGAGTCAGGAAGGTGGGACCACTGAGAATCCAAAGGGTATGGCTAGGGATCTCCCATGGGGGGCATGTACCAATCTGGTTCATGAGAGAGGTGGGGAATGGCCCCCTGATCCAATGCCACACAAATCAGTCACTGATACCCTGAGTCTGCCCAGGCCACTATACCCCAACCTAGGCAGCCAACTCCTTAGCAGGGTATGGGCTCCACAGGGTGGGGTAAGAGGGAGTCCAAAGGGTGGGACTATTGTTTTCCCCAGGCTGATTCTGAAAGAGAGTGCTTCACCCCAGAAAGATGGTGCCTGCAGGAAGGGAGAATGACTCAGCCCTGGGGCCCTGACAGCTGTCCTTTCAGCTCACTTCCCACAGCCACAAACCCTAGTCTCTCTTCCCGTGACTCCAGCCCTCTCTGCCCTCCCTCTGCCCAAGCCTAGGGTAAATTGACGGACGCACTCTTTAAATAAGTTGAATCTTCTGTTTTACCTCTAAGAACATTAACTGAAGTAACCCCATTATTCTGTATACAGAAAACATTTAGATTAAATGTTCTACCCTGCTACCTATAGACACATAAAGTAACAGATATGTTTGTTGTATAACTAACAAGGTCACAGGCTGTTCAGCTGCTGGAGCAAATTCGATTAAGACCATGATAATCTTTTGAAAGATTGTAATTTATCTCCATTTGAAGGGCATTATCTTAGTTCTTCAGCTATCACAGAGAGCAAGGTTAACAAATACTCAGTGATGAATTTTTGAAAGCTGTAGTCAGATCTTGTTCTCTTAAACCCTTCTAAAGGGATGTCAAAAGGCAGTGAAATAAAAATTGTCAAATTTGTACACAGACTTTCCTAATGGCTGTTATCTGAGAAAGTGGTTTATGATTCATACAGTCACTACCTTTACTTAAGCAATTTCTTGTTTGCTTTAGATTGAAGACAATCTGTTCCCATTGCTCACGTGGGAGAGATTACCACTAAAGGCTCTTGTTTACTTGAAGCGAGAAGCTATGAAACACAAAATCCACCCACAGGGAATCTGTACTTTCAAAATACTTTTATACTTTTGCTAAGGGTCAGCATTATTGACTGTCTTCTTACTAAACATATTTAATTTAAATATATAACCTTGAATATTTCAGGAGAGTTTTGATACTAATTTTGAAGGAGGAAGGGAAGAAGGAACTAAAATGATAGGGCGTCTTCTGTGTGCTGGGGACTCTGCGTGGTAAACAGGTCATTCAGTTCTCACAACCACCCCTCAGGCTAGGTATTAGTTACATTTTACAGATGAGCACATCTGTTGGTCAAATGAGTTTGTAAATATGATATATGTGTTTGCTCGCTTGTGGTTTGTGTTGGGTATGGAGGACGGACTGTGGGCAGGCAGGGTCATTGTAGCCTAGGGTTTAGTTTTAAGACTGGGCTTTTCCCCACACCCTTGACTGATTGTATGATCTGGGTGGTGCACTCTCATGAGGAATCCAATTATGCCTCGGATAAGTGGCTTTGTATCAGAGACTTCCTTGTTTGTATATTGGATTAAGGGATTTTGGTTTTCTACACTATAAAGTGGGACAGACCAGGAGCTTGGACACACAGTTCCTGCTATCACAATTGCAGGGGCTTCCCTGATCCCTTGCCCTTCATGGGAAAAGCTGGTTTTCTGCTTTTCCCTTGTCTTCTTTTGTGGTTTGCCTGTCTTGGTGAGACACCAATAAATAGGATGGCCCACCATCCTCCGACTCCGCCATTTCTTTATCGTCTGCCCGAATCCAATGGGAACCTGCATGTGAATGGCCACGATGGCGGTTCCTGGCCTTACAACATCTAAGCATGGAGAGACAAAGTATGCAGCACATAGGGAGTCACTGGAAAATAAATTAGGAAAAAATTGACCAAAAGGTTGCATCTTTCCACTACTATTCATGCCTGCAACTCTTTTTGCCTGGTCATTTGCTCAAATGATTGATTTTTTTCCCCCATGCTGGGACCATTTTTTTTTTTTTTTTTTAGGTAGAGTATTGCTATCATGTAGACATGGAACATGTCTGAAAAATAGTAATATGACCTCACTTATTTTTGAGGGAGAAGTGGGAATGGAACAGGCAGAGGTGAGGAGAAACTGATAGGCCATTCCCATTGATTCATATATCTAGAATTCACAGACCCACAAGCTTTCAAATATTACTTAATGAGATGCTATTGTTACAGTTGGTGAAAGAAGTGGGGTTCAATGAGGTAGTGCAAGAGAAATCCAATTCAACTTTCTGCAAAAAAATGTTGTATGCATATATTTTATTTTTCACAGTTTTCTTAGCTATCACCTAATTAGGCCAACTTTTCTCAGCATAGGAGAGATACCAGAAGTATCTTAGTTTTTTGATTGCCCTAGCATAATTTTTAAGGTGGCTAATGGCCAAAAGAAACTTAAAAACAAAGTATATAGAGACTTACAATGAACAAATTTAATTCCGCCTGCAAAATATTAAATGCTTATCATGTTTATGCTAATCATTAGATAGTTCCAGGATTAAAAATATTTTTATTCACAGGTGGTGTGGCTCAGTAACAATATAAGCTAGAAGTAGTGTGATCGGAGTAATCAGACAACTGTATGCATTTGTCAAAATTCATCAAATGTATACTTTAAAGAAGTAACTTTTTAAATATAAAACATTTACCTCAAATAACTTGACTTAAAAAAAGTTGCCATCTTGTCAGTATTTTCTGGTGACAATATAACCTTATTTGAAGATATTGGTAAAAGTTTATGTTGAGTCCTTCAACAATGGTAAGTCCAGGCAGGATCTGATTGTCTTCCCAGCATGCGACGAGGGGGAACCCATCTGGCTTATTCGGGATGAAAACCAAGTGGCTAGTGGAATATCAGGTGCATGGGGCTCATCTGTACTTGCTGATAGGATGCACAAGGATCCCCGCTTATCCACGAGGGCACAGCCCTAGGTGGCCCTGTTAGTGCTATGTCATTCTTGAGCCAAAGGAACCCTATAAGCCTAGGTGCTCTTTAGGGTCCTAAAGGTCTTTGTAGATATTGGTGGCACTAGTCATGTATTGGTTAGTTCTAGGACATGATCGCCACGGAACCTTCGGACAGACATTTTATACCCTCTTTTATCCTGAGAGTAGTCAGCAGAGATGCCTATAGAAGCCCATCTTCTTGGTGGTAGAGAATTGACATAACCTACACCGAACACAAGAACCCTTGTGCCTTGAGTCTATCCTGGTAAAAATGAGGAGAAAAGTTTTTCTATCTGGAAATGCATATTTGTTCAATCATTGCTCCTCTGCTTAGATATCATTAGATAATTGCTGTTGGGATTCATATTGCTTTGCTTGCACAGACGTAATTTTAGAGTTAATTGTTCTTCAAAATAAAGCCCAGATATCATCAACAATAATTAAAAAACAAAACAAAACATCTTATTATACCTGAAATCATTATTTGACAAAGTGGTATGTATGTAAATCTCCTTTAGACTAGAGAAGTATTTATAATGTCTCTTTCCTAATTATTCCTAGTTATGAATTTATTTTATTTTGTGAAATTCATTTGAAGAAATAGTGGTATAGAATAGAATATCACAAACATCAAGGATTTCTGCAGTCATTTATATTTCAGTATGTAAATGTAAGATATTATAACTAAATCCTTGTACTATATACATAAGTGCATATGGGTTAAGCTGTATCCTTACATTTCACCAGTGAATTGGCTGAAGTCTGTCTTTATCCATTAAAATAAAGATATTTAATTATGTGGGAATACTGCTTTCTTCTGTGACATTTAACCAACTTTAGATATACTTTCATAAATGTTAACTGCTCACCAAATTTCTAAAATCCTCCAAAGTCTCACCTCGATACTATGGGTACTTTATCTCTGGAAAATATGCCTTGATCTTTTTATATATCGGGGAGATACCTGCTCTGAGTTTTCTGTCTTTTTTAAGCCAGGTGTGATGATGGTGTTGACCTAACCCAGCTCATTCACTAGTAATCTCTCCGGTGGGAAAAATCTATGGGGCTGCTACACGAGCCAGGAGCGTTCCAACCAGTGGAACCGATTGTTTCTGAGAACCAATTGTTCAGTTTTTAGGATTTTGGTGAGCTGGTTGTTAAACGCAGTCATCCTGAAAAATCAAATTATGTAAATTTACAATTCAAAGAAATGCAAGACATCAGAATTTACCACTTCCTAATTATTTCATATTGCCTCACCTACTTTATATTTATTGTCTTTCTATAACAATATTCTACTTCATTTCCTTCTAACTCCATGCTCAGTGACATTGCATTGGTCACTTGAAATTAGCCACTGTGGGAAATCAGCAAACACTACCACTCAGGGCTTCCCACCCACTCCTTCCCCCAAACCCTCCTCCTCTTCTGCCCCCAGGAGTTTTAGGCATTTACCAGCACATTTAACTTGAAGTTAAATGCTTTCTACTTGATGTTAATTAAAAAAAAAAGAAAAAAAAAGATGAAAGCTCCATGACGTCAACCTTTCCTAACCATACCGCAAGCATTATCATTATATTTATATAACCACACTTACCCATCCCTTCATTCATTCAATCAATATTTACTTAGTGCTGTAATACACAAAGCACTGAGCTAACTGTGGCTGGAATGGGTGTAAATAGGCAGTACACAATTCAACAAAGAAATGTTGAGTAATGGAAAGAACACAGGCTTTGGATTCGAAAGGATCTGGAGTCTGAACTGAACTATGTAGGATGACTAACTTCCTGGTCTTCCCAGGACTGGACTGGTTTTAGCATTGAAAACCCCCCATCCTGGGAAGCCCTTCTCATAGAAAGGAATTGAAACATTTGATCATCTTACAACTATGGTACTTAATAGTTTTGAAACCTGAGGCTGGTTACTTTGTATCTCTGAACCTCAGTTTTCCCATATGTAAAATGATGAAAAGAAAGCCAAGTTTTCAGGGGTGGTGTGAAGATTAGTGTTAGATGGCCACCCTTATAGAGGCAAGTGCTCATATTATGTAGGCACTTAGAACAATGCCTCACATATGTAATATGCTCAACGAATGGGAGCTCTTATCACTGTTCATAATAAAATCCGTGATAAAATGCAGAATAAAATAGGTAGAGAACTCTTTCGCAGGGATTGAGATATAAATGTAAATTCAAATAAAAGGCTTTAGCAGGGTTTGATGGAAGAGGCAGTCTTTGCTTTTTAAGTCATTAAAATACAAGTTGCCCTTACCCCATTATCAAACTACTTCTTGCCTTCGGATGCTACCACACTGTTTTCCGGTACTCGACATGCTGATTTTCAGGTCCCTGCCAAGCTCACTGTGAACACCACCTTACCCTTTCGCCCTCTGCCCTGACCAGCTCAGGGCCTGCTCTCCTTTAATGTAAAACATTATGTTGCTTTCCTTTTCAAGATCTTTAAATCATTTTGAACCTTCATTTTCTAGTCTAATACGATCAGCACATTCTGCAATTAGGCAGAATGAAGCTGGTTTAAATCCTGGTCTCTGAAAACCTTCAGTAAAAGGATATGCTAGGCTTGTATATCAGTGGGATAAAATTCAGTGGGAAAAAGGAAGCCAAGATATAATACCTACATGGCAGATTCTCATGAGGTTTAAAGGTCTGGAAAGTTCCCAAATGCTAGTCCACATTTCCACTTCTGCTCAAGTGCTTTCCCAAGTCCAAGTACCCGATAAGAGACTACACATTGAGTATGTTATTGATACTATGAAAACGTGAAAGCCTTTCTGTTGACAATATTATTAGACTAGAAATGAAAGGTTCATAATGATTTCAAGATCTCGAAAAGGAAAACAACACGTTTTGCTTTAGGGGAATGAAAAAGGCCACATAGAGGGTGATTAAAATACTCACACTTGTCATTGAAAACCATAAATGGACTATAAGAAAAGCATTACTGTTGTTTGAAAGCCTTTTGCATATGTTGGTACAGATATAATTTTGAATAGATTGCACAAAGTCAGACACATATGCAAACATTGACCTCACTGTTGAGGAAGTGGCTTCAAAAGTAAGACTCACAGTGTTCATCCTCCCCTTCCTTCAGGGGGAATGACTCCCGTTAATCTTATTTTGTGCTTTGATAATATAAAATCGTGATAATAGATGCCAAAAGATCACACTTCCTTTTGGGAAAAGTGTGAAAAGACTGCCGGGATCCTTGGAGAAAACCTTTGGAGCAGGCATCCCCAAACTACAGCCCGCGGGCTGCATGAGGCCCCCTGAGGCCATTTCTCCCCCCCCCCCCTGCACGTTCGGAAGGGGCACCTCTTTCATTGGTGGTCAGTGAGAGGAGCACTGTATGTGGTGGCCCTCCAACGGTCTGAGGGACAGTGAACTGGCCCTCTGTATAAAAAGTTTGGGGACTCCTGCTTTGGAGAAAGGTTGCAGATCTGGGGTCTTAGCCAGCCTCCAAGATGCCCTTCACCTCCTGGTGCGCACATTCCTGTGCAGTGTCCTCTCTCACTGGATTGCAAACACTGTGCGTAGCCAACAAACACGGAACAAGGGGTTTTCTGAACCCCGTTCATGAAAGCTGTGTTGCCAGGTAAAACACAGTATGCCCAGTTAACAGTGAATTTCAGGAAATCAACAAAACTTTTTTTTTTATTATTATTATAAGCATATCCCAAATGTTGCATGTGCCGTACCATCACTAAGGAATTATGTATTGCTTATCTGAAATTCAAATTTAACTGGGTTTTCTGAATTTTTATTTGCTAAATCTGGCAACCCTTTGAAGGACATTTCATCTTCTGTCTTAGCTACGGACTGTGTATCACGGTGTGAAGACACTCAGTAGCCCAGTGGATAGGCCCACACAAGGAGGTCTGAAACCTTCAAGCATTAGCCAGGATGTGCATGGGAGAGAGCCACCTAGGAACCATTGTGATGGTTCAAATTCTCCTTCTGTAACTTGCCTCGTACATCTCGTTTTTCCTTAGTGGCTACTCTAGACTGCGATTCCATTAGAATAGAAACATACTGAGGCAGGATAGGAAGAAGCTAGGGAAATTCCTTGACAAATGGAATAAGGAAAACAGAGACAAAATAATTAGACAAGGCCAAAGAATTTGAGCAATGTACAGCCAGCTAATGAAAGAAGGCTTTATCTTCCCTAACCAAGGACGCTCAGGAGCAAATGGTGTACACATTACAGACCGTCCGGGAACAGACTGGCCTCAGTCCTGGTCCCTCTTCCATGACGTTCTTTAAAAATAAAACTAACCAGAAGATAACCCTTACACCTTTTCTATGACTCAACATATTGAATGACACACCTAGAAAACTAATGTATATTCTGTTAAGACCCTCACCTGAGACCTCCCCTAGGATTCTCGCTGGCTAAAGATAGATAAAAAGCCTCGAGACAGAGGACCCAGTGGCATGTGCCCCCCCAGAGCATGCCCACACCTTTTTCTCTTACTCGAAGGGTTCCCAGGAGACTCGCAACTAGGGGAGCAGCGGGCAGTGATAGCTCATCCTGGGCTCACCCCTTGAACCTGTCTCCAAGGCCCCCTTTTCTCGAACTTTCCAGTGAGCCGAAGCTGCCCCGCCTAGGCTCTCTCCAGTTGCTTCTTCTATCCTAAGCCCTGCCTTCGTTTCACTGTCCCCAGTTGTCATAAACGTGTTCTCAAAATCACCTGGACTCATGCTGTGAAATCTTTTCCTGCGTGAAGTCAAGACCGGGCGGCCAGAGGCAGACTGACTCCAGGCCCGTTCCACAGTATGTGTGTTTTTGATTCCTAGTGTGTCCAAGCACCCATTTAGTGCAGTGCCATACACTTGACTGGTTCGGCTTTGTTAAATGATATAAAACGGTGCTCTGAGCCTCACTTCTGACATCTGTAAAATGGGATAAGATTGATATCCACTCCACAGGAATGAGGTAAAGATTAAATGAGTCAACAGGCTTAGAAATGTGGCTGGTGCATAGAAGTGCTCAGTAGCAGACCTGGGAAGAGTGCTTATTTGAACGATTAGCTTGCATTAGGACCACCTGCAGGGCTTGTGAAGATTCTAATTCCTAGGCCTCACCTCCCCACCCCGCCAAATTTCTGGTTCAGTGGATTTGAGTGTGGTCACATGATGCTAATAATGCTAATTTTGGGACCCAGCCACTGCTATGGCCGAATGTTTTCAGTGTCTGTGACCATGCTGGGGAGGTGCTTTCTCACTTCTGGTTATAAATTCATATTGGCTGGGCACATACCTCGGCCCAGGCAGAAGTGTAACCTTTAATTTCTCGTAACACAAGCAAGATACAGAAGTCTCTGATTTATTCCTGGCTATGATCGATACCTCTAGACAAGGACGCTCTTAGCCAGCAGGATGTCGAAAATAGTAGAAAGACAGCAGCTTCTGTTCTAAATTCAGAGGTGAGTTCCATTAAAACCACTATCATTTTTGCTGGTTCCTCAGCCTAATTGAAAGTTAAGTTCAGACACAGCTGAGGTCCCTCCCCCATTTACTCCAATGTGGGAGGAAACTTCCTAGTAAATAATAATGCTGCAGCAGCTCAGAAGTATTGTTTTTGGTTCTCCTAATTGGCCCAGGTTTAAAGAATTAAAACAAACAATCCCTGAAAGTGTTCACTGGCATTTCCAAGACACAAGCTCATCTGGAGAGCAGTGTAGGGGAGAAAAACCTATTTTTTAAACGCTTTTTGATTCTGGGGAACTGTAAATTTAACTGACAAAGACAGATTAATAGAACAAAAGGCAAAAAAAAATTTTATTAACATTTTTAGGTGTATGGCGGCTTCACAAAAAAGAAGTCCCCCCCCCCCCCAAAGGGTTAGATCTGGTGACCTATATACCATTTTAACAAAAGATAGTAAATGGTGCAGAAATGGCTAGACAAAGGGAAGGGTGAGGGGGTATGCATTCTTAGGGTCAATTAAGTGAAATGTATGCTAGGTAGGGTTGTTTAGTGAGTTTTGTTACACAGATTCAAATAGTCTCCAGTGATAAGTCAGAAATTTTTCATTTAAGTGTATTGTGAATGGCCATCTTCCAATTATTAACATCTTAGAGACTTTTCAGATGTATATGGCCAACACCTCAAAATTTTCTTAATTTACCTGATCAGTAGTGGTGCAGTGGATAGAGCATCGACCCTAGATGCTGAGGCCCTATGTTCAAAATCCCAAGTTGCTGGTTTGAATGCAGGCTTATCTGGCTTGAGCACAGGCTTACCAGCTTGAGCGTGGGATCATAGACACGATCCCCTGGTCGCTGTCTTGAGCCCAAAGGTCACTGGCTTCATTGGAGCCCCCTCCTCCCCTGGTCAAAGCACATGAGAAGCAATCAATGAACAAGTAAAGTGCTACAACCAGCAGTTGATGCTTCTTATCTCTCCCCCTTCCTCCTTCCCTCCTTTCCTCTTTCCCCTTCTCTCTCTCTCTCTCTCTCTCTCTCACACACACACACACACAAAAAAAAAATTTCTTAATTTTATCCTTGGTAATTTACACATCCATTTGTTATTCAAGCATACAGTGTTTATGGGGCAATCCTCTGTGCCACTGATGTGCACATAGTGATTATTTAGTAGTGTCCCTTTAATTTAAATTAAAATTAGGTTTACTGAACACTTTTTTTTATGACCCTAAGCTTTAATGTCTTGTGTTTCTTGGCTTTAAAAATGTAAGCCAGTTTTTAATATACCGCATAATGTAAATTTCTCTTCATTTCCATCATTTCTTCAAGAAAGGAAGGTTAAAAATGAAAATCATTGTTCTTGGAAACTATTTACTCTTTGAGGAATAATAAGATCTTATACATGGAAAGCTAAAAATGTATCTGATGAAAGTGAAGAGAAATCTAAATTTACTGCTTATGAAAATGATTTTGTTTATAAAATGAAGTTTAGTAATCTCACTGAATACAGTAATTCAAGTAAATTTTGCACTAAGAGTGAATCATAGTAAAAATTTTCTTTTGTGACATTGTAAGATTTTAATGGCCATTTGTTTTAAAACACATCTTTGAAAAGAGTTGGTCAAGTGCCAGAAGCTGTTTGTGATGATAAATTGCTCAAAATGAATTGCTTTGAAAGAAAAACAGTATTTTTAAAAACAAATTTGTATATTAGACGTATTCCAGTATCTATAAACCATCTTCTCTGACTATCAAGTTAAAATGCCCAATTTTAGCTCTTTTAATTTGTGCCTTTCAGATCTTTCTAAATCTTCTACCTGTGTACTTTGTGGCAGTAGAGTTGAGTAATGTATTATCAAAGTAGTAAAATATGACTTCTTTACATATCCTTAATATGCACACATGGAATGCTTTGTTGATTGGTTTAAGCTTTTTAGTTCTTCAAACTGGTCATAAAATATATGATTTTTACTTCCCTAGGATCCACATTGATTTGCAAAGATAACCACTGTTAAAATTGTAATTGCTAGTATTTTAAGTAATGTCATTTATAATATGATCACATAAAATCAATGAGAATACAAATTAAAATTGTTCAATCTCATGAATGAATAAGATGGCTGCCAATTTTCAAACAGCAAAACATGTATCTTCATTTGATTAAATAGTTCTAGAATTATATGTATGGATTTATAGCAAAGTAGAGAACTAGGGTAAGGAGTGTGCATTTATTTTTGAAGGCCTTAATTTTTGTTTCTGATTTGGTTGCCTTACTTATACATATTAGATCTATAATCATGAACTGTCTCCAGGGCCAGACTCACGTTATATAGGGTTTCATGCTTAATACAATTTTGGAGGCCTCTTTAAGAAAATAATTTTTTTTTTTTTTAGTGAGAGGAGGGGAGGCAGAGACAGACTCCTACATGCACCCTGGCCAGGATCTACCCGGCAAGCCCACTAGGGGGTGGTGCTCTGCCCATCTGGGGTCCTTGCTTTGTTGCAACTGGAACCACTTTTTTAGCACCTGAGGCAGAAACCATGGAGCCATCCTGAGCGCCTGGGGCCAACTTGCTCCAATCGAGTCATGGCTGCAGGAGGAGATGAGAAGAGAGAGAGACAGAAATGAGAGGGGGAGTGGTGGAGAAGCAGATAGACGCTTCTCCTGTGTGCCCTGACTAGAATTGAATCTGAGACATCCACATGCCGAGTTGAAGCTCTACCACTGAACCAACTGGCCAGGGCAGAAAAAAGTTTTAAAAATATTTTACCTTTGAAAAATTTACAGAAATAGATGACCACATGAACTTCATATTAGGGCTCCTCATCAAGACATGGAAGACATCCATCATTCAAGAGATGAACCTGATGATTAGGCTTCATTATCCTCATAGCAAATCTATCTGTGAACTTATAGACGTAGCAAAACTGGGACAGGAAGCTGAATTGACCTACCTATCAAAAGCACAATGTGATACATTTGTTGGGCTAATAAAATCAGTTTTATTACTTAGTCGTGTTATGTAGAAAAAGCACTAGAGGCCCTGGCCGGTTGGCTCAGTGGTAGAGTGTTGGCCTGGCATACAGAAGTCCCGGGTTCGATTCCCGGCCAGGGCACACAGGAGAAGCGCCCATCTGCTTCTCCACCCCTCCCCCTCTCCTTCCTCTCTGTCTCTCTCTTCCCCTCCCTCAGCCGAGGCTCCATTGGAGCAAAAGATGGCCCGGGCGCTGGGGATGGCTCCTTGGCCTCTGCCCCAGGCGCTAGAGTGGCTCTGGTCGCGACAGAGCGACGCCCCGAGGGGCGGAGTGTTGCCCCCTGGTGGGCGTGCAGGATGGATCCCGGTCGGGCGCATGCAGGAATCTGTCTGACTGTTTCTCCCTGTTTCCAGCTTCAGAAAAATACAAGAAAAAAAAAAAAAAGAAAAAAAAAAAAAGAAAAAGCACTAGAGGCCCTGGATGGATGGCTCAGTGGATACAGCATGGACCAGGCATGTGCACATCCCAAAATCGATCCCCGGTCAGTGCACACATGAGAAGAGACCACTGCTTCTCTTCCCCTCTTGCAGCTAGTGGCTTATACGGGTGCTGAGGATGGCTAGGTTGATTTGAGCATTGACCCCCAGACAGGAGTTGCCGGGTAGATCCCAGTCAGGGTGCATGCAGGAATCTATCATCCCTTCCGTCACTTAAAAAAAAGAAATGAAGGAAAAAGCACTAGAAAATAATCATAGCTCTCTATTGATGGATCTGTAAGAAATCATTGGCACATGGCAGAGAGCTTTGTGGAATCACTATATGGCCCATTTGCTTCCATCAGGAGGACTGCTGATAGAATCTGTAGACTGCTTAGAGATTGATCATTATTGTGGTTATTAAAAAAATTTAAAAATTAAAGAGCAGTTAATTTTGTGTTTTTTTAAAAATTTTTTTTATTTGTTCATTTCAGAAAAGAAAGAGAGAGAGAGAGAGAGACAAGTGGGAGGAGCAGGAAGCATCAACTCCCATATGTGCCTTGACCAGGCAAGCCAGGGTTTCAAACCTGTGACCTCAGCATTCCAGGTCAAGGCTTTATCCACTGCGCCTCCACAGGTCAGGTTTTGTTTGTTATAGAAACCTGTTCTTAGGTCTATAAACTTCTTGGGTGTATCACACAGCAAACTAATTTATTTGACCACATTTATAGACAGCTAATTAATAATACAAGATAGTCTACACTATGGACAAATACAATGCTATTTAATTGAAGATGGAAGAAATCCTTAGGTCCTACGGGACATGGAGATTTCATGGAAGTGAAGGGATTGTTTTGTAGCAAGGGTAGGCATGTGGTTTAAGCAGAAATCATTTTAGTACAGGCAGAGTCTCAGTTTTGGGAATGATGACTAGAAGAGTTTACTAGAATAGCAGGTTCCTGTGAAGGGGACTCATAGATGTCCATTGGTAGAGGTAGCCCACATTATTATAAGGATCTGGACAGTCATTCTAAAATTTGACTCTTAATGTCAGTGATTCTAAAAGCTTTGTCTCTGGTCCTGAAACTTCATCCTTACCCCAGAACTGGTTACATAAGTAAATTCTCAGGTACTCCCCTCCCCATCCTACCATATCTGAACCATTGGGGAAGGGCCCAGCAACTGCTTTTTAACAATGTCTCCAGGTTTTTCTAATGCTCTTTTAGAACCAATGCCCTAAATTATGGAAAGCCACAGAAGATTTCCACAAGGTACGTAATGCTTATAAAGTGGTGTTTCTGGAAGATTAAGCTGGCAACTGTGGCTTAGATAGATTGGGTAGAGAAGGGATTGCAGTCAGGAAAGTCAATTTTTTAGCATAATGTCTTAATCAGCATAATATATATAAATTATAATACCTGCTTCTGAATTCCAAAGCTGTTCTTTGTCAGGGTTTTAGCATTTTCATTTTATAGTTATGTATTTAAATTGTGGCAATATACCTTAGTGAGCCCGCTCTAAATTATTTAACAATCAATTAAATGCTTTCATTTTATTATAGTGAAAGCTAATTTAATGACTTGTAGCTAGTAACTAGCAGTAGCAACTTCCATCTTTTGCACAAAATAGAATAAAAATTCAGCAACCTTGTAAATACACATCAAACAGATAGAAGGACCATTTTTATGTAATGAATTTGGGTGTTTTAAGGGCACTTTAAATGGACTCTTCTTCCCTAGACATAATAACTTCAAATAAACAAGTGCAAACTTGGAGCATTATAGGTTATTTAAGCGAATGAAGGGAGGGAATGGAAAGGTGAGAGATGGTGGTTATTCTGAGGGATGAATGAGAGAGGGACCAGAAGAGTTACAAAAAGAGGAGGAGAGAAAGAAGAAAATGCAGCAAGGAGGTATGAAATAATGTGCCTAAAAAGTCAGGCAATCAATCTGTCAGCCCTTAGGTCAGTAAATCAGCAGAATAGGGAACCTAACTGGCTCTTAGTGCTTGGTAATGAGTACCACCTATGACAGCCCCGCTGCAAAGAACTTAGCGCTCCTGGGCCTCGGGGCAGAAAACGACTGTAATACTGCTGGACGGCTGTCCTTTACATGTTTTCTTAAGTTTGAAATCTTGGCACTTTTTATACACCCATTTATAGAAAACCTGCTGTGTGAGAAACACGCAGAAAATGTACTTATGGAACCCCATGTGTGAAGTGATATTGTTTACATAAGGCTTACACAATTTGAGAATAACGCAATTTGACAGAAGAGACAGGTTGATGAAATGTCTGCGGTGTCTTTTTTTTTTTGGCATTATAGTTGAGTGGGTAGAATATAAGCATGGGAAAGCCGAGAGCTGGCCTCAATTTCTGGCTGTTACTGAGATCCTCTATGATTCAGGACAAGAGAGATGGCTTCGACTCCATACTCATTACAGAGCAGGACCTGGGGGGAGAGAGGCGCAAGGGTTTGTAAAGCGCTTCGGCATTCTCATTTCTCATCAGATTAGAAGGTTGTCCAATGTCCAAAGCAAATGTGCTGCTGCCCGTCTCCCCTCAGGTCAAGCTGTAAAAAGAGCTTTTCATCAAGACTTAAACCTTGACTGTTGTTAAATGTTGGAACTTCATGGGGCAGCTGGTCATAGAAGCAGGGTGGAGGCCTGGGAGGGTGTGATAAGTAAGTTTTGGAAATGGATCAGATTCTGGCATAAGTGGCCTAATGCATTTGGCAAGCTGCATGGGCCTGAAGCCACAGAAAATCTGAATACACCATGTGGGTTCTATGTAAAATCAAGGCAGTGGAAGAAACAGGATGGTGAGACAGCATTATGCAAGAAGCTCAGACATGAAGTATCCAGCATGCACATTGACGTTCTGCTCCAATCAGACGCTCCCTACATGCCTCCTTAGTGTGGACTCTAACCAATCACAGAATGGAAAGGCTTACAGCAGAGCAATTTGCCACATCCCAACTCTAAGAAAAGCAGCTGTGTGAACCTGCTTTACCACTGTCAACCCATTCTGCTGTCCTGATCTCTGCAGACCTGGAGCCTGGGGATGGTGGCCTCTGTGCCAGGATGAGAGAGTGGGCTTGGCGGTACTATAAAACCACAGCCTTAACGGAAACTCCCAGTTTACTCAACAGAAAACGAAGTGGAAAGTTTGCAATTATGTAGCTTATTTGAAACAGGGAGTCATCCAAACTGGGTAATTTGATTCTCAGACATGAACCAAACTATGGGGAAGAGTTGAAGATGTTCACTGCACAGTTTTGAGGAAAACATTCCTTCTCTCTTGCACGTGTGCACACACACTCATATACACATGCACACACATACAAATACTGAGTAAAAATGTAACTGGAAAAAACCTCACTTGGATCACATACTTGTTCAGATTATTTTAGTTAAATTGTATTTTAGGCCTGACCTGTGGTGGCACAGTGGATAAAGCGTCGACCTGGAAATGTTGAGGTCGTCGGTTCAAAACCCTGGGCTTGCCTGGTCAAGGAACATATGGGAGTTGATGCTTCCAGCTCCTCCCCCCTTCTCTCTCTCTGTCTCTCCTCTCTCTGTCTCTCCCTCTCCTCTCTAAAATGAATAAATAAATTTAAAAAAATCTTTAAAAAATAAATAAATAAATTGTATTTTAAGAAGGGCACATCATTGGACAATTTTGAAAAATAACACTGTAATATACTGCCAATTCTCATAACACAGTGATTCTGGTGAATACATTTCTCTTTTCAGAAAAATGCAACCTGCAAGGATTATCCTTGGTGCCCTCATTTTTCATTAACTATTGCTTTTGAAAAATACAAGTTGCTTTTCAAATGCGTATCTTGTTAGTTTTCCTTTTGCTACAAGCGTGGGAGAAAATTTCAGAGCTTAAAAAGTAAATTCCAAATATAAATGTCTCAAACTGTGGATCAGGCCCTGGAGAATCATGAACTATCATATAAGCTTTGGTGAATAAAGTGCTGAGTTGATTAGGCCATTAAGCCAGGGAATTACAGAACTGGAATGGAAACTTAAAAATCACACAATTTGGGGTTTTTATTTTACAGATGAGGAAACTAGAGCACAAAACGGCTCTCATAAGGTTACAAAGCTGGGAATTCACTGAGATGACTATTTTTTTTTTACTGTCTTCTGCTTTTCCTCTGAATAAGATTGGAATTTTTTTCTGAATATTTCTGGAGTGTTTTCTTCCATATATTAAATAAATACCCATACTCAACTTTACTTTTTAAAAATACATGGGAAACAAAAAGAATTGAGAGCAAGGCTTCAAAGACATATTTGCATATTCAAGTGCATAGCAGCATTATTTATAATAGCCAAAGTTGGAAGCAACCTAACTGTCCACCAATGGATAATGGATTAAAAAAAAGTAATATATACCTTAATATAGACCTACAATGAAATAGCTAGGCACAAAAGGACAAATATTGTATGGGTCCACTTATATAAGGGTCTGAGAGTAGTCAAGTTCATAAAGACAGAAAGTAGAATGAAAAGGCAGCATCAAAATGGAAGAGCAGGTAGATCCTGAACTCATCTCATCCCATGAAAACATAAAAATTGCAACTAAATAGAGAACAATCATTGCTGAGAACAACTTGAAGACTATCTGAATAGAATTCCTATAAGGATAAAAAGAAAAGGCCCCATTGAGACAGGTACGTGGGGCAGTGTTGTGGTCTGATGAGGTCCCACTCCCATGATGTGGGATCTCAGCTGAGCTGGTGACCCTTGCAGTAGGTCAAGCATACCTCCACCAAGTAGCTCCAAGACCAGCACAAGTGGTGCGGCCAGCCTTGGCTCATACCAGAGCCCCACCCCAGCAGCTCCACAACTGACATACCCTATGGATACCCTTGGCTGACAGTGGAACTCCTCCAAATTGACTCCCACTCCATGGGATTAGCCTCTAAACACCAGTAGTAGTTACTACCTACAGCTGGTCCTCACAGCCAGTCAGCCTGAATAACCCTCCCACTGGAGTGCCTGTAGCAATTGTAGCCCAACTATAACAGGAGGGCACACACAGCATAAACAGAGAATACCCCTGGTACACCTGGCTCTCGTGACCAAAGGGGATTATGCCACTGAAGACATCTTCTACATAAGACTACTCTTTAAAGACCAGGAGACGTACTATACAGTATATTATGACAGTATTGACATATGATGTTTTGAGTTTATGACTCCCACAAAAACTTAAACAAATTTAGATGTGAGTTTTTTGGCTTACACCATTATCACCGTACGTACAGACTACGTGGGCGAACTAGTTTGGTTGCTCACTGTGGAAGAATATGCAGTAATGCGGCATATGAGTAAGGGAGTTGGTGTCCCCCAGTATGTTTACTTATGCTATTTTTGGCTTGGTTGTGTTTTTAAGTTCTAGATTATGATTTTACAACTGTGTTAAGATAGGTAAGTGACTTAGGCTAGGGTGTGTTTCAACTTACACCAAAATTCAGGTTATGTCACTGTTGTAGGAACAGAACTGTGTCATAACCTGAGGACTTCCTATATTTACCTAATGCAGCCAAACAAACACAGGTAGATAGCCAAAATGAAAGAGATAGAAAAATATGTTTCAAATGAAAGAACAGGTCAAAATTCCAGAAAAAGAACTAAATGAGCCTTGGCAGGGTAGCTTAATTGATTAGAGCATCATCCCAATATGCCAAGATTGTGGGTTTGATCCCTGGTAAGGGCACATACAAGAATAAACCAATAAATGCATAAAAAACTGGAACAACAAATCAATTTCTCTCTCTCTCTCTTTCAAATTAATTAATAAAAAACTTTTTAAAAGAACTAAATAAAATTGAGACAAGCAATCTACCAGACAAAGAGTTTAAAAGAATGGTTATGAAGATGCTCAATGAACTGAGGAGGAGAATAAACTCAGTGAGAACTTCAACAAAAAGTTACAAAATATAAAAATAAATCAGCCAGAACTGAAGAATATCATAACTGAAATAAAAAATATACTACAGGAAATCAACAGCAGGTTAAATAAGGCAGAAGAATAAATCTAGAAGACAAGGTAGTGAAAATCACCCAATTAGGGCAGAAAAAAAATTCTTAAAAATGAGGACAGTTTAAGAGACCTCTGGGACAATATCAAGTATATCAATACTCATATCATAGTGTTCCCAGAAGGAGAAGAAAGTGAGAAAGGGACAGAGAAAACTTCCCTAACCTGGTAAAGGAAACTGATATCCAAGTCCAGGAAGCACACCGAGTTCAAAACAAGATGAACCCCAAAAGGCCCATACCAAGACACATTGTAATGGAAATTCTGAATGTTAAAGATAAAAAGGAATCTTTAAAAAAGCAAGAAGAAAGCCACTAGTTATGTACAAGGGATCCACCCATAAGACTTTAAACGTATTTCTTAACAGAAACTCTGCAGGCCAGAAGGAAATGAAATGATATATTTAAAGTGTTGAAATATAACAAACAAAAAAACCCCCTAAAACCATTACTACTTTACCCAGCAAGATTATTATTCAGAATGGAAGGAGATAGATTTTCCCAGACAAGCAAAAGCCAAAGGAGTTCATTACTAATAAAATGGCAATACAACTTCTTTAAGTGACTTTAAGCGAAAAAGAAAAGGCCAAATCTAAAAATAAGAAAACATAGGAAAGAAAAAGAAGCTCACTGGTAAAGCCACACATTTAGTAATGGTAAGAGATCAACTAATTATAAAGCGAGTATGAGAGCTAAAAGACAGCCTGGCCTGTGGTGGCGCAGTGGGTAAAGCGTCGACCTGGAACACTGAGGTCGCCTGTTTGAAACACTGGGCTTGCCTGGTCAAGGCACATATGGGAGTTGATGCTTCCTGCTCCTCCCCCCTTGTGTCTCCTCTTTCTCTCTTCTCTCAAATGAATAAATAAAATCTTTTAAAAAATGCATTAAAAAAAAAGAAAGCTAAAAGACAAAAGTATTAAGATCATGTATAACTACAATAATAAATTACGGGATACAAGCCTGACCTTTGGTGGCACAGTGGATAAAGTGTCGACCTGGAATGCTGAAGTTGCCGGTTTGAAATCCTGGGCTTGCCTGGTTAAGGCACATATGGCATATGAGAGTTGATGCTTCTTGCTCCTCCCCCACTTCTCTCTCTCTCTCTGTCTCTCTCTGTCTCTCCTCTCTAAAATGAATTTAAAAAATCTTAAAAGAATTACAGGATACACACACACAAGATGTAAATAAAATACAATGTGAAAAACACAAATGCGGGGGATGAATAAAAAATTTAGTGCTTTCAGAATGAATTCAAACTTAACCATCAAATTAAAATAGACTACTATAAACATAGCTTGTTTCATAAAAATGTCAGTTACACTAATTGAAAGCTCATAATAGGTATACAAAAAATAACGCAAAAGAAATCCAAATAAATTACTGAAGAAAGTCGTCAATGTTCAAGAGAGCAAGAGAAGAAAAAAAAGAAACAGAGAACTACAAAAACAATAAAAAAATGTCAATAGCTACATACCTATCCATAATTACTTTAAAGGTAAATAGAATAAATGCTCCAATTAAAAAAAAACCCCTAGTGTTGCAGAATGGATAAGAAAAACAAAAAACACCCAAGATTCATCTATATACTGCCTACAAGAGACTTACTTCAGACCAATAGATACACAGAGACAATATTTCTTTTACTAAAAGAAATACAATATTCCTCACATTGGTTACATTGCTAAATAAAGGCAGCTTGACTCTTCAGACATAATAGACTTTAAAACAAAGACAAAGACACAAAGAAGGGCATTATATAATGATAAAAGGATCAACCCAACAAGAGGATATAACATTTATAAACACCAACACACCCAATATAGGAGCATCTAAATACATAAAGCAAATATTAACAGACATAAATATTGATACTAATACAATACCAGTAGGGGACTTTAATGCCACACTTCCATTTGACTTGTTGGTGGCTCAGTGGTTAACCTGGAATGTTGAGGTTGCCGATTTGAAACCGCAGGCTTAGCCTGTCACGGCACATAGGAGAAGCAAAAGCAACTACTTTGAGTTGATGCTTCCTGCTCCCTCATACCCCCTTTCTCTCTCTCCTTTTCCTCTCTCTAAAATCAATAAATAAAATCCTAAAAATAAAACCCACACTTACATCAATGACACAAAATCAACCTAAATGGTGTTTACCAGGGGCTGGAGAGGATGAAAGAATGGGGAAGATGAAAAATGTCTGGAGATGATGGTAGGGATGGTTGTGAAACAACGCGAATGTACTTAATGCCACGTAGCTGTACACTTAGTAGTGGTTAACGTGGTAAACTTTTATGTTATGTGTATTTCAAAACAATTAAAATGATTTAAAACATACATGGAAAAAAGTAGTGATTTTTTTTTATCTATATGAAAAGGTTGATAAGGCCCTTATGGTTGTGCAATAGTTTTATTCTTTAAAAGACTGTATATCTCAAATACAAAATAATATTGACTATAAAATAATTGAAAAAAATTTAAAAAGTAAATAAACATTAGAAAAAAACAACTGCGCTTGACATGCCTTTTTAACTTGTTTTCACAAAAGTGATGCTTTTAGCATATCAAACAGTTCTATAAATAAAATTTGAAAATGTTCTTAATTCACTTAGTTTACATTGTAAGTTTATTATATCTATTTAATAAAAAGGAGAAAATTAGTAGCGCATTTATTTCAGTGGACAGATAGCACGGAAATTTAAGAACATAAGGCCCAGGTATGTTTTTCCTAGAGTTGGACACATGTGTTCAAATTGCATTTGTACATTTTGGACAAATATTTTCAGCATGCGTTGAACAAAGATTCAAGGAGTAACATAATATATTTTGAGTTGCTCCACTGGCAAATCAGCAGTTAGAAATTCTAACAAGAAAGCTGGAGGATAAATTTTTTTATTATTATTAATTTTAATTTATTCTGTTTACATAGATTCTAGTGTCACCCGAATGCATCCCCCCTCCCCCATACTCCCCCTCAACATCTCTCATGCCCCCCTCTTCATAGCACCCTCCCCTCTTCCCTTCAGGTATATCCCATTTTATCATCCCCTTTCCCTCTGCCCTCTGTTCTTCTGATTCCTTTCATCTCTCCTCTGTCCCAATTCCATTCCTCAGTTCACATTGTTCATTGGATTCCTCAAATGAGTGAGGTCATATGATATTTTTCTCTTTCTGCCTGGCTTATTTCACTTAACATAATAGTTTCCATGTCCATCCATGTTGTTGCAAAAGGTAAGATTTCCTTCTTTTTCATAGTCCCATAGTATTCCATTGTGTATATATATATACTACTGCTTTTTATTCCACTCGTCCACAGACGGACACTTGGGCTGTTTCCAGATCTTCGCTACTGAGAACAATGCTGCCATAAACATGGAGGTGCATTTCTTCTTTTGAAATAGTGATATGGTGTTTTGGGGATATATTCCTAAGTGAGTGGCTGGGTCAAAAGGCAGTTCGATTTTTAATTTTTTGAGGAATCTCCATACTGATTTCCACAGTGGCTGCACCAGTCTGCATTCCCACCAGCAGTGCAGGAGGGTTCACTTTTCTCCACATCCTCGCCAGCACTTATTCTGTGTTGTTTTGTTGATGAGAGCCATTCTGATTGGTGTGAGGTGATATCTCATTGTGGTTTTAATTTGCATTTCTCTAATGATTAGTGATGTTGAGCATTTTTTCATATGCCTATTGGCCATCTGTATGTCCTCTTTGGAGAAGTGTCTATTCATTTCTTTTGCCCATTTTTTGATTGGATTGTTTATCTTCCTAGTGTTAAGTTTTATAAGTTCTTTATACATTTTGGTTACTAACCTCTTATCAGACGTATTGTCGAACATGTTCTCCCATTGTGTCGTTTGTCTTTTTTTTTATTCTGTTCATATTGTCTTTAGCTGTGCAAAAGCTTTATAGTTTGATACAGTCCCATTTGCTTATCCTGTCTTATTTCACTTGCCAATGGAGATAAATCAGCAAATATATTGCAGTGAGAGATGTTGGAGAGCTTATTGCCTATGTTTTCTTCTAAGATGCTTATGGTTTCACGGCTTACATTTAAGTCTTTTATCCATTTTGAGTTTATTTTTGTGAATGGTGTAGGTTGGTGGTCTAGTTTCATTTTTTTGAAGGTAGCTGTCCAATTTTCCTAACACCATTTGTTGAAGACGCTGTCTTTACTCCATTGCATGCTCTTACCTCCTTTGTCAAATATCAGTTGTCCATAAAGGTGTGGGTTTATTTCTGGGTTCTCTGTTGTGTTCATTGATCTATATGCCTGTTCTTATGCCAGTACCAAGCTGTTTTGAGTACAATGGCCTTGTAATATAACTTGATATCAGGAAGTGTGATACCTCCCATTTTATTCTTCCTTTTCAAGATTGCTGAGGCTATTCGTGTTCTTTTTTGGTTCCATATAAATTTTTGGAATATGTGTTCTATATCTTTGAAGTATGTCATTGGTATTTTAATTGGTATTGCATTGAATTTATAAATTGCTTTGGGTAATATAGACATTTTAATGATGTTTATTCTTCCTAACCATGAACATGGTATATGCTTCCACTTGTTTGCATCTTCCTTGATTTCTTTTATCAATCTTTTATAATTTTCTGAGTACAAATCTTTAATCTCCTTGGTTAAATTTACTCCTAGGTACTTTATTATTTTTGTTGCAATAGTGAAGGGGATTGTTTCCTTAATTTTTCTTTCTGACAGTTCATTGTTGGTGTATAAAAATGTCTCTGATTTCTGAGTATTAATTTTATATCCTGCCACCTTGCTGAATTCATTAATCAGGTCCAGTAGTTTTTTGACTGAGACTTTAGGGTTTTCTATATACAATATGATATCATCTGCAAATAATGATAGTTTTACTTCTTCTTTACCAATTTAAATGCCTTTTATTTCTTCTTTTCTGATTGCTGTGGCTAGGACTTCCAGAACTGTGTTGAATAAGAGTGGTGAAAAGGGGCACCCTTGCCTGTTCCTGATCTTAAGGGGATTGCTTTTAATTCTTGCCCATTGAGTATGATGTTGGTTGGGGGTTTGTCATAGATGGCTGTTATCATGTTGACATATGTTCCCTGTATTCCCACTTTGCTGAGAGTTTTGATCATGAATGTGTGCGGGATTTTATCAAATGCTTTTTCTGCATCTATTGAAATTATCATGTGTTTTTTCTCCTTCCTTTTGTTTATGTGATAAATCACACTGATTGATTTGCAAATATTGTACCAGCCTTGCTTCCCCAGAATAAATCCCATTTAATCATGGGGTATGCTTTTTTTCATATATGGATCTGGTTGGCTAATATTTTGTTGAGGATTTTAGCATCTAAATTCATCAGGGATATTGGCCTATAATTTTCTTTCTTTGTGTTGTCTTTCCCTGGTTTTGGAATCAGAATTATGCTTGCCTCATAAAAGGAGCTTGGAAGTCTTCCTTCCTCTTGAATTTTTTGAAATAGCTTGAGAAGGATAGGAGTTAGTTCTTCTTTGAATATTTGGTAGAATTTGCCTGTGAAGCCATCTGGCCCAGGGCTTTTGCTTGTTGGGAGTTTTTTGATAACTGTTTTGATCTCATTTGTTATAATTGATCTGTTTAGGTTTTCTGATTCTTCCAGATTGATTTTTAAAATATATGTTTCAAGGAATTTGTCCATTTCATCTAGGTTGTCTAATTTTTTGGCATAGATTCTTCATAGTATTTTCTTACAATCCTTTGTATTTCTGTTGTGATAGTTGTTATTTCTCTACTCTCATTTCTAATTTTATTTATTTGAGTCCTGTCTCTTTTTTTCTTGGTGAGTCTGGTTAAAGGTTGATCGATCTTGTTTACCTTTTCAAAGAACCAGCTCCTTGTTTCATTGATTCTCTGTATTGTTTCTTTAGACTCTATGGCATTTATTTCCACTCTGATCTTTATTTTTTCCATTCTTTTACTCCCTCTGCGATTTACTTGCTGTTTTTTTTTCTTGTTCTTTTAGATGCAGGGTTAAGTTGTTTGAGTTTTTTCTAGCTTCTTAAGATATGCTTGTAATGCTATAAACTTCCCTCTCAGGATTGCTTTTGCTGTGTCCCATAAATTTTGAGTTGTTGTATGCTCATTATCATTCATTCCTAGGAAATTTTTTATTTCTACTTTGATCTCATTGTTATTTAATAACATGCTATTTAGTTTCCATGTGTTTGAGTATTTTTCAGTTTTTCTGTTGTGGTTGATTTCTAGTTTCATGCCATTGTGATCATAGAAAATGCTTGATATGATTTTAGTCTTCTTAAATTTGTTGAGACCACTGTTGTGCTCTAACATGTGGTGTGTCCTAGAGAATGTACCATGAGCACTTGAAAATAATGTATATTCTGCTGCTTTAGGGTGAAAGGTTCTGAAGATAATCTATTAATGTGAGTTGACCTAGTGTGTCCTTTAAGCCTGCTGTTTCTTTGTTAATTTTTTTCTTGAGGATCTATCTAGTGATGTTAGTGGGGTATTGAAATTCCCTACTATTATGGTATTGCTGTTGATCTTGCACTTTATATCCATCAAAGTCTGTTTTATATATTTAGGTGCTCCTATATTAGGTGCATAGATATTTATAATGGTTATATATTCCTGTTGGATTGCTCCCTTTATCATATAGTGACCTTCTTTATCTCTTACTATAGCTTTTGTTTAAAAGTCCATTTTGTCTGATATAAATATTGCTACTCCAGCTTTTTTTTATTTCCATTTGCATGAAATATATTCTTCCATTCTTTTACCTTTAGTCTATATGTATCTTTTGTTTTGAGATGTGTCTCTTGTAGACACGATATGTATAGGTCCTGTTTTCTTATCCATGCTGCTACCCTATGTCTTTTGATTGGATCATTTAATCCATTTACATTTAAGGTTATTATTGATATGTAGTTGTTTATTGCCATTTTATTCTTTAAAGCTATATTCCTTTTTTATTATATTCTCTTTCTCCTTTGATCTGTTTATAATAGGTCCCTTAACATTTCTTGCAGCATTGGTTTGGTTGTGATAAATTCCTTGAGGGGTTTTTTTTTTTGGTCTGGGAATCTTTTTATTTCTCCTTCAATTTTAAACGATAGCCTTGCTGGATAAAATAGTCTTGGTGTAGGCTCTTGTTCTGCATTACTTTGAATATTTCTTGCTATTTCCTTCTGGTCTCAAGTATTTCTGTTGAGAAGTCGGATGTCATCCTTATGGGGGCTCCTTTGTAGGTGATCGCCTTTTTTTCTCTAGCAGCCTTTCATATTTTCTCTTTATCTCTTAGCTTTGGTATTTTAATTATGATGTGTCTTCGTGTAATTTTTGGGGGTTTCTCTTTAATGGATTCTTTGTGCTTTTTGAACTTGTGTGACTTTTTCCTGCATCAATTTAGGAATGTTTTCTGCTATGATTTGATTGAACAAGGTCTCTATTCCTTGTTCTTTCTCTTCTTCTTCAGGAACCTCTATGATACAGATGTTATTTCTCTTCATGTTGTAAGAGATTTCTTAGAGTTTCCTCAGATTTTTTGAGTCTCTTTTCTTTTTGCTGCTCTTCTTCCATTTCTTTGTTTATCTTGTCCTCTAATTCGCTGATTCTATCCTCAGCTTCATCCATCCTGCTTTTAATTCCTTGCATTGTGGTCTTCATTTATTATATTGTATTTGTCATTTCTGACTGATTCTTTTTTATTATTTCAACTTTTTTATACTTGCTATCTCTTTATTTAGGTGTTTGTATGTCCATCTATTGTTGTTTTAAATATTTTGAGCATCCTAACAATCCTTATTTCAAACTCTGCATTTGGTAATTTGGTTATATCTGACTTATTCAAGTTCTTTTGTGGGGATTTCTTTTGATTCAATTGGGTGGCATTTCTCTGCCTTCCCATTTTTTCTGTGTATAAGAAGGGTATGGGCACAGGAGTCCAATGGGTGTGTCCTCCGTGTTCCCTAGGTGTGATCTGTCTGCAGGTTCACCCCCCCTGCCACTGCCTTGGGCATTCAGGTATGGGCGTTGCCAGGGCCGTCCCCCTGTGACAGTCGCTGTGGTTTCCGCCTCTCCTCCATAAGAGGGGCTGTGTTCACGTGCATAGATCTACAAGCCTCAGCCAGCCTCGTCTTTCACCCTGCCCCCATGGGTGGGGCTGCGCACCATGCTGGGGCTGCAAGCTTTGGCACCGTGGGCAGGGCTGCGCACCTATGCTCAGCCGCGGGTCTCTGCCTGTTCCCTGGCTTTTGCTCCTCCCCCACAGGCAAAGCTACATTCATATGTGGGTCTGCAAGCCCTGGCTCCACGGGCCTGGCGGGGCTTCGTACCCGCACTCAACTGTGGGTCTCCTCAGTTTTCTGGCTTTCGCCTTTCTTGTGGGTGGGATTGCAGTTGGGATGGCTCTTGCTCACCCAGCCTGCAGCTGGGTCGGACCACTTTTTTGCACACCTTTCACCCCCATCAGGCAAGACTGAGCTCACGCTGGGCCTCAGTCGTGCCAGCTTGGCTTCTGCCTCTGCCAATGGGATCACACTTTCAGTGAGCCCTCAGCAGTGTGGGTGGGGGCACTGCAGCTCAGACCTTAGCACTCAATACTGTATTCCTGAAGTCTCCCTTCTTCTAAGTGACTCTGCTCTGAGTGCCACAGAACAGCTTGTTTGGCTGGTGTCCTGCTTCCCTTTGCTGGTATTGCTGGTTAAACACAGGGGTTACCTAAAGCCATCGGAAATACATATTTTATTTAATTTTCTGATGGCTTTAGGTGACCCCTGTGTTTTGGTCATTCGACCCCCGCCGGGGTCGCGACCCACAGGTTGAGAACCGCTGGTCTAGGGATTAGGGTAACTGTCCCTCAAAGTGTTTCTTCCTGTGTCTTTTAGATTACACTCTGTTCCTGCTACTCCAGTCCTCTCTACTCTCCCAGTCTCCCAGAGTCCCAGGTTAGTGGTTGCAAAAGAGGTTTTCTGTGCAGTCCCTTAAGAAGAATCCTGGGTCTGAGAAATCTATCTCTTTCTCATAAACAGTATCCTGACTTGTTTCGCAGCTAAATACTGTCCATATGCTTCTTCTTGGCTCTGAGACTGCAGGCTGGGACTTTGTTCCCAGGGCCCAGGACCCTCCCCTCTCTGATAAACTTGTTTTCTGCCATGCAAATCCCTCCAGGCTGCCGTTCGCTCCAGGAGCTGGGCAGCCCTCTCCACATTTCTACTTTTCCTACCAGTCTCTGTGTGGCTTCTTAAGTGTTCTTTGGTTAAAGAGTCCTCTCAGTTTAGTCCAACATTGGTTTTTCCAGATGATGGTTCTTAAAATTAAGTTATAATCCACTTTGGTTCTGGGAGGTGGAAGTTGGTACGTCTGCCTACTCCATCACCATCTTAATGCCCCAGAGGATAAATTCTAATTCTTAGATTTATATTCTCAGGAGAAAAAAAAAAATCCATCATGATATAATGCTTTAATCTGGCAAATGATAGCATGAGATCTTAAGACCATAAGGAGATAGCTCATTTTTTTACAAAAAATGACCAGTTATAACTTTCATTAAACATTTTCAACCATTATGTCAATTTATTTTTAAAATTGTATAATCTTTATCTAGACTTATTGTAGGGGTCATTATAAACATTAATGAGTTATCATTTTATTTTGGATGGGGAAATATTATGTGAGAACAAGTATTTTTGTTGTTTATTTCTGTATGTCACCTAGAATGGAGATTTCCTGATGATTAGTAGAAATTTTTAAGAAAATCACTTCTAAAGCCAACTTTTATGTTTAGCTTTTCACAGTTTGCTAATATAGGGTTAAGCTCTATTAATGCTTTCTTCTTAGATGTTCGAAACATGACATATCTGAAAGGTGAATTTGGTATCACACCAACGTTTTACTATTGTCAGCTCTGCAGAGTCAATATATCATATTCCTAGAAGAGTAGATTGTGTTCCTTTTTGCCTCAAACATCATTAACAAAACTGACAGCGAGGCACTAATTCCAGAACTATTCCAGTTGTTTTTGAAGTGGAAAGTGGAGAAGATTGAGCCTGATTGTCAGCTGTCAAACCAGGGTTCCACTACTAACCAAAAAAACCCCTACACATTGTGACTTGTAAAGAAGGACTCCAATTAATCAGACCATTGTAGGGGAGGAAAATGTAGAAGGAAAACAGAATTATGGCATCTTTTCAAAATCTTTTGTTTAATCAGAAAAAGAGGAAAATAGAAGTTTAAATAAAAACAAGGATGCTTTCAGGATAAACCAAAAATAAGAAAAGGTTTACTATAATAAGAATTACATTTCAGTCATCTTTAATCTTTTACTAAAAGAAATACAATATTCCTCACATTGGTTACATTGCTAAATAAAGGCAGTTTTACTCTTCAGGTTCATCTTCTGTGGGTCTGTGGGCACTTTTATACAGACATAGATTCCTATGTTATAGGCTGTCTTCCAAGTAGGTTAAAGCATTTTTTTCCATTGATATGAAAGAGAGAGAGAGAGAAAGGAAGGGGGGAGGGAGAGGGAGGGAAAAGGAGAGAAAGAGGGGGAAGGAGAGAGCAAAGGGGAAGGAGAGAGCAGAGAGAAGGAGGGAGAGAGAGAGAGAGAAAGTATCAACTTGTTGTTCCACTCAGTTATTCCATTTAGTTGTGCACTCATTGGTTGCTTCTCATATGTGCCCTGATCAGGGATTGAATTTATCACCTCCGAGCACTGGGATGATGCTCTGAACCACCTGGCCAAGGCCTCCAAGTTGGGTTTTGATTACTTCTATTGATAGACTCACAGTTGGTTTTTTTGTTTGTTTGTTTGTTTGTGTGGTTTTTATTGAGGATGATCTTCCTTTACCATGCTAGGGTATAATTGACAACACTTGTTGTTTATCCAATTTATTTAAATTTCCTCCACCTTTCTTCCAAGTAGAAACCTGACCTTGTTTCAGGATAAATTTTGTCCTGCTAAAGAACTTTCTCATCATCTTTTCCCCCCACTCTGCCACCTCCTGGTCATCACTTTTTCCACTTCCCACCTCACCTCACCCCACTTTGTAGCTAAAGGTGACCATGTAAGTGGACACTGCTAGGTAAAACTACTTCTTTTTTAAAATTTATTGAGAGAGAGAGAGAGACAGGGACAGACAGGAAGGGAAAGAGATAAGAAGCATTAACTCATAGTAGTGGCACTTTAGCTGTTCATTGATTGCTTCTCATACAATGCCTTGACTGGGGACTCCAGCTGAGCCAGTGACCCCTTGTTCAAGCCAGCAACCATGGACTCAAGTCAGCCATCTTAGGCTTCAAGCTGGTGACCCAGCACTCAAGCCGGATGAGACTGCACTCAAGCTGGCAACCTCAGAGTTTTGAACCTGGGTCCCAGGTTAATGCTCTATTCACAGGACTACCATCTGGTTAGGCTATGCAGAGCTTCTTAACAAGCTGTTTAGAAAGGATAATGAGTCAGCTGGTGGCTGCCTGTGTCTTCTTCTTCCTGCTAGAAATAGGGTATGAAGTTGGAGTGGGGTGGCCATTTTGGGACCCTAATGAGATGAGCTCACCCTGCGGACATGCAGAGCAGAAATGTAAAGGAGCCTGGATTCCTGTTAGCTGCCTATAACTGCAGTATCTGCTCCGGACAGCTTACCTACTTCCAGACTTCTGGTTACATTAAAAAAGTAATGATAATCATACCCCAAATTTGCTTAAGCTCTCTCCTTTCAGCTGCCTGTTATTTATAGACAAGTTTGCTTTTATTCACAGGACAATTTTAGAGCAGAAAATTCAGGAGCAAAAAACACTAGAGCCTTTAATGAATGGTATTTCCCTAGGCTAACTTGCTTAATTATGAGGATGTTTAGTTAATATACAAATTATGAAGCTTGAAATAATTGGCTCTGATCAGCATCCTCATTATTATCATTAAAGAGATTTTTATTCAGAACTCATCTGCATGGGGAAGCTTGCTTGGCTATTTACCTGGTGAATGGTTTTCTATATTGGAAGTCTCATTTTTGCTTGAAAATCCTTCAGGGCAGTCTGAAGTCCCTAGCGCAGTAAAACAAGGGTAGCGTCACCAAAATGAGTGAGTTTCTCAGAGGTGCTGCAGTATGTTGAGGTTGTTCTTCATGAGAGCTTCAAATAATCTTTAGCTAAGATAGTTATTTATGAAAATTTGACATGAATTTATTATCTTTATATATTAAAGCAAACTTAAGCTTGTCACATCATTATGTGGTTTGCATTATTGTCATTTCTTGGGTGGGACTAAAAGTGAGGGAGTTATAGTTAGCAGGCTGGGAATTTCTTCTCACTCTGGCCATGCCCGTGGGTGTTCCACATTGTGAAGATCATCAGTTCTGGTTCTCGATGCAGAGAAAACAGTTGAGAACTGCTTTGTACACAAAGAGCAAACCCCCCCTAATGAGTACTTTTGGCAGCACCTGGACAGCTGATGGGAGCTCTGTTTGTTCCGGCTATTCTCAAAGGTCATGGGGGTAGCTGGCTACTAAATCTTCAGGGCTGTATCATTATCTTAAGGGTGAGGGTTTGGAGCTTTATGTTTTGTTTACCAGAGTGGTATGAAAGAAAAAGTTGAGATACAGCCCAAAGTTTTTGCATAATGTGTTTCAGTTTATGTCCAGTCCAAAGAATTGGTGGACGTGGCCTGAATCTTCACTGAATTGAGAAGTTTTATGAGGCTGTGTTCAGGCCCAGTGGGGGCAAGTACAGCGATTGTCTTCCTGGCCTTTGGGCTTGGCACTCCTTGTCCCAGTGCCACCTCCTACCCTTCTGCTGACCGGGGCACTGATGTGGAAGTCATTTCCATTAGCCTGAGTAACAACCTTGGCTGCTTCCTCTGCTCTGGCAGGACATCTTAGGCATTATCTAAGTTTGTATTTATTTTCACTCTTATTAGTCAGGATTAGCTGCAGCTGCAAGTACTGTAACAGTGAACCCTCATATAACAGTAGCTTAAACAATAGAAAAGTTTAATTCTCTTTTTAAGTAATTCTGGAGGTAGGGAGTCAAGGACTGACATGGCTCTTTCTAGTTTTCTGCTCATTTTCCCTAGGAGAGGTCTGTATTTTTATATTTTGTGCAGCAGGGCTTGAGTAGAGACAGAAAAGAGGCTTACTCCTTGTCTTTTAAGAAAAAAATGTCTATAAATACAATATAACATTTTGGCTCTATATCATTGGCCCAGACTTCTTCACATGGTCACATGTAACTGCAAGAGAGGCTGAAAAATAGGGTTCTATATTTGGGTTTGTGGTTGCAATCAAGGTCAGGATTCTGATATTAAATACCCTTATTTAATAGAATGACTATTGGGAAGCAATAGCTGTTGCTGCTGCCATTTGCAAATAACTGTAACTGAGGTGATGGCTATTTGTAAATGCACTAATTTCAACACATGGGTGGTAACCCTTGTCCCATTTAGCACCTGAAATGCTTTCTCCACTTCCAAAGGATTTATGGAAGCCAGATGGTGGCCAGTTACCAGCCATAGGGCTTTAAGTTTTCTGAACTGCTTTTCTTCTTCTTTTCTAAAAATCTTGAGTCTATAGGATAAAGGGCTCTAATTTATCTTTTTTTTTAATTTTCTCCTAGGTCCCATTCCATTTATTTATTTTTTTTCTCCCATTCCATTTGGTGTAATTGCTTTTCAGACAGGACACACCCTTCCTTCCTCTGCCAGGATGGGTACTTGTTTATTTCTCATATGTGTCCTGACTGTGGATGGAACCTGCAACCTTGTTGTATCAGAGAGATGCTCTAACCAACTGAGCTATCCGGCCAGGGCTAGATACTTGCTTATTTCTGAAGATTATCAGAGTATTCTGCAAGGTAGATTTGTAGGACACATTTCAGTAGCTTGATCATAAAATGTATTAAAGAGCTCTGGCTTCTTTTTTTTTTTTTTTTTTTTTTTTTTTTGTATTTTTCTGAAGCTGGAAATGGGGAGAGACAGTCAGACAGACTCCCACATGCGCCCGACCGGGATCCACCCGGCACGCCCACCAGAGGCGAAGCTCTGCCCACCAGGGGGCGATGCTCTGCCCCTCCGGGGCGTCACTCTGCCACGACCAGAGACACTCTAGCGCCTGGGGCAGAGGCCAAGGAGCCATCCCCAGCGCCCGGGCCATCTTTGCTCCAATGGAGCCTTGGCTGCGGGAGGGGAAGAGAGAGACAGAGAGGAAGGGGGGGGGTGGAGAAGCAAATGGAAGCTTCTCCTTTGTGCCCTGGCTGGGAATCGAACCCAGGTTCCCCGCACGCCAGGCCGACGCTCTACCGCTGAGCCAACCGGCCAGGGCCTGGTTTCTTCTTCTTCTTTTTTTTTTTTAAGATTTTTTATTTTATTTTATAGAGAGACGAAAGAGAGGGGAGCAAAAAGCATCAACTCATAATTGCTTCGCTTTAGTGGTTCATTGGTTGCTTGTCATCTGTGTCTTGACTGGGCAAGCCTGGGGTTTTGAACCAGGGACCTCAGCAGCGCAGGTTGACACTTTTCCCACTGCATTACCATAGGCCAGGCCTTTGGTTTCTTTTTGGGAAGAAAAAAAAATGCCATACCAGTGAAAAGTAGTTTAAAAAAGTTCTAAAATTTCCTCGTTAGATAAAGAATGCTAAGTTAGGTATTATTAGTGGCAATATCAGGCACAGGAAAACCTTTTCATTTCAAAGGAAGTGGTGACATTTTCCTTTCACTCCCCCAAAGAACCAGAATTTCAGAGTATCTTCCTATCTAGTGATCCCAAGTGGCCCATCAATGAGAAGTCAGAATAGGCTTACCAACTGGACTATTTAATTCCAGATTTCCTGACTCTTCTAAGAGTAGATTTTGGTATTGAACATAAGGGTGGGACTTTGCTATATATACATACACAAAAGAAAAATATAAGACAGGCTATGTCTCAGTGCCAACATGTTTGCAAGAGGACACCATTGTATCTGCATCATAGTACTTTACAATTAGATTTGTGGAAGGGAGTCCCAAAAGACTATCTGGAGAGCTGCCTAATGGCAAATCTGGATATTACTTACTCTTTTGCAAAGGTGAAAATTTGAATAGATAATTATTGACAGAGAAAGATGTCAGTATGGTATCATAACTATTTACGCATGTGGAATAATATCTATAATCTTAATAATGGTTGTCAGTGGGTTGGGGGATTTTAATGCTTCTATCTCTTACACTTTTCTGCATTGTTGGAAACACAATGAACATTACTTATCTATTATAAAACTGTAAATGAACCAGATGACATTAAGAAAGCTGGGTATTAAATTAATGAGATCTTAGGAGTAGGTCGCAATCACCACTTGATATTTTGCTTTGTCTATTCTTTTTTGTTGTTGTTATTCTACCCCGTTCTCTAAAATAATTGAGAAGTCCTATTAAGATAAGGATAATGCAAGTGATACAATTTGGGTTCCACTATTAGGTGGGAAAGAGGTGCATTCCCTGTGACTTCAGGCAGGATGTCCACTGGTCATACCATAGCCCAGTTGGTTGGTCAAAACCTTGAAATTGTGGGGCCTGAGGCTGAGTCAATGTTTCAAGTTCTAGCACGATGCTGGACATTTTGAATTCTTGACAAACTTCAGAGTTTTTAGGTGTTATTCATTTTAATGGGAACTTCTGGTGGAGAGCAAAATTTAAGAAAACCTCTCCATGCTAACAGAAAAAAAAATAATAAGGAGAAAGGTTTATTGGAGTCCAACAGCAGAAGACTGATCTGAGACTCCTGATGGTTCTTAATAATGAAGGTCAATGAAGCAAAGTGGCAGGCACTTTCATTCAGAGTCAAATGACGGCTTTGCCACTTGCAAAGTGACTCTCTGAAGCTCGGTTAACTTATCAGTGAAACAGTGTTGATGACATTTGTGTCTAGATCTAAGAGGTGTTGTAGGGATTGAAATAATGTATGCAAAATATTTTGCATAATGCCTACCACAAAGTAGCTAGTCAATGAATGCCAAATAATAACTATGGTGGAATGATTTGTACAATAATATTGGAGGTCTTTGCCTGAGCAGGTGGCGGTGCAGTGGATAGAGTGTCAACCTGGGATGCCGAGGACCCAGGTTTGAAACCCCAAGGTTGCTGGCTTGAGCCCAG
Source organism: Saccopteryx bilineata (assembly GCF_036850765.1). Classification (NCBI taxonomy): domain Eukaryota; kingdom Metazoa; phylum Chordata; class Mammalia; order Chiroptera; family Emballonuridae; genus Saccopteryx; species Saccopteryx bilineata. The sequence goes on from NC_089493.1 coordinate 257,047,997, forward strand.
ACTCCTCTGGTTTAAGTGCAGGCTCACTACCTTGAGCGTGGGGTCCCAGCTTGAGTGTGGGATCACAGACATGACCCCATGGTTGCTGGCTTGAGCCCAAAGGTCACTGGCTTGAAGTCCAAGGTGGCTGTCTTGAGCAAGGGGTCACTCACTCAACTGAAGCCCCCCAGCTGGAGCCCCCCAGTCAAGGCACATATGAGAAAGCAATCAATGAACAACTAAGGTGCCGAAATGAAGAATTGATTCCTGTCTGTCTGTCCTTCTCTCTCTCTCTCTCTCTCTCTATTGCTTAAAAAAATACATTAGAGGCTTTTTAAGGTCAAGTGTCTTTCCCCTCTCTCCTTTCATTTATTTTTAATTCCTCCTACTGAATCTACTGTAAACCTCTGCACAAGTGGATCTAGAACATATGTGGCGAATTGACTGAAATGTAAGAGAGAATGTTAACTGGATGGGTGTCCTATTGATGAGAGTACAGCATATCCTTGGCACTTGGGTGCTAAGTGTCAAGAGAGACACCCGCAAAGAACATGGTGAATTTAAGGCTGACTGCTAGTTACAATATGGCCTGCACCCTTCTTCTCTCACCAGCTGGTGACATTTGTTCCTGGGCCTGTTTGTGCAAGTGGTACTTGCTATTGTAATGATAAAATTTCATTACAATTTATGTGAACCAATAAAATGTGAGGTTGAAAAAGAAACTTGTTATTTCAATGAAAACTAAGTTGAAAGTTTTGGAAATACTTATTAAGACAGAGTTGTTTTAAAGAAAATACAGATGATTAGGTGGGGTGAAGACAACTGTGAATATTGTGGGAAGGGGATTCTAGAAATTTAGAAGTAGTTTGCATTCAGATTGCTTCATAAATGTGTTTAAGTTTCTCCTATAGAGAAATCAGTGATGCACTTGGCGGTGATTTAAGTGAGGAAGCCAATGTTGAGGTTCCTGACATCAGCTCTGTATTGGAAAAATGGCAAATGACTGTTAATGTTTGAGATAAGCATGTACCTTTTTAGGGGAGGGGCAGTGTTTTTCCATTTTAATTGATGTATTCAATAATACTGGTCCAATGAGCAGTGCATCCAGAGAATAATGGGTTAAGTAAAAAGATTATATAATTCACCCGTGACATGCTTTTGTTAGCATCTATTGTAAACAATGACATTTAAGCTTAACAAGTCCTGGGCAATAGCACATTGTGAAAGGTGTTAAATGGGTAGACTTTGATGACTCATGCTAAATCAACTTTACTTCTTTCCTGATGTACTTTCTCCAACTGAATTTTGTAAAGGCATATGTTTTTCATTTGATCTTATCAAGAAAATTCAGAACAAACAATAATCATGAAATTCAATTGGAATATATTTCATTTACAGCATGACTGTGAAGAGTAGTGAAGTAGACTAGGCCCTTCTTCCCAGCCCCTTCCCCTTCCTCTGTGTACCTGGGCTGTTTTGCACACTGGGGACTTTTTCTCCTAATGGTGTTTTCATTCTATTGTTCAACCCCTTGCTTCAGTTTTCAGAGTTGGAGGCATCCGTGGTTCCAGATAAATTCTAAAGCCACACTGCTGTCAACTGCTCAGCACGCCAAAGCCTGCTGTCTCCGGCTTTCCCACATGCTGGCCCCTCCACTCTGCTTTTCCTGCGAGTGTTCACCCTGTTAACTCCCTGTTGTCACGAGTTTGCACATCAGTGGGGAAAAACATAATAAGTCAATAAACCACAGACCTCCAGGGAGGGAAAGGGGCTGGAAACTGAGTTCAATCACCAATGGCCGGTGATTTGATCAACCACACCTGTGTAATGAAGCCTTCAGAAGAGACAGGGTTTGAAGAGCGTCCAGGTTGGTGAGCACATGGTGATCCAGGGAGAGCGGAGCACTCAGAGAGGGAATGGAAGCTCGTGCCCTTTCCCCAAACCCTGCCGTGGGCAACTTTCCCACCTGGCCATGGCTGCGTTGTATCCCTTTCTACTAAATTTGTAATCTAGTAAGTAAAATGGTTCTCTAATCTGCTGCAGCAATTAAATGAACATAAAGAGGGGTCACTGGAACCTCCCATCTATAGCCTATTGGTTAGAAGCACAAATGACAACCTGGATTTGTAACTGACACCTGAAATGATGTGTGTGTGTGTGTGTGGGGGGGTAGTCTTGGAGGACTGAGCCCTTAACCTCTGGGATCTGATGCTATCTCCAGGGAGATAGTGTTAGAATTGAGCTGAATTGTAGGTCACCCAGCTTGCGTACAAGAATTGCTTGGTGTGAGGAAACACCCACACAGCAGAACTGATGACCAAAATCATTAGCTATTAATACTGATACTATAAAAGTTTTCATTTCTGGTGATTTCTTACCTGCTAAGAACAATGCCACTTCCCATGATTGCCTCAAAATGTCCCAAGTTTCTCTTATAATTTTTTTTTAATGTGGGCTAGCTATAAAATTTGAGAAATGTAATTGAGAACCCCTGCAACTGCTTATCGGTCTGTCTCACATGGTGTGTGTTGCTGGTTCTCTGTGTGTCACTAACCATCATCGTTGGTCCATCAGCCATGTTTTCCTGAGGGTGGTTCAAATCACAGTGTTGGTGATGTCACTCCTGCCACCTCTGCTGAGATCGGTGTGGTTTGGTAAGTGATACATATGGTAGTAATTTGCATCATGCTGTGCTGTCTGAAACTTCTCCAATGTGCACTTTTTATAGTAACTCAGTTCTAAAGTCCAGTGGTCCCCACACTCATTTCAGACCTCTCTCCCTGAAGTCTGATCACAGAAAAAAGGAGGCTCTCATTGATCAAAATTCTGAGTGATGTAGCTTCAGCTCTTCATCTGGAAAGGGGTTTGGCATATTGCCTCATAAAGAGCACAAAAATGAAAATAAAAACCCTTACAGTTCATATCCACTCTGTTCGCAAAGGTCCTATTGCCTGACACACGACTATGTACCAGAATTGTAAGCAAAGAATCAATTTTGGGCTCAAGCCCCTCTCTGTCATTCTTGGTCCTGAAAAATTGTCAATGGCTTTTACAAAATGGTAACATTAATGAATCTCAGGAATATGAGTTCGTGTGGCTTTTTTTTTTGAAACCCATCCCAGCATCCATGTTCACAGACAGAAAGGCTTCACAAGTGGCTTGTTAACAAACATCGCAGTAATGGTCTAAAGCAGTGGTAGTCAACCTGGTCCCTACCTCCCACTAGTGGGCATTCCAGCTTTCATGGTGGGTGGTAGCGGAGCAACCAAAGTAGAAATAAAAGAATAGATTTAACTATAGTAAGTTGTTTTATAAAGATTTATTCTGCCAAACTTAGCGAAAATCCAACATAAAGTACTTGATAAGTAATTATTATTATATGCTTTAACTTGCTGTAGCTCTGCTTTATAAATTTTATAAAATAAAGTTACTTCCCTACTTTATAAATCACCATTACTGTGGAACTGGTGGGTGGTTAGAAAATTTTACTACTAACAGAGATACAAAAGTGGGCAGTAGGTATAGAAAGGTTGACTACCCCTGGTCTAAATGATATGGGTTGACTAAAAATGGAGGGAACTATGTTTTTAAAGCTATGTGTGAAATCTGACCCATTATGTCATCTAACACAAAGCCACGCTCAGTACGAGTGTGAGAAACACTCAATGATCACGATGTTGGTGAAGATGCTGTAGGTGGAATTTAGGGATGTTGGGTGGGATTCAAATCACTAATTGGAATTGAATGAAATTTCAGATTTTTGAAGACAAAAACTACTGAAACGGAGGAAATGGAAGGCACACTAGAAATATTTGTAAGAGATAGAATTTACTGCCTTCCAGTTAATGATCGGAATCCAGCCCAGCATCCCTGCGGTCATCTTTGTCATTGTAATTATCTTCGTCATTGTAATTATCAGATGTACATTGAGGATGGCGGTGTATAGTGCTAGTTGCTTTGGTGCCTTCTATTGCTCATATCCTGGCTTATTTAGAGCTTGTTAACGGTGTCATCTGGTTTTTAATTGGTCAGCTGTCAAAAACTTGGAAAATACTGAACCGTCTCCCTGAGCAAAATTGGTGCTTCTCAGCTTCAGCCTTGAGTTTACAATGAGAATGAGACAGAGGCATGTTCTACTGGGAAGCAGTGTGGCTGAGACAAGTCAAAGGCCTCCCTCAATCTCCTTACAGTTCTTCATCTCATCAGGGTGATTTGCCTGTCACTGTCCATATGGTGCCCGAGGCAAAGGGCTAGTGCTGCGGAAGGTGACATAGCCTACAGCAGTGCTGCAGCAATTATCTGGGAGTCACACTCCATTTGCAGTTTGGATGGACGGATGGAAGAAACAGCAGGTCAACATTAAGTTTTTTGGTTTGACTTGACAAATACAGGAATAAAACTATGACCCCAATGGTCATTTAAATATAAACTATTATAACCACATCTAGGCACCCTTGTTCCCCCTGTTTCTGTTTGAGAAGTTCTTACTCTGGAGAACTACTTCCTGGAATTGTATTTCTCTTGAACCTGACTTTGTTCTAGTGAAGTAGGCTTTCCTCAAGCACCATCTGAGATTGGGAGAGAGAAGGAAGGAAGGATAAAGGGATTACAGTAAGGCAAGTTGAGGATAATTAAAAAAATTAACTAAAGCCTGACCTGTGGTGGTGCAGTGAAGAAAGCGTCGACCTGGAACGCTGAGGTCGCCGGTTCAAAACCCTGCGCTTGCCTGGTCAAGGCACATATGGGAGTTGATGCTTCCTGCTCCTCCCCCTCTTCTCTCTATCTCTTTCCTCTCTCTCTCTCTCTCTCTCTCCCCAATAAAAATGAATAAATAAAATCTAAGTAATAATAATAAACTAAAATAATTGGTAAAATAAAAGTGAGGACCAGAAGAAAACGGAAAGGCGTACTGAAAGCAGTAATCCACAGAGAAAATGAAAAGGAGAACCGAGAATGATAGCGGCAAAGCTTGAAGAAGGTCTTAAAATGTCATGGAGAGGAAAAGGGAACAAACAGACAACTAAATGAAATGCTTGACACCCTGTGACCCAGCTATTCCACTCCTAGGTAGATACTCAAGAGAACTGAAAACATGTTCACACGAATACCTGTACATGATGTTCATTGCAGCATTATTCATATAAGCCAAAACCCAGAAATAATCTAAATGTCCATTAATTGATAAATGGATAAACAAAATAGGATCCATACAACAGACTATTACTTGACAATAAAATGAAACAAAATACTGATATATACAACAACATGGATTAAGCTTGAAAAAATTTGCTAAGTGAAAGAGTCCAGTTATATATTGTATTTTGTATATATTGTATTTATATGACATGTCCAGAGCAGGCAAATTTTGTATATATTTTATTTATATGACGTGTCCAGAGTAGGCAAATTTACAGAGACAGAACCTAGTATGGAGTGGAGAAAATGGAAGGGGGTGGGGAGACTAATGGGTATGGGATTTCTTTTGGGGGTGATAAAAATGTTCTAAAATTAGATAGTGGTGATTTTTTAAAGGGTTGGTCTGTAGTTTTGTTTTTAATGTATTTTCTGATTTTAGAGAGCTCAGAAGAAAGAGAGAGACAGAAACATCAGTCTCTTTCTGTATGTGCTCTGACCAGGGATTGAACCTAAAACGTTTGCATATTGGGACAAGACTCTAACCAACCGAGCTATCTGGCCAGGGCATGGCGATGTATATACAACTCTATGAAAGTAATAGAAACCACTGAATTTCCACTTGAAAACATTGAACTTTATATGAATTATATCTCAATAAAGTTGCTATTACAAAACACACTATTTTATTTCTTTTCAGTTTTCTAGTATTTTATAGGGATGAGCCCTAACAGTATGCCCGAGACATGAACAAGGTGGTTGGGGGGGGGGGGGGGAGAAAGGGGTTTAGAAAAATATAAAAGAGACATTGGAAGGAAGTGAATATAGAAGAAAAGGCAACAGAAGAGAAAGTTTCTTCCGACTTGTTAAATTGCAAGGAATAGAGACTCACTTCAGTTAAATCAACAAAAGGGGCCACTGGTAAAGAAACATCTGGAGAGTTCTTGAAATGGCAGGCCTCGGCACAAAGGCATATCTTGCAAACAACTCTGCTATCTCCCTCCTGGACTGTGTGCATCTTCTTTCTTACATGATGTCTCTACTTCTCTTCATGTTTCTGATTCATTTTCCCTCCAATATCTGACTTTCTTTCTCAACTTCAGCCTACATGTGATTTTGACTAATAATGTTATCTCCAAACATGACTTTATCTCATAGCAGTCTTAGTCCAATCTTTGCTCATCTGCTTTAGTTGCTATATGACTCAGCCTCTGATTCCTGATTTTCATTTCCTAAGAGAAGAACCCAACTAGTTTAGCTCATGCCTGCAATTCAAAACCTATATCATAGGCAACTGGTAAATTAGCCAGTCTGGACTGGCCCTCCTTGGATCATGGGCCTAGAAAAATTAGTATTAATCAGGAACAGAACAGAAAGATTATCTGGTTCATGAAGGACACATTGGGTTGGAGGGAAGAGAGAAAGAGAGAGGAAAGTTTGCCAAAGGACACTATTGATGTGCAGTATAAAACATTCCCAGCGCTATAGGAAAGGAGGAAGTAATTGGGAAGCTGGAGACGGAACTCTTGTCAACTGTCCCTCCCATATGATAACTATTCTTTTTTTTTTAATTGAGAGGTGGGGAGGCAGAGAGATAGACTCCTGTATGTGCCCCAACCAGGATCAACTGGGCAAGCCCCCTACCAGGCGATGCTTTGCCCATCTGGAGCCACTGCTCCATTGCTCAGTAACCAAGCTATTTTAATGTCTGAGGTGAGGCCGTGGTGCCACTCTCAGTACCTGAGGCCAACTTGCTCACACCATTCAAGTCATGGCTGTGGAAGGGGAAGAGAGAAAAGGAGAGAGAAAGAAGGAGAAGGGGAAGGGGTGGAAAAACAGATGGTCGCTTCTCCTGTGTGCTCTGATTGGGTCTGATTGGGAATCAAACCCAGGACTTCCACACACCAGCCCGTCTCTCTACCACTGAGCCAATGGGCCAGGGCCTATAACTATTCTTAAGAGATGTGAAGTTCTTGCTCTACTACTCAGAGGAAGACAGTCATTATCCTGGTTAATGCTTTGGTTTGCACTTAAAGTCGTATTTTCGCTAGAAGAAATTTCTATTTTTTAACTTCATTTTCTGAAGGCTTTTCTAAATATTAAATTATATTTCATTTTATTTTTAAGTGAATTTATTGGGGTGGCACTGCTTAACAAAAGTATACAGGTTTCAGGTGCCAATTCTTTAACACATCTCTGTACACTGTATTGTGTGTTCACGCCTACAAGTCAGTTCTCCATCTCTCACCATTTATCCCCCCATATCCTACTCTGCCCCCCAGAGTAATACCACACTTTTTCCAAGTCTTCCTATAAATGTTCAAGTAATTGAAAGACCACTAAGAAGATTTAAAAATGGAACTTATGCAACTAATGTCCAGAATTTGCTATGTAAAATTTCTATTCTATTTCTTATCACATACATAGTAGCCTGGATAACACAATTATCACATATAAAAACTATATACTTTACAACTTCACTTCTAGGTATATACCCAAAAGAATTGAAAGTAGGGGCTCAGGCCAGTACTTTACAACAGTGGTCTCCAACCCCTGGGCCACGGACCGGTACCGGTCCGGGGGCTATTTGGTACTGGTCCACGGTCCACAGAGAAAGAATAAATAACTTACATTATTTCTGTTTTATTTATATTTAAGTCTGAACTATGGTTTTTTTTTTAAATGATCAGATTCCCTCTGTTACATCCGTCTAAGACTCACTCTTGACACTTGTCTCGTAAGTTCGACAATTATATTTAAAAAGACCACAGTTTTTACGCCGGTCACATAATTTTATTTTGTGCATTTATCTGTCCCACCCTAAATGCCGGTCCATGAAAATATTTTCTGACATTAATCCTGTCCGTGGCCCAAAAAAGGTTGGGGACCACTGCTTTACAACAATGTTCATATCAGCATTATCCATAAAAGGTGGAAACAACCCAAATGTCCTTTGACAGGTAAATGGATAAACAAAATGTAGTATATGCAGACAATAGAATATTATTCAGTCTTAAAAAAGGAATGAAATTCTGACATGTACTATATAATGTGGATAAACCTTGAAAACATTATGCTAAGTGAAATAAAAATAGACACAAAGGAAAAATAATGTATGATTCTACTTATATTAGGTATATAGGAAGGCAAATAGACAGAAAGTAGGATAAAGCTAACCAGGGGCTGGGGTACTTCAATCTGTTCAGGCTGTAATAATAATATACCACAGATGGGTAGCTTATAAAAAATGAAAATTTATTTCTCACTGTTTTGGAAGCTGGAAGTCCAAGATCAGGGTGTTAACATGGTAGAGTGAGGGCCCTCTTTTCTTCTGGATCACAGACTTCTCATTGTAACCACACATGGCAGAAGGGGACAAGGAGCTCTATGAGGTCTTCTTATAAAGGCACTAATCCCATTTGCCAGGGCTCTACCCTCATCACCTAAGCAACTTCCAAAGGACCCACCTCTGAATACCATCACACTGGTCATTAGGATGTTAAGATGTTAACTTGAGGGGACACAAATATTCATACCACAGCATGGAGGAAAGAAGGAAATGCGGAGTTGTTTAATGGATACAGAATTTCTGTTTATGATGATGAAAATTTCTGGAGATGGGTAGTGGTGATGGTTGTATAACATTAGAAATGCACTTAATGCCATTGAATTGTATACCTGAAAATGGTCAAAATGGTAAATTTATGTCATGTATATTTTATTACAAAAAAATCCAGGAAGAAGGGCAACAAAAACTATATACTTTGCCCGAGTGCTTCTTGCTTAAAATAATTTCTGTGTTTATAAAATCATCAGAAAGTTGTAATCTACACTAGATCTTTCTACAGAGGTGTTGCTGTAGAAATAAAAGACATGGTGTCCTGTCCCCACCAATATTTACTCTGCAGCACAGTGAACATGGGGTAAAGCTTCACAGAGACCTTTTGTACACACATACAGTAACCCACTTCAGTCTGGTCAAAAGATCAGGCCCTGCATGGCATCTTGATAATTATATTACTGTTGAAACATCTGAACTGTTATATATAGTAACATGTTTCCTTTAGAAAAAAGTACAGTACTTGTTCATCTTCTGTTTTTGTTTTTACATATCATAATATTTGGTTGGGTTATGTAAAATTGTTCAGTTATAAATTTGAAGTTATTAAAACAAGGAGCCATGAGTATCAGGCAGAAGGCGGGGGTTTCCTGCCCAACCTCCCCCGATTTTCCAGAATTCCTTTCCTTTCAAAGACAAAGTTTTCTTGTAATAAAAATAAAATGTAAATCTCTTAAGACTTTCTTTTTAAAATATGGTTTCTGGCAAGTAAGAGAAACTGGTTATGGCCAAGCAATAGTAGTAGCTTAAAACATTTTAAAAGGGAGAATGGTAGATATTGAACCCTTTCTGAACAAAGTTTGTCCACTACCCTGCTCATAAGTGTTGACCTGTAGATAATTTAATAGTTAAGTTAGGGACATGTATCTTTTGGAGATCTAAAAAATCAGCAAGAATCGAATGCTTTTGGGAGCAGTAGAGCTTAAACATTTTACATTTGCTTTTAATTTTTGTGGCAGTTATTTTTATATTTGCCCATACATTTCTGTTTTGTTGTTTCATTTTTGTGTGAATGTTTGAAGAGAAATGAAGTCTCAGTAGTCCACCACCTTTTTCTCTGTGTCTTTTTTTTCTCTTTAGCTCGCTCTTCTGGCTCCCCTCTCCTTTCCATCATGCCCACAGCCAGATAACACTTTCCTGCTGAGAAATTTTTTAAGTCACCATACAGCTCTAGCAAATGAGGGCTGTCATGGTTTTAGGATGAGAAAATCTACTGCAGCTCACACAGATCTAGGAGTTGATAGTGGTTAATTGACAGCCAGAAGGACTTGGTCTCCTGGCAGAGTTAGAGGGAGGGTGAGCCCTGTGGGTTTCATTCGGGCAGAGATAAAACAGGTTTTTATTCAGTACTCATGGAGAGAGCATAATTAACCTTTTAGAAGTTTAAGGATGATCAAATTGTTATTCATTCTGCAAATGAGAAGAGAGAGTTTCCCTTCCTGCCAGCATAATACCAGTGTGAATTTCAAGGTCACTGGATGATCTCTTTGAGGGAGAAGAAAGCAGTAAACACGCGTGCGCGCGCGCGCGCGCGCGCGCGCACACACACACACACACACTACTCCAAACTCACAGATTGAGACACTACTCCAAACTCACAGATTGAGAAATGTCCCCATGAAAACATTCAGGAATGAAAAGGAATAAATGTTCTCTTCTATCAAGATCCACAATAAAAATCAGAGCTAATGTTTGCTGCGCATTCACATGGGCCTGTTGGATTATAATGGCACTACCCTTGTCAGAGAAAACAGATTGTTTGACTCCAGCTGGTAACTGCTATGCTCCGGGATGTTCTGATGTTTTTTAGCAGATGGGGGAGGGCCTTTTGAGGTCTAGGCATGTTTTAAAGATGGCATGCATAACATTGCTACCACATGAGAAGTCTGTGGTGTGAATAATAAACTAGTGCTTCAAAAAAAAATTTTTTTTAAAGGGTTTAGCCAAGTCTGTGCATGAAAGGAAGTGGTTTTCACTAGGCATCATGCTTTCAAGATGACTATGCTTGTTATGTGAATGACCTTATTTTGCAGCTATGTGCTTTGCCACATCACAAACAATACTTCATCCACTATTGCTTAGGAAAAGAACACTCTGTGGCTAGTCTCTTTTTATATTAAAGAAACTTAAAATTGTGTAATAATTTCAAATAGAAAAATTGAAATAATAGTACAAAGAACAACTAATAGTAAAAAGTATGCCCTTCACCTAAATTCATTAGTTTTTTTTGTTTTGTTTTGTTATGTTTTAGCTAGAGGGGGGGGGGGCATGGACAGACAGACAGGAAGGGAGAGAGATGAGATGCTTCAACTCGTTGAGGCACTTTAGTTGTTCATTGATTACTTTCTCATTATGTGTCTTGACCGGGCACTCCAGCTGAGCCAGTGAGCCCTTGTTCAAACCAAAGACCTTAGGATTCAAGCCAGCGACCATGGAATCATGTCTATAATTTTGTGCTCAAACTGGTGACCTCGGGGTTTTGAACCTGGGACCTCAGCATCCCAGGTGGCTCTATCCACTACACCACCACCTGGTCCAAATTCACTAGTTTTTAACCTGTTGTCTCATTTGCTTTACTATTCTCTCTCTCCCTCACTCTCTATATATACACACAAATATGTGCATATATGTCTATATATATATTGCAATATAATAGATAATTCTCTCTCTATATAAAAATGCAGTATTTACTGTGTGGCATAGTGACCATGGCTTAGAGGCACACGTGTATGTGTATATGTATATAATGATTGCATGATTGATTTTTCTGAATCATTTGACTCTACCCTGAAATAGTTCAGTGTATATTTCCTAAGAAGAGGGATAGTCACTAATTTAACAATGGTATAATTATCATAATGAGGAAGTTAAACATTGATCCAACACTATTCTCTAAGCTACAGATATTTATTCAAACTTTGCCAATGTCTCAATGATATCCTTCATAGTAATTTTTTTCCTGGTTCAGAATCTAACTCAAGATCTTGCTTGTCATTTCATTTTTATGACTTCTATTCAGCTTTAATCTGGAATGTGTCCTTAACCTTTGTCTTTCATGGTATTCTTTTGAAGAGTATAGGTCATTTATATTGTTGAATAGCCCTCAGTGTGGGTTTTTCTGATGTTTCCATGTAATTAGTTAGGTTCAAGATATATGTGTATACACATATATTTGCCATTATTTGTAGGAATACAAGGTAAGTGGCATTGTGTCCTTTTCACATGATGCTGTATATCCCACCATTGATGACGCTAAGTTGGGTAAGGTGGCGCCTGCCAGAGTTCTCCACTGTTAAGCTATATATTTTCCCCTTTATAGTTAATCAGTAAATTGTGGGGAGAGTCTTCTTTTCTTAGTTGCCTTTACTCCAAGAACAACAAGCTTCTGTAAGCTGTTCTCACATATTCTAAAAAGAATCTAGATCAGATTTCTTAAGTAGTTCAGAAAACATGCTGACTACACATACCTGGGATTTTATTTTTCTCACTCTGTGGTGTGTGGCTCTGTGCAGAACCTATCAGCGCCCTTCCCCCCTACCACCTCATCCCCAACTTGAAGCTTATTATTCATTGACAAAATAATTAAGGAACTATCTTTCCACCTCCTCCCCCCACACACCATTTTGGTGAAGGAAGGTGACAGGCAGGCAAAGGAAATATCGGAGGGGAACAGGAATGAGAGAAGAATGGGAAGAACACAAATGCGAAGCCATGATAATGATAGTTTACAAAGTCTTTTCACATAAATTATATGTGTATGAATTCTTAGTCCTTTGAAGGTCTTAAATCCTTCATTTCTCCCCTCAGAGTTACTCCTGCTTCCTTCTATTGTTTCCCATTTCACCGGGAACAGGGGCATCTTCCTGTAAGAAACATGCTCAGCTAAGCTGACACAATGTTTAATATCGGTTTCCTGAAATTGTCTTAGCCATACTCATTGTTGAGAGCAATCAAAAAAGTAAACATTATTACAGAGATGGTGGAAGATGAAAAAATAAAGTCAGTTTCTGCACATTTGCTAAAGGAGACCATGCCTGGGCACGTGATTTATGTTGTCCGTAGACCGAATCCAGAGTTCAGGAAAAATACAACTCCTCCTGGCACTGAGACCGAAGAGAAATTTCTCCAGCAAGTCCTCACAAAGAAGACATCTGTAATGAAGTAAACAACGTCCTTGACAACATCCTTACAGGAAGGCAGCAAATGAGTTACAGGGTTGTTTCTTATGAGGTCTCTCAGTGTGGCTGATTTCCTAATGCCAAGCACAGTGGACAAAAAGAGATCAGTCAGCTAGTGACAGAGTTCTCCGTAGTCTGGTTTATTCCAAGGTTAACTTGTAGTGTATCTAAAGCAGCATTTCCAAATGTCTTTTTTTTATCTCCTTCAGCCACATCCTCAGATCTGTCAGATGGGAAAGATAAAGCCTCCTCACTGATTGCAGTGAGGGTTGAATGAAGTAAACGATGGGGACCATTCGATACAGAGCAGGTAATGTTGGAAGAAGAAATTAACAAATGAAAGTTATAATTATTATTTTGTTTTTCAGGAAAAAAAAGGACTGAATGAATACTCGAGGCCCTAAATAATTTACTTGGAAACCTGTAAGTAGTTTTACTACTCCATGACCCACGCCATTAGAAATTATCTTTGTAAATCATCTAGCAAATACCTTGTTTTGTATAATTTATCTTTCTAGTAACCAGGAAAAGAAGGATATGAAATATGCACCTATGAGACTTAGTAGGTTTGCTATTTAGGGTTGTTAGTGACAACCCAATTACATTTCAGCTCTAGCACAGTTACAGAAAGCACGCCATTTCCAAAGTGTGCAGTTTGAACCAGCAGTGGCAGCAGCACCATCTGGGAATTTGTTAGAAATGTAAATCTCAGCCCCATCCTAGATATACTGAATCAGAAACCCAGCAAAATCTGTATTTTTTAAAAATTGATTTTTGAGAGAGAGAGAAGGAGACAGAGGGAAGGAAAGGGAGAGGGAGGGGGAAGGGGGAAAGGAGGAAGAGGCAGAGGGGGGGAGAGAGATAGAGAGAGAGAGAGAGGAGAGAGAGAGGAAGAGAGAGAGAGCAACATCAATTTGTTGTTCCACCTCTTTATGCATTCATTGGTTGATATGTATACATGCCCACATGCCCTGATCAGGGATCAAACCCACAAACTTAGCATATTGTGATGGTGCTCTAACCAACTGAGCTACACAGCAAGGGCCAAAATCTGTGTTGTAACAAACCCTGCCGGTGATTCTGACACTGGCTAAAGTTTGAGGATGACTATTCTTGTGTTATAATTAAATAACAGGGCTAATCATTTATTAAGGTCTCTCCTAGGATATAAACAACACACACACATACACACACCCATCTGCATAGGGAAGGATGCTTATTTTTCCTCCTCCCTGGGGAAGGAGGAGACAGAGCACCCAGTCTACAAAGTGATATCAATTATTAAGGTCCATTATGAAGGTCAAAGTTAAGATGAAAGAGGATCAGATTGCATCTGTCTCTAATTTATCCCAATGAAAAATACTGAATTTGGCCAATGCTGTATGTACCTCCTGACTCTGTCTCTAATATTGGCTGGGCATAAAACTGATTTCTATTCACAGAGTTAAAGGCTGAGGGACAATCAATAAAAGCTACAGATGATTCTATGAGAGCCTCGCTGTGTATTAAAGCAGCAGTACCCAAGCAGCTCGTCTCTGTTCGCTGCACAAGACAAAGGATGCTGAGATGTAGGCTGTGTACTGACAGGAACAGAGCAAAATTAAGAGTATGAACTGGGGGCACTTTCTGACGTTTGAGCTGTAACTGGGCTCCTCTCACGCCCACTACCAAAGCACAGTGAAACACGGTAATGAGTGTGATACATTGCAGGAGAATTCTTTTTTTTTTAATAAATAAATTTTTATTTTAATAGGGTGACATCAATAAATCAGGGTACATATATTCAAATAAAACATTTCCAGGTTATCTTGTCATTTAGTTCTGTTGCATACCCATCACCCAAAGAGAGATCGTCCTCTGTCACCCTCTATCCACTTTTCTTTGTACCCCTCCCTCTCCCCCTCTCCCTCCTCCCCTCCCCCCCTCATAACCACCCCACTCCTGTCCATGTCCCTTAGTCTCGTTTTTATGTCCCACCAATGTATGGAATCCTGCAGTTCTTGTTTTTTTCTGATTCACTTATTTCATTCCTCATAATGTTATCAAGATTCCACCATTCTGCTATAAGTGATCCAATGTCATCATTTCTTCTAGCTGCATAGTATACCATGGTGTATATGTGCCCCATCTTCTTTATCCAGTCTTTTATTTTTTTTACAGTGATTAAAAGCCTTTAAGCAAACTCTTGGCCAATACAGCAAGAATCCATAAAAGAGTAGTGTCCTTAACATGTTCACCAAGTCCAAGCTGGCCCCATCACCATGCCAAATTCCTGAAAATGCAATTCAACCACAGTTCAGTCTGTTAGGAGCTGTCACAGGGAGCAGGAGTCCAGGAAAAGTCCACATCCAGGAAAAGTCCTCATGGCACTAGAATTGTTGTCACCATTCTATACTTTACAGCTCATGTCCAAGTCCCAATGACCGCTGCTTCTAGCTGGTAATGATTCAGGTAGACTGGAAAAGCCATTTGCAGCATGCGTGGATATGGAGCTTCTGTTCTCCTCTGCCTGGAGAGATGAGACCAGGTTGCTTTTCCCTGGAGCTCTGCGACTGTGGCATGGTAAAGAGAACCTTGGGATACACTAAGCTGGGTGGCAAAGGTAGATTCATAATAGAAGTTGGCAGAAGGGGGAAAGAGAGCTCTAAATTAGGAGTAGGTCCCAGCCTGAAATATGCACGGGGCATTTAGGTAGGAGGAATAAAGAAAACACTATATATTAAGCAAAGCAGCAGAAAATAGGACTATCAATACCCACAACAGAGATCTTTGAGGGAAGAATAAAAAACCTGACTATTCAGGCAAAACATAGTTAAGTGGCCCTTGTGCAAATGAGATCGGTTTACCTGCTTCTTGGAAGAATGGAGAATTCTTGAATGCCCTTTCATTCACATTAAAAAAAAAATTGATTTCTCTGCAACCTTTGGTACTTTATGAAGAGTAACAAATTCCTAGCGGCACCTGGAGAACCAGCACCACTTTTGAGAACTACACTAGCGCATTCAGCAGTATTTAGACAAAAATGGGTTCTGAGCAGTAAAGTTCACAGGTTACTCTGGGTGATTCGGGTTTCTTTATTTTTATTTCTTTTATAAGATGCTCAGTCTTAACCTGCATACTCAGGCTGTCAAGTACTGGAGATGCTGCAGAATTCAGATTCCCAAGTAGAGTTAATGGAGGAAAATGAACACTTTTTCTCTTGTGCAGTAAATATTTAAAGGGACAAGAAAACTAACCAGAGAGTAAAAGAAAATAAAGAAAAGGGGAGGGGGGAGTAATTACGATTTTTCATAATGGCCAAATCATTCAGTCACCCTGGGGAGAGATGACCTGGCTTCAGCACTGAGAGTCTGAGCACTGCCTCAGTCGGAGGCCAGCAGTCAAGAACAAATGGCAGGCAGTAATGACTGTCTCTGGGTGTTTATCAGGTGCTGGCTTGAGAGACAGACCTTTCATCATAATCTCGGGCAATACGGGAAAAGTGAGGAACTGTATAAATAGAATTGCTTTTCAGTTCAGTAGTAAATTTTAGAAAAAGCAGATTATCTTTTCTTCTAAATTTGGCTCATTTGGTTAAAAGTCATATCCATTTCAAAGAAGAAGAATGAATGACTTGATATCTTCAAACTTGTAGCCAGCTTTTAGGTTTTCCATTTTAAAAAACTTATTTAGTTTTTACAATATGAAAATTATAGACAGAGTGACATTTAAACCTTTGCTTTTCATAGCATTTCACACTTACACCATTTTAAAAGACAGCTATTAACATTTACAAAAATCTTTCAGAAACCAAATGTTCTAACATGCAGAATTCCAATTATACTGTGTAAGAGGGTTATCAACCATTCTTCTACAAGAACACTTTGAAGTGTCTGGTATTAAAACCAAGAGCTAAAATGCCAGTGGCACATAGACAATAAATTAGGGTTTATAAAATCTTGTAAGATTTATTTAATATTACAATTTTGACCTTTAGGCTGTCCTCACCATAGCTTACCTAAGTCTCAGTCTCTCTGTCTGTCTCTTTCTTTCTCTCGATGATCTGACTTGAGTATTAAACAAGGGTTGTGTGGGAAGTTATACAAAGTGATGATTCATTCACGCTCTGGGTGAGTGCTTCCCAAGGCTCCCCAGGCCCCCTTGTTTGGGGTAATGGAATCCTTTGAGGCATCCTCACTTTCCTCTAGCGTGCTAGTGGGACTATCAGTGGAACACTCATTGTTATGGAGCAGAAAGTTGGTCCTCCTCTTTCAGAACTGATTCTTGAAGACAAGTCTGAAGACTTAAGGACCTCTCTCAACCTCCTCAACTATTTTTTGCAAGAGAGTTAAAAGAAGAGGGTATCCACATTTACTGTGCTTACAATTTGGGATGAGAGTCACTGAAATTTGCAGAAAAATGTTCAAAAGAAAATTTGATCATTGCCATTGAGCTGAAGAAGAGACAGGGCATTTCCCCGGGAGAATGGGCTCCTGACCGGGTACCGTTTTGTTTCACGTCTCACGGGAGGATCCTGCAAACAGATTGTTCTTGTTATTGGGCATGTTTCCCAGAAATGTGGGCAATGTGGACAGGGAAGAGGAAATATTAGGACAAAGAATTGAGTAGTCAGTCATCTTGGTCTTCTCTAGCTGTCGGCAATACTGAGGAATGCTCCCTTTTTTCTCTCTATTGGAAACTAGTTAGAACCATTGTAGTTTTAGGAATGTTTCCCAACCACTAAATAGATCTTAATAATATCAGGAACAAAACACTTACATAGCATTTCTACAGACCAGACCTCATTCTAAGCACTTTACATATTCACTCCTTATAAGGACTCTAGGATTTACGGAGAGGTTGAAGTGATTTGCTCAGGGTCAAACAGCTAGGAGAGGGTGCAGCCATAATTTGTACCAAGGCAGTTTGGCTCCAGGGCCCTCGCTTTATGGATGGCAAAGGTCTTTCTGAGGCCCATCCTATTCAGGTGGGTTAAGAAAACTACACCAGTCTATTAATGCTCTTACATTTTTTTTTTTACTAGCAATCTGTGAAGTTACAAATGACCTGAAATAAGGTCATATACTTGAGCCTTTATAGAATTCATTTTGTCACCTGCTTTCAAAAGCAGCTTTGTGCTGCAGCCAAGAGCAACAAGCGAAATTTAATAGTGAAGGAATTGCCGAAGTGGTTCTCTTCAGCCAACTGCCAAGTCAGAGGCAGCTGATGCATTAATGATACCCCTCGTTTGTGGCAGATAGGACTTTTTTCTATATTTTTGTTAAACAACATACTGTGACATATTGTACAAGCACATTTCTGAATGTTAGCTTCTGAGCTATATTTATTTTTTAAAAAGGGATCAGTATTTATGAATCCGTGGAAGGGTATCTTTGTATTGCTAGACTACATTTACGATCATAGCATGATCAAATTCCATTTCAATGAAATAGGTTCTGAGATTTCTTACTTTCAGCTGATGCCCCACTTATTTGAAGTAAAATTTCATGTGACAAAATCCGAATATGACCATAGAATTGGGTCATTTTTTTTTGAAGGTGAAAGAAATTTGGCACGCAGCCATGAGATTGGCCTGTAAACATCCATCCGTTCATGCTGATTGTGATCTACTTAGAACTCTATTAGATATGCAGTGTTTAACCCCTGATTTACTTCTATTAGCTCTCCAATGCACTTAGGACACTGGGTGACAAATACTTTACATATGAATGGCCATCTGGTGCCAAATAAATATTTGCTTATTTCCATTTCTTAAAAAGTAGGTCTCCTTTTCTTTTCGTAAGTCTTGGTAAAATGAAAGCAATTGGGATTCATTTTCTGTTGCTTTTTCTGCAATAAGGAAAAGCACTATCTTCAAGAGTAGGCCAAAAAATAACCGGAAAAGAGATGTGTGCTCCAGGGGGAAGTGTTAGGGTCCTTCGGAAGGCAAAGGCTGCACCAGGCCTCTTCTACTTATTTGAACTTAACTTTCAAAAACATTAACCTTTGCACTTGGGGAATGGCCTCTTGAAGTCAAATTCTCTTTCTTACTAGAAATTTACCTCTACTGCTGAACACCGGCTTAGGAGAACAGAAGTTACAACCAGTCACTTGCATCTGGAGCTTTGTTTCAAGAAGCCAATTACAAAGAAAGAAAGAAAGAAAGGCTGCTAAAATTTTTTTATTAAAAGATTAAATCTGAGTCTCATACAGAGAGAAATATGAACACAAGTTAAATATTTTATTTACTTTATTAATGAGGAAACTAGTGAGCTGCTTCAATTACTTCAAGGAAGAATTTTATTTTAAGATTACATTGGTAGATTAGAAATATTAAAATAAATATGCAAATAGAGGCAAAACTGGCCACTTCCCCAGTAGGGAAGAAAGTCCGTTGAACCTCCACTAGGCAGGTGAAGTCAGCAGACAGGAATTATTTTGCATTGCTACCAGTTGTCTACAAATTACAGAGCTGTAAAATAGCTTGAGGACGATGAAATACTAGAATCAGATAACCTGGAAAGCTATAATCTAAACAATGAATTTTCCAGCAAAGCACAATTTCCCCTGTGCGACACCAGAAAGAGATCCAGAAGCAGGCCTATTTCTCCTTGCCCACTACCTGAGTGGTTCCAAATCTCCTAGCCCTGCTCCTCATTACTGCGTTTGTTCTCACCGGGATAGGTGCAAAAGCTGCCTGCCTGGTCTCTTTTCTTCCTCCAGTTCATGCTACATGCTGCTGACAGTTTGATCTTCTCAGAGCATGCCTGTCATTGTCACAGTCCCCTTCAAAATTGGAAATGGTTCCCTGATGCCTGCAGATAACATTGGAAAGTTCTAACCTGGTCCCCCAGGATTTTGCCCTGTAACAGTCAGGGTTCCACGTTGCAAGTTATAGAAACTGACTGGTTGATTTAAGTAAAAGAGGAATTTCTAAAAACAGGATATTGGGGAGTCACACAATTGCTAGGAGGGCTGGTGACCCAGGCTTAGAAGCTTATGCTGCCAGGACTAATTCTCAAAATCATGCTCAGGAACTGGTTGGAAGAGGAGACCATTGCTGCTGCCATCAAATGCTAGAAGGGGCAGTTCCCACTGCTGACATTCTTGCCATGGGCACTGTCTTCTGTTGCAGCCTACTGCTGTCCCAAGTATGAAATGCTGCAACTGTCATCAAAGCCACTGTGAATTTCTTTTTCTGTCTCTGCTTCTTACATTATAAGCTCCCTATTCAAAAATCACAGAGGGGCGGTGGGTGCATCTGATTGGTGGAACTTAGGTCACATGTCCATGCCTAGCTGCAAGGGAAGTAGGGAAAGAACAGTTGGCAGACTGGTTGTAGGTGGGATCTGCCAGCTTCCATTACTCAAAAGTGGCAAATTTCATCAAGGAAACAAGGAGTTCCTTAAAGGAAAAGAGGGTGGTGTAGACATGAAGTAAAATTTAAATATTCACTACAGCTTCCTTTTGTCTTCTCAATGTAATCTCCTTCTACTCACACTCCTACATCTTACACTCCAACAAAACCCAACAACAAATCATCCAATCAATGTCTCATTTAGTAAACATTTAATGATACTAATAAGCTAAACACTGTGCTGGTTAATGAAAACAGAGATGTAATGGAACACTTCAAGGTGATTATAGTCTAAGTAGGGGCGCCTACAAATAAGCAGCCAGTTACAATCCTGTGCTGTGAGACGGGTCAACCTGAGATGCTTTGGGAACATCCATAGGAGGTACTTATTCTGGATGAAAGAAATCATCACCTGGTTGTAGTGATGATTTCTTCCCCTAATCTAGACCAAGTGGGAACAGGTAGTACTGTTGGTGCCTTTGCACCTCTTCTGGACATCTGTGAAATCACACTATAGACTTTTCTATACCCCATGGGGCTATTTAGGTCCTGCTACCACTGGGGTCCTCAGCTTGCCCATTTTAGGTTAAGCCACATTCAAAATCAGCCAATTGAATGCTTCTGTAGGATGGAAGGGACTCAACCCTATCCCTTTCTCATGACTCTGTGGAGATGATCATTCTCCTCCTCATAATCCTCACCAGTACCTGTGCCTCTACTCTTCTACTGCTTGGCTGCAGCTCAACCTGTTCACAGAAAAGCTGCGCATTCTCCAGCCAGATGGCCAAAGGTCTGCTCGGGCAGCGTGCAGAGTAGCGCTGACCTGCCCTTGACCTCTAAAGCCCTTCCTTCTCCCTGCTTGTCTCTTGACACACTTGGGTATTTTTGCCTACCTCTGGATTAGTGGCTGACATTCACTGATCCCAGTTAAAATAGTCTTACTGCTCTTTTTATCGAGGGAGCTGCTGTGATTTCAACTACTTTTTAATATGATAAAGCAAAAATAAATAAATAAATAAATAACCCCAAAAGGGTGTGTGTGTGATATTTCAAGTTCTTGGAGCATGCTTTCAGAACACCTAAATATATATATACTGTCATGGGCCAGCTTGGCAGTTGGATGCAAGCCCGGAAATACTGGTTCAGCTGACAGCAATGTCTTACTGCATTTTTTTTTTCACCACTCCTGAACTTCGCTGCCAGTGAGAGATCCAAAAAAAATGTCGATGGGCTGTTCAAACTGTGTTGTTATGAAATGTGTGTCGTATGGCGTGTAACATTGCCGCCCCACGTTAGCCTTTTGTCTCTCTTTCTCCCTCTCTCGTTTAGACCATGGGTCCCCAGAGGACAAAACCTCTGAGTCATTTTGGTAAGATTCAAACTTTCCACCAAACTGCCTTGAACTCCAGAACAGATGTCAAATACATGAATAATTGAATAAATGGTCTTCTTACTAATAAAGAAGTTGGCAGCCTACGTTTCACAGGATGACTTGACCTACTTAACATTTTCAAACAACCTGCAGTGTCTCCACAACCTGAAATGGGTCTGACTCACATCCAAGGGCTAGAGTGGATGCCAGTGCTGGCCCCAGCCCAGGGGTTTGCTGGCTTATTGACTTTCAGAGCAGGTTAGGAGAGATGTTCTAGTGATGAGCAAAGGGACTGAAAAGAGCACATTGTATTCTATTCTTTCCCTTCTTTTTCTATCATGAAACTAGGTGATCTCCTAGGGAAAAAAAAAAAAAAGCACAAATGACTTCATAAATGCTAGTCCTTGAAATGACATTCTTTTTGTGTAAGTCTCAATAAAAATATCATTTCTCTATTTGCCAACCACCTAAATATTAAATATTGTGTCTTTCGGATATCCATATTTATAGAGCAAGCACATTACACACACATCGTCTTGAACTATTTTGGAGATGGACACCAAGTTCTGTTGGTTCAGCCTTTTTGCTCTTGACTTGGCTCTTCCTTCCTAGCCCGCTGCCTCCATCCCAGCTGTACTTCATTAGATCTCATCTGGACCTGCAGTATCCTTCCAGCTGTTCAACCTGCCACTTATTCATGCTACCAATTATCTAATGCATGAGTTTAGATGTCACTAAGTGCATCTTGGGAGGCATAAAGTTCTGTTTGCCTATTCATACACTTTACTGCTCAAAAACTCCTCCATAGTGTTTACAATATGAGTGAAGCTAGTTAGAGAGGTGCAGGGCCCCACCTGCACAACTGTAAGGGTAGTTGTGCTAGTAAGACTCTAAAATGGGCCCCAGTGATCCCACCTTCTGATGTGCACACCCCTGTGTACAGTGGTCTCTCATCTATCGTGGGGCTTAGGTTCCAGAACCCCCTGCCATAGGCGAAAATCTGCAAAGTAGTGACCTTATATTTATTTTATTATTTATATATACAGAACAATGTTCTGGTTGGTCGCTTCCCATCCATCAGCCAATAGTGTGCCATGTACAATCTCACGTGGGCAAACTAGCTCAAGTGGAAATGGCTGTAGCTGCGTTTTCCATACATGTGAGCCTTCATCTACTCATCTGCTGTACACCACATATTTTATTTTGATTTAATATTCTTTTAATATGTTTTAATTAATATTTTTATATTGTTTTTAATTTTTTAGGCTAGAAAATGTTTATTTTACCGCAAAAATAATTAAAATAATAAATATATAAAATTACCTATATACCACAAAATCCCACGATATAGCAGAAAATCCATGATATAAAATTAGATATATACAATTTAAAAATCTGCGATACAGTGAGACTGTGAAAAGTGAACTGTGATATGGTGAGGGATGACTGCAATGCCACTCACATGGTAGGAGGGTTGGTCTGTGACAAATAGGGTAGAAGTGATGGTAGCCCTTTCCAAGATTAAGTTACAAAAGGCATAATAGCTTCTGTTATGGTCTCACTCTGTCTCTCTGTCATTACTTGCTCTTGGGGAAGCCAGTTTCCATGGAGAAGCCCACGTGGAGGTGGACTGAGGCCTCTGGTTGAAATCTATTTGAGTTTAGAAACGGAAACTCCAGCCTCAGATGAGCTTCAGGTGACTGCGGCCAGACTCAGGTATCTTGAATGCAGCCTTATGAGAGACCCAGAACCTGACTCACTCATCTAAGTTGCACAAGGATTCCTGACCCACAGAAATTGCGAAATAATAATTTTATGCCTGCAGCTTTTAAGTTTTAAATAATTAGTTATGCAACAAAAGATAATATAATAGTCCTGATGTTCTTTTCCATATTTTTTTTCTCATCTCTCTTAAATCCTTATACACATTTTAAGTTCTAGCCAAACTGAGAAGGTCTTCTTTCCCCAACCAGGACCATAGGACATAGACTTTTATGCCCACAGCTTTTTCTTAAGATGAGCTTTCATCCAAATTATCCTTTCCTACTCGATCCACGCACCACAACCTCACCCTCATTAAACCCAGCTCATGTTGCATCTTCTCCTTAACACCTGTCTGATCATGTTTACAGAAGAGAGAGTATGCTTTCCTTCGAAGAACTCATAAAATTACTTTTGTTTTTCTCATATGATTTAGCTCTTGGTGTCTCTATGTGTCTCTCCATCTGATTAGGCTTTTCTTGTTTTGTGACCTGATTTGCACAGAGTAGGGAATGTATAAGTATCTATCAAATGAGGAAACAACTCTTAGAAGTTTGAAAAACTAATTCATTTGGCAAGCCGACTTTAGTCATTTTTACTTAAGTGTCTGCTACCCTGTGCTGAGCATGCAACACAGCTGAGCTTCGCCATGATGGCCAGGTTGCCTCTTTCATCTGTTTCAGAGACAGGTCTTTGGGAGATGAGGCTTTCAAGGGTGCACTGCTTCCTGGACAATAGTGGTTTCCACTGTTCTTTGATTTCCACGGACTTCTTAAATGGGTGGGAGTTCTCTGATTCCGTATGTCTGATCATTTTTGCAGACATGCTTGGAAAATGAAGAGCTTTGATACTGAGCTTTAGATTTACTACAATTTTTTCAAACTATTTGAAAATCTAAATGAAACTCCTCACGCAGGCCCCTTTAACCAACATCCTTAAATCATTTGTTAATAAGTAAGGTTTTAATGCCTAAAAATTGTAATGCAAATTAGCAAATAACTTTTCTTTGCTGTCAGCTCTAGCACGGTATTCTTTGTGAAAACAATCACATCCAATTTTTTGTTCCCCTTGGTTGTAAAATTAAGGTACATTTTTATTTTATGGCTCTGCGGGGAATAGGAGAACTATTGAAACAAATGAGAAACTGGCTCAGGAAAAGGAAATTAAAAAAATAAAAGTGGATACATGTGAAAAGATTTCCTCTGTGTGTTTACATCAGACACCCGAGGCTCAAATAGCACTTTATAACAGGCCTCTCTCACGTAGGAAATCCAGTTACCTGGATTTTTAAAGAAGTGAGTGTAAGATGACTGTAGGCAATTTAAAGAATTAAGTTTGGGAGACTGAATGGAGTATGGTGCTAACAAGACTTCAATTAATATGGAAGAGGGAAAATGGGATTTTATGGTAGAAATTTAAAAAATTTCCAATTGGTCACTTCAATGAACCAAGTACCTTAAACTTAAAAATATAAAAAGGCTTAAGAGAATAGGAAGATAAGCCAGAACCTCTGAGAACACATGTGTAGAAGACATAACTGCTAAAAAGACTGTTATCCAAAAAATACAAGAACTTTTAAAACTCAAAAACAAGAAAATGAACAACCCAATTAAAGAAAATGGACAAAGAACCCAAAGGGCTACCTCACCAAAGAAGATATACAAATGGCAAATACAACACATGAAAATATGCTCAATATAATATGTTGTCAGGAAAGTGCAAACTAAAACAACAATGGGATACCACTACACGCCTATTTGGACAGAATCCAGGACATTGACATCACCACATGCTGGTGAGGGTGTAGCAACAGGAACTCTCATATGTTGCGAGTGAGAAACCAAAATGGTACCGCTACTTTGAAAGACAGTACCTTAGTTAGTCTGGGCTGCTATAACAAAGTATCATAGAAAGGGTAAAGTATAAATAACAAAAATTTATTTCTCACAGTTCTGGAGGCTAGCAGTGCAAGATGAGGCTGCCAGCAGGTTTAGATTCTAGTAAGAACCTTTTTCTGGGTTGTAGACTGTCCACAACTAATTGTATTATCACATAGCAGAGTCAAGAGGAGAAGCAAGTTCTCTCTTAATGATGCTTATAAGGGCATGAATCCCATTCATAAGAGTTTCACCCACATGACCTCATCTAATCCTAATTACCTCCCAAAGGCCTTCTTAATACATCGGGGAATGGAATGGGGCTAGAATTTGGGGAGGACACATTCAGTTCAGAACAGAGTTTGGCAGTTTCTTATAAAACTAAACATACACTTACCATGCTACCTCAAAATATGACAATGTGGCGTATTAAATATTTCAAGCTGAAGGAATTTGAGAAATAGCATGTGCAGAAAGACTTTCTAATCTTTCCCTGAAGCAGGTCTTAGAACCCTCACTGAGAGGTGTCCTCTCTATACCAGGAGAAAGGGACCATCATCTCTGAAGATGGAGGGACACAAGTGGCATCTGAATTAACAGGGTTTGCTAAATTCCCCTAGTTTACTATCCTTAGCTCATACTTTTTACCTTGTCATATCTTTCCATGACTTTCTATTCTTAATCAAAACTAGATTAGAACCATGAAACATTCAGGTTCATGCCACATAAAGCTTTTATGTTAAATAAATGTGTATGCTTTTTTTTTCCTATTTATCTCTTTAATTTTGGATCCCAACCAGAGGCGCTAAGAGGGTTGAGAAAAACTTTTTCCTACCCTACAACATTCCTTATTATTTACTCAAACAACTGAAATTTTATGTTCATACACAAACTAGAACATAAATGTTTATAGCAGCTTTATTAAAAATTGCTGAAACTTAAAAGTAACCAAGACATCCTACGGTAGGTGAATGAATAAACTCTGGTACATCCAGACAATGAAATATTAGCACTAAAAAATAATGAGCCATCATACTATGAAAAGACATGGAAAACTTAAATGCAAATCACTAACTGAAAGAGGCCTCTATGGGAAGACTACACACTGTATGATCCTAACTAAGGACATTCTGGTACAGGCAAAATGATAGAGACAGTAAGATAAGTGGTTGCCAGGAGTTAGGGGGGATGAAGAGAGGGATAGGCAGAGCACAGAGGATTCTTAAAGCAGTGAAGCTATTTTGTGTTCTATGATGGTGGACACATGTCAAGACATTTGTCAAAATCTATAGAATGTACAGAACTAAAAAGAAAATGTAAATGATGAACTTTGGGTACTTATGACGTGTCACTATAAGTTAATCAGTTGTAATAAATGTATCCCTCTGGTAGAGGATATGAGTATCAGGAGAGGTTGTGTGTGAGGGTGGGGAGGGGGAGGGGACAGGGTGTACATGGGAACTCTCTGTATTTTCCACTCAGTTTTGCTATGAACCTAAAAGTGCACTGAGAAATAAAGTCTGTTGAAAAACAACAACCACCACCCAATAACTCACCATAAAATAGCATCAAGTCAGCCATGATTCTTTCTCCTCTGACATCCAAAGTCAGGCCAGCTCAATCTTCACAATGTCTCTATCTCTTGCATTCTCTCATTCACTCTCCCCTCTACCAAAATATACCTTAACTCTTTATCATTTATACTACTACCACTTTGATCCAAGTCACAGTTGGATTTTTGCCTAGATTATTGAAATAGCTTAATTGGTTTCATTGTTTCTGCTCCTGTACACCTATAACTTATTCTTAATACAGCAGATAGCTTGATCCTTTTAAACAGAAATCATATCTTGTCAATTCTTTGTTCTGACCCCTCTAATTCCCATCACAATCAAAATAAAATACAAAGCCCTTACTACTGTCTATAGACCATCTAGAATTCTTTCAGTTCAGCTCATTGGAAAGGCCTTTACTGGCCACTCTTCTTACTACACTATCTCACTGTGACTTCCCCTTATTGTTCTCTAATCTCATATTTTTCTTTATAGTGCTTATCATCACCTGAAATATTATCACTTCTACTAGAAGGTAAACACCATGAGCATAGGGATTTTATTTGCAAAACCCACTGTTTTCAAAGACAGGCTTATTAAGATATAATTCATATATTACATATTTCATCTATTTGAATACAATAGTTTTTAGTATATTCATAGAGTAACCATCACCATAATCAACTATAGAACACTGTCATTGTCGCAAAAGAAGTATTGCTGCTCTTAGCCACTCCCTACCTCCCATTCTCTCACTAGGCACTGACTAATCTACTTTTTGTCTCTCTAGATTTGCCTCATCTGGACATTTTATATAAATGGAATCATGTTGTATGTGTTCCTTTGTGACAACTTTTTTTTGCTTAACAGTATTTTCAGGGTTGCCTATGTCATAACGTGTATCAGTACTCTTTTTTTTTCTTTCTGCTGAATGATATTCTAGTATATGGATGAATCACACTTTATCAATTAATGGACATTTGGGTTATTTCCATTTTTTGGCTGTTATGAACTTGTGTGCATAGTTTATTGGTGAACATTGTTTTCAGTTCTCATAGGAATATACCTAGGAGTGGAATTGCTGCATCAGATGGCAACCATATACTTACCCACTTGAGAAATTGCTAGACTGTTTTTCCAAAGCAGCTGCAACATTTTTAGACTGTCAACAGCAGTGTATAAGTGTTCTGATTTCTTCTCATCTTCTTCAAAATATTTAAAAATTTTTTGCTATCCTAATAAGTGTGAAGTAGTACATCATGTGGTTTTGATTTGTATTTCCCTGATGGATAATCATGTCGAGTATCTTTTCATGTGCTAACTGACCACCTGTATATCTTCTTTGGGGTAATGTCTATTCAGACATTCTCATTTTAATTAGGTTGTTTGTCTTTTATTATTGTGTTGTTAGAGTTAGAGTTTTTCATATTTTTTATGCATAAGTCTCTGATAAGAGAAATGATTTGCAAATATCTTCTCCCATTCTGTGGATTGACTTTACATTTTTTTATGGTGCCATTGGAAGCACAAAAGTTTTTAATTTTGATATGTTCACATTATCTACTTTTTTATATTATGTCCTTAATCTGTTTTGAGTTAATTTTTTTATATGGTGTGACTGTGAATAGGGGTCCAGCTTTATTTTTTACATGTGGATATTCAGTTGTCCCATCACCATTTTTTTTTTCTTTTTCTGAAGCTGGAAACGGGGAGAGACAGTCAGACAGACTTCCGCATGCGCCCGACTGGGATCCACCCGGCATGCCCACCAGTGGCGAGGCTCTGCCCACCAGGGGGCGACGCTCTGTCCCTCCAGGGCATCGCTCTGCCGCGACTAGAGCCACTCTAGCGCCTGGGGCAGAGGCCAAGGAGCCATCCCCAGCGCCCGGGCCATCTTTGCTCCAATGGAGCCTTGGCTGAGGGAGGGGAAGAGAGAGACAGGGAGGAAGGAGGGGGTGGGGGTGGAGAAGCAAATGGGCGCTTCTCCTATGTGCCCTGGCCGGGAATCGCACCTGGGTCCCCCGCACGCCAGGCCGACGCTCCACCGCTGAGCCAACCGGCCAGGGCCTCATCACCATTTTTGAAAAGACTATTCTTTACCCATTGGATTATCTTGGCACCATGTTGAAAATCAACTCACTGTAATTGTGATGGTTCATTTCTGGATCTCAATTCTGTTCCATTGATCTATGTGCCTTTTCTTATGACGGTACCATATTGTTAAGATAACTGCATATTTGCATTTAGGTTTTGACATTTACAGGTATGAACCCTCCAATCTTTTTCAAGATTGTTTTCACTATCCTAGGTCCTTTGAATTTCCATATGAATTTTATGATCAGCTTGTCAGTTTCTACAAGAAGTCAGCTGGGATTGTGATGGGATATACAATTTACATTTACAATCTCACTTCTTAGTGGATGCTTAATAAATACTTGTTGAACTAATGATTTTTCTCTGTAGTAAAGGAATTGATATCTTTCGTCTTTACTCACTCAGATTTGAGAACTCTACTATGGTTCTTGCTCCCCAGAATCTTACAGATAGATTATGAAGATGGAATGTACTACTAAAAATTAACAGTGGAGCCAAGTTCTCTGTTTAAACAATATTTGCCGAGCTGTTACTGAAACATCATCTTGGCTTGGTTAAGACCCAACAATTGGTAGAAACTTTCTCCTTGACTTAGGGTATAAAGAAAAGGAAAAATAATGATTGAAGCCAAAAATCAGTAATATATCAGTACTACCTCTATGATGAATATTTGGTTAAAAATAAATGAACACTTCCTTACTTAGCATCCTTTAAGAAAGAGGTAAGAGGTAGTTAAAAGGATAAACTCCCAACTCCCATTCCCTAGGTTAAGTCCTAACTCTGTTGTTTATTAGTTCTGTAAACTTTGTGACCCAGCTCATCACCTTTCATAAGGGGATAAGTGTGAATACCCATTTCACAGAGTAGCTATACACTATATATATATAAGAATGCCTAGTATGGTATCTTTTGCATGAAATAAAATAACATACATAAAATTCTACAGAAACTGTTGCATATTTGCTAGCCACGCGTCACGAAATACCTAGTTTATCCAGCTCCCTTTACCTTTGGCATTATATCCCCTCAATCCCACCTGATTATCAATTTATAATCATGGATCTACTCCTCCCACCCTGAGAAATCATAATTAGACTGTGACTGAAACATCTGCTAGATTAATGAAATGTATTTATTCTGCAGAATACTCACGATGTGCAAGAAAACTGTTAAGAACCCGATTTTACATGGGTTTCAGTTTGATGCCATGCACTTTGGGGAGAAAAAGAAAAGCTCTTTGCTTTTGTTCCAATTTATGGATTCAGTGGTGGATGAGCTCATTGAATGAACTATGGCCGAGAGCATATTCCTAAGGAACATCAAGTGCTAAAAGTTAGGAGGATTTGATTTTTTTTCAGTCCAGTAACCAAAAGTATTTGATATTTTATTGACTGAATATGGTTGCTGTAAAAAGAAATGAAATGTCCTAAGTATTCAGGGTTGAATAACTACGAATGCTCTCTCTTTCCACTGTTCAAACACCCTTAACTTTATGCCCCATATATTAGCATTTTCAGGCTTTATAAAGAAAATACACCTTTTTTTCTTATAGTATTAAAATGGCCTCTTGAAAATAGATACTTCAAAGGGATAAAATTCTCTCAACATTGTAGTTCTTTGTATTAACAATTATTTTTTTCAGGTTAGGCTCTGTTTTACCTAGGTAAAACAAGAAAAAGGAAAGTAACACCCAGGGATGTTTCTTATTTGAAAGAGTACAGGATGTGGTTTTCTTCCAAATTGTGATTTCCTTTGATACAAGTGCTGTAACTAGATACTGGAGGCTATATGCAAAGTGTGCTCAGAGCGTACACAGCCCAGCCTGGCAGACCTTCCCGGGAGGCCCTGGAGACAGTCCCACTGGGCTAGAATAACAGTTTCATTATTCAGCACCGCAAGTCTATCACCCCACGTATTAGCATAGCTTGGAGGTTAAACAATGGTGTCTCCTCCTTCTTATTCATTATCAAATTACTTCATGATGTTTATTTAGAGCCCACTATCACTGAATCAAGGCACCAAGTTATAAAAACATGACTTTCTGCGAAGACTTGACGAAAGAGAACACTACAAGAGGAAGATTCTCTGGGTAGGAAAGGAAGAAATGTGTTCCTCTGCACTGAAGAAAAATCAATTCCAATGTAAGTTTCAAATATGTTAAAACTGCTATATGGCATATGAAACTTACTTTTATAAAAAGAATTCATGATTCTTAGCATGGGGTCATTCGACATTCAAATATTGATGTCGTTAATGCCACAACACAGCTCATTGGAAATATTGCTGGTGCTTGTAAATAACAAATTAATAAATGGAAAAATCCGTTTCATTGCCAGTGAGTGCAAGTAAAATACATGTTTAACATGTGAGATTTTAGAAATACATAAGCAAATATATGTGTCAGTTTTCAGTTGTTAAGATTGAGGTGGTATCGTACAAGTTTGTACTGGGAAACAATATCTAATTTTTAAAAAGTGTTTGTGAATGCTTCAAAAAAGGAAAAATGATTTGGGGGGTAAGTTTTGGTGTTGAGAACAGAACATTTACTTTTTACTTTCAGTCACTGAATTACTGGTGGAGCTAGTTAATTTATTTTCTTTTCCAAGTGAGAGGAGGGGATCTAGAAAGACTCCTGCGTGCACTCCAACCGGGATCTACCTGGCAACCTCTGTCAGGGGCTCATGCTTTGCCCTATCTGGGGCCCTGCTTGCAACCAAGCTATTTTTAGTGCCTGAGGTGGAGGCTCCATGGAGCCATCCTCAGTGCCCATGCCCATGAGTTATAACCAATCCAGCCATAGCTGCAGGAAGGGAGGGAGGAGATAAGCAGGAGGGGGAAGGGTGGTCACTTCTCCTGTGTGCCCTGACTGGGAATTGAACCCAGGACATCCACACGCCTGGCCGACGCTCTACCACTGAGCCAACCAGCTAGGGCTGGAGCTGGCTATTTTCTACTAGAAAAATGTCTACTGATTAGATAACTTGGAGATATGCTTATATTTTCTAGCTAGGAGGATCAATCTGCCAGGTAAGTCAGGAAGTAGAAACTCTTCATTCCAGATATGGGTCTACTCATAGCTCTTCAGTGCACAGCCTTCCTCCTTTTGCCCCGTTTCCATAGAGGAAGCAGCGACAGGGGTGGGGGTGGGAAAGCCCCCAGCCTCCCAGTGCGCACGGCTGTGGCAGCACTCTTTAATAATGAAGTGAGCACCCAGGCAGGCCCAGATTCTGAGCAAATTCTGTTCGAAAGGCAAGCAGCTGTGTAATCATTTATCTAGTCTTGGTAGGAAAGGGCTTAGTTTACAAGATTTTTTTCCAAAGCAAATGTGAGGTTCTGGTGGTAATGTGACACCTTCTTCATCCACAGAGTGGAGTGAGGAAAGGAAAATTTAATATAGGAATCAGCTTTCCCCTCCTCCCTAACAGCATGCTGAAAATTTGAAAGCGCCGAAGTCACTTTTTTGTGTGTATTTTCATTTTGCACTTGGCTATTAGTGCTTAACTGGATTACATGAAATCCACAACTTTAAGGGAGATAATTTATGTCAACTGAAGAATAAACCCACCAACTGTTAGAGCTACCAGTTGTTTACAGTGAAATAGACCGTGATGATTATTTTTTAGACTCCTGATTTGTACAGCCTTCCAACCACCCACTCTGTCCAATTATAAATTTTAAGGCAATTTCAAAATCGGAAGGACTACAATCACTCCATAGGTTCTTTATTCTTCCCTCAAAGATCTCTGTTGTGGGTGTTGATAGTCCTATTTTCTGCTGCTTTGCTTAATATATAGTGTTTCCTTTATTCCTCCTACCTCAATGCCCCACTCATATTTCAGGCTGGGACCTACTCTTAATTTAGAACTCTCTTTCCTCCTTTTGCCAACTTGTATTATGAATTTACCTTTGCCACCCAGCTTAGTGTATCCCAAGGTTCTCTTTACCAGGCCACAGTCACAGAGCTCCAGGGAAAAGCAACCTGGTCTCAACTCTCCAGGCAGAGGAGAACAGAAGCTCCATATCCACGCATGCTGCAAATGGCTTTTTCCAGTCTACCTGAATCATTACCAGCTAGAAGCAGCGGTCATTGGGACTTGGACATGAGCTGCAAAGTATAGAATGGTGACAACAATTCCAGTGCCATACGGACTTTTCCTGTGGGGAACTTTCCTGGACTCCTGCTCCCTGTGACAGCTCCTAACAGACTGAACTGTGGTTGGGTTGCATTTTTCAGGGATTTGGCATGGTGAGGGGGCCAACTTGGACTTGGGGAACATGTTAAGGACACTACTCATTTATGGATTCTTGCTGTATTGGCCAAGAGTTTGCTTAAAGGCTTTTAATCACTGTAAAAAAAAATAGAGGACTAGATGAAGAAGATGGGGCACATATACACCATGGTATATTATTCAGCTAGGAGAAATGGTGACATTGGATCACTTATAGCGGAATGGTGGAGTCTTGGTAGCATTGTGCGGAGTGAAATAAGCGAATCAGAAAAAAACAGGAGCTGCAGGATTCCATACATTAGTGGGACATAAAAGCGAGACTGAGAGGCATGAACAGGAGTGTGGGGGCTATGGGGGGTGGGGGGAGGGAAGGAGGGAGAGGGGGAGGGGAGGGGGAGGGGTACAGAGAGAACTGGATGGAGGGTGGCAGAGGACGATCTCTCTTTGGGTGATGGGTATGCAACATAACTAAATGACAAGATAACCTGGAAATGTTTTCTTTGAATGTATGTACCCTGATTTATTGATGTCACCCCATTAAAATAAAAATTTATTTATATAAAAAAAATTTAATAAGAGAATGATTGCCTTATATGCTTTCTTTGCATTCCTAGTCTTCCAGAAAGGAAGCTCTAGTGCATTTGAAAATATCTTGGGAGTTATGCAAACATATGTAATGCATCTCAGATTTATCTCCGGCATGTCTGCCATTTATTCAGAAGCTGCACACAAACAGAATTCGTCCTGTCCCACGCAGCCCTTGCCTCATGCTAGAAATACATCACTGTGCTTCTGTTTAACATGCAGGCTTAGCGGAGGCACAAGTTTGATAGTTACACTTTTATAACCTCCAGTTTACAGTCAAGAGCTATGCCTTTTTAGTGCTGACTAGGAAATCGGGTCGGATGAATCTGGGAGTACAGCTTCACATTGTGCAGAATCCGTGGCTCTGCAACTGAGGAAAATCAATGAAGGGAAGCATTGATCTCCTCGCAGAGTGCAAATGCAGTCAGCTCAGAGGCGCTCTGCCTGGGATGTTGTTATTCTAGTCATTCCATTGCACATGTTTTCAAACCAAGCTCTTATCATGCAGTGGCTCTCTGGATTCGCTTTAGCTCTAGTTACACATTCATAAAAAGCATGTCTTCTAGCAGGAAAAAGAACTCTGCATATCCACAGTTCAGCTTCTATGTTTGCTCAAGGCTAAGTGAAATAGCCTTCACTTCAGTGACATTTCACTATGTCACTGTGTCACTGGGAAGAGAAAACTCCTGCAGGAAGGTGAGAGTATGAATCACCAGGAAAATATTATCTTCAGCTGTGATGAATTTGATGTTCATCGGGGCTGCTTGGCCAATTTGTTTTCCTTTTCTTTTTTTCTTTTTTTTTTTTTACTGAAGAAGTGTGACCAGTAAATTACCTGGAGGGTCCACTGTATATATGCATGCATGTGTAGATATATACAAAAATGAGAAATACTATAGAGCCACAGGCAGTATGTATAAAAATATATATTGCAATATTTTATACTTGTTAGTGAAAATATTTTTACAACAGAGTACCTCCCAAGTGTAGGAAATAAATCAAACCTTTTAAAAGCGATTGCGGATGATTCATTTAGTGCTGTCATAATATAGTGTTTTCCTTAATGAAAATTTATATCGTTTTTCCTGGACTCAGTGGGATAAATTTATACTGAGATGGAAGGGACTGATATATCCACTATTAAACACAGCTGATACTTGACAATAAACATGAGCTTGACCAAGTGAGGCATAGACTGGTATCATTTGAATGCACCTTTCTGGTCTAAGATTTTCCACATTAAAATTATCATGTAAATGCAGTAGAAACTGGTGGTATTGTGCAATGGGACACAGCACTTCCAGTTCAACCTTATTCTGCTATCACAGTCAAGTACCAATAGGCTGATGCAGAGTCAGACAATGGATTTGTGTTTAATGCAACTTACAACAGCGAACATCTGTAGTAACAGAGAAATAAGTTAGCAACTCTAGCTTCTTAGAGCATTCAAAGATGCAGAGATCTGAGAAATATAGTTAGAAAAGGATGACCAATGTAAAATCGTCAAGCAAGGAGGGCAACAGACAGATCACATATGTGTATGTGTATTTATATGTATATAGATGAATATATCTGAGTAAATATATACTATATACACAATTTTATAGTCCTGAAATGTAAAATAAGAACTCATGATAAACAAAGCATGGATGCCACAGATTGGGAGTGAAGAGAAAAAAAATCCTTTCTGATATAATCAAGATAATCACTGAACTAACAAAATAGTTCAGGAGACAACAAACGTAAACATTTTTAAAGACAAAGAGGCTCCTGGCTGGGGATGAGGCATGGGGTTGGTGTGAAGTGGAGGTAGGCAGGTAGGGGAAGAAGTGGGAGGTACCATCAGGACTGAGTTCTCATCTCAAGGCTTTAGAACATTAACTTCATTAATACTGTGAACTGAGGTCCACCGTGGACCAACAGCCATATGCTGCAGGGTACAGAGGAACAGCCAGTCAAGGAGCCCATGGCCCTGTGCTCATATCTCCAGGAGTACAAGTATGAAAGGGAAGGTGACTTTTTATTGCCCCTGAAGTAAAAAAGCATATTATAATATGATTCTCTCTTTTGTACTTGGAACACAAAGAAAATCTTAAGTACTGTATCAGTAAGGGTCCAATCAGGAGAGAGAAATCACACAGTAATTTAAACAGGGAAAGTTTAATATAAAGGATTATTAATTTAAGAGAGGATTGAAGTAATGAAGTATTGGCTAGTAGAAAAAGAGACTCTAAAGAAGGTAGGAAGAACAGATATAATACTATGATATGATATAATAATATAGTGTATATACTATATACACTATATTATGCTATGCTATACGCTCTACCACTGAGCCAACCAGCCTATACCATAGTATACTATACTATACTGTACTATACTATACTATACTACACTACACTATAATATATCACTACCCCTATGTCTGAAATAGAAAAACCAGGGGCTAAGATCTAGATCGTGTTGAAAAGGGCATGGCGTGGTTCACTAAACTGAAGAGAAGTTGCTAGTGGAACTTGCTGGAAATCCTCCTTGGATGCCAAGGAAAGCTGTTCATGGGAAGGTGTCTCATTGGAAGGATGCTACTGCAAACCCACCCGAGGTGGGTGCCAGGAGAGGATGCTAGGACTGTGCACTGGAGAATCTGTGAGTGAGCACATCAGAAGTCAGGGGCTAGAATGGCTGCCTGAGGGAACAGTGTGTGCTGTAGCAGCTGGACCTGGAGAAGACACTCATGCTGCTTTGCCAGATGCTGGAGAAAACATCTGGAGAAAAGGCTCATTCTCAGGAGCTGGAGGAGCAAAGACTTCTGAACAAGGAAGCAAACCCTTTCCTCCAGTGTCTCTCCAGTCCCCTCCGTTGACAAACCTTATCATGCCTGTCAGCAAAGGGAAACTTTAATGGGCCCAGATCTCTTTTTAAAGAGCAGGCAAAAAGGTTGAATTTGGAGCTGAGAAGCAAATAAATCAGTAACTGGCACAGCAAACATTCAGAGTCATCATAATCCTTTCAGTTGATAATTTGAACACATTGATGGCCTTTGTATAGTGAGATGATTCTTATACTCTGAGTTGTTTTTTGTTCTCCATTATATTTTCATGAAATGACTACTCAGAGGAACAGTCAAATGGTAGCTGTGTAAGCTGGACAAATCCCCTGACTTACAAAAGTCTAAGTCATCCTCTTGAATCATTTACATCATGTTCTAACCACAGATAAGGAAGAAATAGAGTATTATCAACACTTCCTTTTTGAGAATGTATATTGTGAAATTAAATACACTGAGTTAAATGGGGGCTCAAACCAAAATTTTTTCCTTTTCATAAAACTGCCGTTAAACAAACGTCCTTCATTTCTTTTCTGTTAGCCTAATAAGATGGTGTAGCCGTAACCAAGTACCATTGATTTTGCTGGGGTAGCCATAACAAAGTACCATCGATTTCTATTCTCACAGTTCTAGAGGCTGAAGTCAAGATCAAGGTGTCAACAGGACAGGTTTTTTCTAAAGCCTTTCTACTTAGCTTGTCTTAGATGACTGCTATCTCCCTGTGTCTTC
Source organism: Saccopteryx bilineata (assembly GCF_036850765.1). NCBI lineage: Eukaryota > Metazoa > Chordata > Mammalia > Chiroptera > Emballonuridae > Saccopteryx > Saccopteryx bilineata. The sequence continues at coordinate 257,085,269 of NC_089493.1, forward strand.
ACATAAACTTCTCTCTGTGTTTCTGAGCCCAAATTTCCTCTTCTTAAGAGGGCATCAATCCTATTGGGTTAGGGTCCACTCTAATGTTCTCATTTTAATGTAATCACATCTTGAAAGACCCTATCCCCAAATACAGTTAGTTACAGTCTGAAGTACTATGGGTCGTATTTCTTTCTTTTTTCATTGACTAAGCTTTTTTTTCGTTCTTATTGAATTTATTAAAGTGACACTGGTTAAAAAATTAAACAGATTTCCAGTGCACAACACTACATCACATATCTGTACACTGTACTGTGTGTTTCCCACCCCAAGTCAGGTCTCCTCCCATCACCATTCATCCCCCATACTCTTCTCCATTCCTTTCACACACCCCCACCGCAATCACCAAACTATGTTTGTGTCCATGAGTTTTTTTCTTTTTTGCTCAATTCCTTCCTCACCCTCCCAGAACCTGCCCCCATACCTCAACAGCTGTCAGTTTGCTATTTATGAGTCTGTCTCTTTTGCTTATTAGTATATTTGGTTCATTAGATTCCACACATGAGTGAAATCCTATGGTACTTGTCTTTCTCTGCCTGGCTAATTACCCTTAGCATAATAATTTCCAGGTCCATCCATGCTGTTGCAAAGGGTAAGATTTCCTTCATTTTTACAGCTGAGTGGTATCACATTGTGTAAATGTACCACAGCTTTTTTTCCCCCCACTTATCTACTGATGGGCACTTGGGCTGTTTCCAGATCACAGCTATTGTAAATAACTCTGCAATAAACATGAGAGCGTGTATAGTCTTTTGAATTATTGTTTTGGATTTATTCAGCTATGTTCCCAGAAGTGGAATCACTGGGTCATAAGTCAGTTCCATTTTCAATTTTTTGAAGAAACTCCATACTGCTTTCTACAGTGGCTGCACCAGTCTGTATTCCCATCAACAGTGGATAAGAGCTCTCTTTCTCCACATCCTCGCCAACTTCTACTTATTTGTATCATTCAATTTCTTTCTTCAGTGTCTTACATTTTTCTGAGTACAGGTCTTTTACAACATTTGTTAAATTTGTCATTTATGTCTTCTATTTTATTACTTTTGAAGCATTTAAAAACTATTTATTGATTTGAGAGAGAGAAAAAGGGAGAGAGACAGAAACTTCAAATCTGTGTCTGTGTGTGCCCTGACCAAGGATCGAACCAGCAACCTCTACTCAACCAGACAATGGTCAAAACCAGGGGTCGGGAATCTATGGCTTGCGAGCCAGATGTGGCTCTTTTGATGGCTGCATCTGGCTCGCAGACAAATCTTTAATAAAAAAATAATAACGTTAAAAATATAAAACATTCTCATATATTACAATCCATTCATTTCCTACCGCTCATGTTCATGGTTGCAGGTAGCTAGAGCCAATCACAGCTGTCCTCTGAGACAACACCAAATTTTTATTGGATAATGTGTAACATGCTATATACATTCATATATATATATATATATATATATATATATATATATGAGAACCATTGTATGGCTCTCACGGAATTACATTTTAAAACATGTGGCATTCATAGCTCTCTCAGCCAAAAAATTTCCCGACCCCTGGTCTAAACCAATCAAGCTATCCTGCCAGGGCATGAAGCAGTTAAAATTTTTTTTCTATTTATTCATTTTTAGAGAGAGGAATGGGGAGAGAGAGAAGGGGGAGGAGTTGGAAGCATCAATTCCCACATGTGCCTTGACCAGGCAAGCTCAGGGTATTGAACTGGTGACCTCAGTATTTCAGGTAGATGCTTTATTCACTGCACCACCACAGGTTAGGTGAAGCAGTTGTGAATGGTACTGTTTTCTTTTCTGATAGTTCTTTATTGGTTTATAAAAATGCAACTTACTTCTGGATATTTACTGTGTATCCTACACTTTACTGAATTCATTTATTCTAGTAGTTTTTGGGGGGACTATTTAGGGTTCTTTGGGGGTTAGGGTTTCAACATATGAATTTTGGTTGAAACACTATTCAGTCCATAATAGGTAGTTACAATGTGGAGTAGTTAACTTCAAATTTCAGACCAGCCAATTTTATATATCAGCTGTGTAATACTGGGCAATTTACCTGTCACCTTAAACCTCAGTTTCCACATTACTATGCAAGGCTGTTGTGAGAATTAAATAACATAATATAGGCAAAGTATTTAATTTCTGGAGTGTACTAAGACCAGTAGACATTAGCTACTAGTAATGATATTATTTTTATCATGGGTTAATTTTAAATACATAATGGCAACTTCTCAGATGACATGATACATTGCTTATTATATAGTAGAGAGTAGGCACAATCAATAATTACCAAGTTAAATTTGTGCTTTCCTCAGGACCTTTGCACTTGCTATTCTTTATGCCTGGACCTCTTCATTGCTGACTTCTTTCAGGTTCTGCCCAGATGGCACCTGCTCAGAGAGGCCTTCCTTAGCCATTCTATGTAAAATAAATGTTCATTCTGGTTCTGTCTATTCTGTTGCCTTGCCTTTTTATCATAGTCCTGAGCACAATCTGTAATTATCATTTATTTCCCAATGTGTTCTCTGTCTCTACTGTAATGTAAACTATCGTACTCATCGCTCCATCTCAAGTTCCACGTTCTGTTGCTACATCTCCAGTTTTATTCATGTTTAAACGAATAAAATACAAAGAAATTATGCAACATGCTATGTTGAAGTAAGTACCGGGTGAATGAAAATATACAGCCATGTACTGAAGAACAAAAATAGAAGATGTCAAAAAGTAGAAAGGGATATAGTAAACACATTTTGGGATCTATGTCTTAGGTGGTAGTTGCTTCTTGTATGTGCCTTGACCAAGCAAGCCAGAGATTTTGAACCAGAGACCTCAGCATTCCAGGTTGACATTTTATCCACTGCATCTCCACAGGTCAGCTTATGTCTTTATAATTCAGTTATATGATATTAACTGTTTATGGTGCAGAAAAATCTTTTTGCTCCTTCCCAGGATGCTGGCACCCAAGTTACTACAACATTAAACTGATAACTTAAAATGTTAACTTTTAAATCTATGAATAGGGAGCTAGAACTCCTTCCAACAATCATTAAAATGCACTGAAAATGGTATAAAAATGTGAGCACTTAATGAGCTCTCTTCCCCGTTGCTGCCAACCCACTCCAATGTATCTGAACTGATCTTAGGGGTAGCACAGACTTCAAAGGGGGTTAGGGTCACTCTGCGGGACCCAGAGAAAGGAGAAGAAAAGACGAGGTAAGTACAAAGGCCATCAAGTCTGAATACACATTTCTCTGACTGAGTCCACAATGCATGAGTATTACGACAATGATTAGTTTTGGCTTAGGATTGTTATGTCAGGCCTATGTGTCAGGCAGGTCATTAAAATGGTCCAAATTTATTTTGCAAACACCAAACACACAGTTATGAACAAAGTCAATATAATATTCTATATATGCACAAACGAGCACCTGTATACCTTTTGTGCATAAAAATTTGAATGCAATTCTTGTTCAAAATTATCAGGTGATTTGGATTAGAAAACATTAAATTTATGTGACTTTGTCTGCCATGTGCCTCTCGTCTATTGTAGTTCTATTGTCACTATTTTAATCACACCGATAAAAATTTAAGCCTGTCCAGATTTAAAACCACATTTTTGCGGTACTTCTGAAATAGAAACAGATCATCTGAGCCTGTTAACATAGCAAATGAACATGCTGACTCTTAAACATTAGCTTTAAATCAAAGAAAGAAAAGAAGATTTCTCTACAATCAGCATGCTAGTCCTGGTACAACAAAGTTGACGTTCTAGCATGGGTCTGTGTGGGGCACAGGTCAAAATGAGACCAGCAGGGATTAGTGGGCAGCTAATAAAGAGGACTATATTTTCCTTGAACAACAGTTGACTAAGGGTTTCACTATTTCACAAATAAAATACTTAAATTAACACTAAAATTATGTAGTATAAATTAAGATAAAAGTTTAGTCAACTATGTTCAATTTATTTATTTATTTTTAACTTTTCAAAATTTATTTATTTTAGAGACGAGAGTGAGAGTGAGAGAGAAAGAGAGAGAGAGAGAGAGAGAAAGAGAGAAAGAGAGAGAGAGAGAGAGAGAAGGGGGAGGAGCAGGAAGCATCAACTTCCATATGTGCCTAGACCAGACAAGTGCAGGGTTTCAATCCGGTGACCTCAGCATTCCAGGTTGACGCTTTATCCACTGCGTCACCACAGGTCAAGCCTATGTTCAATTTATTTTACATTATGGATTTAATTCTTTACAACCTCTTAGTTTTGCTGCCCTTTAAAAGATGCTTAGAGGAACAACTCTAAAAGCATGCCAAGGGGACTTTCCTGAGTGAGTTGGACTCAGATGATTACTGCAATCACGATTCTGGTGTCTAGAAAGATAAGTTCAATTTATTAGTTTATAAATAATCAGTTCGGCAAAAAAAGTAGTTTTTGCTGCTGGTTACTCAGAAAGAGTAGAGGTTATTAATGTGGGTAGGGGGTAGCAAAGCTAAAATGAGATCATTTGCTGTACCTGTCTTACAGAATGTTTATAAGTGAGGTGCCTTATACAAGAATTCCCGCTATTAAGTAATGCATACAGTCCTGAAAATCTCCATCTGCCGCAAAATTGTTCATTGAAATGAGTATGTCCTGTTGGCTTAATAGAGCTTGGTCAGATCATTCAAACAAATGCAACTTTGTGACCAGAGCATCAAGGATATAATAATTTTAATGAAAAATATTAACACAGTTTACAGACATTCTAAATTCGGAATAAATATTGTAAATATCTCAGTAAACGCAAAAGATATTTTTTCTTTCCATCTATCTTTCTTTCTTTTTTGAAAGTGAAGGGTGTTAGATGGAAGGGCATACAAGGGGGAAAAAAGGCTGCTCAGTTACAGAGATAAGAACAAAATACACAAAGATTGAGGAAGAACTGAGCCATAAACACTAGCATGAAGTTCATACTAAACTGAGTCAAGAGGAAGAGCAAGCAATGGATGGGCCCCACGTGGGGACCTCTGCTCCTCAGTGGTTTGCTGCATGCAGCTCCTGGTTTTTGGTGACGTAAACCATGAATGTGAGGGATGGTTAATTTTATGTGTCCACTTGACCGGGCTAAAGAATGCCCAGATAGCTATAGCTGGTAAAACATGATTTCTGCATTTTGGAGGGTGTTTCCAGAAGAGTTCTATTTCACAACGTTTGATCAGTCAGGCAAGTTCACCAGGAAAAAAAAAATGATTCAAAAAGCCCAAGGGTGTTAATTTTGGCTCTCTCTCACAGTAATTCTAAACAAGTCAACTTCTTTACAGTAAGCAGACTGTGAGACCATTCATAAATTATACCAATTCTCATACTGGAAAAGTAAAATTAACCTGTGAAGCAAAATACAAATATGCCTTTTTTCCTACTAATTCTATTTCTAATAGGAGTGAATGCTTGTCTTTAACCTCATACCCCTATTACACCACACTGACACACACACACACACACACACACACACACTCTACCACACTACTTTGACTAAACACCCAAAGTGATCTCAAACAACTCACAATGTATAGATTCAGAAAACAGTAATTAAAAGCAATTTATTTCCTTTATTTCTTCCTTTTAGAACATTTCAGGCTCTGTTTTATTATTATTATCAATTGATTGATTTTAGAAAGACTGAGAGAGGAAGGAAGAGAGACAGAGAAGCATTCATTTGTTTTTCCCCTTAGTTGTGCACTCACTGGTCACTTTCCATATGTGCCCTAACTCAGGGTCAAACCCACAACGTTGGTGTTTTGGGGACTTCCCTCTCACTGACTGAGCTAACCGGCTAGGGCTCCGGGCTCTATTGTTAACCTTTTGTTATTGCTCACTTCATTAAAAAAGAATGACTCTGCGTTTTCTTTAGATAATACACCACTCCCTGGCAAATGTAAGGGGAACTTGCCATGTAAGGCTATTGTTTTTCTTTCCACTGAGCTTTCTTTCCAGAACCATGCAACACGAACCCCAGTTATTTTATACACTGAGAAAAGAGAAGTTTAAATCAGTACCTTTATGCAAAGGGCTACAAGAGGTTTCAAGATCATTACATGAAACTAAATGCATTGCTTAAATAACAGAGCTTACAAATATTGCCATACTTTTACCGTCCTTTCTGTTAGCATCTGCTGTTTTAAGAACATAATACCAGGGCTTCTGCTGAAGTATAGGTGACCCTCGGTAGATCTGAGTCAATGTCAAGTATCTAGTTTTCTCTGGAGCTTTTTGTGTGGTCAACTATAACTGCTATTCATAGATTCACAGGGCAGGCATCTAGGTCTAAAATGGACACATTCTAGGGTTTGACCTTTCAAGGTACTATAACAATATAAATACATTTCTTTGGAGAGGACTCTCTGCTCTATCATGATCTCTTGAAACCATCCAATTTGATCTGTGATTCCTGCTGAGATATGCATTACGTCATGGTCTATTTTCAGCTTGTTACATTAATCAAAACCTACTCCATTTATTAAACAGCTTCCTGCAGCATAGGCATTTGAAATGCAGAGTGCCAGCAAGCAGCTGCCAAACACGTGAGGGGAAGAGGCGGGCTGGATTTGAGAAATGTACAAATTGAATTTCAAGTGACTGAGCAGCCGCTTTATCTCTTGGTGACACAACCAGGGACTGCGGCAGTATTCTTAAGAAAATAAACTGAGGGCCGTGGTTCAGTCATGGGGTGGTTACCATGGCCCAGCCCAGCAGTCTTTCCGGAACTGCCGGTGAGTGTGACCTTTGCAAAAATGCACAAAGCCTTGATTTCTGCACAGTTAACCTTTACAAGCCGGAACCCCTCTGTGAAACCTACCCACAACAGAGGAAAGCTTCAGAATCAAAACAGACACATACACATTTTATGAAAGAGCAACTACAAACACATATATGCACACACGTATTTTCAGAGGATGAAGACATTGAACCCGTTTTCAATTATTCTCTCGACTGTGCGTTTTCAAGCATTAACATTCCACTTCCTCTGGAGTAGGAGGGTAGCAGGACTCAGTACAGCGCCAACCCTGTCCGTAAAGTCCTGCGCTCCACTTCCGATCTGCCTTGACTGAAACTGGTGGTGAGAATGGAAATGACATATGTTCAGGAATATGTGAAGAGTCACTGAGACCATTTGTTCTTTGTTAAATAATGACCAAGTGCACATGTTGAGGCAAAAGAGTGGGTATTATTGATAGCCTTAATTTCCACCACTGATCAAACCAGGAAAACCATTTGATAACAGCTCAAGTGTGTTCTTATTCTATTGATATTTATTGGGAGGGTAGGGAGCACAGGGCATTATGAGGGTAACTAGAGCAATATTCTTAACCTAATATAATAATGAATCAAACTTTCTTTCTATGGCTTCTTCATGCTTTTAATAGTACTTTGTTTTTAAGCAAATCTAATTTTTCTCATTATTAATATATTGATTCTGGCCCTGGCCAGTTGGCTCAGTGGATAGAGCATCAGCCTAGCATATGGACATCCTGGGTTTGATGCCCAGTCAGGGCACACAGGAGAAGTGACCATCTGCTTCTCTCCCTCTTTTTCTTCCCCCTTCTCTCTTCCTTCCCCTCTTGCAGTCAGTGGCTCAACTAGTTTGAGAGTTGGCCTCAGGTGCTGAGGATAGCTCAGCTGATTTGAGCATCAGCCCCAGAATAGGCGTTGCCAGTGGATGCCAGTCAGGGCACATGTGGGAGTCTGTCTATCTCCCCTCTTCAAAAAAAAAAAAAAGAAAGAAAAAATGTATATATTGATTCAGATCACATTAATTGTTAAGGAAAAGTAAGTTAGACTAGCTTATCTAATCCTCTTACTCGCTAGTTCTAGTAGTAACAATATTTTTTTCTATCAGACTTTTCTCTTGACTAAATCCTTTACATACCTTACCTTATGTGCTGCCTAGCAAGCCTATGAATTAATTAGAAGAGGATATATTATCATTATTGACGAGAAAACTAAAGGCCAAAGAGGTTAAAGAGCATGTCAAAGGTTAACATGACAAATCACTAGTAATTCAGGAATGCTAACCTCTCTTTTCTGTGATTGCTGTGAACAATGAGGGATATGGCAACATGGATATGTGGAAATGAGAGACTTCAAAAGACACGTTGACTCGTCTTTATAGAGCTGCAGTCTTCAGCTTCCTATTGACCATATTCACTTTAGAATCCTTGGCAAAGTGCAGGAGTCCCTGATCTCCAAACACTCAGGTTAGAAATGATCCAGCCACCTAAACACATGCCATCTGGCTGTCTTTTTACTGTCAACAGATCAAGCATGAGGAAATGGTGGGGAGGAGGTAAGGCCAACTTCTAGAGACTCAGTTTAGAAGTGAAAAAAAGTGAGAGGGAGGATACACTGCAAAAGAATAAAGGAAGAACAAATAAGCTCCTAGGTCATTCATCCATTCACTCACCTCCATGGGCTAAGTAGAAAAATTGTCAGAGGAGAAAGTTAATGAAATTTATGAACCCTATTTAGTTCTTGTATTTGAGTCACTGCACTAAGTTCTGGGAATATAGATCCAAGTTATAGCTACAAAAACTTAAGCAAAGACTGGGTGTGAAGAATGGTTTGAGAAAAATACAAGATAAATTATAACAGACCTCATACTTAAAAGTGTGAAGCTAAAGGAACCAGGGAAGGTTTTGGGTCTAATGATGGGGCTGTGATATATGAGTTGGTCTCAGTAACGAAGTCCCAGTTCTCAGAAGTCAAGCTAATGTCTTATTACTCTCTTGACTCCAATTTTGGACCCTAACAGTTTTTGTGCGGTATTTTAGGATTCTAGTCACTTTTATAAAATGTGCAATAAAAAGAGCAATGGATATGGTGTAGGATAAATTTATACAAATATATCATAGGCCCTTTTGTATACCAGGTATATATTATCATCCATTTTTACGACTATTCCCTAAAATATATATTATAATATCATTTTACAGATGAGGAAACAGAGGCTCAGAAAGGCTAAGTAGCTTGCCTTTATTATTAAGTAGGCAATTAATAGTTATCTTCAAGCAAGCAAAGTAAGAAACAAATGAATAAAGCTCATACAAATCATAAGCACACGGACAAACCAGCCCTGCTGTCAATATATTTGACCCTTCTAAGCTTTCATATTGTCTTCTTTCCTATAAGACAATGTTCCTTTTATACTGACCAAGTATAGTTTCTCTCTCTCATTATTCAATTTGGGTGGGTGGGGGGACCTGGAAGCCTGCTCTGTGGGTCTACGAGTAAGTTAAAGACCCAGAATTTAGCTTAAGTTAAAAATAAAAAAGAGGGGAAAGGGTATGTGTAAGTGTGAAGGCTCATCCTGCTTGAATGAGAGGTGGTTGTCCAGGGAAAAGTACGAGGCCTTTTTGACTTGAATCTGCCAACTCTGGCCTATGCCCTCAGAGGTACCTAAGGCCCCTCCGCATATTAACTGTTCCAAAAGATTACTTCTTAAAGGCGAGCCCATTGCTTCGGCTGCTTTAAATTTGGGTCTCTAAGAAATCAGTATGAGCACCTTTCTTTGAGCCTTCAAAGTAAAGCCAAATGCTTGGTCCTCAGCGGGTAAGAGACTTTAATTAATTCTGGACAACCTTTCCATTGAAAAGCAAACTAGCAGAACACTGCCCAAGGCTTTCTAGAAAGGTTAGTTTGTACCGACTGCCCCCCCACCCCCACCTCCGTTGTTATGAGGAAGGTATTAGTGTTTCTCATACAAATTTTTTGCCTCCTGCATACCTGGGGATGAGCGTGCTCTTTAATAAAGGAAAAACAAAATAAACATGCAAGCAAAAGAGCCCTGTTTGTAGCCAGTTCATTTTTTGATTCAAGCAAAAACTAAACCAGAGTATAAAATCTTCCATCACAATAAAATATGACTAAAGCCCTCATCAATACTAATTTAGCAAATGCTTCGTACTGGACCATCTTTTTCTAATACTTAGGAATTCCATTATTTCTTATTTCAGTGAACATGTTGGGAAAAAAAAATGAAGTGAAACGGGATTAGGTTTGCCATTTGTCATTTACTCGGAGTAGAATTCCGGGCTGACGTGTGGGCGCTCATACCCAGCGCCTAATGCTTTCAGTAATTATAAGGATCATGTCGAGTATGTTGATTGGCGAGGGGAAAAAAAAATCTTTATTAACTGCTCAAAAATAGTTAATTCTTCATTAGTCAGAGCACCGCACTAGAGGCTGCTGCCTGTGAACCATGGATTAGAGTTTATGATAGTAATAACCTCCCTGAAAAAACATTTGTTACTATACTTAATGACCAGATTTTAGTGCATTAACCTTCCTTGGGAGGTCAACTAACAAAATGGATGTTAACTGCTTGTAACAACCAATTCCTCTGAAATTAATATTTAGATGCCTTTGGTGTCAAAAAACCTTCCTTCCATATCAGGGCATTAAAAACACTTCTAAATTATTAATAGCAGGCAGAATTCAATGCCTGAAAGGTTTCCATTCCAATTCTCTTTACCCTCAGCCTCTTCCTATTTTCTCAGACAGAGTTCTTTTCTGCAGGAACAAGGAAAGCATTCAGGAAAATTAGGTCTCAAAAATGCGTGTGGGTCAACAATGCACTGCCGTTTTGAAAAGGTCACTCTTTAAGTTCAACAGAAATAAACACAATGGGAGTGTGAAAGGCAAGGCTGAGATCGCACTGGGAGCCTGACAGGGACAAACTCCACGCCAGGCCTCTGGCTCGAGAGCCACAGCCCTCTCACCACCTGTCAGGAACTCCTGGGTGACAGTTTTGCATCCCTTTTGCAACTGACCTCCTGGCTCCCCTCTCTGGCCCCACCCCACCCCTCCAAATTGGAAACAAACCACCCTTATGTTGAAAGAACTTCTGAACTATTTCCTTCCTGAGCAGTCCCAGAATATAAAACATGTTCTGAAAAGCTGCACCATTCCCTGGAGAAATTTTATAATTTGGTTAGTGCAGTGTGTGCTGCTCCTTGGCTGGGGTAGCCTTGAGTCCATGCCAAAAAAATGAAGCCATGCTATTATTAGCCTGTTCATTCAATGGTGACAAAACAGTCTATGTTTCTATTTTCGGACTGTGCTCTTCTGGAGCAACAGATATGCAGATACTTAAACCTCAGGGCCAACATTGTACCAGGAGGGTATAAAGTAGACATAGACTGCCAAAACACACAGTGGCATGAAGTAAAGGTGTTTTAATGGTGGTTATTTGTAGGCAGAGGCAAACTACAGATAAACAGCCGAAGCCCCACCTGCCAAGACCTCTCCTGGTTTCAGCAGAGGTTTAGCTAGAGCAGTTGAGACGGCACCCCTGAGATCTCCAGGATGGAGCTGCCATCTTTAATAATTTTCCCAAATCACAAGGATGCAGTAACATTCATGACTCAGATATTTACATCAGCCCATGTTCAGGCACAAAATGTTAAACTGATACAGCACAGTTGACCTGGATGCAAGGACGATGATGTAAAATGCACATATAGGCATACCTTCTTTTTTTTTTTTTTGTATTTTTCTGAAGCTGGAAACAGGGAGAGACAGTCAGACAGACTCCCACATGCGTCTGACCAGGATCCACCCGGCACGCCCACCAGGGGCGACGCTCTCCCCACCAGGGGGCAATGCTCTGCCTCTCCGGGGGCATCGCTCTGCCGCGACCAGAGCCACTCCAGCGCCTGGGGCAGAGGCCAAGGAGCCATCCCCAGCGCCCGGGCCATCCCTGCTCCAATGGAGCCTTGGCTGTGGGAGGGGAAGAGAGAGACAGAGAGGAAGGAGGGGGGTGGGGTGGAGAAGCAAATGGGCGCTTCTCCTATGTGCCCTGGCCAGGAATCGAACCCGGGTCCCCCGCATGCCAGGCCAACACTCTACCGCTGAGCCAACTGGCCAGGGCCAGGCATACCTTCTTTTATTACACTTCCCTTTATTGTGCTTTGTAGATATGAGTTTTTTACAAATTGAAGGTTTGGAACAACCTGCTTTGAGTCAGTCTACGGGTGCTATTTTTTCAATAGCATTTGTTCATTTGGGGTCTCTGTGTCACATTTTGACAATTCTAGCAATATTTCAAACTTTTTCATTATTGGTCTATTTGTTATGGTGATCTGTGATCAGTGATCTTTGCTGTTGCTATTGTAACTATTTTGTGATGCCACAAGTCATGCCCATATAGGATGTTGAACTTAATTGATAACTGTTGTGTATGTTCTGATTATTCCACCGGCCATTCCCCCATCTCTTTACCTCTCATGGGGTCTCCCAATTCCCTGAGACACAACAATATTAAAATTAGATCATTGAATAACCCTATAATGGCCTCTAACTATTCAAGAGAAAGAAAGACTTATATATATATATACATCTCATTTGAAATAAAAGACTAGAAACGGTTAAAATCAGTGAGGAAGGCATGTAAAAAACTGAAATAGGCTGAAAGTTAGGTCTCTTGCACCAAACGGTTATCTAACTTGCAAATGCAAAGGAAAAGTTCTTAAAGGAATTAAAAGTGCTTCTCCAGTGGAAGCACAAATAATACAAAAGCAAAACAGCCTTATTGCTCATCTGGAAAAAGTTCTAGTGGTTTGAACAGAAGATCAAACCAGCTATAGCATTTCCTTGAGCCAAAACCTAGTCCAGAGCAAGATCCTAACTCTACTCAGTTCTAAGAAGGCGGAGAGAGGTGAGGAAGCCGCAGAAGACAAGTTTGAAGTTAGCAGAGGTTGGTTCATAAAGTTTAAGGAAAGAAGCTGTCTCCATAACATAAAAGCAAAAAATGAAGCAGCAAGTGCTGCTATAAAAGCTGCAGCAAGTTATACAGAGATGTATCTAAGATAACTAATGAAGGGGGCTACAATAAATAACAGATTTTCAAAATAGATGAAACAATCCTATATTGGAAGATGACACCTAGGACTTCAAAGCTGGAGAGGAGAAGTAAATGCCTGTTTTCAAAGCTTCAAAGGACAGGTTGACTCTCTTGTTAGGGGCTAATGCAGCTGGTGACTGACTTTAAATTGAAGCCAATGCTCACTTATTCTAAAAATTCTAGAGCCTTTAAAAATTATGTTAAATCTACTCTGCCTGTGTTCCATCAATGAAACAATGAATCCTAGGTGACAGCACATCAGTGTACAACATGGTTTACTGAATATTTTAAGCCCACACTTGAAACCTGTTGTTTAGAAAAACGTCCCTTTCAAAATATGACTGCTCATTAATAATTCACCTAGTTACTTGAAAGGTGTGATGGAGATGTAAAATTAGATTAATGTTTTGTGCCTGTGAACACAACATCCATTTTTTGGTCTAGAGTGAGGAGTTTAACTTGCCAGTCTTATTTTTGAAAAGACATATTTCATAAGGCTGCCACAGATAGTTATTTCTCTCATGGATCTGGACAAAGTAAATGGAAAATGTCTGAAAAGGAGTCACCATTTTAGATGCCATTAAGAACATTTGTGATTCATGGGAAGAGGTCAAAATATCAATATTAACATAAGTTTGGAAGAAGTTGATTCCAACCCTCACGGATGACTTTGAGGAAATAACTACAGATGTGGTAGAAATAGCAGGATAATCAGAATTAGAAGTGGAACCTGAAGTAATTTGCCTGAAATGCTGCTATATTGTGGTAAAACTTTAATGGATAAGGAGTTGCTTCTATGGATGAAGAAAGAAGTGGTTTCTGAAAAAGAAATCTGCTCATGGTGAAGATGCGGTGAAGATGCTGTGAAGATTTTGAAATGACAACGAAGGATTTAGAATATTACATAAACTTAGTTGATAAAGCAGCAGCAGGGTTTGAGAAGGTTAACTTCGATTTTAAAACAAGTTTTACTGTGGGTAAAATGCTATCACAGAGCAACACGTTACGAAGAAATTGTTCATGAAAGGAAGAGTCAATCAATGCAGCAACCATTATTGTTGTCTTGTTTTAAGAAAGTGCCACAGCCATCCTAACCTTAGTAACTACCATCCTGATCAGTTAGCAGCCATCAACACTGAGGCAAGTTACTCTACCAGTAAAAAAAATTTATAACCTGCTGAAGGCTCAGATGATGAATAACATTTCTTGGCAATAAAATTATTTTTTAAATTAAGGTATATATGTATATATATTGTTTATTTTTTTAATTTTTAAAATTTTATTTATTTATTTATTATTTATTTATTTTAGTGAGAGGACGGAAGGCAGAGAGACAGACTCCTGCATGCACCTCAACCGGGATCCACCTGGCAAGCCCACTAGGGGACAATGCTCTGTCCATCTGGGGCCTTTGCTCCATTGGTCAACAACTGAGCCATTTTTTTAGTACCTGAGGCAGAGGCCACAGAGCCATCCTCAGTGCCTGAGGCCAACACTCTCAAACAAATTGAATCATGACTGTGGGAGGGGAGAGAGAGTGAGAGAGAGAGAGAGAGAGAGAGGAGGAGGAGGAGGGAGAAGGGTGGAGAAGCAGATAGTCACTTCTTCTGTGTGTCCTGACTGGGAATCGAACCCAGGACATCCACATGCTGAGCTGACGCTCTACCACTGAGCCAACCAGCCAGGGCCTACATTGTTTTCTAGATATGATACTATAGTATACTTAATAGACTACTATATAGTGTAAAGATAACTGTTATATGCACTGGGAAACCCAAAATTTTGTGTGACTTGCTTTATTGGGATATTTGCTTTATTCAAGTAGTCTGGAACCAGTTACACAATCTCTCTGAGGTATGCCTATGTAAAAATTCCTCTTTCTCATGTCATGGCCATTTAGAATCCCAGCAGCAAGGTTTATAGAGGACCCAGGCAAGAGTGGGCATTCTTTTTATTTTTATTTTTTTGAGGTATAATTAACATATAATATTGTATCAGATTTGGGTGTACAACATAATGATTCTGTATTTGTATAATATATTATTATAAAATGATTGCCACAATAATGTCTAGTTGACATTCATCCCCATGCACTGTCTTAGTAACTTTCAAATATGTGATATTTATTATTAACTGTAGTCATCATGGTATTACACTTGCATGACTTATTTTATAAGTGGAAATTCGTACCTCTTAACTCCATTTACCCATTTCACTCACTTCTCCCTACCTCTTGCAACCAAAATCTGTTCTCTGTAACGATATGTGGTTTTTTTTTAAGATCCCACATATTTGGGAGATTATAAGGTATTTGTCTTTCTCTGTTTGACTTATTTCACTTAGCATAATGCCCTCACTCTCCATCCACATTGTCACAAATGTCAAGATTTCATTTCTTTTTAGCCCTGGCCGGTTGGCTCAGCGGTAGAGCGTTGGCCTAGCATGCGGAGGACCCAGGTTCGATTCCGGCCAGGGCACACAGGAGAAGCGCCCATTTGCTTCTCCACCCCTCTGCCGCGCCTTCCTCTCTGTCTCTCTCTTCCCCTCCCGCAGCCAAGGCTCCATTGGAGCAAAGATGGCCCAGGCGCTGGGGATGGCTCTGTGGCCTCTGCCTCAGGTGCTAGAGTGGCTCTGGTCACAACATGGCAATGCCCAGGGTAGGCAGAGCATCGCCCCTAGTGAGCGTGCCGAGTGGATCCTGGTCAGGCGCATCTGGGAGTCTGACTGTCTCTCCCTGTTTCCAGCTTCAGAAAAATGCAAAAAAAAAAAAAAAAAAAAAAAAAGATTTCATTTCTTTTTATGGCTGATTAATATTCCAGTATATATATATATCACACACTTTCCTCATGCATTCATTCATGGAAACTTAGGCTGTTTCTACATCTTGGCTATTGTAAATGCTGCAGTGAACATGAGGGGGTACATTTTTTAAATTAGTGTTTTTATTTTCTTCAAATAAATACCTAGCAGCGCAATTGCTGGATCATATGGTAGTTCTATCTTCAGTTTTATGGGGATCATCCACAGTGTTTTCCAGTGTGGCTGCACCAGTTTACATTCCCAACAGTGTACATCCTTGCCACCTCTCATCCTCTTCAACCCTTGTCACTTCTTGTCTTCTTGCTAATAGCCATTCTAGTAGGTATGACGTGATTTCTCATTGTGTTTTTGATTTGTATGTCCCTGATGATTAGTGATACTAAACATCTTTTCATGTACCTCTTGGCCATCTGTATGTCTTCTTTGGGAAAATGTCTGTTCAGGCTCTCTGTCCATTTTAAAAATGGGTTTTTTTGGTTGTTTTAGTGATGAGTTGTGTGAGTTCTTTATATATTTTGGGTTTTAGTCCCTGATTATATGATTTACAAATATCTTCTTCCATTCAGTAGGTTGTCTTTCATTTTGTTGATGGTTTTCCTTTCTGTGCAGAAGCTTTTTAGCTGGATCTAGTTCCACTGTTTATTTGTACTTTTGTAAATCATTACCAAGACTGATGTCAAGAAACTTACCACCTATGTTTTCTTCTAGGAATTTTATGGTTTCAGGTCTTATAGTCAAGTCTTTAATCCATTTCTGAATTAATTTTTAAGTGGTCTAGTATCATTTTTTTGCATGTGGTAGTTGTTTTCCCAAGGTCATTTATTGGAGAGATACTTCTCATTTTATATTCTTGGCTCCTGTGTCCTAAATTAAATAACCATGTATGTGGAGGTTTGTTTCTGGGTTTTCTATTGTTTCATTCAGCTATGCGTGTTTTTATGCCAAGACAATACTGTTTTGATTATTATAGCCTTATAATATATAGTTTTTAAAATTTATTTTTTAAAGTATTTTTTAAGTTATTGATTTTAGAAAGAGGAGAGAGAAAAATGGCGGTAGGAGGTAGGGAGTCGGAAACATTAACTCATAGTTGCTTCTCGCATGTGCTTTGATCAGGCAAGCCTGGGGTCTTTAATGGGTGACCTCCATGTTCTTGGTGTTCCAGGTCCAACATGTTATCTATTGCGCTACCACAAGTCAGGCTATAGTTGTTGTTTTTTTGTTTTGTTTTGTTTTGTTTTTTCATTTTTCCAAAACTGGAAATGGAGAGGCAGTCAGACAGACTCCCGCATGCGCCCGACCAGGATCCACCTGGCATGCCCACCAGGAGGCGATGTTCTGCCCCTCTGGGGCATAGCTCTGTTGCAACCAGAGCCATCCTAGCACCTGAGGCAGAGGCCACAGAGCCATCTTCAGTGCCCGGGCCATCTTTGCTCCAATGGAGCCTTGGCTGCGGGAGGGGAAGAGAGAAACAGAGAGGAAGGAGGGGGGGGGGTGGAGAAGCAGATGGGCTCTTCTCCTGTGTGCCCTGGCCGGGAATCAAACCCAGAACTCCTGCATGCCAGGCCGACGCTCTACTGCTGAGCCAACTGGCCAGGGCCAGGCTATAGTTTTAAATCAGGAAGTGTGACACTTTTAGCTTTGTTCTTCTTTCTCAAGTTTGCTTTAGCTATTTAGAGTCTTTTGTGGTTCCATACAAATTAAAGAAAATTTTTTTTCTTATTTCTGTGAAAAATACCATTGGCATTTTGATTGAGATTGTGGTGAATCTTGATCACTTCTTTCTGGTGGATACTGTTGTAATATTGGAAATTTAGTATAGACAGAGAGGTCTATAAAATTTTTAGTTTGCTACTATTTGTGAAAAAGATTTGCTACCTGACCATTCAGCTAGGAAAAGTTTTGTAGTATGACAATTTTAATTTAATAGCCAAATTTGTCATTGCTTTGAGAATAGTTGCTAATTAAAAGGTTGCTATGCTATTGATATATATTATCCCTCTTTCCTATTGTAGCCGCTTTTAACTTTGTTTATGTTATTTTAGGAAAGAAGTATTTATAAACAGGAAATGAGTAATTTTTATTTAAAACTGTGACAAATTTTGCAGAGTTAATTTGTAAAATTTCAGATGACGGTACCCATCTCTGTTAAGGTTTGGTGTTTTATTTTTGCATTTGAAAATAAAAATAAAATAGGCTTAATTCATAAATTCAAGAAAAAAGACAAGATAATATCTTGGTTTTTCAAATCTTTTGCTAGAAATTATTTTTAACAGAGGCAATCAGAAGAAGATCTCTTTCCAAATATAAAACTGAAATATGAACTGTTGACACTCCACCCTCATCCCCATTTTCCATGGAAATATCAATTATAGGCTGCTGGGAGACTGCTTTTAGACATAGAGTTTTCAATGATAGGAATGATTAAAATATAGTTATTGCCTTGGTCTGCTCTATCTCTAAACTGATAAGATTTCCTGAAAGCTATTTAATTGTCATGTGAATCATTAACTTCATTATTGTCTACAGAGAATATGTTATCTCCCCTGCTTTTCCGGAACTGTGGATCCTTTATCAACGACCTGGGAGGGTTGCTGAGTGTGATGCAGGTAATATACCTGTGCACTTTATTAGTACCAGTAGAATTTTTAATCAGCATGTTGATTGTAGTGCTGTTCACTTAATACACTTCTATGCACTGCTTCCTGAAAACCCGTTTATGGTTTCTGTTGACTCCATATGGCATTCTGATGAGCTTACACTTCTCCTTAAGTGCTTCTATACCAGAAAACAAGAGCCAAGCTAAAACAAAGTGAGTCATCTGGTTTTGTCTTTGCTTTCATTGCACGAGATAATGTGGAGGTGTTAATTACAAGACTTCACTGAGTCTTGACTAATAACAGTGTGCAAACAAATGTATGTCAGGCTCAGCCACAGAAAAGCTTCTACTAATAAGGTAAAACTAGCAATTAGGGTTGACAATGAAGTAATACTTTCCCTTGAATATTCATTAATGAAGTTCTTGTTTGGGAGAAGGCAGGCTTCTGATTGTCCAGATGGAAATCTAGAATAAGAACCCTGGTCATTTCTCTTAAATGAATTACCCACTCTTTGGCGAGCCAGCACATGGGATTAATCCCCTTTTGTACTAATGCACTGACCCTTTGCTTCAAAGGGAGAGCCCTGATGGCCACTAAGATTCCTCAATTGTGACCTTGGCATAATAGGGACCAATTGAATTCCCAGAAGGAGAAAAATGATAGTGACCACAGAACATCACTAACAGCAGACACAGCATATTTTATTTAAATTCTTTATTATAGCTCCTAAGGTTGCAGGGAGAAAGAGCGTGATTATCTCGCCTAACTCAGCTGTCTCACTTAGCCTGATGTTTTCCTTTCCTTTCCTTTCCTTTCCTTTCCTTTCCGCCTCCTCTTTCTCTTTCCTTCTGTTCTCTCTCTCTCTTTGCAGAAAGCAGGTCCAACATGCTTCTTTAAGCACACGAGATCCTCTGCTTTCATGACAAACAGAACCTCCCAGAAGAGAGAGTGTTAAACATCGATGGCTCTTACATCCATTACAGTGTTGTTTCTGAAACGTAATCACAAGTTACACTACCTGGGTAATACATTTCTTTTTTTTTTTTTTTTTTTTTAGCATTTCTTAGCAAAGATGCCCAAATGAAGGCCTTGATGAAAGAGTTTCATTTAGCTGAACTTTAATAACCCAATATCTACAGGGAAATACAAAGGGGATGGATTCTTTTTTGTTAGAAAAATACAAAATCTCCCACTGGAATAAACCATGAAAATGTAAAAATTTTAGAATGGATCGTGACCTGTGTAAAATAAAACAGCCCTCTGTTTTGCCTTTCTCGGCAGTTAACCTCCTGATTTGGTGGAAGTGTCTCTGTGCCCCGATGAAAAAGCCCCAGCCCCAGCCTTCTTTGCAGTTAGAGATGGCTATAAAACACACATCTGGCTGACAGCATGGAAGAGGAAGTTCCTTAAAGCTACTTAAAATAGGGCAGAAGCAGCAGAGGGGCAAACACTTGGCTCTTGTGCGTTCTCCAGTCATAGTTGAAACCAACGAGCCATTTTTCAGTAAACCACGGGGGAAAAGTGAAGAGAATCGCATTGCCAGCAATGCGGTTCTCCGAACCTCTAAGTGAGGCATTCCTCCCTCCTTTTCCATATTTAAGTTTAAACCACCTGCTTCCAGGTCTTTAATTTGCACAGCCAAATGTCATTCCTAACTGAAATAGAAAGTGGCATCGGAACTGGTGAGGATCATGAGGAGGAGAGGATGCTTCAAGTAATAGAACCAAAAGTGTTTAATTTGCTTAATGGAAAAGGTGGGACAGTGAGGGCAGCATCGCAGGTGGGTAAACCTAGTTGATCCATATTAAATGGGGCAAAACATTTTTTGTTAAACTCTAGGAAAGCAGTCTACCAGCTCCTAAGTAAAATAAAAGGTCAGCATGTGCTGGACACTTCTTGTTGCTTTTAGCAAAGCCCTGAGGGAGAGATGAACTAAGTCAGGAGACACAGTCTACAAACAGATGGGAAGGACCTTCAGCGCTGCTAGGAGAGGTGCTTTTGCCTAACACCTGCCATCTAAGTTGTTTGAGAAGTCCAACATTTGGAGCCTTTTATTTGTTAGGATATATGCCGCAGACCAGCGGGCTCCAAATAACGGTGCGGAATTAAGGAAACACACTGATCAAAACAAAAACGATGGGACAGGGAGGACTCTTCAAAATGCCTGGCAGTATCCGAGTGCCCCATAGCCCCAGTTTGCTTTATTACATAGACCTGTGCAAATCAAGGACCCTGATACAAAGTTGCACATCCAAGGCTAAGACAGGAACTCTCCCAAGGCAAAAACAGGATCCATTAGTGAAATCTACCAACATTTGAAACAAACAAAGAATCAGAGGAAGGGCATGTATACTGATTCCAGCAACCCAAGGAAGCAAGTGGAGTGGGTGCAAATACTCAGCATCATAGCCAAATATGGAGATGGAGGGGGGAGAACTTAGCCTTTTGTTAAGCCTGAAATCTACAATGGCTTTTTGTCATTTATGGTCCACAACAGATATATGTTGGGTTGCTGGAACAAAAACCCAATGTAAAGTAGAAACAGAGCTTGGTTTCCTCCTGTGATAGTCTGAGTGTAAGCAGGACCAGCCGTAAGGGACGCCGCTCCATGCTGACTTTCAATTTTTCTGCTTCTGAATCTTCCAGGTATTGTCTTTGTCACAGTGATCCACTATGACACTCAGCCACATCAGTGTTTCAGCAGGCAGGACAGGGAAAAGAGAGAGGCAAGGGCTCGCTCTTCCTTTGAAAGGCATCCTCTTGATGTTCCATGTTACTTCTGTGAATAATGTTTTAGAATTGAGTTATATGGCCACATCTCATCTGGGCTCAGCTAAAAGCCGCAGGTTCTGTGACTGTGGGAGGTGGGAAGGACTGAACCCAGCTCCCCTGTAGGGTTGAAAATCCAGTCTCTCCTCTACCCCAAGTGAAAATGTTACAAGCTGAGGCGCTTTCCTCTCCTCCTCTCCTTCTGAAAACCCAGCCTTAACAAACTGTACACCGGTCATAAGTACTTCATGACTTTTCATTTAAAAAAGAAAATGTAATTTTAAAAAGGTGGCAATATATTATATTTGTATTTTTCTCTTCCATTAAGGTAAAGGAATGTTTTTTGGCCATTTTAATCAGGAAAAACAAACCCAAAAAACCATCTTTTGAAGAACATAGGAGGTAGAAATGTCTTAAGGTTTAGTTCTAAGCTGAGACTCACTCTGGAGATTTTATTCTCAGTGAGGTGTATGGCTAATTCTCTAGCCAATGAGTGAGCACTGCACATATCAAACAGCATAATGCCATTAAAGGAATATAGTTATAGCGAGCTATTAATAAGGAATAATTTATGGTAATTTGACTAGATTTTAATAGTATTCCTTTATTTACAGAAGCACTTCATTAAATAGTGAAAAAAAATCTTTTAAAAATCATTTTGGAGAAAATATGGAAATACTTGTTTTAAAAATCTCACATTGTGTGAGTTAATTGATTCAAACATTCTATGAACAAAAAAATGCTGCTACAAGGATGTCCACCAAGCATATTTACAATATCAAAAATTTGCAAGCAACATAAATATTCATCAAGGGGAATGGTTAAATAAAATATAGTAGATGTATATTAAAAGCAAACAAAACCTATGCATCCCAGAACAAACCAGGAAGCATATACATATAATTATATATGCATGGACATTTCTGGAAGCATATGCAAGCAGCTAATAAAAATGTTTACAACTAGATAGTGGATTGGTTGTCCTGGTAACTAGGAATAAAGGACTCTTACCTTTTACTTTGGAACTTTTATTCATTGGACATTTTTTTTACCTTAAATTTGCATTAGTTTTAAATAGAAAAAAGTTACTAAAACCTATAAAAATAATTTTGTTCTAATGTGTATTCTTCACTGCATGAAGTACATAGCATGAGGAAATATTGAAGACATGTCTAGGCTCTGGCCAGTTGGCTCAGTGGTAGAGCGTTGGCCCAGCATGTGGATGTTGTGGGTTCAATTCCTAGTCAGGGTACACAGGAGAGGCACCCATTTGCTTCTCTACCCCTCTTCTTCTCTTTTTCTCTTCCCCTCCCATAGCCATGGCTTGATTGGTTTGAGCAAGTAGGCCTTGGGTGCTGAGATGGCTCTATAACCTCCACTTCAGGTGCTAAAAAATGGCTCCATTGGTGAACAATGGAGCAGTGGCCCCAGATGGGCAGAGCATCACTCCCTAGTGGCTTGCTGGGTGGATCTCGGTCGGGGCGCATACGAGAGTCTGTCTCTCTGCCTCCTCTCCTCCCACTAAAAAAAAAGACATAGCTAAAGTGAATCCTACTTCCCTTTGCTTTATGTTGATTAAGTTCCCACTGTAGGATAATGTACCATATTTGTTTAGATAATCTAAAACTCCATACAGATTTAATTTATACTCTTGCCCTGGAAGCAAAGCCATCTCAAAGGAGCCATAAGATCTGTTAGTAATATATTTAATACCCTACGAATTATTTCCCTTTTCCCTAAATTTTACTTTCAGAAAGGTTTTCTGAACTTGGTTAAGTTTCTCCTAATCAGCAATTTTGGAATACAATGGAGAAAAATCGAAGTGCTTTTCTTTCTCAAACTAAGTCTAATACTATTCCTTATGATGATGCAGCCTTGGCCAAAACCAGACAAGAAAAAGGAACAAAACCCCATCAGTAACATCCTATGTGACCTGCCAGGGGAGAGCAAGGAAGGGAGTGGATGCTCATTTCAGCAACTCATTGATCTTTTTTAAATTTCCTACTTCATCAAATAAAAAATGCTCAACCAACTGGACTTCGAATTTAAAATGAGGATGAGGTACTGACAATTTCTGCTAATTTTAAGAAAGAAAGAGTATATTCCTCTTACAGGAACATGTGGCTGCCGTCTGGAGCAGCATGAATTTGAATTTGAATTTAAATTTGAATTTGACTGCTGTATAAAACCAAGAAAAAGGCCTAACTCCTGTAGCCTTTTTGTGCCTCAGTGTCACAGGTCTCAGTGGAGAAGCGTTCATTTTCAAGACCTGACATAATAACCATACCTACTATGGAAAAAAACAATTACTGAGCATCTACTATGTTGTAGGCCCTGTGCCAGGAAAGAAAGAGGACATAAACTTTGTCCTTTGAGATTTTATCATCTATTTGGGGGAGAGAGGATGTTTGCTATGGAAACTATTCATAATAAAAAAAAAATTTTATGGCCCAATATTACCACAATACTTACTCTGTTCTTCAGACATCAAGAGCTAGCTATGTCATATGAAAACCCTTCCAGGTGAATGTGATACAATGATTTTTAAATCTAATTTCCAAATAGCAAAGGGGCAAGGATTGCTAAAAAATAGTATCATTCAACATTGGTCAGTCCCCTGCTATGGGTTCCATGCATTACTGACATTCTTGCTAATCTTCATGTGGATGCTGCAAAAATGGACACTATTATTTTTTATTTTTCAGAGAAAGAAACTGAGGCTGTACATCAGTTAGGGATGGAGTCAGGAATCAAACTGCAAGCACAGTTTCTTTGAGTCTCTGAGCTTTGAAATGGAGATGGGGAAAAAATCTTTAAATTCTTTTTTTTCCCTCTCTCTTGCAACACTTTAAAAAGAGAGACAGGACAAAAGAAGAATGCACGTTCTATATGCACAATCCTTTGCAGACCTCTGACGAACTACCTCAAAAGCGATTCTCGCATCCATCCTGGAGAGATAGGATCGGCAGAGCACAGGGGTAGAATGAAAGCTTTAAACGAACAGTGGCAACCAAAGAACTTTTTTATGCAGAGAAGCCCCAAATCTGGGGCAAAGCCCTCCTGCTCATTTTATCACACAAAAGGTAGGTAGTGCTGCCTGTCAAGGTAATACATTACTACACTCTCTGGAAAAACTACAGTTCTAATTAGATGAGCAAATAAACGCTCATTTCAATTTATTAATATAGCTGTAGGCCTTGTTACAATTTATCTCTTGGTTCTGAAGCCAAGCCATCTTGGGCTAGGAATCATTGTGGTGAAGTAACAGGTTTTAATAATGGATACAGGCAGTGAATTATTCAGGCAGAAGGGAGCAAGCCTTGATGCCTTCCCTCAATTCTTTAATTAACTGTGAGAGGCTGACAAGTGGAGTTGGGGCTGTCTGGAGGCTTTCTAAGTTTATCTCCATCAGAACTGTGAACTTTTCCTTGAGCCATGGATACACTGTGTTCAGGTCCGTCCTTCCCCAGGAGAAAACGGATCACCAGCTCTCCCATTAGCATTCTGTCTTCCCATAATCTGAATTCTATATCTGCTTACATATTATTTTCATGCAACTTCTAGAGCAATGAGCATCTTCCTGAGAAAATCTACACCTCTGGCTAAGATGAACACAAGAAAATCCAAAATATGTCAATCCCTCTTTAAGTTTGGAAATGACCCAATAAACAAAACAAAATCCAGTTCTGGACAATTCAACCCACTTAGCTTAGTTCAAGGCACCATTGATTTTGGTGCCTTAGAAATAAATAAACTGTTAAAAAGAATTTTTAGAGTCTCCATTTGACTTAGTATCAAGCAAACAAAACTAAACTCTTACCAAATGCAGGTTTCATTATGTCTGTGGAACACTGTATGTTATTTATGGAGCCTTACTATGTGTCTGAATGGTTCCTATAAATAAAACTTGCCAGGGCGTGGCACTGAGCAAAAGACAGAACACAGCCAGTTCCGATGAGTTTTCTCCTTTGCCTAACACAGATTTGCTGAGTGGGAAATGCTTCTAGCTAGTAGACTTTGCCCCAGTGTAAATCAATGATTTTTCTCGTGAACACATTTATAACATGCTTAGATAATTGATTGCCCTTATTTAGGCAATCTATTTTGCTATTATTACCTGTTCCTCTGAACGTTTAGAAAATGCACATAAACTGTTACACAGCCATTTATGTATGCTGTGACAAGAGAGCTCCTCTTTCCGTTTTCTCACATCAGAGAGAAAGTAGGACTCTGGGGGAGATCTGAGTTTACTACTTCTTGGTAGAAACTGAATCATGATGTCTATAAATCAAAAGTCATGTTAAAAGCTTGGTGAAGTAAACAATGATGTATATGAATTAGCAGCACAACCATAGTCAATACAAATCAAAGTGGCTTTATGAAGGTATTGATGTTTCCAGCTCTTCTAAGGTTGAATACATTTAAGCGTTTATCCCCCAAGGCATTGTTGGTCTAAATGAATCTATTCACTTTGAAACCAGACCGACCATGGTTGTGGCTGGAGACACAACTAGACACGCTGACCCAAATACAGTCCTTGCCCAAACCAGTGATCCCAGCTGTGGCTGCATGCTCACAGTAAACTGAAATTAAATGAATGATACAGGAGCAAAGATACATACAAAAAAGGGGCCATGTTTGTATTTGGTTTCCTCAGATATTAATTTGTTAAAGTTTGGAGTCTCCTGGAATACAATAAATATGTATTTTCTAAGGATTTGGCCCAGGAGCACTGGTCTGGATGTGATAACCTATTTTTACTGTATCATGAATTAACTTTAACTATACCTTTACATGACTGATTCTGAATCTTCAGGTTGCATCAATATAACCTAGATATTAACTAATTCAGTAGATGCCATATGCATATCTTGCTTGTCTGAAAGGAAAGTTTATTTTTATAGCAAAATGCCATATTCAAAAAATCAGATAATGCAGGCATCCTGTTAGGATTTACTAGATTAGCTAAAGAACACAATTATCGGATTGTAATTAGATAACTACAGAGAAAAAACACAGGATCCAATTTCTACAAAATATTTAGCACCCTTCAACATATTTAAAGTCAAGGTAAGTTGTCTATTTTGGCCTCTCTGTTGTTCAGAAAAGGGTTCTTTGCACAATAAATACACATCGAGATTCCTCTTGCTTTTCTTTGAATTATTAGAACATCTGTTTCCAAAAGGACCCGCCTTAAATGATCTGGCCAAGGGCACTTACACAGAGACCAGCACTTAGAATACTGAGAAATGAAACAAACTGATAAGTGGGTGGAAGTCGTTCATCTTTGAAAGCCCATAAAAAGAGAAGAATTGTAAATTAAAATGTCTACAATAGGTTCAACACCTCTCTCTCAGCCCCTCCTCTCCCTTTGTCATGGAACAGCTTTCAAGTGTGGGAATGTTTCTCTTAAACATGTGTAAATCACACATTTAGTCATGCCTCACGCAGGAGCACCCTACCAAGCGGGGCAGGGGAAGGGAGGCAAAGGATATTAAATACTGGTCCAGCAGTTTGTTAATGAAACCTTTACACAAGCAGTTTATGTGGCTGTACTATAAAAGGGGGGGGCTCTTTCATCACACCCTTTCATTACTTAGCACAGTCTTTAAGAGGATTAATGCGGGGGGGAGCAGAATGTACTTATCAGTTGAGTCTCAGGATTGGTAATGCCGAGTTCTTAATAGATTGCCGCTGGATTTAGGATTACTGCCACACAAATTCTTCCAGGCTTTCAACAGAATAGAAAACAGTTTGTTTTCTCCCCTTCAACCAGAAGAGCTATTGACTTCATGATGAAATGACCTGGGACTCAGTTTATTCATACCACTACTTTCTGCATCTGTTACTTCAAACAGAGAGCTTTATTTTATTTATTTAGACTACTGACGGCCAGTGCCTATCCCATCAATATATGCATTAATTCTACTGTTACTATGATTAAAAAACTGTTAATGGTGCAAGTTTAACAGTAACCAACTGATTAAAAAAAAATTACTGATTGATTTCAGAGAGGCAGAGAAAGAGAGAGAGACATTGACTTGCTCCATTTATCCATGCATTCAATGGTTGATTCCTGCATGTGCCCTGACTGGGAATCAAACCTGCAACCTTGCTGTATCGGGACGATGCTTTAACCCAGTGGTTCCCAACCCCTGGGCCGTGGACCGGTACCGGTCCGCAGAGCAAGAATAAATAACTTACATGATTTCCGTTTTATTTATATTTAAGTCTGAAAGATGTTTTATTTTAAAAAAATGACCATATTCCCTCTGTTACATCAGTCTAAGATTCACTCTTGATGCTTGTCTCGGTCACGTGATACATTTAGCCATCCCACCCTAAAGGCCGGTCTGTGAAAATATTTTCTGACGTTAAACCAGTCTATGGCCCAAAAAAGGTTGGGGACCACTGCTTTAACCAGCCGAGTTACCCAGCCAGAGGGCAACCAATTGATTTTTGTCATATTCATATTGAGCACTGGATCAAGGAAAGGAAGCTACAGAGAGGACAGATCTACTTTTTAGAAGCTATGTGTTCTCTGCTGTGAAGATTGCCTAACAGCTCAGATAAGCAACATATTTCGGAGGATACTGAAGTGAATAAGTGGCCCTTTTATTTTACTGAGGAGTTAGAGGCAGCTTTTGTTGGCTATCTTGTGAAAGAGTCCAGTACTGACAGATCATTCTACTTGAGGTCCTGTGACTTCCCACTATTTTTAGCACAAGGAAGATGTTAGTTGTAACAGTGTACAATGGACTAATCAGCCATAATAGAACTCACACTGTTTTTCACTTCACATTGCACTTATTATGTGCCTTGAATGTAAACAGCTCTTGCTCTGACAAAGATGGCAGTTTGCCATGGTGGGATTCAGCCTTCTCAAAGCTCAGCAAACACTGAATAGAAACAAGCCTGAGGACTCTGAAAAAGCAATTGTTTGGGTATATGTCACTTGCAGCCCTAGACAAAATTATTTTTGTTACTTTCATCCTTTACTCCCTAACTCCTCCCTCAATTAGCAAGTGCTCACATCTGTCAGTTATCTAATGTATGAAAAACGATTTCTATTACATCTCCACCCACATGTGTGGATCCAGAAATCGCATTTTATATAAGCCTTGAATGATGACATCCCTGTACATTTTTTACCCACTGTGAAACATGTGGACCTTAATATAATAATATAAAGCTTAATCATATAAGTAGTTTGAAGTCACATTAAAGCATGATAAAAGATATTCTATTGAAAATTACACCCAACACCAAAATGAAGTTTATCGTTTTGTACCATCTGTATGTACCATTAGCAGATTCAATAATTTGCTCTCAAAACGGATTTTGAGCAATTTACTATAAAGTAAATTGTTGTTGGCTAGCCTTCCCACATTGTGATCATTCTATGATTTTTCCAGCCATGTTAGCTTATTTAAAAGTTTCTGGATTTCTATCACAGTAATGCATGCACAAGATAAAGATAAGCAAACAGTCCAAGAAGGTTTAGAAAGAAAGCGCCCCTTCCCCACAGTGCCCTCTTATTGTCTGGGCCCACTTCCAGCAGCAACTTCAACTTTTTTTTTTTTTTTTTAGCTCATTTAGCTCTTCTGGGAATTACCTTCTGACCTCTAAATAAATAATGGGTGGATAATGGTTTTTCTTGATTCGTTCATTCATTGACTCAACAAATATTTACCGTGAACCTACTATTTGCCAGACACTGCTCCAAGACTGAGCTAAAACAGTACACAAAACAGAGCCCCTGCCCTCACGCCACTTACATTCTCTAGGTGCAGCGATGAGGGGACACGAGTGAGAAACAGTATCGTATCAATGAGCCTTTTCTACGGGATATTAACAAGTGAAAGCTGCTCCTGAATAAAGGAAATGGAAAGGTGAGCCAGAGGAGTACTGATGATGGGAAGGTGGCTTGTGGCTTAAAATAGGGTGGTTTAAAAAGAGGGGAAAAAAGCCTGACCAGGCGGTGGCGCAGTGGATAGAGCGTCGGACTGGGATGCTGAGGACCCAGGTTCGAGACCCCGAGGTTGCAAGCTTGAACGCGGGCTCATCTGGTTTGAGCAAAAGCCCACCAGCTTGAACCCAAGGTCGCTGGCTCCAGCAAGGGGTTACTCAGTCTGCTGAAGGCCCGCAGTCAAGGCACATATGAGAAAGCAATCAATAAACAACTAAGGTGTTGCAACGTGCAATGAAAAACTGATGATTGATGCTTCTCATCTCTCTCTGTTCCTGTCTGTCTGTCCCTGTCTATCCCTCTCTCTGACTCACTCTCTGTCTCTGTAAAAAATAAATAAATAAAAATTTTTTTAAAAAAAAGAGGGAAAAAATATTCCTGGACTCACTGGTACTGCTGTGCCTCATCTCCTGCAACCCAAAAGAAGAGCTTGCAGAATCTGCAGACTTTTCAGAATCTCTAAGAGGATGATGTCACCGCTTCTCGGCCTTTTGGCTAAGATCAAGTCTAAAGAGGATGCTGCCCGTCAGGATGCTGTGATGTGACCAAGCCCCTGAGCACAGAAGGTAAGGAACCTGCATGCCCACGAGTCAGTGTTGTGCTGCTCCACGCATCCTGCAGCGATGCTGGCATGCTGCTCTGAAGAAAGGTGTTCGAAGAAAAATAAGGAAGAGGTCTCAGAATATGCTAAACTTTTGGTCAAAGGGATGAAGTTGACCAAAGAAAGCAGCAAGATCAGGCTGCCAAGAGATGGCACAGTCCTCTCTGAGGGCTTCTACCTGCAGTCTGAGTCCAGTCACAGAGAAGATTTTCTAAGAATGGCAAGTAAATAGTATCAGACTTCAAAAAAAATATATGTATCCTAAGAAAATAATGAGAAGTGTGGACAAGGATTTATATATAAAGATATTCATCTTGATGTTATTTGTTATACCAAAAACCAAGAAGCAACCAGAGTGTCCAAACTTAGTGAAAGCAGGTACTCCTTATCCATAGATTTGCTTTCTATGGTGTCAGTTACCTGTGGTCAAATGTGGCTCAAAAATATTAAGTGGACCAGGTGGTGGCGCAGTGGATAGAGCATCGGACTGGGATGTGGAGGACACATCTCGAGGTTTGAGACCTTGAGGTCGCCCGCTTGAGTGCGGGCTAATCTGGTTTGAGCAAAGCTTACCAGGTTGGACCCAAGGTCGCTGGCTTGAGCAAGGGGTCACTTTGGTCTGCTGTAGCCCCACAGTCAAGGCACATATGAGAAAGCAATCAATGAACAACTAAGGTGTTGTAACAGAAAGCTAATGATTGATGTTTCTCCTCTCTCTCTGTTCCTGTCTGTCTGTCCCTATCTATCCCTCTCTCTGACTCTCTCTCTATCTCTGTAAAAAAGGAAAAAAAATTAAGTGGAAGATGCCAGAAATAAACAATGTATAAATTTTAAATGGCACACCTGTGGGGTATCGTGACGAACTCTCACGTTGCCTCCTTCTGCCCATCTGGGAATGAATCAGCCCTTTGCCTGGCATCTCCATGTTGCACACCCTACCTGCCCACCAGTCACTTAGTAGCTGTCTTGGTGATCAGATCTACTATCACAATGTTTGTGGTCAAGAACTTATATTACTTAATGATGGACCCAAAGCTCAAGAGTGATAATGCTGGCAGGTTGGCCACTTTACTGGCCTTAAAGTACATCCTTTACGTGGAAAGGTGAGTGTGATACAAAAAGTGAGTGACCATATTCATATAACTTCTATTCAGTATATTATTATAATTATTCTATTTTACTAGTTAATGTTGTTAATCTATCATTGTGCCAAATTTATAAATTAACTTTATCCCATTAGGTACATAGGAAAAAAACAGTACATATAGGGTTTGGGACTATCCACAATTTCAGGTATTCACTGGGACCTTGGAATGTAACCCTGCCCCTGCCTTGTGAATAATGGGGGACTACTATATATACACTACATTGTAGCTATATGACAGATGGTATACAGCCATTGAAACAAAACTATGTGATAAGCCTTTGATGTCAAGAGATAATGCTTATGTTAAATGAAAATAAAACAATTGCATATGTTGTACTATCTTAAATATGTAAAAATCCATAAAAATGTGTAGTAGAAAATTTGTTAAAAATACAAATTTATATGATTATCTGGGGTTGGGTGATTTTATTTTCTTCTTTTCACTTTCAGATTTTACGGCATGAACATTCTTAGAGTCATCTCAAGTGACAAGTGCTCAAAGCCATCTCCGTGTGCTTCTCTCCATGTGCCCACTGCAAGTTCTCAGAGCATGCCTCCTTCTCAGCACTTGTTGCATGGCGCTCAAGTTTGTCTGTATCTGCGAGGCGATTCTGACACCATCTAGAGTTCATCAGATAGCACAGGTTGAGGGCACAGTGCTCCACAGGCTTTCCTCACTTCAGACCCAGGTACAAGCGCCAGGGTTCCCAGGCCATTGGCACTGCCACCATCTGCCTACAAGTCTGGGGCTTCTCCCTGCCTCCTTAGGTTCTATAACTTGCTGGAACTCCTCAATGAATTTGAATATTTAAGATGATTTTATTATTACAAATACAAATTGGGACCAGACGAATGAAGAGACACACCGGGTGAGGTCTGAGAGGGTCCTAAAGAAAAATGTTCGCTGTCCTCAGGCTGTGTCACCCTCTTGGCACGTTGACGTGCATCACTAACTTGGAAGCCCACTTGAGCCCACTTGAGCTTTGAACGTCCAGAGTTTTTATTGGGGCTTCATTATATAGGGTTGATCAATTAAACTCAGTCTTGAACCCTGTCCCTCTCTTTCTCAGAGGTTAGAAAGTTGGGCTTCTAACTCATGATTCAAAGCCTAAACCTTCTAGTCACATTGTTGGTCTTCCCAGCATGGCAGCCCTCATTCTGAAACTGCCTAGGGGTCACCAGGAATCACCTCATTGGTATAAAATCACCATGAATAACAAAGACATTCCCTTCTGAAGTGAAATCCCAAGGATTTAGAGGCTTCCTCCCAGGAATCAGGTATAAAAGTCAGCCAAATTCTTTATTATACAATAGTATCTAGATTCTAACCCATTGGCCACAGTCTCTAAGATGGAGGAGCCCTGCCTGGCCTGCCAATTCCTAGGACTGGCCAGAGCAGATATTTTTATCTTAGTAAATCTAGCAGCTTAGGAAATTTGCCCAAAGTGCATTAGTGAGTTAGAGCAGCCTCTCATTGTCTGTGAATTTCAACTTGACACTTTTTTTTTGTTAATTTGCTTTTCAATGACAGTCACTTTTCCAGGAATTAGTAATGCATTGACATTTGGGGGCTTTTATAATTTAATCCATCACGGAGAACAGTAACACAATAGCAACAATCATAACAGTATTTTCTTTCATCAGTTTTTTTTTTTTTGGCTTTGGTGATATCTTTTTATAGAAACACATTTACTAATTTGAATTAAGCAAGAAATTAATAGAAAATTAGCTTTGTGTAAGGAAAGAAATAGAGGCGCAGGACTGGCAATTTCCTGGCTGTGTTTATGAGTATCTGTCAATACTAAGTAGATTAGAGAAGTAAGTGCTGGCGTTTTCATTTTTGTTCTCAATCTGAGGATGGCCTGCAGATTGGATTTTAAAACATCAATATGGTATTTGGTAAATCTGACAAATTAGTTGATTATATTTATGTTTACTCTTTTCTTCCAAAAGCTATTTGCTTCTGGTAGATGATATAGTCAATGCTAAGGATTGAATATTTAACCTAGTTCTTCAAATCTTTGATAATTTCTATTCCACGATTTATTAGATTAAGACTGGAACTACTGCCTAGAGAGCTCAAACATTTTCTTGAAACAAAAAAATTTTTTTTAATGTATTTATGTGTATATATCCCAATTTTCAATGTTTTATCCAAAGACAAGAGTGAAAGTTCCCGACTGTCATGATTCACTGGGTTTTACTTCCGGACACACAGAAATGTCTCCCTGGTAGATTTAGGGCAGCTTCTCTGGGCCTTTGCCTCACCTTCTCCACGTCCTTCACTGGGCTGAGCACTTCTTCTCTTACTCTCCGAGCAGGCGTGATCCCTGGCTTGCAGAAGCCAGAATGTTTTGTAATTGGGACGAATAGAGAGCTTCTGTGTTTATTTCATCGGTGTGGTCTCTTGTTCTTGCCTGCGGCACAGGGTTTCCTGTAACTACGTTCACATTAATTACTAGGTATCATCAGATACCGAGTCCACATTTCAAATTTCTTGTTAAATCTAAGTTTATTTTATTTAAAACTGAGGAAGAATGATCATGTTTGTATGTAACAGGATGTCATAGGATTGAGCAGAGATATCTGCAGGAGTGAGGTCAGTACCCAAGTCCTGTGCCATGCTCAGCACCAATGGAACTGTCACCTGTCTTCTGTGTGAACGGTGCCCTGCGGGTGTGCATCCAGTTAAGGGGAAGGGACTGAGGAAATTAGCGGCCTACCAAAGTGCTCTGAAGATTATTTTAAACTGAAAACATCTGAACAGACAGCAGCCACAAAAGAAACATGATCTAAACAAGCAGAACCTCCTGAAAATACAGCTGCCATTGACTCCCCTCTGAGGGAATTTCCTGTTTAAATGAAAACTGACCCTGAGCGCCAGGAAGTATTCAGCAGCTATACTACTCATCCACCAACATGGGGAAATATCCAGCCAGGAAGGAGCTAGACTGCCCGTTTCCATTACTGTCAAGAAGTCCAACAGCAGATCTCATACCTTCCTATTGAAACCCTAATCTGGCCTCTGTTGTTACATTAACCTAAGCCAGTGATGGGCAATCTTTTGAGCTTGGTGTGTCAAAATTTGCCAAAAAACTGAGCATAACTCGGGTGGTGTGTCACTCTGAGAAAAAAACCCATAATTTCATGATATTTATAGTTTAAATAACAAAAATGTATAATTGTAATATATAACTGTATTTAATAAACCAAAAACTAATTATTTAACTTACCTGCTTAGTGACTTCTTTGTTCATCTGTCAGTCGGTTTCTTTTATTGGTCTTGATATTATTTAACTTGTGTGGGGTGCCGTGAACTAAGATAAGTGAGGAGGAGGGGGAATTCTTTAACCTGCCTATTAGTGACTTTTTTGTTGCTGAATTTCATTAACTAAATCTTCAACTGAAGGTTGGTATTTTGTACACTTCAAGCCCAAGCAAGCGCTACTAACTTCATCTGTCAATCTGTTTCTTTTGTTGGTTTTGATATTATTTAAGGCTGAGAATAAGGTCTCACAAAAGTACATAGAGGGAAAAATTGTGAGTAAAGCATTGCTATATTTTTCAGGGTGCTAAAAGTGTCTGGTAATCGGTTCCAGGCACTCCAAATTTCCTGTTCATAGTGGCATTCCTCTTGATTCTCCAAGCGGCACCTTTCCAGATTCTCAAGCTTTGACCTCAAATCGACAAACACCTGGGCCCAGATGCTGTCTTGAAATTCTGCAAGTTGCATCTTATGTAAATTAAGATGGCTGCCGCTATTTCTAATGGCGGGAAACGGCACCCATAGCACAGGCCCTCTCCTCTCCCAGCCTCCCCCTCACTTATCTCAGTAACAATGGTCAATTAGAAATCCATGTCACCCCAGAACAGTAGATTGGATGATGGTTGCATGGTTGCTGTGGTTATGTGGTTGCTGGTAATGGCGATCACAGGGACCCAGAGATGCATCTCCCATGGCATTCCGCTGCTCCCTGCTCCACCGGCTGGAAGTGAGGTCAAAGATCCCCTGACGGCCTAACCGGAAGTCCCAGAACTAGATGCTCTGTGCTGGAGTTCTGTTGTTTTGGCCTACAGACCTCCAGCACACAGTGTCTACACCAGGGGTCCCCAAACTTTTTACACAGGGGGCCAGTTCACTGTCCCTCAGACCGTTGGAGGGCTGGACTATAAAAAAAAACTAAAAAACTAAGAACAAATCCCTCTGTACACTGCACATATCTTATTTTAAAGTAAAAAAACAAAACGGGAACAAATACAATATTTAAAATAAAAAAACAAGTAAATTTAAATCAACAAACTGACCAGTATTTGGCTAATGAGATGGTCAATGTCCGGTTCCATATTTCTCACTGCTAGCTCTAACAAGTCATATGACGCACTTCTGGAGCCATGACGCGTGCGTCCTAGGTCACCGGAAGTAGTACTGTACGTGAGCAATGCCAATGAAAGAGGTGCCCCTTCTGGAAGTGTGGCGGGGGCCAGATAAATGGCTTCAGGGGGCCACATGGGGCCCACGGGCCGTAGTTTGGGGACCCCTGGTCTACACACTACAGCAAATGTTTTATCCTCAGCTACTGCACCTGGCCTTGTAGGAGCCGAGGATGAAACGTCCTTCTCGGCATGCGGCTCCATACTTCTCTGATATGCGGCTGCGTGCGGTCTCGTGTCACCAAAAATGGCTATGCGTGTCAGTGCTGACACGCATGTCATAGGTTCGCCATCACGGACCTAAGCCTTCCACTCTATAGCTCTTCAGTGAGTTATCCATCACTAAGCAACTCCCATGTACTTGTGTAAAATTTATCTTGTCTCTTCTCCAGTTACTGTATTATCAGTTACTTTTCAGGCTTCTTACTATTTGGACCTAAGTTGGTAGAGGAAAACCTTTATCTCTTAATAGGACACTGACTACATGTGGAAAGTTGGCTTTATTTAGAAGCATGTACGCTTTATCCATAATAACAGGAGGGAAGATGGAGGGATTTGCATATATTCAACCTTCTCTCATTCTCAGACTTACTGGAAGTGTCATCTACTCACAGCAACTCATCCTCATTCTCATTCATTATTCTACTTAGTCCACTATGGCTTCTAGGCTCAACACATTTATTCAGTCATTTGTTCATTGAATGTTTCTTTAATCCCACTATATGGTCTTGGCCAGGGGTCGAGAACCTTTCTGGCTGAGAGAGAGCCATGAACGCCACATATTTAAAAATGTAATTCCGTGAGAGCCATACAACGACCCGCGTACGTTACACATTATCCAATAAAAATTTGGTGTTGTCCTGGAGGACAGCTGTGATTGGCTCCAGCCACCCGCAACCATGAACATGAGTGGTAGGAAATGAATGGATTGTAATACATGAGAATGTTTTATATTTTTAATGTTATTATTTTTTTTATTAAAGATTTGTCTGCGAGCCAGATGCAGCCATCAAAAGAGCCACATTTGGCTCGCAAGCCATAGGTTCCTGACCCTTGGCCTAGGCCCTGGGGATATAACATTGAGCAAAATGCAAAAATCCTTGCCTCCACGGAGCTAGCTCTCTAGTGAGGGAAAACAGATGTCAAACAAATACACTGCACAGTGATAAGCATGATGGACAAAAAAACCAAATACTGAGAAAGCAGGAAAAGGAGTCAGGGAGTGTTGTCTATCTCACTGAGAAAACATTTGAATAAAGATACGAGGAGGTAAGAGGCAAACCTTATTTATATAGTGGGAAGTCTGGTGTAGGAAGTGGAAACAGAGTAGAGGGAATATGACTGGTATCTTCGAGAAACAGCAGAGATGAGTGGAGAGTGAGTAAGGGAAAGAGTCATAGTAGGAGATAAAACCAAGGAGGTTATATGAGGCCATGTTGTGTGAGAGCACATATCATTGCAAACGTTTTGGCTTTACTCAGGGAGAAATGCGAACCAGCTGGAGAAACCTGAGCCATAAGTTAACCATAGTTATCACATGGTCTAGCAATGACACTCCTAGGTACATACCTAAGAGAAATAAAAATATATCTTCAAAAAAACCCATAAGAATTTATAGCATCATTATTCATAAAAGCGAGGAGGTAGAAACAACCCAAATGTCCATCAACTCATGAATGAGTAAATAAGTTGTAGTATATCCATACAATGGAATCGTTTGTTCCTGCATCTTTTTCTTATTTTACTGTGTACTCTCACTAAGAGATCTCATGAATGCCCCTAATTTCAACTCTCTCCTATAAATGAACTCACAAGTGGATTTCAGATCTTTTATGTAACCACTAAATGTATACTGCTCACAAAAATTAGGGGATATTTCAAAATGCACTTTCAAGATCAGGGAATGTGCAGATACTCCAATACTTTCAGCCTTTTGTATAGTGCATTTGCATCAATGAAATAAAAGTTGGTTTTGCATCTCATTTGCATAATTGAACAACTTTCTTTGACTTGTCGTTTGCTTTTCTGATGTTCTTGTTTAATAAAAAAAAATCCAATGCTTCTTTTTCTACTGCTTCATATTCATTTTGAAATATCCCCTAATATTTTTATATCAAAAGCACCTCAAATTCAACCTGTATAACATTGAACTTATGATCTCTTATTCCATTTCCCCAAACCTGCTCCTCTTTCAACATCCCTTACTTCAATGAATAATTTATTTATGCACACCACAAGACAGAAGCCATTCTTGGTAAGTCCCTCCCCACATATCTAATCCATCACCAAAATCTGAGGATTTTATCTCCTAAAATGTCCTCTAATTTCTCTACTCCTCTATATTTTTATTGGTGAGCAATAAAAATACATTTCCATTGGGTCTCCTAGAATTGGATTGGTTTTTGATGTGTAAAATATAAACGTACAGTAATATGTGCTACAATATTCAGCGGACAGAGTTTCTAGAAGAAGCCACTCTGCCCCTAGCATTGGGTAAGACTATCACTGGGCTAAATAATTATGAGGATAAAATAGATGTAAATGAAAGATTTTTTTAAAGGCTATCTGCACTATTTACTTTGGAGATGTCTCAGCCTGAATGGGGCTGTCCACGGCTAGAAATGATGAGAAATACAAAAGATCAGCACATGGATTCTTGGGCTACGTATGAATTGCTGATAGAAGACAAATGATGCTGCTTGAAATTGTGACTTGAAAAGCAAGTAAACGATGAATCATTCCCATGCATTAGCCTGTAATCAGGACAATGGAGAACTGATATGTGAATAACTGTCATTTACTCTGGCTATGCATGTAGCTGAAATGTTGTCACATAAACACAGTTCATGTTATCTGGAACAGTGGACACTTCTGTTTATACTTTAATTCTTTTAAAAAACGTATGTTTAGAAAAAAAGATCCAACATTAGCTGGAACAAGGACAGCAGAACATTGTGCTTCTCTGTAAAGACACCATATTAACAATGACAGGACAGGACTAAACGTGTAGTTTTATGGAGGACTTTAAAAATGTACAAAATACATTCTCCATATTTTAAAAATATTTAAAGCCATCTTGTGAGTTAAGTATTGCCACTGTCCCACATTCACAAACTGGGGACATATTCTTGGTGAGAGGAAAGGATTTGCATGTGGATATATCCAGGTTCTATGTGGTAGGAGCCAGGACACAAACCCAGGTCTTCACCTTCAAACTTTAAACTCTGTATGTTCACAATTCAAATGTTGAGCTTGGCACAAATAAGTAAGGTTTATTATATAATGATAATAATGCTATTACAAAATAATAACTAGTAAATATATTGACTGGTCTCTATTCAAATGTAAGCTTTATAAGAAGAGATACAGGCAGACCTTGTTTCATTGCACTTCACTTTACTGGACTTCACAGATGTTGCATTTTTTACAAATTGAAGGCAAGAGTCTCGCCAGCAAAAAAGATTATGGTACTCGCTTTATTGTGATGGTCTGGAACCAAATCTTAAATATCTCCAAGGTCTGCCTGCATTTTGTTTTGTTCACTGCCGTATTCCCAGTGCCTGCAACAATGCCGGGTAAGAAATGGCCCTCAATGAAAATTTCTTTATAAATTAGAGAATAATACATCACATTGTTCAAAGACATTTCACAAATATTATTTCACTGATTGTCATAGCAATTTCCAAGTTGTCTGGCTCTGACTCCAATATTATTACTCCCTATTCTGTGCAAGTAAAAACTAAGAGACTACTTTAAAACAATCAGTGCTGAAAGATTAAAAATAAGATATGTCAGTTCATCAAAACAAGTCCCATAATAGAATTCCAGCTCACCTTACCTCAAGGATGATAAGAATTGACTTGAATAGACTGGCTTCTCTCTGGATGAAAGGTGTGGAAAGGCAGGTATAGAAATTCACCATTGAGGAACAGTCATTTGTCAAGATTAAAAAGTAAA
This sequence comes from Saccopteryx bilineata, assembly GCF_036850765.1. Taxonomy (NCBI): domain Eukaryota; kingdom Metazoa; phylum Chordata; class Mammalia; order Chiroptera; family Emballonuridae; genus Saccopteryx; species Saccopteryx bilineata. The sequence goes on from NC_089493.1 coordinate 257,124,470, forward strand.
AAATAATTCTACATTAACATTTAGAAATGTGGGAGAAGGTTAGCTTCCCTCCATAAGGGAAGACAGTATTCATGAAGTTGTCTTCTGTTAGAGCTATTAAAATGTTTTTTCTTTAATATTATCCTAATGTTTTACATTGATTATGGAGAATCAAAAAGTGATTAATGAGTTAAAAATGAGCAAGTATTCTGTTTGGTGATAGGAAGGTAACAAGGCCCTGGACTCCGGGGAGCCTCTGAAAGGCCCAATGTTTTTGAGTGTAGAAGACACTGAATAGGTAGGATATAGCACTGCTTTACTCTCATTGACAGGGACCTGGGGGAAGAGGTTCTGCTGTCCAACCAGGTTTGAAAACCACTTCTATTTATAATGCCATCAACTTTATATTATTTAGGATGGTCTTAACTGATTTCTTACTCTCCATCCTAAAGCAATATCCAATCAAAGGTGTGGTAAGATGTGAAATTCGAGAGATTAGCACAGGGATTCTTCATCTACATATGAGTCACTGATAGAAGACAAATGCTGCTTGAAACGAGATGCTGCTTGAACCAAAAAGGTATGGTAAGGTATTTTCGATGGAAAGGTTTCTTATCTGGCTATTTCAGCCAACTGGAGCTCAGAGAAGGGCTAGGGAGGCAGAGAAAAGAAGGCTCACAGGTCGCACAGGCCTCACGAATACCACCCTCTACACCAGGGGTCCCCAAATTACGGCCACATGCGGCCCCCTGAGGCCATTTATCTGCCCCCCGCTGCACTTCCAGAAGGGGCACCTCTTTCATTGGTGGTCAATGAAAGGAGCACATTGACCATCTCATTAGCCAAAAGCAGGCCCGTAGTTCCCATTGAAATACTGGTCAGTTTCTTGATTTAAATTTACTTGTTTTTTATTTTAAATATTGTATTTGTTCCCGTTTTGTTTTTTTACTTTAAAATAAGATATGTGCAGTGTGCATAGGGATTTGTTCATAGTTTTTTTTTATAGTCCGGCCCTCCAACGGTCTGAGGGACAGTGAACTGGCCGCCTGTGTAAAAAGTTTGGGGACCCCTGCTCTACACCGTTGGTTAGGCTGTTTACTCACGGCCAAGTCCTCAGTCTTCTTCGGGTCCTGCTACCTGAGATGCTAACTGCCTCAGCTTCCTGGGTTCCAGGTTGTAACAGCAGTACAGGCAACACCCAGGGACAGAAGGGAGGCACCAGGAGGGTCACGGTGCTATGAGAAGTTCAACTAGAAGCCAAATGGAACTGGGAGAGATAAGTGGAAATGACAGAGCTCCTCCTCACAACCCCTCCCTTCACGTTCACATAGGAGGCCCCTGGGCATCACTGCGAACTCTTAGGCTTGATAGATTTATAAACCTCAGCTGAGTCACAGGCCCTGCAGACAAGCCGCATCAGGGATGTTTGTAACAGTGGCATAAACAGTTTAAAAATATTGAAAACATTCTTGTGAATTAAGTATTATCATTATCCCACATCTACAACGGAGAGTATTTCTGTTCAAAAGATTAAATTATGTTTAATTTTGCTCTTTTAAGAAAACAGACCCACGTGATACAATCTTAAAGAAATACTTGAAAAATCTTGGTAGGTTAAAGACAAAAGCTTCAGTTATCTCGAAAAATTCTACTATTTGGAACAATAAATCCCTAAGTGATGTCCGACAAAGGAGGTGTTACTTTACTTAGATGTAACCATATGTTTAATTACTGGAAGACACATTTGTGGAAAAATCAATAAAATATTCATATATAGTTAATTTCACCAAGCATACATAGATAGTAGTATTGTGGATTTTTAAAATCATTTCCTTGAAATCTAAGTTATTTTAAATAAATGCTTTTAAAACTAGTTTACGGAAAGTAAGCCTGTTCTTTAAGTTCAGCATTTTGTAAAAAATTTTATTTAAAAATACATCCCTACCAAAACAGGAAATGGTTTTGTCTGTTATTTTGAAGAGGAATATATTGAAAATATGGCAGTGCTTTTAAAAACTAAACAAACATCGCTCGGCTTTTTAATCACCTATTATATTAAAGTGCTTTATTGCAATTGACATTACTTGGGATCTTTTTCTATTTTTTAAACACTTTACTCATTTTAATTTTTTTTTTTTTTTTTTTTTTTTTTTTTTTTTTTTTAGTGAGAGGAGGGGAGGCAGAGACACACTGCATGCACCCTGACAGGGATCTCCCAGCAAGCCCACTAGGGGGCGATTCTCTGCCCACCTAGGGCCCTTGCTCTATTGCAACTGGAGCCACTCTAGCGCCTGAAGCAGAGGCCATGGAGCCATCCTCAGTGCCTGGGGCCAACTTGCTCTAATTCAGCCAAGGCTGCAAGAGGGGAGGAGAAGAGAGAGAGGTAGAGAGAGAAGTGAGAGGGGCAGGGGTGGAGAAGTAGATGGGCACTTCTCCTGTGTGCCCTGACCAGGAATCAAACTGGGCTGACTTCCACATGCTGGGCTGATGCTCTACCACTGAGCCAACCAGCCAGGGTCATATTTATTCATTTTAGAAAGAAGAGAGAAAAAGAAAGAGAAGAGGGGAGGAGCAGGAAGCATCAACTCCCATATGTGCCTTGACCAAGCAGGCCCAGGGTTTTGAACCAACGACCTCAGCATTCCAGGTTGATGCTTTATTCACTGCACTACCACAGGTCAGGCACTTGGGATCTTAATTCACCTAAAATTTATGATCTCAATTCACGGGAGAAATTCATACAAAACATGAGTGAATAGAACTGATCAGGTGTACAAGATACACTCACCCCTTGTGAAACCACCCAATATCCATAGCAAGTAAGATGTCAGCCCAGAAATACAACAACTATTAAGAAACAAAATTAGAAAAATGTTCTTTTGGAGAAATATTTTCTTTGCCCCTTTTCTTTTTTTATATCTCCTATTTCATGTGAAAATGAAATCAAATGAGGTATTTGTGAAAAACTAAGGCTTTTCTGCACTCTTCACGTGTAGGATCTAAATCAGAACACATGAAAGGGGTGGGTGTGCTATGATATAATGCAATTGGAAAGGGAATTACTTTTTCCCCCGCTTTATGATGGTGGATTCCATGAGAGACTGTGCCGGCAAGAACAAGTTCCTCTAAGTGACATTTCATTCCTTAGCAGCTAGATAGATTAATGCTTGCTTTTTGCAGCTCATGTATTACTAGCCTTAGTACTCCAGAAATGAAAAATCATGCACTCAATTTATTCTTTATTGCATAAATGTTATACAAAGAGAATGGAAATTTGCATTTGGATCTCCATTCCTGTTAAAAAAAAAATTGTGGTCTTGATAACAGGCTAAGAAATACAGTGGTGCCACTGTCCTTTCATATTTAGCCTCTATAAAATAGCTTAATGGATTTTATGTATAAGGTGAGGAGGAATGAAAGTGGACTTATGTTAAATTGTGTGGCCTCTAAATAGATTACAAAAATTTTATCACCTGTGCATGGCAGGAATAAAGAGACTCACCTGTAAATCTTAATTGCCAAATCACAGGGAACCAGAGACATCTCCAAATTATTAGCAACACAACTCAACCAAAAGGCAATTGAGCTACAACACTCAAAAGAAAGGCCAGTGGAGAGATTCCTGAACAAAATGCTCGAAAGTCAGTCTGAAAGTCACATCTGATTTCCTTTCTTCCAGAGAAGGGAAAGCAATTTTCAGCCAAGCAGTTCCGAGGAGCAAGCTTGAATTTTCACTTGTGGCACCCACAATATTCTGCCTTTTAAAATGTCCCTGTCTCATACAGTTCAGTACTTTAGTGACATTTAAGCTTTTGTTCTTCAGATGTGTATCTATATTTGCCTTAAATAGGGCTCTGTTTCCCCCAAGTAATCTTCAGTGCTTTGTAGAAACATTGTTTGAAAAAACTTAAGTAGGCCCTGGCCGGTTGGCTCAGTGGTAGAGCGTCGGCCTGGCGTGCGGAAGTCCTGGGTTCGATTCCTGGCCAGGGCACACAGGTGAAGTGCCCATCTGCTTCTCCATCCCTCCTCCTCTCCTTCCTCTCTGTCTCTCTCTTCCCCTCCCGCAGCCGAGGCTCCATTGAAGCAAAATGGCCTAGGCGCTGGGGATGGCTCCATGGCCTCTGCCTCAGGCGCTAGAGTGGCTCTGGTCGCAACAGAGTGACGCCCCAGATGGGCAGAGCATCAGCCCCTGGTGGGTGTGCCGGGTGGTTCCCGGTCAGGCGCATGCGGGAGTCTGTCTGACTGCCTCCCTGTTTCTGGCTTCAGAAGAATACAAAAAAAGAAAAAGAAAAAAAAAAGAAAAAAGAAAAACCTTAAGTAGAATTAAAATAATTATGGCTAATAGGTTTGTATACTTAGGCCAGATTATAAAAATCATGCTGTTATAAATATATTTAGAGGGTGAAATAAATTCAGGGAAAGCACAAATGTTCTCAACTTATGGAACCAGCATGGCTGTCTCGAATGATGAGTCATTTCATTAGAGTATTTGATCAAATCAAGGTTTTATACTTAGATTGATTTGAGGGTAATAATTTTACACATGTGCCTAAAATTCCTTACCTCTCATGCAAAACTTTGGAAAACAGCGTCTCTATTGTCCCCAGGATCTTCAGAGGACACCTGCAACCCCTTTTCTCTGCAGAAATGTCCCGGCCTGTAGCGTGTCCCCACATTCCTCTGAACACCAGAGGTTCAATGAGGGCCATGTTCAACATATAAGACAAGTCCTAAAAGCATCTTTCAAAGTTTAAAGTTCAAATTTCTGTCTTCAGTAGCCCTGTGGGCTGCTTCTCGAAACTTGCTGAGTTAAACTGAATCTAACACTCGGAGGAAAGACTTGCTTATGGCCCTCGGAAAGAGAAAGGAAAACACTTGAGGGTTTAATTTAAAGTCATTATGGCATTGGACTGCTGCCAATGGAAAATTTTCAGAAAGCCCATCTTTTTGCAAGAAAGTAAACTCCCAAAGAGTTTCAAGAGGAAAACCATTTTCTTGGAAAAAAACCACTAAAAACCAAGTAATAGTTTTAAGCAGTCACCCCCACCTTCCCTGTCCCATGGGTAAAATCTTTGTATTTTCCAGAACTTTTCCTAAAACAAAATGTAGAGGAATGATACAATACAAAGAAATTCAATAAAACTAAAAAGTGAGTCTTTTGCTTTGAGAAGTCATGGCCATTTGCATAGTTCCGTGGGCCTCAGACGTGAAGAAAATCACAACAGAGCAGCCCAAGTTGGAGGGAAATGAAAGTAGTATGTGTTTCCTTTCTGTTCTGTTTCTGTTGACTTCCCCAGAATTTAGGTAGTCAGACGGAGAAACTGAACAGGCTTCTCATAAATACATGTGTTCGTATTTTCTGCATCAGCGAGGGGGGGGGCGGGCAGTGAAATGAAGTTGGGACGTGTAGAATTACTGTGTTGGTCAAAGGAGTGAGGGAAAGCTTAAAATGAATTTAGAAACTATTTGTTTAAAACAAGCAAAACAGTAAAAGCCTCTCTTGCATATCTGGAATATAAAGTTGCCCAAAGACCAAATAACTTCTGAGAACTCTACCTAAATGTATTAGTAGAAAGAATTTTAATGTTTAGAGACCAATGGACAGAGAGGGTCAGTCTGGTGGATGCAGTGGATTCATTATCATTGTTTTTGTTATTTGTGATTGTGTTGCTCCTTTTGCTTTTGAATGCCTTTAGGCAGGTTATGCATTTCTCAGTTGACTGACCCCCATTGTCTTATACAGAGGTACCTTCAGATACAAACAGACCAACATACAAATTTTTTTTAAGATGCGAGCTGCGACTCGGTCTGTATTTTTGTTCGAGATCCGAGCGAACTTCCGAGATACGAGTCGTGATTCGGGAAGCTGCCGCTAGTTGGCGCGTTGGCACACGGGTCCAGTATCAGCAGTTTGATCTATGAGATGACTGACTTACGAGCTGGGTTACAGAACGAATTAAATTCGTATCTCAAGGTACCACTGTATGTAATTTTTTTTCATCTATTAGTCCTCATAAGCCTTTAAGTTAGTAATTTTAGAAGAAGCCTGTTGTTGATAGATAATACTAATAAAAGTCATCTTTTTTGTAAGTGCCTACAATATGTCAGGCACTTAATATTCACCATTATTCTTTACAACAGTTGCAAAAGATAGATATTATTTTTCCACTTTAGAAGACTGGGAGCCTAATAAATGGTAATGCTGAAATTTGAATATAGGTAAGTCAGGTTCCTATTTTTCCTCTCCTTTCCATTAAACCTCAACTTTGCTGTGACTCATAAATAATATTAAGCACAAGGTTTGAGTATATGCCCCATCAAATAGTACCGAGGATGAGCGACAACTCTACCCTGTTAAGTTCAAATGTGAAATAATGCCGGAACCTTGGACCTTAGCTACGATTCACAACAGAGAGAGTGATGCATTTGTTCTGCATACGAACACAATCAGTCACTAGAAAGAAAAGATTTTTGTCTTTGTCTTTTTTGGTAATACTACCCCAGGGCCTAACGTGGTCAACTGTTGTCAAAATTCATTCGGCGGTCTTGTCAAAGAGAGCTCAATCATTTAGTCTAACAAAATATTTTTTAAGAGGGTGCATATCTGATTTGGATCCAGGGACAAATGGCCCGCCAAAGGCTTCCTGGCAGGTTGATGACGGGATACATCAGCTGGCTATATAAAGACCTAATAGGACTATACCATGGAGTACATTTAGAAAGCTCACATACATTCTCAAGTATCATAATATATAGCAAATTTCATTGCTTTGACTCAATGATATTAAGAATATGTGATACATCAGTCTTTCTGCTCTGCAATTTAGTGATGGTCCAAGGTTGTTGCGTTCTTTTCAAATATAGAAAACTTAGCTCGCAATGTAAGTCATTTATCTTGGGCTCAGTTTGAAATGTCAGATATTCAATCATATTGTAATACATAATAGCTTATAATTTAACCAGGGAGGAAGTTACAATCACACATCATTTATCTAGACTCACTTAGATGAAAGATGCTTAAGTATGTTTTCTGGAATACCATAAGAGTACAGGGGTCCTCAGGTTACGACACAGTTCCATTCCTACAACAGCGTGATGTATCCTGAATTTTGGTGTAAGTTGAAATACGCCCTAGCCTAACGCAAATGGAACACTTGTGCTTTTAACAGTCCAAAATGGTGTAGGTAAGCTTACTGGGGGATGCCAACTCCCTCACTCATAGGCCACATTACTGCATGCAACCAAACTAGTTCCCCCACATACTCCATAAGTACCATGCTAATGGTGTAAGTCAAAACACTCACGTCTCAACTTTTTAAAGTTTTTATGGGAGTGAGCATCATAAACTCGAAGCATCGTATGTCACGACTGTCATAACATAAGGATCCCCTGTACTTTCAAAATTATAAAACCTATACTTATATTTATCCATTCAGGCTTGCTTTAAACAGGGTCATCATCACAATTTGACATCTTGAGTTAAATATTTTGTATTATTAGCTTTTTCAAATTAAAAATAGAACATAAAAGAAATTCTCTTGGATTTGTGTCTGGACCCATATTCAACATCCAGCACCGCAGAGACAGGTGTTGTTTTCGCTTTGCCTTCTTGCCACTTATAATGTTTTCTTTTTCTTCTTTCTTCTCCTTGTCTTCCTCCTCCCTCATCCCCTCATCTTCTTCTGCAGCCCATTTTTAAGTCAGGTTGTTTATTTTCTTATTGTTGAGTTTTAAAAGTTCTTTTTATATTTTGGACAACAGTCCTTTATCTGATATATCTTTTGCAATATTTCTTTCCCAATCTGTGGCTTGTTTCTCATTCTGTAGACACTGTCTTTGGCAGAGCGGAAAATTTAAACTATAAATAGTCTTGATGTTATGTAGCGTCAGTCCTCTAACTTTGTTCTCTAGTTCTGTGTTGGATATTAGGGGTGTTTTGTCTCTCCATAAAATGTTAGAATCAGTTTCTTGTTATCCATAAAATAGTTCGCTGGGATTTTGGTTGGGGTTGTATTGCATTTATAGGTCAAATTGGGAAGAACTGAGAGCTTAACACTATTGAATTTTCTCATCCATAAACATGGAATATTTCTTTATTTATTTAGTTCTTTGATTTTGTTAAATAGAGTTTTGTAGTTTTCCTCATAAAGATCTTATACAAATTTAGATACCTAATATTTCATTTTGTAATGTAAGTTGTATTGCACTTGTGTGTGTGTGTGATAGAGACAGAGAGAAACAGAGAGAGGGACAGATAAGGACAGACAGACAGGAAGGGAGAGAGATGAGAAGCATCAACTCTTTATTGCGGCACCTTAGTTGTTCATTGATTGATTTCTCATATGTGCCTTGACTGGGGGGGGGGGGGGCTACAGAAGATCAAGTGACCCCTTGCTCAAGCCAGCAACCTTGGGCTCAAGCTGGTGAGCCTTGCTCAAACCAGATGAGCCCGTACTCAAGCCAGTGACCTCAGGGTTTCGAACCTGAGTCTTCCGCATCCCAGTCTGATACTCTATCCACTGTGCCACCACCTGGTCAGGCTGTATTGCATTTTTAATTTCAAACATTACTAAGTTCTTTGAGCATATTATAACTATTGTTTTGAGCTCTGTATCTGTTTGTTTGCCTCCATTTTATTTAGTTTTTTTTTCTTGTTCTTTCACTTCAGAACTATTTCTTTGTCTCCTCATGGCAGCTTTCCTGTGTTTGTCTCTACGGATTCAGTGGTCGGAAAACTCATGACTCAACAGAGCCAAATATCAACAGTACAACGATTGAAATTTCTTTTGAGAGCCAAATTTTTTAAACTTAAACTATATAGGTAGGTACATTCCTTACTGAGGTAGCGCCCGCACGTGGTATTTTGTGGAAGAGCCACACTCAAGGGGCCAAAGAGCCGCAGTTTGCCCACCAGGGTATTAGGTAGAGCTGCTGTGTCTCCCAGGCTTGGTAGAATGGCCTAATGTAGAAGATGTCCTGTGGATTCCAGTGACACAGCCTCCCTGTTCACTTGAGCTGGGTATCACAGGTGTGCCTCCCTGCCGCACCACAAACCATGCGGGCCATGTACACCCTTGAGTTGTGGTTGAATCTTGATTGTTGTTGGCATGTCAATGGCAGGGATTTACCTCCAGGTTGATCGATTGCAAGGACTGGTTGAGACCACTGTGGAGGATCAACTGTGTGAGGCCTACTCCACAGAGCAAGAGTTACTGCAGCAGGGCTCTGGTGCCTGCTGAGTCTGTCCCTTGAGTGTGTCACTTGTGGAGATGGTTGGGTGGTGCTTTGACATGGTCTGAAGCTGTCCACTGGGTGTACTAGCTATGGGCCTCCCGGAAGGTGCAGGCCAAGGTCAGCCACCACCTGTGTTCTGTCCAGGGCCTCTGGCATGAGCTACAGGGTGATTTTCAGATGGCTGCCACTTGTGCTTGGCTTGGAGGTGCCCAGAAGAGGCCAAGCTGTGGACCAAGGCCAGCTGGTGCTGGTGCTGGGCCTGGGTCCAGTTAGTAAGAAGTACAGGGCACACAGAGGCCAGCTGCTGCTTGTTTGAGAGATTTTAGGAAAGTCTGAGGCATGAGCCAAGACAGGCCATTCGTATGGAAAAGCCACTGGAAACAGATTGGGTGGGCCCGTAAGGTGGGTGGGGCAGGGCCTCAAGGAATCAGCTGGGTGGGGAATACAACGTGAACCAGGCCAATAGAGACTTGAACTTGGTGCCCACCTGCTGGCTCTGTGTGGGAAGAGCTCAGAGAAGGAAAAGTGGCCTCTTCCAGAGATTATGTCTTTTTTATTTATTTATTCATTTATTTTTGACAGATACAAAGTCAGAGAGAGGGATAGATAGGGAGATAGATAGGGATTGAGGGATAGTCAGGAAGGGACAGAGATGAGAAGAAGCATCAATTTTTTTTTTGTTGTTGCGGCACTTTAATTATTCATTGATTGCTTTCTCATATGTGCCTTGACCAGGGGGCTTCTGCAGACTGAGTGACCCCTTGCTCAAGCCAGTGACCTTGGGCTCAAGCTGGTGAGCTTTGTTCAAACTCGATGAGACTGCACTCAAGCTGGTGACCTCGGGGTCCCAAACCTGGTTCCTCCGCATCCCAGTCCGAAGCTCCATCCACTGTGCCACCGCCTGGTCAGGCGCCCCTTGAACTCTCATCCTGATTCTACCCATTTCAGCTTCTCCCCATATGTCTCTGGTTCCTTTTGAGCTTCTTCTCTCATGCTGGGGCTCAGAGGAGTGAGTGAGACTAAGTCCATGCGCAGTCCCTTTATAGGAACTGCCTGGAACGCTAGCAGCCCTCTGTCTCATCTAGTCAAAATCCTCACTGGTCTTTAAAACCAGAAGTTATGGGGTTTTCTCTTCCTGGCACTGGACCCCTGGGCTAGGGGCCTGGTGTGGGGCCGGGACCCACCCATCTGATTTTACACTACCAGGTGTGGGTGTGGGACTGACTGGCTCTGCTTCTTTATCCCTCTTACCTGTCTAGATGTGGCTTCTTCTTTAAATTCCTAGTTGTGGGGCTTCCGTTCACCTAGATTTCAGGTGGTTTTCAATGATCTGTACATAGAGAATTTTATGTGTTCTTCCCTTATAGACTAATTGAAGTAGTTTCCACTAGCTCACTTGGACATAAATAAGAGTAAAAACTGGAATGGATTAAAACATGTCAAATTATTTAAACCCAGAAGTGTATACCAATCTTAAACAACAAAACAAATCTCATTGCTCTCCTTTGGAGGATGCTAGAAAAATAATTATTTTTTTCAAACTTTTAAATACAGGGAAAGGGTCAAGCATCTATCCTGCCTTTTCTGTATATCTGTACTGCAAGGTAACCAAACACTTTGCAAGGAAAGTTACTGTTTATAGCAGTACTCCGACTAATGAGTGTAGAAGGCACTCTAGAATGATCATATCACCATTTTGCAACCTCTTATGAAATAATGGATCTAGACAATAGTTACCAATGGCCGCTCACAACTCAAAAGGAAAAACAACTAGAGATTATGTGCTTCATAATAGAAGTACACAATACCACCTAAAACTGCTTCTTAACAAAAATTAGTCTCTGAAATCACCAAGTTGAGAGAGAGAAAGAGAGAGACTATAGGTTTAGATAGATTTAAGAAATATTTCAATAATTAAATTTTATGGGCCTCATTTGAATCCTGTCTGGATCTAATATTATTGTGACTTAATAAAAAACAAAATAATTCTAATCTTGTAGAGATACATTCTGATATATTTATAGATATAATGATACATGTCTGAGATTTGTTTTACAATAATCTAGTAGGTGAGGTATGGTATAGTAAATCAAAATTCACAATTGTTGAAAGTAGACAGTAGGTACATGGGATTCATTCATTATATTATTCTTTCAGATTTTGTGTATGTTTGAAATTCCCATAATAAAAGGTTAATACCAACAACAGCAACAAAACAACAAGCTCAAACCTCCAAAGACCCAGATACCTTAAGTTATGTGCCCAACACCGCATTGTAATTAGGGACAGTTCAAATCAGAAATTGGACTCTTGACTTCCAGTCAAATACTCTTTTCCTTATAACAAGCTGTTTTGCTGAGAAGCCAAACTTCTGGGGTACCAAATTATCTGCCCAAAGCTTGACAAGCCAATGGGTGAACTAGGAAGCACACTCCGGGGCTATCAAACACTCATACAAGCAGCTCATCAGTAAGCAGCCAAGTGGCAAATTGGGATTGACTAGGAGTGCAGAGCAGCTGTTGATTTTTGAAGTATTGCCCAGAGCTCTTGGCTTTTCCTCATTTGGCCTTTAAGGGAGCCATTTCAAAATCAGACCGGCCTTCAAAATGCCCAAACAAACAGAGTTGCAAGGCTGTTTAGTCTGTGCCTTGCCCTAGACTGTTCTTAATGCCATCACAGGAATTAATTTTGCCGAGAGCTATATAGTCAGACCAACATAGGGTCAGTCTTGTGACGATGGCTGAAGTTATAGCACCTACCTGGGCACTGAGCTTGAGATTGGGAATAGATTGGAGTGTCATTTTCACATTGAATCAGATTGCTGCTTCACAGGCAACAGAACTCGTCATCATTGCTGCAGTGCTGGCATTGTTGCGACACTGGGCTCAACAACGGCTGGCGAGTGGCTCCCAGCAAAGATGAAGAACTAATGAAGATCATATTGAAAATCAGAAAGGTGATAAGGAGACAGTGGCAGCAGTACAAAACCAGAGAAGGCATGCGCATCCTCTAAAGGGGGAAATAGACATTTCTTTCTATTCCTTCCTCCCTTCCTCAGCTCCTCCCTCCCTCCCCAACTTCCTCCCTCCCTTCCTTCCTTCCTTCCTTCCTTCCTTCCTTCCTTCCTTCCTTCCTTCCTTCCTTCCTTCCTTCCTTCCTTCCTTCCTTCCCTTCTTTTCTATGTATTTAGAAATGAGGATCTCCTTTGAGGTTATTTATGGGAAAGAAAGGTGGGGTGAAATTCTTCTCTTGTCTGTGCCAATACTAATGCTCCTGCCTTTCCGTTGTCATTATTCAACACAGGTGTATTTCAGGCATTTCCTCCTAATGGATGTTTGTTTTTTCCCGTCCAGGGTCCATTCCCATTTTTCTAACAATATTCTATACTTAGAAAAACTATCACTTCCTCATCATGTGTGGTCTTAGTGGAATTGTTAATCAGATGGGCACCTGAGCCAAGTTTTGCTGACCTGACTCTTTTTTAGTAGAAGTTTGGATACTGAAGCTGTAATTTATCCCAGTAGAAGCATCTTAAAGAGAGTGGCTATTGGGGTCATGCTCCCTACAACCTTAAAACTTTGCTACTCTGCATCCTGTCCTTTCAAAAGTCAGGAATTTGTCTTTAATTCTGTGACATTTTTTTCTTTTTATCTAACATTCCTCTTTTTGTTTAAGTCAGAATTAGATTATATCGCTGATAATCCAATCTAAATGATATACTGTCTACATATGATACTTACTAAAAGCTACTTACTAAAAAAGATATTGAATATTCATTCATTATGTGGCAGGCCAGTACGCTGAGCTGCATCTCACTCAGGTTATTGGCATACACTAAAATCAAATCTTCTATGCTCCTTGACTCATTACTGGAGAAAAATCAAATCCGTACTTAAGTTTTGGTGTATTTTTGGTTTTTCTTTTCTCTTGGGGGAAAAAAAATCACCAAAAGAATCATGATAAGTTTTTTAAGCCCACAATGCAATACACCAATATCACATTTATATTTTTATTTCTGTGCTTTCTGAAGAAGTAGATGCAATAGATAGCAATAACATGAATCAGAACATACCTTCTTAAAGTCAAAGAAATCTCATTGGTCAGAATTCATACACTGTCTCAATTCTTTTTAACAATATAGGTATAAGTGATAAATACTGGCCCTGGCCGGTTGGCTTAGTGGTAAAGTGTCAGCCGGGTGTGTGGATGTCCCTGGTTTGATTTCCGGTCTAGGCATACAAGGAGAAGCAACCATAGGCTTCTCCAACCCTCCCCATTTCATTTTGCTCTCTCTCTCTCTCTCTCTCTCTCTTTCTTCCTCTTCTGCAGCCATGGCTGGATTGATTTGAGTACACTGGCCCCAGATACTGAGGATGGCTCTGCCTCAGGTGCTAAAAATAGCTCGGTTGCAAGCATGGCTCCAGATGGGCAGGGCATCTGTCCCAGATGGGGATTGCTGGGTGGATCCCAGTAGGGCACATGCAGGAGTCTGTCTCCTTATTTCCCTTCCTCTCACTTGGAAAAGAAGAAAAAAACGTAGTAAATACTTCTTTTGATTAGATACCCTCTAAACTATAGGGTGAATCAAGACCATTTCTTGAAACTCTGAGAGAGGGTAAATGGGTTTTTACTTGATGCAGCAAGCCTCTGTTATTTACAAGTCTTACAGAAATTCTTGAAGATGGATGATTATCTTTAGCTCCCAGGTAGGAATTTTAGCTAAAGGTAGAACTCTTTAGCTTTTCCCTTTCTCTCTCTCTCTCATTCTTTTTTCTTTCTTTCTTTCTTTCTTTCTTTCTTTCTTTCTTTCTTTCTTTCTTTCTTTCTTTCTTTCTTTCTTTCTTTTTTCCTTCCTTCCTTCCTTCCTTCCTTCCTTCCTTCCTTCCTTCCTTCCTTCCTTCCTTCCTTCCTTCCTTCCTTCCTTCCTTCCTTCCTTCCTCTCTCTCCCTTCTTCCCTCCTTCCCTCCCTCCCTCCCACTCTCCCTCTCCTCTCTTTCTTTCTTTCTCTCTCTCTCTCTTTCTTTCTTAAGAAACTTTTTGAGATAGAGAAAGAGAGAAATATTGATTTGTTGTTCTACTTATGTATGCATTCATTGGTTGATTCTTGTATATGCCCTGACTGGGGATCGAACCCCCAACCTTGGCATATTGGGACGATGCTCACCAACTGAGCTACCCAGACAGAGCTAGCTTTGCCATTTCTTAGATTCATTCATAAGAGCCATCCTGGCTCCTGGTTATGGACTGAATTCTGTTCCCCAATAATTTATATTTTGAAATCCTAAGTGCTATATTTAGAAATAGGGTTTTTAAGAAGGTAATTAAGATTAAATGAGGTCATAGGGTGGGGCTCCCCAGGAAAATCAGTCTTTGTCCTAGTGTTATGGGCTGTATCCCTTCTCCCTAATTCATTTGTTGAAGTTCTAAGCTCCAGTAACTCAGTATGTGACTATAGATATTTAAAGGGATAATTAATTTAAAGTGAGAACATAAGGGGCAGCCCTAATCCAATAGGACTAGTGTCCTCATGAGATGAAGAGACACTGGAGTTCACCGCCTCTGTGTGAACACAGAGGAACAGCCGTGCGAGGAGAGCAGGAAGGCAGCCAGGAAGAAAGTCCTCACCAAACATCACTGATGCCACCTTGGTCTTTGACTTCTGGCCTCCAGAATGCCGAGAAAATAAATTTCTGTTGTTGAAGCCACCATCCTGTGGTATTTTGTTATGTAAACCCTAGCAGACTAATATAACCTGTTTTTCAATACCGTATGTCTATATAAAAGACTCCCAATAGCCTAGGATTCTTAGGTAAGGAAGGTCAATTTAATATCTTTATCAATACCTCCAACTTGACTAGCCGCACCCTGCTGTTTCTCTGCTCTGGTGCTGCCCTGGTTGATTCCAGAGGTGCTTTTTGCACTGTCCCAGCATTTTACCACTGCTCTATTCAGATCACCTGAATGGTAGTGCTTACCTGCTTTTTACCTCCACAACGATGTGCTTGACCCTGCATTCCTGGACAGTCTAGCGTGCTTTGGGGATTAGGGGTCTTTATTTAGTCAGTGCATCTTCCTCTAGTCGTTTTCTTATCCAACAACCACATATGGCTTCTTGGTTGTTGTTGTTTACTTTTTTGCCCAGCATAGATAGGGGATCTCTGAGCATTAGAACCAGGATGGCCTCAAGTCCAGTTTAACACTGAATGTGGCTACTCTGTGACCCTTTCTTTGAACTTGTTTTTGTATCTGGTCCACTATGCAGAACTTTATTCCTCATTATGATTTTTCTTCTAAGGGATTTCATTGTTTCTTCTGCAATCTGGCCCTACTGCCCTTTCTTATACCCCATCAACATATTCCTGAACCCAGATTGCAAACAAAGTTTAAAATCTTTTCCTTGAGTGTGCTGAGACCCAGGAACATTAGAGCTGGATAGTTGGTGAAGGGTTGCCTAACTTTATAAGCTGTCATATCCAAGTCTTACCCAGCCAAGTGGTTTGCAGAATTCCTGGGAGAGTTTTACCAGTTGAACTTTTTATGTTTCATTTCATTTTAGCTTAGCTCTTAAGACAGAATCTGATATAGAGATGAGTAATATATTCAGATGAATGAGAAGGACAGCAGCGTCACAGCCCAAAGAATCCCAGCCAGGCTCTCCTCTTCCCCCATGCTTTCTGTGTAATCCTGCCTGCTATCCATCCTGAAATGACCTTCCCTGACATTGCCTAAACTTCTTTAGCTCCTCAGAACTCCCCCCCCCAACTTCCCTCTGTTCTTGTACCTTTTGACAATTGCTTTCCCTCAGTTTGCCTTCAATAGCAAATGGGTGTGTGTGTGTATATATATATATAAAATATATATTAATTATATATTATTATATATTATATTATATTATATTATATTATATATTATTATATATTATATTATATTATATTATATATTATTATATTATATATTAATTATATAATAATAATATATATATTATTGGGGAGGATGTTGAAGACAAGTTTTTATTTCTCTAGGAAAATACCTAGGAGTGGGATTGCTGGGTCATTTTGTGTTTAACTATATTTTTTTCAAATTGTAATTGAATTTATTGCGGTGACACTACTGAACAAAATAATACAGGTTCTAGGTGACAAATTTTACAACATATCACTGTACCTCATATCCTGGGCTTACCACCCCCTCAAAGTCAAGCCTTCGTCCATCACCATTAACCCCCCCCCCCCCCCCGTACCCTCTTCCCCCTCACTTCACCCCGGCCATCACCCCACTGTTGTCTGTGTCCATGAGGTTTTTTTCCTCTTTTTTTTGTCCTTTTTTGCTCAGTACCTCCACCCCCTCACCTTACCCCCACCCAACAGCTAACTGTCAGCCTGCTCTGTATCTATGAGCCTGTCTCTATTTTGTTGTTAGTTCATCTTGTTCATTAGATTTCACTCATGAGTGAAATCCTATGGTACTTGTCTTTCTCTGCCTGGCTTAGTTCACTTAGCATAATGATCTCCAGGTCTATCCATGCTGTCACAGAAGGTAAGATTTCCTTCTTTTTTATGGCCACGTAGTGTTCCAGTGTATAATGATCTCAACCTCTCCTCCTCCCTCGTTCTTTCTCTTTATTTTTCAGACATTCTTAAAAGTTGCTGGCAGCAGGCACAGCCCATATCCCTGTATCCCTTGCTTTCCTTCATCTGACCAATCAACTCTGCACAGCAGAAACTTGGTCTCTCTTCAGTTTGCCCAAATACCAGATTCAGGCCAGAACGGCACGGTTTCCACTTCACCTTCTTACAGGGAACCAGCTGGTTTTCTAGAGGGACAAGAAAACCGTGTGCACAATTGCATACCCCACACAGGTGTCTTGCTTTCTTTTAGGTTCAAACCTAAAAGGTATTATTACTTAACAGCCATCATTCATTATCTGACATTTCTTGTTTCAGAGAACAGCTATAATCACTAAAAAGAGTTGACAGGTCAGCCGGGAGTTATTTAACATGACTCCCAGTTTATGTTGGCTAAGTCTTTAGAATCAGATACAAAGGTTATCAAACAAGAAAGTGAATAGTCAATCAATAATTTGTAAAGAAGTTTAAACAAGAATAAAAGAATGAACATAGTGTTCCCTAAATAAACAAGGGACTCCCGTTTGGTTAGTTTGTTACAAATTCTCTAATGTGAGAAATTTTCATGTACAAAACAAATGTGTTTTCCCCACATCACTTCATTATGCCTGTTACTACAGGAAATGGCACTTCTTATTATTAATTTGTTGACATTAAATTAGCCCTTATATGTCTTTTTCTTTGTAACGACAATAGAAATGATTATCACATGAAATTTTAGGTTCTCGTTATTTGAACTGAATGTTTAAACTCAGGAATATTTTGCCTTAAACTCGGGTCCTGTTGGATGTCCCACTCTTGTCTATCAGCTTTCTCCTAATTTAGTTCGCTTGGTTGTTGCGTTTTAACCATGTAGGGCACTTGTAAAAATTAAATAAATTTATCTAATCAAAGGAGAACTTTCTAAAGTCAATTTTAGATTTTTCCATATTAATATTTTTATTAATTTTGAAATTTTACTCTTCAAAGTATTGACTCATAAAAGAGTTCTAGGAATTTCTTGTGAGAGATAGGCCCTATCAAGATCTGTCTCCTCATCAAGTTACACACTTTACCCATACCCTACATGGGGACCACAATAACATGCTGCTTAACACATCAAGATTATTTTTATTCCAGGCTTTCAAGATAAATTTATATTTTGTGTACATGGGGAGAGTTAATTTCCTATCCATCTGTTCCCCAATTTTAACATGCCTCCCCAATATTTATGCTTGATTTTCAAGAGTCATTACCCTAAATAATTAACATTTGTGGGGAAAATTGATTTTCATAGAGAATGAATTACTCTAACTGTTCAGGTAAACAACTGATTAGTCTTTTCAAACAAGTTAAGCTCACTTCAATGCCTCAGTCTAGAAGGCGGGCCAGATCAACACTGGAGTTCGGGGATAACATGTAAGTGCTATACCATATCAGTGTATTTCACAATAGCATTTTGCCTAATATGTCTGCAAAGGACATTTCTTTCACAGAAACTGGACCCTAAAAAAACAAAAGCATAAAACAAACACCACTCCCCCCAAAAAACACTGGTTTTTCTCATTTTGATAAGGTGGACACATATTACTCTCACAATAGCAAATATTAAGAAAAGTCTTTTTATTTTTTATTTCTATTTTTTAGCAGGAGAGGGAGATAGAGACAGAGAGAGGGACAGACAGGGACAGACAGAAAGGAAGAGAGATGAGAAGCATAAACTTGTTGCCGTACTTTAGTTGTTCATTAATTGCTTTTTTATATGTGCCTTGACTGGGGGTTCCAGTAGATCCAGTGACCCCTTGCTCAAGCCAGTGACCTTGAGTCCAAGCCAGCAACCTTGGGCTTCAAGCCAGTGACCTTTGGGCTCAAGCCAGCAATGATGGGGTCACATCTATGATTATATGCTCAAGCCAGCAACCCTGTGCTCAAGTTGGTGAGCCCATGCTCAAGTGAGATGAGCTCACACTCAAGCTGGTGACCTCAGTGTTTTGAACCTGGGTCCTTGGAGTCCCAGGTTGGTGCTCTATCCACTGTGCCACTGCCTGATCAGGTAGAAAAATCTTTAATAATAAAATATACTTATGAACAACAGCAATGAGTTCTTGGAAAGGGTATAATTCAGTTCTCAATGCTCCCTTTAATTCCAAATTTTTCCTTGTGATGTTTGAAAGTTGTTAGGAATAGTAGTAAACATGAGTTCTAGAAATTAGCATTTTATTACTATTTTACAAAGAAACAAATAATACAGCAAAGGAAACCATCATCAGAACAAAAAGACACATCTGGCCAGTTTGCTCAGTGGTAGAGCATTGCCTGGTATGTGGAAGTCCCAGGTTCGATTCCCGGTCAGGGCACACAGGAGAAGTGACCATCTGCTTCTCTACCCCTTCCCGTCTCCCTTCTCTCTCACTCTTCCCTTCCTGCAGCCATAGCTTGAATGGTTCAAGCAAGTTGGCTCTGGTCACTAAGGATGGCTCCATGGCTTCACTTCAGCTGCTAAAAATAGCTTGGTTGCTGAACAACAGAGCAGTGGCTACAGATAGGTAGAGCATCACCTGGCAGAGGGCTTGCCTAGTGGATCCTGGTCAGGGTGCATGTGGGAGTGTATTTCTCTGCCTCCCTGCCTCTTACTTAATAAAAACAAAACAAAATCAAAAATACCCAAAAAGACAAACTACGAATTGGGAGAAGATATTTGCCAATGGTACATCAGATAAAGATTAATGTCCAAAATTTACAAAGAACTCATATAACTTAACACTAAAAAAACCAAACTATCCAATTAAAAAATGGGCAAGGGATCTGAATAGACACTTCTTCAAAGAGGACATACAGATGGCCAATAGACATATGAAAAGATGCTCAGTCACTAATCATTTGAGAAATGCAAATTAAATCCACAATGAGATATCACCTTACACCTGTCATAATGAATATCATCAATAAATCAACAAACAACAAATGTTGGAGAGGATGTGGAGAATAGGGAAACTTCATGCATTATTGGTGGAAATGCAGATTAGTGCAGCTACTATGGAAGAAGTACGGAGGCTCTCAAAAAATTAAAAATAGAACTACCTTATGACCCAGCAATTCAACTTCTGGGTATTTATCCAAAGAAACACAAAACATTAATTAGAAAAGACATATCCATTCCTATGTTCATTGCAGCATTACTGATAATAACCATAATGTGAAAACAACCCAAGTACCCATCAATAGATGGGTAAAGAAGCGGTACATATATATACAATGTAATACTGCTTGGCGATAAAAAAGAATGAAATCTTGCTATTTGTGACAACATGAATAGACCTAGAGGGCATTATGCTAAGTAAAATAAGTCAAACATCGAAGACAAATACTACACTATTTCAACTCTATGTGGAATTTAAAGAACAAAATAAATGAACAAACAAAACAGAAACAGACTCAGATACAGAGAACAAACTGAGATTGACAGATGGGAGGTGTGGGTGCTGGGTAAAAAAGGTGAAGAGATTAAGAAGTACAAATTGGTAGTTACCAGATAGTCATGGGGATGTAAAGTACAGCATAGGGAATATAGTCAATGATATTCTAATAACTATGTATGGTGCCAGGTGGAGACTAGACTGAATGGGGTGGTCAGTTCATAACTTATATAAATGTCCAACCACTGCGCTATGCACCTGAAACTAATACAAAATAATACTGAATGTCAACTGTGATTGAAAATAAAACAAATAGTATGAGATGATGTTCATGGGACCATCTCTCCAACTCATACGCAGGACAGGCTGAGCAAAGAGATTCAAGTGAGATCCGAGCATCAAGGAGAGTTACCCTGAGGATAAAGAGTGAAGGAAAAACTCTCAGAGTCACAGAATGTTTGTTTAGAAAGCAGCAAGGATTATCTGATAAACTGGGTAAACTGCTTGTCACTTTTATAATGTAAATGAAACTTGTAGCAAGGCGAAAAACTGACATCCTCTCAAAGGACAGATAAAGCCAAGTGATTATATTTAGATTCCTTTACAAAAGAAAGCAAACATTTTATTCCTAGTCTCCAACACTTACCAACTCATCAGAACCTCTGGGAATGTTTATTGGGGTTGAGGGAATGGAAAGTGAAGGGAGGTGGAGGGAGCAGGAAAGAGTGTATTCACCCCACAGTTTTGCCTTCAGGCTTCCCACTGAGTGTACCCAGCATCCGAAACTGGCAATACAATGGGCATTATACAGAAGTAAGAATTGGTTATTTTTTCTGACATCTGCACCTCAAAATTCTTATTCCAAAATGATTTTGCCTTCCATTTACCCCCAAGGACCTGACCCAAAAGATATTTAATTTTTAAATAAGCATACACATAATTCGAAACAAAACAAGCTCTTAACAATAACAACAAAAAACACACCTTACTTGAAATCCCTGGAAGGCTTTTAGTGAGAACAGCATGTGACTGCCTTGGTAAATTAGGCCTTTTGGAGAAAAATCAAGACAAAATATAGATTCATTGTTTTTTTGAAAGGCAGCCATATTTCCAAGAAAATGTGTACACCACATTTTATTAAGAATTTATATCTTTCCCCATGTTTTCCATCTCTTTCACCTGCTGGCAATGGCGAGCAGGGTAAACAGACACGATGAAAGAATTAATGAAGCCTCGGGAATGTGTAAACAATACAGATATATATTTTGAAACACTTTCCTTTAAATTTCATTAGTTCAATCAGATCCTAAAAGAGCCTGATTAGGGAAATGATTTACAAGGCCTGGGCTGTTCTTCCAGACTTATCACTCTTTTGTAATATGAAAAACTAGAAGATGGATTTAATATTTCTCCAATGAATTGGCATGGGGTTTAAGATCTTGCTTTGACGGAAATAACTGTGTCTGTTTTACTGCTAATACATTTGCCTTAGTAAGAGATTTTTTAAAAATTTATTTATTTTAAGATTCATTAGTAGGGGTGAGAAAACATTTTCCTGCTTTCCTTCTAGGTTCTTTGGCTGGCCTAATAATGAAACTGATAGAAGACAGATTAACAGGAGAAAAACAAATTTAATTCTGTACGTACTGGAGCTCCATGAAAGGGCAGCTAGGTGATTGAGGCTTATATAACTTCCTGAGTTAAGGAAGGGGGTAGGAGTTTGGGGACCCAAAGCGGAGGAAGCCATTCACAGGAAGGCAGAGGACATATTTGGAAAACAAAGGTTGCCCTGTTATGCAGAGAAGCTTCCTAGGTTCAAAGGTAACTCTGGTAATAGCTCTCTTCCTGGTATAGGCTCCCTTTCCAATGTAAATTTAGGCTGTTGAGGGGGAGGTTAGGAGCTTTTTCTGAATCTGTTGGGCTCTGATTGCCTTTAGCTCAAAATAATCCTCCTGCCAAAGTGACATATTTTGGGGGTGTTAAATTCTGCTCTCCTTCACATTCTCAGTGGCTACACATTTGTCTTCGTGTAAAACCAACTCTCTCCGCTGAAAAAGCAGCATAACCCGTCAAAGAACAAGTATATAGGATTAGCACATTATGAAGAATAAAGAGAAGCTTTCAGCTCTCTGTCATGGATGATATTTATCACATTTTTCACGACCGACTCTAATAACAGTGCAGAGATAAAATAGGCTTGATGCATCTCTCCTGTACGGAGAATTTTACAGCAGCAACTATGAGAAATCCAGGAGATGAAACATGCTTCTTCCCTCTTGCAGTTTTTATTAGTCTAAAAATGGGAGGTGTGTGTGTGTGTGGGGGGGGGGAGACTTCTTCTACAAAAGTGGGCTTGAATTTTCTGTCTGTTATGCTAATGTATTCATAGAAAAAGCTGGTGCTGAGGGCGGTTCTCCAATTAAGACAAATGAGGCACATTGAATTTCTCCCCCAGGGCACAGCAGGGGTGCTGGCAAAATCTACTTTATTCTTTTCTGTCAGGGCTGAACTGGAAACAAAAGCATGAAAATTCAACACATCCACTTACAGAATAATAAAGGCTGTTGTTTAAAGCGTGAAGAGTTTTGGCACCCTTCTGGGGCCTTATGCAAATCACTCTTCCTCTCAACTGCTACCACACCATCGGTCTTGGAAATTAAAGATGTACTTGGTCGGTTAACAGTTGAAAGGAGAAGAACAGGCTGAAACTCAATTAGATTTGTATTAAGCAAATAAATCAGGACTGACTGATATTGGCTAAACTAAAATGCATTACAGGCTGACAGTATTTCTAATTTGATTGACAAATATATGTGGAATGTTATTAACCTAAATGAAAGATTTAAAAAATCCTTTTTTTTTTCCTAAAAAAAGGATTTTACTCTAGTAAACAGTCTGCTTCCTCTCTAAAGTTACACAAAACAATAAACAGAGACCACCAGCATGGTGCTGTTTACAATACATGCTCAAGAACACCGGAAATCTATTTCCTGATACATAGTCAGAGTTTAAGACCAAATTATTCTGCAGAAAGACATTTGTTTTCATTGATTTATTTGGTGTAATGTAACAGCAGAACACATTTATTTGGTAGAATGAAGCACACCAAACACACAATATTTATTATGGTGAGTAACATAAAAGCATAGACTTGTACATACCTGGTTATTTATACATGATGCTTTTTTACAGTAGGGTATACACGAGGAGCTTCAAATGACATTAAAGTTATCAATAACAATTTCAATCAAGAGCTCCAAAGCTATGAGGGAAAAACAAAACAAAACCTTAAATAGAACAAATGTGTTGTGTATGGTTAGAGGAATGAGAGATTTTCCTCTGTGAAAAGATTGTGGGACTTTCTTTTTAACTTGTCTCCTTGCCTTGGCTATTTACACATACAGATTTTTATAGACCTTTAAGTCATTCCATTGAACATATTGCTAAATAAATCATTAAACACCCGTCTAATACTTTCGCTTTTGTTATAACCGTCTTCTGTTTTTCCCTATCTTTCCTGTTCATCTGCGCGACCACCTTTTCCTTCTGGCTACTGGTTTAGACTCATTCGTACCTTTCAGTTATCTTTCCTTCTATCTTTTCCTACCTGGTTGTTCTTGCCAGATCCTGCTGCGTTCTGCTCTGCATCTCTGCCAGCAACGGTCTCACTCTCCCTATTCGAAACTTGCCCAAACCTTTGCCCCGGGTGGGCTGCTTCCTGCCGCATCCTTGCCAGCCTCTGTTCTTGACTCTTCCCTCCCCATCTCTCCCTCCTCTGACGAGCACATCAAAGATCCTCAGCCAGAATACCTTTCTCTGCTACTCAGGCCCACATTTTCCT
This sequence comes from Saccopteryx bilineata, assembly GCF_036850765.1. NCBI lineage: Eukaryota > Metazoa > Chordata > Mammalia > Chiroptera > Emballonuridae > Saccopteryx > Saccopteryx bilineata. Next base: position 257,148,544 of record NC_089493.1, read on the forward strand.
CCCATCTCCATCAATAACGCCCTTCATCGAGACTGAAGTTAGAACATCAGAAAACGAGACATCACCTATTACCGGCTGGATTCACACACATTTTCTTCCCTCCCAGATTAAATTCTCTATTTTTAGCTTTTCAAGCAGTTCCTATATCAGCTCTCTCAACTTCTACTCTGCTTTATCTCTTCTTACTCGCCTGCAGAGCTGGCCGTCAGCTGGGCCTCTCTCTCTGTTTGTTTTCTACTCTTCGCTCTTTTCTACCACCTCCTGTGAAATTTACCCGAAAAATCAGTTTTCAAAACTTCAATATCTATTTCAACCCTCATATGCAACCTGCTAATGACAACCCCGACCACTTACTATGGGTTTAGAAGAAATTTGTCCCATAATATTTATTTAATTTTTTAAAAGTTTTCAGACTCTCTAAGTCACATTATTTATCATGTAATAATTATTAAAAGTGTGATTAAATAAACATTTCTTGAAGGATTTTGTTTATACCCATTTTGGTTTTTCCATTTAAGAGCAATAGTATCATAGACCTTTGACATGCACCAGGAACCCGTTCTATGGACTTCCATAAATCTCAAGATATTTTTTTCTTTTCTTAAAATTGTGGTAAAATGTACATAACATAAAATTTACTACTTGAACCAGTTTTAGGTGTATGATTCAGCGGCGTTAAGTACAGTCCCAATGTTGTGCAACCACCACTGCTATTTCCAGAGCTTTGCCCTCATCTCACATTGAGATTCAGAACCCATTAAACAATAAGCCTCTTGTTAGGCAAATAAGTTTGTAATATGTGATTTTTATGTTCACTTTGTTAAAAACGGTGCTGATCAGCCCTGGCCAGTTGGCTCAGTGGTAGAGTGTCAGCCCGACCTGTGGAGGTCCTGGGTTCAATTCCTGTTCGGGGCACACAGGAGAGGCAACCTTCTGCTTCTCCACCCTTTCCCCTCTCATTCCTCTCTGTCTCTCTCTTCCCCTTCCTCAGCCAAGTCTCCACTGGAGCAAGGTTGGCTCTAGGCGCTGAGGACTGCTCCATGGCCTCTGCCTCAGGCGCTAGAATGGCTCCTATTGCAGCGGAGTGATGCCCCAAAGGGGCAGAGCATCGCCCCCTAGTGGGCATGCCAGGTATATTCTGGTCAGGCGCATGCAGGAGTCTGTCTGACTGCCTCCCTGCTTCTAGCTTTGAAAAAGTACAGAAAAAAATGGTGCTGTCCATGTGGATGATGCTGCCCAGGTGAAACTGCTAATTACCTTCCTGCTTGGGAAGGGGCTTTGTTATGCTAATGTATGCTGAAGGAGGGGTTTTTTGCGCCAAAAAGTTTTAAGAAGGAAGAAGGAGGAAGGGAGGACACTGCAGTTTTGCAGAGAGAAGGCAGCCAAGATGGCAGGGTGCTGAAGGAGAAGCCAGTTTGTGCAGAGTTTGTGCAGAGAAAAGGAGATAGGGAACCAGAAGGGACTGAGCTAGTGGGGACCTTTGGTTCTAGGAAAACTCAATGTGTCAGTAGCTTTGTGAGCGCTGAATGAATGGGTTTTGGTGCCCTGTGTGTTTTTACTCACCTGCCGGGTGAGAGGCTAGAATAAAATAATGGCCCACCAGTTTTCGGCTCTGCTGTTTCTCTACTATCTGCCTGAATTCAGTGAGAATGTGCATGTGCCTGGCAGCGACGGCAGTCACGACTGCTGGGCCTACATCCCCGTTCCTCTCTGCCCCAATCTCTAGTCACCACTATTCTACTTTTTGTTCCTATGACTTTGACTATCCTAGGTAATTTATGTATGTGGAATGACGCTATACAAACTTTTTGTTACTGGCTTATTTCACTTAACGTAAGCATAACATCTTAAAAGTTTATCTTTTCTGGCCTGACTTGTGGTGGCACAGTGGATAAAGCATTGACCTGGAACACTGAGGTCGCTGGTTCAAAACCCTGGGCTTACCTAGTCAAGGCACATATGGGAGTTGATGCTTCCTGCTCCTCCCCTCTTCTCTCCCCCCTTCCCCCTCCCCTCTCCCCATTCTCTAAAATGAATAAATAAAATCTTTAAAAAAAAAAAAGTTCGTCTTTTCTGAAGCATCAGAATTTCATTTATTTTTAAGGCTGACATTCTATTGTATGTGTATACTGCATTTTGTTTATCTATTCATCTGCTAAAGGACATTGGGTTGTTTCCACCCTCTGGCTATTGTGAATAATGGGCTATGAACACAGGTGTACAAGTAGCTGACTCTGCCTTCAATTCTGTTGTCTGTTGAATCTGAAGATTTGATGATACAAATGCAGCATATGATTTTCTTCATAAAACTTTTCTTTTTCTTCTTTTTTGATATATACTCAAATTAAATTTGTTGGGGTAACATTAGTTTTCTTCTTAAACCCTTTCATGTCTTCTTTCTTGCCACAACCCTCAGAGCAGTTTATTTTCTTTATGGGGTCATTTTCTGCCAGGAACTACAATTTTATATCCATTCACAAGGCAAAGCTAAGTTGAAAACAGCAAGGTGATGCTGATGCTCCCTCCTCACCCCTGTTCAAACGTGCAATGAGCCTGACCGGTGCTGGCACTGTGGATAGAGCATCAACCTGGAATGCTGAGGTCTCAGATTCAAAACCCTGAAGTTGTGGGCTTAACTGAGCACAGGCCCACCGGCTGCAGTGAGGGGTTGCTGGCATGAGCATGAGATCATAGACATAATCTCATGGTTACTGGCTTGAGTCCAAAGGTCAATGGCTTGAGCCCAAGGTTGCTGGCTTGAACAAGGGGTCATTGGCTCAGTTGGACCCACCCCCCTTCCCATGGCACATATGAGAAGCAATTAGTGAGCAGCTAAAGTGCCACAAATATGAGATGATGCTTCTCATCTCTCTCCCTTCCTGTCTGTCTCTCTTAACCTCACTAAAAAAAAAAAAAAAAAAAGAAAAGAAAAGAAAAAAAGAAAGAAAGAAAGAAAAGGCCTGACCTGTGGTGGCACAGTGGATAAAGCGTCGACCTGAAACACTGAGCTTTCCGGTTCGAAACCTTGGGCTTGCCTGGTCAAGGCACATATGGGAGTTGATTCTTCCTCTCCCCCCTTCTTCTTCTCTTTCTCTCTCTCTTTCTCTGTCCTCTCTAAAATGAATAAATAAATAAATAATCTTAAAAAAAATACAATGAGTCTGGAAATGGAAAAATTGCCTAACTGCCCAGTATAAACCTGAGTTACATTCTAGGTGATATAATTTTCACACCTCAAATTCATATTCTAAGTATTTTTCTGCTTCTTGTGTAAGCGAAGTAGTGAAAGCAACACAGAAAGCCAGACTTAAGGGGGGAGATTGACATCTGAGTAATCAGAAGGCGTTGTTCCCTAAAGCCCAGTTAAATAGTTGAGCTATCACTCAGTACTAACAGAAACAGTTTTCTCTTGCATTGCTCTAAAACCAACTACTAAATAATGTTAGGATATCTTTGAGGCAATAATGTGTAATCACTCACAGTTCTTTTGAAGGGAATGTGGTTAAGATTAAAAAAAAAAAAAGGCCCAGAGGCAGAGAGCTTTTAACTACTAGCCATTTGGCAATATTACTTTCCACTCTCCCTCCTGCCCTTCTTCCCTCCTCCGGAACCCTTAGTATAAATCTTTTCTCTGAACTTAGTGTTGGAGAGAGAAATTCTGCAACTGCTGGAAGAAATGTTCTTGTTGTTTTTCATTTATTCTGTTGACTTCACTGTATTTTAACATGTAAGTGTTTACAGAGAGCATACTAAATTCTGAGTTACTAGGTTGTATCTCCACTTGCTGTGGAAGAGGATTTCAGTCCATCAGTCAAAGTGCTCACATTTTCTCCACAGCAGTCAGTCTTGACTCCTAAGTCAGGTAGAGATCAGAAGAGAAGAGAGATAGAGGTAGAGACAGAGATAAAAAGGGAGAAGGAGAGAGAGGAGGGGAAAGAGGGAGAGAGAGAAAGATATCTAATATATGTGATTTCTCCAAGGGGCAATACTATTTATATCTTCTCTATTTATCTTGAAAAGTTTCCAGAGAATGTATGAGGAACAACAGTGTTGCCTTACTGGGCATTGGCGAGTATAACCAGAGGCGGATTAAGGTGGGTTGAGGCCCGGGCCCAGAAGAAAATATCGAGCCCCCTAAAAAAAGGAGAGAAACAAGGAAGATAAAAATACATGTTACACACACACACACACATACACACACACACTCACACAAATATATTATTATTTTTTTCAATGTATTTTTCTGAAGTGAGAGCAGGGAGGCAGAGAGACAGACTCCTGCATTTGCCCAACTGGGATCCACCCGGCATGCCCACCAGGGGGTGATGCTCTGCCCATCTGGGGCCGCTGCTCCATTGCTTGGCAACTGAGCTATTTTAGCTCCTGAGGTGAGGCCGTGGAGCCATCTTCAGTGCCTGGGCCAACTTGCTTATTTGAGCCAGGGCTGTGGGATGGGAATGGGGGTGTTGGAGAAGCAGATGGTTGTTTCTCCTGTGTGCCCTGACTGGGAATTGAACCCGAGACTTTCACACACAGGCTGACAATGGACAGCTCAGCCAACTGATCAGGGCCCATACTCCTTTATTTCACTTCCCAAGATATGCTTCAATATAGAAATTTTATTTTTTAATTTATTTATATATTTTTAGCAATAGAGAGAGATGAGAGAGAAAGGGAGAGAAAGACAGAAAAGAAGAAAGATGAGAAGCATCTACTGGTCATTGCTGCAGTTTAGTTGCTCATTGATGGCTTTCTCATACATGCCTTAATTGGGGAGCTCCAGCTGAGCCAGTGACTCCCTGGCTCAAGCCAGCAACTTTGGGCTCAAGCCAGTGGTCATGGGGTCATGTCTGTTTATCCCACACTCAAACCAGCAACCCCATACTCATACTGGCAACCCCACACTCAAGCTAGTGAACCCATGCTCATGCTGGTGACCTTGAGGTTTTGACCTGGGTCCTCAGTATCCCAGGTTGATGATGTTCTATCTATTGTGCCACCACCTGGTCAGGCAAATATAGAGGTTTTAAATAGCTAATGCCTTTTCTGTGCATCTTTATGACTTTGTAAGGTGTACTTTTATGCTTACTTCATTAATACATATCAATTTTATCATAATTTATCTATGTGTCAGCTATCTCAACTTTATTATAGAGGAAGCTAGAACACACCTGGGACCAGCTGGAGAATTTTTCAATTAATTGAAATAATTGTTAATGTAGGAATACATTACTTTAGATATTCATCTAGCAATCTTTTTATTTTTAATGAAGGGATAAGGGCATTTCAACCAATTAGAAAATTCTGCATGATTTTTCTTACAAATATTCGTAATGCATGGTCAATAGTTTCTAGTTTTGGTTTCTTTTAAGTGAAGTAAGACTTTACAGACAATGGAGGAGCAATATACAAGTAGAATTATTCTTAGCTAAGTGGTTTTAAGATAAATAGATAAGTAGTTCTTGAATGTTGACATCTTAATCACTTGGAGGGCTTGTAAAGACACAGATTATTGAGTTCCATCCACCGAGTTTTGAATTCCATATATCTGGGGTGGGGGTCTGAGAATTTGCATTTATAAAAGTTTTCTAAGAGATTCTGATGCTCTGGTTAAGAGATCACTCCTTGAGAACTAGTGTAGATTTTCATCATTCTTTACATAAAGTAAGTCATATTCTATATATATAAAGAAGAAGAATGTTGATGATTAGGAGAGTTGGTTAATAGAAAGTAGGCTGAGAGTAAATATAAACTTATACCTATTTCATATTCTCAATATACAGCAATCTATATACAGCAATCTATATTCACATGCATTTTCTTTCAGAGTACTCCTTATTCTGACATAGAATATTGATAAGGTGCTATGAGGAACTAAGATTACAAGAGGTAGGAGAGAGTCTTTCTGGAAAATGAGAAAATATTTTAAAACCCCTTCCCTTCAAATGGTTCCCAGTCAAGATGGTGGCATAGGTAAACACAGTACTCACATTATCCAGTAACACATTAAAATTACAACTAAACTGTCTGACCTGTGGTAGCACAGTGGATAAATTGTAGACCTGGAATGCCGAGGTCACCAGATTGAAACTCCAGGCTGGCCCTGTCAAGGCACACACAAGAAGCAATCAATGAAGTAAAGTGAAGCAACTGTGAGTTGATACTTCTCGCTCTCCCTGCTCCTCTCTGTAAAATCGATAAATAAAATCTTGAAAAAAATTACAACTAAACTACAGAACAACCATCATATAGAACCCTCTGAAATCTATCTGAGTAGAAGTCCTGCAACTAAAGATAAAAAGAAGCTACACTGAGACTAGTGGGGGGTGGTGGAGATTGGAACCAGCTACTCCTACACCCACCTGTGGTGGTTTAAAATTGGGAGGCATATCTTGGCTGTGGAGGTACCCCATAAGAAGCAAGGAGTCCCAGCGCCATGCCAAGACCCCAATACAGGGTTCCAGTGCCAGGATGAGAAGTCCCAATTACTTCTGGTTTTAAAAAGCAGTGTGGATAGTGACTAAGTGAGACAGAGGGCTGCTGGAGTCCCAGGTAAGTCCTCTTAAAGCGCCCACATACAGAGTTACTCAGATTCAACTCCCTCTGAGCCTCAGCCCTGGGCAGAAGCTCAATAGGTACCATGGACATATGGGAAGAAATTGGAGTGTCTAGAATCAGGGCGAGAGCTGGAGGGACAACTTTCTTCCAGACAGAAGTGCTGGCAGAGGTTGTTGTTCCTTCTCTGAGCCCTTCCCATACAGAGCTGGAAAGTGGGGTCCATATCTGAGTCTCCATCAACCTGGCTAAAGCTGCTCACCTCACCTTGGTAATTCCCTGAGACCCTGTCCGACCAACTTTTGAGCCTACTCAAGCTATTTCCAGTGACTTTTCCAAGACAAACAGACTATCTGGCTCATGTTTCAAACTTTCCTAAAATCTCACAAACAAGCAGCAGCTGGCCTCAGTGAGCCCCGTACCTCTCTCTAAGTGGCCCCAGGTCTGGCACTAATAGCAGCCAGCCTTGGTTCGCAGCTCGGCCTCTCCTAGGCACCTCTAAATCAAGCACAAGTAGCAGCTATCTAAATATCACTTTTTGGCGTATGCCGGATGGCCCTGATCAGAACGCAGGTGACATCTGACCTTGGCCAGCACCTCCCAGGAGGCCCCAGAACCAGCACATGTGGTGGAAACTTCTGACTATGTCAAAGCAGCACCCAACCAGCTCCATAAGTGACATACTCAAGGGGCAGACTCAGCAGGCACCACAGTCTTGGTCTGTGAAGTGAGCCCCTGCACAGCTCATTCTCCACAGTGGTCCCAGCCAGTACTTGCAATCAATCGGCAGGAGTCGGAGGGCTAAATCCCTCCCATTGATGTGCCAACAACAATCAAGGCTCATCTACAATTGCAGGGTGTCCACAAACCACATGTTGTGTGTGTGGGGGTGCACCTGGAGGGCCCAGCTTAGGTGACTGGGGAAGCTGTGCCACTGTACTCTATAAGACACCTGATACATTGGGCCACACTCCAAGCCCAGGAGATGTAGCAGCTCTACTAACACATAGAAACAAATGCAGGGAAGCAGCCAAAATGAGGGGACAAAACAAACAAACAAACAAACAAAAAAAGTTCCCAAATTAAAGAACAAGAAAAAGCTGAATGGAATGGAGGCAAACAAACTAATAGACACAGAGCTCAGAACAATAGCTATAAGAATGTTCAAAAAACTTAGTGAGATTTTCAACAGCATAAAAAAGACATGAAAACCATATAAAAGAACCAATCAGAAATGAAGTATACACTAACTGAAACGAAGGATATTTTACAGAGAATCAACAGTAGAGAAGATGAATTCAAAGATCAAATCAGCAATTTGAAATATAAGGAAGCAAAAAACACTCAGTGAGGACAACAAAAAGAAAAAAGAATTAAAAACATATATGAGTACTCTATAGTGTAAGTAAGGAACCTCTGAGATAATTTCAAGCATATCAGCATATACTTCACGGGAATGCTGGACGGAGAAGAGGAACAGCAAGGACTTGAAAACCTATTTGAAAAAATAATGATGGAAAAGTTCCCTAACCTGGTGAAGGAAATAGACATACAAGTCCAGCAAGCACAGAGTCCAAACAAGATGAACCCGAAGAAGCCCACACTAAGACACATCATAATTCAAATGCAAAGGGTAAAGACAAAGAGAGAATCCCAAAAGCAGCAAGAGAAAAGCAGTTAGCTACCTTCAAGGAAGCTCCCAGAAAACTGTCAGCTGACTTCTCAACAGAAACTTTGCAGGTCACAATGAACTGGCAAGTAATATACAAAGTGATGAAAAGCAAGGACCTACAACTAAGGTTACTTTATTCAGTGAAGATATTAGAACTGAGAAAGATACAAAGAGCTTCCCAGATAAGAAAAAGCTAAAGGAGTTCATCACCACCAAACTAGTATTACATGAAATGTTCAAGGGTCTTCTTTACGAAAGAGAAGAAAAAAAAGAGATAAAAATATGAATAATAAAATCTACCAAAAATTGAATCAAAAAAAAAAAAAAAGCAACAAGCAAAACAGAAACAGACTCACAGATACAGAGAACATTTTGATGGCTGCCAGATGGGAGGGGGTTGGGGGATGGGTGAAAAAGGTGAAGGGATTAAGAAGGACAAATTGGTTGTTACAGAATAGTCACAGGGATATAAAGAACAGCATAGGGAATATAGTCAGGAATATTCTAATAACTGTGTATGGTGTCAGATGGGTACAAGATTTATTGGGATAATCCCTTAGTAAATTATATAATGTCTAATCCCTGGGGTATACATTTGAAACTAATGTATTATATGTCAACTGTAATTAAAAAATAAAAAAAGGTTAAAAAAAACTTTTCTTTCACAATTGGGCAGGTAAACTTCTTAGTGCTTTTATACTTTTCTATAAATTAGGCATGATCTCAAATACCTCACAGGGCTTTCCTGAAATCATAAGACTAAGGTGACCAACTTTTTTACAATGAAAAGGAGGACAAAAATAAATTGAAGAAAACAATATCGTAAATAAAAGAAACATTTTATTCATTGCAGCAATAATATACTATGATACGATAAATGCATAATAAAAATAATTGTAATATTTTATATTGTAATTATGCTTACATGCCTATTAATTTTTAATGATAATTGTAAGAAAAAAGTACTCATTTAGATATTATCTAAAAGAGTACTTTTCTACTGAATGAATATTTTTTGTCAATGTATCATCTTGTAATAATATATTGGAAATATCTGAACAAGAAATATCCTTCATATTGAATGTTATGGCAAATGCTGCAACTAGAGTATCAACATTCAATCTCAATTTCTCACTTGTCCAAAAATCATTAGCAATTGAAAAAACTCTTTTAACTGCTGCATTAGTTCCAGGGCAGCACAATGTAAATTGAACAAGAACAAATAAATTTTCACATGGAATATGTTCATTTTTGAAATGGCTGAATATTTCCACCCATCCTTTATTAATTTCAACATGTTCATTTTCCCATTATATTAATTTTTCAGAATTTATACATATTTGGAAATTCTTAAATAGATAATGAATTAATAAAATGTGAATTGTGCATACCTGTCTATGATTGAATATTCACTGAGAAAGAAATAATTGTGAGTCTACAATAATGTATGTGCCATGTCATGTTTCAGTAAGAAGTACACAAAGCCATTTGAGAGCTCGGTATATTGCATGCTCTCTCAAGGTCTCCTGTGTGGAGTGCATGTGTCTCGGGTCTAAAGCTTCATCCCTACTGGAGCCTTATGTTTTTTTTTTTTTGTTTGTTTTGTTTTTTATTTATTCATTTTAGAGAGGAGGGAGAGAGAGACAGAGAGAGATAGGGGGGAGGAGCTGGAAGCATCAACGCCCATATGTGCCTTGACCAGGCAAGCCCAGGGTTTCGAACCGGAGACCTCAGCATTTCCAGGTCGACGCTTTATCCACTGCGCCACCACAGGTCAGGCACATGTGTCTCATAATCACATCTCACCGCACTGTACTGATCCTTGACAAATGGTCATGTCAAATACAAATATGTCACATCACACGCAATGGATTGAATCTGCATCAATTGAATATGGACATTTACAGATTGCTCTTTCAATATCAAAAAGGAGGACATATAGGAGGACACTTTTCGAGGGAGGACAGGACTTACAAAAGAAGGACTGTCCTCCCGAAAGGAGGACTATGGTCACCTTACATAAGACAGTAATTTTTCTTGAATGTTTTCAACACTAACTTTCATGGTAGAAATTGGGGGAAACCCACATGTACATAATATGAAAAATTTATTGAGGTTTCTTTTTTAATGCCTTAAAAATTAATACATAAATATGAGAAAGCAATCGATGAACAACTAAGGTGCCACAACAAAGAATTGATGCCTCTCATCTCTCTCTCTCCCTGTCTGTCAGTCCTTCCCTCTCTTTCGCTAAAAAAAAAGAATATGTATTTTGTGCCTTTTTATCTATATTAGATTCATTTACTTTAATATAAAATATTTTACACAATTTGACATTAACCATATATTTTTTTCCTGCTCTGAAAAACAAGTAGCTCAGTTTGAGAAACTTAGGAAAATGCTTTGTAAACAATAATGTATCACATATAATTTTCTTACTATTAGATATTTGTTTTATTTTGGCAAACATGTAAGACATTCATTAGCATATTCCAGGGGTTGGGAACCTATGGCTCACAAGCCAGATGTGGCTCTTTTGGTGGCTGCATCTGGCTCGCAGACAAATCTTTAATAAAAAAAAAATGTTAAAAATATAAAACATTCTCATGTATTACAATCCATTCATTTCCTACTGCTCATGTTCATGGTTGCGGGTGGCTGGAGCCAATCACAGCTGTCATCTGGGACAACAGCAAATTTTTATTGGATAATGCATAACGTACATGGGTCGTTGTGAGGTCAGGAAGTAAACTTCCCTTCTTTTAATCAAGTAGTCAGCTAGTTAATTGCAGAAACCCCTTTGATGAAGAAGATGGCTAAAAGAAAAAAAGATGAGGAGTATCATACTTTTCAGCAGGAATGGACAGAGGAATTCACCTTTGTGGAGAAAGCAGGTTCTGCAGTGTGTCTAATATGCAATGATAAGATTGCATTGATAAAATGGTCAAATATAAAGCGGTATTTCGACACACACCATACTACATTTGCATCGAAATATCCAGCAGGGGACAGCAGGAAGAAAGCATGTCAAGAGTTACTGTGCAGAGTGCAAGCTAGTCAGCAGCAACTCTGTGTTTGGACCCAACAAGGTGACTGGAATTTGGCTAGCTTTGCTGGTGCTTTAGCAATTGTGAGAAATGGAAAGCCATTCATTCACAGATAGGGAGTATGCCAAAACATTCATGCTTGATGTTGCCAATGAACTTTTTGACGACTTTTCGGATAAAGACAAGATAATCAAACGAATAAAAGACATGCCTCTGTCGGCAAGAACTGTTCACGATCATACCATCATGATGGCAAATCAAATTGAGGCAACACAAGTGAAGGACATAAATGCAGCACCATTCTTTTCTCTCGCTTTGGATGAGTCAACAGACGTAAGCCATTTATCCCAGTTCAGCGTGATTGCAAGGTATGCTGTTGGTGACACACTACGTGAGGAAAGTCTTGCTGTTTTGCCTATGAAAGAGACAACAAGAGGGGAAGATTTATTCAAGTCTTTCACTGAGTTCGCTAAAGAAAAAAAATCTACCAATGGATAAACTTATTTCGGTGTGTACTGATGGTGCTCTGTGCATGGTGGGGAAAAACAGAGGATTCGTAGCACTTCTTCATGAACATGAAAAGAGACCCATCCTAAGTTTTCACTGCTCCTACATCAGGAGGCGCTTTGTGCTCAGATGTGTGGTGAGCAGCTTGGTGAGTTGATGTCGCTGCTCATTTGGATGGTCAACTTTATTGTTGCTCGAGCTTTAAATGATCGCCAGTTTAAAACACTGCTGGATGAAGTTGGGAATAATTATTCTGGTCTGCTTCTGCACAGCAGTGTGCGTTGGTTGTCAAGAGGGATGGTGCTCAGCTGTTTTGTGGCTTGTCTGAGTGAAACTCAGACTTTTCTGAGTGGCTCCTGAAGTTCTACTATCTTGTGGACATGACTGAACATCTGAACCAGCTCAGTGTGAAAATGCAAGGCGTTGGAAATACAGTCTTATCCCTTCAACAAGCAGTGTTTGCATTTGAAAACAAGCTGGAACTCTTCATCACTGACATTGAAACAGGTCTTTTACTACACTTTGAAAAACTGGGAGAGTTTAAAGATGCATGCACAGCAAGTGACCCTGCTCAACATTTTGATCTCCAGCAGCTAGTGGGCTTCACATCTAATCTCCTGCAGTCATTCAAAGCGCACTTTGGAGAATTTTGTGAGCACACTCATCTTCTTAAGTTCATCACCCATCCATACGAGTTTGCAGTGGACAGCACTGACCTGAGTTACATTCCTGGTGTCTCTGTCAGAGATTTTGAGCTACAGGCTGCTGACCTGAAGGCCTCAGACATGTGGGTAAATAAGTTCAAGTTACTGAATGAAGATTTGGAAAGACTTGCACAACAGCAAGCTGAGTTGGCGAGCAAACACAAGTGAGGAGAAATGAAAAAACTTCAACCCGCGGACCAGTTGATTGTCAAAAGTGGAACGTGCTTCTGGTCACATACCACACACTGCAGCGTGTGAGTATTGCTGTACTGACAATGTTTGGCTCTACGTATGCATGTGAGCAGTCTTTCTCACATCTAAAGAACGTTAAGACCAACCTATGATCACGTTTAACAGATGGAAGTCTCAACGCCTGCATGAAGCTTAACCTCACCATGTATCAACCAGACTACAAAGCCATCAGGAAAACCATGCAGCACCAGAAGTCACATTAATGGTAAGAAGTACTTTATTCATCATTGGTTAGCAACAGCATAACAATGTTATTAAAAAGAATTCAGAGTTATTGTACTTTAAAAGTGTTGGTCTTTCATAAAATGCACACATTTACTTGTATTTAGTGTTAAACATATTGTATGGCTCTCAGGGAATTACATTTCAAAATATGTGGCATTCATGGCTCTCTCAGCCAAAAAGGTTCTCGACCCCTGGCATATCCACTGACTTTGATATCTCATCTACAGATTTATTTTTTAAAATAATTTTATTTACTGATTTTTTAGAGAGAGAGAGAGAGAGAGGAAGAGAGAAAGGCTATAGGGGATGAGGGCAGGAGGAGTGGGAAGCATCAGCTTGTAGTTGCTTTAGGTATGTGCCTTGACTGAGCAAGCCTGGGGTTTTGAACCGGCAACCTCAGCATTCCAGGTTGATGCTTTATCCACTGCGCCACCACAGGTCAGGCTCACTTACAGATTTCTTTTGCTGATGTTTGGGTTTTAAATGATCAGACAAATGAGAATATCTTTTTTTTCCCAGATGTTGTTGATATATTATAATTTTACTTCTAATTTAAGTTTCAGAGATGCTTCAAGGTTAATGCCGTTTTAAGAGTGCATTGACCTATAAATTTATTTATCTTTTAATAATGTAATAAATTTGGGGACAGTGAATGAATGTAACAGCTAATGATTTCTGTGCTATATCATTGTATGATCTCTAACATAATAAAAAAATTTAAATGTGTATCTTGTATTTACATTAAAGTACTCTTTTAATGTTATTTCTAATTAAAACAACCTGAAAAAATATATTCCATGAGTGCACAATCCATTTTATTATTGTTTCCTGAACACCTCCTATGCTAACACTGAGCAAGTCTTTCTACGAGAAATGCAGAGATAAATAAGAAGTAATCCTTGATTTGTGAGAATCTCAAGAATTTTCATCCTAGCAGTGGGCCAGAGAGCCTTTGGACTTCCTCCACTTACAGATAATAATCTACTTACAGCTCATAATCTTTAACAGCATTGCTAAAATAACTAGCTGGGAATTCGTGGAGTCAGACAGAGGTTGGTATGAATTCCTGCTCAGACACTCCCTGGGTACATGATAGTGGGATGGTTATTTTAATCTTTCTTCCTGTCAGTTTTTCAATCTGTAAAATTGGAAATAATTATATTTACTATCAAGGAGTGGAAATATATTTTTAAGAACGAAATGACCAGAACATAGATAGATCTTCCAGCTCTGCTTCTTTCTACTTGCTTATCTACCAGCTTGTATTCATGAGCTGGACACCCGGACTAGCAGACATGTAAACATGGCTGCTGTGTTTCAGGCCCAGATCATGGTTCTGGGAGCTGTGATCATGAGGGCAGGTCCACAGCAAGTTGTGAATGAAAAACTGCCTGTGGCTGCTCTTGTCAGAAGAGGGCAATCAATGGCCACGGCCCCCTTTTATGGTACCATGTGCTGCCCTGCACAGCAGTGAAAACTAAAAAGAGAAGAAAGAGTTCATCTGAAATTGAATGGAAGTCTAGGCTAATTTTACGGTTCATCTGGGGCATACCCTAGTTTTACAGTAGAGATGAAAATCCAAAGTATTTTTTTTCTTATAAAATTTTTACTTTGGGTATTAGAAATGTTTCTCTAAAAGAGAAACAAAAAAGAATTAAGCTGAATGCTCTCTTTTAATTTTTAAAAACTACAAAAGTTGATGGATAATGGGTGTGTGCTTAGCAGGAACTCATGTATAAATTTTGAGGAAACAGAGGTCAATCTGGAAGTGCTCATACTATATTTAAAGACATATAAATTATGTATACCTATAAAAATTATATCCTTAGTGGCAAGTCCTCAGAATTACACAGTCAAACCAAAGGTTCATGGATATTTTAACCATATATAAATTATAATGTTGTAGAAATAGAAACCCTCTCCATATGCTTTGATTGCATCCATAGTTTTCTTTTTTAACTCTTCAGAGACAAATTAGAAAGTTTGGGTATCCTTGTATGTATTTTTGTATTATATATATATATATATATATATATATATATATATATATATATATATATAGAGAGAGAGAGAGAGAGAGAGAGAGAGAGAGATCTATATACATGCACATGTACAAATATACATATACTGATGGCATTCAGAACGCACTACCCCAAAATTTGCCATCTTGGCATATTGAGTACTTTAAACTGAAGGAAATTGAGAAATAGTAGGTATAGGATGGACCCTCTCACCTCCCCCTTCTTTCCAGAAGCAGGTTGTATGACTCTTATGTGAGAGGGAGAGGTGCCTTCCTATATAGCTGGAGGAACAAACATTCTTATCTCTGAAGAGGGCCACTAACAGGAATCCAAATGAACTTGTCAAGTTTCTCCTAGTTTACTACCCTTAGCTCATACCCTTTTGTCCTGGTACATTTTTTCCAGGACTTTTGTTGCTTTATCAACACGTAGTCTTAACTGTCTCTTTGGGTCTTCATTTTCTTCTTTCTCTTTCTTTCTTTTTTTCTTTCTTTCTTTCTTTCTTTCTTTCTTTCTTTCTTTCTTTCTTTCTCTCTCTCTCTCTCTCTCTCTCTCTCTCCTTCCTTCCTTCCTTCCTTCCTTCCTTCCTTCCTTCCTTCCTTCCTTCCTTCCTTCCTTCCTTCCTTCCCTCCCTCTCTCTTTCTTTCTCTCTCTCTCTCCCTCCTCCCTCCCTCCCTCCCTTCCCTCTTTCTTTCTTTCTTTCTTTCTTTCTTTCTTTCTTTCTTTCTTTCTTTCTTTCTTTCTTTCTTTCTTTCTTTCTTTCTTCTTTCAGCGAGAGACAGACAGGCAGACAGACAGACAGGGACAAATAATAAGGGAGAGCAATGAGAAGCATCAACTAGTAATTGCTGCACTTAATTGTTCATTGACTGCTTTTTCATACGTGCCTTGACCAGGGGGCTCCAGCTGAGCCAGTGACCCCTTGTTCAACTTTGTTCAAGCCAGTGACCTTGGGCTCAAGTCAGCAATCATGGAGTCATATCTATGATCCCACGCTCAAGCCAGTGACTCTTGCTCAAGCTG
Source organism: Saccopteryx bilineata (assembly GCF_036850765.1). Taxonomy (NCBI): domain Eukaryota; kingdom Metazoa; phylum Chordata; class Mammalia; order Chiroptera; family Emballonuridae; genus Saccopteryx; species Saccopteryx bilineata. Next base: position 257,164,550 of record NC_089493.1, read on the forward strand.
GATGATTCTGCACTCAAATTCTCAACCTCAGGATTTTGAACCTGGGTCTTCAGTGTCCCAGGTCAATACTCTATCCACTGTGCTGCTGCCTGGTCAGGGAGGTTTTCATTTTCTTTTAAAGGCGCCTATGTCATGTAAAACTTAAATATATCTGTATGCTTTCCCCCTGTTAATCTGTCAGTTTAATTTTCAGGCCCAACCAAGGACCTTAAGAGGGTTGAGGAAATTTTTTTCTTCGTTTACAATATGTACACATATGTGTGCCTAACAACTTGCAAACCAATTCACACCTTCTCTTTTGTATTATTGCCTCCAAATTCCATTAAGAAATCTTTATAAAATTACTTACATCTAAAATCAAGTTGATATGCAGCAATCATATGTTGCTTTTACTTCATCTTCTCTACATTTTGAAAGCATAATATGCATAATAGCAATATATTTTTACTTATAGCTGTTCATACCCAAAGTCCTTTGCCAAGAGTGTTCCATATTATTATTTGTAAACCTAAAAGCAGGCAGGTCACAGATTACATTTCTCAGTTGTCCTGTCCTCTTGTGCCCTGGCATAGAAAAATCTTTTTTCCCTCCTTGTCTCTCCTTTCCACTTGCCAGGCCTTAGTTTTTTTCTGGGACTTTTGACTGCTAAACTCAGATACAATTCCTATTTTAAGATCTCCTTAATAAAGTATATAGGAGTAGCTATTCTGTGAACCTGATTATACTATCAGAATAGAACCAAATAGTTTATTATCAAATAAACATAGAATTTATGCCCCTATCCTTTTTTTTTTCTAAAACATATTTCATCAAGGTCTTGATGGGTATATAATGTTACATTACTCCTATGAAAAAATCAGAGTATGATTTACAGAAAATTTTCTCTAAAAACATATCTATCAACATGCTATTATTTGAGATTTGCTTGTGTTGGCAAATGCAAAACTCACTCAATTCTCCATAAAACAGAACACCAAACCAGCTGGTTCTTTAATCTTTCTTACGTAAGAAAAGCAAAACAAAACAAAACAAGAGTGCATGCTCACAACAAACACACACACACAAAACCCCAAAGAGCTTGTCAGGAATCTCATAATAAGGAATGACTGAATCACAGAAGCTATTTCTCAGGTTTGGATATAGGGCCCCCATAGATAATAGTGGGCCCAAAGTTCTTCAAATAGAATATTTATTCTGAATTATTGATGCCTGCTCAGATTCAGTTTAAATTGTTCCCATGCCATCAGAAAATAAAATGTTTAGACCAAAATGGAAATTCCAATTTTTTTCCACATGGAACTGAAATTGTTCACAGGCCACAGCCGAACTAGAGGGGAAACGTCCAGATTAACTACCCGTTTTTATTTTCTCAGCTGGGCATTGCGCATGTCAATGGAATGTATCTGTACAAACAGCGTACTTTCACATTCAGGAAGTGATATTTCAGAACAAGCTTTCGTAAAACAAAACTCTATTTTCTATGGTTTGGGGCAAAGCCAAGTCAAAATTTAGATTTCTTCTATTTCATAAATGAACTCTATAATAAACAAAACTAAGTCTATAAAGTAGATTTATAATCTGGCCATTGTGTATGGAATTCAACACAATGGCAAAATATCACATTTGGCAAAATTAATGCTGCTGAAAATACTTGCTGCCAGCAGCTCTTATAATTACAAGGAAAGGCAACTGGTAATGAATTCTTTTAACTCGGGAATTTCAAATCGCTAGACTGAATGTTACCCATTATTGGAGTTCAAAGGCAACTATCTCTAGAATTGTTCTTTTAATGCTTGCTGGATGGTTTTAGTTGTTCTTTTCTTGTCGGCACACAATTGTTGTCTTGATCTTTATGATAAAAAGAGCTTTGCTGGATCTTTGTAGTGCACCCAGTTGGCTTGGTAACAGGCCTGTAGTCAGAATTCCAAAGTGGGGAAACAAAGGCTTAGAAATTATAGGCTGAGAACTGTTTATTCAGGACTGTGGGAATCTTACCCTGGCCCGTGGAACCAATGGACTCTCTTCATTAGACCCACAGTCATCCATAAACGCCCCAATTTCTGCCCTTTTTAACCTCTAAGTTAGAACTTTAACCACAATAAAACAAATGTGGCCACTTCTTTTGTAAATTGATTCCTACCAAAATTTCCAGTATGCTATAATCCTTCCCCTTCATGTCATAATTCGAAAAGAATGGCAGGAGCTTATTCAATGTTACATTTATTTCCATAATGAGGAAGTGTCAAGGCGAAGCCCTTTACTTAAAGGCAAAAAAAAAAAAAAAAAAAAAAGTGCCTTTAGTCCTATTTGAATGGTGATGAGTTAGCTTTCTCCCTGTCCAGACATGGTTCTTTTCCTCCAAGTTAATTAAATAAGCAAATATAGTCTAGCATGACTATTTTAGACTGCTTAGTTTAGAAAATTCAGTTCAAATTGAAGTATAATCTAGTGAAATTAATTTCATTGAAGAATATCATATTACAGAGAAAGAAAACATAGCAATTTCAGTTTTAAAAAGTTTTTTTTTTTTTTTAATTGGGTATAAAGGTATTCTCAAACCAAGTTACATTGTGTCCTCTGAGTCACAATTGTGACTTGGAAATGCCAGGAATTTTCCTTTGTGTGTCTAATGCAAGTTGAATTCAGCAGCATTCATATAAATCCTTTAATTATTTCACGGAGGCTTCCTCACCGGGGAGTCACGGGAACTATGGAAAACACCGGGCAAACATTTTTAAAGGCAAGTACCATTCAAGGTACTCAGAAGACAGGACAGTCACAGCAGTAGCAACCACGGCCACGACAGACTGGGGGACAGGTAGCGCTCCACTTTTTAGGAACGTATGATTGAATTATTTTTCTTTTAAGTTCTTGTTATTATTTTGGTTAAAATAAAAAAAAAAAAATTAAAAAAAGAAAAGGGAAAGATGAAATTGAGAAACTGAAGGGACGAAAGAAGTTAAGTAGTATCCTGTGAGAAAAAGTAAAAAGGAACCTGAAGAATGACTTCAGATAAACTGAAAAGCAGAGTATTGAGGCTTGGCTCTTCAATCTGAAAACTGAAGACAAATAGAAGTACAAATTACTTTTAGAAAAGCTTTAATGAACTGTTCAAATTTGATACAATGTCTTAGCAATGTTAACTCTTGTACTCATAGCCATAGATCACTTTGTTTTCTAAATCATCTTAGTTACTTTCTAACTTTTCTTCTGAAATTTGTAGGCCCCTAGCATTATAGAATGAAAGTTTAATTGGTGTTTGTTCCATTGTTACAGCTTACAGCCATTAACTATTGACTGGGCGATTTAGTAGCTCATACAAGGAAAAAAAATAAATAATGAGAAAAAAATCATGCCACTTGTAGTTTAGTTTTGTCTTCTTGCCCTGAATGTCATGGAGCTCAAAGCCAATATGAATTTTAACCCTGCAAAGTTGATGAATATTCATTGCCATATTTACCTTCTGCTTTCTTTGCCCTTCCTTCCCTCCCTCCTTCCCTTCTTCCTTCCTTCCTTCCTTCCCCTCCTTCCCTTCTTCCTTCCTTCCTTCCTTCCTTCCTTCCTTCCTTCCTTCCTTCCTTCCTTCCTTCCTTCCTTCCTTCCCTTCCTTTCCTTTCTCCCTCCCTCCCTCCCTCCCTCCCCTCCTTTCCTTCCTTCCTTCCTTCCTTCCTTCCTTCCTTCCTTCCTTCCTTCCTTCCTTCCTTCCTTCCTTCCTTCCTTCCTTCCCTTTCTCCCTCCCTTTCTTTCTTCTTTACTTCTCTTTCTCACTATTTCATTATATATATATATATTTGTGAAATGCTGCTTTGATTATTTTCTGAAAATAGAAACCGGATATTAGTAAAAAACATTATATGTGAAAAAATGTTTAAACATACTTTTTAAGCACTGTCCAGGTAGAAGGCAGGTAATAGAGTGAGGAAAGTGTAGAGCTGAGTTATTTATAAATGCTAGGTACTTTTAGAGACATGATCGCTTTGTCTGTTTCTTTTTGACCAGATATCTTCGTGCACCAATATTCTGTGATTCAATAAAATGAATAGCTCCAAATATGCTAAACAAAATTTTATTTTCAAATTCTCTCTTTGCACAGGTGAATTTTAGAAAAATTTCAGGTGCATATTATGGCTTAAATCACAGGTTCCCATTCTAGCTGATCATCAAAATCCTTGTAAACTTGTAAAACACAGATTACCAGGTGGCAGCTCAAGTGTATTGAATGAGAACATTTTTCATTTTAGTCTGGAAATTTATGTTTTTAATAAAAAATTTAACATAAATCTCCCTGCAGCTTCTGATAAATAGATGAAATCATCCAACTAGAGTCCCTCAGTTTGGGTTTTATTGTCATTTGTACAAGGAAAAGTTCTTTCCACAGATAGTAAATTTGTTAAACCAGAGTCACAGAGCTACATTTTCTATAAGTGAATGCTGATCACAGTTACTTATTAAAATGTGTGACTCCTAGCATAAGCATAATTCTCATGTGATACATACTGCATAACAAGCAAACTTATTCATTTTTTAGAGAGAGAGAAAGGGAGAGGGAGAGGAGAGCGAGAAGGAAACAGACAGACAGGAAGGGAGAGAGAGATGAGAAGCATCAACTCAGAGTTACATCATTTTAGTTGCTCATTGATTACTTCTCATACTTGCCTTGACTGAGGGGTTTCCAGCCAAGCCAGTGACCCCTTACTCAAATCAGTGACCTTTGGGCTCAAGCCAGTGACCATGTGGTCGTGTCTATGATCCCATGCTCAAGCTGACAACATCTCGCTCAAGCTGTCAGCCTTGGGGCTTTGAACCTGGGACCTCAATGTCCCAGGTTGACACTCTGTCCATATGCTACCACTGGTCAGGGAGCAAACTTCATATTTTTATGTCCTGTATAGCAGTCCCCCTCCATCTGTGGGGATATACTACATTATCCCCAGTGCATGATTAAAGCTGGCGATAGTACTGAACCCTATATATATAATCTTTTATTCTACACATACATACCTATCATAAAGGTTAATCTACTCTTGCACTTAGGGACCAATAAAGGATACTTGAACACAAGCACTTTGATAACTCAACAGTTGACCTGATAACCAATATGGCTACTAATGACTAATGGGTAGGTAGCATATACAGCATGGATACATTGGACAAAGAAACTATTCATGCCTCACGCTGGATGGAGTGGGACAGTGCATGGTTTCATCACACTACTCAAAATGCAGCAATTTAAAACTTATGAATTGTTTTTTTAGAGAGAAAGGGACAGACAGACAGGAAGGCAGAAGGATGAGAAGCATCAAATCGTAGCATAGTTGCAGCTTTAGCTGTTCATTGATTGCTGTGCCTTGACAGTGGGGTTAGGGGGGAGGGCTCTAGCTAAGCCAGTGACCCCTTGCTTAAGCCAGCGACCTTGGGCTCAAGCCAGGGACCACGGGATCATGCTGATGATCCCATGCTCAAGCCAACGACCCTGCACTCAAGCTGGCAACTTTGGGGTTTTGAACCTGGGACTTCAGCATCCCAGGCTGACGCTCTATCAACTGCACCACCACCTGGTCAGGCTAAAATTTATAGATTGTTTATTTCTGGAATTTTCTATTTAATATTTTTGGACTGTGGTGGTTAACTGCAGTTAACTGAAACTGCTGAAAACAAAACTGTAGAAAAGGGATAACTACTTAGTTTTTTTTCCAATGTATTATATTAGAAAAAACACTTATTCTCATGTTTATCACCCAAACAAAAATGTCTAGAAAACATTTTTTTCCCTTTCAGCTTGAAAAACCTTGTTTTAACCCAGGGGTCTCAAACTCACGGCCCGCGGGCCGCATGCAGCCCGCCGAACAATTTTGTGCGGCCCGCAGACTAATCCATGAAGTTCAAAATATTTTGGATAAAATTAAGTAAGCCTAGGGGCCTACTTGTATTTTTCATTTCTCTAGCATCCTGTGATGCGAACTACAGTTTCTGGTCGTTTTGTGACACTGAGTAAACTGCATGTACGATTGTGCTTGTTGTACTGATTTTTTTTGTTTTCAACTGCAGTGAGAAAAGTGTTGCGTAACAGTTGCCTTTTGTAGACCTACTGCGGCCCGCCAAACGGCTGTGATCTTGCTCTGCGGCCCACATGCTGAGTTGAGTTTGAGACCCCTGTTTTAACCCATCCGTAGTTTCTATAAGCTAATGATGTTTGAAGTTTCTCCTTTCCTGCTTATTTCAGTCAAAGCAAGTTTATTTTATTTGCAAACAAGTGCCCATTACAGGCACAAACAACAGGTTCCCTTTTTACATACTTCTCAGGAAATAAAAATAATCTCCTAGGAATACTTTAGTGTTTTGATAAGAGTATGTCTTTGAATTAGGAAAAGTTTTTGAAGAGTAAAAAATGGATTATGTATGTGTTTTGTAAAGTTATTTTCTAATCTTGCTGTGCTGAGCAGAGATTCTCTGTTGGCTTCACATTAAAAATATTCAGCAAAATAGAGCACTTCTCCTGTCTCTGCAGCTACCACTCTAAGCCACTGTACAGCTAGTGCTCGATTTACGACCACGATTTGTTCTGATAGATGGGTCCTAACACGATTTGGTCGTAAGTTGAGTAGGCTATATGTACAGTACTGTGAAATGATGTTAAAAAAATCTTTAAGTCATATTTTATCATAATTTTCTTTCATTATTGTTATATATCATAATTTTCTTTGTTCATTTTATGCCGTTTGTATCATCTCTACACCATTTTGTTTCTTATTTTTACATTTGTCAGGTTTAAGTAAAACACTGCATTACCAGTACAACTGGTTTAATATTTGCAGAGACAATTTCCTCTTGGTAGACATCTTGGGAGGGGTTTGATGAAAAATATCCAAGACACAGAACACAAATTGCTGTACTGAGTCTGGGATAACAGTTGAAATGGTGAACGTGGAGATGGTAGTGCTGCCGGAAGCTGGTCCGCACTGTCGTACGCTCAGCTGGGCAATGCTTGCGCTGCCAGACACGGAGCAGTCGTGGCTAGCAATTGTGGTCATAAAATCGAATGGTCGTAAGTTGCATAGGTCGTAAGTCAATCAATATTTGTCTCTCCGTAAGACCATCAGAGCTTTCCTAATTGATCTCCAATAAATCCCACAGCAGCCGATATAAAGTATGTATCTTATCTTTCCACTCCCGAGCTCAAAACCTTTGTAAGGAAAGTGTAGAAGAGGAGAATCTGCCACCCCCAAATACATCTTTGTCAAAATTTATGAAAGAGATCTTAACCTAGACATGGGTAGGGCAGGCGGGAAGAACTCTCACACCTACGTCATTGTGAACGCCCCAGAGGGGGAGGTATGGTTACCACAGAGCTCTGTGGTGTGGCAGCGCCTTACCTGGACTTCCTCGTCCCCTCTTTGTAAGGGCTCCCTTCTTCGTGACCCCTGCTGGGTGCACGAGCTCACCATATCTGCACGGAACAGACAGGAATCCTTTCTTTTTTTGGAAAAAAACTATTTTGATGACAATACCTAGTTTACTTTTGTTTACGGTGGACATTTCTTTGGCATTGGGATTGTTTTAGGCTGATTATTTGAAAATAATGCAGACTCGGGAAAGCTTTGAAAAACAAATAGAAATTACTCTTTCATAAGAGACATTTATATTAAAAGGGAAATCTGCATTTGTAAGAATATCTCTATATATACCTGTAAGAAAAAGATGATTCTATCAGGCCCGCGGTGGGTGTTGATGCGATCTGATTTCTGCCCAGTGCTCTGAATCTCAAAGTGAGGAAATTCAATGAAGCTCAGGCAAACGGTGGGAGTAACTATGACTCTCTTAAGGTGGGAGTAACTATGACTCTCTTAAGGTAGCCAAATGCCTCGTCATCTAATTAGTGATGCGCATGAATGGATGAATGAGATTCCCACTGTCCCTACCTACTATCCAGCGAAACCACAGCCAAGGGAACAGGCTTGGCGGAATCAGCAGGGAAAGAAGACCCCGTTGAGCTTGACTCTAGTCTGGCACGGTGAAGAGACAGGAGAGGTGTAGAGTAAGTGGGAGGCCCCTGGTGCCCCTCCATCCCTACGAGGGGGCGGGGCGGGGTCCAAAAAAAGATTCTAAATCTCTAGAAACACTTATTGTTGGAGAAGTCAACAACTTAAATTTACATAATAACCCTACCCTTTTTTACTGTGCTTTTCTGGGTAAGTGCCCTCACCCAACATCTTCTGTTGTCTTTAGTTGAAGGTGGTGTGTCAGGTGATGGCTTTGGCCATTTCAGTGAGTTACTCCATTTTCATGAGTCTCTCTCTCTATGTATCCAGGAGGTCTACGTGCTATTACTCTTGTTTGTTTTTCTCCTGTCAGTCTATCTTAAGTCTTATGTCAATTTGAGTATTACATTAGTCAAAGAACCTAGAAGGGAAGAAAGGAAAACTTTTCCACCCCTACAGAAGAAAAATCTCTTTCTTTATCTATCTTTGGTTCTCCTGCAGGGTCCCTGACAGAAAGATCGACAAGTATGTTAATACATGCATCATGCATGTACACATGGGAACATTCAATGATGCGTAACCCAAAGGGGTGGTTAAAACTTAGGCTTATATACAATCAAAGACTAAACTAAAGAAAAGGGTTTTTTTGTTTTATTTATTTATTTTTGCTTTGGGGCAGGATAGGCAAGTTATGAGAATGTGACCAGGAAGAGTACAGTAAGCAAGGATTTAGTAAGGTTTCCACTTTTTTTTTTTTAAATTTTTACAGGGACAGAGAGAGAGTCAGAGAGAGGGATAGATAGGGACAAAGAGAGATGAGAAGTATCAATCGTCAGTTTTTTGTTGCAACACCTTAGTTGTTCATTGATTACTTTCTCATATGTGTCTTGACCGTGGGCCTTCAGCAGACCGAGTAACCCCTTGCTGGAGCCAGCAACCTTGGGTCCAAGCTGGTGAGGTTTTTGCTCAAGCCAGATGAGCTGTGCTCAAGCTGGAGAACTCGAGGTCTTGAACCTGGGTCTTTCCACATCCTAGTCCGAGGCTCTAACCACTGCGCCACCGCCTAGTCAGGCAAGATTTATTAAGGTTTGATATGCAAATTTTAACCTGTATTGTTCCATTAACAAGAGTTGCTAAGAGTCTTTCTCTTTCTGGTATGCAAGAGGGAGTTATCCTTATGAATGGAAATTTCTTTTATAAATGTAAATTTTCTTTACAAAAGGAAAACATGCGCTCTGTTACTAGGATTTTTCCTGTATCTGCTGGTTCTCAAAGGACTTTAGCTCAAAATAATCCGTATGCCAGAGAGGCATGTTCTGGTACCCACCCCTTACCGTCCACTTGTTTTCCATAACATTTAGAAATAAAAGTTTTTACTATGGTCTGTCCTTATATCCTCTGTCACCCAGTCTGCTTATCCCTTTTGCTGTTACTAAACTAAAGGGTTGGTTTGCCTGCGTGTATCAAAGCCCAATCAAACATGAACAGGAGTTTGCAGCCAAGAAAGTAAAGGTTTATTATCTGAGAAAAGGGTGCCGAACCTGGAGTCACAGGTAAGCTGGTGTTCAAAGACTGGGTTCCCCCATGGATTTTAGGGGATGGGTTACACAGGGGAAAACAGTTAATCATGGTGGCTAAAGGAGTTGCTGGCGGGGGTTGGGAGCTATACTGATTGGTTAGGGCCAGGGTAGGGAGCGGTTTATCATTGTATCAGGTTTTGAGGTCAGCCACGACATTGTTCTGTCTGGTTCCCTGAGGGTGTGTTCTGTAGGGTTTTTCACTTTAATGGGCCAGGGCCTGAAGCACAACTCAAGTCTGCACTGACCTCTTTCCTGGTTCTACGTACCAACCCTGTCCTGAAGAGTTCTGCACTTGCTCTTTTCTCTGAAAGGACTACTCTTCCCCTAGAGATCTGTGTAACTCTGACCCTCATGTCCTTCAGGCCTCTGCTAAAATAATTCCCTACTAGTGAATTCTTTCTTTCTTTTTTTATTTTTAAATTTTTATTTAGTGAGAGGAGAGGAGGCAGAGTCAGACTCCTGCATGTGCCCTGACTGAGATACACCCGGCAAGCCCACTAGGGGGCGATGCTCTTTCCATCTGCAGTCCTTGCTTCATTGCAATCAGAGCCATTTTTTAGCATCTGAGGCAAACCCCATGGAACCATCCTTAGCACCAGGGGCCAACTTGCTCGATTTGAGCCACAGCTGCAGGAAGGGAGGAGGAAGAGGAGGAGGAAGAGGAGGAGGAGGAGGAGGAAGAGGAGGAGGAGGAGGAGGAGAGAGAGAGAGAAAGAAGCAAGAGAGGGAGGAGTGGAGAAGCAGATGGGCGCTTCTCCTGTGTGCCCTGACTGGGAATCAAACCCAGGACGTCCACATGCTGAGTTGACACTCTATCACTGAGCCCACCGGCCAGAACCAGTGAATTATTTCTTAAATGGCCTCTTTAAAATAGTACCTTCCCCTAGTTGGTCCTATTCTTTCTACCTTGTTTTGCTTTTTCTTCCATAGCACTAAACACTATCTGACATATGTAGGGTGTGGCAAAAGTAGGCTTACAGTTGTTCCTATGAAAAATAATATAATAATTAATAATAATACAAGAATAAACTCTTGTTTAGTGTCCTCACAACTGTAAAATCTACTTTTGCCACATCTCATATTTATAACTTGCCTATTTACTTACTAATTTTTTACCTTTCCCACTGAGCCTATAAGATAAGGGTGTTTTTGTTTTGTTAATTGCAACATCTACACACCCAAGATATAGTCAGTATGGTAGGCAAGAAATAATGTTTATTGAATGAATGAATAACCCTAAGAACAGACAGGAGTCTAAGCAAGGGTATCCAGTCATTCATATGTTAAATCAAGGAGACTCAATAAATTTGTGAGGGAAAAAAATGAAACTTTAAAATAAGCAAAATAAATGACTGGATATCCTTCCCATGGAATGCTAGAGCCTCTAGGGATTACTTCATTTGGACAGGTTATATACATGTTTACTACTCTGTAAAGTAGAAAATAACTTGTAGAAAACTGATGGTCATGCAAATAATTTTTATGTACAGACATGCAAATCAAGTCTGCCCCATGGAGTTTCAACGTGGCTCCTCTGTTGTAGAAGAAGCCCATTTTGTATACATTTGCAAATCCATTTCAATATTGCTAATCTATGTGACCATGCTTTGGATTCTCTTTTGAACCAATTGTAATATTTTACTACTTCCTTTCTTTAATCAATGAGTTAAAAACCATCATTGACATTGTAACCACAGAACCAGCCCCAAATGGTCCTATCCTGTTTGATGATAATACCGAGTTGCTTTTCAGAGACAGCAGACCAAGACCGCAAGTCCTGCAGCCAAAGCAGGAGCAGAGGAGAGAATCTGATCTCCAGATGCACCCAGAACCGAAGTCTCTCACCCAGCAAATGGAATCAAAGGAGCAGGACATAACCAGAACTTGAACACTGAAACCCTGCCAGAAGCAGAGGGTCTGGATCCAGAAAGATCCAGTGTTAATGCTCCTTCACTATAAATGGCCAAACTTGCAAAGTCCTCCAAGTAAACCTTGTCCCTTAAGAATCATTCATCTAATCCAGGGAGCAAAATGGATTTGAGACACCATTAGGTCTTCCATTTCTTGGTTGGTGCCTTTTTGAACAAATACCTTTTCTTACAATTCAAACTGATATTTTGAGTTTTTGGCCTTTTGAAGCATTGGGTACATAAACTTTGGTTCGGTAATAATATGTGTTCACTATATATTTATACGAGAGTCATGACTTTACTTCTTTTTGAAATGTCCTTTAAATATGTTGGAAATAAACATTACATATTTTTCTCTCCTCAGAAGCACATCTTTGGTACAGATTGTTTTAGAGCCAGCCACTTAATGACACTGAGTTGATGTGCTCATCTGTGATGACTAAGTGCACTGACATGTGAGAAGTAAAGGAGACATGGAAAAAAGAGATGAAAAATCCAGGAGGAGTAAGAAGCTGGAATGATGCTGGAGGTCAAACTGTAGGAAAGTGGGGGAAGGTTCTGCCATAGAAGAGGGCATTTGTTTCTGTATTAGGAACCAGTCACCTTTTAAAGACTCATTTCCGTTTTCACAGGCAGAGGCCAGTAGATCTGAAGATGAATCTTTATGCTCAAAGAACATTTTATATTTTAGGGACATTTTTTTCCTGATTGTAAGAGATGACTCAACTACTGAAATTAGTAAACAAAACAAAAAAAAAATTGAGTGAAGAAAAAATATTTTGTAGAGCAGGAAATTTTTGAAGGTCAGAGAATTTTACGTGATATACACTAAAGCTAAGGGGTGTGGGTGGGTATACTTTTTCGAGAGAATAATGTAGGCATAGTCCCATGCGCTCTCCCAAGTTTTCAAAAATTTCCCTGTTTGAATCAGTTTGACCTTACAAATATGGCTGGAGCTTACGTGAAGGGCTTAATAAATGTGGCTGGAACTTACGTGAAGCTAACAATTGAGGAACTATTAGGAGCTCAGAAGGTCAAATGAGAAAAGGAGAAGGCCAAAAGCCAAATCAACCAAATATTTTGATACTACCCATAGCAGTCACTGGTGCCAAATAGATTGACCCACCCCCCAACCGTGAAAGAGAGATTCAACCAGTGGTTCCAAGGAGACAGTACAAGCCCAAGGACTGGTGGCCACAGGGGGTCTTAGGCTGACCACACATCCATAATGGCCCTTTGCTTTTTTATTCATTCTCCCTGTAGGTAGTTTTTGTTCCTCTCTGGTGAGAAGGAACTGGCTGACATGGAACTCAAGGGTGGGGGCAGATTTTTAACTTCTTGTTTTGTAAATGTGCTGCTGGTACAGCTGTTATTTCTATTAAAAAAATTAAGGGGCCACATAAAATAATTTAAGTATAATTGGCAAGCATATTGTTACAGCCTGGAAAAGGAAAAAATAGATCAAAGTATTCTGTAGCAACATATGGTACATTTTCTCAGTGTGTTACTTGACAGAGCCCTTTAGTTCTATAGATTTTTGAGGCTTAGGTTACAAATTCAAGGGTAACGTAGACTCAGACTTGGTGTTAAAAATGTTGGATTTGAGTAACAAATCAGTTTTCCATTATTATTATCAGTTGGCTTGATGGAGGCCATGCAGACTGCAGGAGTGAAGAATGTACTTTTGCCAAGGACCTGGAGTGAAGAGGATGAGGAAGGCAGAGATACAGAGCTGAAATTGACCTGGGTATATTAGTTACAGCACAGAATCGCTCTTTACCTTTAGACTCATATATATATATATATTCGTATAGTAGTAAATTATATAAGTACATATCGGTTTTGGTGTTTGGGATTCACTTATATATTATGTATATATGTACATTGCATAGTATATCTATTATGTAATTCTTTAGGCATAATCTTTTTTTTTTTTTTTTTGTATTTTTCTGAAGCTGGAAATGGGGAGAGACAGTCTGACAGACTTCCGCATGCGCCCGACCGGGATCCACCCGGCACGCCCACCAGGGGGCGACGCTCTGCCCACCAGGGGGCGATGCTCTGCCCCTCCTGGGCCACTCTAGCACCTGGGGCAGAGGCCAAGGAGCCATCCCCAGCACCCGGGCCATCCTTGCTCCAATGGAGCCTCAGCTGCGGGAGGGGAAGAGAGAGACAGAGAGGAAGGAGAGGGGGAGGGGTGGAGAAGCAGATGGGCGCTTCTCCTGTGTGCCCTGGCCGGGAATCGAACCCGGGACTTCTGCATGCCAGGCTGATGCTCTACCACTGAGCCAACCGGCCAGGGCCTAGGCATAATCTTTTAAGTCATGCCAGGGTTCAGCCTTGTGTGGCCTATTAATTCCCAGTTTAGTCCTAGATTATAACTCTACACCCTCCTCTGCTAGATGGTTTATAAAATGTTAATAGGTACAAGCATGACAAAGACCATGAACCAAATATCACACTGGGAAGGAAATAAAAAGCAAATAAAAATCCACCATGCTAAATGCTCTCAAGAGGGTCCACCTTTTCAATCTAACTACCGTTACCAGAAAATAGCTACATTAAAGATGAATTTGTTTATGTCTCTGGTCCACTGCTTATCTTCAAGATTTATTAGTTGCATAAAATATTTTGTAGTTTTGTACTACAGTGGGTTTGATTTATTTGTCCACATATCTTACATACTACTTTGACAGGCTTTGTCTATTTCAATTTCAATTTATATATATTATAAATTTATATATATAATAAAGTTTCCAGGTGGGGCATATACATTGCACTATATGTACAGACAATTAAACCTAACCTAAATCTAACCATCAGAGTTCTAGGAAATACATTGTTCTTCCTATATTTTCTTTGAATAATCAGGAAAAAATGCATTAGGACTTATATTTAAGTACATATCCATCTTTTACTTTCAGAATTGGAGGACTTATATAAAAGAAATCTTCTTTTATATAAATGCGTATCTTTCTATGCAGAAATCCCTCAGCTAATTCATGACACTTGACATTAATCACATGCACAGATCAACAAAGCCTTTGCTTTCATATAGGAACTAATTCAGAATATATTTCTAAATTACTGCTTGTTATTGCAGTCAATTTAATTAGCTAGTTAATGACAATATCTGTTCATAATCAAAGTAGTCAAAAATACCAAGTTTCATAATTAGGCCATATAATTCCTTAACAACTCAATTTTATAATAGGAAGTACAATGCGTTTAGTCAATTTTCTTCAAAAACTCCTCTATATTCAAAATTAGGAATTCCACAGTGTATTCTTTTGACATTTAAAGCTGGAGATGGAGTGGTTAGGTTAGAAAGCGCAGTTCCCTCCTGGATTCTGTGTGAAATTGCTTGTAAGTCACATTAGATTCTAAATCCATTTCCCCTCAAACCATTCCGAGGGTATAACATTTACTCTTTGTCACTAACGTTCTTTGCTGTAAGAGACACCAATATGAATTGTAGTACAATGAAACAATTAATCTTCGTTGGGCAATTTAATGATTCCTTAATTATAGAAAACTATAGAAAATCATGTTTTCCCCTTTATCAACTCACATACTCAGTGGCATTTCAGTGCTAAGACAAAAAAAAAAAAAAAAAAGAAAAGGGAGAATCTCTGTGTTTTGTTTTAAGAATATCATATTAATGAAAATCTACAAACCAAACATAGTGTCACAAATACAAATGGACTCGTGGTCTAATGGGTGGCTGTGCAAAAATCTAGCCAGAAAAGCACTAAAATAGGCTAATTTCATTTCTCCCAGCTGCCTGCCTTTCAATTCTTTATCTCAGCTATTGGGTTTGAATAAATTTCATCTCCCACACTACAAGTAATGAGCAGGCAATGACTTATGAAGCACAGAGACCGAGTTAAGACAGAATTAGAATACAATTTTAATGAGACGGAGCTGAGAAAGTGGAAGCGCTACTCATTTGACAGACTTGGCAAAATATCCAATATTATTTCAAATGTTCTTTCCTTTCTACAAAGAAACTGTCAAATAGTAAAATAAAAAAATTTAAAAACAGGGCTCTGAAGAATTCGTTAGGGGTAGGTTGTTAATGTGATTATAAGCTAAAAAAAAAAAAAAAGAAGTTATTAGAGAAGCCATTTAGGGAATCAAGCAAAGGTGACCTAAAATGTAAACGTGTCAAGTATAAACACTCATGTGAAAACAAATAACATGCTTTGGTTTCTCTGGAAGAAAAAATAGCACATTAACATTCAGGCGACATGCGTCTCTTTGAAACGAGGTCCAGAAATTGTTGAGAAAATGTAGACTAGACAAATATTTTCTTTGTTACCGCTTACTTGGAAGTCTATGAAATAATGTTATGATATGGTCTGGAAATACACTGAAAATAACCTGGTGTGAAAACAAGATAAACTCAAGCATGAAGTTCTTTTTTTTTTTTTTTTTTTGAGGGTTGATGTCCAGTGTTCTGGACAGGAGAAAAAACCTCCTGGGTGGTGGGGGCAGACCCCCCGGGAAGTATGAAGGGGAGTGGTCTCTGCCTAATAAAAAAGGTTTGCACTAAAACAAAAGCGTTTATTTTCGAACTTAAAAAAAAATCATAGCATACCAGCTTTATGAAAAACCTGGGTGCCACAAAACAACAAAAAATATTAAGAATTCCAACCCACCAAAAGAAATAACAGAGAGGGATTTTCAAGCATATTTTTCTCGTCCAGTTCACGTCAGGCGATGCCCCTTCCTCCTAAGAAGCCTTGTGCCTTCCCAGCTGGGCTGGGGTTGAATCTGGGTCAATCTGAGCTGCACAGCAAGGCTACCCATATTCTGCATTTAAATCCATTCCCCCAAACATCCCTCCAACGATATAAGAAGCCCTTTTTCCCCCCCTCCCCCCGCTTCTACCTACTACTGTTTCTGTCTTTCTTTTAGTGATTACTTCCTGTCAGTTTTTCTAGTGCACAGAACATCTGTGAATTGCTGCAGGCTCTCTGTGTTTATATAGGGAGCCTCCCAGCAGGTGCCACTTACAAAAAAAAAAAAAGGCCCCTGTGAGCATGAGCGCACTGGTGTTGTCCCATGACCCCAGAGTCACGCTGTGGGTCCTGCATAATGTTTAGGAGAGGAAGCCTCCATCCCTCAATCACCGAGAGAACAATGTTTTTGTCTGGTAGCCTAAACATTTTATGAAATGATAAGTCAGTATCTGTATAGCTTTAAAAATGGATATGTGGGCTTTCGAAATTATGTGTGGATATAGAATTCTGATGTGCGTCCTGTAGTAAACAAATGACTAAAAGAATTGATTAATTGTCTAATGCTGATGGACAGTCTGTGGTGCCCCAGGCTCCCATGACCCAAATCCACTTCCTTGACTTTGAAGTCTGGGTCTTCTAAAGCTGTGAAATTTCCTGGTTAACAAACAATGCCCGGCAGAGACTTTGTTGTGAAAAAATAAATTTGATAGCCATGGGCCCTGTAAATGTAATTTGCTTTTAACAACCAATAACAATGACTAAATCCAGGTGTGCTACATTTGCCCGTAAATGTCGCCATTCTCTAAAGGGCAGGTTAGAAATACCGTTAAAGAAATGTAATGGAACTAATTATAGTTTGTGAAACTCCAGCTTTCTCCTTGTTACTGTAGTTGGTTTTTCTTGAGAGTTGATCAGTGTCTTCCACTGGTACCTTTATGGAGTTTTTTTTTTTAGCTTAGCTCCACATATAGAGTGGTATTCTATATTTGACATGCCCTCCTTTAGCGTATCTATTGTTACTTCCTGGGAACATCAGATCCAAGAAATCCAAAGAACGTTCAAGGCAACACCAGGAGTTTAAAAACTGCTTTCCTGGCCTTGGCTGGTTGGCTTAGTGGATAGAGTGTCGGCCTAGCATGCAGATGTCCCTGGTTTGATCCCCAGTCAGGGCACACAGGAGAAGCTACCATCTGCTTCGCTTCCCCTCCTTTTCCCCTTTCTCTCTTCCCCTCTCGCAGCCAGTGGCTCAGCTGGTTTGAGCATGGGCCTCAGGTGCTGAGGATAGCTCAGTTGATTCAAGCATCAGCCCCAGACAGGGGTTGCTGTATGAATCCCAGTCAGGGTGCATGCAGGAGCCTGTCTCTCAGTCCCCTGCCTTCTTACTTAAAAAATAAACAAACAAACAAAAATGCCCCCCAAACCATCTGCCAATAAAGCACATTTTGCAGTGTTAAAGGCATTCCTTTTGGGTGGCTTAATTAAATTGGTAGAAAAATTATGTAAAATATAAGATATATATTATAATATATGAACTTGTAAAAAAATACAAAAGTGGAAGATAAAATTCCAATTTGTGAAAAAAGATGAAAGAATAAGCTTTGTCCACCATACTATGTGTTTACACACATATGTACGGGAAGAGGTAACTTTTTCTAAAAAATTTATTTATTCATTTTAAAGAGAGAGGAAGGTGGGGGAGAGAGACAGAAACATTGATCTGTTTATGTATGTGCTCTGAGCAGGGGTTGAACCAGCAAACTCTTTGTATTGAGACGATGCTCTAACCAACCCAGTGATCTGGCCAGGGAGCTCATTTAAAATTGTTTTATTTTTGTTTTAGCGATGGTGGGGGAGAAAGAATGATGAGGAGCATAAACTTGTAGTTGCCTCACCTTAGTTGTCATTGTTTGCTTCTCATATGTGCCGTGACTGGGGGGCTCAATCCAAGCCAGTGACCCCTTGCTCAAGCCAATGACCTTGGGCTTCAAACCAGCAACCTTTGGGCTAGAGACCACGGGACCAGGCCCACGATTTCATGCTCAGGTCGGCAATCCCATGCTTAGGCTGTTTAACCTGTGCTCAAGCTGGTGACCCTGGGATTTTGAATTTGAGTCCCAGCTTAGTATCCCAGCTTGATGTTCTGCTATTCACTGTGACACCACCTGGTCAATCCCATTCAAGATTCTTAAAGAAAAATTTGAATTTCAGAAGTAGCAGAGTCTTCTTCCCCAATCTCACTCTTATTTACCACAACCCACTTCCCACACACACATCTGGTTCTCAATTAAGGATCATATTTAATCCTAAATAATAAACTATAAAATATTTTCCATCTGTCACTTGGTCAGTTGTATTTAATAATAAGGAAAAAATTAGTATGTTAAGAATCACTTAACTTCCCTAAAATTTTAGGAATCTTCTTTATAAAAAGCAAGGTGAACCTGAGACAGTCTTGGGCTTGGAAATGGAGCATACCCTTCTCATTCTTACTGCTTATGTTGATAGATACTATATCTTATCCATTCTTTCTCCATCAAGTTCCTCTTCCATTTTGGTTTTTAATCCCCCCCCCATGATACTGCGTGAATACTTCTAATGTGACAAGTACTTACCTATCTCTGTTTCTCAGAAATGACAGTTGGCTTCTTTTTAAAATTATTTTTCTGAAGTGAGAAGCGGGGAGGCAGAGAGGCCGACTTCTGCATGTGCCTGACTGGGATCCATCTGGCAGGCCCACTAGGGGGCGATGTTCTACCCATCTGGGGTGTTGCTCCATTGCATTCTAGCACCTGAAGTGAAGGCCATAGAGCCATCCTTAGCACCAAGGCCAACTTTGCTCCAGTGGAGCCTTGGCTGCGGGTGGGGAAAAGAGAGATAGAGAGAAAGGAGAGGGGGAAGGATGAAGAAGCAGATGGGCGCTTCTCCTGTGTGCTCTGATCTGGAATCGAACCCGGGACATCCACACACCAGGCCGATGCTCTATCACTGAGCCAACCAACCAGGGCAACAGTTAGCTTCTTGAAGGCAGGGGCCTGATCTTGTTTATATGTCAATGTCTAAGGATTACTGTATTCATGGTCAGATACTGAAAGGATGGATACTGCAGATCAGTGAGGAGTAGATGGTCACTCAAGAAGGCTGCCTTTGATTCCCAGGGACCAGGACCTCACAGAGAGTCATAAAGTAGGAGAATCATCACACAGTGTCAGAGCTCACAGGAGAAACTATTTGTGCCTCTAACCCTCAATTTCACTTTGACTCTCCAACATGGTACAACAGAGACATTAGGATTAGACTGAAAATCACATTCTCTGGATTGCAGTTCCACTTCTTTTTTTCTTTGTATCTTTCCGAAGCTAGAAGTGAGGAGGCAGTCAGACAGACTCCTGCATGCACCCGACCAGGATCCACGCCGCATGCCCACCAGGAGGTGGTGCTATGCCCAATTGGGACGTTGCTCTGTTGTGGCCAGAGCCATTCTAGTGCCGGAGGCAGAGGCCATGGAGCCATTCTCAGTGTCCAGGCAACTTTGCTCCAATGTAGCCTTGGCTGTGAAAGGGGGAGAGAGAGATAGAGAGGAAGGAGAGGGGGAAGGGTGGAGAAGCAGATGGGCGCTTCTCCTGTGTGCCCTGGCTGGGAATCGAACCTGGGACTTCCACACGCAGGGCCGATGCTCTACCACTGAGCCAACTGGCCAGGGCTTGCAGTTCTCTTTGTAATGTTATATAAAATATGGGAAAATTAGGGCAAATTCTTTAATCTCTCAATTTTACTCTTTGGGAATATTGGGATAATAGTACCTACCTCAGAATATTAAATGAAATATGACATAGAAAGCACCCAGTTCAAGATCAACAAGTCTTATTTCCCTCTCTTTTCCTTTCATCCAAGAAGTTGCTTTTCCCTGTGGCATATCTGACATTTAGAAAGTTGGCTTTGTTGTCCATGTCTAAGCAATGACAGTGTCAAGAATCAATAAACTTTGTTTGGAAAATTGTGTTTTCCCCGGTCTCCCAGCCATAGTTTTCATGGTGAAAGATTTTTCTGAGAGGTGATTTCTGGTATTCAGCATGAATCAAAATTATTCCAGGAGACAAAGGCATTGATCTTCTCTTTGCTTCTTGTTTTACTTGACCCTTATGACATTTCTACTGATATTCTCTATAAGTGCTTCATATAACTTAAGGTGTCAAGTAGGTCAGTAGTTTTCAATCTTTTTACACTTGGGGACCCGTGAAAATAGAAAAATTATTTTGGGGACTGCTAGGGCAGAAATCACCCTGAGCATAAACAAATTCAACTATGATAATTGGCTCTATAATCTTCATGCAACATCAGGGTGGTTAACTCTTTCGCTGACCAGCAGGAAATTTCTGGTGGACTGATCTGCGGGCTGGTGGTTGAAAAACACTGAAGTAGAAAACGCATCCATTGCACCTAGCCTATTTTCCTAGATCTAGGGGAGAATATTTCTCCTATTTATATATATTTTTTAATTTAAAATTTTAATTGTGCTAAAAAAAAGTAACATAAAATTTGCCACTCGAACCATTTTAAGTGTATATAGTTCAATCGTGTTAAATATATTCACATTGTTGTGCAACAGATCTGCAGAAGTTTTCCGCTTGCAAAACGGAAACTAGACCCTCTGAACAACTCCTCGTTTCCCCTCACCTTACCCAGCATCTCTAACCATATTTTTCATTGTTGGTGTTGGTCTAGTTTCAGATATGGTGATAGAAAAACATGTATCTGGCAGTTATTCAAGTATCTTTACAAAAGAGCTATTATTTTTTTCATTGGAAAAACACCTATGTTTACAAATGTGGTATATGAAATGCTCATTTTCTGGTACACATAACATTAATAATAAAAGTAATGACCCCATAAATAAGGATGTATAATGCTCACCCTCACCCATAAGATGCTGGGCGAATACGTTCGTCGCCCTGGGCTCTGATCAGGTTGAGAATGCAAAATGGTGTGAGGAAGGCTTTCCTAGAGATGGTGCTTGAGTGGGAGACAACTAGATTGCAGGCTCTTTGGCCATGCAAAGCGATTCCCGAAAGACTGTCTGGATAATGGAGGTTAAAGTGTATTTTTGGCACCTAATCTACCACTTCTCTACCTCATTTGGCATATTTAGATGCAACCTGTATGAATATTTGAAGGAGGCTTATCTTCTTTGAGTAAGTTCCAGCTTAGGATATTAATTGTTAAACAACTACCTAATGAAACCACAACATCTGAGGAAAAAAAAGTTAACCACAGAGGAAGGAGAATTTGACTTCAAAGCCTTAGTTCTTATTATGTATGACCATATTCCATTTCTATTTTCGGACTTATCTTTCCATGTTGATTTTAGCTAGAGATATAAATCTTAATATCACTTAATATCACATTTGCCTAGCATGCCCAATAAATTTTCTTCTTAAATGGTCACTAAAATTTTCCTTTTATCTTCATTCCTTAGGTATAAATAAAATACTTTTTAAATTAAAAATATTATCTTAAAGAGATTCAATTATACCCTAGTCCTGAAAATTATTTACAACAAAACAAAACAAAGAAATACCATTCCATATATTAGGAAAGAATATGAATGAGCATAGTTCTTTAAAAAACACCCTCTACTTATATATTCGACTGACACAATTTGTCATGATACAAGTAACTAAAATGTTCTTACGTTTATTAATGCACCAGATTTTAAAACCATAGTAGAAAACAGGATTCACTCCTGTATTTCTTAAAGTCAAATCATTCTGACAAGCTAAGGTCATCTTCATTCAAACTCCCAAATGTTCCCTTCCCTTAGGAGGCCGGGCCGTATTATTAATACTTTTGCCAAGAAGGACTTGTGAATGAAGCAGTCTTTCCCAGCGGAGAAATGGAAGGTGTCTTCCACTGTGTTCTGGGAAAGAGATGCTGTGTTTTCCACAGAGCTGGTTGAGGACCCACCACCAGCTTCTTCACGGTGTGAACTCCTGATTGAAGCACCAGCTGTGATCCAGGGTTTCCAAGAGACCTTGGAAATGGCCAAGCAAGACCCTGCGTTCAGAACTGACAAAGCCAGCTGACGCAGGAAGCAACAGCTATTCTTTAGAAATGCTCATCGTGGGGAATGTCATTGACAAAACAAAAGAGAGTGTGGGAGGGAGCAGAAAGGAGGCTTCTGTGGGGTAGGGCCTGACAGACCCAAAGTCTCGTTATAATGCCACAGAAACACGCATTTTCTTCTTTACTTATCACATGGAAGGCAAATCACTGGTCCGTTACAGACAAAACAAAGAGCTGGGAGAATATTTCTTTCTGAAGTTAGCTTCATCAATACAATTGGATTTTATTTGGCTCATAATGTTAATTAGAAAAATCTGGGCAGTCAGCGTTGGCCTGGTAGGTGTAAAGAGATTCCAGAGAGCCCTAAATTACACACAAACTGTCACCCCTCTAGATTCAAGTTGGAATTAAAGGGCCTTTGTTAACCACCCAGGAATGAAAGATGATCATTTTTCCCCTGAGAGAATTACTTGTTTCTTTATTATGCTTAATTACTAAACACTATTAAGCACATTTTTATCTCTTTTGCTAACCCCAGCCATAAAGAAAAATGTGTATAAGGTAGTTTTTTTCTTTTGTTTTGTGGATAGGTTCATTGATGTCCCTTGGAGACTTTCATTGTTAGATGTGCCTGCCATCACATGAGTGCATAGTTTTGAGCCGGCCTCCCAATGGTGCCCACAGCCGGTCCCCGGAAATCCAAGATGCCCTAATGGCTGACCATGCGAGAGCAGCCAGCCACGCACAGGCTCGCTGTGCCCAGAGGCACCAGGTCAGCATTATAAAGAGTGCGCCATGCAGTGCCAAGCCATTAACGGAACAGCAGTGCTCCATCTCTGCCAGAGGACCACGGGCAGGGCGGTGTATTATCCTCAGCCATTAAGCACAGTCACAAAGAGATGGCCCCCAGTGGGCTTCAAGACAAGGTGGGGAAGCCTTGACTGAAATGCAGACCCCGCTGCATTTGGAAACCTGTCTTGCTAAATTCAGTGCTCTCTGGACCTTCCTTTTAACCTCAGAATTACCCCTCTGGATGCTGGGCAGTCAGACAGCATTCACTTAGTCACACGAGGCTGGGAAGATGTATGCGCAAACACTCAGTTGTTTAAATAAAGATAAGTAGCAAACTTGTGATGTTATAATCAGGCACCTATCTCTAGGATGATTCTGAATAAGGCAGGGTATTAAAAACAATCTGTTTGGGCTAGCAGACACAATTTCTGACCATTGGTCAATCTTTTTGGTGAACAGATTAATTCATATTTTTGCTGACCCACATGATAGTACTTTTATTTGATTGGTTTCTTATACCACGAGCCTTACAGAAATCTGGGATGTCATCATGTACAGCCTCTGCTTCTGAGCCCCTGATGAGTCTAGTCATCTTGGAAAGATAGGGCTCTGCCCTCTTGCTTCTGATTTGCTGGCAATAGACCTTCAGCTAACTGTATATCTGCTCAGCCGAAGATGGAGTGCTAATCTAGAGGGACTCGAAATGGCTCTGTCATTTTCTAGATGACAGCTCTTATTTTCCACTGGCTTCTGGCACATGTGCTATCATCCATCTATGTCAAGAAGACACTTGCTTATCTGGTTGCTAGAAATGCTTTTGTTAAAAACACGTAACTGCCGTTCATCAGTCTTGTGAGCAAGTTGTTGATTTTACTAAGTTTAAACTCTGCTGCGCTTTTGTGATATGACATCTATTTTTATTAGATATTGTCATGATTATTTATAGTGTCTTAGGAGCATACTAGGGTTTACAGAAAGGCAAGCTAATCTGCCAACCGAGTGGTGTAAAACAAAAGTTTCAGGACTGTGATGGACACATAGTAATGTTTTTCATTTTTTGGCCACTCTTAATTAAGAAATTACTTACTAAAGGGGAGGTAGAAGTTGAATTTGGATCTTAAAAGGCAAAATTCAATACAAATAATGTGTATTTCACCACAAATGAAAGTAAGCATTAAAAAAATGTAATTATATAAAACCAGTCATTGAATGATAATTCAAAATAGTATCAAATACCAAAGAACATTATCAGAAAACATCCTTAATTAACTTATAGAGATAACATTTTTATTTTAATCCAGAAAATAATCATTTTGCTGATATTGTTTTGGTTTTGACTAGTCTGCTCACGTCCTTCCGGTTCAATCAAGACTTGACCACTCAAAACATGTGCAAACTCTAAGTGGTCCAAACTAGACTGAACCTTTCAGGGAGTCCTGAAGAGTTCGTATCTACTACAACCAGTCCAACCTGGTCCAAACATTTTTGTCATATATGAACTCATAGCCAATAATGTTCGTGCCAATGGCAAGAACATGCTACATAATCTTTTAAAAGTGGCACTTGTCTGTCAAAATCAAGTGCTGTTTCTAGCGGGCCTCTCTCATTCTTGTCATTCTGAGCCCCATTCTCTCTCTTTTCTCCCCTGCTTTCATACAATCACAGACTCAGTGCCCTTCCCACCAGCCATTGGGTCAAAACAACCTGCGACCCTTTAGGAAAACACACTCTCTCTCTCTCTCTCTTCCTTCCTTCCTTCCTTCCTTCCTTCCTTCCTTCCTTCCTTCCTTCCTTCCTTCCTTCCTTCCTTCCTCTCCTTTCTCTTTCTTTCTTTCTTTCTTTCTTTCTTTCTTTCTTTCTTTCTTTCTCTTTCTTTCTTTCCTTCCTTCTTTCCTTTCTTTCAAATCTTTTAAAGCAAAACAATATGCCCTATAAAGTTGAATCATTCATACTTAGAATATGCAGTATTACTTAAAAACTTTAGAAAATCAATTAGGAAAATATTTTGATTGTGTCCTTCATGTAAAATACAGGTTGAAGCCATCCTACCTAGAAAGTACTTCTTTTTAACACCTATATACCCACCTTGTACATTATGATTTATAAGTTTTTATGTACTTTTTAAATATTCATGCTGTTATATATACCTATATGTATGTGTGTATACATCAATATATACTTCTGACTATATATATATATATTCAAGAATGTCTAACTATATAGATATAGTTAGAGATTCCTAATTATATTATTTATTCCTTAAGTATAAAAAGGGCGAAACTTATTCATTCATATTCTTCTTGCCACCTCTGTCAGGACTCTCCACAGGCACTACAAACTCCAATCTTAAATATCTTATTTTCTTCTACTTCGCCTATATTCCCAGTGTTTCAGTTGACATCAACTCAAGACACCCAGATAAGAAACCTACAAGTCACCCTACGCTTTTCTTTTCATATCTACTCTGTGGCCAAATGTTGCAAATTCTTTCCTTTAAATTTCTCTTGAACACAGTCCTTCTCTTCCATTCTTTTTTAAAACAATTTTAATTCCACCAGTTTTTGGCTAATCCATTCCATGGACTTTCATAACCTGATTCTAAGGGAATCCAATTCATTGAAGTTTAAATCTGGAAGGGTATCAATTTTTCCAGCAGCTGCTCCCAGCTGTGCTGTATTGAAAGTCTCCTTCTTAGACCAAGTCCTTGTCACTTTCTTGAATTTTAGTTACAAAAAAATAGTGTCATTTTCTATGTAAGGGTCAATTCCGTTCATTCTTAAAACTCTAATCTCCAACTCCATGTAGAGTCCGTCATTCTCAAAAGAGGGGAGGGATGTGGAGGCATCCAGTCTTCCCTCACATCCCAAGTTACAGGTTCATCTGAGCTCCACTGGGCAATGAGGTCTCAGGCACTCCTGCAGGGGCCCTCGCAATACAGTTACCCTTCAGAATTATCCCAAATGAGGCACAGGGCCTTTTTAACTTCACATCATCTAGTCACTGTTCCTTGAGAAGGGAACCCTGAGTGAAGCAGATCTCCTTGGCTGGAGGCACTGTCTAGTAAGGCTCTCGTTGTGGTCCATCAACACATGATATCCTCAGCCACTGGGAGATTTATGGCTGGCCCCAGTGGGGGGTTCTGGGTGGAGTCCCAGAGAGAAGGCAGTTGTCCATGAATTTTATTGTCCTTCTTATCCTTTTTCCCTGTTGTGGTTGCAAAACTTCCACTCTGGTTGGATTCTAAGATTACAATCAGTATTTTTGTAACCACTTAGTTATTTTTGGTTATGTTAATGTTTCCTGTCAGTTTCAAAGATGTCTCTGTATTTTTGTTTGTCTATGTATGAAGAAACTTAAAAAGTTTAAGTATTTTATTTCCTTTGTCTCATCATTTTTCAGAGACGAGTATTCTTTGAAAGGAATTATTCTGGACTGGAGATCAGGGATTGAATGTTAAAGCTGGTTTCCAGGAATTTGTCAGATACTGGTATAAGATACTTCATGAGCATACTGAGTATCTTCCAGGGAGGGGGCAGGTGCTCAATGAGCTGCTGTAAGTGAGCAGGCAAGGGCACTCTCTCTCTCAGGAGACTGACATTTAGAAAGTATAATGGAACATGTTCAGCTGCAGCTGGAAACAAAACAAACCACATTGGCTAGTGTGATGGTTAATTTCATGTATCACATTGACTGAGCCAAGGAGAGCTCAGACGAAGCATCATTTCTGGATGAGATTAGAATTTTAGTCAGTGGACTCAGTGACATAGATTGCCCTCCCCAATGCAGGTGGGCACTGTTCAACCCACCGAGGGTTTGAAAAGAACAAAAAGGCTAACAGAGGAGGAAATCACCCTTTTTGCTTCCTGCCTGCCTGCTTGAGCTAATATATCAGTCTTTTCTTGACTTTGGACTAGGAGTTACGAGTTATACTATCAGCTCCCCAGGATCTTAGGCCTTTGGACTTAGATTGGAATTATATCACTGGCTTTCCTGGGTCTCCAATTTATAGATTGTAGATCATGGAATTTCTTAGTTTCCATAACACATAAGCCAATTGCTCATAATAGACCTTCTCTCTCTCTCTCTCTCTCTCTCTCTCTCTCTCTCTCTCTCTCTTTCTCTCTCTCTCTCTCTCTCTCATACACACACACACACACACACACACACACACACACACACACACCCCTATTGGTTCTGTTCCTCTGGAGAACCCTGACTAATATAGGCAAAATGGGAATTTTTTGGCTAATGTAAACTGAAAAGTCTGTGACTGGCTGAATCCAGGGATTCAAATGATGTCACCTGAATTTGGTATCTCTCCATCTTTCCTGTCTTTTATCTGGGTTAGCTCTAACCTCAGACAAACCCTCCCATGATGACTGAGGTTCCTGTCAGCAAACTCTGACTTACTTCCTCTCCCATGAAAACCCCCAAGACACAGGGCTCCTTTCACTAATAACTTCCAGAAAACAGGGGCTGGAATCTCATTGGCTAAGGGAGAAAATACGATGATTAATCGGCTCAGACTTGGGTTCACCATGGAAGCATGTGATGCATCCGACGGGCCTGAGAGCCAGAGAAATGGGATTTTAGAGTCCGAAATTGGAAGACGCTGTGGTCAGATTGGAAAAAAAGAGGAAGTGAATGCCAGGTAACAAAAAGAACAAAATGACTTCTGAAAAGAGCCAGGCTTGACATTTATATTTTCATTTAATGGATATGTATTGAATACCTGTGATATCTTGAAAAGTTTATAAGATTCTGGGATACAGAGAACAAATAAAGTCCCTGCTCTCAAAGAGCTTGTATTCTATTGGTGAGGAAACAGGAAGTAAACAGATAAATATCCAATCTATTGTGCTAGTTACCAGTTTAGTGTCTCTCTGAATCTCCCCTCCTTTGTCCTGCTCTGAAGCGATGGAGCTGGACCTTGTGAACATTTCTCCGTTTCCACCTGGCAGAATGTTCAACATCGTCAATAGAAGTCACAGGCAACGTGGTGGTGGCAGGAAGATAATCCCTTCAAGGTTTCAGTTCTCCATTAACTGTTCAGCGAGGGAGTCAGGCGGTCTGGCAGAGATACTCCTGCCTCACTCTTAGGTCATGCTATCCCCACCGGGACCACTTTCCATCAGTTCTGGTCTGCCACACTCTCCCACAAAGTCAGACAGCACTGGCCTGGCCATACCCTCTGGCAATGACCGGCCAATTCTAGATGCCAGTCCCAACTGCCAAGACCTTCTGGCAAGAGCAGATTGCTTCTAAAGACCTGTGGAAGCCCATGCCCATTGGCAAGTTTATTTGCCACAGCCAGACTGCATGTTCCTAAGGTAGCCATGTCCTGTGTGAGGAGGTCTGATCTCAGCCTTCGGGGAAGGGAACACTCTTGTTTCTTAGTCCTTTACTGTGCCTTCTTCAACCTAGAGGTAGTAGCTACATTTTTGTGTATGCTACATCTAAACCCCTTAGGGTCTTCTTCTACCCTTTTTAGTAGTTAATCATGTCCTAGTTAACAATTCTTTATATTAATTTTTTTTTTCTATTTAAATAGAGGGGATGGCTTTTGCCTCCTGACTGGGCACTGACTAATACACAGGTCATGCATTAAGTGCTAACAAGGAAAACGTTTGAAGGAGATAGGAAGAATTCTCTGAATAGTGTCACCAGGGAAGGACTTGGAGGCTTGACCAGATTTTGGTAAGAAACCGTGTTCTAGATGGGACAACCAGCTCATGCAAAGCTCCTGGGGTAGAAATGTACTTGGCATGTCCACTGAAGAGCAGAAGTCTGGAGTGACTGGGGTTGGGTGAGTGTGTGTGTGGGGGAATCGCAGGAAATAAGGTCAGAAAGGCAGTCAGAAGCCCTATCCTGGGAGACCTAGAGTGTTATGGTGAGAAGTTCAGATCCTATTTGGCAAGCAATGCCAAGCCGCGGGGGTGTGTGTGAGCAGAGGCAGAACATGACCTGACTTATACCTTCAAGAATCCTCTGGCTGCTGTGCAAAAGAATCATTGTGGCAGGCAGTGAGACTCCTAAAATAATCGTGCCAAACAATGGAGGTTTGGACTAGGTGTAGACACAAAGGTGGTTGGAAGTGGTCAGTTTCTGGGTATATTTAAAAGTAGAGCTGGCAGATTTTCCTGGAGATGAAAGAATGACATTGGCATTGACTGAGATGGGGAACTTGAGAAGGAGCATGTGTGGGATTCTGGGGGGGGGTCACTTATTTAATTTTGGAGAGTTTTAACATGTATTAAGTTTGAGAGGCTGATTCACATTCTGAAGGAAGATATTGAGTGGGAAATTTGGCATACAAGCTGGAATTTCCAAGGATAGTTAGAAACTGAAGATGTATATTTGGTGGTCATTAGCATAGAGATAGTCATTTTACTGGATGAAATTTCAAATGCAGCAAGTATAGATAGATTTGATAAATCTGAGGACGGAGCCCTGGATCAGTGGAATATTTAGAGGTTGGCCGTGTAAGAAAGAGCCAGCAAAGAAATGAATGGGTGTGCCTGGTGAGCTAGAAGGAGAATCAAAAGAAAGTATGCTTCTGAAAGTAAATAAAATATTTCAAGAAGGAGGCCGGAGGTAAGCATATTGTGTATCAATTGTATCAGATAAAGTAAGATGGAACTTGAGGTTGGCTCATAGAATCTAGCAATATGGAGATCAATGGTGACTTTGATAAGAACTTTTTGTGGGGTGGTAGGGACAAAAATCTAACTGAGTTGGGTTCAATTAAGGGTGAAGGAGGGAAGTAGACAGCTATTTGATGGGCATATTGCTATAAAGGGAAAGGGAGAAATTAGGCAATTGTTGGTTTGGTATGTTTGATCAAGAGAGACTATGCAAGTTCCCTGTCATGGTAATGGTCAATGCAAAGGGAAAATTAAAGATGTGAGAAAGAGAAAGAATAAATGCTAGCTAGACCAACGTCTCTACATTGATAAAAAGGGTAAATCCAGTGCATAGCTGGTGAGTATGACCCTTGATAGGAGCACAGACAGATAGGAGCACATCTACAGAAATAGCAGATTATATGCAAGAAGAAGAGTACATTGAACAGTGAGTATATGTAGATGCTCTCTTTAAAAAAAATGCCCCCCCATATATTTGAGAGAGAGGAAGAGGGGAGACAGAGAAAGAGAGAAGCATCACTTTGTTGTTTCTCTTAGTTGTTACATTTTAGTTGTGTACTTATTTGCTGCTTCTTGTATGCGCCCTGACCAGGGGTCAAACTCATGACCTCTGACCAGCCAGGCCAACACTTTATTCGCTGAGCCACCTGGACAGGGCTAGATGCTCTCTTTTTCCTAACGTCTACTTCCCCAGAAAAAGAAGAGCAATGTTTTTAGTTGAGACTGAGGAGTGGGAAGAAGTTGTTTGAGGTATGTGGGGAGTGTATGATGTGAAAACTATTGTCTGGGAAGTAGGAGGCTATACTGACCAGAGAATTACATAGAATGGAGGGCAACAAGTGTATACAAGTAAGACAGCATGTGCTTAGTAAGTGAAATTAAATCCCAGTCAAGTCAGCAATGCTCTGTCCCCTATGCTGCCTCTCTCACCTTTAAAATACCCATCTCCCAACAGAAGGTTTGAACAGCAGCCATTTATCCATCTGAAGTCCTACCTATCATCCATGTCTGGTAAGAGGGAACTGGGACTGAGGCAGGTAGTTGACAGGGGCACACATATGGACTAGAAAAGCAGGTGGATCCAAAAACCTGTAAAAACTTATTTGTTAACATTTGAGGTTCAGGTTCTCTGGGCCAAGAGAATCATGAATAACTGAAATGCACATGGCTTATGTTTCCAGGTCCAGACACATCTTTGTATGAGTCTGGCTTTGTGGGCTTAGTGATTTGTAAACTTATTCCTGTCCAATAATCTGAAGTCTTTCAAGTGGATGGAACCCAATTAATACATGCCATTTCTGTGCCCTGTGTAGGTTACAGTGTTTGAAGTGGCAGATGTTGAAAGTTGTATTTGTTGAAATACTTATTTTTTTTTTCTGGTTTGAACTAGGCTTTTACACAGATATTAACTCATTTAATCCTTAAAAAAACCTAACCAATTATATATTTGTGATAGAAATCTTTTCCTTTCTCAGCACAGCTTTCCCATGGGGAGCTGCATTATATTGATTTATGTGAAACTCTGTCTGCTAATGTGGGCATGTGCTCTAGGTCAGTGGTCAACAAACTCATTAGTCAACAGAGCCAAATATCAACAGTACAATGATTGAAATTTCTTTTGAGAGCCAAATTTTTTAAACTTAAACTATGTAGGTAGGTACATTCCTTATCGAGGTCGCGCCCGCACGTGGTATTTTGTGGAAGAGCCACACTCAAGGGGCCAAAGAGCCGCATGTGGCTCTCGAGCCGCAGTTGCCAACCAGGGCTCTAGGTGATTTCTCAGCATTAGCCTGCCTTCTTGAATGGGCCAATGGCCTTCTCTAGGAGTAGATGCGTGGATACCGGGAGAGGAAAATTCTGTATTTATTCATTAATTAACTTATTCAATAAATATGAATGAGTATGTACTATGTCCCAGGTACTGTTCTAAGTTTTGGGGATAAAAAGAAAGTGGACAAATCTTTATTCCCAGGGAAGTGTTCTTCCCCTGAGACTGAGAACTGTAAGGATCACGTTATTTAGGAGGTTCTACTTGTTATATCTTCTTTGCCCAATCTGCTCAAGAATGAAACTAACAGACAGAAAAACTGAGACAAGAAACTGGGAAACATACCAACACTGATGTGTCAATTTTGGGTGCCTGGTTTTAGCCATTTCTTAAATTAAATCTATTCCTTAAGTATTAGGTTACATTAACTTTTTTCTTTTTTCTTTTTTTTTTACAGAGACAGAGAGAGAGTCAGAGAGAGGGATAGACAGGGACAGACAGACAGGAACGAAGAGAGATGAGAAGCATCAATCATCAGTTTTTTGTTGCAGCACCTTAGTTATTCATTGATTGCTTTCTCATATGTGCCTTGACCGTGGGCCTTCAGCAGACCGAGTAACCCCTTGCTGGAGCCAGCGACCTTGGGTCCAAGCTGGTGAGTTTTTGCTCAAAGCAAATGAGCCCATGCTCAAGCTGGCGACCTTGGGGTCTCGAACCTGGGTCCTCCGCATCCCAGTTTGACGCTCTATCCACTGCGCCACCACCTGGTCAGTCAGGTTACATTAATTTTTAAAAAAATTTCTCATTAATTCAGTTTGAATTGGATTTTGATTTATACTATAAAAATTATTTAAAGAGTGGTTGTGAGTAGACTAAAACTCTACTAGATGTAGGGGATGTAGAGAGGGAAAGACATAAGGTTCTGACTTTATGTAATCTTATAATGGGGAAGACAGGTAATAAATAAATGATTAATAAAATTTCAATGGTAATATGGTTTGAAAAAATTTAGAAAGGCTAATGAAGTAGAAAATATATGTGTGCATGTGGAAGTGTGTTGAGACAACTTTATTTAAAATGTCAAAGATAGTCTCTACGGGACTGGCATTTGAGCTGAGATCTGGGTTGTCAGGGAGCCAGCCACATGGGAATCTGGGGCACTAGTTTCCCAGTAGGGGAAATACAAATACAATGTTCAACCTGCCGATGTGCTTGCTATCTTCAAGTATAAAGAAGGTCACAATAAACAAAGTTAGCGGGTGAGGCATGGTTAGTTCAGGTAGGGTCTCTTACCACTTGCTGAGGAGTTTGGATTTTATTATAACTGCATTGAGAGAGCACTGGTAGTTTCATAGTAGAAGAATAAACTTATATGCGTTACATTGTAGGACAATTGTTTTGACCGTTACATGAAGAACAGATTATGGTGTGGCAAGAGGAAAAGCAGTAGATAAACCAGTTTAAAGTCTTTAATCCAGGTGAGATATGGTGCCGGCTTGAACTAGGGTGCTTGTGGTGAAGATAGGGAAAGTGAATGGGATAAGAATATCTTCTTAGAGTAAACAGAACCTCCTGATGGGTTAGATGTGTGAGTGAAGGTTGGAAGTGTTGAAGAGTGGGAGAGGAAGGTTAAAAAAAACAAACAACCAAGATGCTTCCTAGGCTTTTGGCTTAAGCAATAGCATTCAAGGGGATGGAGGAGATCTGGAAAAGAAAAGGTTGGGCAGATTGAAAATGGCCTGATTGGGTAGATGTCACAATTTTAATATTACATGTGTTAAGTTGGAAACATTTCTTATCTATAAAAGAGTGGATGTTGAGTAGACTGTTGGATTTGCCAGGATGGAGCTTAGGAAAGTCATCTGGGTTGGAGATGACTTTATATAAATCTATATTCTGTTTGAAGCCATAGGATGTGAAATCTGTCAAGGGAATGGGGACAGATATGGAAGAGAGACAGGGACAGAGCCCTCAGATAGTTTTAAAATTCAGGCAAAAAAAAATTTTTTTTAAAAGAATTCAGCAGAGGAAACTGAAAAGTACACTTGACCCTTGAACAACATGGGTTTGAACTATGGGGATTCACTTATACGTGTATTTTTTTCAATAAAGATACAGTCACCCCTCTGTTTCCATGAGTTTTGCATCTGTAGATTCAACCAACTATAGACCAAAAATTATTTGGAGCTGCAGTTAGAAATTCATGGACAGAGAGGGCCAACTTAAATCATATGTGCATTTTTGACTCTGTGTTTCAAAACTTAGGGGTGTTGATGCCCCTAACCCTTGTGTTATTCAAGGGTCAACTGCAATCACTTGTTGAGGCAATAGAAAGCATACATGATTGTGATAGTAAGGAAGGCAAGGGAAGGAAGTGTTTTGGGGAAGAGAGTGCTAGGCCATGTCCACTGGGGACCAGCCACTGCGAGTCTGGTGAGGTAAGGACTGAGTTGAATATGGTTTTCTGAGTTGACCTTGAAAGGAGAAGTTTCAGTGGAGTTGTCGTAGAGACAGGAGCTGAATTGCAGTGGGCTAAAGAGGTATGGGGAAAACTGGACCTAGAGACAGAGAGAATATGGCCAGTTCTTTCACAAGAGCAGAGAAATGAGGCAGTTGCTTGGAGGGAATATGGAATCAAGGAAAGGTCACTTGTAACCAAGAGTCCTGACCAATACTGTGTCATTATCCTCATTATATAGATGAGAGAGACGGGCTTAGAGATTGTCTATACACTGTTCAGTGACACACAGCTAATATTTGTAGTTTATTTATAGTCAGGGCTTTTCTGCTGAAGTCTATACTCCTTCACATCACATGATAGGCTTTGCTACTTAAACACAGTATCTAGCACTAATAGGCATTATTATTGTAAACATGATTTGCAATATACAATGTATCACTATATTATTATTGCTGTTATTATTATTCTGATTTCTGAGCATTTAGAACACTTTTACCACAATGCCCATGATATTTGCCATCCACAGAAAGTAGAAAAAACAATAGCAAATGATACTTGTCTTCCTAAACAAGAATCTGGAGCACAATTGAGTTAACGATTTAGCTGATAAAAGACTAGACTTTTTTATTTTATTATTTATTCAAGGCACAAAAGGTCCTAAGTTAAAAAAAAAATTAAATTTTTTTCTCCTCTAAGAGTGTTAAAAGCTATATGTTTACTCTCTAGAATTGTAGGTTTTCTAATTGTCAACATTGTTTGAGGTTACAGGTACACATCCAGTAAGAATTCATGGGACAGTCCTCTTACGAGTCTTTGTGTGGTCACTTGTATTTTGAATTTCTTGATTAATGCCTAACCTTTAAATTCAATGCCCTATGTGCCTGTTTTCTGAGATACATTTTCTTCCTCTTATACCATTAATTTGACTACTTATGACTATTTCTTTGTAGAGTTCCTTTACATTATTCGGTTGCATGTAGGTGACCTTGAATTTGTCAG
The DNA here is from genome assembly GCF_036850765.1 of Saccopteryx bilineata. Classification (NCBI taxonomy): domain Eukaryota; kingdom Metazoa; phylum Chordata; class Mammalia; order Chiroptera; family Emballonuridae; genus Saccopteryx; species Saccopteryx bilineata. Next base: position 257,199,488 of record NC_089493.1, read on the forward strand.
ACAGACTTAACTCTTGTACAGAGTTTGGACCGAATCACCACGGTCTGACTGCTTTTTGGACCAAGCACAGCAATGGGCACTAGGAAAGTGAAATCTAATTGTAGTCCTGCTGCTCATTCCTTTTGTGGTTCTAAAAAGATTGCAGGCCGGCCCAGCTCTCTTCCCGGACTATTAGATTCTGGCCTTTTTGTGCTGTCAAATATTTCAATGTTTTGTGCTGTTTTCCTTTCAGGGGAGGAGTAGTACTTACTAATCCTACAAGAATGTTGTGAAAATTAATTGGTTAATGTTCACAAAGTACTTTGAAGATGAAAGTTCCCACATACACGCTCATTACTGTTTTACGCACACCCAGGGCCTAGCTGGGCAGGTGAATGTGTTTCTCAGAGGTGAGAGGGTTACGCAACCTAGAAAATTGTGGGTTAGCACTGCAAGATTGGCAAACGGGTTACTCCAATGCCACACATGGGACTCACTCTCACCAAACACCTATGCTCCGCCAAGGCACGAAGAATGTCATTTGTTAGAACTGGTGTTGACTTCCAAAGCCTCCCAGCCAAGACGAATATTGTTTCATGACACTTAAGGTAATAATAAGACTGATGAGCTTCTCAGGTTGAGATGAAAGAAAGCAGACAGGGAGCTCCCGGCTCTGAGGCGCTAACGCTGCTGCATGACTCTCAGATGCCGCCCGAGGACAGGATGGAGTGCTGAGTGCGTGGCCGCAGCCATGCTCAGTCCAGCGCCCTGCCCGGCACGGTTCCGGGGACATGAAGAAGGACCTGCAGGTCTGCGAATGCCTACCTTAATCTTGAACACCGCTGGAGGTGTTAGAACGGATATAGCTTTTCTGGAGGAGACTGATAAGAATTACCCAAAGTATTAACCCCGACACCATCAATTTTCCCTCCTAAGAACTCATCTTCAGGAACATTTACCTGTTTACGTTGGTGGTGTTAATAATTGCAAAAATTTAAGCAATATAAATGTCCGGTAATAGGGGATTGATAATGCAAATTATGGTTCGGATACAGAGTATAGTATTAAAAAGCCATTAAAATGAGATTTTAGACAGTTATTTGTCAACAAGATGAGATACTCAAAACATCAAGTTAAGACAAAGCCAGCTGCAAGTATGATATATCATGATAAAAAATCTTTTGAGGTTTTCTTCTTATTTGCTTATTTCTATTTTTCCAATTTATTATTTTTATAATTAAAAATACATATAGAAAAAGAAAACATACATTCCCATCAGCCTTCATGGGAGGAGAGACACACAAAATAATAAGACCTTAAGATGGTATAAAACCTTTGGGTAAGACCCAAAGGGGAGAAGTGGGTGATAGCTTATAGAAAACAACATACATAACAACATTGGTAGTTTAGCTCATAGTTTATCAGGCTTCTCCTTAGCCCCAATTTTTTCTGGAGCTTTCAGCCATGTGGTTTTCCCCTACTGGCCTCCATGATCATGGTCACAACCCAACAGGGCCTCTCCCAGGCCCATACCCAGCCCTCCTGCCTCACACCCAAGCTGAGGCTGGAGATACTGGGAGTTTATTCTGCACAGCTGGAAGCACAACCTAGCAGTGTGGGGAAGTTAGTGTCCTATGGGCAGAACCTTTGACCAGTGGAAGACAGGAGCCATGGCTACAGCATTCTCTCTTCTTCCCCTGGTGGATGGCCCTGAGATGCAGTAGCCCATACACCTCTCTGAAGACTCTAGCAGGCGTCCCCAAACTACGGCCCGTGGGCCGCAATGCGGCCCCCTGAGGCCATTTATCCAGCCCCCACTGCACTTCTGGAAGGGGCACCTCTTTCATTGGTAGTCAGTGAGAGGACCACTGTATTTGGCAGCCCTCCCATGGTCTGAGGGACAGTGAACTGGCCCCCTGTGTAAAAAGTTTGGAGACCCCTGCAAGGCAAGAATGAGCTATCAGTAGTGCTTCTTTACATTGAGGTGGCCAGCTCTATAAAGCACTCTTGAACTTGGCTCTTCCCTCTTTTTCTGGTCTGTTTCTCCCTCACTTCCCTAATAAAGTGGCTGCACCCAAATTTTGCCTCAGGCTCTACTTTCTGGGAAATGCCACACGACACTAAGGTATTATGTGAGACACACAAACAAAGAAGCACTGGATTCCAAAGGTACCACTGCCAATTATTCAATCAGACTCAAGATAATAATAGCTAGTATTTACAAAATGGTTGCCAGCCGAATGCTAGATTTTATGCCACTGAAACCTTGTAACAACATTTATAATCGAAGAAACTTCACACTAGAGAGCTTAAGAAGCCTGCCCAAGGTCACAGAGCATGGGAACTTGAATTTAGGTGTGTCTAATAGCAATTTGATGTCCCTCATACCACATGGTATACACGGGCTACAGGAGAATTGTATGAGGTGTTCCCTACTTCAATGATTATAGTCAGGCTAAGCATCCATAACTAGGACACATAAAGCACCAAGAAAGAGTGAAAGACAGTGTTTAGTAAAATGCTAAATGGTGGGACACAATATATAGTTGCTATCAAATTCAGAAATAAAAGAGAAATCCAAAAGCCAAAGGAGTGTCAGGGAGGATACTGCAGCAAAGCGGACCCTTAAAGATGAGTATGAGAAAATGGGAGGCAGAAAGGAGTAAAGCCAGTGAGGGTTTAGGCTGAGAGGACAGAGAAGAAGGTTAGCATGAAGTCTGTGCAATAGAGAGCTGAGTCTAGAATAAAAGGAAAAATGACTTGTGGTGCAATTAATAAACTTGGTTCGTGGGGAGCCAGATTATTACGGTTCTTAAAGGCCAGCACTATTGTGTTTGTTATGTAGGGAAAAGGAGCTATTCAATCCTGAGCAGGAGAAAGGTACGACTATGAGCATGCTGTGGAGAGAATGACTTTCTAGGGAGGAAGAATGTAAAAACAAGAAGTTTGGGCTATCGTGTTAGAGTCATGAAATGTTCTTATATAGTGCTAGCTAGGTGTAAGAATTTTGTGTTTATAAATGACACCCTCACACACACAAATCTGTTGCAGCTATGAAATTGGCACACAATGAAAATATGGGTTAGAATTCTCTAGAGTCATCTGTCCCAAAGATATAAGTGCCCACAAGAGTAATTTAATTTCAGCAAAGACCACGAGGAAAGATAGCATTTATTTATTTAATGTTTACTATGTGCTGGGCACTGTTCCAATTCTCTGCATGTCATTAATCTTTACAAAGCTTTTATTACCTCCCATTTGCGGAAACAAATGGTGAGAGAGATTCAGTAACTTGTCCAAGTTCAGTGGCTAGGAAGCCATAAGAGTCGGAATTCAAACCTCCATCTGTTTGACTTTTTGGTTGGAGTCCTCACTCTCTCTCTGACTTTTTTGGGTGTCAGCTTCTCAAAGCCCTTCTCCTGGGAAGGTTTTGGTTCCCTGTGACACAAGAGTGACACTTGCTCTTCATGAGCAGCCATGTCAACTAATTAAACATGAAGAACTTCTCAGTTTACGAGGATCTTAGAAGCCCTCGCATCAGTCTAGTTGGCTGACAAATCCCCCAGCTGTGTTGATTTGGCAATTGACGGAATTCATAATTCAGCACCATTTCCCGTCACTCACAGACGAGAGCAAAATTAAATAATGAAGTTGGCCAACAGACTTATGCTGACATACCTGTTCACAATGAGAATAAATTAAAGTCCCCATAGAAAAAATTCTAGGCATTAGAAAATGGGAAGTGGTGACACCTTTTAAGAAAGCCTCTCAGTTTTTTCCAGACAGAGAATGTGTGGCTAACCAAAAGGAGAATATACCAAACAAATAAACTGTATTTTTTCACAGTAAGGACCATTAAGCCCTTCGGTGAGCACGTTTAATTTCAGTAGAGTAGATTCTGCACTCAGGTTAGCTGGGTGGCACCGGTCCTACTGGAATTTGCGGGGCACTGGGGGAGATCCCTCCGTCTGATAGAACGGCACATTCATAATTACAGGTGCTTGCAATTTCAGCAATTAGGTATTTCTTTCTAGCTTCAAATACAAGCTTGGGGGCTTTACAAGAGAGTTACTTATTAAAATGCAAATGCCCCTGGGAAGCATAACACCTTGGAGTCCTTTTAGATAATGTGTTGGAAAAGATGCAAATTAGTTCAGTTCATGTCAGTTCGCTCAACTTCAGTTTGAGTCATTTGAGTCCCTACTAAGCGCGGAGCCCTTTGCCAGATCTTCGCTGTGGGAAGGAAAGGTGAAGCAGAAAGTTAAGTATTTTTGGCTCTGTTCGCTCTCTGGTCTCTGTCATAACACTCAGCTGGGCCACCGCTGCCAGGAAGCAACATGAAAATCAATGTGTCTGTGTCCCAGTAAAACTTCCTTTACCGAACAGGCCGTGAGCTGGATGCTGACCTCTGTCTGTACTTGATACTTATAATAGGGCAGGGGAGTTACTTAAGTTTACCTCGTGGTAAAATAAAACCCCAAGAGGAGTTTGTAGGATGTTGCACTTGACTGGAAGAATCACTGGAAGCTCCTGGAAAACTTAAAAAAAATATGAAAGTCTGGGTCCCCTGCCAAGGTGTGGGTGTTCAGATAGAATGGGTCCGGAGGTCTGGCCTGGGCACCGGGAGTTTTCAAAGATTAATAAGTTTGAGAAGCCCTGTTGTCGGCCAGTCCCTGGGGAATGCTGCTAGCTGCAGAAGGCCCCAGCAGGCAGCACAGGGCGGGTGGTGGTGGTGCTGGTGGTGGAGATGACAAAAGCTGGCCGTGTGCTTCGTTCTTTGAGAAAAGGACACTTAACATAGAGACCTCCTTACCACCCCGAAGACCTGAAAATGAATTTAAGAAATTTTACTAGACTTACAGAACTGGCAGTATGCTGTTATATAAAATCAGAACAGCTTGTATCTACCTGAACCTGGAAACTCTTGCTACGCTCATCCCTGCTGTAGTATCTGTTTTCAGATGCTGGCTGTATTAATTTCCGAGGGTTGCTGAAACAAATGATCATAGATTTTGTGGCTTAAAACAACAGAAGTTGATTCTGCCGCAGCTCTGGAGGCCGGGGCTGGGGGTGGGGCTGCAGTCCAGGTGCGGCCCCGCCCTGCTGTCCCTGAGAGCTCTGGGTCAGGATCTGTTGCGCACCTTCCTCCTAGCTTCTGGTGGTTACACACAATCTTTGGCATTTTCTGGCTGACAGAGGTAGCGCACTAATCTCCGCCCATCATCACATAGCACTCGCCTCTCTGCACACGTCTCTGTGTTTTTTCTTCTCCTCTTAGAGGGTCGTCAGCCATATTGTATTAAGGGTTCACTCTACTCCAATAAGACTTCGTTTTAACTTACATCTTAATTACATCTGCAAAGATCCTATTTCCAAACAAGGTCACACACTGGGACCAGGTGTCGGGGCTCCCGCACAGGCATCTGCGGTATATCCTTGTGTTTAAAGGGCAGAGGTGCTGGTGGTTAGTGGACGGAACCCTGGGCTTGAGTCTGAAGGCAGTTTGTGGCTTCATCAGCAACATCAGGAGAATGATAATTAGGAGACATGTGAAAACATTTTTCAAATGGAAAAGCCCTATGAGATTGAAAGTATGAAATGTCTGGGGAAACTTAAATGAATTAAAATGTAATGTGTATATTCCCAGGTTAATGGGCAGTCTGGATTTAATAAAGTGGCAAGTTCAAGACCCCGTTTGTGGCCCCTGCAGTGGCAATGAAGTCCTTGTTCTGTTGCCTAAGGTTCTCGCTGTTACCCAGTCTGTTTAATCACATGTCTCCAGAGCTCCGGGCGTACCCTTATTACTGCAGGAGAGGAGGTGTGGGTTCAAAACGTGTTTTTCTCTTTAATTTCTAGGAAGGCGTGAACATAGCCTGTTCTCATTATTCCAGTTGGTCATAGAAAAGGGTAGCTCCCCTGGCTAAATTTCCTCTCTCTTTATTTTCTCAGTCCAAATGATGTATCAGACATGCCGCTTCCAGCCCTGAGCATCCTAAGTATATAAGTGAGAAGCTGTATGTCATTGTAGAAAGGGGGGGGTTGCACCTGAAGTTGGGTGACTTATTGTGTCTCAGTGTCCTCATCTATAAATTGGGGATGAAAGTGTCAATACCAGAGACTCACTGTGAGTGTTCATTGAAACAAGATGTAAAGCTCGTAGTATATGGTCAGTAGTCAACTACGTTAAGAAAGCATTCGGACAGCAGGTTGGCATTTTAATTCTCTGCATTTCATGCCAGGATTAGGACAACACTGCAGCAAAGGACACCCTGTAGGATTCTTAAAAATTCATCAGTGCCAGCCCAGGAGGGATAGAAAAAAACACTGCCCCCAAAACCTCTCTCTACAGCCCCATCCCCATAAATGCAGGGGTGAGGGAGGGCCACAGCCCCAGCGCAGCTCCTCTTCGTCTCCTGGGCAAAGGCTTGCCTGCAAGACTGTGGAAATGGGAGTGGATGCTGCTACCCACAGCCGAAGGTTGTTTCCAGGGACGCAGGGCGGGTGGGCGGAAGGTACCGTGGAAGAGGCTCACACCTGCCCTGGACGACCCAGAACTTCATTTTCATTTGGAAAAAGGTTCCGCTTAGCACATGAACCTTATTTTAATGAGTAATACCAATAGAGTCAGAACAGGCTGGCCCTTCCATCTTCTGCCGCTGAGAATTTAAAATAATTCCGAGAGTCATGGAGAGCATCAAAGGACAAAGAAAAAAATTCTCTGTTTATTCATTCTCTCCCTTTCCTCCCTCCTCCAACTTCTTTAGAGACTTTAGTTCTCCTTGTCACCTTTTTTAGGTCGCTAGTTCAATCTACCTCCTCCCACTGAGAGACGGGGCATGCAGAGTCATGCCCTGCTGTTGCAGGGAGCAGGGGTCAAAGAGACATATCTGTTTAGGGAAAGTGAGAATCATGATTATGTTCAAGGAGATGAAACCTCATTTGAGCATGTCTGTGTCGGGGGGTAAGGGGTGGGTGGAGGAGAGAGTGCTTTCAGACCTGTCATTACACGGGATGAATCAGAGTTACAGACTCACTCAGGGACAAAGAAAGGATGGGGTATTTGGACTTTGAATTACTATCAGGAGGTCTTCTCTCTTTAGCCTCCTCCCATCTCCCATCCCACCACTCAATGTGGGGTAAAACCAGGAGAATATTAATTGTAGGGTAATTAAAATAGTGTGGGTGGAGGGGTGAGATTAAAGGGTAGAAAGTCGAATTAGCAGATGTGTGTTTCAAAATTCAGGTGAGCTGTCAGCCCTGAAGCAATCAGAAATAGAAAGCCAACCCGTTGCCAACCAATAATGAATGTTAATTCTTATTTCTTTTTTCCGTCCTAAAATTTGGAAGCAAACCCAGCCTAATACATGTGTATAGCAGGAGCCAAAACAACAAAGGGGACTTTATTCTTCACGTTATGGGATCCCATATATTCAATTTTGGTAATGGAAGCCTGAAAAATAACAAGTTGTGAATGAGAAGTAAAGCAGATAGACTTGTATGGTTGATTCAGATCTTCAGATGATTAGAGGTGAAGGTTTGCCTTTAGAGCAAATCATGATTCGGGAAATATTAGAAAATTACTTACTGCTATCTGTCCCTTAACATCTCTCCTTTTTGTGTAATAACAGAATGTATACTTTTTAGCAATGGACTACCAAAATAAAGACATTTCCCTGCACGGTAGCTGTCATCTCTCAGTACGATTGAGAGCAGATATTCAAGCTGGTCCTCAGAAATATGAATGAATGCCTCATTAGCAGAAAGAAAGATATTATTAGCTCTTGATTAATTCCCAGAAACACAATGGCTCGTGTTTGATTGCATTTTGAATCCTTATGGCACTTACATCTTTTTAACCTGTCCTACTACTGTTTCCTTTATTCCTTGAGTTAATATCTATCAAAGATGCTTTGGGCTGTGCTCTGGGCTCTTTGTTTACAATGAAGATATGCCATGGATCCTGTTCTGGGAGGATCTCAGTGTGGTGGGTGACCTCAGTCACACAAACTGAGTGTTATAGCCCAGTGTGGGCTGCACAGTGATGTTTTATGCAGGGCGCTGGGGGAGCACATTGACAGTTTCATTCTCATTAACTTTGTCAATCTAAGTCATTTTAAATTCTCAGGGCTTGGGACAATGACTCCTATCCTCCTTCTCTCCATAGAGCATGGAATAGCGCTAGAAATACAACCCACATGGACAAAAGTCTAACTAAGAAATTTCACCTACTCCTGATTTTCAGAAACCACACATTCTAGCCTTGTGATCTGGTGAACATTCTGTTAATTTCCTTATTTTCCTTGCTTTGTTAGAGAGAAATCACACAGATATAAACCGGGTGAATTTTACAGTGTGTTCTGCTGGCACAAAGTTTGAGATGATAGAAATACCATTGTGGTCACCTGCCAAAATGCCCCTTGGTGACCATTGAAGCCAGACATTGTCATGTAAGGCCTCCTGCACATCTGGAATTAATTCCTCGTGTGATGTGTGCGGAGTTTTCTCTGAAAGGGAAGTTCTACATTTAGGAAGGTTGACACGAGACATTTTTAATCTCATCAGAAGAAATTATTCATAGTGAAGAGGTCCTTTGCTTTAGCTGTCACATGAAAAGTTTACAAACGTCAGTGAATCTTCTTGACTTTTATGACTTCTGCAGTCTGGTCATGGACTGTTGTTCGTCAGATCCCAACAGGAATCATCCTCTAAAATTAGATCAGAGCAAAACCCCTAACTGTCCACTAGAGCCGAAGTGATTTCTGGTTCACATACGGGGAGCAATTTGTTATGTCAAATCACAGGAGTTTAGCTTTGGATCTAACTTTAGACAAAATGTTGATGTTAAAGTGGTAGGCAGTAAAAGCAATTCTAGTTTTATATTGTATAAGATAAAGCTCTTTCTTTTGACATAAAGTAAAAAATTCAGAATTTCTCCTCATTAACATCTCTACAAAACTATAAACCTTCTGCAGGCTTCAATATATAGTTATATTTCCACATCTGTTCACGCCTATAGAACTCATCTACCCCTGATTTGGATTTATGAGTATAAAACCACTAATACACTGTGACCAAAGACTTATGTTTATGCATAGAAGTGGGTTCTAGTTGATTGTATTGCACCAGGAAATTCTGTGTGGGTGTTCTGGGTCTTTGCTGTTGAGATAGGAGTCTAGCTGTATTTGAAAGGTGACGTAGTTAAAATAAATAAAACGTAGCATACCTTTACAGTGGGGGCAGACCAGGATTTAATGAAAGGTTTACTCTTTGGACTGGTGTTCTGTGGAAGGAATAGCTAATAATAAAGGGAAATGGCAGTTAGAATATTATGAGTTTACTCCATGGAGCAAGTAATTTAGTATCGATCATTTCTGGGACAGATACAATTTCACAGATCTTTTGTCTCCTCTCTTTACCCTGCAGATTTGGCCTTTGGTTTCTCAGCCACAGTCAAATGGGCTGAACCACATCATCACTGTTTTCTTTTTCTTTTCTTTTTTCAATGACTCACATCTTCATTAGATTAATGATAACAATAACCATTTTCTTGGGGGGAGATAAAAAACTGTATTTTGATGTGCACCATCTCAATGAAACGGAACTTCACAATCAGCTCGCAAGGAAAGTGGGGGAGGTAGCCATATTATCTAATATCCCTGCTTGGCATATTAGAAAACAGAGGCTTAGACTCCCTTAGTGAATTTCCTCAAGTGTCAGCACCCCGACCAAGAATTGCTCAGCCTTAATCCTTAGTCTTAGATCTCACATGCCCTAACCACCATCCCTCGTTGCTTTTACTGAGCACCTGACATACAAGTACGCAGGGTGCACTGTTGGTATGTGTGAAGTATTCAAGTGAACTTATTTTTAAAGGCAACAGAATAATCAGTCAAGTCTGACCCAAACAGACATAGCTCTCTACCCATGTGAGCAGCAGGTTAGAAGGTGGGCAGGGAGCCCAGAATGTGTCTCCGCGTGGGCAGATGGACAGGAATCTCTCTGGAGACTGGCCAGGAGGCCAGAAGGTCTCTCACAGGGTCAAGAAGGCTGCCAGGAGGAATCTACAATGCTTCCATTTTAGGTTTAGAGGACATTATCGTCACAGCAGGCACATCTCACACTCTATACTGTGCTGACACAAAAGCACATATATTGGCCTCTATGTAAATAGATAGTATCTTGCTGTGAAGGGTGAATTGACAGGCAGTTTTCTAGTTTCAACTTTCAATCAAACCAATCAAAATGAACCGGTCGGCAGTGTGCATGGGATGCAGACGCTTCCAGATCTTTGCTGGTTGCACTAGCCGGGTAATTAATTGGGCCACAGGTCTGTCTGGAGGGCTTTGCCACCGCGTGTTTAGACTTTCCCACGCTGACTGTGGCGGACTGCATAGTGCCTGTCCAGCATCCACCCTCCCCGCCTTCTTCAGTTGCAGGAGTCTGGTTTTTATAGAGGACAACCAGGGGTACAATTAAAAAACCATTCTCCACACTCAACCTTACAGCTAGAAGTGGCTATATGGGTATGTTTTGGTCAATGAAAGGTTAGCAAAAGTATTCTGTGGAAATTTTAAGATGTTTCTTACAAGCAAAGTGGCTTGACCTTCCTTCTTGCTGCTTGGAATGTGGGTGTGATGGCCAGAACGCTAGAAGCTATCCTGTAAACCTGATGACAAACACAGTATCCTAGGAACTGAGGAGTGAAGGACGGGAAGGAGATGGAGACATTCTCTGTGGAGTTGCAGGGGCAGTCCTGGGCTGCTCTCTCCAGGGTTACTTTATTTGTCAGAGACATACGCTTCTGTCCTGTCACAGCTACTGTCATTGGGATGTTTAATATATTGCAGTGGGGCCTACTGCCAAGTGATACACAAATGGGCACGTGGTGGTAGAAGAGACCCCAAAACTGGTTAAAGTGGAGGTAAAAAACGTAGTTTAAAAAATCTAAAAAGAGAAGAAATAATTTGAGGTCAAATAACAAAACAAAAGAAAATAAGCAAATCACGGAGTTGAACAATATTCAACTGCTGTTTTTCAATTCTTTCTACTCCTAACCTTTGCCCTATCATTTAAGCAACATTGTCCTGACGGTCGGAGTGATATATTGTAGAAGAAGGTCAGATAAATACAGATTCTTCACCTTTGTTTGCCACTTCTAAAATTAATGAGTTGATTGATCTCTCGGCACCCTCTAATGTTGACTAATTAATTTATAGTTCATAGTCAAAGAGAACAAGGGTTTCTTATCTAAAACAGCTAGTGCTTGAGACATGGAGTATTTGTTTAGTATTCCCCATATATATATATAAAAGCATGAGACATAGCACAGGGAAAAATGAATCGCTGTCTTTCTTTCCCCAAAAAAGGGACTCAAGAAGCAGTGGGAAGGGGGAGAATTAGTGGAGACCGGATTAGAGCTTGGGTGCAGACAGGATCCTGACAATGGAGTCAAAGCCATGTGTGTGTGTGTGTGTGTGTGTGTGTGTGTGAAACACCTCCCTACATTTTGAGAATCAGAGCTGCAGACCCTGTGCTTCAGCTCTCAGGGGAGGCCTTAAGCCCTTACAGAGAAGCCTCAAGGCTGGTCTGGCCCTGGAGCAGCTGGTACTGGCATGACAGCATGGTCATGCCTAAGGCAGTCACCCAGCCAGGATGACCCAAGGAAAACTCCGTTTAATCCCACGGCCCCAGAGCAGTGCAGAGAGGGTGTATGGCGCCTAAAAGTGCTGAAATGCTGGGCTGTGGGGCTGGAGGGGGCTTTGTGGTTTAGCAGGAACAGTAGAGAGGAACTGAGTGTAACGGATAGCCCGTGCAAACCTGCACCCAACAGGGCCTGCTGGGGCAGAGGGTGGCATGAGAACCAGGCTCTCCCCGGCCTAGGGAAGAGAGCCGCAACTGAGGACAGCCTAGCCCTGAATTTAATCACTTATTATCTGAAAGAGATTAAGTTGCTCTCTTTTCCTTTGTACCACTGAAATAAATTTAGGTCAGATGCTTCTCTTTTTATGTATTAGCAGAAAAACTTCATTTCCCCAGTTCAAGGTTACATTCCAATAAACAAATTTCAGTTAAACAGACATGAAGAAGGTAAGATCACTGCCCAGGCAGGACTGTAAACGGTCATCTCTATATACATATTGAAGTGGTTCAGTGCCTGAAAGGAAGGGAGTCAGAGTGGCTGCCCGGGCTAGGAGTTCTTCCTTGGGAAGTGGGGAGAGAGGGGTTCAGCTCACAGTTGCGAGGTGGGGTGGGGCTGAAGAGTGAAATACAAGAGGTGCTCCCATGCCGGGTGTAGTTGTTTTCTCCCCTCAAAAGTTTGCATTAAACACAAGGTCATTGGGCGTTATCTATATTGTGAGGTCGTGCCAGCCGAAAATCCGTGGTGTTCTCTGTGTTCTGGATTAGGTAAAAAAAAAAAACTCTGAACTGGTATTGGGAGATCTCACCTCCAAACTGTGCCTCCTAAGTCCTGTGAGTGTATATTAGATGACATATGTTACAAACAATTGGATTCACTCTTAACTGTCTGCCATAGACTGAATGTTTGTGTCCTCCCCACCCTCACCAAATTTATAGGTTGAAACCTAATTCCCAATGAGATGGTATTAGTAGGTAGGACTTTGGTAGGTGATTAGGTCATAAAGGCAGAGCCCTCATGAATGGGATTAGTGACAATATAAAAGAGACCCCAGAGTGCTCCCACCTGCTTCCTGCCATGTGAGGACACAGCAAGAAGAAAGTCATCTATGAGTCAGGAAGCAGGCTCTCACCTGTCACTAAATCTGCCAGGGCCCTGATTTGGGACTTCTTAGCTTCCTGAACTATAAAAAGTAAATGTTTGCTGTTTAAACCACCCAGGCTGCAGTATTTTTGTTATAAAGCTTGAATAGACTAAAACACTATTATTTGCAAGATTATATGGATTACTTTTTATGTCTCTAGGCTCTATCTCTCTGTATGTCAAGTGAAGGGAATCTGAACTAAGTACTGGACAGGCTGCACCATGAATTCGTAAGCCTCAGTCACCTGCCTTACCCATGGCTGCCATATTAGGTACAGTAGCCAAGTGCTCAGAGGGGTTCTTCACTACACAGATTGTTATAGTTTATATTCAATCAAACCTTTCACCAGGATAATAGATAGATATTGTTTATCTGCTTAAGATTCTTTCTCTTTGGGAAACTTCATTTCCCCCTTACTTCAATCATAAAGATCTCATTGGACTTGCTACTCGTAGTCTGAGGACTGTCTGGCCACAGGAATGGTCACATGACCCAGGCCAATCAATAGGAATCTTTCCTTGGGATTTTTGTTTTTTTTTTATTTATAACTGGAGGAAAGAATATTTTCTGAGAATTATCTTCTCAGAGCTGAGAAGATGTAAGATATTGGTAGTTATGGTTTCAGCCTGGAGGAATGATTTGGCATGCCTGGTCCCTACCGCCCACTAGTGGGCGGTCCAGCTTTCATGGTGGGCCAATCGCAGCGCTGTTTGGTTGCGCGGTAGGGACCAGGTTGACCAGCACTGCAAAAGTGGGCGGTTTTTATAAAAAGTTTGAAGACCCTTTACTGTGATTGGGTATGCCTGACAACAAGACTTCGTATGGCATAAACTAGTTATGTCACTTTCACTTGTAACCCAAAGAGCAACAATCAAACTCTCTAATGGAACGTAAGCCAAAGTCATTCACATAGGAGCTGAAAATGGGGCGGCATGTGAAGTGCCTTAGCATAAACTCCTGCCTAATAGAAGTACTCGTTATTGAATGCAGAATTCTGGCTTTACCTTTACTGTGCAAAATTAATTATAGATAGATGAAAGAGGAGGGGCCAATTAAGTTTAGGTTCTTACCATAAATATTTTGAACTACTGTTCTTTTTTTTTTTTTTCATGGAACCCTTTGTGTATCCTAGTCCTCAAAGCTCTGTACTTAGAAAGTTTGCAATAGATGGCATTCCTTGTGTCCTTTTAACGACCCCTTCTCTACCCCAGTTCAAAGGTAATCCATGCATATCTCTTCTGGGCAACTACAAAAAGACCAATTTCTACAACCAACATCAGCAATTCTCAAGGGTACGGTCTGGGTCACCATAACCCTTATCACAAGATAGAATTTTGGTCTAGTTGGGCCTGAAAACTCTACTGTTAAGTACAAAATGCATCCTGTTTAAGATTCATTTTACTGTATTTTCTTTTAACTTCAAGATTGTATAAAAGTTATTCAGATGGTCATAAGATATTGGTGGGTGGTCAGTAGGCTATATTAATATATAACTGTGCTACAATCTTAAAATAAATTGTCAACCTCTAAACAGTTCTCCATGTCTCCAGTTTTACCAGGTTAAAATATCTATTGTCACTTTGGTTTCCTCCTTCCAGAAATAGATGTCACACTTTGAACTTAAAATATTTTTTTGGTCATGAGGCTTACACATAAAATTTCTTTCTATTTTCCTCTCTGCCTGTTTCTCTTAAACTCTCTCACATCCTTCTGGTTGGAATTTCAGCAGCCCTACATTCCCAACATCAAACGGAGGTTAAGTACCGTGTTATTTAAACAAGATGAGTGTATTTGATAATGATTGAGTAGGGAAAGTGGAGGAGGAATAAAGCAGAGAGGAGAGGCAACTCCCCACAGCAGGGCAAGAGGAGAAACGTCTCAGCAACACCACATTCATTGGTCTACTCGGTAAATATACTGTTCTCATAACGTTATAATTCATCTCCCTAAATTTTTACGTTTCCCACTTTGGAAAACAACTAGGTCTAGTATATAATTTTACCCTTTTATTATGACATTTGAGAAAGTAGCCAAGACTGGTTAGGTTTTAATTATCCCCATCAAGTTATTTTAGATGTCAGTTTCTACAAGTCATTCACAAATGGGCAGATGGCAGAAACATGTTATTCCAGAATGACCAGGCTTGGGTGAAGCTAGAGAAAAACGTTCACTCCCTTCTTCGATGTGTGTGGTGTTGTAAATACATATCTTGTATGTTTGCTTTGGTGATCTCATTGCATGATTTTAGAAGAGCTGTCATCTGATTTGTTTTGTTTCTTTAAATAATCTTAAAAAAATGTGACCCAACTGTTTTCAATCAGAGATAATAAAATAAAGAATAATTGTCTTGAATTCACCATTTGCTGCAATTGCTTTCTTCAAGGTACTATCTTGAACTTGAGTTTGAAATGTTAATGAATTCTGATTCCACGAGGTCATGCCTCATCTGAATGTGGCAGATGAAGGAATAAAATTTGCACTCCTTGAAAATCTATATTCTACAGTGTTCTTAGTATTGTAATGATACATCCCTAAACTGTGCCTGTTTCAGGAGGTACCACCTTTGGACATCTCTGGTCACCAAGATATTTAATTACTGCTTAAATATAGATGAGTATGTTTCTTTTTTAAAGGACTTATTGTGGGTAAAGAATAAAATAAGCACATAACATTTGAATGCCTTGAGAACAAAACATTTAAAACTTATAAGAGCAAAAAAGTATTCCTATAATGATATCAAATCATATTGAATAATTTGATTTATTTAGGATGCTAATAATATATGAAATAGGATGTGAAGGTCCTAAGAGTTTATCCTACTTGTAAAGTAACAAGTTAGCCTTCCAGTGTCATGAATTTTGGCAGAAAACATGAGACCCCTCGGTCAGAGACAGTGACCATTATTATTCACAATAATAACAGTAGCCAGAATATAGCATTTGCCCCAGTTCCTTATGACCCAATCCATACAGAGCTGTGAAATGAAAGACAGGTGACACCTGCAGTTAAAGGAAAGGAACCCTGAGTTTAGGGAATGGGAATCTTTTATAATGGGCAGTAAGCATGCCTTAAACTGGGAGAAATTCTATATTCAATTTGCTGGACAGTAAACAAACATGCTTGTTTTCTTTATTTTTCTCTATCTTCCAAGGCCTTCTACTACACAAACGTCCTTCAAAATATAGTCCCAAGAAAGGCAGTTTGTATTGGCTCTACTCCTATAATGTGTGGAAACACGGGTGAACCAAGAATTGGTTTATAATAGATACAGAGTAGAAAATTTTAAGTTTCTTTTTTTCTCTGTAATTAAACTGAACTTAGCTTTGGAATCTCCATTCTTTTTTTTTTTCTTTCTTTCTTTTTTAATTGTGAAAAACTTCAAGTTGTCAAGGTAAGCTCAGTCAGTTCTGGATGAAAATGTATTTCTATTTGTTAATTTCAGGTTTTCATACTGTTTTCCTGCATTCTTTTCAGGAATAACAATAGTATACTGAACACTTACATTGTATTTATGTTCACCATCTCTTATGTTCTTCATACAAGTCAAATAACTTAATCCTAGAGGTAGGCAGTTTTATGGTCTCTATGTGTGTGGAAATTGAGGCACAGGGGGAGGTCATGTGGCTCAAAATCCCACAGCTAGTAAGTGTCAGAGCTGGGATTCTAACCATGCGGTCTGCAGTGCAGGTGTACTGTGTTACGTCCACTTTCTGAGTTCTCTGGGCTCTCTGTGCTCCTGAAGACTACGTGTCTGATCTAGATTTAGTCTGTCCCCTCTGGTTTCCACTGTGGTATCTTGTCTCATAGCATCATCTTTTTGTCAGCTCCACCACTAATCTCTTGGGAGACTATCTGCCAACTTCCACCCACTGCAGAACTCATCAGGGACTCAGAGCTCTGTGCTGGTGTGGGGAGGAACGTCTGGAGGTCTCTCTCCAAGCCATCCATCAACACACCCCTCACTTATTGCTTTTCTATTACTCAGGGGCCATATCAAAAACCAGGTCTGAACCTCAGCTGTGTCACTTACTAGCTAGAGGACCTTTGGCAGTTTGGCTTCCTGTGCCTCAATTTCTACATTTCTGAAGTAGAGATAATAATACTCTATTCCTCAGAAGGTTGATATAAAGATTAAATGAGTGAATTTATATTTAGCAGGTAAAAGTGCCACATTAAGTGTCTATTCATATATTGTTATACCAGAGAGGAATGGCAGAAAAACAGTTTTGGAGTATGAAATAGACATATATATATATAATTCATAATTTATAAAAAAATAAAACATGTTCTAACTTAGATGTAGCTGAGTTGACAAGTTTAAATTTTCCACCATAAAAATGGAGGCCACAAAGTTTGTTTCAATTTAATTAAGAGAAATAGAGAAACTTTCATTTCTTCACACAGTCATGTGAAGTGCTATAATTGTGACATTCTCTCTGAGTGTGTAGACTCTCAAGCTGGAAAGTGGTATATTAGAAATTATCTCTTCTTTTCTGGTGCTCTGCTACGTATTTGGCATTTCTACACTTTGTAACATTTTGATCCACTACTGGGGCAGGAACAGGACACTTCTCAGGCACCCACTAATGTCTATCTTTTAATCACATTCTCTAATATTCTTTTTTAACATTGACTGATTGAATTTTTATTTAATGTTGGTGGAAAAATGGTAGGTACTTACAGCATCACACCTTCCCCCCATTGTATGAATTAAGGCGGGGTCCCCAAACTACGGCCCGCGGGCCACATGCGGCCCCTTGAGGCTATTTATCCGGCCCCCCTCTGCACTTCCGGAAGGGGCACCTCTTTCATTGGTGGTCAGTGAGAGGAGCACATTGACCCTCTCCTTAGCCAAAAGCAGGCCTATAGTTCCCATTGAAATACTGGTCAGTTTGTTGATTTAAATTTACTTGTTCTTTATTTTAATTATTGTATTTGTTCCCGTTTTGTTTTCTTACTTTAAAATAAGATATGTGCAGTGTGCATAGGGATTTGTTCATAGTTTTTTTTATAGTCCGGCCCTCCAATGGTCTGAGGGACAGTGAACTGGCCCCCTGTGTAAAAAGTTTGGGGACCCCTGAATTAAGGTATAAACACTGTGACTAAATGTTAAAAGTTTTCTTTCTTTTATTTATTTATTCATTTTAGAGAGGAGGGAGGGAGGGAGGGAGGGAGGGAGGGAGGGAGGGAGGGAGAGAGAGAGAGAGAGAGAGAAGGAGGAGGAGCAGGAAGCATCAACTCCCATATGTGCCTTGACCAGACAAGTGCAGGGTTTTGAACCGGCAACCTCAGTGTTCCCAGGTCGACGCTTTATCCACTGCGCCACCAGAGGTCAGGCAAAAAAAGTTTTCTTTCTTGATATTAAAACTCGAACTCTTGGGATTGAGAAAAAAATGTCCCCTGTCCACCTCCCAAATACTTGGCTTTTGCCATTGAACTCTATAGCTTTTTAAACTTTCTCTACTATGTATTTACAAAATTGATTTAGCCACTGACTTCTCATCTTTGATTTGGGTCATATGCCCTCCCTGTGAGGCAATGACAATCACATACTTATAGGTGGGTACTACTGGCAACAAGAAAGTGTTGGAGAGAAAATTCCCTGATAGCATCTGAAAACATGTCACCTAATTGACATTAAATGTCTCAGTCTCTTAACCACATTGGCATGTGAATTAGAAAACCCCAAGTGGGTGATTCTAACAATTAAAACCTAGTCTTCAATTCTTATGTCTATGTGAGCTTGCTAAGTTTAAGAAAACCCCTTAGGTCAATGGCTCCATTTTCTACTTTGTTTTCTTATGCCCTGAAAGCAGAGCCAGGACAAGGTCAGGGGTAAATGAGGCCAGTCAGTTACTCACCTGGGTATAAAATTTGAGGGGTACCAAAAAATATAGTTATTGAAATAAACCATGACGTGACCAGGTAGCTCAGCTGATGAGAGCATCATCTTGAAGCACAGAGGTTGCCTGTTTGATTCACGGTCAGGGCACATACAGGAACAGAGGGATGTTTCTGTCTCCCTCACAAATCAATAAAAGTTAAAAATTAAAAAAAAAAGATAACTCAGATTTTAATGCAATATTTAAAATTAAAATTAATGTGCCTGACCTGTGGTGGCACAGAGGATTAAGCATTGACCTGGAACACTGAGGTTGCCGGTTCGAAACCCTGGGCTTGCCTGGTCAAGGCACATATGGGAGTTGATGCTTCCTGCTCCTCTCCACCTTCTTTCTCTCTCTCTCTCCTCTCTCTATAAAAATGAATAAATAAAATCTAAAAAAAAGTTGTTTAAAATAAAAGAAAATTTAAATTAATATAAAAAAACTCACCATGAACAAAATATCTAAAGTTTAAATAAAAACACAATTTGTATTACTAATTTTTCCTTTTGCTGGAGGCTCCAGTGGGCCTGGGTAGATAGCATTATAGCTGATCCTGGGACTCTTTTTCCCTTGTATTGTCAAAAAAGCCACCGAAAGTGTTCTTCATGCCTGTGGTGGCGGGGACAGCAGTAAGAAAGCTTCCAACACTGATGTCTGAGTGCACACAATATTTTTTTCCTTCTAGTTGTCCTTGTGGCTTGACTAGTTTCTAATCTTCTTAAGGAGTAAAAGATTAATGGCATATATATATATATATATATATATATATATATATATATATATATATTTTTTTACTTGCAATGTGTGCCTGCTTTCTTCATACTCTTTGTCCTATGCAATTTTGGCAACTAAAGATATTTTCCTATGGGCTTTTCTACCTTATTACTACTGAACAAATGGAACTTTCCCCTTCCTTCTACTTTGTAATAGAAAAAATGGCCTTCTCTTGAAAGGAAAGTGGTATTTCCATGATTCTCTTACCAAGTTAGCAATAAAGAAAACAAACAAACAGAACTATTAATAGCATTGTAATATTAGAAGCCAGTGAGGCAGCTAACATATTGGAGATAATCATGGGGACATTACACTATTTCTTCAAAACTGAAACCAACTTTGGCGGAACTAAGTGTTTTTACGACTTGAAAATGGCGCATTCTTTCTTTCCTAAACATGGGCCTTCTAAGAGCATTGAAACTGAAGCCTGGAGTTGGGCCACTGAGACTAGAAAAAAGGTAAGTAGGCAGTAATCAATAGGAAATGACATTTGCCCTCCTGTGACTTTGACCCCCGGGACCAAGCCTGAGGACATCAGGAGGTAGGTTGGAGGAAGGGTGCAGAAAGAGAATGTCTCAACTGGGAGCCAGGCTCCTGGTATGACCCTGATCAAGGGTCCCAGATGCCCAGTCTGACAGACAGCAGGGTGGGAAGAGGCTCCGCCCACCTCACCTTTGTCACAATAGCTTTTTTATAGCAGTACCATCAGGGACTGCTATTGAGAGTGTTTGGATAGATGGCATTTTCTGCAGTGTTAGTAGTGGGAGGAGGGGGAGGAGAATCTATTTGCTGCACAGGCAGTTTTTGTGATATTAAGGAGACTCTCCCACCCCCTTCCAGCCCAGCCCTGTGAGACAGAACACACACACTCGCTTGTTACCACTTGCCTCTTGGCCTCTGGGATTCCTTTCTCTTTAGCTGTGTTTCTCAATCCTTTGTATCTCTCCAAGGCAGAAGTAGCAAAACCAGCAGGAAAATGGCAAAGGAATACAAGCCTGTGCTGATTCTGGAACACACTGAGCCTGTGTCCACACTCTAGAAGCAGAAATTCTACCTTAGGAAAAATATTCCCCTGCAGAGATTGTTGTTAGCTTTCCAAAGCACACAGAAACGGATTCACTTAATAATATGCGGGCACCCAAATGCCTGACATGTAGATGACCCTGCCTAGAATGACGATCCACAAAATCAGAATAAGAGGGGTCCTCTATAAAGGGGTCCTCTGTAAAGAAGAGTGGTTTATCCACCTCCCCAATTGGGACACATATGTAACACATGGAGGGTTATATTAAAATTTCTGCTTCTTCTAAGGGTAATTCCTCCCCTTCTTCTCCCATTCATCAAAGCATTTCAGAGTCTAAGTGACGGAGACTCAGATTTTTAAGACTATGCACTTGATTTGGTCAATAGTTTTTAAAAAGTAAATCAGTTGCAATGTTCAGTATTTTTACACTATTTGCAGAAGACATTTCTTTTAGCACACCTCGCTTCTAAGGCACACCCTTCAGTGTGTTGAGAGACCCTGTCTTGGGGACTCTACCCAGTATTCTCTTCTCTAATATGTTCGTTCATACACCCATTTGGTAATGGGTCATGTGACGCCCATACGCTTGACACTATTTTGAGGGGGCATTGGAAAGCAACAGATAGGCAATTTTTGAAAAACACATTTTCATCTTTTCTGTGATGTCTTGCAGGACTAGAAATATCTGCCTACTGAAGAGAGAGGGACGGATGGTGCATGTTTTACTCCAATTGCTGAGAACGGATGAGGCTTTTTATTGGGCTACTTGGATTAACTCTTCTCTGACAGACGGAGCCCAGTGAGTTTTATTCAAGGCACTAGTGGGTTTTCTTTTTCGAAGACACACAGTACAAAGAGCAATTACAAATTCTCTGAGCGAAAATCTGTATGACCCTTTGCAAATACATTACAAAGGAGTTCCAAGAAAATCACAGGAAATTCACTAAGTGAGCATTACGAGCCTAAGCATGCGATCATCATCTGCTCAGTACTTTTTCTTTTTCAGTAAGAGATTGACATTTGTAGTCTGATGCTTTACTAGAGCAATAGGTTGAAAAGGAAATTGTTTCCTTTCCTATATTTTAAGAATGTTCCCTTTTGGCAGTACATAATCTCTTAAAAATGATCTTGCTTTCAGATAGCTACAAATATATCATTTAGTGCTTTTTGTATGAATGTGGGGCTGATAGATTTAGACACCCCGGATGGATTGCAGGTTTTTCATGACCATAAATCCCGTGTCACATCAGCAACGTGATGGAAGCATTTTGATAGATAACGTAAACTCATTAATCACCACTTTCTTAAACTAAGTACCATAGAAAGAATTTTAGATGTTCCACATTCCAGCCTTCGTGAATGCCTCCCCATTTAAAAATGCCATCCTTTATTAGTTCATGCTGTTTAAAATAGCTTGAGTTAACTCCATGAAAAAAGACTGTATCAGGGAAGAAAGGACTGGAAAGGGGGAGGGGGAAGGGAAAAGAGGCAAGAAGATTAAATTCCGTCTTAAATCCAAACACGGGCTAGATTGCATGCTAGCATTAATGTCTTCGTCCTCTCCCAGAGAATGTTGGCAGACTTCCAGTTTATTAAAACAACAATCCAATGCTGATCTTCTCTTTGTATACACAATTCAAGGATGGATTATTTACTCAAACAGAGCTGTTCACTGAGGTATAAAAGCAAAAATGCATTTTAGGAGAGGTTGTTTATGACTATTGGGTAAAGCACTACACTGCTGTGTTTCATACAAGTAATCCTGATCATTATTAAGTGAAAAGAGAAAGCCACATTGTTATTCTAAAAGCAGTAAGTACAGTTTGTGTCCAGGCATTTAATGATGCTGCTGAAACATGTGAAACCGTATGAAATACAGGTATGTGTTCCTTTAAGAAAATATTATACCCGCCAAACAGATGCAGTCTGGAATGAGTATTTTTTTCATGAAATGTTCCCCCCTCTGCCTCCTGAAACAACGCATCACAGAATTAATTTCACCGATGAGTTTTCCTACTGCACTTAACACTTAGAGAATATCTGTGAATATTCAACTTTCTTGGCACACATTTAATGATTAAAATGAGATTTATCTGTTCACGCATTCATTGCCAATACATGGGTGTTTATACAAGAACAGCAATGCATTCCCAGACTTACATCTTAGTGTGAGAGCACTGTCATGTTCCTTTTGTCACATAAAATTATGTAATTCAGCCAGCAATTTTCAGGGTTACAGGTTCTGCTGGGTTCCCAAAGAGCAGTGACAAATGTCAGACAAACAGACTTCACACTGGAAGACCATCTCAGGCAGCAGGGCTGGCCTAGGGGCTAAGAGCCTGTTAAGTGGGCTTTGTTTCCAGGTAGCATTTTGTAAATCCAAATCTTTGATAATGACACAGTGGATTGAATGGTGACTGACTGAATGGTTGTTGAACTTTTAAGATATGATTCAGCACACCACTGTGAGAACAGAGCACAATAACATTAAACACCAGATGGTATTTCAAAGCCCATCAGATACACAGATTCCTCTTTCTTCTCAACAAAAGATCGGCAAGGCCTCTCGTCTAAAAAAAAAAAAAATTTTTTTTTAAAAAGAAAAAAAGTAAAAAAAGGGGGGAAGCCCATTAAGATAAATGGGATGATTTGGTTTTGTCTTGCTTGACTATTATAGGAAAGCCATCTGAATGGGTCACATTACAAACTAGACTCTAGATCAAAGGATAACTACTACAGCGGTGGGTCAAACGGATCTGATCTGTGTCAGCCAGATCAGCATGAAACCCTAAACTGTGGGCCAAGAAAACATGTCTCTCTCAGACTGAGACTCGACCATGCCAATTAACCAAGGCATTTGCCTCTTTGCTTCAGAGGAAATCTGAGAGGGTTTCATTGGTCAGACCACTGTGTGGATGCATAGGAGAGACTAGGATTCCTGTAATGTAGCTAATATTGTTGGGTTCATGAGTCAGATTTAACTGTCCGCCAAAGAAGTCACCCAAGCAGCGGCTGCTCCACCGGTAGCAATGGCGTGAATAAAGAGGTGAACGAAACGTGCTTTGCACACATGTGAAGCTAGAGAGCACTGAATTCATGTAGGCAAAATCAGAGCTTAGGTCATTCTGAGTGTGTAGACAATAGTGTAAAAGGGAAGTGTGATTAGGTAATTTTATGTGACAACTTGGTTAGGCCACAGTGGACAGATATTAGATCAAATATTTTTCTGGATGGTTCTTAGAAGGTGCTTTTTTTGGATGAGATTAAAATTTAAATTCATGGATGTTAAATGAAGCAGGAAGCCCTCCTTCACTCAGTTGAAGGCTTTAACAGAACAAAGACTGGCCTCCCCACATAAGAAGGAATTCTGCCCGCAGAAGGCCTATAGGCTCAAACCGTCACTCTTTCATTCGTCTCCAGCTTGCTGGCTTTACCGTGTCAGATTTTGGACTTGCAAGCTTCCACAATCCTATGAGCCAATTCCTTAAAATTAATTTCTCTCTCTTTCTTTCAATATATATACCGTATATATATGTCTTCTGATGTTTCTGTTTTTCTGGAAAGCCCTGATTAACAGAGAGAGAGGTAAATAATGGAAGCTCACGACACTATTGCATTTGAGAAATGAATGAACTAGTCTCAGTGGTCTCAGAGATGTAGGCCTGAGACTCTGGGATAGCTGATGACTGGGGTAGTACAGTATAGTGTTTAAGGGCTCCGGCTCTGGACGGAGACAGATTTGGGTTGGAATTTTGGCTCTGCCACTTACTAGCCTTGCACACATTCCTCAGAATTTTTAGGCTTCCGTTTCCTTCTCTGTAACATAGGACAGTAATTGATACCTCTGGACTCCCTGAAAGGAGGAAGATACAAAGAGAACAAAGATTTCAGAAATTGTAAAACATGGGCAAAGAGATATAAGCCACAAATGATTCCCTTCCCCCATCTTTTGTGAGAAGAGGTTTGGTTATGAATTTCAGGTAATCCAACACAAGAGGTTGCCCTAAACATACAGCTACTTGAGAAATAGAAAACATGCTCAGTGCAATGGCTCCACCAGGCCTGGCTCACCCCTGGCTCCCACCAGCAGCAATGGGGATGTGGAAATCTACACGGAGAAGCTGCGGGTTTCTTAGATAATCTGGGCTTAGAAGGGTAGAAAGTAAAGGAACTCAAACAAGATGTTATGGTTTAATGACACAGATCCAAGAAACACTGAGAAACTTGGCCTGCTCATGACAGAGTGCTTTTGTCCTAAAGAATTTGTCTCTGATAGTTCATAAATTGGTCACTTATTTGGGTTATCAAATCTCATATTTCTACAATAAAGATACATCTTTGAAATTCAAGGAACTCTTTTGAAATTCCTTTAGTTGATTGAGGGCACCTAGAGATGGACAGATGTGACTAGGAGATGCAGTATTTTCAGAAAGTAGAGCACTTTGAAGGACTGCAGGGTTGGCCTGGAGGGGTGACCGGGAAGGGGAGGCTGGTGCTCCCACAGGCCAGGGTGTGGTGAGCGTAAGGCGAAGGGAAAGGGGCCTCCATGGTAGGAAAGACCGATAGAAGGAGTGTGCCCAAACCATACTCTATTTCTTTTTTTAAAAAAATATTTTGCTTATTCATTTTGAGAGAGAGAGAGAAAGTGAGAGAGAGAGAGAAAGTGAGAGAGAGAGAGAGAGAGAAGGGGGAGGAGCAGGAAGCATCAACGCCCATATGTGCTTTGACCTGGCAAGCCCCAGGTTTTGAACCAGTGACCTCAGTGTTTCAGGTCGACGCTTATCCACTGTGCCACCACAGGTCAGATGCCACACTCTATTTCAAAGTTCTGCCCAGGACGAGCACTAGATTCTGTTCTTTCTCCTGGCCGTAGATCAGCCTTGCTGCCGGGATCCAGGATGAGGGTGGTATTCACCCAAGACTGTTACATAGGCTAACACATGATAGAGGGTTTGTGGCCAGCGTGGGGCACTCACCACTGCCTTCCAATTCATCCAATGGAAAACAAGTTCCGAGTGCAACATGGACTTATAACTTTAAAACAACTGCCTGGTGGGTATTTACATAAAAATAAGAATTTATCTAACAAAAACCAGAAGGTTAATCACAAAAGGACACTTCAATGCAGGCTTGGATTTATCATAAAACTCACTTAGGAAGCAAATATTTTGAGATTTAAAATGTGACTTATGATTTTCATGAAAGTTTCCACATGGCAATATTCATGATAAAGAAGGAGAAAAATTACAGAGTGGCTTCCAGGAACCAAAGGTTTTATGTTTACTTAAATTAATCTTCACAACAACCTCATTAAGTAGGTATTTTAATCCCTGGTTTACAGATAAGGAAATTGAGGTTCAGAAAAGGTTAGTCATATTATTTAAGGTCACACAAGCAGAAAATGGTGTAGTATACCTCTCCGTCTCCAAAACTTAAGTTTTTCTCATTCTACAATTTGCGTCCAAGTAGTTTCCTATAATTGAAAACTCATAGTAACCACAGGTTCCCATTACTTTTTTCCTTTTGTTCCTCAGGGTAGGTAGTGGTTATCCATGCTACTTAAAAATATAAAAATGAGGTGGTGTGCAGCCTAACAACAAAAAAGTAAACAACCCACTGGAAATATGGGACAAAGAACTTGAATAGATATTTCTCCAAATAAGATATACAAATAGTCTGACCTATGGTGGCGCAGTGAGATAAAGCGTTGACCTGAAACACTGAGGTCGCTGGTTCAAAACTCTGGGTTTGCCTGGTCAAGGCACATATGGGAGTTGATGCTTCCTGCTCCTCCCCCTTCTCTCTCTCTCTCTCCCCCTCTTTCCCTCCCCCCCCCTCTCTTCTCTGAAAAACAAAATTGAATAAAGTCTTTAAAAAAAAGATATACAAATAGTCAACAAGTACAGGAAAAGATGTTAAACCTCATTAGTCACTAGGGAAAAACAAATCAAAATCACTGCGAGGTCCAACTTCACACCCATTAGGACAACTATAACCAAAAGAAAAAAGAAGTCTAGCAAGTACTGGTGAGGATGTGGGGAAGTTGGAACCTACTTACATTGCTGACAGGAATATAAAATAAAGGAGTTCTGTGGAAAACAGCTTGAAGTTTCCTCAAAATTTCAAATACATTTGACCCAGCAATTCCACTCCTAAGTATGTACCTTCAAAGAATTAAAATCAGGTACTCAAGCAAATACATGCACATACATATGTATAGCAGCACTATGCACAATAGCCAAAAGGTGGAAACAACCCAAATTCATTAACAGATAAACAGGTATATGAATCATGGTCTATCCTCATCAGGGAACATTATGCAGATATAAAAGGAATGCTACAACGTGAATGTAATGCAAACATTATGCTAAGTGAAAGAAGCCAGGCACAATAGGTCACATATGATGTCATTCCATTAATATGAAGTATTCAGAATAGGTAAATCCAGAGACCGAATGCAGATTATTGGTTACCAGGGGTTATGGAGAGAGAAGAATGGGGAATAACTGCTGTATTTCTCCATGTATAAGATGCACCTTTAAAAAAAAATTGGGGGTCTAAAAACTAGGTGCATCTTATACAGTAGTTGTAGATTTTTTTTTACTTTCATTTCCCGCTTTTTTGGGCTCACTGCTGAAAACAGTGATTCGTTATCAGACACAGATGAGGACAAGCTAATGGCTGGGAATTTTGACAGTGATGAAGTATGAATTTTATGATGAATAAAACTTGAGTTCAATAACTTTATGTAATACACTTTTTTTTCCTCCAAATTTCGGGCCCCAAAATTAAGGTGCGTCTTATACGTGAGAGCGTTTTATACATGGGGAAGGATATACGGTACTTAATGGGTGGGGGGTTTGGTTTTTTATTTGGTGGGGAGGAAAATGCTTTGGTATCAGATAGATGTGACGATGGTTGTACAACATTGTGATGTACTAAATAACACTGAATGGTTAATTTTATGTCATATTATGTTAAATTGAGGTTTATTTTATCTCAATTAAAAAAAAAATCTAAACTCTGCTGAATGTCCTGGTTATATGAGGCACAGAACTGGGACAAGAATTATGCGATCAGGGCTCCAGCCAGATGGAGGCAAATAGCAAATCTGATGAATTCGCCATCCAAGTGAACCAAAGAAAGCGTGCCTCTGTCCACCTGACCAGAGACCCTGTTTCTACATCTTTCTCTGTAGATAGCCTGAAATAACATCGGGGGTAAAGCCGCTCTAAAACATGAAGTCCTCAGCTCTGCGTGTGTGTTTCTCCCCACACAGCTTGTCCTGTAAAAACTGAACGGGCTTTCTTTGCTGACCACGCCCCTCATTCACCAGCGTCCTCTCCTCAGTAAGGGGCTGGATCTGGTTACCTTTGGGCCTGCTTAGAATGCAAAAGATGCATGTTTTGGTGTTTGATTATAGCAAGGGCTGCAAGCATTGAAGATTTTCTGTGGGAGCCAGTGGCCCAGTTTGAGGTAAATAATAAGCTTTTTACTTAATGCGGTATCTCTCTTTTCAGCTGCAAACATTCTCCATCCTTTTTCGCCCCCAGGGCTGGGCACACTGAAATGCCACTTTCAGAAAGATGATTCCCCAGTGATTTCTAACGCCTGTGGAGCACATCATGTAGGAGCAATTTAGGTGACAAAAAGAGCTCTCTTCCATCCAGACTACACTGTGTCCCTATTCACCGCCACATCAGCAAACATTAAAAATGCCTTTCCTCAGTAATGAATGGTTTCTGAGTGAGTTTCTGGGCTGGCAGGAGGTTTGAAATTCTATAGAGTCAGGCAGGGAGACGGTGACTGGGGTGGACTTACAGGAAAGGATCAATGGGTGGGGGGTACAGGCTACACATACTGCTCCACTGTTCCCTCAGTCACTCGACTGAGGGCTTACTGGTTTTGCCTCCAGGGCTGTACTTTTATAACTTAG
Organism: Saccopteryx bilineata; assembly: GCF_036850765.1. NCBI lineage: Eukaryota > Metazoa > Chordata > Mammalia > Chiroptera > Emballonuridae > Saccopteryx > Saccopteryx bilineata. Next base: position 257,227,868 of record NC_089493.1, read on the forward strand.
AACAAGCCTCTTTAAACAAATCTCCATCAGGCAATGTGTCAACACTTCATTGGTTTCAATAGAATTAGTTTTCTAAATGCTCTTTTCTGAAGCAATTTTTGTACTTGAAAATGCATTACAAGGAACATTTACTATAACTACAGTACAACGATATAGAATATGACAAGCAGGGTTTTAATCAGTGCGTGCTGCAACACTGATCACGTTCCACCCTGATCGCCCCTCTTCCCTCAGCATCAGTGTTAATAAACCCAGGAACTTGAGGTTATTTTCCCTGGTATTTGCTGTAAATAACAGCCAGGACCTTAATTGTATTTGCCCAGAACGAACTAGGCTAACAGCCTTCTTCCAAAGACGCCCAGGCAGGTTCTGATTTAACAGCCTTACATAACTTGGGCCCTTTATGTGCCCCACGCCAAATAAACCACAAGACTGTTCTGTTCGCCGAGAGATAACACGCCAGGGCCTGAACAAAGGAGGGGAAACCACACGTCAGCACTCCTTTAGGCCTGCCCCGGTCAAACTCAAAGCACAGCTAGAAGCGGCCAAGAGTTACTAAAAATCTAACACCCCCAATTCCAGCATGTTCTGCAGGACACGCTCTCTTGGTAAGATGCCTATAAATACGTGCCGCATGAGGGCCTGCAAAATGGCAAAATATTTCCTTTATAGATTCTTCTCATTAGCCTCAACATTTGGTTTGCTGGCCATTAAAGAACATTCTCTAAAAGGGAAATAGAGGAAGAATAGGGCCTTTCAAGTGCTCTAATAGTAAGAGACTGTGGTTCTTTATTTAAAAGAAGTATCTGCCTTTGTTCTACTTCAATCTCACCTCTTTCTAAATGTGGCTGAAATGGGGATGAAAGGGTGGAGGCCACTGTGCCTGTGATGTGTTAGAGTCTGCAGAGAGTTGTGCTGGTGGTAGATGAATCCCTCCTGTGTGTTAGGATGGCCCAAGTATGTGCTCCTGGACTTGCTGCAAACAGTACAGTATAGACAAACGGCCTTCCTCCTCCTGTTTTCTTCTGAGACATCTTACCTACTTATCTTCAAGGCATGCAGAGGATGTAACCAAAAGTGTAGTTTGGGGTGACACAAGCTTATGGCAGAATCCTGGCCTTTCCATTTTTGATAGTTGTGTGCACGTAGATTAATTATTTAAATCCTCTGAGCCTCAGTTTTCTCATCTGTAAAACCGGCACAGGACCTCACTTGTTAGACTGCTGTGAGGATCACAGATGATGATGCCAGCTACCTAGAATATCAGGTATTCAACAAATGCTAGCAACAGGGGCAAGGTACAGGAAGTGCCCGACCCAAGTCCAAGCCACAAAGAGGAATCCCACCAGCAACTTGCTTTAAGTGTGGCAGGGAGGGTCACTGGTCCAGGCAGGGCCCCTGCCCGTGGTGCCCACTGAGCCATGCCCTGACTGCAAGCAGCCTGGTCACTGGCAGAGCGATTGCCTCCTTTGGGCAACAGGCTCATCCTCATGCCTCTACATGGAGGACAAGCCACCCAAATGGGAGGCCAGGCCAGCCAGGCGGACCCACCTCTCGAACTCTTAGACATCATGAACGACTGACACGGCCTGGTCTCGGAGGCCCCATCATCCTCACCCACACTGAACCCAGGGTAATGCTGCAGGTAGCGGGTAAGTTCATCTCATTTCTTGTGGACACGGGAGCTACCTTCTCTATTTTGCCATCACACTCTGGACCTCTAGTTCCCTCACAGGTCTTGGTTATGGGAGTGGATGGGACCCCTTCTTTTCCTCTTCCCACGCCACCCCTGACGTGCAGTTTGGACGGAATCCCCTTTTCACACTCGTTCTTAGTCATGCCATCGTGCCCTGTACCCCTTCTGGGTGGAGACATTCTACACAGTCTTGGAGCCACTATCCAGCTGGCAACATCTTCCCACCTACTCCTACCTCTCCTGACCAAAGACTCTCCCACTACCACAGATCACCCTAACCTGGTCACACCTCCTATTCCACCAGATGTTGTCAACCCTCAGGTCTGGGACACTTCTACCCCTGTGGTAGCAACCCACCACCCACCTGTACACATCCACTTAAAGAATCTCTTCCCTGCCTACCTCAAGAAGACACACTGCCACCCTTCTTAACTTCCTTGCCATGAAGGGATATCATGTCTCCCCTACTAAGGCTCAACTTCACTCTCAGTCTGTAGTCTATCTGGGCATCGCCTTAATCCCCACCACCTGAAGTCTCACCCTAAATCAAACTCAGACCCTCCGCAGTCTCCAGCCACCTACCACCGCTAGTCAGATTCTTTCTTTCCTCGGTCTGATGGGCTTCCTCAGACACTGGATTCCCAATTTTGCTCTCTTAGCCAAACCCCTCTACGAGGCTGCAAAAGAGACTCCTGCAGGACCTTTCACATCCCCCAACACCATCAAAAGTGCCTCTGTACCCTTCCAGAAATCCTCATCTCCTCCCCACTTTTCACTGTACCTGACTCCAGATGCCCCTTTCATTTTTTCACTGATGAAAAGCACAGTAATGCTGTTGGTGTGTTAACTCAACCTGTGGGGTCTATGTACCTTCCCATAGCATACCTCTATAAACAATTGGACACCACCGTCAAAGGCTGGCAGCCCTGCCTCCAGGCACTGGGCGCAGCAGCTGAACTCACCAAGGAGGCTACTAAGCTCACCCTTTCCCAACCCATCACTGTCTTCTCCTCCCACAGGCTCACTGACTTCCTTTCGCACAAATCTCTTTCTCTACTAAGTCCTTCCTGCCTACAAGAATTTCACCTCCTGTTCATCAAAAACACTTCAGTCACTCTTTTGTCCTCTCCCCAACTCAACCAAGCCACTCTATTGCCAGCTCCAACGACACTTCCGGAACCCACCCACTCTTGTATGGAACTAATAGATGTCCTCAACAGACCTCAAGATGGATTATCAGATTCTCCTTCTAAAAATCCAGATCTAATACTCTTTGTAGATGGGAGTTCTGTACAGGGACCCAACGGACGATGATGGGTGGCCTTTGTGGTGGTCACCATCTCCTCCTCCCTAGAAGCTCAACAGCTGCCAGAGGGCACCACCTCCCAGAAAGCAGAGCTGATTGCCCTCATGTGGGCACTCACTCTGGCCCAGGGAAAACACATAACTACATATACTGACTTTAAATATGCTTTTCTTATCACCCACAGCCACTCTACCCTCTGGAAGAAAAGGGGCTTCCTCACTACCAAGGGTTCTCCCATAATCAATGCTACCCTCATTTGTAAACTTTTGCAGACATTACAGCTTCCCACTGAGGTGGCTGTGGTACATTGTAAGGGCCATCAAACCTCTCAAAATCAGATAGCCTTGGGAAATACTTGGGCCGACATGACTGCTGAAAACCTCACCTTGGGAGCCTCCCCCTCTCCTCTCATGTTTCTCTCCACCTCCTTAAAACCTTCTTACACTCCCGAGGAAGAGCAGACCCTCCTGTTGCTCCTGTCCCTCCCACCAGGAACCTGCTGCCAGAGTGAGCTGAAGCAGAGAGCAATGCTGTTCAGTAAGACTGCCTGATGAGAGAAGCTTCAATTTCCTCAACTGTCTGCGAGAAAAATTAAGCAAGAATCTCTCCTCCTACAACCCGCTTAACTCCTGATGGCAGCCACCCATTCTTACCTGGGCTGCCCCTATCCTAAATCTTCTTCTAATTATCAGTGTATAACTCATATTTACTCTTCTTTTTTAAATTCTTACAGAACCGCATCCGCAAAATTTCTCAACTCACGGCCAAACAGATGTTCCTTATGACACCCCTCAAAACCACCACCTGCCAATCTCCCCCTTCCTACGATGCCCCTAATCAGCAGTAAATATCCAGATGAATGAGCGGCGCCCCTAATTAACACAAAAGGTCGGAATATAAGGTGGTCAGCAATGGGGGATGGTCATGTGAGGAACCTAGACCCTGGAACTTTGGCTGGAGCTGCCCACATCCATGCACGCCTAAAGAAACTTCCCAGGAGTCTTTGGAAAAAGAGCGACTGTCCGCCAGCCAGTGAGATTTCGCCACATCATATTAGCTTGACCACCCTAGATGAGACCCTTTAAATATCCCACACACGGTTTCATTCGTGCAACTTCATCCGGGAAGTGCTCTGTACTCAATAAAGCCTTTACTATTCCACACTCCGTGGCTATGTCCCTTCCTTCTTCCTTAGTGGGGAAAATACCTTACAATGATCTCACAGCCTTGCTGGGAAAACAGGCAGGTATGCATGTGGCTCCTGCCAAAAGTGGGAGTGCCACAGTCAAGCTAGGGCACCCGTCCTAGTGGAGCAGGTGAACCTGGCCATGTCCTACTTTACAGTTCCTTGACATTGGGGCAGGTAAACTTGAAGGACTTCTTCAAATCAACAGCCTTAAAAAGGACTGTTCTCAGTATGGTGGTTCCTCAAAAAACTGAAAATAGAACTACCTTATGACCCAGCAATCCCTCTACTGGGTATGTACCCCCAAAACTCAGAAACATTGATACGTAAAGACACATGCAGCCCCATGTTCATTGCAGCATTGTTCACAGTGGCCAAGACATGGAAACAACCAGAAAGCCCTTCAACAGAAGACTGGATAAAGAAGATGTGGCACATATACACTATGGAACGCTACTCAGCCATAAAAAATGATGACATTGGATCATTTACAACAAAATGGTGGGATCTTGATAACATTATACGGAGTGAAATAAGTAAATCAGAAAAAACCAAGAACTGCATTATTCCATATGTAGATGGGACATAAAAATGAGACTAAGAGACATTGACAAGAGTGTGGTGGTTGGGGTGGGGGAGAGGGGAAAGGGGAGGGGGAGGGGCACAAAGAAAACTAGATAGAAGGTGACGGAGGACAATCTGACTTTGGGTGATGGGTATGCAACATAATTGATCGACAAGATAACCTGGACATGTTTTCTTTGAACATATGTACCCTGATTTATTGATGTCACCCTAGTAAAACTAATAATAATAAAAAAAACTAATAGGAAAACTAATAGGAAAAAAAAAGGACTGTTCTCCATAAATTAGATTTCAACAGATTCAGAGGATTGATTGATTAGTACTTTTCCTCTCAATTTCATTAATTTTTTTTCAGTACAATTTATTAAAAAAAAATTTTTTTAGAGCAGTTTAAAGTTCACAGAAAAATTGAGAGGAAAGTGCAGGGATTTTAGATATATGCTCCCCCCCCCCAACCACCACTATCCCCCATTAGCAACATCCCCTCCTGGAGTGGAACATTTATTTTAACTGATGAATCTACATATGAACTGACAAGAATGAATTAAGGAAAGGGCAGAGGTCACTGTGCTTGTGCCCAGTTACATTAAGAATGAATCCTCCAAGTCTGACCCTTGTGTGAAGTTTATATTCACGAACATGGTTTTTTCTATAATTTTTTTTTTTGTGTGTGAAAGAGAACACAGTTCCTCCCCCCCCCCCTTTCATCTGAAAATTGGACTGAAGTTAGCCTTCCTAGTGGAAGGCAAAGTGGTATCTGCTATGGTTCAATGACAGCAGTAGAAAGAGAGGACAGAGATCTCCACAGAAACACATGCACTTACCAAAACATTCCAGGTCCCATGCTCCTCTCCAAAAGTCTCACTTGATTTGATAGCTTCTGATACCAGAGGGCCAGGGATGGGTCAGCTGTCTCCTGATATGATTCTCATTACCACCTTAAGAACTTTTAATCATTAAATATCTCTGATTCTTCCTGGAAAAAAAAAATACCTGCTTAATTTGGACCAAAGTGATCTGGACAGATATTTAGAAGTCAAAAATGTAAAACTTAATTATCTGGTTGGACATTCTTGGTCCCTTAATTTTATCATCCCTTTCTCATTGAGGTTTTCTCTGATCCCTCTGTAAAAAATCACACCCCCCTCCTTCCTCTCTTCACTACTTTATTTTTTTCCATAACATTCTCTGTTTCTCTCATTAGAGTGTAAGCTCCACAAGGGTAGGCATTTTTGTCTCTTTTTAAATTTTATTTTATTGCTGAATCTCTGGTTCCCAGAACAGGAACATTTAGGCACATTGAGCATTTGGGTATTAATGTGTGTCGAATGGTTGAAAAAATTAGAGATTTATGTTACAGTTGTAAAAGACTATAAAAAGTTACAAAAGGCAAGGCTCAGAGAATAATCCTAAATGAGAAGCCTGCATCAGGGGATCTGAATTGCTTTGCATATTTAAGTAAAGGGAAAATTTCAGTTTTCCTGGCAGTTCCAGAGGGTAAAAGAGGAGTGGGGAGATGGGACTTAGGGAAGAAAAGGTTGGGCAACACAATGCCTAGTATGTTTTCTCATCCTCAGTCTCTAGCTAGCCTGAGGACACCTGGGACGTCCCTACTCACAGTGCTCCTGTTCTACAGCATGTGACCCCTAGAGGCAGATTAAGGTTGGTTGAGGCCCTGGGCGCAGAAGAAAATATTGGGCCCCTTAAAAAAAGAGAGCGAGACAGGGAAAATCAAAATACGTGTTTAGCATATTTTTAAATAAATAAAAAATATTATGTACTATTAATGTTAAAATTGCACATATAAAACCAAACTTGGTGTCATTAGAAAAAAGTGTCAAGTTGGGGTTTTGTGGGGCCCTCTAGAAGTTGGGGCCCAGGGCACGAGCCTGGTGTTCCCGCCATTAAATCCACCTCTGGTGACCTCTTCCATAATCTCTGTCCCCTCTTATTAGACTTGAAAAAGGCACCTGACTTGGGGCATCAAGAAAGAGGCTTTCTGCAACAGAGAATCATCGGCAGACTGATTTCTGATTTTGAATTTGAAGTTGTACTTTGTACTAGGGTATAATTAGTTAGTCATCTCCGTACCTCATTAAATATGGTGGCACACAATAGCTAACTAAAGTTTGAGAAAATTAAGAAATATGTATTTAGAAATGATAGAAATAGAGTTGAGGAAAGAATGTAGAGCAACATTAAAAGGAGAAAGAAAAAAATATTAAAGAAAAGATGAAGCCTGGGAAATAAATTCAGAAGGTTCAATATTTGATTATTAAAGAATAGGGGAAAAGACCAGGAGAGAATTGTCAAAAAATGATGGAAGAAAATTCACTACAGTTGAGAAAATACAAGAGTATTCATTTTAATGGATTTAAGTGTGGATTTAAGTGTGGACAAATGATCTAGACATTGTGTCATGAAATTTCAGTAAAGCAATGATTATGACAAAACTCTAAATGCTCCTAGAGATGAAGAGGAAAAAAGTCTTGTGAAGTTTAATACTAAACAGATTGGTATCAAGTTCCTCTTTAATAACAATGAGAAAATGAGAGAATACCTTCAAAATTCTGAGAGAAAAATTTTTTAAAGCTAGAACTATGTATCTAACCAACATTTTGATCTAGCATGAGGCCTAAATAAAGACATTTCAGGCAAGGTCACTGAAAGTTTCCTATTACATAGCCAACTTAAAATATATACTTGATAGTATGCTTTAGAACAGAGTTTCTCAAGAGCCAGTCCGTGGGTGGTGGTGGTGGAGAAAGAGTTAACCACCCCGATGGTGTAAGAAGATTATAAACTGATGATCTTAGTCGAATTCATTTATGCTCATGGTACTTGCCACTTATCAACTTATATCACTGATGAAAATACTATTGAAGTTGTCTTAGATACCTTTGGAACTTGTAGACTCATTCATGAGCAATAGACAAAAAGCATTCAGACAAACTTATGTAGTGTTCAATGCTACATAGAATGCTATCTAAAGGATGTACAAATGTTTCCAATTTTTCAAGACTTTTAATCGCTGCAGACATCAACTGGAAATTCATATGTAACATGTCAACATTTTTGTGTGTTAGTTCAAAACTTTGATCATTATTACCCTGAAAACGAGGATCCCTGTAAAGCAGTGATTTTCAATCTTTTTTGAGCTGCGGCACATTTTTTACATTTACAAAATCCTGGGGCATACCACCTACCAAAATGATACAAAATGACACTCTAACACAGTACACATTATACATATAGTTAATAATATAGTTTCTAAATGTATTTATACTCACACCTGATCATGTCTCACGGCACACTAGTGTGCCGCAGCACACTGGTTGAAAAACACTGCTGTAAAGGTAACCTCTGGATCAATAACCCATTCATGGACGATATCAACTCCTGCTCCCTTAATCATTGAAAACAAGAAAAACGGATAGATTTATTTTCTGGTGTCACTCTGGTGTCCAAACATAAAATGCCATCATTATCACGATTTGAATATCACTGGAATACCCGTTTCTTAGTTATAAAGTTATTACATTTTAAATCATATTTTCTACTATTTACTTTTGTATGAGAAGACTTTTTTGGGCCCTCTCACTAAATACAAACCAAACAGAGAAACCGAATGGATGTCAATGCAGTGCTTCGTCTCGGAAACAAAACTGCAGCCTGGGCTGTCAAGTATCTTACAAAGCAGTATCAGCAAATTGCACACTAGCTTTACTTGAATTAAATATTATTCTCTAGAAATTTTAGTTGTATTCTAATAAAAAAATTATATTTTTAGCTGTTCATCTAGTTATTAAAGAGAATTTTCATTTAATAGTATTATAATTAAAAGATAATGCACAGAATAATAAGAATGGCTTTTTGTTTCTGCCTTAGCAATATCCAAAATAATTCTCTTATTTTCATTGATCACCAAGATTAAAGAGGTTGAAACCACTGCTCTAGAGAAATGAGGTGGTGGTGGGGGAACCAAGTAATAGAAGACATGAAATAAAAGAAATGGGATGAACCTAAAAGTACACAGGAAAGAAATGTCAGAATGCCAGCTGAGTGGTACTGAAAGTAATGAGTTCTAGTTTGTCCAACATGCAATGGACCCCAAGAATGACATTAGGAAGAATGGGATGGGTTTCCTCAATTGCTGCAAAAGCTAGAAGATTTTATTGAAGTAATGAGTAATACATATCTAAATACTGATAGAGGGAAAAATTTTAAAGGAAAATGTTGCCAAACATGAAGCAAACTTGAGATATAGCATAATTTTGCTATATTGATAGAATCTTTAAAAAAGAGAACTTGTCCTGGACAGATAGCTCCGTGGGTTAAAGCATCATCCCAAAGCACTGAGGTTGCTAGTTCAATCCCAGTCAGGGCACATACAGGAACAGATTGATGTTTCTGTGTCTTTTTCTCTCTCCTTTCCTCTCTCTTAAATCAATAAAATAAATATTTGATCTTATCACAGAAAACTGTTCCTTAGGTCCCCTAGGATTCATTACATTAGATAAAGTAGAAACATATTACTACCACACAACATGGCTTTTCTGAAAGAAAAAATGTTTACATTGTCACAATAATAATTATGTGTTTAAATATTAGTATTGACCTATAAATAGAGCATCAAGGAATTACTTATGATGTGGAGTTTTAATGAAAACAGGTTTTCTGATCTCAAGTATAGCTGAGAGAAGGTAACAGATGGGTATGGAGCAGGAGTATAGAGTGGGGCAGAGTCACAGAACTCCCACTACATATTGAAATTAAGAGACACCATTGAAAGTTGATGGGAAGAGACGTAGAGTTTTAGGCGTATCATTTGTATTCTCAGCTCTAATGGATAGCCTTCCCTTACCCACCAAAGGCGACAGTTACCAGAAAGAAGGAGGGGAGTGCAACTGGGGGATGTCAATCTCATCTGTCACGGTAGAGTACGTATGTATAGAAAAGGTTCAAAATTGATGAATTTTAAAAAAGGCCTATTTGTTACTTACTGCTGCATAACAAATTACCCTATCACTTTGAAGCTTAAAATAATAAACATTTATAATCTCTGTGTATCAGGAATTTGTAGTGGATTTGGTTGGGGTGTTCTTGCTCAGATTTTTTATAAGGTCACAGTCATCCTAAGGCTGTAAAATTCACTCCCCAAATGGCTCACCATCCCGGCTGAGGGCAGGAGGCCTCAGTTCCTCTCCACAGTTCCTCTCTGTCTTATTGTCCTCATGACATGAGAGCTGCTTTCGTTGAGGGACCCAAGGTCCCAATTGCTACCTCGCTGCAGAAGTTACACACTATCACTTTTGCATCGGTTACTCTTTCTAGAGGGAGACCTCACAGAGCATGAATATCAAGGAGTGAGTGTCACTGATGAGAATCTTGGGAGCTGGCTGCCACAGGAGATGTGAGCCTATTATAAAGAGCTGTCAAGTAACCAGCCAATTTATAAAATATAAAATGCTTAAAAGAAGTTTTGCACTATTTGATTTTTTCTTTATATACACAGTCTATATAAAAATTTACTCTAGAAATTTTTGAAACTATAAATAGATATTACCCCTAATTGTTTGACACAGGAACTGTTAATATTGTTTCTTTTCAGTCTTTATTTTCTTTTCATGTTAAAGCATATATATTATATATATATATAATTATATTAGATGTATTATTTAGCATGTCTCTTCCATTCAAAATTATTTTAAACATTATTTATTCCATTGCATATTCTCTAAAAGTAATTAAAGTATTTTATATGAAGTAGAATAATAACATTTATTTTGTAATATTTAGAGAATTCCCACAATTTCACACTTACCTAGATCTGTTAACTTTTTGGAGACTATCTCATATTCTTATTCTCAACAGAGACATATATTTTGTTTAAAAGTGGGGGCATTCTGGAAAACCTGATTGTTAACGACTGAATTTTGTTCGAGTATAGCGGTATATCATAATTTAACTATACTGTTATGGGACATTAACTGTTTCTAATTGTTATTATAACAAGTGCTTTATAGCAATCAAAATGTACATATCTTATGTCTTTTGGGTAAATTCTTTTTTTTTGAGGGGGGGGTAAATTCTTAAAAGTGAAAACACTGAGACGAAGTTTATGAATAATTTCAAGGCCCTTGAAAAAATACCGGGAATTGTCCCCCTGAAGGCCCGTGCCAACACCGATACTGCGGCGCACGAGGCCGTGTCTCACCGTGCCTTTCTGTCCTGCGTGTTTTTATCAATGCATATTTATTGGAAAAATGGGTGGTTACCCAGGACGACTTGGACCAAAATGAAAGAATTAGGTTCCGGCTTTGAGATTTAGTTTAAAGAGGGAAAAGGAAAACAAGCAAGGCAACAAAGAACAAAACTTTGACTCTCTTCAGCTGCTCCCCTGGAAATGACCAGAACTACACACAGGGGCATCCATTGGAAATAGCCTTTTGTGTGATTAGTTCACAATTCCTGCCTTACACAGTAGGCTCACAAACTCTTAAATTACATTTACCTTTACCGGGATAGAAAGGTCAGATGTAATTTGCCTAATAGAACAATTGATGGAAATCTATACAGCAGAAGAGATATTAAGCTTGAAAAGCTAAGAACATTTTGTTCCTGCCCGTGTGCTGCTCTCCGCGTGTATTAAACACGACCCAGCATTTGTTAACGGATACCACATGTCACCATCTTTAAATGACCTTATCCATCTTATCACCACAATTTTGAACTAAGCAAAAAAAAAAGAAAAAAGAAAAAGGCACTACCAAATGATCCTGAATGATGCTGCTGTCAGGTTAGCCGTCAGAAGCCTTGACATGGTCAGTAATTCTTGTAGATATTTTATCATTTGCCAGATTACACTGGAAATAAAAATCTCTTGAAAAAATCTCTCTCCTGAATTTTATCGTCTTGGCTCTCTCTATAATGGTAGTGAAAAGAAAGAAGTTATTTGATAAATGTGATCCTTCTAGATAAGCAAATCTAATCATTCACTTCTGGGAATGGACCAGGAAGCCCATGTTGTTCCCAGCGCTGCTTCTCCTGAGTTTTGCCCTTCAGAGGGATCCTGCCTCCCGCTCTCAGCTTCACTGATCATATGCAGCAGCAAATATCTGTCTTAGCTACTTCTCAGAGTTCCTTTAAGGATTAAATATATTTTAAACTCTCATTTAATATATCATATATTAGGTTGGTGTTGGGAGTTAGAGGCACAATTTTTGCTTCACAGGTTTATTTAAAAAATTTTATTTTTCAAGCTTTAAGTAGCGCAATTGTCTTGAATTGTCAGTCAGGTGAAAGTAGGACTAACACCAGTTTGCTTTATACGACTGCCTTATATCATTTTACATCTATTCTCTTTGGCAATTTTAAGGATTTTAACACTCACTTGGCCAAGAGTGCAAACTGGCTTAAGTTTACAGTGTTTTATAATGATAAGCATCTTCTTTTCTGGTCTCATGGGTGGTCGTCTCCCTGTCCCCCCTCTAATTTGTTTTATCTACATTTGAGCAACTAAGGACTTTTTAAACAGTTTGATTAAAGAGACTAACAATTTTTAAAATGTTTTTAACAATGAGCATTTATCCAACCTCAGCACTTCATCCAGAATAGGTCATTTTTCCAACTCATTTACAAATAACCAAACAATGACACACACAATTATACGCCAATGTTAGCACCCAATACGACCTGCTAGAAGTCTGCCATTGCCTTTCTTTCAAAGACAAATTCTAGCAGCCTAATCACTCATTTGATTGTCCAAAGACAGTATCACTGATTTCTCGGTGTGAACATTAACCCTGTCTCCAGTACCTTTTCAGGTGCCTTTAAAAAAGCCAAAAATGCTCGAAAAACATTGGTTAACTATGTGCAATTTAGTAGAAATTCTGTAGGATTTATCCCATCAAATAAAACCTCACACCCATAGGTAACAAACCAACTTCCGTGAAAGGCAATTTTGCTTCTTTCTGTTTCTAGAGCTGCCATTTGTCTATCTTACCTGCTCATGGGCCATATTTCCCCATGTATAAGACACACCCTTTCTTGAAAAATTTGGGGTCTAAAAACTGGGTGCATCTTATACAGTGGTTGTAAATGTTTTCACTTGCATTTCCCGCCTTTTTGCACTTGTTTTTGCACTCATTGTTGAAGATAGTGATTCGTCATCAGACACAGATGAGGACCAGCTAATGGATGGGGGTTTTGACAGTGGTGAGGAGTTGAATGAATTTTATGATGAATAAAACTTGAGTTCAATAACTTTAATTAATACGTTTTTTTTTTTTTTTTTCAAATTCTGGACCCCAAAGTTAAGGTACGACTTATACATGGAGAAATACACTAATCTTACCTTCAACAACTCACTGTACTTCCCCTAAAAAAAGTTCTTCTGTTAAGTTTTATTTGCCCTGTGAGAAGTGGGGAGTTTGGGTGTAGAGACTGACCCACCAGACTTGGTTTGTAAGGTCTCTATACTCAGTGTCCTCTTGGTTCAGCTTTGAAGTCCAAATTGAACAGAGTCTCTCCTGTTATTTCTGCTGTAGTCACCCTAATTTTCTCCATGACTAAGGATATTTCTCTTTGAATAGGTAAATACACTGACATATGAGAAAGAAAAGAAGAATACTTTTAAAGAACATTTTCATTACTTAGCTGGGATATGAGTAGTTTTATTAGGCAGGAAGTTAAGATGCTCACCCCGGTATACTAGAATTAAGAAGGGGGCCACCTTTCAAGACTTGACTTTCAACCTTAGGCATGACAGTCTGAATCCCCTTGGTGAAAGATATTGGGGCTTTTTGAGATCAGCCTTAACAAAAATTGGTCTTGCTTCTTAAAACAATTAATTGGCATGAATTGGAAATGTAGGGAGTAGGTAGAATGGCTAGGAAGGCTTGTAGCAGTCTAGGCTCCAGGTATGAGGAGTCCACAGTAATACTGGAGAGCAAGCGAGCAATAAGGAGAGTGGCAGTGATTCTGTGAGAAGGGGGCCAGGAATAAGATAGAGAGGGAAATCTGCCAGCCTCAAGAAATGACTAGATGGAGGAAAGGGGCACAAAGGGGAAGATAATTAAAAGTGACTGTGAAGGTTTGAAACTGGCCACCTGGCAACAGTGAAAATTGGTAAATTACATGGAACCGGACCGTGTAATGTTTTTGGTTCAGGCATATTGTCTTTCATGTGTCAGTGGGTTATCAAATACCTGTAGCCTATAAATAAAAATTATATTATTTGTATTTAGATTTCAGCTTTTTGCATGAAGGTAATCTACCACTTCATGCTAGAAATGTTCTGATTTTCTTTTCTTTTTTTTGCTCTTTCCTGTGCTTATCAGGTTTTCCTGCCGAAATAAAGCATCTGCAGCTTAAGGATACAAGTTGCTCATCTGAAGCAATGTCTGATTTAGGAATGCATGCTTTCCAGAACTGGAGTACTAACGTTACCCAGATGTTTTAAAACTGTGGAGTTAAATTCACCCAGATGTCTTTAATTGCATCTAGCTATTGCATCTTAAGTTCTTTGCTCATCTTGTCTGTTCCATTCATTTAATCTGCTATAAATCAGTATAGCTTTGAATTTTTTAGAAGACATTTGCAGAGATCCAAAGATATGAATATGGAGAGAATAGACTTCATAAGGATATTCTTAGAACTCATAATAAAATAAGTCAGTAACTATCAGAAGATCCTAGAACTCTGGGACTGAGAGAATACATAAGTATAACCTAGTTCAGTTCGTTCATTTTACAAAGAGAAAACTTAGGTTCTAAGAATGTGAGAAACTTCATGGAGACACAGAGCATGATGTTGCAGAACTAGGATTAGACACCAGGAATATTTGGTTTTATATTACATACGTGGACTTAGAAAAGCAGGGTTTATTTTGTTTTGCATTTTAATGAAAACAAAATATAGTGAAAATAGATGGATTCTTCTATTGCCTCTCCTTTGGCATCAACCATTTTCTCTTCTATAGGACCATTTAAATCAGCTTATAAGTATACTCTTTTTCTTCTGTTAAAAAGTGTTTTTTATTTCCACTTGACTCTACATCCTCTATTAGCTACAGTCCTATTTTCTTATTCTCTTTTACAGCAAATCTCATACCAAAGATTTGTCTATATTTACTCTCTCCAACTTCTCTCTACATATTCTTTCTTTTTTTATTAATGCAATATTCATATAACATAAAATTAAACATTTTAGAAGAATAAAAATAATATGATCATATTATTAGAGGCATAAAAAGCATATGACAAAAATCCAGCACTCATTTATAATGAAAAACTAGCACAGTGGTAAAAGAGAAAAAGTATCTCAACATAATGCCATAAATGACAAATCCATGGTCAATAATAAAAAGGTGAAAGTTTTTTCTTTAAAAGCAGGAACAAGAGAAGGATGTCCATTTTTATTCAACATACTATTGATAGCCCTAGTCATAGTAATCAGATAAGAAGAGAAAATAAAGGGTATCCAAATTGGAAAGGAAGAATTAAAACGTTGTTATTTGCTGATGAAATGATACTAACTATACATAGAGAACCCTAAAGATTCTATAAAAAAAACTATTAGAATGAATCAATGAATTCAGAAAGTGGCAGGAATAAAATTGATATTCAGAAACAGGTTGCATTTTTATATGCCAATAATAGCTTTCAGAAAGAGAAAAGAAGAACATAATTCCATTTAAAATTGCATCCAAAAATAAATAAATAAATGAAATACCTCAAAATAGATTTAACCACAGACATAAAAGTCCTGTACTCAGAAATTATAAGACACTGAAGAAAGAAATTGAAGAAGACACAAATAAATGGAAATATACACCAAGCTCATGGTTAGGGAGAATTAGTAAGGTTCGTATGTCCATATTATCCATAGCAATCTACAGATTCAATGCAATCCCTATCAAAATTCCAAGGGCTATTTTCACAGAGCTAGAACAACTAATCCTAACATTTATGTGGAACAACAAAAACTCCAAATAACCAAAGCAATCTTGAGAAAAGATAAAAAGTTGTAGGCATCATGTTGTCTGATATTAAATACACTATAAGGCTATATAGTAATCAAAACAGCATGGCATCAGCATAAAAACAGACACATAGATCAGTGGAACAGAACAGAGAACCCAGAAACAAACTCACATCTATGTGGTCAATTAATCTATGACATAGGAGGCAAGAATATACAATGGGGTAAAAATAGTCTATTCAATAAATGGTGCTAGAAAAACTGGTCAGACACTTGTAAAAGAATGACACTGGTCACTTTCTTTCACCATATACAAGAATAAACTCAAAATAGATCAAAGATTTAAATGTAAGACTCCAAACTGTTAAATTTCTAGAAGAAAACATAAGTAGTAAACTCATCATAGTAATTTTTTTTGTCTCCTTGGGCAAGGAAAACAAACAAACAAACAAACAAAAAACAAATGGGACTATATCAAACTAAAAAGTTTTTGCACAGTAAATGAAACCATTAACAAAATAGAAAGACAACCCACTGAATGGGAGAATACATTCACTAATGATATATACAGGCAGTAAGAGTCTAATATTCAAAACCTGTAAGGAACATATAAAACTTAACACCAAAAAAACTAAGTCTGATTAAAAAGTGAACAGGAAACTTGAATAGACATTTCTTCAAAGAGGACATATGGATGCTGAAACACATATGAAAAGATACTTACTGTCATTAATAGACAGAGAAATGCAAATGAAAACCACAATGAGCTTTCACCTCACACCTGTTCGAATGAAAAAAGAGGGACCCCTGGTGCATTGTTAGTGGGTAAATTGGAGCACACTATGGAAAACAGTATAGAAGTTACTAAAAAAATGGAAAATAAGACTACCTTATGATTTAGTAATTATACTTCTGGGTATTTATTCAAAAAATTCAAAACACTAATTTGAAAAAAATATATACACCCTTATGTACATTATTGCATTATTTATAATAGCCAAGATATGGAAGCAACCTTAATGTCCACAGACAGATCATTATTTTTAGAAGAAGTGGAACATGTATATAATGGAATATTACTCAGCCTTAAAAAACAATAAAACCTTGCCATTTACAACAACATGAATGGACCTAGAGTATATTAAGCTAAGTGAAATAAGCCAGACAGGGAAAGACAAATACTGTATAATTTTACCTATATATAGAATCTAAAAAATAAGATAAATGAACAAACACAACAGTAGCAAACTCATAGATACAGAGAACAAACTGATGGCTGACAGATGAGAGAGGGGTTGGGGGACTAAGTGTAAAAGGTGAAGGTATGATATTAAGAAATACAGATCAGCGGTTATAAAAGATTCATGAGACTATTAAGTACGGCAAGGAAAATATAGTCAATAATATTGTAATAACTATGTATGGTGCCAGATGAGTATTAGGTTTATAGTATTTAGATTAATATAATATTGAATGTCAACTGTAATTAAAAAATAGAACATAAAATTCAAGATGAAAAAAAGAAGAAATAGGTTTTATGCAAGCAGAGAATGGGTTGCATAGGTAGCAAAATTATATAAAGCATGAGAAAAATTAAGTTGTAAAAATTTTAAAAATCAACCATTTTAAGGTGTGTAATTGAGTAGTATTTGATACATTCAGAATTTGTGCTAGCACCTCCTCTACCTAGCTCCAAACACATTTATATCAGCCCCAAAGAAAATTATGGTCCCATTAGGAAGTTGCTCCTCATTTCCCCTCTTCCAGCCCCTAGTGTTCTGTTTCTCCTAATTTACCTATTCTGGATATTTCATATAAATGGAATAATAACACATTTGATCATTTCTCATCTGACTTATTTTATGTAGCATACTGTTTTCAAAACTTATCCACGTTGTAACATGAATCAGTACTTTATTCCTTTTTAGGGCTGAGTAATTGTCCACTATTCTATCACTAAGCTGCAAATCCAATGATAAAATTTCAGTCTTCATTTTAACTAGGCTAATCAGTAACACATGACATAATTGACACCCTTCTCCTTGAACTGCATTCTTTACTTGGGTTCCAGAAGGACATATTTTCTGGTTTTGTTCTAGGATCCCTGAGCAGTCATATGGTTGCTTCTTATCTCCTAAACCTTAATATGGAATAATGCTTACATGTTCTGTGGACCCTCTTTCTTCTTCATGTATTCTTTTAGTTTTCTCACTCAATACTCATTTTAAAAATTTAACTTTCAAAAGATAAAAACCATGACTTTATTGAAAATATATTATGCATATTATGCTAAGTGAAATAAATCAGAGAAAGACAAATATTGTATGACTTTATGTTCAATATTTTATTAAATTTATTAATTAATGAGGGAATCAGTAAGATATTAAAATTAGCTTGAAGAACATTTGAGGAGCTATGTCTTTATTGGCAATAATAGTGGAATATGTTGTTTAATAAAGAATTTGTCTGTTTTTTGTCACAGGCTACTGGGAGGGAGCTTTCAAACCCTCCCTGGAATTTCCTGAGTGATAGAAGAGTCTTTACTATTCACAGTGAGACCCTGGGACCACATCTGAGTTAATGCTAATGAAGTGACTTTTGAAAGGTCCTTAGATAATTCCAGGATGTGGCTGGACATTCTGGAATGTTGGGGCTTTGAGCCAGATGCTAACAGCCTGGCCCCCAGGGAGAGAAAAAGAGATGAAGATTGAGTTCACGGTCAGTGATTTGATCAAGCATGCCTATGTAATAAAAATCTCTGGAAACCTAAATTTGGGTGAGCTCTCCTGGTGTGCCAGGAGGGTGACGCATCTTGAGGACATGAAAGCTTTGCATTTGGGACACCTTATGTGTCTCTTCATTTGGCTGGTCTTGATTTGCATTCTTTATAATAAGGCTATAATTGTAAGTATAATGTTACCCAAAATTTTGTGAGTTGTTGTAGAAAATGATCAAACATGAAGAAGTAGTGGGAACCTCCAAATTTGTAGCCAGTTGGTCATAAGTGTGGGAGGTCTGAGAACCCTGGAGCTTGAAGTGAGAGAAGTCTTGTGGAGGATTGAACTCTCATTCTGTGAAGTGTGTGATAACTCAGGTAGGAGCTGAATTACACTGCAGAATATTAAGATAAAGTTTTAGGAGCTATGTAAAACAGGTTAATGTCTTATAACATTAAAAAAATAACATCATTTTCCACTAGACAAAAATTATTTGTATTGGTACTAGATAAAAGTGCAAGTTAGTGCACTACGTCTGGGACCTTAATAAAAATCTTAATACCCTCTGTGGAGTCATGGCTCCCACATTTTTTTTTTCTAGCTTGTACCTGAGTTCCCATGATTAAACTAGTACTACTTGGCTGCCCGATAATCATGAAAACTTAATATATTCAGTATTAAAATTCCAAACTTCTTGCTCTAAAGATACTTATTCTATATTTTTTACCCATCTCTACATGGCCTGTTGATTTTTTTCATTCCTCATTCTTGGCTTTTCTCTTTTTTATCCCATTTCATATCCAAATTCTGTTGGGTTCTAACTTCCAATTTCATTCTGAATTTGACCAGTTTTCATCAGCCCCCTCACCTGTTCCCTGGATTATTGTACTGCACTCCCATTTGGACTCCCTGATTCTTGCCTTTTGCATCCTTTAGTCTATTTTTAATGCAGCAGCCACAATGATCCTAATACAACACAAGGCATATCATGTCAAATCCCATAAATGCTTCCTGTCTCACCAGAATAAAGCCATAATCCTTACAATGATCTGTAAGAAGTTATGTGACCTCACCTCTATTAGCCCTCTAACTTCATTTCCTGCTACTCTCTGCCTTGCCCTCATGACACCAGCTTCTTGATCACTGTGCTGTCCTGAACATGACATGTGTTCATTCTTACTGATCCCTTCCTAAGGCACTCTTCCTGCACGGTTTGTATCCTCTTGTCTTTTAAGTCTTTGCTCAAATGTTACCTTGGTGAGACATCCTCTGACTACCATTTTTAAAACTCTATTCCTGTCTCTACTCTTCCGACCTTGCTTCTTCCCCTGAAGTATTTTTCTTTATTGTACTTGTTACCATGTAAAAAGATATGCGATACACCTATTTTGTTTATTGTGCTTTCATCTATGAAAATATAAGCTTTATGTGGTCAAGTATTTTTAAAATTTGTATGTTTTATTCACCAAAGTATCCCTAGTGCCTAGAACAACAGTTCCTGGAACATAAGAATTCAACAATTATTTGTTGAATAATGAATTGTGACATATTGATAGTATTGAAAAGTAAAGAAATACATCACCAGCAACTTTATATGCAAATAAAAGCTGTCGACCATAGTAGTTTTGGGTGGCTATATAGTTATTTCCATGGTTTGGAATTGATTTAAGAGCCATCTTGCAAGTCATTAATAATGTCAATTTAATTACTGTACAGTTACAGCTCATTTTGGATCCCAAACTGAATTACCCATCTTGAACACTACCTTATTCATCAGACTTGGCTCTGGTAATGACATGTTGATAACAGCCATTTGTTATTTTCAATAATCTTTTCCTTAGTTAATAATTTTACATTTGTAAGTAGCAGATATACACTTATACTATCAGGCTGATATAGCTTGTTCATATATTAATTTGCATATGTTTTCTTTGTATTTTCCCTTGGCAATTCTAAAAGAAAAAGGTAGTTGGTCTTTTGCTTTCCTCTGCTTTAGCTTGGTTGAAATGCAGGGTCAGAGTTGAAATACCCTAAAGTCAATTCTTTTCCTGCTTTTTTTTTTTTTTTTTTGCTTTAGAAAACCTAAACTCTTGACCCTAACCTCTTAAGACAGGGTGATCTAGGGTAGGAAGGGTGAGTTGGTGCCACGGAGGAAAGAGTACAGACAGAGAGGTAAGAGAGGGCACACATACTGTTCTTGAGGTTACCTGAGTACACCATACACCATTAAGGCTCCTGTGTTGTTCCCCAAGAAAGTGACAGAACCTTGGAAGACAAAGACTGTATGGTGCTTCTAGGGCTTGTCCTCAGGGAAGGGTTGTCTCATAAGGTGTCTGTAAGGCCTGTGGCTGCTGCCATGGCCATGCAGGTTGATATCAGATTCAGGCAAATGGTAAATGAACTGTGGAGCCAGAAAATGGTGGGTCATTCTGTTTATTAGTCTCTTAATGGCGGATGAGCAAACAGGCAGGGAAAATGGCGTCCCTTTCTGCCTTCAGACTCACCCGGACTCACAGGCCCCCACAAGCAAAACAGCACTGCCCAACCAAAAAGGCTGGGCCAAAATCAGGGCTTCCCTAGACCCTCAACACTCCCTCTCTCTCTCTAGACTCTCCAGCCAAAACAGGCTGGGGGGAAAAAACCCTTTTCTGGCAAGCAATGGCAAACAATTGCCCTTCCCCATGGTGGTAGGCAGTCTGCAATTTGCAATCTGTAACCCTGAGGGCAAGCACCCACAGCCTTTCATAGACTATACACACATGACACTGCACCAATACAAGGGAGCAAACCTAAAAACACTTGTTTACCTAATAGTGTCTCACTAAATCCAATGAAAGTAAACAGAGTTGAGCCTCATGAGGAAGTAGAGTTGGGAAGCATAAAAGCTGTCAGACACCAAGGAGAGAGTCAATGCTATCTTTCTTTCTGAAACTGAGTCTTCTCTCCCTCTTTGAAGGCTAGATATGTTTGCTCCAAAAATGTCTGCCCTAAAACTGGATTTATATTCCTGCTCATGCGAAGAACAACTCTGGCAAGAGTCAGTAAAGATTTCTTCCAGCATCAGGGCCTTTGAAATTGCTGTTTCCTCTCAAGGAGAGTTGTGAGCAGGAGCTGAGAGAGGAGAGAGCAAGTCAGTGAATTTATTAGTATGTCACGATATTCTGAAAATCTAGTACTCAGGCCCTGTTATGATTGGTTTTTGGTTTCTAGGGCATAAGAAGTTTGGTATTCAAGATAAAACTCTTGTTCACAAAAGCATCTTTGGATGGGAGAGCAAAAATAAGACTAGTAAGATGGGATTGATTGGAATCTTCATCAGCAAAGGAAAATATAATTGTCTACTGATGATACTCTTCAAAGAAATAAGCCAAATTCACTTGTCGATTATTAATGGGAGGGTGTGCGGTCCATTTACAGTTACTTGTGAAAGGCTAAATAAAGCACTCATAACAGCAACCTAAGCATCTTATCTTTATGTAGCTAAAATGAAAATACTGTCCCAGGGTCATGAATACAGACTCTTTGTAGGTTAGTAAGAGAAGGAAGAGAAGAGTAGACCATTTCTGTCTTTCTGATTTCCAAACACCTGGCTCTCAATTATATTAAGAGAAAAAAGATCAATCTGACTGATCATGGTAAGTAGGTTGATTATATAAAAATGAATTGCAAACAAAGAAAGCATGGATGCTAAAACTATAACAAATAACTGGTATATATAAATATTTACAAATAATTTAGTAGGTTGAAGTTTTATAGATAACTGGTAAATTATTAAGTACAATACATAAATAAACCTGTGTATAGAGTTTTATATTTTGATTGTACAGAATATTTGGGCAAACTTATGGAGATTTGCTCTGAAAGTTCATACTTGGGTATAAGTTCTAGAATATTTTTTATAACATGAAATGTCTTAGGAAGCTTATAATCAAAGTGAAAAAGAAGTACAAGAAAGTTTATCATAGATTGTTAGGAAAATCAAGAGCTAAAGTGAAGCACACATACAAATTGCTCAACCAATACTTAATGGGAAACAGTGATATTTTCTAAATAATTTGGACTCTTAAATTCTCTTTTAGTAATATCCTGACATATGCTTATGTACATTCAAAAGAAAAATAAAATAATACAGTCTTATGGGTTTTTTTTTTTTGTTTCTCCTGCTATTCATTTCTAAAACTCTCATCTTCAAAGCAAGGAGAAATTTTGTTTTTAGATGCTGGGATAGGATATATTTTCCCATGAGCATTCTGATGCCCGGGGGCAAGAAACCTGATTTAGCTACCCATTGCCATCCATATTGGTCCCTATCGTAGCTCAGTAGACTAAAGTGCTGGTATTTTCCTCTTCTTGATCTGAGGGACTAAATTTAGTAGATGCATCTTTTTTTTTCTTAATTTTTAAAAAGACTTTATTTATTAATTTTAGATGAGAGAGAGAGAGAGAGAGAGAGAGAGAGAGAAAGGAGGAGCAGGAAGCATCAACTCCCATATGTGCCTTGACCAGGCAAGCCCAGGGTTTTGAACCGGTGACCTCAGTATTCCAGGTCGATGCTTTATCCACTGCGCCACCACAGATTAGGCAGTAGGTGCATCTTAAATTTAGTAAATAGTGTGCATGAGCAGTATAATTCTCCTAAATTATGTAGAAGGCACAAAAGACCACTTCATTTGTGTATCTAATACGGAACTTGTTATATCATAACAAGTTATATTATAACATATGTATAAAGTTCCTTACCAGATTTTCAGTTCCCTAAAGATATTCACTGTCTCTTGTTCATCTTTGTATTTCTTGAGGACAGAGCCACACATTTGTGGTTACAAAGAAAATTAAATTAGAAGCAAGTCTCAATGGCACGAGATAAAAGGAATAAGACCTTTTTTTGTTCAAAAAGCTATTTTTTTAAGCAAGCTATTGTCATAAAAGTATAGTCCAGCTATTGAAGTAAAGTTCTCATTTTTTGCTTTGAACTTAAAAAGACAAGAGGTCCAAAAGAGCCGGTAAAGAGTGCTTCAGGTTCATAAAGGAATGGATATGAGGAGGTGGGCAGTAGACCAGCCCCTTAGAATCGGCAAAATGTGAGGGGAGGAGACAGGAGAGCTCCTGAGCACAATCCAAATGTTAAGGCCAGGTTTAATATTCTATCCTTGTCTAAGACTATATTTGTTTAAGTGAAATTAAGATTATGTAATATACTAATACTTTCATATATTGTGGTTGGTTTTCTTCATTATGTTCGCTAATCTTTCTACTGAGTAATGCCACGCATGGCAATACATTTCTTAATAAGTTTAGTCACTTAATCTGAGCTCATTTCTAGTGTTTAAGTATCGTATCTAATGTTTAGAGCCAACCTAGTAATTTTCTTTAAAATTATCAAAATATAGCATGACTGGTGGTGGATATGTGGATAAAGCATCAACCAGGGAGGCTGAAGTCCTGCGTTGGAGATCCTGAGGTCACCAGCTTGAGCACTGGCTCATTCGACTTGAGTGCAGGCTCACCAGCTTGAGCACAGGGTTGTCGGCTTGAGCGTGGGATCATCAACATGATCCCGTAGTCGATGGCTTGAGCTCAAAGGTCATTGGCTTGAAATCCAAGGTTGCTAGCTTAAGCCCAAGGTTGCTGGCTTGAACAAGGGGTCACTGGCTGGGCAGGAAGGAAACTCCCCTCCCCCGCTGTCAAGGCACATATAAGAAGCAATCAATGAACAACTGAAGTGCTGCGATTATGAGTTGATGTTTATCTCCCTTCCTCTCTCTCATGCTAATATATATATATGAATATATCTATTATAATATATATAAATATATCTTTTCAGATGTGTAAACAGTGCCACCTAAAATGTATCTGCAAGAATTTTAAGTGCTTGAAAGATAATAGACATTAATAACATGTTGTGCTCATTAATTAAGAGATACATGTGACTTTGTAGTGAAAAAATGTGGCCAAAGGTTAATATAAAATGATATAGTTGCCATAGTCTTATTTTGAAAATTCATTTTTTTTCAACCATCAGTTGCCCAACCATTCTGAATTTTAAAGAATATAACATATATATTTATTCTACAAAGAATTATCAAACAATTCCTCCATTTCAGGTGGCACTATTCTAAGTTCCTGAAACAAATAAATTCCTAAAACATGGTCTTTGCTTTAAGAAATGAAAAGTAAAAAGCTTTGAAAAGCATACCTGGTTATCCCATTCAATTGATTTGAGTCACATCTCTTTTGAAGTAATCTTGTTTGAAACAAGAAAAGGCATTCAACTGGGATAAATGGTATTTGGGAATTTTGTCAATTCTGAAAGCTGAGAACACACATAGTGGGTTTTAAACAAACAAGAGTGCACTTTCCAAACCAGAGACTAATGCTGGACCTTCCAGGCTTCCATCAATTTTCCCCGGGGTTCTTGGCAGTAAAATCATGTGTTGCAACTAGATGAATTTTTACAGCTCCAATAATTCAGTTTTTGTGAAACATTTGATTGACTGAAACTTAATCCTCCCTTTGCAAAGAGACTACATCCATGTAGGCTACTGTCTCAATGCCATCTGAGAACTCAGTCATCAATACATTTTCCTGACCGTTTCCACAACTTACTTGGGAGAAAATGGCCTCCCTTAGGCTTTCATTCTCCCATGCATTTGGATCTGTAAGTAAATAGGAAGGTGCCTGGGCAGAGCATGGGAAGCCTCTATTAGACTGCTTCTTTCTGTTTAGGAGAGTGTACTGGAAACCTGACTGGGCTATTGAATAGGTGGCAGGGAGTCTCAGCGATTACTTTGTTTAACAGTTCTGTGGAATAGTTATAATTCTCCTCACTTTTTAGTAAGAGAAAACTGGCTCAGAATTTGCACAAATGGGCCAACTGTGGGTTTGTGTCTGTATACAACCCAATCTACAGTCTTAAAACCAACACTAAAAGATCAGGACGGAAGAAAACACTTCGCATTTCTTTTGAGTAAATGAGACTTGAGACATTTGCCTTCCCATGCATATATATGCCTGCATATCTAAGCATAAAAAATTCTAAGATTACTTTTTATATTTAATCTTTGCTTTAGATGATATAATAAAATACAGTTATAGTATATAAAAATTACATCTACCCCTATGCATTTTAACCATTTTGGGGGAGAAATTATTCTGTGCATAATAGCTTATCATGATTTGGGTGCTTTGCTGAGGCTTAAGAAATTGTTAGTGCCAATTCCAATTTGCTTAGTTCATTTACTTTGCACCTAAGTTGTAAATTAATCATTGCTGGTAACATCAATTTAGTTGTAATTAATCATAGAGGGAGGAGTGAAGCAGTCGTACTGGTGCCAGCCATATTAACTGCCTTATCTGATTGCTCTTGTTTAATTTTCCAGCACTTTGATGAATATACAAGGCAAGAAATACTTTGGGGACTTCCAAGAATATTCATAGTAATATGTATTTGGAAATAGACTTAAAAGCACTATAAATAGTTGATTGCTGCTTTACCTAAATATTTTTTCTTTGTGGCTATTAAGCATATAACTTTTACACACACACACACACACACACACACACACACACACACACACTTTGCCCTTGTATGTTGATGCTTTCAGACCAGTTGAAGCTAATAATGGAGATTTTATTGGAATCAGGGCTGCATGTTTAAGGTTAAAGAGAAGTGGATCCTAACAAATAGCAAATATTGATGCTTCATATGCAGTTCCTACCTATTAAATAAATATTTAGGGGAAGTATATTTATCATTTGCAAGTATGCAATATTTATTAGCTTTTGACAAAATATTGATTTTTACAACACTACCATCAAAATGTATGCATATGTTTGTTTATGCTTAACAGAACTTTAGGTTATCTAACAAACAAATAAATAATACAATGATTTAAGAGGAATGATATATTAAACTACTGCACTTTACAATCCCCATGCTGTGACTCTCTATCCATTGTATTAAGCCATTCACTATATTAGAGTGAGGACAAATTTCGCCTACAACATAGAAATTATAGTTTAGGATGGAGTGTCAAGATATACTACTTTTCAGTTCACAGCAAAATAATAGTTTTGAAAGCTAGTCTTGGCAAGTATTTTCATTAAAGTAGGAACAGGTCTATGTTACAAACTGCCTTCTGGCTTCTTACTGGTCCCCATGGCAGAATGGTTGATCAGGTCTAATACTGGGTATCCTGGGCTGGTGTTCCCTGCAGGTGACCAATCCTGCTGGGTTCTTTTGGCATGGCATTGGCATCTAATTCTGAGTTCATGGTCTTTTGCCTTGAGTCTGGTCACACAATCCCTCTGCCCTCCTTGACACTACTTCAGCCTCTTCAGGTTCACAAGTTTACTCTGAACTTTTCTGTTTTCTGATCAGATCATGTAGGAAGAGCTGGATCCTGAACATTACATTAACAGGCAGGGGATACGGGTGGTGCTATGTTAATTTAACAGCTTGAATGGGTCTTCGTGTTCAGGTACTATGATGAATATGGGATTTCCTAAGAAGCATAAAAATTTTCAGGCTATCCGCAAAGAAACTGAACCAAATCAAACCAAACTTAAACAAACAAGAAAATCTAACCTGGAATTTCCCCAATCCCATCTGGATATTTCTATTCATTCTCTTTGGCTTTTGACCCCAAGACCATAAAGGACACTCACTTCTGAACTTAACTCTTTATCCTCATCTTCTCTTTAGCGCTTCCTCAAGCCCCATAATAATGTCTTTCTCCTTTTACTTCCTGTATTATAGGAATTTCCCTACTTTACATTCCCCCATGGTCTGCATGATATGGATGACAGTAAAACTTTATGACCTCAGTTTCCCAGGCTTGACACTTAATATGTCGAGAAAATATTTTAATATTTAGAAAAGCTTATGTTTTTGTATCCAGTTACAAATGTGGGATGTAGGAGCGGAGGGAGTACCCTTGAATGGGAACAATGTCCCTTCTTGGAATATTGCCCTGGGAAAGGGTACAATTCATAATGTAACAGAAGGGTATGGTAAAAGACAGTCTTCCTCTTACCCATATCCCTTAGGTACTCAGCTATTTTCCACAGAGATAATCACTGTCTCCAGTGTTTTGTACCTACACTCACAGAGGTATCCTATGCCTACTGTGTATGTATACATAGTTTTTTTCTTTTAAAAACAATTTGTAGTATACTATGCACACTGTTTTGTATCTTTCATGTTATGCTTTATTAATACACAGTAATATCTAGAGAGCTGGCTTATTCTTTTAGATGGCTATGTAGTATTCAAATATAAAGAAGTAACATAATTAATTAAACTAGGCTCCCCACTTGGGTTGTTTCAATATTTTTCTTTTTGTAAATAACACTGTAACAAATAGCCTTCGATATGTTTTATTTTGAACATGTGCAAAAAATATACATATATATTTATTTTATAAAAGACATGGGCAAATTCTTTGCAATAGCACTGTTCTAACTTACAGTTCTAGCAACATAAATAGGAATGTCTGTTTCCCTTTGTCTTTGCCAACAGTTTGTATCAACTTGATATTTGAATACGAAAAGTAAAAAAATGGTGCCTTTCAGGCACCATTTACTTTTTTTCTTACCAGTGAGGGTGTTATGTAAATTTTAAGTTTTTTAAATATTAATTTGTTTTTACCCTTTTTCCATTTTTTCTATCAATTTGATGATCTTACTGATTTTTAGGAGCTTTTTATGAATTAAGACTATTGGCTCTTAATTCAGGATATGCCCTTTTATACTTTTTATTAGTTTATTATTTGTCCTTTGGCTTATGTATGATATATTTTGATATGTAGAAATTTATTATTTTGCTATATAATTAATCACTTTTCTATTTTGTTGTTTCTTAGTTTTGTGGCATATTAGAAAAGCCTACTCCACTCTGAGACTATAAAAATAATTCTCCCATGCTATTAGTACTATTGTTTTATTTTTATGTTGAAATATTTAATTCTTCTGAAATTTATTTTGGTGTAATGTGAGAGGAATTGGAATATTTTTCCAAGTGGTTACCTAGATGTATTACCACCACTTATTAAATAACCCATTTTGTTTAACTTACTCAAAATATGAATTCTATAATATAATAACTATGTTATAATACAAATATATTATTATATAATATAATGATATAAATATATTATATAATATAATATTTATTTATTTCTGTAATTCCTATTTATTTCTTTGATCAGTTTGTTTATTTACTAGTATAGTATGACTTTAAATATTTCAGTAATTAATTAAAAGAAATGGGTTTCTTTTGTTCATGATATTGCATTTTAAGCTTAAGTGATTAAAACACCTAATTAACTAGAGCAAGTAATACTTCATCCAGAAAGAAAAATTACAAATGACAGCAATATCCTTGAAGAATAAAATTATACCACAGAACCAACTTGGAAATTAGTCTCATACGTATTTGTCACCACTAACTACTGAGCACAGCTCATGTCAAAAGCCTTCAGAGTAGTCTGACAAATATCAATGTCTAAAGTGACATTTAAGAGAACAGCCACTGGTAATTGACATACTGTTTTAACATGGACATTCTTTTACTTGGAAGTGTGTTTCTGCTATTGAAGGAACAGAATGTTGAATTTTTTTTTCACCTTAATATTCCTTAAACTAGTTTCTCTTAACTGAATGAAGTCAGAGACCAAGCAACAAGAAGAATTTAGAACTGGCATTAATACTATCTGGAGAACACCAGCTTGAGCCTGACCATTTTTAGGAAACAAGGTCAAATCAGTACAACCCATTAACACTGACCAAGGAAAGAAAATAGAGGTTTTCCTGTCTACAAAAAAACCAATATTAGCACTATAAGCCATACCATAATTATCCCCTTTCTTCAGTTACTGTTTTTATATCACAAAGTAATAGTCAATCAAAGTTACACAGTACAAATGTGTCTTTCAAGTAAAACATGAGTCTTCTTCTCCAGAGTCCCTGGAAACAATACTGACATCATTCTGGTGAGCACTAGTTCAAAATTCATCTAAGAGAGTTTCTGTTACTTTGTTATAGCTTTATTGAGTTAAAGTTATATTATTTGTTTTGTTTTTCATCTTGATTTCATTACTTAATTGTGGTGGACATATTCCCATGTCAACACATAGCCTAACTCATTCTTTTTTTTGACTTGTGTTAAATTTTGTATTGGCCATGTTCTCTTACAAATGTATTATTATCATTCTTATTTTAAATTATAGAAGTACACTCTTGAAGAATTCAGCAAAGCTGAAATTAATGGAATAGGAAATAACTCAGAAAAACTAAGAGTTAGTTTCACTCATCAAATGTGCAAAAATAGAAGGAGAGTAGAGAGAAATGAACATTTTCATACATTTTGGCATCACTTTTTGAAAGTAAAGTAGCTATACCTTTTGTAAATTAAACATATCCATACTGTTTGACTGAGCAATCCCATTTTAAACATCCATATTGCATATATCAAAGTCCTAGAATACAAGGACATACGTGCAAGAATTAGTATAGCAAAATTTTTCGGTGTAGCCAAAACTGGAAATGACCAGAAGGTCCATCAGGCATGTAATGATTGAACATATCACATGCTAAAATAATGAAGAACATTAAGTTCCTATTTAAAAGTATCTGTTTGAACTATAGCTACTGACCTGATGTATTTTCAAACTTTTCAATAAAAATATCAAGTTGAGAAATAATGTGGAACAGCATGATTTTTCTTGAGAAAAATATTAAAAACTACTCATATGTATACATATAAAAAAGTTTGAAATTATAACCTTCCTATTAAAATTTATATGAATACTGATATGATTATTAATAGTATATGATTTGGTGATGTGATTATGTTTCCCTTTAAAATTTATATATCATGGTAAACAAATATGAATTACTTTTAGAATTTAAAATAGTGAATAAAGAACACTTAAAATGAAAAAAATATATATTTGGATGAATAACTTTTATAGGCAATATCTTTTGATTGTTATATAGAGTCTAATTATTTTAAAAAGATATTTTGGATATCATTACGATATTCTAAGTATTAGAAGTAATAATAATGGAATGGTATTAGATGATGCTCAGTAATATACTTTTTTATGGTCCAGAGATTGAAAATCTTTTCCTTCTTTTTACAAGGTACCTGGAAAAGATAAATGTTCAAAGGTTAAGGAAGATATCACTTGATTATTAACAGGGCATCAACCTCAACCCCATTGTAGCATTCCCTGAGCTCACCTCACCCACCCATAGCCTTTCTTTTCTTGATCTTATGGAGGTTAGTGCCAGGAATCAAAGCAGGCAGAAGATAAGGTGTGCTACCCTCTACATCTATACTAGAGGATCAAGACTTAGCACTCCAATAGCACAAAAAGATGTCTCTGCCAAAACAAAGGAAATTGGGCTGGAACAGGGTCCTTTCTAAGTTTAGTTGCATTTCCCATGTTTCATGCATTAGAAAATACGGCTAACAGTGTCTTGATAGTTATCAGATTATCATTTTCTGCTCCTAGAAGATGGGCTTCCTAACCTTGATGCTCATGCATCTTTGAGTAAAAGAGAGGAGAAAGAAGAGAGAAGAAGAAAGGACTCCCCTTCCCTAGATGAACTAGATTAAAAACAAACAAAAAAGATATATTTTATTTAAAATCTAAAGTAACAACTGAAAAGAAATGGAAATTAATCTCCAACTAGTTTTTCAAACTTTGGGGTTAATGAAAATAAAAGCCATACTTTTTTTCCCAAACACTTCTAGGTTTCTCAAACCATCTGTGCTTCAAGGAGAATTTAGTTCATGTGTTTTTAGTTAATTTACACTTAACACTTAACTCATCAAAATGTTGACTTGTTATTCTAGCTATATGATGACTCAGAAATCATACACACATTTAATATATGTTCAAAAGTCTCTCCCCCATTTGGATAAGGAAGTCATCACTAGCCAGCAGTAAACAGAACCTGGAAAAGCTTAAGTCTGATTCCAAACCAAGAACTAAGGAAATTCCAAGATTGAAACTTGGCAAATTACTTTCCACACACATGGTTACAAAATCTTTAAAGTAATAAACATAAGAAATGACAAAAACACACACGCACACACACACACACACCAAAATCATCACAAACATAAATGAAGTCTCTCGACTATGAAGATATTTAGTCAAGGGACATACAATATGTATCATATTAGTTCTATGTTTCTTAAATATAAGACCTTCAAGGTCAACATAAATAGCCTGTACTGACCCTTGTTTACCAAATATCATGCAAAAGCTGATAGGCTAATTTTTTTCACAAAGAAAAGACAAGGATCTTCTTTAGAACTTTTGACTTCTTCTTTTAAATGTATTTAACACATATCTATTAAAAACCCTTTTGTATATTTATGTAAGTGGACTGGAAACAATTTTTCTTCCTAGCAAGCCCCACCATTATTGATTGGACATGTTGCTAGACCAGAATATTTGAGTAAAAGATATCGTGGATTAATGTTTGATTGTCTCATTTTACACCCCAGTAAAGCCTCAGTTAAATCTGAACCAGTTTTCATGATATTTATACTCAGAATTTTAGAGGTATCTGATGCTTTTTGTGACTGAAGACAGAAAGGGGTTCAGAGGCTGAAAACCACAGAAGGTATTTTGGGACCAAATTCCAAGCAAGTTTAAAAGGAACCAATTCATGTCCAAGAATGGACGGTAGAATGAAGCCAAAGATTCAAGATTCAGAGAAGTGGATCAATAGACACATGAAATAGAAATGAATCAACAGGAACATGAAACAGAAAGTGCATCAATAGGAACACGAAGCAGGAGGGATTGGTGCAGCCAGGAAGTGGAGGCAATGCTCTGGGGTTGTGTGCCGAGTAGGGTGGGGGCGGGGCAGAACTTGAGGCGTAAGAAGGGCTGGAGTGGTACGCTTCTCATGATCACTGAGCTCTCAGAGTGGCTCGGCTTGCTTTCTTGTTTTGGAATAAATTTATAAAATAATAGAAGTATTGGGGCAGAAAGTAAGATAAGAATCGTCTCATCCAACGTTGTCAATGCTAACCCTCTCATTTTCATAATTGTGAATTTCGTTGCCCAGACTGGATGGATAACACTTGGCCTCGCTTACCCCAGCTAGTGTCCGGACTGGCGGGGGCTGCTGCATGGCCACCCCTTCCTTATGGTCCAGCATTCTTTCTGTGTACCGCATCTCAAAAAACTAGTCATTTCATTTTTTATTCCTTTCTTCTTCTTTTTAAGATATTTTCCTTCCCACTTGCCCCATTAACTCGCAGTCTAGTCCCATACTGAAATTACAGTGACCCAATGTCACTCCTAAAGCTTGACCGGAATTATTTTCGGGGTGGGAGGTGGTCAAGCAAAGCATGCTCGTTTTGTGAAGTTTCACGTTGAATCCCAGCATATGGGTTCATAGCTGTGAACCATCTTTGAACCTTGGGAACTGTGAGTCGAAAAGATGGGACTAATATATAAAAAGAAAAAAAGGTTCGGCTGACTGTTGGATCTCAGTTCTCTTTTTTAAGACAGCATTTTGGTGAGTCGAGTGTAAATGAGTCAGACACACACGGATTTTATTTCCCTTGCCATATGCACTGGTTTAAAAATTAATGAAAAAAAGCACTTGGCACATGTTTTGAATTTTATTGTTCTCCCCCCGCGCCTTATGATCTCTAAAAGATGGAAGCTGAAGAATGACGAAGACAACGGAATCGAAAGCCATCGTGAGCTTTAAATGTTTATATATATACTATAACACATGACACTTGGTTAGACGGAGTACTAACACTATCCATATCCAGTCTGAGAACTCCTGTTCTGAAAGCCTTGTGATACTTTTAGTGTCTGACTTAATTATATTACTAAAAGAATTTTCCAAGCAGGTTTTATCTGAATTTGTAGTCTGAGAATCAGGGAGAGGACTGTGAGGAAGCCATTTTTTTAATTTTTATTTTTTTAAGAAGTGTAATACTTAAGAAAAGGGGTATAATTGGGCAATTTGAATAAGAGATAGTAGAAGATTTAAATTTTTGAGGCTTTCCAAAAAAAAATAAAACTATCTATTGGATGACCTTTTATAAACATCATTTATCTGCCGCAGACATTTTACTTTGTGTAGAATAATTAGATCTTTGTAGAATTCTGATTTCTATCAAGGAAAATAAACAAGTTTTAATAAATCTGTTTTTCTTTTTACTCTTTTTGACCAACTCGATAGGGGATATTTGGTAATTTTTCTATTAATATTACTTAAGTCCTTAATCCAATTCTTCTGTTTTGTTGATGAATGTTTATAATTAGCTAAGTAAATTTCAAATCTTCTGTATAGGCAGTGTCTCCAAACATATTTTTTTTTCCTAACTTACATTTGTTCCCTGATTTCCCCAGGAATTTCTAAGAGAACATGCAAGTTTAAATAAACACTTCCTGGTTAGCTTGTGGTTTGGCCTTAAAACACCCTAACATGATTTAAATCAAACCATTTCAGATGCTAGAATTGGATGAAAT
Source organism: Saccopteryx bilineata (assembly GCF_036850765.1). Taxonomy (NCBI): domain Eukaryota; kingdom Metazoa; phylum Chordata; class Mammalia; order Chiroptera; family Emballonuridae; genus Saccopteryx; species Saccopteryx bilineata. The sequence goes on from NC_089493.1 coordinate 257,261,859, forward strand.
CACAGCGAAGCTATGCTTGCAATTTTATTAAAATGATAGGTTGGTCACGACAAAAGTACTGAACGCTATCAAGTGCCAAGGTGGAGTATAAATATACTCAAATTTGCCTACCTATGTTGATGGAGCCAGGACATGTTATGCAGCAAGAGCACTTCACATATCATCATCACATCTGTCACTAACTATGTGAGTTTTGTGTGTGTGTGTGTGTGTGTGTGTGTGTGTGTGTTATGTATTTTAAATAGAAGAAATACTGGGCTACATTTCAAAATTTAAATATAGTACATGAAAAGGCTTTGTTCACATTTAATTAAATTGCTGTTTATGTGCCATATGTTTGATCAGACACTGCTTGTATCCCAGATGGAGGTAATGGGTGTAAAGTTTCTTCTTCCTTTTCTAGAAGTACAACGTACAAATTGAGATGATTTTCGAAGACTTGTCATCCCAGTGACAAACTCCTACGGCCACTGCTGTGACACAAGCTCTTAAATGATCACTTCATGGCTCATTAACTCTCAGAACCATAAAGATAACCTCTCTGAAGATAGATAGGACCCTTCGCTCCAGAAGATGTTACTTAAATTATTTTCAGGGCTGTTAGTGCAAATTTCCTCAGCTATACTTCTGCCCTGACTTGCCCAAACTGTTTTCTTTAGGATTTCAGATCAGGTTTATTTTTAAATGTTAATAAAATATAAAGAGATACTCACTGTTAATTTAAAAATGTAAACCCAAGTCATGAAAGTATAAATTTAATAATATTTAATGCAACCTGGGTAGCTACTTTTTGGATTTCCCTTCATTCTGGAAGCAGAATGCACTCAGCTTGTTCGCTGAGCTCACGTGCCCTCTGAAGAGGAGGGGAAGAGACATGTTTACCGTATAAAGTGACACTGGGCTTTTCTTACATTTGCTGCTCTGCTGTTCTGTTGTATTTTTCTGAGTTCAACTCTCTAATCAGTTGGTAGAAATGTAGATTTAATGACATTTATTTTGAAACGCATGTTCTGCTCAAACATTTTGTAGTACTGTAAGCCATTTCATTCTAAAACTGGTGGCTGCCGAAACTAACACTGTGTCCACTTAAGCAGCTACTCAAATGTTTCAGTCAAAAGCATTTTGGGATACCAAAAGCCAGGACAGTATTTCTGGGTCTGCACACTTCTGAAAAGTGAAAGTATTACAGTCAGGGTCTTACCTCCTACCCTCCCCCCCATACAGGTAGAACCTTAGAAGATGCTAATGCGCCTCTCCTATTGACGTATGTCACTGTAGCTACAAAATGCTCCTCTCTTTTTATTCTTAAGAAGAATAAGTAGAAATAGAAGAAATATAAGGATAAAATTCTTGGCTACTATTACCTGAACTTCTATAGTAGTTTTGTACCTCTGATCTCTAATCTATTCTCCACAGAACCGGCAGGAAAATTGATTTTTTTAAAAATTTATTGATTTTAGAGAGAGAGAAACATCGAGCTGTTCCTGTATATGCCCTGACTGAGGTTGAACCTGAAACCTTTCTATATCAGGATGATGCTCTAACCAACTGAGCTATCCGGCTAGGGCAAAGGGAAATTTTTTATAATGCATATCTGATCCCATCAGTCTGCTGCTTGAAATCCTTCAGAGACAGGGTCAAGACAGACCTCTCAGCATGGCCTGTGATGCTCTGCATCAGCTGGCCTCACTTCTCTCTTCACCTTCATCTCATGTAACTTCCTTTTTCTTCTCTTTAATTCGGCCACCTTGATTTTTTAGTTCCTGTCTCATAGCCTTTGCAAATGCTTTCAGTGGCTGGAATGTTGCCTCTCAAGCCTTCTCTTCTTTACCGAGTCACCTTTAACTTGTCCCTTAGATAGCTTGCCAACCCTCCCCTTCCTCTAGTCAAGTTCCATCTTTCTATGCATACTTCCTTAGTGCCCTGCTCTTTCCTTTAAACATACATAACTTTAGCAATGAAATACTTTTATTTTCTATTTTTCCTCTGTCAGAGCAAAAGCCAAGTGTGCCTCATTCATAACTCTGTCTGCAGCACAGGGCACGGAGCCTTTAATGCACTAGGTACCTAATAAATCCTTCTTGGATTATAAAATGAATATTTCCTCTGTCACCTTCAATTAAGGCAAGAGAGTGGGTCATCTTACAACTCTGACAGTAGGTTTCTTGAAGCCAGCCCCTATGCCTTTTATCTTGTTATCCTCCGTGACTGCCACTGTGATTGCATACTATCAACAATGAGCTTACTGAATGCACACATTACATGAATGGTGACTGGGGAGGTCCTTAGCTATTAGGAAGCAGAATAACTTTCCACTATGTAAGACCTAATGGTTTCAACTTCTAGGCAGATTAGGGAGCTCCATGAAAGAGCTTCAAATTATCTACATTTCTCTCTCCTTTCTCCAGATAACTAGAACCTATATATGTAGTAGTTATTTATTACAAGGAATTGGCTTATGTGATGGTGGAGGTTGAGAAGGCCCACGATCTGCCATCTGCGAGCTGGAGACCCGGGGAAGCTGGTGGTGCGAATGGGAAGCCTGGGAGCTGGAGAGCTGCTGGTGTAGGTTCTAGTCCCAGCTGGAAGGCCTAGGAACCAGGAGCACAGAGGACAGCAGACATCTGTCCCCAAGTCAACAGGTAGGCTGAGAGCGAAAGGAAACTTCTTCTACTTTCTTGTTCGATTCAGGCTCTCAATGGATTGGGTGACTGACACCTACCCTCAGTGGAGAGGGCCACCTGCTTTACTCAGGTCACCAAAGCAAATGCTAATCTCATCCAGATACAGCCTCACAGACACACCCCAAAACAAAGTTTAACCAGATATCTGGGCATCCTGTGACCCCGTTAAGGCGACACAAAAAATTAATCATCAAATGATATACATAGACCTATCAATTCTGAATATTTGTGTTTTGCTGTACCTTTCAGAATCCTAGCAACTGAGATTCTCATCTATTCCAAATCTTGTAGATCATTTGTGAGGTTCCAGTTGTTGAAAATCTCATGGAGACAATTCAGTGAATACAATAAATGTCACTCATAGATTTTTCAATGACAGATTTCACATGTATTACTTAAAATTACTCCAGAGATGCTTATAGGTATTACAGAAAGCCACAAAAGATGTGTAAAAAGAAAACCAGCAGGCTTTGTAAGATGTTCTAATGTAATAGATTGTCTTTCAAAGCACTGTTCGTATTGGTTGAAGCTATTTCTAATTTGTTTTTAACCTAGCTGTGAACTCTCTCTCCCTCCTTCCCTTCTCTCTTTTTCTTGATATGAACTTTCAAAATGAAAGCTGTGCTCAGTAAGTTTAGTTATGTGCACAGTCTAACTCTTCAATATCACATCAAAATGCCAGAGTTTATTTCAGAGATATTAAATACACTTAGTAATTAGCCTCATCAGTGGAAGTACTACATGCGAAAACGCACCATAATAAAAAACAAGTTATACTAAAAAGTGAATAATTGGTATGAAGAGAGATAGTTATGTCTTAGGTTAGGGACATTAATGTGCTTCATCTGTAAATTATTTGCCAAGTAATTGGTGGTTAGAAAAGTTAAAGCATGATATTAGATGTTGGTAGTTTGCTTCATCAGCCCAAAGTTAGCCTGTCCCTGTATTTAGAGCAATGGCATAGAAAACAAGATTGGCTGAGTCACTTGGTTAAATCCCCTAATTTTCCATACCATAATTTGCTCTTCTATGTGCTACTGATAAAAACTTTTCATGTACATTTCATAGGCTGGTTATGGCTAACCACTTCCTCTAGTCTATCTAGCACAGTGACAATTCGTGAGAGATGGTGCACTATCAAGAAATGTGAAAATCTCCTCCCATAGCATTACATATGCACTATTATTAGGATCATTGTAAATGCAAGTGGGAAAAAATAGCACTTCAACTTCATCAAATCTATTGAGGATTTGCACTTAAAATAAGCAGTTAATATGGGAAATAGAGATATCACTTTAGTGGAGTCAATATGATGATTTGAAGGTATGGGCTAAATTTTAGATGTCATAGAATCAGTCCTGAAATAAAACCCCCCAAATCTAGCCTAACAGAATTACAACTATTGAATAACAGTACTCTAGCTTTTGTTAATGAATGATGGAGTATTGTTTGATATACAGATAGTTGCCATTGACAATAATCATTTGTACAGCTTGAAATGTAAGGGGAATAGAAGAGTAGAAACAGGTCTTTTTTTTATACATTATATGTTTTATCTGAAACATTTTTGATATTTTTTATTTAATTAGAAATTGCCTTTCTTCAATCACCTTCAAGTTCAAGTATTAATTGCTTTAATGAATTAGAGAGATTCTGAGGTTACCAAGATAGAGGTAGAGTATATAGATTCTACATATTATAATTTTCCCTTATAAAACTAGGGACCTTGGTTGAGCTGACATAAATAGTTACTGTGTTAGAGGAAGGTTCATTTTGCCCCTTTACCTCCACCAACCCTGGCTTCCCCTTGACTGTCAGTATTTCAGCTTTGGTTGGTCTTCCATTTGGAAAGGAAGAAAGGTTGATTTATATCAAAGTGTCCACACAGGATCTTGGAAATCATCAAAGGGCCACAGAGATTTTAGGAGAGGGTCTCAAGTCCAACACCCATTTTTGAGATGTGAACCTGAAAAATCAGGGAAGTTTCAAGGCTTGTGAAGAGTCACGTGTCCAAGTATGTGGGAACCCAGTACATTATGGTGACTGTGAAGTAACAGGAGCTCTGAGGCAGTGACTTATTGACACTTGGCACCAATTTCAGTTTGGTGAAGTCACTTGAACTGTGGTTTTGAAAGATTGCTTCACTGTTACCTTTCTTTGTGATTCTTGTATCCCCAGGAAAATCAAGCTCTTTAATTTCCTGTAGTCCCCATTATTTCTAGCACAGTGTAAAACACACTCAGTAAAATTTAAATGAATCCATTCAGTACGTTCTATTAATGCTATTAGATTCCCTGAGACTTTTAAATTTAACTTTTTTTGACTTGAAAAATCAATGGACATCTTATTCTTTGGCTTAGCTAGACTTTGCATATTTGCTGATGTTATAAACTCTGTGCACCTTTCATGGATTGCTTATGCCCAGCATTCTACCATTTATTCTATTCTAGCACAATGCCTATTAAAGACAGATGATACAATATGAATAAATATTTGTAAATTCTATCTGGACTCAGAGATTGAAACACTCCTCTTCTTTTCTTGAATCAAGATTACACACAACTGCTTTATTTCCATTCTTCTGATCAGCACCAGGTAAAGCACCTGACTTTTCAGCTAGAGGACAGTTAGGTAAGAGATCCCTCATGATGCATTCTGGTGGCTCCAACACTGGCTTGGTTCTGTGCGTTATTTTCCAAAGGGGACTTTCTGCAGGGCAGATCCAGGCTCTGGCTCCTGTGCCCCTGCCTCCCTTGGCTGCTGTTCGCTGATATGTGGCTGTGGTTTTCTTATGCCATTATTTTCCTGGCTCTGACAAAATGACAACCACTCTTTTGGATTCCTCCACATGCTCAGCTAGCATATCCAAGTTCTGCTGCTTCAACAGGGCTGAGTGATCTGCCACATTTGGAACTGCATTCAGGCTAATGTCATTTTGAATTTTGAGTCTTTGAGACATTTCAGAGTCGCTGATCCTTACTGGAAACAGGTCCCTGATTATTTCTTTGTGGCTTGCTCCAAAATGACATTTCACAGCCAATGCATGATGATGACTGAAAAAAGATTCTATTGTCTCTTCCAAGCCTGCCTGCGCCGAGGAAATTGGGCCCTTTGCAAAACATTGGGGATTAAATGTTTTTTCAGCTTTCCCGAATAGAACTTCATGTCATAATCATAAGGTTCTTTTTCTTTTCTAAAGGTGAAGGAATTTAAATTTATGTTTGGCCTCAGGCTTGTTAACATAAACTACATAACAGCCTGGTTTTGGAGGTCTTTGTGATTGTTCTGAATGAAACTGTCTCCTCTAGTTAGACACCGATGAAAACTGGAGAGAAACAGGTGGCCGACGACCTGACAGTGCATTATTGGCCCACGGAAGATTGCGTACAAGGCCAATCTCCGGGGTCTTCCTCATCTCATAGCAAGAGGCTCTCTGTTCTTTCTTAATCTCTCTTTCCTCTCTCCTCTTATTCCCTCTGTTCTTTCATTTTTGTTGTCTTGCTTTGTATTTTTGCAAGCCCGTAATAGAAGAGGGCTTCTTTTACCACTTTGACTTGGGGTTGCCCAGGCTTACTCCTCAAAAGTCAGAAACTGTGTCTTAACAAAGGAGAGACTTTTTTTTTTCTTGAACAAAGACAAGTACATTGACCTTGTGTTTAAAAATTAATGGTGTATGTGACAACAATTTCTTCACGGGTGAACACAATGGTTTTAATCAGACGAATAGGTTTTTTCTTTTTCTTTTTTTCACTTAGAAAGCTATTCTGTTAAAAAAAAAAAAAAGAGCCAAAAACCAAAGCTCAGGTAGTTTACTGAACATGGGTTAAAGACATTTTACCAAGACTTCTTTTTCTCCCGCAAAAATAGTTTATTTTGTGAACTTGAGATTCAAGTCGTAGTCCTTGCTTTTCCCATTTTTAGTGTGACTGCCCACCTAGGCTGCGTGCCCTCCTGTATAAAGTAACCACATTTTAAAAGATTACAAATGGAGTCCAAATCTAAAAGTAATTACAGCAATAAATATAGCTAGAATTCAACCCTTTCTTTTAACCAAAACACCCCTTATAAATCTTATAAGTTTGTGTCTGTGTGTATGCACTAGTTCCAGCTGTCCATCTATGAAGGTGCTTGCCTCTGGCTTTTATGTCGGATGATCAAAACCATATTCCCATCCAAGGCCTTATTTTATTTCAATTGTATTCTGAAAAAGAAATTATATAACAATTTTTGTAATTCTAGGTTTTCTTTTTTATTGAATTTATTGAGGTGATACTGTTTAATAAAATTATATAGGTTTCAGGCATACAATTCTATACTATGTACATAATCTGTTTATTGTATTGTGTGTTCACTATCCCAAGATAATTCTGTTTTTTAAAAAATATTTCTTTAAAAAGAAAAATATACATATTAACCTTCATGAACTTAACTGATTGCATATATTATAAAAATTGAGCTACAGAGACATTCATATATTACAGAAGGCATATTCACACGACTCTTTTATGAATTCAATATTCTCATTACAATGAGTAAAGATGTTGTGATTGGCAGATATCGGTGCTATAATACACATAGTTCAGTAGCTACAGATGTAGTTTATCATATTCTCCACTACTTTACCACATTTTAGGATTTGAAGATCTGTTACAAAAGATTACTAATAATATCTGCTGTATAAAATTTGCTATCAATATTTTTTTTCAACCAGAAAAAAGAAATCATCCACTATATTTCACTCACCACAATTATTTAGAAAGTTCTTTTATCAAAGTATTATTATTTTTTACTATAACTACTTAGCATAATGTGTAGAAAATTTGCAATGTGTGTTGGCTTTTATTGTTTTTATTCAAATTAGTTGGTCTCTATTGACAGTATATGATAGAAACCAAGTCAAACTAGGTTGAGAAAAACAAGGCTTTTATTGGCTTGTGGAAAGTCAAGGGCACTGGCTTCAGACACATTGAATTCAAGCATTAGGAATCTGTCCTTTTTCATATCTTTACTCTTCTTTCTTTTGGGTGGACGTGTTTCCTAGGTAGGCTTTATCTGCTAAGATGTCTGCCAGCATTCCCAGATACATATCCAATTATCTTTAAGAACAGCAGGCAGTTTCTTTCATCTTGTATTTATTCAAATGTTTCAGGTTGTATCTCATTGGTTCTGTGTGGCCTGACTTGAGCCACTTAATCATTTATGAGTAATCACAGCTGATTAGGGGATCTAAAATTCCAGTTAGCGAGGCCTGGGCCATGTTTCTGAGCAGCACCAGAACCATAAGGAAAGAGAACATGGGAATCAGAAGGATGAATGCATGTCAGCCTGGCCAAAACAAAGCAACAGATGTCTACTGCCTCATTGCTCTCATCCACTAGACATTTCCTGTGTTTCTCCTGCATTCCCTGCACTGTGGGCATGAACACCAGAGTGTGTGTGGCTGCGAGTGGAGCAAGGAGCACAGCAGGAAGGAAGAAATTCATGAGACTTAATCTGTTCCCTCAAAGGAGAGACGGCTGTAGACTCTAAAAAAATGAGAAACAAGGACTCTGTGATGAACTTGTTGATACAGGTGGTAGAAATTCAGAGCAGGAGAAAACACTGTGATTAGAGACTGAGAAAATCCTTAGGGGATGGTCTTGAATGATGGAGCAGTGCAGATAGGTGGGAGGGCTGGAAGGACCTTCCAAAAGCTAGTGGAATGTTGGTGAGGGCTCACCGCTTTGATGCAAGGAGTGCACGGGTGAAACAGCAGAGAACCAGGGCAAGAAGCACTGAGGGGAGGGCTGCTGTGGAGAGGCAGGCCCCGCTGGGCGGGGGAGGATGAACGGGGGCACCTGAATGCCAGGTGGGGCAGAGTAGGCAGGAACTGATAGAGAGAGGCAGAGTTGTAACAGGAAGATGAATCTGGGAACACAGGCATAGAGTAAAGTGATGAGGTCTGAGAAGGACAGGTGGCAGTGGAGGAGAAGAAAAGATGCTAAAAGAAATTTCAAAGGGAAGATCAACAGGACTTTGAGGAGCTAGTGGAAATAGATGAGAAAAGAGAAGGTGTTTCCAAATGATCAAGCCGGCGGGCCCAAGTAATGGAAGAATCATTATGGTGTAGTGACAGGAACCATCATTTCCTGGTATTTATAGTACTTTTCTCAGGGACATTTCCGCCTTCTACCATATACTTTAGCTATTTTTATGCATGTATTTCTTCAGGAAAGATTTCTGATTCATCTTTGTCTCTTCAATAGCTTGAAGTTTGGTCTTTTGTACATATTTGAATCAATGTGTATTTGTTAAATAAATTGCACAGAAGAAGAACAGATTCCTGGGGAGTTTAAACATTTGTCTACCCAGCAAGTTAGCGATAGAAAGGCAGTGAGGGTCATCTTTTCAACCTCTGAGATATTTCATTCTTTGTAAACCTTTTCTGCTACAGTTATTCTTCTTAGGATGTAGGTGCATCTCTCCAATACAAACTGTCTGGCAAAATATTGATGTAGGTATTTAAGTCCTCTCCTAAACAAACTTACAGTGTATTTCCAGATAAATCTAATTTATCCCTAATTTCTTTCAAAGTTAAAGAGCATCAGAAGAAAGTCTCCCTGTGACCTTTCAAAACTCTTGGTGTTTTCTATTTAGTTCTATAATTTTAAAACTTCTAAGACCATGGAGCTCTACCATGTTGAAGGATCCCATTAGATTTTGCTTGTTTTACATACAAAGTGCAACACTAAGTAATGCTGCAACAGAGTGCAAAGATGTAAGTGATTATATGCCTGCAATGTTTCCCAAAGTGGGAAAATTCTGATACTCTGAAGTTTGAGAACCATTGGTCTTGGGCAACCTCTCCTCAATGACCTTTGGTTTTTAAACTTAACCTGATGGCTTGTTAGGACCCTGATTGCTGAGTCCACTCTTTGAGTTTCTGATTCAGGAGGCTTGATGTGGGGTCTGAGACTCTGCACTTTAAATAATTTTCCATGTGACACTGATGCCTCTCTTTTGTGGGCCATTCTTGAAGAACCTCTGTTTTAGTATCAGATTACAATAGGAGTCCTCCCATGAAGCTCATATTCCTTTAAGAAAGATTGTTTCCGCCTGATCAGGGGGTGCTACAGTGGACAGAGCATCAGACTGGGATGCAGAGGACCCAGGTTCGAAACCCGAAGGTCGCTGGCTTGAGTATGGACTCATCCGACTTGAGCGCAGGCTCACTAGCTTGAGCATGGGGTTGCTGGCTTGGGCGTGGGATCATAGACATGACCTCATGGTCACTGGCTTGAGCAAGGGGTCCCTCGTTCTGCTGTTGCCCCACAGTCAAGGCACATATGAGAATGCAATGAGTGACCAACTAAGGTGCTGCAATGAAGAATTGATGCTATTCATCTCTCTCCCTTCTGTCTGTCCATCCCTCTCTCTGACTCTCTCTGTCTCTGTTAAAAATAAATTAAAAAAAAGAAAAAAGAAAGGTTATTCCCCTAAATACCCTTGAAACTGGGTTCTGAAAAAGCTGTAAAATTTCTGTAGAATCCATGTATGTGTATACAGGACACAAAGACACCATCTGGTGAAATGTGCATTCCTGTGAGATACCAAAGCCATGAGGGTAGTCCCAGGAATATTAGCCAGACAGAGCATACCACTGAAGACTCATACCCCTTCCCTACAAGCACTGATTTGTGCTAAATTGCAAAATTAAGGTTGAAGCAATACTAAGAAATCCAGGACTGAAAACTCCCTTCTGAATTTCAAATTCAGTTTAATAAAATGCCACAGCAGCACAAAGCTATAATCTGTTTCCACACACCAATTTGTGTATAGCGCAAGATCACATCAGGGAGGAAATGCTGCAACTCCTTATCAGGAAAGCTACAATTAGCTTGGTAGTCAATGCCAGGAATTCTGAATCACAATGACAAGGTAGCCTTCATCAGGTACCCTCACGTCAGGGTGGGCAGTGATGCCACTGGGTAAAAGGGATGGGATTCTTTGCCTGGAAGAACAGAGGCTCTGGAATATAAATGAGTGCATCTGATAGATTTTTAATAGTTGTGTTTTTCCCTAACTCACTCACACCCCACACTCTAGTTCAAAGATGGCTGAAGTGTGAGATGGAGAGGGAAAAGCTGACAATGTTGGAGTGGCTGGTGACCTTGATGGGTGTGAAACTCTGGCCTCGGTTTTGCATCTTTCTTCGATTAGGCCCCATTGGGATGTGGGCTTAGAGTACGATTATTATATCTCCAGTGTAATTTGAACTTCCTAGAATGACTTCATTATCCAAAATCCCCTTCGGAAGGTTTACTTCACTGGGAAAAGACATTGGCTCTCCAAGATTTCCATGAACATTCTCACACATGATTAGAATGTTATTTGTGGCCCTGGCCAGTTGGCTCAGTGGTAGAGCGTCGGCCTGGCGTGCTGAAGTCCCAGGTTCGATTTCCGGCCAGGGCACACAGGAGAGGTGCCCATCTGCTTCTCCACCCTTCCCCTTTTCATTCCTCTCTCTCTCTTCCCCTCTTGCAGCCGAGGCTCCATTGGAGCAAAAGATGGCCCAGGCGCTGGGGATGGCTCCTTGGCCTCTGCCCCAGGTGCTAGAGTGGCTCTGGTCGCGACAGAGCGACGCCCCGGATGGGCAGAGCATCGCCCCCTGGTGGGCGTGCCAGGTGGATCCCGGTCGGGTGCATGCGGGAGTCTGTCTGACTGCCTCCCGGTTTCCAGCTTCAGAAAAATACAAAAAAAAAAAAAGAAAAAAAAAAAAAGAATGTTATTTGTGTTTTTGTTATTTTATTTGCTTACACATGTATTCAGAAAACACTTAGAAGCACTCATTACCTTCCTGATATCATTCTGGGCCAATGAGGAATGGGTTCTCCCTCCAGGGCCATCTTCTGATCATATACTATGGTTAGTGTTGAAACTTGTCATTTCACTTAGATTCTTTCTCTTTAAAAAAACATATGACTTTCCTCATTGTATATTCCTGGTCAAAGATCTACAATATACTTTTCAAATTTTATTTATTTATTTTAAATAATTTATTTATTTTCTATATCTTTCTTGAATTTCTTGGGGTTACGTTGGTTAATAAAATTATACAGATTTCAAATGTATAATTCTATAATGCATCATCTGTATATTGCATTGTCTACAATACTTTAAAAAAGAGTACAACAGGTACCAAAAGAGATGAAATTTTACCTTTTAAAGGTTGGAGAGAATACTTTGAGAATTGCTATTAATTTTCTGCTTTTAAAGATGAAAATATATTTTTAAAATGTTCTTTATTTATTTTTATTTTTTTTTAATTTTTTTTGTATTTTTCTGAAGTTGGAAATGGGGAGGCAGTCAGACAGACTCCTGCATGCGCCTGACCGGGATCCACCCGGCATGCGCACCAGGGGGTGATGCCCTGCCCATCTGAGGCGTTGCTCTGTTGCCACCAGAGTCATTCCAGCACTTGAGGCAGAGGCCATAGAGCCATCCCCAGTGCCCGGCCAACTTTGCTCCAATGGAGCCTTGGCTGCAGGAGGGGAAGAGAGAGACAGAGAGGAAGGAGACGGGGAGGGGTGGAGAAGCAGATGGGTGCGTTTCCTGTGTGCCCTGGCCGGGAATCGAACCTGGGACTCCTGCAAGCCAGGCCGATGATCTACCACTGAGCCAACCAGCCAGGGCAAATATGTTCTTTATTTTAACAGAAGTATCAGAATCTGATCTTTTCACCCATTGACTTTAAGAATATATACTGAGAGGCCATTTTTTGTGAAGTATAGCTATAGATCCTTGGGAACAAGACAGACAAGTCTCTTGTCTTGGTGGAGATCACATTCAACATGGAGTAGAGAGGCAATACTCTTAAATAAGTAAATTATGTGGTAGTGGTGATGTTTGCCAAGGGAAGAAAGACATGTATATGGGAGAGGGGATAGGGAGCTGGAGGGCCTGTTGTAGATGTGAATATATAGCATTTAGGATGGGGCAAAAGCAGGTTTACTGGTGTTCATATGGAAAATAATACAATAGTTAATGCATAATAGCACAAGAATGAACTGTTTCGTGTACTCATGACTGTAAACCTACTTTTGCCCTACCCTGTGTATTCCCCCACTGTTCTTGAATAAAGCTTTGGCATCACCATCACCTTGAGAACAGAGATGAACCTTGCAATGTTATTTTTAGCATTTCAAAGCAGGTATAGCCTTATATTTTGAGACCATTTAAAAATATATATTTCATTTGGACTCACTGTAAAAATGATTGTTTTTGAGGAGCTATGTGTGATGCCCCAGTATTGTAGCAGGAAGTGTAAGCTCTTCACTCATCCAGAGGAGAGATTGAGGAGGACTCTGGATGGTTTTGGCAGAGATCTGCTTAGACAGGGGAGCATGTCTGGTATGATTCAGCAGAGAGGACCCCAAAGCTTGAGAATGTGCAACTACTGTCATTCCCTCAATGACAGTAGAGATTTGAGTTTCCTACAAAATAATTGAAAGTTCTAGCCTTGGTCAGGAAATGCGCAGGCATCTTATGGGGAGGTAGGGAGGCCGCTTTTCTTTCAGGGGAACATGCAGTTAGGGGCCTGCATTCTGAGCTTCAGGAACACCTTGTGGTATATAATGGTGATATCAGGTCACAAATCTAGGTAGTAGAATATTACAGTATGTTTAAACATGAGAATCTATTTCTGATTAATAGCTAACAGAATGCTTAAATATTAAACATTTGAGGCATTTGTTTATTCTGTAGTATAGTACTCCAAGAATGGTCAGTATTACTATTTCTTGTTCTATTCTGGAAGTTCTCATCTACACAGTAAGACATGAAACAAAAATAAGTGGTGTGACTACCATTAAAGATAATTATTACCTAGACATGTCAAAATAGCTGAAGAATCTTATAACTTTAGACTCAGCAGTATCTAAATACAATGTCATCCAAGTATCTAGAGAGCTCCATTACACAAACATTATACAGTCAGAAAATATAATGACAAAAAGGAAATTCCATTGATAATAAAAATAAGAACCAGTAACCTTCCAGGAATTGTCTTCCTAAGAACATGTGGAACATCTATATAAAAAGTGACAAAACGACTCTAAGAAATGTAAAAGAATTAGACGGGAAGCCAAACTTGAGTTCAGGACTTGGGCGAGTGTTGTTGCTAAATGATGTGCATACAGGGGTGGGCCAAAGTAGGTTAATATAATTAATAATAATAATAATAATAATAAATACAATAATACTAGAACGTATAAGAATGAACTGTTTCATGCACTTACAACTATAAACCTACTTTTGTACATCTCTGTGTATTAGCTCATCTCACATTATCATGTAGGTTTAATGTAATTATTTTCAGGGGATTGCAGTATAAAACTATGTTACAGTACAGGGTGCAAAGGGCCTAATCTAATACAAATGAGTTCTATTTTTAGGAGGCAGAAAATAAACAATAAAGTGGATGCATTTCACATGTCTCTACACTTGTGCCTTTAATAATCACTGAGACGAACCCTGGGATATAGAGCAGTGACCTGAACCTATAGAGTATGTTCTTGAACTAAGAGTCACCCACCAGCTTTCAGAAGCGTGTTTATGTATGAGTTCTTTTGTCTTCCCCACACCGAAGTCAAGTACATCTTTGGTGCTGTTTCATAATAAATATGAGTTTTTTTTGAATGGTAGCTTCCTTTGATCCCACAAGAATTCTATGCCAATCCAACCCTAGTTGAATTCCATAAAATGATAGCAGCAAGTCAGGAGGAAAGCCGGCTGTAATATTCAATTGTCTGTAACCAATGTGTTAGGAGCCACTGTCTTTTATCCAGACAGTACAGTTCCATTTAAAAAATGGCATCTATTACCACATAAGAGGCAACCCATAACAGTCCCTTAAAGAATGTTTGTCTCAATTGTGGTTATTTAAAGTCATTATACCAAATTTCAAAGTGTTCTTATGGTAAACAGACATAATAAAATACTAGATGAATAAAAGCTCATTTTCAAGTTCTAAGAAGTCAATGCTCTTTCTCTCTCTCTCTTTTTAAATTTATTTTTTCATTTAAAAAGTCTCCTCTTTCCTGGACTTATGAGTTACAGAGTTTTCTCCCTAAAGGAAAGGCTTTCTTAAGTCCTATTATTTAAGGAGGTAAAAGTCAACTGACTCCATAACACATTTTCCAATTTTTTGACATAGCTCTTAAATGGCTAAGTTGTCATGCACATATATTTTTAATAAACTTATTGTAAAGAGAAAAAAAAAATATATATGACTTTCACACACATGCAAAGGCACGCTTATGTTCCTCAGGTTAAAACTCTTTATTACGTTCTGGCTCAGAGCAGATTTAAACAGCTGAGTTATAAATCCACGAATAAAGAGGTCAGACTGCAGATGCTGACAGACTCTTAACGCCAGCAGCACCAGCAGGCATGACTCTCAACATGTAGCAACTACAGGAGACAGCGACGTGTATCTTGGACCTGGTCCTAAGCAGTTAGAAGGGGCTGGGGATTATTTTATTCCAAACTGTGGTTACATTTGTGGTTTCTAGCTATTTGTTAGCTTCTTTTCTATAGTCACAGGGTGCAGTTATAATGATATGCAAACACAATAAAAAATAATTAGCAATATCTTTTACGGTTCTAATTTAACAATATTAAAACGCCACAGTATTGCTTTGGAAGAAAGTGGTAGAAGGCGAATGCTCTTAAATAGAAATTAAGTACCAATATGCTGGTGGTATTATCCACACAGCTTGGCTAGATTACTTTCTGCATCCCAGCCACCTGGAAGCCATGGATACAATGACTGAAGAAATCTAGAAAAATATCTGATGTTCCTGGAACTGCTTTGACACTTTTAAGAGTTGAAGGCTGAGGAAGTACTCCTACATGGAGCCCTTTACACACCAGGCATTCAATATCTGTTGTTAGGAACTCCAGGTAGGAGAACAAACCAAAGTACTTAAGTACTTTCTTGGAAGAGCATTTAGCAAAACACAAAAGTAACTCTACATAATGACAAATAGTGACTCCAGTGTTGGTGTCAAAAATATGTCACCAATTTCAGCAAAAAAATAAAGGAAAGGACAAAGTAAATGTGTTAAGATAGTGAATAACTGCCAGAAACACTGAAGTTTATTGTACTATTATTTTTACTTGTGTGTATTTTTGAAAAAAAACTTTTAAGATAAAGGTTAATTTTACAAGTCGTCACCTCAAGAATGCATTGTTCGATAATCTCTTCACTTCATATGTATTTGGGGCTGTGTTAAGCCCAGTTCAAACAGAGCTACAAATATCTTCAACAAAATGTCCAATTTTTCTTTCTTTGCACTTGAGTCTCACTGCATTGCAAACTGCTTGAAGGGAGTGCTTTGTGGATCCTTTCTACAATGGCAATACCCGTGTAGCACTGGGGTTTCCCAGTTTTGATTATGGCCTATGCAAGGAAAACTCCCATCTGTAAATAACCAAGGGGTTCCTTCAAGAGTGACAAGACCACTTGAAGCTGTCATCACGCTCTGAGGAAGTTTAGAATACTGCAAACATTGAGTTGCCCTGGATGTGAGCTAAGCAGAATAGTCAACACAACGGACAGATTTGTAGGAACCTAGGAGAGATGGGAGATTTAGAGATGTCTTTGTAAACTAGACAACGCTATTGAGACCCCAATTTCATCCGGCAGAACCTCTGTTTTTAATCTTCTTAACTCAGAATGAATTATCTTAAAAGTCTGTAGTCATTTTACACTCTTTTTTTCTGTACTTGGCACAACCTAGCTGGTTCAAATCCAGCTCATACAAATCCAATTTAAAGCCTTGGCGAGTTGCTTTGTTCCTCTCTTAAACCAGTGAGCAGGCAGATGCCCAAATTCCAAGATTCTTTTTTCCCGCTGCTCTACTGCTGGTCTGTACCTGAGGGACATGGGTCTGTCCCTTCTGGGTGTTGGTTTCTCTCCTTTCTATTTCTTACAGACCCGGGATCACTATGCCTCGTCTCACTGAGTCTCTCAAATAACCACCTGCTTGGCCAACCGTCTCACTTTGTTCCTGCCAAGTCCTTCCTGTTGGGACAGATTTCCTGGAAAACCATCTTCATTCTGTATCTGAAGCCACAATCCGGTTTTCTAGATTGCAATCCCCCTTTGCATCCTTCCCAAACTGCCTGGCCTTGGGCAAATTTTGCCACACTGGCTACTGTGTTCTCTCCCCTAGGTTTGGTCCCATTCCAGTCCCGGCCTGCCCTCTGTGGAGGCTTTACACTCGGTCAGGGGGTAGAACTCTGACAGAACCCATCAGTAACAGCAATAGACCAACTCAAAATGGTACTGTCCTGTTTCGAGTAGCTTTTCAGAGACAATGGACCATCATCGCATGCCCGACAGCTGAAGCAGACCCAGAGGAGGGAACTTTCTCCTCTGGCTGGACCAGGAACCAAAGTCTCATCCTCCCACCCCCACAGAACCAAACGACCAGGGCATAATCAAAACCTGAACACCAGGACACTTTTAGAGGCGATGGTCCATTGCCAAGGAAGATCTAGTAGTGAAGCCCTTACCAGAAATGGCCAAGTTCCAAGGTCCTCCAACTGAAACCTGTCACCCCATCCAGCACTTCCACATACCTGTTCCCTCCAACCTCTTAAAAAGCCACCCTGTGCCTGAGTACGGGAGCACATTGGGACTTTCCCCTGTCTTCTCGCTTGTCTGCCTCCCAAAATAAACTCTTTCCTTATTGCATACTCAAGTTTTAGTAATTGGTCTTACTGTGTATCGGGCATACAAGCTTGGATTCAATTACACAGACCGCTATGTGGTATCCTATATTTTGAATAAGCCAGTTTTCCAAAAATTGGATAGTTATGGCATCTGATGGAATATAAATATATGTGTGTTAATTTCCATCTGCACCTGAAAGGTAGTCATGTGTTTCAAGCAGGAATTCCCAGGACTGAATGGTCAACTAACATCTAATCAGAAGGTCCTCTTCACATAGGTGGTTACTATAAATGCTCCTTTCAGAATTGATTTACACCAGAGATTTAGAAAATTTTCATAATGAAAGTAAGGAATTAGCTATCCATGGTGAAATTAGCGGACTGTTAATTAACAAATAGGTATTTAAAGTAGGTTCTCACTGGTAAATTTATATGGATTTTAGGTATTGTAGAAACACCTTCCCACCCTCATCTCTCCAGCCCCAGGTATAAACAGAAGTTAAAAACTCAATTGGGTGACCTAGACTTGATCTTTAATTAATCCAGCATCCGTCCACCACTGATTCAAGGAAGTTTTTATCTTTGAACTCTAATATATGACTATCTGCATCCTACAGCTATAAAATTATCACATTTGCTTCAGATGAAGATTTTATGAAGTTTTCTTTTAAGTACCAAATAGAACATAGATATTGGACTTTATTAAGGTTGCATAACTTTTTTTTGTATTTTTCTGAAGCTGGAAATGGGGAGAGACAGTCAGACAGACTCCCGCATGCGCCTGACTGGGATCCACCTGGCACGCCCACCAGGGGCGACGCTCTGCCCACCAGGGGGCGATGCTCTGCCCCTCCGGGGCGTCGCTCTGCCATGACCAGAGCCACTCTAGCGCCTGGGGCAGAGGCCAAGGAGCCATCCCCAGCGCCCGGGCCATCTTTGCTCCAATGGAGCCTTGGCTGCGGGAGGGGAAGAGAGAGACAGAGAGGAAGGAGGGGGGGGGGTGGAGAAGCAAATGGGCACTTCTCCTGTGTGCCCTGGCCGGGAATCGAACCCGGGTCCCCCGCACACCCTGCCGACGCTGTACCGCTGAGCTAACCGGCCAGGGCTGCATAACTTCTTTCATGCCTACTTGCTAGTAAATCTAAGAATAGCAGAATTCAGTCAGAATTATTACTTTCATTATAATCTAATTAGAGGGATTGTGAGCAATAGGTCAACCATATGCAACTACTAACATCTTACCAAACTGGCTTATGTTGGTTTATAACAGGGTGCAATATACATATTTTATATATTTACACAATTATATGTTTACCTACCTACCTACCTACTGAAATACCAAACTAAGTTTCATGATTTCCAAAACCTTCATACCCAGGAGCTGGCAAATCATGGCTCGAAGGCCAAATCTGGCTTACTGACTACTTTTGTAAATGTTTTGTTGGAACACAGCCAAACTCATTTATTGACATTGTCAGCGGTTGCTTCCATGATACAATGATAGAGTTGAGTAGTTGTTACAGAGAATGTATGGCCTGCAAAGCCAAAAATATATTTACTATTTGGCCCTTTACATTAATATGTATGAATATTTACATATCAGTTATTAAATTTCTTCCCAGTTTTATGTCGAAAGACTTCAAAGCTCTCATACATAGGAGAAAGCAATCAATTTAGGAGAAAAAAAATGTCCCATGTCCATATTCTATTAGCATTTCAGAATATAAGTATTTCCTGTGTTTTAAAATTCTTAAATATCAAATTAAAGTAAGTATGATTAGGGTTTTCTTCACTGTTAACAATACTTTGATTTATTTTTGCATGTGTTTGTTGCATTAACTGAACACTGACAGATTTAATTTAAGAATCTCTCAAGAGCTCATTGTTATATTCTATAAATCATCACACATCTATATCTAATAATTTTAGCTTCAGAAAAACCGAGTGGTAGCAATTCTGACATTTGTTTTTTAAATCAGTTGTAAGTAAATGTGGAATGATTACTGTGTGCCCAGCTGTGTGCTGGTGCAAATAAAAGAGAATTAAACATGAGGAGAAGGATATCATAAACGAACTTACAATGACTGGAACGAGTCTCATCAGAGGGAAGCCACGGAGGACAAGGCAATCCCATTCATAGTAATGGGGACTGGCTGATAAAATCTAAGATTGAATTTCTGATGCAGTGGGTAATCAATATACAATGCTGTGAGGTGGAATGTGCATCAGATAAGAAAGAATGTGTGAAATGTTTGAAGTGAACAATTCAGTCTGTGATTTGTTTGAATTCTGCAGATAATAAGTGGAAGATACTTCAACTGATGTCAACCAACCGTGATAGACCATAAAATAGGAAAAATATTTAAGCCAGCAGAGTTAAACAGATCCCCCTGTCTCATCTTTGTACAGTTATGTTACGTTTAGAAATAAAAAAATAAATAAAAAAAGAAGTTTGGGCATTTGTATAGCATTTTTTTAGTTTATTTGTTACCGAAGAAAGTTGTAAAATTCTGTGCAAAGAGAATTTTCAGAAAAAGATTAAATCATTTCTGTCATACAGACAAAAAAAATGAACATGTTTTAAACATTTAATTCTATTTATTAATTAATGAGGAACCAGGCAGATGTTCTAGTTGGTTTAAAACAGAAACTTAAAAACAGAAGCATTTGTAGTTCAAGGATATTGAAATGTATGTGCAAATGGAAAGAAAACCTTTCTGAAGTTTTAGAGAGGGAAGTCTGTTATCTATCGGACAGAATTGGCATGTCTATAAATAAGAATTCTTTTTATTTGCTGCAACACATTTATAATTGGTTGTAACAACTGTAAAATTGCTTTAGTGGATGCAGAACCAGATAACCCTGAGTGCTATACTTTAGAGGCTAGAAAATGGATCGTTTTTTCTGAAGCACAGATTCCTTCCTACCATTCTACACATGGAACCAGAACACTTTTTTCCAGAATGCTTAAGAGTCATCAAAACCAAAATAAATGGCTCAGTTATATAGTCAAAAAGATTTCAGTATTTAAAATGCTGTTTTAAATGAGTAATATGGAGAATGAAACATAAGTGCATTATAATATTTTTTTGAATATTTATTGCTATAGGAACACTGGCATGAGGGAAAAGAAAAAAAATCAATTAAAAACACTAGATATGATAGACTTTTCTTTAACAATTGTAGTAAATCCTATAAAGCAATGAAATATGTATTACCTTATCTACCAATAAAAATAAATAAAAAGTAGATGATAAAAATACAATTCTATATAGTAGTAAAAATGAATAAATCAACCACACACACACACACACACACACACACACACACACACACTGGATAAATTCTGAAACAAAATATGGAGCAAATACTTCCTACCTAACCCTGCTGGGTTACAAGTGAGTGAGCTGAACCACAACACTCTTCTGTCTCCCTGCTAAGAAAAGCTGGAATGAGAAGTCTGGACACTGACCCACTGCCTTTCTGAAACCAAGAGCATGGGTAGTTACAACATTCCAGCATTCTTCCCCCCTCACCCATGGGGCCAGTGAGCACTAAGGGTCACTACATTCTCCCACTCCCTAGCAAAATTCTATAAGTGTGAGTGATTACAAATACTGTCAGTCCATCTCCCCACCTGCTTACCTCCTGGCTGAAACAGGTGAGTGGTAGTGGCATTCTCACACCCTCAGTCAAAGGCCAGTGTGCAAACAAAGTCCCTCTCTAGCTGCACTGCTAAAGCCCTTGGTCACACACAATCCATATAGGTGACACCCCTTGACTGCTTGACCTTGGTGGCCAAGAGGGCTAGTATAACTGAGCTCCATAGAACTATAACAATCTGAAAGACAGTTCTTGGCAAGACACCACCACCAGGGAACTGCAATACAACCCTAGTCCTCCTATGAAAAAGGGACTATTAATTTAGCCTGGAGTTCCAGGCTCGGGACATACCTGGAGGCCAAAGAGGTATTCCCAGGGACCATCATTTTACACCACCTTGGCCTCCTCACAGCTTGATGAACCTTCCTAGAAAGGAGCTTTAACAATAGTCTGGAGTCCAGATTTTGGCAATTGTCACCCAGTGGAAATATCCAGATGTCCTGGTCTGGAAGCCAGCAGGGATCATAATTGAGCCCTACAGGACTGTATAAATTTGCATAATATAGAACTTGTTTTCTGAGCTTCTGGCTTCCAATCAGCCTGAAACTAGGTGCTAAATGAAGTTTCTTTCCTTAGAACACTGACATGTCTCAGCAGTTATCAAAATTACTCAGGCAGACTAGACATTCATTAAGGTTTGAGAGACAACCAAGAGTTAGGACAAGGTGAATAAGAAAAATCATCATCTACACAAGGCCACTTGTGCAAGACTGAGAAAGACAGCTATTTTGCCAAACATACAGAAATAAAAGCAGAGAGTCAACAAAATGAGAAGATAGAGCAATACAGTAGTCCTTCTTATACATAGTTTAACTTTCTGCAGTTTCAGTTACCTGCAGATAACCATGGTTCAAAATATTAAATGGAAAACTTCAGACATAAACAATTTATGAGTTTTAAATTGTGCACTCTTCAGAGTAGCATGATAAAAACACACACTGTCTTGCTTCATCTCTTCTGGGAAGTGAAACATCCTTTTGTCCAGAGTATTTATGCTGTATATGCTACCCACCTGTTAGTCACTTAGTAACTGTCTTACTTATCAGGTTGACTGCTGCAGTATCTCATGTTCAAGTAACCCAAATACTAATAATGGCCCAATATACAAGATATGCTAAAGAGAAACTGTAAAGTTTATGTATGTATAGAAAAAGCATGGTATATATAGGATTTAGTACTACCTGTGGTTTTAGGCATCCAATGGCAGGTTTATTATATATCCCCTTCATATGAGGAGGGAGTACTGAATGTTCCAAATGAGAGAACAAGATGAAACCCCATAAAAATACCTTAAGGATATGGAAATAAGTAATTTATCTGATAAATATTTCAAAATAAAGGTCATAAAAATGAATACTGATTTTGGGAGAAGAATAGATGGGCACAGTGAAAACATCAACAAGACAGAAAATATAAGAAATACCAAACAGAAGTGATAACTGAACTGAAGATTAAACTGGAGGAGTTCAACAGCAGAATGGATAAAATAGAAGCACAAATCAGTGAGCTGGAAGACAAAGCAATTGAAATCATCAGACTTAACAAAAAAATTAAAAAGTGAGTGTACCTTAAGGCATATCTGGGACAACATCAAGTAGAGTAACATTAGCATTATAAAGAACCCAAAAGAAGAGAGAGTAAAAGGGTAAAATATTTGAAGAAGTAATGGCTGGAAACATTGAGAATAAAGACATATAGGTCCAGAAAACCTGGACAGTTATGAATAAGATGAACCAAATAGATAAACACAAAAAGCAAGACATATTATAAAAAAACAGTAAAATAGGGGAAGATGGCAGCGGAGTAGGTAGATGCACAGACTCCCAGCTCTCACCACCAAACTGGAATACAAATCAATTTAGAAACAATCAGCATGAAAAACCAACTCTGGACTACAAGAGCAAATCTCAAAAACCAAGGAGCAAAGAAGAAGCCACAACAAACCTGGTAGGGAGTGCCTGAATCTTCCCTGCAAACAGGAACAGAGGGTGGGGTGAGGCTGAGAGCCCAGAGGGGATCTAACTCCAGGGAAAAGAGCAGAAAATACTGCTCACAGCCACTTGCCTGGCGACCAGTGAGTAAGGTGTGTTGAAAGGACCGGCTTGTATTCCAAGAGGAAAAGGGAGAGAGAGGGACAAATGGTGAGGGGCAGAGGAATGCAGAAGATGACCTAAAAAGCTGACTCATCCAGTTCTGGAGGCAGCCATAGCTCAGGGAGGGACTGATCCTTCCACATAACACAAGATACAAGTGCTTCCAGATCACAGTTCTCTAGACATCTCTCCAGTTCCAATCAGCACAACAAGACACAGTTGAAAACAAGAAGTGGGGAGGAGGGGCAGTAACTCAGGTCTCCATGGAGATCTGAGATACACCACACCCTACTGAAGCTGAGAAAACACCCTGCCCCCAGAGAGATTATCTGCTAGAAGAGGCCTTCAGAGTCTCATGTTGCACTCACCACATTCCTGGATACAGTTTCAAGAAAGCCCCCTGCTGAGATCAGTAAACAAGACCATCACCTGTTAAAAAAACAAACAAATCAAGACTTCAAAGCAGCCCAAATCCGAAAGTAGATTACAAATAATAGTTGATGCCAACTCAAGAAGACATAGAAATAACACCATTGAAAACTGGAGGCAGACAACACCAAGCATAGACTCAACCAGCTCTACAAACAAAACACAGACATAATGAGAAGACAAAGAAGTGCAATCCAAATGAAACCACAAGAGAAACCTTCAGGAGATGAACTGAGTGATATGGAAATAACCAAACTTCTGGATGCGGAGTTCAAAATAATGATTGTGAGGATGCTTAGGGATCTTAGAACAACAATGGATGGTCATTATGAACACTTAAATAAAGAAATAGCAAGTATGGAAAAGGATATTGAAATATTAAAAAAGAATCAGTCGGAAATAACAAATACAATATCAGAAATGAAGACCACAATGGAAGAAATTAAAAACAGGATGGATAGAGCTGAGGATCAAATCAGCGATTTGGAGGACAACTTGAATGAAGACAAGAAAGCAGAGAAGAACAAAGAAAAGAGACTCAAAAAGTCTGAGGAAACTCTTAGAGAGCTCTGTGACAACATGAAGAGAAATAACATCCACATCATAGGGGTTCCTGAAGAAGAAGAGAAGAACAAAGGATAGAGACTTTGTTCAATCATATAATAGTTGAAAACTTCCCTAAATTAATGCAGGAGAAACTCTCACAAGTTCAAGAAGCACAGAAAACTCCATTAAAGAGAAACCCAAAGAAACCTACACCAAGACACATCATAATTAAAATACCAAAGCTAAGTGATGAAGAGAAAATATTAAAAGCTGTAAGAGAAAAAAAATCTATCACCTACAAAGGAGCCCCCATAAGGATGACATCCGACTTCTCAACAGAAACACTTGAGGCCAGAAGGGAATGGCAAGAAATATTCAAAGTAATGCAGAACAAGAACCTACAACCAAGACTACTTTAGCCAGCAAGGCTATCAATTAAAATTGAAGGAAAATAAAAAGCTTCCCAGACCAAAAAAAAAAAAAAACTCAAGGAAATCATCACAACCAAACCAATGCTGCAGGAAATGTTAAGGAGCCTGTTGTAAACAGATCAAAGTAGAAAAAGAATATAGCAAAAGAGAAATACAGCTTTAAAGAATAAAATGGCAATAAACAACTACATGTCAATATAACCTTAAATGTTAATGTATTAAATGATCCAATCAAAAGATATAGGGAGGCTGCATGGATAAGAAAACAGGACCTGTACATATGCTGTCTACAAGAGCCACACCTTAAAACAAAAGATGCACATAGATTGAAGGTAAAAGGATGGAAAAAAAAACATTTCAAGCAAATGGAAATAAAAAAAAAGCTGGGGTAGCAATACTTATATCAGAAAAAATGGATTTTAAAACAAAAGATATAGTAAAAGTCCATGCCCAGACGGTTATACTAGTGAATTCTATCAAACATTCAAAGAAGACTTGGTTCCTATTCTACTCAAAGTCTTCCAAAAAATTGAAGAAGAAGCAATACTTCCAAACACATTTTATAAGGCTAACATAACCCTCATACCAAAACCTGGAAAGGATGGCACAAAGAAAAAAAACTACAGACCAATATCTCTAATGAATACAGATGCTAAAATACTAAAAAAAATACTGGGAGACCAAATACAACAACGTATTAAAAAAATAATACATCATGATCAAGTGGGATTCATCCCAGAATCTCAAGGATGGTTCAACATACGCAAAACGGTTAACGTAATACACCATATCAACAAAACAAAGAACAAAAACCACATGATCTTATCAATAGATGCAGAAAAGGCTTTTGATAAAATACAACACAATTTTATGTTTAAGACTCTCAACAAAATGGGTATAGAAGGAAAATATCTCAACATGATAAAGGCCATATATGATAAACCATCAGCCAACATCATATTAAACGGCACAAAACTGAGGACTTTCTACCTTAAATCAGGAACAAAACAGGGTTGTCCACTCTCTCCACTCTTATTTAATGTGGTGCTAGAAGTTCTGGCCAGAGCAATCAGACAAGACAAAGAAATAAAAGGCATCCATATCGGAAAAGAAGAAGTAAAGGTATCACTTTTTGCTGATGATATGATCCTATACATCGAAAACCTGAAGGACTCCACAAAAAGATTATTAGAAACAATAAACCAATACAGTAAGGTCGCAGGATACAAAATTAACATACAAAAGTCCATAGCCTTTCTATATGCCAACAATGAAATATTAGAAAATGAACTCAAAAAAATAATCCCCTTCACGATTGCAGCAAAAAAAATAAAATACCTAGGAATAAACATAACAAAGAATGTAAAGGACTTATATAATGAAAATTACAAAGCATTGTTAAGGGAAATCGAAAAAGATACAATGAGATGGAAAAATATTCCTTGTTCTTGGATAGGAAGAATAAATATAATCAAAATGACCATATTACCCAAAGCAATATACAAATTTAATGCAATTCCCATCAAAATCCCTATGAGATTTTTTAAAGAAATGGAACAAAAAATCATCAGATTTATATGGAACTATAAAAAACCCCGAATAGCCAAAACAATCCTAAGGAAAAAGAATGAAGCTGGGGGCATTACAATACCTGACTTTAAACTATATTATAGGGCCACGATAATCAAAACAGCATGGTATTGGCAAAAAAATAGACACTCAGACCAATGGAACAGAATAGAAAGCCCAGAAATAAAACCACATATATATGGTCAAATAATCTTTGATAAAGGGGCCAACAACACACAATGGAGAAAAGAAAGCCTCTTCAACAAATGGTGTTGGGAAAACTGGAAAGCCACATGCAAAAGAATGAAACTCGACTATAGCCTGTCCCCGTGTACTAAAATTAATTCAAAATGGATCAAAGACCTAAATATAAGACCTGAAACAATAAAGTACATAGAAGAAGACATAGGTACTAAAATCATGGACCTGGGTTTTAAAGAACATTTTATGAACTTGACTCCAATGGCAAGAGAAGTGAAGGCAAAGATAAATGAATGGGACTACATCAGAATAAAAAGTTTTTGCTCAGCAAGAGAAACTGATATCAAAATAAACAGACAGCCAACTAAATGGGAAATGATATTTTCAAACAACAGCTCAGATAAGGGCCTAATATCCAAAATTTACAAAGAACTCATAAAACTCAACAACAAACAAACAAACAATCCAATAAAAAAATGGGAAGAGGACATGAACAGACACTTCTCCCAGGAAGAGATACAAATGGCCAACAGATATATGAAAAGATGCTCAGCTTCATTAGTTATTAGAGAAATGCAAATCAAAACTACAATGAGATACCACCTCACCCCTGTTAGATTAGCTATTATCAACAAGACGGGTAATAGCAAATGTTGGAGAGGCTGTGGAGAAAAAGGAACCCTCATTCACTGTTGGTGGGACTGTAAAGTAGTACAACCATTATGGAGGAAAGTATGGTGGTTCCTCAAAAAACTGCAAATAGAACTACCTTATGACCCAGCAATCCCTCTACTGGGTATATACCCCAAAACCTCAGAAACATTGATACGTGAAGACACATGTAGCCCCATGTTCATTGCAGCACTGTTCACAGTGGCCAAGACATGGAAACAACCAAAAAGCCCTTCAATAGAAGACTGGATAAAGAAGATGTGGCACATATACACTATGGAATACTACTCAGCCATAAGAAATGATGACATCAGATCATTTACAGCAAAATGGTGGGATCTTGATAACATTATAAGGAGTGAAATAAGTAAATCAGAAAAAAACAAGAACTACATGATTCCATACATTGGTGGAACATAAAAATGAGACTAAGAGACATGGACAAGAGTGTGGTGGTTACCAGGGGTGGGGGGAGGGAGGACATGGGAGGGAGGGAGGGAGACAGTTAGGGGGAGGGGGAGGGGCACAGAGAACTAGATAGAGGGTGGCGGAGGACAATCTGACTTTGGGCGAGGGGTACGCAACATAATTTAATGACAAAATAACCTAGACATGTTTTCTTTGAATATATGTACCCTGATTTATTAATGTCATCCCATTACCATTAATAAAAATTTATTTAAAAAAAATAAATAAAACATTGTTCAGACTTAAATATAAATAAACAAAAAATGGAAGAAAAAAAAACAAACAAAAAAACCCCCAAAAGATATAGTAAGAGGTAAAGAAGGTCACTACATAATGATAACGGGAGTAATCCAACAGGAAGATATAACTATTATAAATATCTATGCATCTAATATAGGAGCACCTAAATGTATAAAGCAGACTTTGATAAATATAAAGGGCGAGATTAACAGCAATACTATAATAGTAGGGGATTTCAATACCCCACTAACATCACTAGATAGATCCTCAAGAAAGAAAGGTAACAAAGAAACAGCAGACTTAAAGGACACACTAGATCAGGGGTCTCAAACTCAACTCAGCATGTGGGCCGCAGAGCAAGATCACAGCCGTTCGGCAGGCCGCACTAGGTCTACAAAAGGCAACTGTTACACAACACTTTTCAGTGTCACAAAACGACCAGAAACTGTAGTTTGTGGATTAGTCTGCGGGCTGCACAAAATTGTTCGGCGGGCCGCATGCGGCCTGTGGGCTGCAAGTTTGAGACCCCTGCACTAGATCAACTCGATTTAATAAATATCTTCAGAACCTTTCACCCTAAAGCAGCAGAATATACATTCTTTTCAAGTGCTCATGGTACATTCTCTAGGATAGACCACATGTTAGGGCACAAAAGTGCTCTCAACAAATTTAAGAAGATTGAAATCATATCAAGCACTTTCTCTGATCACAATGGCATGAAACCAGAAATAAACCACAACAGAAAAGCTCAAAACTTTCAAACACATGGAAACTAAATAGCAGGTTGTTAAATAATGAGTAGATTAAGAATGAGATCAAAGAAGAAATAAAAAAATTTCTAGAAACAAATGACAATGAGCATACAACAACTCAAAATTTATGGGACATAGCAAAAGCAGTACTGACAGGGAAGTTCATAGCAATACAGGCATACTTCAAGAAACTAGAAAAAGCTCAAAGAAACAACTTAACCCTGCATCTAAAAGAACTAGAAAAAGAATAGCAAGTAAAGCCCAAATGTAGTAGAAGGAAGGAAATAGTAAAGATCAGAGCAGAAATAAATGACATAGAGGCTAAAGAAACAATACAGAGGATCAATGAAACTAGGAGCTGGTTCTTTGAAAAGGTAAACAAGATCGATGAATCTTTAACTCGACTCACCAAGAAAAAAAGAGAGAGGACTCAAATAAATAAAATTAGAAATGAGAGTAGAGAAATAACAACTGACACAACAAAAATACAAATATTGTAAGAAAATACTATGAAGAACTGAATGCCAAAAAGCTAGACAACCTAGATGAAAGAACAAATTCCTTGAAACATACAATCTTCCAAAAATCAATCTGGAAGAATCAGAAAACCTAATCAGACCGATTACAACAAAGGAGATCGAAACAGTTATCAAAAAACTCCCAACAAAGAAAAGTCCAAGGCCTGATGGCTTCAAAAGTGAATCCTACCAAATATTCAAAGAAGAACTAACTCCTATCCTCCTCAAGGTATTTCAAAAAATTCAAGAGGAAGGAAAACTTCCAAGCTCCTTTTATGAGGTGAGTATAATTCTGATTTCAACACCAGGCAATGACAACAAAAAGAAAGAAAATTATAGGCCTATATTCCTGATGAATATAGATGCTAAAATCCTCAACAAAATATTAGCAAACCAGATTCAACAATATATGGAAAAAATCGTACATCATGATAAAGTGGGATTTATTCTTGGGAGGCAATGCTGGGACAATATTTGCAAATCAATCAATGTGATTCATCACATAAACAAAGGGAAGGAGAAAAACCACATGATAATTTCAATAGGTGCAGAAAAAGCATTTGATAAAATCCAGGACCCATTCATGGTCAAAACTCTCAGCAAAGTGGGAACACAGGGAGCATACCTCAACATGATAAAGGCCATCTATGACAAACCCACAGCCAACATCATACTCAATGGGCAAAAATTAAAAGTAATCCCCTTAAGATCAGGAACAAGGCAGGGGTGCCCCCTTTTACCACCCTTATTCAACATAGTCCTGGAAGTCCTAGCCACAGCAATCAGACAAGAAGAAGAAATAAAAGGCAATCAAGTTGGAAAAGAAGAAGTAAAACTATCATTATTTGCAGATGATATGATATTGTATATAGAAAACCCTAAATTCTCAGTCAAAAAACTACTGGACCTAATAAATGAATTCAGCAAAGTGGCAGGATATAAAATTAATACTCAGAAATCAGAGGCATTTTTATACACCAACAATGAACAGTCAGAAAGAGAAATTAAGGAAACAATCCCCTTCACTATTACAACCAAAAGAATAAAGTACCTAGGAGTAAATTTAACCAAGGAGACTAAAGACTTTTACTCGGAAAATTATAAAACATTGATAAAAGAAATCAAGGAAGATACAAACAAGTGGAAGCATATACTGTGCTCATGGTTAGGAAGAATAAACATCATTAAAATGTCTTTATTACCCAAAGCAATCTATAAATTTAATGCAATACCAATTAAAATACCAATGACATACTTCAAAGATATAAATCACATATTCCAAAAATTTATATGGAACCAAAAAGAACATGAATAGTCTCAGCACTTTAAAAAAGAAGAATAAAGTGGGAGGTATCACACTTCCTGATATCAAGTTATACTACAAGGCCATTGTACTCAAAACAGCCTGGTACTGGCATAAGAACAGGCATATAGATCAATGGAACAGAACAGAAAACCCAGAAATAAACCCACAGCTCTATGGACAACTGATATTTGACAAAGGAGGTGAGGAAATACAATGGAGTAAAGAGAGCCTCTTCAATAAATGGTGTTGGGAAAATTGGACAGCTACCTGCAAAAGAATAAAACTAGACCACCAACTTACACCATTCACAAAAATAAACTCAAAATGGATAAAAGACTTAAATGTAAATCGTGAAACCATAAGCATCTTAGAAGAAAACATGGGCAGTAAGCTCTCTGACCTCACTTGCAGCGATATATTTGCTGATTTATCTCCAAGGGGAAGTGAAATAAAAGACAGGATAAAGAAATGGGACTATACTAAACTAAAAAGCTTTTGCACAGCTAAAGACAATAAGAACAGAATAAAAAGACAAACTACACAATGGGAAAACGTATTTGACAATACATCAGATAAGGGGTTAATAACCAAAATTTACAAAGAATTTGTAAATCTCAACACCAGAAAGACAAACAACCCAATCAAAAAATGGGCAAAAGAAATGAATAGACACTTCTCCAAAGAGGACATTCAGATGGCCAATAGGCATTTGAAAAAATGCTCAACATCACTAATCATTAGAGAAGTGCAAATTAAAACCACAATGAGATATCACCTCACACCAGTCAGAATGGCGCTCATCAACAAAACAACACAGAATAAGTACTGGCAAGGATGTGGAGAAAAGGGAACCCTACTGCACTGCTGGTAGGAATGCAGACTGGTGCAGCCACTGTGGAAAACAGTATGGAGATTCCTTAAAAAATTGAAAATCGAACTGCCTTTTGACCCAGCTATCCCACTTTTAGGAATATATCCTAAGAACATCATAGAACTGCTCCAAAAGGAGAAATGCACCCCCATGTTTGTGGCAGCATTATTCACAATAGCAAAGCTCTGGAAACAGCCCAAGTGTCTGTCAGAGGACAAGTGGAATAAAAAACTTTGGTACATATATACTATGGAATACTACTCAGCCATACGAAATGATGACATCAGATCATTTACAATAACATGGATGGACCTTGATAACATTATACTGAGTGAAATAAATAAATCAGAAAAAACTAAGAACTATATGAATTCATACATAGATGGGACATAAAAATGAGACTCAGAGATTCGGACAAGAATGTGATGGTAACAGGGGTTGGGGGTTGGGGGGATGGTGCGAGGAAGGAGAAAGAGGGGGTGGGAGGAGGGGGAGGGCACAAAGAAAACCAGATAAAAGGTGACGGAAGGCAATTTGACTTTGGGTGAGGTGTATGCAGCATAATCAAATGTCAAAATAATCTGGAGATGTTTTCTCTCAACATATGTATCCTGATTTATCAATGTCACTGCATTAAATTTAATAATAATAATAATTAAAAAATAAATTAAAAAGTAAAAGTTAAGGATAAAGAGATACTCTTAAAATAGCAAGGGAAAAACAGCTTATCATATACAATGAATATCCCATGAGATGTCAGAGATTTTTTAGTAGAAACTTTATAGGCCAGAAGAGAGTGGCTTAACATAAAGTGATGAGAGAAAAAAAAAATTACCAACTAAGAATTCTGTACCTGATAAGGTTATAATTTGAAATGAAGAAAAGATTCAGTTTCCCTGAGAAGCAAAAGCTAAAGGAGATCATCATCACTGACTGGCTTTTACCACATTTATTCACATTTATTCATCACAGCATTAGAAGTCCTAGCCATAGTAATTAGGCAGGAAGAAATAAGGCATCCAAATTTGAAAGGAAAAATTGAAACTTTCATTATTTGCAGAGGATATGATATTATATACAAAAAAATCCTAGAGATTCCATCAAAAATTACTAGAATTAATAAATAAATTCAATAAAGTTATAGGATACCAACTTAATACACAGAAATCTCTTGAATTTCTAGATGATAACAGAATAAGAATTTTATTGAAAATCTCATTTATAATTACATTAAAATAAATAATGTACCTAGATCTAAATTTAACCAAGGAAGTGAAAGACCTGTACATTGAAAATTATAAGACATTAATGAAAGAAATTGAAAACAACACAAGCCCTGGCCGGTTGGCTCATTGATAGAGTGTCGGCCTGGCGTGCAGGAGTCCTTGGTTTGATTCCCGGCCAGGGCACACAGGAGAAGCGCCCATCTGCTTCTCCACCCCTCCCCCTCTCCTTTCTCTCTGTCTCTCTCTTCCCCTCCCGCAGCCAAGGCCTCCATTGGAGCAAAGTTGGCCCGGGTGGTGAGGATGGCTCTATGACCTCTGCCTCAGGTGCTAGAATGGCTCTGGTTGCAACAGAGCAATGCCCCAGATGGGCAGAGCATCGTCCCCTGGTGAGCATGCCAGGTGGATCCTGGTCAGGCGCATGCGGGAGTCTGTCTGACTGCCTCTCTGTTTCCAACTTCAGAAAAATACAAAAAAAAAAAAAAAAAAAAAAAAAAAAAAGAAAGAAAAGAAAAGAAAATAACACAATTAATGGAAAGATATTTTATGTTCATGGATTAGAACAGCGGTTCTCAACCTGTGAGTCGCGACCCCTACCAGGGTCATGACCCACAAATTGGCTTTAGGCAACCCCTGTGTTTTTGTTGTTCGAACCCCGTGGGGATTGCAACCCACAGGTTGAGAATCGCTGGATTAGAAGAATTAATATTGTTAAAATGGGTATACTGTCCAAAGTATTATACAGATTCAATAAAATCCCTTTCAAATAGCAATGGCTTCTTTTACAGAACTAGAGTAATTTTAATATTTGTATGGAGCCACAAAAGACCCTGAATAGCCAAAGCAGTATCGAGAAAGAACAAAGCGGAGGTAACATGCTCCCTAGAAAGCCACAGTAATCCAACAGGATGGCCAAAGCAGACAGATCAGTGGACCAGAATAGAGTCCAAAAATAAACCTATGCATATATGGTCAGTAAACCTATAACAAAGGAGGCAAGAATAAAGAATGTATAATGAGGAAAAGACGGTCCCATCAATAAACCAGGCTGGGAAAACTGGACAGCTATATTCAAAAGATAAAACTGTACCATTATCATATACCATATACAAAAAATTCTAAGGGATTAAATATTTGAACGTAAACCTCAAACCATAAAAATCCTAGAAGAAAACATTGGCCATAGCTTTTTGAAATTGGTATTAAAAATGTTTTGGGATATATCTACTCAGCAATGGCAACAAAAACAAAAACAAACAAATGGGACTGTGTCTAACTAAAAAAAATCAAATAAAAAAAAATCAAAGCTTTCCACAGAAAAGAAAACTATCAACAAAATAAAGAGGTAATCTACCAAATGAGAAAAGACACTTACAAATGATTTATCAGATTATGGGTTAATATTAAAAAAATATAAAAGAACTTATAAAACTAAACAACAAAAACAGAACACTCTGTTTAAAATATGGTCAGAAGACCTGAAAATACATTTTTTTAAAAGGACATCAGATGGCCAACAAGCACATAAAAAGAAATTGAGCATAGCTAATTTTTGAAAAATGCAAATCAAAACCGCAGTGAGACATCACCTCACACCTGTCAGAATGGCTATTATCAAAAGAAACCAACAAAACACAAGTGTTGGAAAGAATGTGCTGAAAAAAGGAACATTTATACACAGTTGGTAGGAATGTAAACTGGTGTTTTCCACTATGGAAAACTGTATGAAAGTTTCTCAAAAAATTAAAAATAAAACTCCCATACAACCCAGCAATTCCACTTCTGGGCATTTATCTGAAGAAAACACATAAATTCAAAGACACATGCACCACTCTGTTCATTGAAGCATTATTTATCACAGCTAATATACGCATGCAACCGAAGTATCCATTAATAGATGAATAGATAAAAAAGACACACACACACACACACACACACACACACAGAAATATTACTTAGTCATGAATGAATAAAATCTTGCTATTTTTGACAACATGAATAGACTTGAAAAGTATTATGCTAAGTGAAATAAGTCAGACAGAGAAAGACTAATATCATATGATTTCACATATATGTGGAATCTTGAGAACAAAACAAACAAGTAAAACAAAACAGAAACAGACTAATAGAAACAGAGAACACACTGTTGGTTGCCAGAGGGTTGGGATTTGGGGTTATGGGAGAAATAGGTGAAGGAGATTAAGGCATACCATTTCCTAGTTATAAAATAAATAAATCAGAAGGCAGTAACAAACAGCATAGCAATATAATCATTGATACTGTAATAACTTTGTATAGTGATGAAATTTAACTAAACTTATTGTGGTAATCACTTCAAGTCACTGTGATGTACACAATAAACTAGTATTATGTTATAAATCAGTAATACTTCAATAAAAAATTGAGCAAAAAAGTCAGGTGCATAGGGTACATACTGTATGATTTCATTTATACAGATTACAGAAATACACAGAAGTAATTCAGGATACTATAAATTAAGTTTGAGATTACTCTTGGAGGGGTTGTAACTGGGAAGGGCATGAAGGTTTGTCTCTTAGATACTAGATATTTCTTGAAATGAGTGCTAGCTACATGGTGCAAAAAAATAGTATAATGAAGCCACTTTAAAATATATAGTATATAATAATACAATAAAGCCACTTTAAAAATGGAGTCAGGGCTGCCATTCCAGAGGAAATGCCCTATTCCTTTTATGCCTCAAACCTTTGCAAAGTTAAAACAGGAAAAAATAAACTTTGAAATGGGCCTAAGACAACATTGTGTACCAAAGAACTATTTGCAAGGTTAACAAGAAAGCAGATATTATGACTACCTTATTGATGACTACTAGAATAAAAACTAAAAATATTTTGTAGAATTAGCGTCACTGTGTTAGTTTACTGCACTAATAGAAATGCTCACCTTCTATTGACGCAATTGTTCCCTTTTCTTTTCTCATAAATTCCCCTTGCCTTTGTCTTCTAATCAGTACACTAGTTAAGCTTCTGCATAAATCAGAGCTTCCTGAATAGCTGTTCTTTTCCAATCTCAAGTAAATGCTCCTTACCTCTCACTTTGGTCTTTTATTGTTATGTTAACAATGGGTATATTTACTTTGAATTGCACCTTTTTGTATATATGATATGTTAGTACTGCAATAAAAAGTTTATGAAAGAGGTATATGTACTCATCTCTAAAACAATATCTGGGTAAAATTTTACTTACATTAAAGATATATGTACATTAATATGAATTTAAAAGCACTGTATTAATAATAATTATCTCTGGATAGTGAGATTATGAATGATTTTTACTTTTACTTTTTTGTCTTATTTGGGGAATTTGAGGAACTTTATCTTTTACACCAGGGGTCCCCAAACTTTTTACACAGGGGGCCAGTTCACTGTACCTCAGACCGTTGAAGGGCCGGACTATAAAAAAAAACTATGAACAAATCCCTATGCACACTGCACATATCTTATTTTAAAGTAAAAAAACAAAACAAATTTAATATTTAAACAAATACAATATTTAAAATAAAGAACAAGTAAATTTAAATCAACAAACTGACCAGTATTTCAATGGGATCTATGCTCCTCTCACTGACCACCAATGAAAGAGGTGCCCCTTCCAGAAGTGCGGTGTGGCCTGGACAAATGGCCTCAGGAGGCCACATGTGGCCCGCGGGCCATAGTTTGGGGACCCCCGTTTTACACCCTTAATTTGTACTTTTTGTATTAAGAAAAACACAAGGTTGTCTAAATTAAAAAGGATACATTTAAGGCCAGGGGCTGTGGCTGTCGCCATTGTGGCCATTCACATGCAGGTTCACCTTAGATTCAGGCAGATGGTAAAGAAACATTGGAACCAAAAATGGTGGGCCATTCCTTTATTCTAGCTTTGCTCTGGCCAGCGGGTAAAACACACACAGAGGGAAAACACTTCCCTTCCACTCTTTTAGAGCTCACGAATCTCTGAATCGCACATTTGATTTTTCCTAGAATCAAAGGCCCCCACCAGCCTCAGTCACCTCTGGTTCCCCATCTTCACACCCTCTCCCTTCTTCTCTCTGCACAAACTGGCTTCTCCTTTAGCACCCTGCCATCTTGGCTTCTTCTCCTTTTTACTCCTTCTAAAAAACTACCAGGGCCTATAAAGACCCCTCCTCCAGCACACATTAGCATAACAATAGCCCTCCCAAGCAGGAAGGCAATCCTCAATCAACTGCCCTTCTCTGAGGTCAAGCACACATGTGGTTGCCCAGTGCCATTTTTAACAATAATAGGGAGTAAATTCAGGAAATACAGATTTTACAAACTCATTTGCCCAACAATACATTTATCAGTAAACTATAAAATTAAAAAATGAAGCTATTATACTGTTGGTCAAATAAGTTTTTAAATATGATATATGTTTGCTTGCTTATAGTTTGCACTGGGTGTGGGTCTCAGGCTATAAGCAGGCAGGGTGGTTATACCCTAAGGCCGTGACAGCAAACCTTTTTATAAAAACTGCCCACTTTTGCAGTGCTGGTCAACCTGGTCCCTTCCGCCCACTAGTGGGCATTCCAGCTTTCATTGTGGGCCAATCGCGGCACCGTTTGGTTGTTCCGCTACCGCCCACCATGAAAGCTGGAACGCCCACTAGTGGGCAGGAGGGACCAGGTTGACCAACCAGCACTGCAAAAGCGGGCGGTTTTTATAAAAAGGTTCGCCATCACAGCGGCCCCAAGGCTTAGTTTTAAGACTAAGCCTTTCCCACTTTGTGTCAGAGACTTCCTTGTTTGTATATTGGATTAAAGGTTTTGATTTCTACACTATAAAATGGGGCAGACCGGGAGCTTGCTCTCTCTCGGTTCCTGAGATTAGCATTAGAGGAGAGAGCAGAGAAAGGCCACGTGGAGGAGAGGAGAAGCAGCCAAGATGGCAGAGTACTGAAGGAGAAGCCAGTTTGTGCAGAGTTTGTGCAGAGAGAAGGAGATGGGGAACAGAGGTGAATAAGGCTGGTGAGGTAGAAACCTTTGATTCTAGGAAATTCAGATAAGTCGTGGCTTTGGAAGCCCTGAATGGAAAGGGAAGTGTTTTCCCACTGTGTGTATTACTTGCCCGCTGGGTGCAAGCTAGGATAAAGATGATGGCCCACCAGTTATTGGCTCTGTTGTTTCATTACTGTCTGTCCGAATCTAATGTGAACCCACATGGGCCAGGCGGCTGTGATGGTGGCCATGGCTATTGGCTTTACATATACATAATAAATACTACATTGTATTCGTCAGTGTTCCCAAGGAAAACAGAACCAATATTGTTCAAAACTGTGTACACAATTATGAAGGCTGAGGAGTTTCATGATTTGCTATCTGTAAACTGGAGACCCAGGAAAGCAGGTAGCATAGTTTCAACCCAAGTTTGAAGTCCTAAGAACCAGGAGTGCCTATTGTGTACGCCAGATGAAAGACAAGAAAAGACCAAAGTGGCCTGACCTGTGGTAGCACAGTGGATAAAGTGACCTGGACTGCTGAGGTTGCCAGTTTGAAACCCTGGGCTTGCCTTATCAAGGCACATGTGGAAGTTGATTCTTCCTGCTCCTCTCCTGCTCCTCTCTCCTTTCTAAAATGAATAATAATCATTAAAAAAAAAACCCAAAGTACAAGCTCAAACAGTCAAGCAAAGAATGAATTCTCTATTTTTCCAACTTTTATTCTATTCCTGCTCTCAGGGGATTAGGTAATGTCCACTCTCATGGTCATTTTTTTACTCAGCTTACTGATTTAAATGTTCATCATATCTAAGAATACTCTTCCAGACACACTTAAAATAATATAGAACCAAATATCCAAGTACTTGTGGCTCGGTTCAGCTGATACATAAAATTAACCATCATTACACCAATCTTGGTTGAATTTACTTATTTCATTCTAATGAATTCCAATGAATGTTTAGAAAAAATATTGAAGAACCTTAGCTATCACAGGTAAGCTCATAGTGTGTTCTCCATTCTAAGTAGAAGTGATTAGTGTTCATCATTATCCCATAACGACACTGACTTCACAAGTCATTTCACCTGAAAAGCAATTTCTGGCACATTTCATGAGAATTTGCAGTTATTATTTTAAAGTATTCATATGATTTCCCTCCAGTTATCCTGAGAAGGGAAAACCACCTGCTTCTGTTTTTCAAATGTCCAGCCCTTAACTGCATAAAGATAAGATTCTTTATTTTATTTTTATTTTTGTATTTTTCTGAAGTGAGAAGTGGGGAGGCAGGGAGACAGACTCTCACATGAGTCCGACTGCAATCCACCTGGCAAGGCCACTAGAAGGCAACGTTCTGCCTATCTGGGGAGTTGCTCTATTGCAACCGGAGCCATTTTAGCACCTGAGCCAGAGGCCATGGAACCATTTTTGGCATACGGGCCAACTTTGCTCCAATGGAGCCTTGGCTGTGGGAGGGGAAGAGAGAGATTGA
Source organism: Saccopteryx bilineata (assembly GCF_036850765.1). Lineage (NCBI taxonomy): Eukaryota > Metazoa > Chordata > Mammalia > Chiroptera > Emballonuridae > Saccopteryx > Saccopteryx bilineata. The sequence continues at coordinate 257,300,707 of NC_089493.1, forward strand.
GAGAAAGGAGAGGGGAGGGGTGGAGAAGAAGATGGGCACCTCTCCCGTGTGCCCTGGCTGGGAATCAAACCCAGGACTTCCACACTCCAAGCCAAAGCTTGACCACTGAGCCAACCGGCCAGGACCAAGGTAAGATTCTTGAGTGAATGCACAGGACAAACGTTTGAAGTTACCAGTTCAGCTGTGGCCATTGAGAAAACGAGATCTTCCCCATCTCATTCATTTGTTCCAGGAGAATGATGACATGAATTTGCCAACCAGGGTGAGGAGGTAATTAATGATATAAAGTAGACCCTACAGTCTCTACCTAGTTCTAAACAACCAGCTGTCTAGATATGGGCACAAGGGCATATCCAGAGCCAGCCAGTATGCTGACACTTGCCATTTCAATAGTATCCTGGGCAGTGTTTTCTATTTCAAGTCTTCATAAAACAGAAAATGCTGTTAAATGCTGCAATTTAAAAGAGCAATTAAACTATCTTGTTTAGAAAATATTTGGCAAAAAAGTATATCTGTAACTATAAAGAAAATCTGTGATTCTACATTTATTTAAGTAAGACATAGAAAGAAAGTACTCTTGTACATTTCCTCAAAAGTGAGTAGTTTCAGGTAAGCTAGTTTAGCTATTCAATACATTTAACATCAGTTATTGGTTCTTGGGGATATGGTGATTAATATAAAACATTTACTCTAATACTTAACACTTGTTAAAAGTAAAAATCATCTGAAAATTTTAATAAAAGCTATAGAACTCAGAAAAATAATTGTTCAAAAATTTTTTAAAATGTACATCATTTGTGTGTTTTTCAAAATATTTTTACCATGATCGTGAGGGATAAGAACGTAACAACAACAATAATACACACTGATTTCTATCTAAGAGTCTATTACTGCATAAGTCAATAACATGTATTACTTATGTTATTTTAACAAATCTTAAATATTCTACCACATTGCATTATTATTTCCATTTTATAGATCAGAAAACTGAGGCTTTGAGAGGTTATGTGGCTTATACACGGTCCGTTGACAAGGAGTGTGGAACTGTTAAGCCCAGGTTGTGGCTAATCACCCTGAGTGGACATCAGTTTGGTTTTCAGATAAGTAGCTAACAGACAATGAAATAAAATCCTAAAAGGTTTGTTTGAGTATACACCTACAACTCTCAATGAGCTTTTTTTGTTATTACATCCATATAATATTAACTACTAAAAAAGAGTGTTTACTTCTCACAGTTTTGTGTGAAAAGGGGAAAAATGAAAAGAAAGAAAAGTAAGATGCATGCAATTTTGGTAAAAATAATTATGTTGTTCACTGGAGACATCTGCAAAACATAAAGAAAAAAGACGGCAGTCTTGATCACATGACCCAAACCCTGTCCTTTCTTAGTTTATGATGTCATGCAATCCCCTGACTCATTTCTCTGAAATTCACAGTTACCCATCATTTGTAGAGTAGTCACATAATTTCCTCAAGCTATCCAGAGGAGCTACAAAAAATAAAACAATGATTTTATGTCGTTGCTTTGCTAATACCCTGGGAGCTATTCAGCCCACCCACATTCTATCAAGATGCCAATATGGGAAGAATAAGCTCTTTGTAACACAAGGCAATATAATTTCAAGAATGTGGTGTTGTGTGTGCCTGTAATCATTATAAAAATATCTATTCAAGTAACCCACAGCCATCTTATGATTCATCTCTTTCATCTAATTCTGCAGTGGATCATTTGAACGCAAAATTATCCAAAGAAGGCCTTTTGTAAATTGAAACCCAGCTCACTTAAGAACTTGATCCTCCACACTGCTTAACTCCACGTCTTAAAGGGAGGCCAGAGCAACTAGATCGCAGTGTGGTCAAACTGGTTACTATAATTCACCACCTTTTTAATAATGAATATGGATCATGTTTATGATGACAGCAGCATCAAGTGTAAAATATGGGTATAAAAAATAGTACTCTTTTGCTCTACCTTAGTCTGATTTTGTGCCTAATTTAATATATATTTTTAAACAAAGAGAAGAATAAATACATTTTTCTTAAAGTTGTTTTATTTAGCAATTCTGTAAACTGGTTAAGTGTTAAAAATACTAACCAACAAATATTCAATAAACTGGTGAGTATTCTAAATCATACAACAACTTGTTTAGCATACAGGTTAGATAACAGGTTCACAAGGTGTTGGTCAAATAAGTTTGTAAAATATGATATTTATGTTTGCTCGCTAACAGTTTGCATTGGGGGCTGGGCAATGCCCGGTAAATGTGGGTCTGTGAAATTCCAAATTGCCTTCCTGCTTGGGAAGGGTCATTGTTTTGCTAATGTTTGCTGGAGGAAAGGTTTCTTTACTGTCTGCCCGAATCAATGGAGAACCAGCATGTGAATGGCCACGACTGCAGCGACTGCTACCTGTATACAAGGTAAAATAGCCTGTGAACAAATCCTTGCTCAATGCTATTTGTCTAGGGCCATGGTTCCAAAATTTTCCAGTGTGTCAGAATCACTGGGAAGGTTTGTTAAAATACATATTACTTGGCCCCATCCCCAAAGATTCCAAGTGAGTCTGAGATAGAAACTGACCATTCAATTTTTAGTAAGTTTCCAGGTGATGCTAATACTATTGATCCAGAGACCAAACTTCAAGAATCACAAAGGTCGGCCCTGGCTGGTTGGCTCAGTGGTAGAGCATCAGCCCAGGATGTGGAAGTCCCGGGTTCAATTCCCAGTCAGGGCACACAGAAACACCCATCTTCTTCTCCACCCCTTCCCCTCCCCTTCCTCTCTGTCTCTCTCTCCCCTCCTGCAGCCAAGGCTCCATTGGAGCAAAGTTGACCCGGGCACTGAGGACGGATCTATGGCCTCTGCCTCAGGTGCTAGAATGCCTCTGACTGCAATGGAGCAACACCTCAGATAGGCAGAGCATCGCCCCCTGGTGAGCATGCCATGTGGATCTGATCAGGCGCATGTGGGAGTCTGAGTGCCTCTTCGCTTCTAACTTTGGAAAACTACAAAAAAAAAAAAAAAAAAAGGAAAGAAAAGAAATGAAAAAATCACAAAGGTAAATTTTCTGTGACTGTTTCCTCATCTATAGACATAGTATTAATAGTACCTACTTAATAGGTTCATAATTTCTAAGAATACTATGATTTTGGAAAAATAAGTAAGCCAAAATTTATTTCAATGTAAATTATAACTAATTGAAGAAATTGTGCTTTTTAAAGTTGTACTATTTAAGTACATCTGAATATGTGATGATCTGGATTGACATTGAGGATATGTGACTAATTTTTCACTTTCATCAAATAGATCAAGGATTTTTTTTTTTTAATTTTCTTAAGTGAGAAGCAGAGAGGCAGAGAGACAGACTCCCGCATATGCCCCTACCAGGATCCACTCAGCAAGCCACCTACTAGGCAATGCTCTGCCTTTCTGGAGCCACTGCTCTGTTGCTAAGCAGCCAAAATATTTAGCACCTGAGGCGAGGCCATGGAGCCATTTTCAGTGCCTGGGGCCAACTTGCTTCAACTGAGCCATAGCTGCCGGAGAGGAAGAGAGAGATAGAGAGAAAAGACAGGGCTTAAGGAGAAACAGATGGTCGCTTCTCCTGTGTGCCCTGACCAGGAATCAAACCCAGTACATCCACATGCTGGGCTGACGCTCTATCACTGAGCAAACCGGCCAGGGCCTGATCAAGGATTTTTAATTAGACCATGAGAATACTCAACTTCTCCATAGTGCTCAGAGTCAATTTGGTTTATAACCAGAAACACGCACCAATTTTAACAGGCACTATTGGTTGCCTTCAAATTACTCCTCTTTCTTTCCTTTTTATACTTACCTTCTAATTCCTCCAGGTAGATACCTTTCTAAGAATGGCCATGTACTTTAGGGTAAGGAGGACATGATTAATCTAAGCCCCTTAAGGTGGTTCTATTTTATGAGTATAGGATACAGTTCTGGCCAAAGAGAAATGCAGGTCAAGTCTTCTGGGGGCATTTATGGGAAATGGTCTTTGTTCATATAAAGTGACACTTAAGAACTATTACCTTTTTTTTTATTATCTGGGTGTTGAGGTGTTTGCATGTTGCCTGGTACTGCTGCAGCTGCCTCCTGACTAAAAGAGGAGGCAGCATGAGGATAATCTGATACAGCAAAGATGCGAGAACAGAGAGACGGAATGAAAGCCAGGCCTCTGATGATGAGATTGAACCACAGAATTAATCCTAGAATCACTATACCTTCATTTTCCATGTCATACAGAATAATACATTTCCTTATTCTTTAAACTATTTTCAATTCTGTTTTCACTTATTTGCAGCTAAAGCTGTCTTAACTGATAAACCAATGTATAAAACATATTATTGTTGAATTAATTAAAATGATCAGAGTAGTGCTATGCCAGAGGTCTTATCTTAGCTACAGCATTAATGGATAATGTGACTGAGTGAATTATTAAACTTCTCTTGGCTTCATTTTCCTCATTTGTATAATGATGGCATTGGGCTGGATCAGCTCTAAAGTCATTCCAAGTTTAAAATGCTGGGACCATTTGATTCCATTCCATATGAAACATATTGATACTATAATCATGAAACAATGAGATTATACATGTGTAACCTAATAGCTACAAAACACCATGACACATATGTAACATAATGAGCACATATGTGCTTTTATTGTAATTCAATTTTAGACTAATTATATACTCTGATTTACCTGGAATGAATATCTTATTATTACTATGGTAGAGCTAGTTGAAAGTTACAGCTTTTTAGATGGTACTGCCACAAGAAATAATAGATTCTTCAGAATAGTTCTAATTTAGGGAAAAATATGAAAATAATACTGCTCGAAGATTTTTCACATGGCACATTTAAATACATAGATATAGACATGGGCAAGTATTTTAAAATAAAGTTATTTATGTTAAAACAATGAGAAAAGAGATTACTATGTTTTTTTCTTTAGGAGTATACACATCTCTACTTTTATTGCTATTAAACAGACAAATTTCATAAATTGTGTGACTTAGTCATGTGAACCTGTAATAGAAAAGTTTCTCTACAGCTGCACTTAAATTAGCTTTTGGCTCCATAGCCACTAATAAAATAAAACAAAACAAAAAATAAACCAAGGTAAAGCATGCCACTTTCAGATTTTTGTTAGCTCCTCTGGGTAAAAATTAATCAATTCAAGAGAATCTCACCTACTCCTTTCACTTCCTTTCTCTATTTCCAGAGAGTCATTCTCTTTAGTTCCAGAATGACTATATTGCACTGTGAAAGAGACATGTGGTTCGGTCATTGGCGTCTAATCCCAATGGTTCCTGATAATGCATAAATATTCTTTTGCTTTTAGATAATTCATATTTACCTCTGTTGTATCTACCTGATCTGTCCATGGCTAATATTCTTCTTCTTCTTCTTTTTTTTTTTTGTATTTTTCTGAAGCTGGAAACGGGGAGAGACAGTCAGACAGACTCCCGCATGCGCCCGACCGGGATCCACCCAGCACGCCCACCAGGGGCAACGCTCTGCCCACCAGGGGGCGATGCTCTGCCCCTCCGGGGCGTCGCTCTGCCGTGACCAGAGCCACTCTAGCGCCTGGGGCAGAGGCCAAGGAGCCATCCCCAGCGCCCGGGCCATCTTTGCTCCAATGGAGCCTTGGCTGAGGGAGGGGAAGAGAGAGACAGAGAGGAAGGAGCGGGGTGGGTGGAGAAGCAAATGGGCGCTTCTCCTATGTGCCCTGGCCGGGAATCGAACCCGGGTCCCCCACACACCAGGCTGATGCTCTACCGTTGAGCCAACCGGCCAGGGCCTAATATTCTTCTTCATGAAGAAGAACGTAATTTTTTTTCTTTCTCTTGTCTTAATTATACATTTTTTTCTGATTCCTAAGTCCAACAACTACTTAGCCACTCCCTTGTCCTTCTTGGGGACAGAGGAAAAGACTCTTTCACTCCCACTAGGTTGCTGAACAACTCAGGTCGAGTGGCCATCATAGTCCATGTCTGTTATTTCTTTCTGATGTCTGATATCTGTCTATCCCTGTATCTATATTTATATATGATATCTTCACTATTTCTGCCATATTTTTGTTGTTGTAAACATCTACAAACTATGCCTAACAGAGTTCTCCCTATTCCTACTCTATTGAGGGCAGCTTGTGTTGAAATGAGGACTTTTCTTTGAGTATAACCACCATCTTTTTATTTATTTTATCATTTATTTATTTATTTATTTATTTTGCATTCTTCTGAAGCTGGAAACCGGGAAAGACAGTCAGACAGACTCCGCGTGCGCCCAACCGGGATCTACCTGGCACGCCCACCAGGGGTGACGCTCCGCCCACCAGGGGGCGATGCTCTGCCCTTCTGAGGCGTCGCTCTGCCACGACCAGAGCCACCCCAGCGCCTGGGGCAGAGGCCAAGGAGCCATCCCCAGCGCCCGGGCCATCCTTGCTCCAATGGAGCCTCGGCTGCGGGAGGGGAAGAGAGAGACAGAGAGGAAGGGGGAGGGGGTGGAGAAGCAAATGGGCGCCTCTCCCATGTGCCCTGGCTGGGAATCGAACCCGCGTCCCCCGCACGCCAGGCTGATGCCCCACCGCCGAGCCAACCGGCCAGGGCCGATACAACCACCATCTTAAGCCTCACTCAAGAAGCAAGACATAAGCCCATTCTCTGGTTACTACCCTGAACTTCTTTGGGTTCTTTATGGAACACTCTGTCCTGGGGCTCAGCCTTGGGGACGTATCAGCAGAGTGCTGGGCTCCCCAAATTCTGATCATTAGGTATGTCGTTTTGGTTCTCCCTTTACAGCTGGCTGAGTATAATAAACTCTGCATTCAATGATATGACTTTGCTAGTTTTAAATTGGCCATTGTGGGAATATTTACACCATGGAAATAGGCATACACTAGAAATTGGTGCTTTGTTCTCACCTTGGTGACCCTATTATTAAACTAATATTATCACAAACTAGGTTAAACTATTCAAATTATATGGCTGGGAAATCTGGGTAATTGTTGATGAAATGGAGAAGAAAACATTTCTGGAGAGGGCCAATATTCACTGTACTCTAGAAAATGATTGTACATCAAAACTATTTTATTAGATTCTTTCATATAGTACTTTAGAAATTAATTTGGAGGTTCAAAATCAAAAGCCAAAGTAAGAGAATTGGTTCTAGAGAAGAACTCCCTCCATCGTGTACCCTTCCTTTTAAACTACCCCTCAACTGGAGCAAATTGAGTAGATCTTGAACCTGACTTGTATTAACACACCAATTCCCCTGTGAGGTAATAGGCTTTCCAGACTGTGTGTACTAGAGACAGAGATGGTGCTCAAGGATTTCTGGGTACTGACTGCCTTTTTTTCTTTCTCTTTTTTTTTACCTATGGGAGATGATATTATGAAAGGGCTCTGTTGTTGTTGAATCAGGTTCAAAAGCCAGGAGAGACCAATGTTTCTAAACATCCTTTTTAATAGAAATATTTATTGCAGAGAATGTATAAAAAGCCTTCTGAGTAGTAATGCTGGCCCTATTTACAAAAAGTTCTCAAATCTCTCACAACCCTACCTTGTACATCCAGTGCTACTAGCAGAGGCACACACATAACCTATAGATTTCATGGGGTCAAGGAACATTGCACTGAAATATGTTGCATCTACGTTTCTTCTCTGTGGCCAGTGCCCTTTCACCTAGTTTTCATAACCCAATTGTCTCCTGTGGACTCTGGATCCAGGTACACAGAAAGTCCTGTTCTGCTGAATACCTTCATAGGTTTGGATATGCAGCCTTGAGGGTACAAGCTGGAGTGCACTAAATTGCTTTGCATAACAGAGGAAGAAGTATTTGAACCTTGGGATCCATTAGGGTGGGACTGGGACCTGGGTAATATACAGCCATGTTCTCCATAATGTCCTCTTTTCTGTGGCCCCACTTATCTTCAGCAAAGTTGATTAAAACTCATGAAATAACTAGTGAGAGTAGATTGCTTTAGAAACTCACAAAAGAGGCTGTTTCTTCTTTAAAGTCCATTAGGGATAATGCATCCATTGATTGAGGAAGAGCTCAGAAAGCAGAGCTGTAGAATCTGCATTGAGTCTTGTGAGCAAGCTCATTGGACTTGCACAGACCTTGGAGTCATGAAGACTGTGTGAATGGTGTCATCTCCCCAAGGGGTTCTGCTCCTGATCGTCCTGAATATGTATGTGTATGTAAATGAGTAGACTATTTATTTACTTAATAAATGATTCCTACAAAAATAAGTTCCACTAATTCATTATGATGGAAACACTGAAATCAGTTCAAACTCAGAGGAGTTTCCTAGGGAGTTTATAGAATCTCTGTTTTGGAGACTTTATAGTAGAGATTAGTTATCACTCTAAACTTTTATTATCAAAAGCTGTGCTAGTATGACTACTCTAGAAAATTGGTTGATGGTTTGGCTGGTGATTAGTGGATAGAGCATCAGCCCAGTATATGGACGTCTGGGTTTGATTCCTGGTCAGGGCACACATGAGAAGTAAACATCTGCTTCTCTCCCCCACCTTCTCTCCTTCTTTCCTTCTCCTCCTACAGCCAGTGGCTGGGTTGGTCCAAGCCAGGGGTCCCCAAACTAAGGCCCCGTGGGCCTCATGCGGCCCCCTGAGGCCATTATCTGGCCCCTGCCACACTTCTGGAAAAGGCACCTCTTTCATTGGTCAGTGCTCCTGGAGTACTGTATGTGGCGGTGCCACAAAGCGTGGCGTCGCTCACGTACAGTACTACTTCCGGTGATGCGGGACATAAGTGTCACGGCTCCGGAAGCACATCATATCACTTGTTACGGCTAGCAGTGACAAATATGGAACCGGACATTGACCATCTCATTAGCTAAAAGCAGGCCCATAGTTTCCATTGAAATTCTGGTCAGTTTGTTGATTTAAATTTACTTGTTCTTTATTTTAAATATTGTATTTGTTCCTGTTTTGTTTTTTTACTTTAAAATAAGATATGTGCAGTATGCATAGGGATTTGTTCATAGTTTTTTTTATAGTCCAGCCCTCCAACGGTCTGAGGGACAGTGAACTGGCCCCCTGTGTAAAAAGTTTGGGCACCCCTGGTCCAAGCATTGGTCTGGGCATTGACAATAACTCCGTTCATTCAAGCATCAGCCTCAGATGAGGCTTGCCGGATGTATCCTGGTTGGGGCGTATGCGAGAGTTTGTCTCTTTATCTTCTCTCTTCTCACTTAAAACAATAAAAAATAAATAAAACAAAATAAATAGAAAACTGGTTGGCAAATCTTCTAAAGCAAGCCATACACATATTCTATGACACAACGATTTCACTCTTAGGTATATATTCCACAGTGATGCATATATACATTTGCCAAAAGACATATATTAGAATATTTATAACATCATATTTCTTCTTTATTTTTATTTTTATTTTTTTTGCGAGGGGGGACAGACAGACAGGAAAGGAGAGAGATGAGAAGCATCAACTCATAGCTGTGGCACGTTAGTTGTTCATTGATTGCTTCCTTCTGTGTGCCTTGACCAGAAGGCTCCAGCTGAGCCAGTGACCCCTTGCTCTAGCCAGGGATCTTTGGGCTCAAGCCAGCAACCATGAGGTCATGTCTATGATCCCATGCCCAAGTGACCTTGGGGTTTTGAACCTGGGTCATCAGCATCCAAGGCTGACACTCTATCCACTGCACCAGTGACTGGTCAGGCTGCATCATTATTCTTAATAGCCAAAAAGTAGAAACAACATAAATGTCTATTTAAAGTAGATGGACAAATGTATTGTTATACGATAAGATATTACATACCAGTGACAAAAATGACTTACAACTGTGTGACTCTCACAATGTGATATCACAATGTTGAGTACAAGAGTGTAAAATTAATTATTTCCTTCATATAGGATTTTGAAACTGTCAAAACTAACAGTTATCTTTGGGGGATGGGGGTGGTAATGATTTTAATGAGCTTGGTGGGGCTTCTGTGAGGCTGCTAATTTCTTGATTTGGGGAAAGGTTATTTTACTTAGATTATGTACTTATGATATGTGCATTGTAATGGTTTGAATGTTGGCCTAAAACATCTATAAACATCAAATCCTGGAACCTGAGAATGTGAACTTATTTGGAAAAGGGTCTTTGTGGATGTAATTAAGTTACATATTTTGCGATGAGGAGATCATTCTGGACACAGACAGATTCACAGACAAACAGAGGAAGAGGAGGCAACATAAAGGTGGAGGCAGAAATTGGGGTAATGTGGCCATAGCCCATGTAGTGCCTAGAGCCACCAGGCACTAGCAGAGAGGCATGCCGTGATTCTCCCCAAGAGCTTCCTGAGAGAGTACAGACCTGCCAATACCTTGATTTAGAACTTCTGGCCTCTGGCTCTGTGCGAGAACAAATTTCTGTTGTTGTAGGCCATCAAAGTTGTGGCAATTTGTTAAAAACAATTTTAGAAAACAAATACATATGCTTTTCTGTGTATTTTATATATTTCAATAGACTTGAGGAATACCCTCCCTTAAGCAAGTTGTTGATACTGATGTAAAGATTATTTTAGCTCGATCTTCCTTAGCTATTTAACCTGCTTACAACATGTAACCATCTGTGCACATATATATGCATCCTTTGTCTTTTGGGAAAGAGGAATCCAGTCCTGCCCACCCAGACCTATTGGTGTGGGCCACACGGGATGATGCTCCACCTTGCCCTATTCTCTCTTTGTCTCGACCTCTTCTGTATAATGCTCCTTAAACAACTGACCACATGTAATTTTGATGTGACTTGCAGTCTCTTTCATTATTCATTTCTGTCGCAAGGGCAATCCTTATGTGATCTTCTAGGAACTCTTTAAATTAAAAAAAAAAAAGCTGGAGGCAATAGGAGACCCAATTTTTGCATGTTATCGTGCACAAAGATGCATAGACCAGCATCTCAAAGTGACTAAACATAACTGCAATTTTTATGTAAGTCTGTTGAAAGCTATTTAAAAATGCTAGCTTCATAGCTCACTGCAACATTTTACAGAAGTCTTTTTCCTTTCCTCGCCCCCAATCTCTTAAACTTTTGACACCCAGCAGTATGCTCTGTATGCAACCCTCTTCAGCCAATCTTAACTGAAATCTGTCCTCCAACGTGAGCTGAAAGGCCTTTACATCGCCTCCCTCTACTCTGTGCTTTTACCTATGGTTTTTCTTCTCTCCCAGGAACAAACCTTGACTCTTTCCTTTGAAAAGGCCATCTTTCTCCTGGATTTTGCTTTCTTTCTTCAGTCTCTACCACCCAGCTGCGGGTCCCACATTCACTGATGCACCTTTTCTTTCGGAAGGCAGGGCTGAGGCCAAGTGAACAAAGGAAACTTCTATTTCACTAGTGGGAGGTTGGGGAGGAATACAGAGAAAAACACTTCAGAACTAATAACCTTTTCTTTCAATCCATGTCATATCAATACTACACAAGGTGACAGCGAAGGGCTTGTGATGGCCAAGGCTCAAAATGGCCAATGAAAATTCTTTGATTCTAACATCTTTTCTATTTTTTTCTTCCAGACTGCCAGCAAAGTGAAACTCAGCTTCTGTCTTAATAGTTTTGAGAAGTCAGGCAAACACTCTTTTTCAAAAACTAACCACTGCCATGGGTATTTTACTTGCCTTTTGTGGCAACCTGATGATTACGGTATTTTTAATTTTAATGTCAGCTTTACATATGAGCATCTAAAGAAAGAAAACATTTAAGGTTACATAGGTGAAATTAATCACACCAGGATTCAAATGCAGAATTGTCTGCTCAATACTTTAACCATTATTCAGCAATATCTACTAAATTAGGTTACCAGGCCTTATGTTGGATATAGAAAATACAGAGAGAGAAGACAATGCTGATTTGAAATCATATTTTGGTATTTTGCGGTTTTTTTTTCATAACTTGCACTAATCCACAAGAATAGAAATTCCTTCGACAGTTGCTTTAACACATAGCATTTAAATATTAATTGAATATTCAACGGGCAGCAGTTTCTGAGAACTGTCTATATTGGTTGATCATTGAGCTAGACACCATCCCACAGTAGACACAAAAGAGAATGAGATACACTAACCCTCAAACTGTTTGCTGTCTAGTGGGAAAGATAGGCATGACTGAAGTCTTGATAAATAAAAGCAGGTATAAAACATAAATTTCTGTAGTTTTAAGCCATTGGGTTTGTGATAATGAAACTATCTTGCTACAGGGAACAAGTTGTGAGGAACAGTGAACATACTGGTACATTTATATATAGTAGATAGCTTATATGGTAGCTATCTAGACAGATCTGGAGAGAAGATCATCTGTGGAGATCTGGATAGTATAATATCTATTTATCATGCTGGAAAACCTAAGAATTATTGAGCTATTTTTATTTACAACATTCACCTAGGAAAGTCAGTGTGCCTCCAATGCAGAACCTGGTTTTCATGAAGCCATCTTTTTCTATCCAATTTCCAGTTCAACTGGTGGTTTATGTTTTAGACCTCTTATGAACTAGGGAGGAAGCAATGATCAAGAGAGGGACACCAGGACAGATGCCACAAGAAGGCCATGCTGAAAACTAACAATGGACGACAGAGATAAATAAGTTTATTTCCCCTCATTCTTTCAGACATCTGGTCCAGTATTGCTTAGAGTTTTAAGCAAATAAGAGTTGATTTTTTGAAAATGCGTTTGCAACAGGGTGATATTGTGTATGTATATATGGAATGTTTTTGTACTCAGTACTTGGTGTGGGATGCATTAATATTTAAAAATCATTTTTTTACACAATACATAAATAAATTCTCAATGAAAAAAATTGTAGTTCTCCTTCTCATAGGCTCTTATCTCCACCTCTATATTCTCTACCCTATCCCCAACTAATCTTACTCCATCCTTCAGCAGTAACCATGCTTAACCGAGAGAAAGATATTCTTTTGGACCTTTTTCTATGGATTTATTTATTTATAGGTACTCTCCTCTTTAATATGTAGTTTTTGGTTATGCTGTATTTATTATTCTTTACTTGCTTTTTTTCAGTTAACAGTATGGCCTAGAAAACTTTTTATGTCAGTATACATAGATCTTCCATGCTCCTTTAAACTACTGAGTATTATTCTACACTGTGATGTAGTCTTATAATTGTTAATTGAGCCTCTATGGATGAAAAATCAAGTTTCTAATTTTTCACAATTCCTTATATGTACCCCATTAGGAACAAGTGAGAGTATCTCTCTAGGATAGCACTTTGGAGTAGAATTTTGAGAAATACTGTCAAACCTTTTTCCCAAATGCTGCTCTAATTGAAATGCCTATTAATAGTGCATTAGCATACCTATTCCCTAGATTTTTGCAGTACTGTGTATTATTACTTAAATTTTTTTCTATTGTAATAAGTGGAAAACAGAATATTTTGTTTTGATTTGTATTTCTCTAATTACTATCAAATTTGAGCAACATTTTTACATGTTTATTAGTGATTGGTATGTTTTTCCTCTGTGAATTGCCCTTTATTAAGAAACTATAAAAAAAACCACGAAACTGTAAGTATCTGACTGGGCGAAAGTCTTGTTTAGCTTTATTTTTAAAATACCTAAGAAAAACCTAGACATATTATCTTTGAATATATGTATCCTGATTTATTGATGTCGCCCCATTAAAAAAATAAAATTATTAAAAAAAAATACCTAAGAAGACCACACTCAAACTGTGAGAAGACTGCATGCTAATGCGATTAATTTTTAGCTTTACTTGGTAATTTCTCAATATTAAAATTAATTGTTAACATCTAGGGCTGCTTATCAGAATCAGTACCTTTTCTTTGCCTTCGCCTCTTTGGGGGCCTTTTTTTACATATTCACCCTTGAACCTGAAGAATTTCTTTGTGCCTAGATTCTTATTCATTTTCAGTAGATGATAGTACTTGATAACCATAGTGCTCTTAATATGAAATCTATGTCTGCCATAGAATAGCCTTTAAACGAATATACAAGATGGCTCCTCTCCTGCTCCTTGTATTCCCCACACTTCCTGGGAAAGGAGCCAGCGCACCCCACTTCTCCTGCTCCTCTGCCCCCTGGCCCCTGGCCTCACTTGCTGAGCAGCTCCCCCTGGACCTCTCCTGCTTCAGGGCTGTTCAGCACTCAGAATCCAGGTCTAATTTCTCCCAATGGCATGTTGTTGCTACCACAAAAGTGGCTTCAAGGAGGAAAATGAGAGGGAATCGTAAGCCTAAAACCGGATCTTGAATAGGACTTTTTTTTTTTTTTCCAGTGCCTAAGGAAGGAAGATAAAAATGTAAGCTTTTCATTCAGGGTTTCTCTGAGTTCCTAGTCTTGCCTCCCTCGGACTCCTTCCCTTCTCCTCCCTCTCAGCGAGAGGGTGTGCTGTGCTCCGAGCAGCAGCCTGGCACAGTGGTGAGAAGCATGCACCATTGAGTCACATATCTGGGTTGGAACTCACCATTTATTAGCTGTGCAGTAGGCAGTGCCCAAGATGGCACCCAATAATCCTCACCTGTGGTGTTCATGCCCTTGTGTAGCCTCCTTTCAAAATGAAGGAGGGCTGATTTATACGGCCAGTGGACTGTGGCAAAAGTGATAGTGTGTGACATCTGGGGCTAGATCAGGCTTTTGCAACTTCTGCCCTGCCTTCTTGAGTCATCTCCTGCGGTGGAAGCCAGTGGGATGATGTGGGCACACTTGCATGCCCTGTGGTGAGGAATGAAGCCTCCCGCTCAGAGCCGGCACCCACTTGCTGGCCACGTGAGTGAGCCACCTTGAAAGCTAATCCCCCGGTCCCAGTCAAACTCGCAGACGCCTGAAGCTCCAGGAGATGCCTGACATCTTCTGAGAGACCCTGACTCAGAATCACCAAGTCAAGCTCTTCGTGAAGACCAAACCCACAGGAACCATGAGATATATATACTAAATAAATTGTTATTGTCGTTTTCAGTCACCAAGTTTTGGGGGACTTATTATGCACCATTAGGGAACCACTGCAAGCTGTGTGATCTTGGGCAGTGTCCACATGTGTAAGATGATAATCATAGCCTCTCCTTAATAGGACCGTTGAGAGGTTTCATTGAGTTATTATGTGTCAAGTATACATATTAGTACCTAGCACATAGTAATTACTATGAAGTATTGGCTAAATACTAGGTGTTTGTTTTTTTTTAATGTGCCAGTCTGCACCGCATCCAACCCTTTTAGGAACTCCAATTCCCATGTCTGGCCCAGAAGCCCAGTCACTCCCCTTGACCAGGACACTACGTCCCACAGCGGTTCGCTCATTCCCCAGAGTTTTGATTATATAGGTTAGAAGAGAACCAGTCTTAGTTCATGAAGAAAATATTCATTCTTCCTAAAGATATTACAGTACAAATCTCCATTTCCCTAAAGGCAGTTTATCCACAATGAATTCTAGTCCTTCACATTACCCTACAGTTCCTGTTCCTTGCCTGTTTACTTCATTCAAGAGCTTTCCCATTCCTAATCCTTGTGTTTGAAGTGTGCACCCTGAGCTTTCAAGATTCAGATGTGGAGAAGCAAAGATGAGATGCCCTTAACCAAAGGGAGAATGTTCTTTTCTGTTCTCAGTTGTCTGTGTACCTTCCTTTCACTGACAGGTACTGGGCATGTGAATGCTTAACCCTTTAAAGGTTATTTAGACCAACCCTTCATTGTAGAGATGAAGCTCTCAAGTGACTTGTCCTAGATGGTGGCTATTGCATACCAAGTCTGGGACAGAAGCAGTTCCTTGACCTTGCATTCCTTATGTTATACAATTAACCCTTCCTTGAATGGTGAGGTAGCAGCTGGACAGGAAGTGTTTCCATCAACAGTTGTGCCCTGTATATCTCTGTCATTCACGACGTTCTTGTCTATTCCACCCAAGCTCAGGAAATAGGAAAAAGACTGAAATCTCTACCTCTTCTATGTCCTAGAAGGGTTACTACCTGATAGGCCACTTTCCAATTTTATGTCCAGTGTGCTTTGAATTTTTATTAAAGCCAAAGTGGTCTTTATTGCTAATGTTTTCTTTTTCTGAAATAATGTTCCATGTTTGTGGAATGTTCCTTGAATTTGAAACACTACTCTATGTACTTAGAAACATTTTTCTTTCATTTTGAACATTAATGTGATTTATTCAGATGACCCCAAAAGTTCCAGATGTTTGGGCTGCCAACTTCTGGATGGATTCTAATGACTGGAATGTCTATCTGGGGGCTGGGTTGGCTGTGTAAAACATCAGGCACAGTCACCAGGCTCCAAATGGGATCTTCGCAGTTATTCAGGAGACTAGAAGGAAACACCTCTCTAAGTAAACCAGCAGGAATTGACTTTGGCTGAAAATCTTAGTCTGTATCTGGCCCCCAAATTTTTAGCTAAAGAAAAAAGGTAGGATTTTTGATATGCGGAATGGAGAACGGGGAGGGGCGGAGAAGCATTTAGATGTCCCCTAACAATCCAAGCTGCAAACACAGGAGCTAAGTCTGAATGTAAAAAAGCAGCAAATGTAATAAGCAATGAAACAAATGAGCAACAGAAGCACCAGCTCTGCCTCTCCTTTTGACATTATTATTTAAAGTTCAAATGCCTTCGATATGATTAGAATAATCTTTTTAGAATACTGCCACATTTGAAGAGCCACAAAAAAAGGCTGCACTAACTGAGAGAAATACACAAGTGGATCAGCAAGATGACAGCTGCTGCCCTGAAATCGGGATTGTAATATGTCAGTTTCCAACCTATCACATATAATCCAGACAGAGACATAGCTTTCCGTCTGCCTCGTTATGATTTCGCTCTGTCTGGTGCGGTTTGGGTCACATCTGTTGGCTGCATTCTCATCTTCATGAGATCTGCATTGACTGATAGCTTAAACTCAGTGTTTATTGGTGTCTGCGGTTCTTATTTCTCTTTCAGGGAAGTCTCCAGGGAAACACCGTATCCCTTGATGCGGGGGTCTCGGTTTTATTTATCCACAGTTGGTGCCCACATTCAGGCAGTTCTGCATGTGTCATGCTAGGATACTGGGTGCATTCATTATGTATACCTTTTAACATTTATTATCTCAGAAGAAACAATCTGACAAAATAAAAGTTTAAGCCCTACTTCCTGAACATCTCAAACTGATTTGAAACAGAACTGCTCGCAATAAATAAACTCTCTGTTTGATTTTGGCATGTTTTCTGCTCATGCATTGCTTTGTCTCTCGTGATAAAAGATGGCGAAACGCTGTTTCAATCCTTACAACTTGGCTGGCGTCTAGATAAGAATTTAAACTTTAGCACGCCTGCCTATGTTCAAGTCTAGGAAATCCTTTTGTATGTCATCCATTGCTAATGTTTCATATCTGCTCATTGAATCTAACCCTTGCTTTCTTTTGTAGACATATGTAATCTGAAGGCATGCAATATTTTGCAAATGTTGGCCCATATTTTTATTTCTTAAGGTCTTATTTGGTCTGTAGACCAAATTTTGATTACTTCCATATTGCTCTTAATTGCCTTAATATCCCCAAAGACTTTCCTATTTGTGCATCCCTTTATCTTTGTTTCTTTTATCTCTTGCTGCGAGAGTACAAAATTGCTGACATATTCAATGTATTTAAATCCTGAGTGTGGCAGAAGACTTTTCAAATCTGTTTTAATTTTCTGGTACTCAGCTGAGGACCATTACACATTCTGTTCAGTTAATCTGTTTTTAATCATATCTGTAAATGCTAAAGTTGCACACGAGAGAAATGGTGCATAAAGTAAAACCAGATCAAGTGTATTTTAGCATATGTAAAGTTAAATTCTTACTTTGCTCTACCGAGAAGTGTTCCTGGCCTTGTTATATGGTTTTGGTGAAATAACAGAATTTCTCTGCAAAGATTTTATGATATTCTACTGAAAAGACTTAGCTTTTCTGTGTTTCAAATATTTGTTAGTCATGACCCATCTCTTTGCTCGGACCATGAGAATTGAGGAATGTTAGTGTGCTTTCAGTTCTGTTTATATTGCGTCAGCTAAGATGCATTCAGCTGCAGATAACTAAAAACTGTGGCATTAACAATGGGATAGATGGCCATAAACAGCTGTTTTTGCAACACAATTTCAGAGGATTCACACTCCTTTTATCCTTTTGTTCTTCCATCCTTGGGTAGTCCCTGTTATTTCCATTATCACCACAACCCCAGGTATCATCCCTTCACACTCCAGTGTCTAAGTCGGAAGAGAAGGGACAGGAGCAAAAAGCTTCTTCCCCCCTGTGCATGTCCACCAACTTTCAGCAGGGGCATCTTTCTTGGAAGCCTCAGGCAGTCTCTCCCTTATGCCTTATCTAGCTGACAACTGTAGCACAAGGTTACCCTTTGACCAATTATGGGCAAAAAGCAAGAGCTAAGCAAACGGGCTCAGGCCAACTGTAATTACACTGTATCTTACTGATTGACCAAAGTCACAGTTCTGTTATTAGCAAAGAATAATTAGACTAGAGGGTGGGTGGGAGGGAAGGACAACTGTTTGTCATACTTAATAACCCTGTTCAAGGTTTAAATCATATCTACAGAGGTCACCACTGTTGTATTTAGACCTAAGAAGTCAGCTGAACTGTTCTATCGTGTTACATACTTATGCATTATTCCTTGTATTCTTAAAATAGCACCTTTTATTACATGATTTTTCTCCCTGAGCACAATGAACATGATGAAATATACCATTCTACACATGCCAAGGCCTGGAAGTGGGGAGAAAAATTAATAAGAGGGAAGGCAAAGGACAAAGACTAAACGGCAATGTATTTTCAATGGTAAAATCTCTTCTCTTGTATAACAAACACTCTGCCTTGTGTTTTGGCCTACCAGTGGTGAGTTATTTCCTCAGCATGGGACTGCAGCTCAGTGGGTGAAGGGTTACAGTCCGTAGAGTATAATTCTGCTATGGAATCTGGCCAGTTATCTAAATAAATAAATATAAAAATGTAGAGAGTGTCTTCAGCTATTAATCTCTTACTCCTCGTGGGAGTTTGGTCTTCTGTTTTTTTCTGGGTTCGAATAAAAGTGAGTAGAAAAAGTTAATAGAGGGTAGTAATATTTCTTCTTAGTGCAGGCTCTGAGTTGACAATTAAATTCTCTTAGCTGTTAATTTGAGGCTGGAGAAAGTATCTCAGACATGCCCCGGTTTAATTTTGAAATGTAAAGGAAATAGAACCATTTGGATTGGAGTTTTCTTGTGTGTAAGTGACAGGAGTTCACTTCAAACTAACTTCAGCAAAACAGAAGGCCGGGGGGGGGGGGAATATTAGAGTAGCACAGAGATTCCGGGGGAAAATGCAATAACCCAGATTCTAGAGGGCCTCAGTGGTCCTGGGAATCTTCACAAGTTTCTGCGTTTCCTGCAAATTGGCTTCATTTCCTTAGCATTGTTCCTGTGCAGCAGCGGCCAGGTGCCATGGGCATCGCCTGGATCACATCCTTACACCATTGTGATCAGAGAGGGAAGCATTTGTTTTCTCCAGAATAAAGTTTGAAAAATTCTGAGAAAGGACCCTGATTTTTCTCACTTGGGTCATGTGATAGTGGGGTATGGAAGGAGAGAAGGGAATAGGGGAGAAGTCCTGTGATGGACCCTCTCAAATTATGTTCGGCGCTCATGGTGACGAGGGCTGGGACTGCACCCCACACTCCCCTCCACCTGTCCTCTCTCTAGAAGCATGACTGAAGAAACGCTTTCTGAAGAAAGGTTGCTGTTCTTTCTCAGTGGACCAAGTGGTAAATGCCTGCTATTATAATACAGAAACAAGACATGGGCTGCACTCTTAGAGTCTGTGATTTAGTAGCATGGGTGAAGATCCAATATGGAGGATGAGTGAATGATGCTCACCTGGAGTTTTGTGCTGGACTGGCTCAGCACACATTGCAGAAAGACCCCATGGCATGTGCAACCCCAAACAGCTTTGAGAACCAGTTTAAGAACTCTCTCAGGCATTTGCGTTCTTAGTCCCTATACAACCATACGGAAACTGCTCTCCTATAAATCAGATATTCCCTAAATAATGCCCCCCATTCCTAACACCCCCTCTGTGACACTTTAACAGTCACTTATTTATTTAGTCAATCACTCAACAATAGTATTTGCTAAATCTTAGGGATTGTGTAAATTATAAGGTCCTTCTTCCCAGTGCTACTTTCTTGTAAGAAATGGGAAATAAAGAAGTCAACCAGAGAATGGGTAATTTACTTGCCACTCACAGTAAGTGCTATAAAGAAAATAAACAGGATACTGTGAAAGATTATCAGCGTTTATGAAAGATCCGCCTTTGTCCATAATTCTCCTTAGAGAAAAAAGCCCATCTCCCCATTAAGAACTTGGGTGCCAGGCTCTCCCTGGTCTGCCTCTAAGCTCCTGGATCCACCTATCTGGCTTTGCTTGCTTCTCCTTCTTTTCTGACATGTGCACCACCTCAGACTAAATAACTCCGTGGGTGTCTTCAATTTTCCCAGTCCCCCTTCTTTACTCTGGGAGTCCTTCCTCATTATCTTCTGCTCCCTATTATTTTTCTTGCTATGCATGGAAATTAAATTACTGATCTTACTCCGACCTTGTCCCCCAAGATAACACTTACGAGAGAGCAAAGATCCCCGCTGGAAAACCAGTCTCAGGGAGAAGGAACGGGGTGGTGGGAGAGGTCTGCCCCATGCCTCTCATGATGCCAAAGCGGCAACTTAGTCCACCTTGTCGAAGCAGGTATGCAACATATCAGGGAGAGGCAGTCCTTCTTTCTCCCTTTGTGTCCGTTTTCCAATTTGTATCATTTAGTTTTGGTTATAAGCATGCTGTTATGCTTCTAAACAAACAGTCATCAAACCTCTTCAACATATAACAGCAGGTAAATAATGATGTTAAAAAAACCTCAGGGCTGTTTGGACTTGCAACAATTTTCTCCTGTCATTGGACATTTTAAAAACACTTTTTTTTTGTAGTCTTCCTCGTCCTCCCATGCAGATGAATGCCAGGATGGTTACTCACCAGGCAACCGGAGTGCAGGATACGGGCCAAGCTCGTCATGTCTCAGTTTCCATGTTGTTGTTGTACTTTTCTCTCACAATGAATCGGCATTCATTTCATTTTCTTTCCTTCCTTCCTTCCTTCCTTCCTTCCTTCCTTCCTTCCTTCCTTCCTTCCTTCCTTCCTTCCTTCCTCCCTTCCTTCCTTCCTTCCTTCCTCCCTCCCTCCCTTCCTCCTCCTCTTCCTTCTTCTTCATCTTTTTTTTTTTTTTTTTTTTTTGTGACAGACAGGGAGATAGTGAGGCAAACTCCTGCATGCACCCTGACTGGGATCTACCAGGCAACCCCATCATAGGCCAATGCTTGAGTACCAAGCTATTTTTAGTGCCTAAGGCTGATGTGTGGGTGGAGCACAGAGCACATTCCTAGCAGCTGTGGCTGATGCAATGCTGTGAGAATACTCCAGCTCCCAGAACCCTCCTGGGCATACCCAGGAAGGAAGCTTGCCCGCTATAAGAAAGTGACTTAGTGCCAACCATGCAGCTCCCTGATCTTTTCAGCCATTGGCTTTGAGGAACACGCTGTAACACCCTATAGGCTGAACCTGTGTATATAAGCTAGCCTACTTCCTGAATAAAGTGGGTCTGTGTCACTGAACCTGGTCCCCAGAGTCGGGTCTTTGTGTCTCCATTGTCCTCAACCCCGGCAGGACTTGTCCACACTGATGAGCTCCAAAGGAGCCATCCTCAGCACCCAGGGCCCCACACAAACCAATTGAGCCACTGGCTGTGTGAGGGAAAGAGGGAGAGAAGGGGGAGGGAGGAAGAAGCAGATGGTTACTTTTTTGCATGCCCTGACTAGGAATCAAACCCAAGATGTCCATACACTGGGCAGACACTCTATCCACTGAGCCACCATTCAGGGTCCACCTCATTTTCAAGGTGGTGGTCCTCTGTTTTGTAGTCATGAACATCTGTTACCAAAACTTTGGTGGGGCTTCCCTGAATCCAAGCTGTGCTGATATAAGTCATGGGGCTGAAAGGACTTTGTGGCTTGGCAATATGACATTCTATTGAAAATATTCTGGTAATATTTATAAGGCATATTAAGCACCTTTACAATATTTTAAATTCAAGAAAAATTACTTGGTAATAAAACATATATTCCAAAGAAATTGTTTTGAAAGTCATGGGCCAACATTTCTAAGAGCAAATAATCAGATTTTTATCCCTATCCTACTGCAATCAAGCTCTTGGGGAGTAAGCCTTTATTAATTCTTCTCTTCCCTTTTTCTTTTTTCAGGCTCATTCTTAATGCTTTGTTTTCTTTTTTAGTCTTTCTTCTGTTGTCATATTTTTTTGGCTAGTAGGCTCAATTTTTCCAACTTAGCTAATGGGGCTTTCTTTATTATGATGTATTTCTCTGAAATCCCTAGACTTCTCTATTTCTTAAGTCTGTCTGATAAGACAGTCAGCCCATCAAACAGACAATTGGGAAAATTTATTGAATGCTTACAGTGTGAACAGAAATGGTTGAGGTAAGATATAGACACACTTATGGTCCATTTGGGAGACAGGACATAAACACATAAAAATAACAAAGGAACAGAGATGAAGAAAACAGTCAGTGACTGCCAGCCAGTAAGTAATCAAGGGGTATCAGACAGGTCAGGTTCATTAGGGGAGACATTCTAGAAGGGAGCAAATGAGAGTGGAGGATTGAAGGAAGGACTTGAGCAGGATAAGTGGGGAGTTGGGGAGGGGGCTCTCTATTGCCCTGTACTATATTATATAAGATTCCCTGAAAGAGTTTTGCTTCTAACAGCCACCTTAAGAATAATAGTCTTAGCATCATTTGGGCTCCTGTGTGCTGGATTCATTTCAGAACTTGTGTCTCAAAGAGCTACTTTACTTGAACACTTCTAAAGTGTCCACAGGAGTAATCGTTAATACCTCCGCATTACATTAGAATAAAGTCCAAAGTCCTTACCATGAAAATAATGGATATTCACGATTAGACCAAATAGTTCATTTTAATCTTTGTTTTCCCTACCTGGGCAGTTTGGATCTTTACCACTTTGAACTTTAGCAGTTTATAGACTGTGCCAGGTATTCCTACACCTTCCTGCCTGTGCCTCTGCTGTAGTCTTTGCCTTGAACTTCTGTTTGTTTTCTGATGGGCAAACACCTCCTGATTATACTCTAAGTGTTTTTCTCCTCTCTAAAAATAGCCCTTGACTTCTTTCAGAACTAAGTATTCTTTCCACAGCATTCTTTGAAAGCATTGATCAGATCTCCTCTACAGACTTAGCATAGCATCATCTGGGAGAGGACATCCTTTACACCCAACCACACAGAGAACTTTCTATGGCTGAGGGTATGGTTTATTATATTTATAACCCCATCCTTAGTTTACTAAAGAAGAACCAATAGTTAGCTTTTTGTAGCACCTGCGTTCCTGTAGAATACCACTGCCCCCATTGCAGATTTTTGACAATATGGAAAATTTTATATAAATATGCTTAGAGATGCAGAGACTTTCAAAACTTCAAATGAATTTGGGATTATTGTTGATCTTAAATTCTTTGGACACTTCCTATATCTGATTAGCTTTGGCATTTTAAGCACCCAAAAATTTGTGAACACGGCCTCAACTCACACAGCAGACTTTATCATTTCTTTTGCATGCTCATTTAAGCGTCCTCGCCTTAAAATATAGAGGTTCTGGTAGATATTAGAATTATAAAATAGTGAATGAGTTTGATAAAAGTATATTAGAAAGTTGATTGTTTTGTGTGTTGCTGCCTAGTTAAACATCTATTTTACAGATTTACTTCCCCAATAATACATAAAATTAATATTCTGCATTCATCCTTTTCCCTACTCTTGGGTATTTTATTTGCATTTTAGATTTCATTTCTACAAGTATTACGCATACACATTCTTGCTATTTATTGATGAACCTATGGAAAAAATTCAATGTAGATAATGGTTATGTGATTGTGTGTATTTATGTATATATTTAGAATTTTTTATTTTATTTTATTTTATTTTTTTGCATTTTTCCAAAGCTGGCATCCAGAGCCATTCTAGCACCTGAGGCAGAGGCCACAGAGCCATCCTCAGCACCAGGGCAAACTTTGCTCCAATGGAGCCTTGGCTGCAGGAGGGGAAGAGAGAGACAGAGAGGAAGGAGAGGGGGAGGGGTGGAGAAGCAGATGGGCGCTTCTCCTGTGTGCCCTGGCCGGGAATCGAACCTGGGACTCTTGCACTCCAGGCCGACGCTCTACCACTGAGCCAACTGGCCAGGGCCAGAATTTAATAGACTATTTATTGTCAACAAGAAGGTTTTAGAGTTAAACACTATGGAGATTTCAGAGCTAAGTTCTGGGAATTCCGCTCTTGAGGGTTTAGTAATCTAGTGGTAAAAGAATTGTATTTGGCCCTGGCCGGTTGGCTTAGTGGTAGAGCGTCGGCCTGGCGTGCAGGAGTCCCGGGTTCAATTCCTGGCCAGGGCACACAGGAGAGGTGCCCATCTGCTTCTCCACCCTCCCCCTCTCCTTCCTCTCTGTCTTTCTCTTCCCCTCCCACAGCCGGGGCTCCATTGGAGCAAGGTTGGCCTGGGCACTGAGGATGGCTCCCTGGCCTCTGCCTCAGGTGCTAGAATGGCTCTGGTTGCAGCAGAGCAACACCCCAGATGGGCAGAGCATTGCCTCCTGGTGGGTATGCTGGGTGGATCCTGGTTGGGCACATGTGGGAGTCTGTCTGACTGCCTCCCCGTTTCCAGCTTTGGAAAAAAAAAAAAAGAATTGTATTGTACTTAATATAACTGAAGGAGAAGCAGAAAAAAGCTAATAAAATAAAATAAAAGCTATGAAAGTGGTATAGGAAAAAAGTAATGTGAAAGTTCTTTCATCCTGGGAAAAGTGGTGGGGTTTGAGGGATTCGGCATCTTTACATGTACTTGAAAAAGACAGGAGAACTGTTTCAGCTACAACAAAAAGTGAACAAAGATAGGGAGGTGGCTGACTGTGGGTTCTGTAAGTCACCAGTTTTGGGGGCTCAGAGTATGCTGAATCTTTCTTTAGTCAGGATATCATTTGGCTCAGCCACTTTAATTCATAAAATTGAATATAAATCCAATCGAGAAGAACAGTGAGGTATCCCTCATTTTAAACCCTGTATTTCAGTTGTTTACCCTTTAATTTTGAAAAACACAGATGAAGTCAATGCATAGTGCATATGCCAAACGAAAACCTGGTTTTAGGTTCAAGTTTAACAACAGAAGCATATTTCCACTTCCTACTTCCTAAGAACACATTACTGATGCAGTCTGCTTACAGAGGTATTGTTCATAATAAGGAAACATGGAATGTAGAAGGGCTGATCTCAGGGCTCACCCTACAGTAGTCAGGTATACAGGCAGAAGAATGAAATAGGACAGATTATCTCTGTTTTCTTGAATCATGAGAATTGTAGGGGTGGGAAAAGGAAATTATTCCCTATTTAGCAATGGTTTTGCTGTAGCAATAAGTATGGAGGTTCTGCTGTCATGTAACTATAGCAGTTTATGTCTGAGGAATGTGTGACAGGAAGCATGGAAGACAGATCAGAGGAACATAAAACAAATTGTGACCTCAGGTCTGGCTGCAGGTAGATCACCAGGTTGGCAAAAAGCAAGCTTTGATAGCAATAATCTCCACTGCTTTTATTACCATGGGTCAATGTTAGTCTCTTTCTGCAGGTATTTACTTAAAGTTGGTCATCCACTAAGACCCAGCATTAAAACATGTGGAGCATAAACTGATGGAGTTGAAAAGAGAAATAGTACATTCACCAATACAGTTGGAGACTTTAACACCCCACTATCACAAATGGACAGATCTAGCATTTTCAAACAACTAGACATAATTGATATCTATAGAATACTTCACTTCATCCTTCAACAGATCACATTCTTCTCAAGCTCAATGTACAGTCGCCTAGATAGATCACACATGGCCCATAAAGCACGCCTTAACAAATTTAATAGAATAAAAATCATACAATGTTTTCTCTTAGACCACAATGAAATTAAACTAGAAATAAAAAAACTATAAAATGATAGCTAATAAAATCCCCCAATACTTAGAAATTAAACAATACACTTTTAAATAATGCATAGGCCTAAGAAAATTTATTCAGAAGGGTTAAAAATATTTTGAACTGTAGGAAAGTGAAAATACAACTTATCAAATTTTGTAAGATGCAGAGAAAGCAGAAGAACAATCATATAATTATCTCAATAGGTGTAGAAAAAGCATTTGACAAAATCTGACACTCACACATGATAAAAACTGTTGGCAAATTAAAAATAGAAGAGAATTTCCTCACTTTGATCAAACATCTACAAAACTCTACATATTCAATTGTGAGAAACTCAAAACTTTTCTGCTAACATGAGGAACAAGACAAGGATGTCCTTCCCACCACTACTAATCAATATTTTACTGAAAGTCCTATCTAATGCAATAAGACAAGGGAAAAAAGGCATGTATCTTGATATGGAAGACTAATTCTTTTTGCAGTTAAAATAACTATCTTTGTAAAAAATCTGAAATAAGTGATACAACACTTCTCAAACTAATGTGATTATAGCAAATTTCAGGATTCAACGTTAATGCTCAAAAATCAGTTGTTTATCCATATGCCAGCAATGAAGAAGTAAAATTTGAAATTAAAAATGGAGAACAGACTAAGAGCTGTCAGAGGGGATGGGAGTTGGGGAACTGGGTAAAAAGGTAAAGGGGTTAAGCAAAGAAAACACACTCATAGATATAGAAACATTATGGGGATCAAAAAGGGGAAGGGAGTACAGGGAGGTAGGAGAGGAAAAAGAGGGATAAATGGTGATGGAAGGAGACTTGACATGGGGTAGTCAACACATAATACAATGTACATATGATGAATTATAGAATTGTACACCTGAAACTTATATAGTTTTATTAGCCAATGTCATACCCATAAAGTCAATAAAAACAATACCACTTATATTAGCACCCTTCTGAATAAAATACTTATCTATAAATTTAACATAATATGTATGTGATCTATATGAGAAAAACTACAAAGCTCTGATAAAAGATATCAAAGAAGTAAATAAATGGAGAGAGAGTATACATTCATGGATAGGAACACTCAATATTGTCAAGGTATCAGTTTTCCCAACTTGACTTACATAGATTCAATTCAGCCTCAATCAAGATTTCAGCTAGTTATTTTACAGATATTGACAAACTAATTCTAAAGTTTATATGGAGAGGCAAAAGACCTAGAATAGCCAACTCAATATGGAACAAGAAAAAAAATAGAAGACTGACACTACCCAAATTCAAGATTTAATATTATGCTATAGTAATCAACAGACTGTGGAATTGGCAAAACAGAGTACAAACAGGACAATGAAACAGAACAAGGAACTCTGAAAGAGACCCATATCAATATAGTCAACTGATTTTTGATAAAGGAACAAAGGAAATATAAACAAAGATAAGTTTTTAAAAAATGGTGTTGGGCCTGACCAGATCGTGGTGCAGTGAACAGAGTGTTGATCCGGGATGCTGAGGACCCAGGTTTGAAACATCAAAGTTGCTGGCTTGAGCACCAGCTCATCTGGCTTGAGATCAGGGTCACCAGCTGGAGTGCGGGGTCGCCAGCTTGAGCATGGAATTGTAGGCCTGATCCCATGGTTGCTGGCATAAGCCCAAAGGTCACTGGCTTGAAGCCTAAGGTTACTGACTTGAGCCCAAGGTTGCTGGCTTGAGCAAGGGGTCATTGGCTCAGCAGGAGCCCCTCAGTCAAGGCACATATGAGGAAAATAATCAATGAACAACTAAGGTGCAGTAACAAAGAATTGATGCTTCTCATTTCTCTCTCTTCCTGTCTGTCTTTCCCTGTCTCTCTCTCTCTCTCTCACTAAAAAAAATAAAATAAAATAAAATAAAGAAAGAAATTAATCTAGACACAGGACCTTGTGTTGAGAAAATTTAACTCATAATGGACCAGAGACCTAAATGTAAAACTTAAAACTATAAACTTTTAAAACTCAACAACAAGGAAACAAGTAACGATGTTTTAAAATATCCAAAACACTTGAATAGATATCTCACCAAAGAAGATACATAGCCACCCAGAGGCATATGAAAAAATGTTCGGTGTTATGGTTCTTAAGGAATTGCAAATTAAAATAGCAATGCAATACCATTACACACTTGAATGACCAAAATCTAAAACATCTGTCAATACCAAGTGGTAGCAAGAATATAGAGCAACAAGAACTCTCATCCATTCCTGATAGAAATGCAAAACAGTGCAACTGACAGTTTGTTAGTTTTTTACAAAGTTATACATACCCTTACCATACAATATAGCAATTGCACTCCTGGTATTTACCCAAATGAATTGAAAAATTTTATGTCCACACAAAAACCTATAAATGGATGTTTATTGCTGCTTTATTCAGAACTGCCTAACCTTGGAAGCAACCAAGATTGCCTTCAGAATGTTGGTGGATAAATTGTAGTACATTCACACAATGGAATATTATGCAGCACTCAAAAGAAATGAGCCATCAAATAACAAGCCATCAAATAACATGGAGAAAACTTAAATGACTATTACTAAGTGAAAAAAATCTCATTTGGAAGGTCATATACTATATGTTTCCTACTATATGACATTCTGAAAGGGTAAAAAAAGATCCGTGGTCGGAGGGAAGGAAGAATAAATAGGCAGATCAGAGGATTTTTAAGATTGTGAAATTATTAGGTGTGATATTGCAGTGGTGGATATCTGTTATTACATTTGTCAAAAGCCATAGCTATATAACACAGAGTGGATCCTAATTAAATGATAGGCTTTTGGATACTAATGATGTGTCAATCTAGGTGCAACTACGGTAAAATATGTTCTACACTGGTAAGCTTGTTGACAGGTAGAAAGGTTGTGCATGTGTGGGAAAAGTGGATATACAGGAACTCTTTGTACTTTCTGCTCAATATTGCTAAGAACCTAAAATCGCACTAAAAAATAGTTTTAAAATAAAAACACTAAATATACAAGTATATGCAAGTGCCCTTTAAGGAACTCCAAACGTAATAAGAAACACAAATTACAACCTCATGCGATATAATCTCTTACCTCTTAAATTGCTAGAATTACAAATCTAAATGCCATGTTCAGTGAGGCTGTGGGACACTCTCAGACATTGCAGAATGGAATGCAAAATGCTACAACTCCTGTGGAGGAGAGTCTGGTAAAATGCCACACAATGACATATACGTTTAAACCTTGACCCTGAAAAAACTCCACTGTGAATTTGATGACTCAGCTACAGAAATATAAAATAACATATGCACATCCCCAGGAGACTTCTGAATAACTTACACTGTGGTCATAGAACATAACACTATGTAGTCATTAAACAAGCAAAGAAAACCAAAAACCTTATGATACTATTTATAGGATACATTGTTGAGCTAAAAAAGCAAGATGCAACAAAGCAAGATGCAATAGTGTAATTGCCTTTTTATTCTTTGCAAAAAGAAATACATCAAGATAAAACTGAAACTAATAAAAAATGTTTATCTAAGGGTGTACTGGGAGAATAGTTATAGTAATGTAAAATTTTTGAGGATACATTTTTATAACATTTGTCTTTAGAATTACATAAGTTTTAAATATTCAAAAATTAAATTTGAGGTAAAGGGATACAAAAATTAAAGTATTTAATTTATTATAATCAGTAACAGATGGACTTAACTGTATATCAAGATTTTATATAATGATACAGAAATGATACTTTTTTTTTTTGGTATTTTTCTGAAGCCGGAAACGGGAAGAGATAGTCAGACAGACTCCCGCATGCGCCTGACTGGGATCCACCTGGCACGCCCACCAGGGGCGATGCTCTGCCCACCAGGGGGCGATGCTCCGTCCCTCCGGGGCGTCACTCTGTCAGGACCAGAGCCACTCCAGCGCCTGGGGCAGAGGCCAAGGAGCCATCCCCAGCGCCCGGGCCATCTCTGCTCCAATGGAGCCTCGGCTGTGGGAGGGGAAGAGAGAGACAGAGAGGCGGGAGAGGGGGAGGGGTGGAGAAGCAGATGGGTGCCTCTCCTGTGTGCCCTGGCCGGGAATCGAACCTGGGACTTCTGCACGCCAGGCCGACACTCCACCACTGAGCCAACCGGCCAGGGCCCAGAAATGATACATTTAAGTAAGGTTTGTGCACAAAAATTTGTATGTCCTTAGTGGAATATGGTCTCTAAGGACAAGAACAATGTAATCAGATCTTGCATTTAGTTGTTTTATTTATTTATTAAATAATTTAGTTTTCAATTATAGTTGACATACAATATTATATTAGTTTCAGATGTACACCATAGTAATTAGACATTTATATAACTTAGGAAATGATCGCCCTGATAAATGTAGCATCTATGTATGGTTGACACCATACATAGTTACTATAGTATTACTAACTATATTTCCTATGCTATATTTTACATCCCAGTAACTATTTTGTAACTACCAATTTGTACTTCTTAATCCCTTCACCTTTTTCACTCATCCTCCGACAATTCTCTACCATCTGGCAACCATCAAAATGTTCTCTGTATCTAGAAATTTATTTCTGTTTTGTTTGTTCAATTATTTATTTATTTGTTTTTTGATTCTTCATATATGTGAAAACATATGGTATTTGTCCGACTTATTTCACTTAGCATAATACCCTGTATGTCCATGTTGTTGCAGATGGCAAGGTTTTATTCATTTTTATGGCTGAGTAATATTACATTATATATATGTACTACATCTTCATTATTCATCTATGAATGGCCACTTAAATTTCTTTCATATCTTGTCTGTGGTACGTAATGGTGCAATGAACATATGGGTGCATGTGTCTTTTCAAATGAGTGTTTTAGGTTTCTTTGGATACTCAGTGGAATTGTTGGGTTCTTATTGGTCTCTTGTTATAGCCTTTGTTTTATTTTTATTATTTTATTTTATTATATATATATATATATATATATATATATATATATTTTTTTTTTTTTTTTTTTGTCAAGTGAGAGACAGTGAGGCAGGGAGACAGATACCCACATGTGCTCTGGACCAGGATCCATCCGGCAACCCCTGTCTGGGGCTGGTGCTCTGCCCATCTGGGGCCACTGCTCCATTGCTCTGCAACTGAGCTATTTTAGTGCCTGAGGCGAGGCCATGGAGCCATCCTCAGTGCCCAGGGCCATGGCTGCAGGAGGGGATGAGAGAAAGAGAGAGAGAGAGAGAGACATAAGGGGAGGGGAAGGGGAAGAGATGGAGAAGCACATGGTCACTTCTCCTGTGTGCCCTGACCAGAAATCAAGCCTGGGACTTCCACACACCTGGCTGATGCTTTACCACTGAGCAAACCAGCCAGGACAATAGCCTTTGTTTTAAAGTCTCTTTTGTCTGGTATAAATACTGCTACCACAGTTTTTTATTATTTTTTCCCCTGAAATATCTTTTTTCTACCCATTTACTTTCAGTCTGTATGTCTTTCAATCTGAAATGAGTCTTTTGTAGGTAGTATATGGAAGGATCTTGTTTTCTTATCCATGCAGTTATCCTGTCTTTTGATTGGAGTATTTAATCCATTTATCTTTAGATGAACTGTTGATGAAGATGTAGTTATTGCTATTTTATTATTAATATTTTTATCTTTTATTTCTTCTTAAAGATGTCCCTTGAACACTTAACATAATAACTGATTTGGTGGTGATAGAACTTTAGATTTTTACTTGTCTGGGAAGCTCTATATCTGTCCAATTCTAAATGATAGCTTTGTTGGGTAGAGTAATCTTGATTGCAGGCCTTTACTTTTCATCACTTTGAATATTTCATACTAATCCCTTCTGGTCTGCAAAGTTTCTGTTGAGAAATCAGCTTAAGGTCCTATGGGGGCTTCCTTGTGGGTAACTAACTGCTTTTCTCTTGATGCTTTTAAGATTCTCTTTTGTCTTTAACCTTGAACATTTTAATTATAATGTGTCTTGGTGTGGGCCTCTTTTGGTTAATCTTGTTTGTGGCTCTGTGTTTTATGAACTTGTATGTATATTTCCTTCACAATATTAGGAAAATGTTTGTCATTTTTTTAAAATAGTTTTCAATTCCTCACTCTCTCTCTTCTTCTGGTCCTGTTGTCAAGCAAATTTGGGCATGCTTGATATTGTCCTAGAGCAGGGGTCCCCAAACTTTTTACACAGGGGGCCAGTTCACTGTCCCTCAGACCGTTGGAGGGCCGGACTATAAAAAAAACTATGAACAAATCCCTATGCACACTGCACATATCTTATTTTAAAGTAAAAAAATAAAACGGGAACAAATACAATATTTAAAATAAAGAACAAGTAAATTTAAATCAACAAACTGACCAGTATTTCAATGGGAACTATGCGCCTCTCACTGACCACGAATGAAAGAGGTGCCCCTTCCAGAAGTGCGGCAGGGGCCGGATAAATGGTCTCAGGGGGCCGCATGCAGCCCGCGGGCCGTAGTTTGGGGACCCCTGTTCTAGAGGCTCCTTAAACTACCCTCATTTTAGGAGGGATTCTTTTCTTTTTTTGTGTGTTCTGATCGAGTGTTTTTTGTTTCATCTTCCAAATCATGATTTGATCCTTCACTTCATCTAATCTACTATTGATTCCCTCTAATGTATTCATTGTTTCAGTTACTATATTTTATATTTCTGGTTTGTTTTTTTTATGTTTTCTATCTCCATTTTTATTTCCTGTATCTTCATTGATTTCTCGTTGAGATCATTGAGCATCCTTATAACCCGTGGTTTGAACTTTACATCTGATAGATTGCTTGTCTCCATTTTGTTTAGTTCTTTTCTGAGGTTTTGTTCTTTATTTTCATTTGGAACATGTTTCTTTATCTCTTCATTTTGGCTGCCCCTCATGTTTGTTTCTATTTATTAGGTAGAGCTGCTACATCTCCCAGTCTTGGTAGAGTGGCCTTCTATAGTAAGTGGCCTGGGGGGGTCAAGTGGTACACGTCCTTGGTCACTTGAATCTGCACTCCAGATGAGTCTTTTTTGTAGGTTGTGTGTGACTTGCTTTGTGGTTGAGCCTTGATTACTTTTGGGACATCAATGGCAGGGATTGACCTTCAGGCTAATTGATAGTGAGGATTGGCTGTGACTACAGCAGAGGAGCTATTGTGTGGGAGCTAATACACTGCTCACAAAAATTAGGGGATCAGGGAATGTGCAGATAGATACTCCAGTACTTCCAGCCTTTTGTACAGTGCATTTTCACCAATGAAATAAAAGTTGGTTTTGCATCTCATTTGCATAATCAAACAACTTTCTTTGACTTGTCGTTTGCTTTTCTGAGGTTCTTGTTTAGTAAAAAAAAAATCAAATGCTTCTTTTTTTATCACATATTTATTTTGAAACATCCCCTAATTTTTGTGCACAGTATACTATGGAGAAGATTTTGTTTTAGCAGATCTCTGGTTCCTGCTGAGTCTAACCTTTGGGTGTGTCATATATGGAGGTAGTTTGGTGGTACTCTGGGTATTGTCTGAAGCTGACCCCGGGGTGTGTTAGTTTTGGTGCCTCTTAGGAGGGGCTCTGGTGCAGGCCTAGGTCAGCTGTTGCCTGCGCCATGCTTGGAGCCAGTTGGTATGGAGTATAGTACAAAGTTATCTGCAGATGGTTGCCATTTGTATTGGGCTTGAAGGTGCCAAATGCAATATGTGCAAACCTTGATTGAATTCTAGGTTCAAAAACAAACCAGCTGTAAAATTCATTTTGGGAATAACAGGAGAAATGTAGATGTGGTTTGTATGTTATAGGATACTTTCAAATTGTTGTTTTCTTTTTAGCTAAAATAAACGTGTTGTGTTTAATACTAGAAAATATCATTTTAAGGAATGTCTGCTGAAATTTTCTGATGTAAAGTACCATAACTGTGTTGGGGAGGAAATTTTTTCCTCTATCATCTTAGGTTCTTTTGGCTGGTCTAATGATTACATTGATGTAAGACAGATTAGCAGGAGAAAAACAAATTCAATAACGAACATACAAGAGCCCCATAAAAATATAAGACCCAAGGACAAGTCAGGGAGTTGTGGCCTATATATTATAATAATCCTGAGCTGGGAAATAGAAGAGGGGCCAGGGGATACAAAGGGAGGAGGGTAATTCACAAGATAGTAAGAAGAGCAGATGTTTGGTCATTAGATGTCTGTCCTGTCATTTAGGTAGGTCATTCAGATAAAAGTTATCTCTGGTAATCTCTCTCTCTCTCTCTCTCTCTCTCTCTCTTAGCCAGGCCCCTTTCAAAATTATTTTAGATAGTTAAGGGAGAGGTACAATTTTTTCTTGAGTCTACTGTGTCATGATTACATTCAGGTCAAAATGATCCACGTTTGGGGTCACATATTCTGCTCTCCTTCAATGTCAACTTGCTTTTAAATGTTTTAGGGAAAAGAGATAAACATAGGATTCAATAAATGTTCTTACATTACTGGGTGGATGTACATCCAATTTACTCAGCCTTTTGAAAAAAAAATGTTTAAAGAGATGAAAGAAAAATCAATTACTGGATTCTAGGCAGGAATGGATAATATCAACCCTTTGGAACTGAGTTTAAATTTGATTTATTAGGATTTTAAGACTTGGGTCATACATGAACAATCAGAGAGCAGAGAAGAAAATGATTAGCTTTAGAGTAAAAAGGAAGTATTAAGAGAAATCATAATGACAAATTACTTTTTCTGTTTCAAATCAGAATTCTGGATCTATAAGCACCATGAACACTACTCCTCACACCTGCTCATTTTGCAGATAAAGAAACCACTGCCTAAAAAGGCTTTGTTCTGTGTCCAAATTTATCAAACAGTTAGTGTCAAAGACCAAGTACTAAAAATGCACAGTTCGTGTGTCTTTCCATCGCACTGTGGCTGCTTAGTGTAGCTCAAAATTACGTATTTGATAAAGCCCTTATTCACCTTAATTTAAAAGATTAGCTTCTCTATCAATTCCTTCGAATACAACAAAATGTTTAATAGTTTTCTCACTACTTGCGGCTAGCACTGTGTTGATAAAGACAGAATGAAAAAGAAGTTGAACAATTAACTGGAAGTTCTACAGTAAATTCAGATTATATGTGCAAACCATTGGATAAATGTATCTGAAATATCCAGCCTCTTGCCTCTCACATACACACAACAGCAAAGAACATCAGAGAGCACTCTGCATTACAAAGTCAGAAAAAGGGACCCTGGTTTTTTTGTTTGTGATTTGTATTGGAGAGCACAGGAGATACGCCAAGAAAGAAGTCTTATCTGCAAAACTCTGAATGCTTGTAGAGGCTTCTCTCTGAATGAGAGCAGCTTTCCCTCCCTGTCCCCGAAGAAGGGAAACTTGATGTCACCTGATAGATTACTAAATATAAATATACCGCACTCAAAGCTAAAGGGAATGAAAGGGATTATATGAGAGAAAGGAATTAGAGGGCTTTATGGCATGGAGAATCCATGTTATAAAGAGACTCAACACCGAGTAAATGAAGTGGAAGATTTTTCTTTCCCTTTAGGACAATAGGAGGAATGGTGTCATGGTTGGCTTTGTAAGAAAATCCCAGGTGCATTGAAGATCCATTTTACATTTTCAAGATAGGAATTTCCTCCAGTTTCCAATTTAAAATTACATTTTTATTTTTAAAAAAAGAAAAGAATTGCAGGGATTTGTGTATTGATAGTATCGTTAAATCTCTAGTAGCAGAAATTATTAAAGTTCCAGTTTGTTTATGTTAAAGTTGGACATCCAAGGGCAAGTATATTAAAGGGGGTTGCTATAGTCTGTGCTGCAGATATCTTTGATGTCTTTACCAAAAGATGTCTTTTAAATATATTTTTAAAAAGAAGCAGTGGCTGTGGCTGCCTTCAGCATGAGAATGTGCTGGATTATTTTATTGTTGGATTGGCATTGAAGTCTGTTGTGAAGTGATTTTTATGAATGTTATTTCCTGGGAGTCTTACAGAACTGAGAACTGCATGTCACGAGGCCATGATCCTAAGGAGCAGAAATCAAATAAATAAAGGTCTTGGGGAATTATGGTCTATTGGATATTTTTTCTTTTCAAAATGAGTCCATAGTTCACTTTGATGGTGAGTTTAAATGGTTCATCTGAGAACAGAAAAATACATCTATCTTTAAGTGGTAACAAAGTTCCATTTAAAAAAATTCCCCCACCCCCTTAAAAATATCTTAGGCCTAAAATTTCAACAAAAAAATAAGACCAAAGGAAAAAAAAATGAAGACAATAGTTACTGTATTAGAAGGACTTGGTTTAAGATAATGTTTCAAAGCTTTTGATTTCATGATATTAATATTTAGGAAATGGGAAAGAGCAATTTAGAGTATGCTATTCCATAAGGGTATCTGCCTGAGGCTTCTTTTCTACCAGCCACATCAAAAGGAGAAGTAGGCTAATTATGAGAAGAAAAGGCCAAATAGGTGGGCTACAGTTGCAGAGCATAGATCCTGCTGTACCTCTGGACACATAATGAAGAGAACCAGTTATGCTCTGGGTCAATGCAATCATCTCTAGAATAAAATAATTTGGAGTTTAAAAATATGAATTCCCACACCCTCGCCCCATAGAAATTCTGGGCAAATATTCAGTAGGCCCAGCTCAAGAAAATTTTATGTTCATCTTCCAGATAATTTTGCAGTGGACACATATTTTTAGAACACAACCAGAGCTTTTTAACAAAAGCTTCACATTCACATGAGACACAGACCTCCTTTAGACATTCATATCTCGACAATTAGGATGACTCATTCAATTGTTAATGACAATGAATTGGGCAACCTTTTGCAGTCTAAGTTAAAATTTTAGGTGCTTGAAACAATTTGTAGCCAGGAGCAGAACCCAAGTGATTGAAATCTAAAAGTAATAAATGTAAGATTTTTCAACCTTTAGTGAAAGGTAAAGGAAGTATTCAGTAAGTTTTTTCTACCAAAGTGCTTTGAGAGTCAGATGATATATTTGATGAGAGAATACTATAAATACCTATACAAGTATTAGGAAAAATTAGTCAAGATCCAGTATGAAGGCCCTGGCTGGTTGGCTCAGCACTAGAGTGCTTGCCTGGCATGTGGAACTCTTGGGTTTGATTCCTGGCCAAGGCACACAGGAGAAGTGACCATCTGCTTCTCCACACTCCTTCCCCCCCTTCTCTCTTTCTGTGTCTCTCTTTCCTCCTCCCACAGCTAAGGCTCAAATAATTTGAGCGAGTTGGCCTCGGACACTAAGAATGGCTCCATGGCCTCACCTCAGGTGCTAAAATAGTTCAGTTGCAAAGCAACAGAGCAGTAGCCCCAGATGGCCAGAGCATTGCTTTGTCGGGGGCTTGCTGGGTGGATCCTGGTTGTGGCATATGTGGGAGTCTGTCTCTTTGCTTCCCTGCTATCCTGCCTCTCACTTAATAAGAAAGATCTAGCATAAGTAAATGCTCAACTTATTTGCTTTCAACAGATATGAAGCATTTAAAACAAGTTGCTTATTATTTTGCCATCTTACGGTATAGACATTTTATAAGTCTTGTTAAAATGAGGGAATGATAAACTGAAAAAGTGCAGGAGATAACGTGCACTCTCAATATTGAAGTGAATGAGGGTTATTATGATAGAATGCACAAACAAGGACAGTGCTAAAATACACAGGTCGGTATAATTTTCAATAACCCTTCTAAAGAAATAATCCTTTATAATACATTCTCAATGCAGAATGTAGGTCCCTGTCCAGCAGGCAAGGCCAGGATTCTGGAGCCTCCAAATATGAAAAATAATTAGGGAAAGAATAATAATTAGGCTAATAATAACACTATGAGAACATAATACAAAATGCTTTACCTGCTCTAGATCCTTTTATTCCCACAGATCAGTTCAGGAAAATTTTTTTTTTCCCATTAAAAACAAGGCTAAATAATGCATTCCATGTCATGCAGGTAATAACTAACAGAGCTAACTCTGAGCCCACTCATTAACCTTAACCACCTCTCCAGCCTTGGAATTGAAATTATAGAAGACACAGACCTCCCTTTTCTGTGTGGTCATGGGGCATCACCAAATTCCAACCGTAAGTAGTGCTGCTCTGAGGTGAGTATGAAACTTTAGGGATTCTTTAGATTGTGTTGACTGTGAGAGCAGGGACTCGAATTTTAGAGGACTTGGTTTTGACACCCTCTCCAAGTGGGTAAATGTTAGATGTGGATAGAGAAGAGAGAAAACTCAGATCTACGCATGAGACAAGTACGAAGGTGACTTAGTCACTCTGCCAACAAGGGCTTCCAGAGGGATCTTTAGGTGGCTGAAATGATTGGCTCTCTTCTTTACGTTCCCCTCGCAGAACTAAGCTCATCTGGAGAATGTAAGTGTGGACAAATAAAGGTCTTCCCCTGAAGCATAGGAAGATGAGTAGGACCGATACAAATAATGCTCTCCTCATTTGACTGTAATTTGATATTTTATTCATCTACCCAGAATTATTTTTAAAAGTCTTCAGAATCAAAGGCCACACAAAAATATAAAAAAGGAAGTTTCAAGTAGCTGTTTTAGTAATCCTCCTGTCTACACAATTCCCAGCTGAGCAAAATTATAATAGAAAGTTTGGAGAGTGGAGCTGCTATTTATTCTAGCTGTTCCCCAAGAGATCCATCAAGTGAATATGGTAATACAGACAGCCAAGTTCTTATCTGGAATTTTTGTTGTGAATTGAAATTCATAT
Source organism: Saccopteryx bilineata (assembly GCF_036850765.1). Taxonomy (NCBI): domain Eukaryota; kingdom Metazoa; phylum Chordata; class Mammalia; order Chiroptera; family Emballonuridae; genus Saccopteryx; species Saccopteryx bilineata. Next base: position 257,339,543 of record NC_089493.1, read on the forward strand.
GAAATATGTAATCTCTTTTTTATTAGAGTACTCCAAAAACCAAATAGGGCCTGACTGGTGATGGTACAAGTGGACAGAGCGTCGATCTAGGATGCTGAGTTCCCGGGTTTGAAACCCTAAGTTCACCAGCTTGAGTGTGGGGTCACCTATTTGAGCATGGGATCATCGACATGATCCCATAGTCTCTGGCTTGAGCCCAAAGATCAAAAGGTCACTGACTCAGCTAGAGTCCCTGCCGCCCCATCAAGGCACATATGAGAGCAATCAATAAACAACTAAAAAGTGCTACAGTGATGAGTTGATGCTCCTCATTTCTCTCCCTTTCTGTATCGCCTCTCTCTCTCTCTCTGAAAAATAAAAAGTCAAGTAGGAAATAGCAAGATTTAAAAATATTAGCATAAATTCTCTATTTGACCTCTGCTACAGGTATGTGACACCTCAAGACACCTAAACTCAAACCTCAAAACATTTCTTCTGCAAGTGCCCTCTCATTTCTCACATCATTTACCAACTTGCAAAGTTTATTCTCTTCTTTGTTCCATTTAAAAGTGGTTTGAACATTCAGTTTGTAAAAAATAAAATGCACCCAACAATTGAAGAGAGAAAGCCTTTCCTTCCTCTAGTATCTAGATATTTAGTAAAAAAACAAAACAAAAGACAGTACTGATAATTCCATATCCTAAGAAACTCTCAAAACCATCTTTTCTTCATTTTCAATGCCACTGGCTACTCAATTCAGGCTCAAAACATAGCAGTACGAACTTCTACAAGGCAGCAGCTTGGACTTTTACAGCTGTCTCTCATCCCCTGGCTTGCATATCTTTGAATTCATTTTCTAAACGGCTGCCACAGTTATTTAGCTAAAAATCACAAATCTAATCATAGTGTTCTAGTTGGAACACTCAATGTCTCCCCATGACCTAGTCCTAGAGGATAAAGTCTTAATTTTCTAGCAAGTTCTTTAGGATTCTTTCTAATCTGTCCTCAGTCTACAGTCTTCATTCTCTTGACCTTCCTCAACCACCTTTCCCAAATCCACTCCTTAGACACCAAGTGTGCCGAGCTATGCATCTTTCTTTAAATCAGTGACTCTTGGAACTTAAGTGTAAACAGAATCTTCCAGCGGGTATGCTAAGATACAGATTGCTTGGACTCGTCCTTGGAGAAGCTGATGCAGGAGGGTATGAATTGGAGACTGAGTTTGCATTTCTCACAAGTTCCCACATGGTGCTGATGATGTTGGTCTGGGGACCACACTTTGAGAATCAGTTCTGTAAAGCAAGGCATAGATGTTCAACTCAGTGACAACCTTTGACTAAAAATCGCTTTTGTTATCTTTTTTTTTTTCCGGTGAGGCTTTCTTGACCTCTCCCTACATTTATTTATACTTTCTTTTAGGTTTATAAGCATTATTTATAATACAAAGAACTGTGGTTTGTTAATCTGGTTGTCTTTTTCCTTTGAGTATAAGCTCCTCAAGGGTAGAGAGTATGTTATATTCATTTTGACATTCCTAGACTTAGCACAATGGAAAGAAACTCAATTTCCTTTGCTGAATGAATAGATATTGGGAGTACTATATCTGGACTCGACTGGGCCATTTTCCAGATATGGAATTGGCTATGCTGTCTATTAACTTTGAAAGCTACTGGTACATGTATTTCAGTGACCTTTTGATAATGTTTCACAGTTTTTAACAATTCACCAAAGGGAATTTTAAAGCAACCCTAATCTTACATTCTAATGAACAAAAAAAAAAAACATACATGACAGGTAGTCAGAAATCAGTCTGATGAAATTCAATACAACATGAAACAGAAGACTTTAAAACTACCCTGAAAGTTTTATGGGCCCCTGTCCCACATCATCTCTTTGCTGAAGGATAACCAATGAACACATAACTGGGAAATCCTGTCAGTCAAGTGAAAAACATCAGGTGAGTGAAAAAGCAGTCAAAATAATGGCTTGGCAATGCGTTGACTGAGCAAGATGATTTATTGTTTTACTTTCAACTGGTTGGTCATTCATTGTGTCAATAGAGCCTAAAGGGCATGTATATGATTTATATGATCCATAGAGATAAGTCAAGGACTCTTAGGGAAGGTTAAACTATTTTCTCTTTCAACTAATAATCCAAAGTCACTGACTAGGTCACATAGGAGGCTGGTACCAAAATCTTATACTTGATTGTATATCTGGTAATCGGAAGTCTTGCTCAGATGTCCAGAAGAACATTTCCAACACAAAACGTGAGTCAAAAACAGTTTTATGATGCAGAGGTATGAAAATAGAATAAATTCATGGTATTGCTCATTGGTGCATTGAGACTGGGTGGGTGGGAGCTGGTGACAGCGCTCGTCAGGAGAGCTGGCCCCAGGCTGCGGAGGACTTTGAATGTCATGCCAAGGAGCCTAACTTTGATTTTACAGGCATATAGGAGCCCCTTACCTCATTCCAGAGTGGGAATTAGAGAAAACAGAAGCAAAAAGACTAATTATGTTAAAAGATTTGGACCAGAGCCAATGTAGGGCATTAAGGATGGTGAAGAATCTTTCATAGAAAGAATTTATAGAATTTAGTTACTGTATTTCATGGCTCTCCAGAAAAACAGAATAGAAGACTCAGGGAAGAGCTGATGCTGCAGTTCAAGTCCAAAGGTTGTTTTTGCTCAGAGGTTAAGGGGTTGGAAGAGGTCAGTTTTTGTTCTATTAAGAGATTTAACTAGTTGGATAAGGCTCACCATCATTATGGTAGACAATGTGCTTTGTTTGAAGTTACCAAATTTTTTTTTTAAGTGAGAGGAGGGGAGATAGTGAGACAGATTCCCACATGCACTTCAACTGGGATCCAACTGGTAACCCCTATCTGTGGCTGATGCTCAGTCAACTGAGCTATTTTTAGCACCTAAGGCTGGTGCACTCTGACCAACAGAGTGCTATTTTCAGCGCCCAGGGCAGATGCTCGAACCAATCTGGCTGTAGGAGAAGAAGAGGGAGAAAAGGGGTAGAGGGAGGGGGAGAGAAGCAGATGGTTGGTTGCTTTTCTTGTGTGCCCTGACTGGGAATCAAACCTGGGATGTCCATACACCTGGCTGACACTCTATTCACTGAGCAAACCAGCCAGGGGAAATTTACCAATTAAATGTCAGTCTCTTCCAAAAAACACCTGCAATAACAACCAGAATAATGTCTGACCAAATATCTAGGCACCCTGGCCCAGTGGGGCTGACATACAAAATTAACTATCTCAGTGACCAACTGGATGCAGAACTTAAGGTATAGAAATAAGGGATTAGATGGTTCTGAGGCTTTTAGCTTGGATATTTGAGTAAATGGTGATGCTTTTAACTAAGACAGGATTCCTGAAAAGGGGTAAATTCTGGAGAGAAGAAATCTTTCATTATTCAAAAAATATGTGGCCCTGGCTCGGTGGCTCAGAGATAGAGCATCTGCCGGTGTGTGGATGTCCTGAGTTTAATACCCAGTCAAGGCACAAGGAGAAGTGCCAAACTGCTTCTCTGCCCTCTCCCTCTCTCTTTTCTCTCTCTCGTTTCCCCTCCTGCAGCCATGGCTCGGTTGGAGCGTGTTGTCCTGGGGCACTGAAGATGGCTCCATGGCCTCCGCCTCAGGAGCTAAGAAGAGCTGGTTGCTGAGCAAAGGAGCAATGCCCCAGATGGGTAGAGCATCGCTCCCTAGTGGGCTTGTTAGGTGGATTCCAGTTGGGGTGTATGCAGGAGTCTGTCTCTGCCTCCCCTCCTCTCACTGAATAAAAAATATATATATTAGTCATCAAGCTTGCATAAGTACTGAGCCAAAATGTTCTTCTTTTCGGTGTGTGTGTGGGAGGGAATAAATATATAGAAAAACTTCATATAAGAGGAACTATTATATAATCATTAAAATATTAGAGGCAGCAACACTGAAATTGTGTAACTTGGAACAGTTACTTAACACCTAAGTCTCAGATTGCTCATCTGTAAAGTTAGGTTTTCAGATAATTAGAGATGTAACTATAAAAATTATAATATAATTAATAGATATAAAAATTATAATATGATATTATATAGTATATATTTTCTCAAATTCTCAGAAAACCTAATATATATATAAATAGTGCCTGATCCTGGTACTTAGTAGTTCATCAAAAAATATCTCCAGAAAGATTTAGTTGTGTTTTGACTATATTGATTGTTGTAACTAATATAGAATGGTAAACAAGTGTGAGATTTTCCCCAGTGCCATGACAGTCTCAGGGGACATGATTGTTGGGAGGGTTCTAAGTGACTCTATCTTCTCATACAGTATTGTAAATGGCTCCACGGTGGCTCAGAGCAGATAATGTAGCTCCCAAGGGAACTGTTAGAACGAGGGAGTTACTTAGGCACTGGTCTCATTAGGGTCTATTATTTACTCTTATAAACAACAATTAAAAGGATGTCCTTTAAATTAAAACAATTTAAAGGATGTAGTAGAGCATATATAATATTTTATTAGAGTTCATAAAGGCCATGAATGTTTAAAATCTAGAAAACAAATTCAGTGCCTTCAGACGTCATTTAGTTAGAGCTGCTAAGATTACATGTTAGTACCCATTCATATATACAAACTCATTTAATCAGAATGGAAGTAGATGTAAGACCAGTTGATGTAATAATCAGTATATCTTGACAACCCTTTAGTGAATGGATAATACAGAGTGGAAGCATTGTGGATGTTTCAAAACCAGAGATGATGCTGTAAAACAGGGGCCAGAAAACTATGGTGCATGGGTCAATTCTGTGTCGCTGCCTGTGTTTTTACGTAAAGTTTTATTGAAACACAGTCACACTCGTTTGTTTGGTTTTGTCTGGGCTGCCTTCACTCTCCATGGCAGTGTTGAGTGGTTGAGATAGAGACCAGATGGCCTGCAGGACCTAAAATATTTACTCTCTTGCACTTTAGAGGAAAAGTTTACTGACCCTTCTCTAAAAGGACTTTGGAAACTTGGCTTTACACCAAAGTTTGAAAAAGCTCCAATGCTATAAAATCCAGGCATATAGAGCAACTCTAAAGGCTTTATGCTGATTAGATGTAAAAGTTGATTGTAGGAGTGGTGAAACTGGAGAAATCCTGACAGTGTGAACAGCAGCATCAAAAGCCATGGCTGAGAATCCACTCCTGCCTGTTTTTGCCAAAGAGAAACACTAGCCCCAGGAGTACCATTTCTTTCAAATTTGGAAAGGAAGACAGGCTTCCTATTCTTTAATCAAATTTCCAGGTTGTGAGTCATTGTCAGAATAAGCCGAAGAGATCTGGCCATCATTTGCCACCTCTGGCTCAGAAATGAAGGAAAACAACATTGTGAAACAATAGATAAGAAATGAAATGAAGAAAGGACACAGCTGATTCTGATTTCACAGATGTTTTTGCCTCTTTTCTGCAAAGGCCTCAGTGGACAGATTGAATCTGTGTTGTGTGATACAAAGAATGACAGAAAGCACGGACAGAGAAAAGCACCAGGCAGACCCATCAGTTTCAATAGGAACCCCATCAGTTCCAAAGAGATGATGTCTGAAGAGGAGGAGGACAGAGACATGGAAATGCCTGCAGGAGGCCGAGCAACTGAAAGAAGTGGAAAAAACTGCACTTACCTGAACTGCCAAATTATAGCAGATGGTGAGATCTAAAGGGAGATAAACATTAAGGCCTGGGAAGCAAGCAATTCATCCTGTCAGCTTTCAAGGGCTGGTGCAGATGAAAGATCAGCCTAAGAACTCGATAGGATCTCTACAACAGCAATGTTTGACAACAATCAAACCTGTCTCCCAGGAAGGTGATGGGGGTAACCTGCTGAGGGGGGAGAAATCCCTTTAGCCATTAGAATGACCCCCCAAAACTGCTTAAAGAGCAGACACTAACCAGCTGTGAGAAGTTGGAAGAAAATGGGGCATGCTATACAGCAAGAACAAATTGGTAGATAAATGAGGTGATAACTCCCTTCAGGTAGAATACAGGAGAGTAAGATAGCCTTTGGTTAGGAGATGCTGTAGATTAGATTCTGGGTTGGTTTTCCTGGGTACTAGCTCCCAAGATGACAGGGAAAATTTTGAGTAAGTCCCTCTGGAAACACTGACAGGAAGAGTTGGGATGGTTGATTCCGTGGTATGACTTTGAGAGGCCGCCATCACTTCCATATGAGTTTTCCATTCATTTATTTATCCATTGATCCATTTTTGCATTTGTTCCATAAATATTGATTTAGATCAGGGGTCCCCAAACTACGGCCCGTGGGCCGCATGCGGCCCCCTGAGGCCATTTATCCGGCCCCCGCCGCACTTCTGGAAGGGGCACCTCTTTCATTGGTGGTCAGTGAGAGGAGCATAGTTCCCATTGAAATACTGGTCAGTTTGTTGATTTAAATTTACTTGTTCTTTATTTTAAATATTGTATTTGTTCCCGTTTTGTTTTTTTTTACTTTAAAATAAGATATGTGCAGTGTGCATAGGGATTTGTTCATAGTTTTTTTTTATAGTCCAGCCCTCCAACGGTCTGAGGGACAGTGAACTGGCCCCCTGTGTAAAAAGTTTGGGGGATATAGAGGAGTGACGTCACGGAAATGGCGCCGTGAGAAGCGCGTCCGACAGCTCTCCCCTAAATCACAACAAATTTATCAACTAGAAACAGAAAAATTTATCCTCAGAGCATTCCGGAGTTCCACACAAACTGAAAGCAAAAGGACTGTTATCACTTGAATCTGAGAGACGAGGGTGTGGAGGAAGCTACCACAGCGACGCTCATTCAAGCCGCCAGGGAGTGCGCCTGCGGTGAGTCAGCCCATATACTTGGGAACCGCGAGCCGCCGACCGCGAGCTGCCGCGAACCCCCGAGAACCCCCGCGAACTGCCACCGGCACCGGGAGCGGCCGCCACGACCCGCCGCGCGCGCGCGTGCGCGCGCGCCCGGTCCGGTTGAGCACTGCTGACGTTCCCAGCGGCCCGCACACTGCGAGTGGGGGTCTCGTGGGGGTCGCCGGCCACCGGTGCCCGGAGCGCCACATTCGCGCGCGTGCCTTGGGCATTCCACGCGCCCAGGGAGCCCTACTGGCCCGCACACCCAGGGGGCTCCATTATCCTGCGCCTGGTGCGGTCCAGCCGCCAGCGGCGGGGCGAGCGGGAGAGGCTTGGGAGATTCTCTCCGTGGGCGGGGCACCTCACCCAGCCATTCAAGCTAACAATCAAGCGTTGGGGGAGGGGCGCGCGCAGGCAGCCTAAAACACCTTCAGAAACACAGCTGCGACCCAATCACTGAAATTAGCTTAACCCATAAAATCTGCACACCCTCGGTTCTAATTGATAAGATCTCTCTCAGTTCAGCGATCCAAGACAAGAGGCGTGATATTTTTTAGTGCCTCTCGCTAAAGGGGTGGGGGCAACTTCTGATTGATAGAGCCTCCATATTCAGGGATAAACGCTAACAAGAAGGACTTGGCAGATAATAAGGTCTATACTACACTAGTCATAAGCAGAGACTAGTGCCTCTTCTTCCCTGCAAAAACAGGCTACAAAGTGTGGAAAGCCTGAGTTGAGAGGTCCAACTAAATGATAGGCGCTGAACAGTCACCTTGACAACAATTGACTCCCACCCCCGCCTGATTACACTGGAGGCCCTGACTGTCAGAGCCTTTCCCAAAGCCTTGCACTGAGTGGGGATAGAGTGGGGATTTCCCAGCTCTTTGAGCCTCTTACTCCCCAGGCAGAAGCAGTTGCAGCCTTATAGCTTGATCACCAGGCTGCTAATTCAGAAAGGGGGGACTAGGAGAGAGAATCCAGGAAAGCAAACTCTCTCATCGTTGGACCCTGCAAACGCCAACAAGCCTTTACTTCCAGCAAGACTAAAGCCAATTATATGACATAGCCATAGAATCCCATCAACTGCAAATCCCTACCTAAGAGTGACACAGGGGCAGAACCTGGGGTACAGAGTCACCGACTAGGAAGAGGGAGAGAAAAGAAAAAGGAAGAAGTTAACCTCTCAAAATCAAGAAAAACCCACAGACTTTACAACTTGATCCACTAATTTTTGTTGTTGTTGTTGTTGTTGTCTGTTTCTTCTATCTTTTTGCCTTTATTTCCCCACCTCGGTCCTTCTATTCTCTGCCCATCTTATGCTTCCCCTTTCTTGAACTACACTACCCATGAGTGTTGCATTTTATTTTTCTTCTTCATCCTCACCCTCCTTTAAGGTTATACTCCAAAACACTTAACTCTCACTCTCTCTTCTTTTGTTTTTTTTTTTGTCTTGCTTTATTTTGTTTTTTTCTCCTCCTATTTTATTTCTTCCTTCGTTTTTCTATTTTTCTTATTTTTTCCTTTCTATTTGTTTTTTCTTTTCTCATTTTACTTTCCTCCCATATAATCCTCAATCACGAACAAATTAGTTAATTTGGGACTCAAGGCTTTTTTTTGGATTTATTTCTCTTTTTTGCTTTTGTTTTTATTTTTTTTTCTCTTGTTTGTTTATTTTTGTGGCATTTTGGGTCCTCCCAACCCAAGGTCTCCATTGTATTTAGTCTTCGCTCCACTTAATACAACAGATTTTTACTTATTATTTTTATTTTTCTTCTTTATTATTCTTTTTTGGTCCTTTTTTCTGGTTCCCTCTTATCCCTCTCATTATATCTCTTAGTTGACCATCACTTACAAGCAAATCATCTTATGCTTGTCTAAGATTTTCTTCCTTTTTTTTTTTTTTTTTTGCATTTAGTAGGTCCCTACTCCCTTTTTTTGCCCTTTGAACTCTTCACCCCAAATCAGGCCCTCCATTATAGGCACGATATTTCCCTGAGGAGGGGAGAGGAGGAAAAGAGAAGAGAGAAAAAAAGGGGGAAATAATAAATTATTACTGTTTTTTTTGTGGGGTGTTTAACCCTTTTTTTTTTTTCTTTTTACTCTTTATTAATTCTAATTAGTGCTATCAATAAGACTACCCTCAGATGCCGATAAGAAAGAGGAAATCGAATATTATGGATACAAAAGAAAGAGAGGTAACACAAATAGATGTGGAAAAATCTATGGAGAAAAGACTTAACATATTGGAAGCCTTGGAGCTAAATGACAGAGAATTTAAAATAGAAATGTTAAAAATACTCAGAGATATACAAGAAAACACAGAAAGGCAATATAGGGAGATCAGAAAACAACTCAATGAACACAAAGAATATATTACCAAGGAAATTGAAACTATAAAAACAAATCAAACAGAAATGAAAAACTCAATTCACGAGCTGAAAAACGAGGTAACAAGCTTAGCTAACAGAACAGCCCAGATTGAAGATAGGATTAGTGAAATAGAAGACAAACAACTTGAGGCACAACAGAGAGAAGAAGAAAGAGACTCAAAAATAATAAAAAATGAGAAAGCCCTACAGGAATTGTCTGACTCCATCAGAAAGAATAACATAAGAATAATAGGTATATCAGAGGGAGAAGAGAAAGAAAATGGAATGGAGAATATACTCAAACAAATAATAGACGAGAACTTCCCAAGCCTGTGGAAGGAACTAAAGCCTCAAATTCAAGAAGCAAACAGAACACCAAGTTTTCTTAACCCCAACAAACCCACTCCAAGGCACATCATAATAAAGATGACACAAACCAATGACAAAGAAAAAATTCTCAAGGCAGCCAGGGAAAAGAAGAGTACAACATATAAAGGAAGGCCTATTAGATTATCATCAGATTTCTCAGCAGAAACTCTACAAGCTAGAAGAGAGTGGACCCCAATATTTAAAGCCCTGAAAGAGAGGAACTTTCAGCCAAGAATACTATACCCATCAAAGCTATCCTTCAAGTATGAAGGAGATATAAAAACATTCACAAATACAGAAAAGATGAGAGAATTTATCAACAGAAAGCCCCCACTCCAGGAAATACTAAGGGGGGTTTTCCAACCAGATTCAAAGAACAAAAGAAAACAACACCACAAGTAACAGCTCCACCAAGAACACAATAAAACCAAACTTAAACTGTGACAACAAAGGAAAAAAAGGGGGGAGAGGATGGAGATTAACAGTAGCAAAGGACGATGAAGTGCAGAAATACTTATAAGATAGGGTACTACAATGAATAGGGTAGGTACCCTTTTCATTACTTAATGGTAACCACCCTTAAAAAAACCACCACAAAAACACTTGACTTAAAAAAGGTAGCAACAGAGGAAAGAAGTATGGAACACAAACAAACAAAAACAAATGATAGAAAAACAAAAGAGAAGAATCAAACTAGATACAAAACTAACAGAAAGCAATTTATAAAATGGCAGTAGGGAACCCACAAGTATCAATAATTACACTAAATGTAAATGGATTAAACTTACCAATAAAAAGACACAGAGTAGCAGAATGGATTAAAAAAGAAAATCCAACTATATGCTGCCTACAAGAAACACATCTAAGCAACAAGGATAAAAACAAATTCAAAGTGAAAGGCTGGAAAACAATACTCCAAGCAAACAACACCCAAAAAAAAGCAGGTGTAGCAATACTCATATCTAATAATGCTGACTACAAGACAGAAAAAGTACTCAGAGACAAAAATGGTCATTTCATAATGATTAAGGGGAAGTTGAATCAAGAAGACATAACAATCCTTAATATATATGCACCAAACCAAGGAGCACCAAAATATATAAGACAGCTACTTATTGACCTTAAAACAAAAACTAACAAAAATACAATCATACTTGGAGACCTCAATACACCGCTGACGGCTCTAGATCGGTCATCCAAACAGAGAATCAATAAAGATATAGTGGCCTGAAACGAAATACTAGAACGCCTGGATATGATAGACATCTACAGGACACTTCATCCCAAAGCGACAGAGTATACATTTTTCTCTAGTGTACATGGAACATTCTCAAGAATTGACCATATGTTGGGCCACAAAGACAATATCAGCAAATTTAGAAAAATTGAAATTGTACCAAGCATATTTTCTGATCATAAAGCCTTGAAACTAGAATTCAACTGCAAAAAAGAGGGGGAAAAACCCACAAAAATGTGGAAACTAAACAACATACTTCTAAAAAATGAATGGGTCAAAGAAGAAATAAGCGCAGAAATCAAAAGATATATACAGACAAATGAAAATGAAAATACGACATATCAGAATCTCTGGGATGCAGCAAAAGCAGTAATAAGAGGAAAGTTCATATCACTTCAGGCCTATATGAACAAACAAGAGAGAGCCGAAGTAAACCACTTAACTTCACACCTTAAGGAACTAGAAAAAGAAGAACAAAGACAACCCAAAACCAGCCGAAGAAAGGAGATAATAAAAATCAGAGCAGAAATAAATGAAATAGAGAACAGAAAAACTATAGAAAAAATCAATAAAACAAGGAGCTGGTTCTTTGAAAAGATCAACAAAATTGACAAACCCTTGGCAAGACTCACCAAGGAAAAAAGGCACAGGACTCAAATAAATAAAATCCAAAATGAAAGAGGAGAGATCACCACAGACATCATAGATATACAAAGAATTATTGTAGAATACTATGAAAAATTATATGCCACCAAATACAACAATCTAGAAGAAATGGATAAATTCCTAGAACAATACAACCTTCCTAGACTGAGTCATGAAGAAGCAGAAAGCCTAAACAGACCAATCAGCAGGGAGGAAATAGAAAAAACTATTAAAAATCTCCCCAAAAATAAAAGTCCAGGCCCAGACGGTTATACTAGTGAATTCTATCAAACATTCAAAGAAGACTCGGTTCCTATTCTACTCAAAGTCTTCCAAAAAATTGAAGAAGAAGCAATACTTCCAAACACATTTTATGAGGCCAACATAACCCTCATACCAAAACCTGGCAAGGATGGCACAAAGAAAGAAAACTACAGACCAATATCTCTAATGAATACAGATGCTAAAATGCTAAACAAAATACTGGCAAACCGAATACAACAACATATTAAAAAAATAATACATCATGATCAAGTGGGATTCATCCCAGAATCTCAAGGATGGTTCAACATACGCAAAACGGTTAACGTAATACACCATATCAACAAAACAAAGAACAAAAACCACATGATCTTATCAATAGATGCAGAAAAGGCTTTTGATAAAATACAACACAATTTTATGTTTAAGACTCTCAACAAAATGGGTATAGAAGGAAAATATCTCAACATGATAAAGGCCATATATGATAAACCATCAGCCAACATCCTATTAAACGGCATAAAACTGAGGACTTTCTACCTTAAATCAGGAACAAGACAGGGTTGTCCACTCTCTCCACTCTTATTCAACGTGGTGCTAGAAGTTCTGGCCAGAGCAATCAGACAAGACAAAGAAATAAAAGGCATCCATATCGGAAAAGAAGAAGTAAAGCTATCACTTTTTGCTGATGATATGATCCTATACATCGAAAACCCGAAGGACTCCACAAAAAGATTATTAGAAACAATAAACCAATACAGTAAGGTCGCAGGATACAAAATTAACATACAAAAGTCCATAGCCTTTCTATATGCCAACAATGAAATATTAGAAAACGAACTCAAAAAAATAATCCCCTTCACGATTGCAACAAAAAAAATAAAATACCTAGGAATAAACATAACAAAGAACGTAAAGGACCTATATAATGAAAATTACAAAGCATTGTTAAGGGAAATCGAAAAAGATACAATGAGATGAAAAAATATTCCTTGTTCTTGGATAGGAAGAATAAATATAATCAAAATGGCCATATTACCCAAAGCAATATACAAATTTAATGCAATTCCCATCAAAATCCCTATGAGATTTTTTAAAGAAATGGAACAAAAAATCATCAGATTTATATGGAACTATAAAAAACCCTGAATAGCCAAAACAATCCTAAGGAAAAAGAATGAAGCTGGGGGCATTACAATACCTGACTTTAAACTATATTATAGGGCCACGATAATCAAAACAGCATGGTATTGGCAGAAAAATAGACACTCAGACCAATGGAACGGAATAGAAAGCCCAGAAATAAAACCACATATATATGGTCAAATAATCTTTGATAAAGGGGCCAACAACACACAATGGAGAAAAGAAAGCCTCTTCAACAAATGGTGTTGGGAAAACTGGAAAGCCACATGCAAAAGAATGAAACTCGACTACAGCCTGTCCCCGTGTACTAAAATTAATTCAAAATGGATCAAAGACCTAAATATAAGACCTGAAACAATAAAGTACATAGAAGAAGACATAGGTACTAAAATCATGGACCTGGGTTTTAAAGAACATTTTATGAACTTGACTCCAATGGCAAGAGAAGTGAAGGCAAAGATAAATGAATGGGACTACATCAGAATTAAAAGTTTTTGCTCAGCAAGAGAAACTGATATCAAAATAAACAGACAGCCAACTATATGGGAACTGATATTTTCAAACGACAGCTCAGATAAGGGCCTAATATCCAAAATTTACAAAGAACTCATAAAACTCAACAACAAACAAACAAACAATCCAATAAAAAAATGGGAAGAGGACATGAACAGACACTTCTCCCAGGAAGAGATACAAATGGCCAACAGATATATGAAAAGATGCTCAGCTTCATTAGTTATTAGAGAAATGCAAATCAAAACTACAATGAGATACCACCTCACTCCTGTTAGATTAGCTATTATCAACAAGACGGGTAATAGCAAATGTTGGAGAGGCTGTGGAGAAAAAGGAACCCTCATTCACTGTTGGTGGGACTGTAAAGTAGTACAACCATTATGGAGGAAAGTATGGTGGTTCCTCAAAAAACTGCAAATAGAACTACCTTATGACCCAGCAATCCCTCTACTGGGTATATACCCCAAAACCTCAGAAACATTGATACGTGAAGACACATGTAGCCCCATGTTCATTGCAGCACTGTTCACAGTGGCCAAGACATGGAAACAACCAAAAAGCCCTTCAATAGAAGACTGGATAAAGAAGATGTGGCACATATACACTATGGAATACTACTCAGCCATAAGAAATGATGACATCAGATCATTTACAGCAAAATGGTGGGATCTTGATAACATTATAAGGAGTGAAATAAGCAAATCAGAAAAAAACAAGAACTACATGATTCCATACATTGGTGGAACATGAAAATGAGACTAAGAGACATGGACAAGAGTGTGGTGGTTACCAAGGGTGGGGGGGGGGAGGGAGGACATGGGAGGGAGGGAGGGAGAGAGTTAGGGGGAGGGGGAGGGGCACAGAGAACTAGATAGAGGGTGACGGAGGACAATCTGACTTTGGGCGAGGGGTGTGCAACATAATTTGATGACAAAATAACCTAGACATGTTTTCTTTGAATATATGTACCCTGATTTATTAATGTCATCCCATTACCATTAATAAAAATTTATTTAAAAAAAAAAAAAAAAAAAGTTTGGGGACCCCTGATTTAGATAAATGCCTGGTCATGTGCTGGACACTGTCCCTGGTGCTGGAGATGGAACGGCAAACAAGATGAAGTTCTTAGAGCTTGTATGCTATCAGGGGAGACAGCACTTAATAGTTGTGTGGCCTGTTCTTCATTTTATAAAAAGATAAAAATCATATTTGTATTTACATGTAGGATGGTGAGGCAATTACTGAGATATTTCTATAAGGCAAAGCAAAATTTGTATCATAATTACCACAGTTAACATTCTTATGTCTATTCCCCAGGCTCTGTTCATGTTATCTTGCTAATAAACAGATTTGATGATACCACTCCTTATTTTGAAGTCTTTTCTTTTTATTATCTAGAGCGAGGGTCAGCAAACTTTTCCTATGAAGCTTTAGGTAGTATTTCAGGGTTTCTAGGCCACACACTCTATTTTACAACTATTCAACTCGGCTGCTGTAGTGCAAAAGCAGCCATACAACAACATATGTAAATGAATGTGAGTGGCTGTGTTCCAATAAAACTTTATTTACAAAAACAAGTGGCAGGCAAAGTTTGGCCCATGGGCAGTGGCTTGTCAGGTGCTGATCTCCTCTAGAGCATAAGGACCAAAGTCCTCAGTATGGCATACAATCTAATCTCAAATTGTAATTCCATCTCATCATTCACCATTTCTCCTGTAAAACGAACAACTTGCTAGCACCTGATTATATAACTTTCCATCTATCTTTAAAAAAAATTGTAACGTTCCTATAAAATAAAGAACGCAGTTACCTAAGAACTGAATGAGAGCCTACTACTGTGTAACCCTAATATTTCATTCATAAACATGTCATTGAATGCATAAATTTAATCTTTTTAATGGCTCCTTATTATCCCATTGTACAGATCAGCCACAATTTATTTAACCAGCCACTCTGCTCTTCAAGGCTCCTTCTCCTGCATGTGTTGCTTTCTCTGCCTTTAAGTTTTTCCTTGTCTGATTAGCAGACTTCTTATGCTCCAGAACCAGCTCAAATGAAATTTGCTCCATAAAAACTCTCCCTCATTTGGGGCAAAAGTCATTCTGCTCGCATTTACTTGACATATAATTCCACTCCTGCTTTTTAAGAGTCTAGGATGAAGGGTGCTAGCTATTAATAATATATAAAATTTAATGAATGTTTACTAGGTGCCAGATATTTTTTTTAAAGCACTTTATCTGGATTAACAAACTAAGATTCTGGTTTTTTGATAACATTATAAAACTGCTGATCATAATGTATTTTTTTACTTTACATTTTAAACAAGATGAGTTGACTTTTTTTGTTACAAAAAGCCAAAGAATACTACCTTACATAGTATTTAGGGACACCTAGCATTGTAAATGGACATTGGCAAATACAATAAAAGCTGTGTTCTTTCTTTTTTTGAGCAGCAAGTTCCCTGACTTTGGTTACCAGGCCTTAATCACATAGGTATCACTAGGGACCAGAATACTAATTTGCTTATGGTGGAATCTCAATAAATATCTGCCTAGTGAGTTAATGACTCTGCTATAGAGGTGAGATAATTTACTGAATGCGAAAGGAGCTGGACAACTTAATACCTTTCCTGAGTCCGGTTTCTTCATCTTCAAGGGGTTTACTGTTTTAACTGCTTTGTTGATGTAAAAGATTAGGGGTAAAGAACATGGTGAAATTACAGACATCAGTGCTAATAACTCAAGTCCTAATCTATATAAGCTGCAGTTTTACAGAACTCAAGTACTTAGGAGAGAGCCTTCATTTAAAAGACAATCATACTACATATTATACAAAATAGAAAAAGGACAGTGATTGTCTTTTTTTTTTAAGTTTTTAAAATAGACTCCAGCACTAGGATTTAGATAAGATATTCCAAGGTGATTAAGCCCTGTAGAGACCTGATTTCCTGGTAGCTCTTCAATGTCTATTGGCATCCTTCTTTGATCTCCATTATTTAGGTGAACAAAGGTAGTGTCGGCCACCAAAGAAGCAGTCAAATTGAGTGTCACACAGCAGCACACATCTCCGTGATGCTGAGAGTGCAGAGTGGGAGTTGACTCTTGATTTACTAGCAACTGTAAGAATGGACCTCAGGACAGGCAGTAAATTAAGTAAATCCTGCACTCACCACATAGTATTTTATGGCTTCCTGAGAGTGACAGGATCAGCCAATAGTAACAACAATTATTTATAGAGCTAAGCAATGTGCAAAGTGGGTTATAAATATTTTCTCATTTAATCCCCATAATAGTACTAGGATATGAGTATTCTTACCCCCATTTTGCAGAGGACTAAATCGAGACCTAGGTTAGATCTGTTAATGTGCTTTTGGTCATGCAGATAGTGATAATGTTGTATTTGAATCTCTGATTCCACATTTCACTAAAGTACTCATGCCATGGGAATTCAAATAGAGAAGTCAATTCTGACTTCCTGTTTTCTTAAGAGAATCTGGATGCAGTCTTATCTCATAAATTATCATGTAAATCTTGGTGTTCCAAGTTGTTGTTCTTTAGCTCTGTAGCCCAAAGAGTTTGATTAGTAGAGCTAGCAGACATTTTGAGCTATTTAGAAGAGTATGTATCCCTTCTTTCTTCAAGAGACGGAGGATGTGAATGATTATTGCCTCATGAAGGAATTCCAGGAATGGCAAAAATAGATAGAAAGGCAGACAAAGAACTGGTGAGATTTTTATTAATTCTCTTCACTATAAAGGCAATTCATATAACAGCTGAGTTATGGACCTGGTTCTCTCTTTACGTGACTTGAAGTGAAATGAATGGTTCCCTAACATCAGCATGTGGCTCTAGGGGCAAGAAGACACTTCCAAATCTGCATGATCTCAAGGACAGAATAGAATTTACACCTACATTATGCTTTCTGGCTACCACCCTGGAGCTCCCCCAGTGGGTGGTGGGGAATGAGCAGTGGACAACATGACTTACACTATAAACAGCCTCTGTTAGTGTCAGGCTGTTCAGAGACAAATCTCCATTGATGCCTGATGTTTCTGCATATCTTGTGAGAAGAGGCACTGCTTTTTCAAGGATGTTCATATGGTAAACAGATCTGAAAGGCAGAGATAGCGTCTTCCTATGGAGCAGAGGACTGGTTTGTTTACTGTCTTCTGGGACAAGGCTCAGGCAGGCTTGCTTGCAGCCCATTATAAAAGATGCAAGTTCTCTCTGTGCTTGGAGTTCCTTAGCTGCCAATGCAAAGCAATAGTTTACTCAGCATTCACCTGAGCCAATTTGCATCATCCCATGAGATTCTTCATAATCTTGACGCAGGCCTACTGATCTACAACTCTGAGGTGGTCAAGTGTTATTTCTAGTCAAGCATAGCCCAATCGAAAGCCTCATTCTTTATATCTTTTTATTATTATTATTATTTATTTATTTATTTTTCTGAAGCTGGAAACGGGGAGAGACAGTCAGACAGACTCCTGCATGCGCCTGACCGGGATCCACCCGGCACGCCCACCAGGGGCGACGCTCTGTCCACCAGGGGGCGATGCTCTGCCCCTCCGGGGCGTCACTCTGCCGCGACCAGAGCCACTCTGGCACCTGGGGCAGAGGCCAAGGAGCCATCCTTGCTCCAATGGAGCCCCAGCTGCGGGAAGGGAAGAGAGAGACAGAGAGGAAGGGGGGGGGGTAGAGAAGCAAATGGGCACCTCTTCTATGTGCCCTGGCCGGGAATCGAAGCCGGGTCCCCCGCACGCCAGGCCAACGCTCCACCGCCGAGCCAACCGGCCAGGGCCTCTTTTTTTTTTTAATTATTATTATTATTATTATTATTATTATTACTTTGGTAGCCTGATTGTTACTCAGGTTCTACCACTTCAAAAATAAAGTATGTTTAATAAGTGGATTTTCTATTACCCATGGATCTTTGTGGGGGAACAATAGTCTAGCTTTTTTCTCACTGAATCCTTAAATCTACACCATATCAAAAAGTTCTGATGATTATGGGTTTGTCCCTAAAGAAAATGTAAATTAGGCTGAGCTACTCAATGAGTTGATGATTTACTTGTCTTTAATTGTTTTTGATTTCCCCTACATCTAAGTATTCAATAGACTATTAACTAGTTTTGAGTCTACCTAGGACCACTCTTCTATGAAGTATAGTATGTAAGAATATTTTTCCAGGGGAAATCTCTCTTGGTGTAACACTGGTTTTCTTTACAATAGAGACATTGAGTATGGGGCAGGATTTCAATTTAATTTCAGGTTTATCTGAAACCAGCTTACTTTATTTCAAAAACTTTTTAACTTAAACCTGTTTTCAGATGAATTATCTCCACATACTCTTTCTACTAATCTCTCTTCATTAATGATATGGTTATAGGAGGTAATAAATAATATAAAAACAGTAATTTTGTTTTTATAAAACACATTCTCTCCCCTCTATTCTTGAATTCTTGAATAAGAATAATGACCTTACAAGGGTGATTGCTTTCTCCTCTAATACTTATAACATGCTTGACTGAAATTGAAGAATCTGCAGAGTGATACATAATATCTTACAAATGTTTTTAAAATAAATTTCATTTCACCCTCACCCATTTTTCCCAAGAAATTTTTTGGTTTTTCCTTTTCACTTTTTTAATGCTGGTAGTAGGGGTACATTGAACAGAGCAACTTTTTATGAAACCTCTATCTCCTACTCCTTAACACCCTGAAGTTCCTTGTAGCTCCTCTTCTTTTGAACAAAAAGAAAATCTTTCTTATCCATATACCATGTTACACACAACCTTTCGGGTCTTTGGCCCTCACTATCTAGATCACATGACATCTGTTTCATCACATCCCTTGGACAACAGTCCCAACTCCCACCCAGTTGGGCACACCTTGAACAGCCCTTTGGAGATTATGTCCGTTCCTGTGTTGCTTTGGTTGGGAGTGCTGTCTTTGAAGATGCTATATACTGGCTATTTCCAAATGCTTTGTTATGAACAGGAAAAGGGAGGAGGCCTTGAACTCTCTACATGTCCTTAATTTTTATTGTGATACCAGGCTTGTATTCAACTCTGCTAACTGTCTAACATCTTGTAGCAGACGATGTTATCACCTGATGGTTAAGGACAACTGTTCTGTGTTTTGATTCTCTATTTGGGTTTGCTCCTTAGCTCCCCTGGATAGAATTTCTTTTGAAAAGCTCATATTCCCATGGAGTTTATATAGGCTTTCTCAGCTGGTTCGGCAGGACAGTTAATTAGCACAGTCACCTCAGCTGTGCTGACATTGGTTGATGATACCAGTGGAAATACAGAAATGTTTTGGAATGACAGGCTGTGTGAACTGACACCAAAGGAACCCTGCTGCCTTCTCCTCTTCTGTTCAAAATGTGTTTAATTGTTGCTCTTCTTCCAAAGTACAGATAACACTAGTGATTAAGCAACACTCTCCCCCCAAAAAACCCTGAAAAAACCCCAAACAAAACCAGTATGATAGCAAGCCAGATAGGAGATAATCGCTGCCCATTAAACAAAATTTATTTCCAAAGAGACAATTTAGAGTTGAATGGGTTTGAAAGCACAAAATGATGTTATTTTTATCTTGCAATCTAGTTCCACATATGGTAATCCTGCTGAGCACAGTGACCAGGCAAAGTTGAGGGACTTGTTACATTGAGCTTATTAGGAGCAATGGGACCTTTTACTGTTTAATTTGTGCCAGGAGGCTGTTATATGCAAATCACTAACATGCCACAGAGTTGGTTACAAAAGAAATATCAGGACAGACTGGAGAGCTGTCTCCATATGCTTCTAGAAGTTTCTCAGTGCTATCATTTTACCCTATTACTTTTTGGAGACAGGTTAAAATGACCTGCCATGCTCTCTCATTAAAAAAAGGAAATATTTGCAATATAAATGTCCAATGACCATGCTGTACACCTGAAACAAATACACTATTGTACATCAACTATCTTTGGAAAACAAATTAATTGAAAAAGGATATATGTTTGATATTTTAGCTGGAATTGTGGTCATAATATTTAGTATTCTGGGAAATTTATGGAAGACATCACTTTGAGAAAAATCAGAATGATTATTCCTCCTTAACCAAGCAGCCTGTGGTTTCCTACCATAGTCTGGTTTGCTTTGTACTACTCAGCTTCAGTTTACTGGACAAGAAATTAGTACTTCTCCCAAGAGCACCTGAGTGAGATGCTTTGGCATGGCGCAAGGACACTCACTGCTCAATAGGGATACCTTAGGGAAAAGATGACTGGCTATGTCAGGCACATGTTCTCTAATTAACTTTTTGGATCCTTTTTTTGAAATCACAGAAGACAGACACTCAGTTACGTCTGGGACTGAAGAAGGTCAGGCGGAGGGCTATATCCAAACAGTGGCCAGATTACAAGAGGATTTATATTTTCCTAGGACTCCAGCCTCAATTCGGAATTTATAATCATATTTGCAAAGTCTTTTTTTAAAATTTTATTTATTCATTGTAGAGAGGAGAGAGAAAGGGAGAGAGAGAGAGAGAGAGAGAGAGAGAGAGAAGGTGGGGAGGAGCATAAACTCCCATATGTGCCTTGATCGGGCAAGCCCAGGGTTTCGAACCGGCGACCTCAGCATTTCCAGGTCGACGCTTTATCCACTGCGCCACCACAGGTCAGGCAATGCAAAGTCTTATCAGACGTTTTCTAGCATACCTGAAATAGTCCTAAGAGCTCTCCTAGACTCGGAGTCCAGAGTCATCGTCATTTCAACTTGGCACATGCAGTGCAAGCCTCCATTAGAGGTTGTCATTCCAAGGTCTGGCTCCGGCACTACCCCTGTCTTTCAGGGAAAAGGTTATCTCTCTCACTAGTTTGTCCACATTCCGAAGAGAAATAAAAGTAGTGTTCTGAGCTGAGAAAGCATTAATGATTATGATTTAAAGAGGTCAGCAAAGAAGATCTTGATGTGTGTGGGGCCAGGGGTAGGCAAGGGAGGCTGGAAGAGACCTGGGAACTATATGTGTGTCGAGAGGGTCAATTCACATTTTTCAGGCCAAATAGAAATCTTGCAGAGCCGGTGAGCTTTGAAAACTGTGAAAACATTTTCAATACCCTCTTATGTTCTGCCAACTTTTCTATTATCTCAACTACTCAGTCAACTACAGTTGAGGGCACAGGATATCCACAATTTTTATAATTTTTCTACCAAAGTGGAGCATCCGTTTTTACCTGACTGGTAGCTTAATGCCCAATAAGTTATTTAAAATCAGAAATTCAACAACATGTGGATATGATCTACCAACTGGACTCCTTCCTTGCTTTTTAAAAATTATTCAATAGACATCAACTGAATGCCTCCTGTGTTCTAGGGACTATGCTTGGTGCCTTGTCAATGGAAACTTCCACTAGAAGAAAAGTCTGGGTCTCTGCATGCAAACAGAGAACCAGTTATTTGTCTGCATAGGAGATGTTAATCCTTCAGTGAAGAAGGAATTTCTCCAAGTCCTGGTGACTCACTAGATCCTGTACTGGCATTTTTGGAAGTTCAGAGTGGAAAATGATTCAGATATATTCCCTGACCTTATAGATCTTGTATTCTGTTTTTTTTTGTTTTTTGTTTTTTTTTTAGAGAGGAGAGGGAGAGACAGAGAGAGAGAGAGAGGAGAGACAGAGAGAGAGAGAAGGGGGGGAGGAGCTGGGAGCATCAACTCCCATATGTGCCTTGACCAGGCAAGCCCAGGGTTTCGAACCAGCAACCTCAGCATTTCCAGGTCGACGCTTTATCCCACTGTGCCACCACAGGTCAGGCATATTCTGTTTTCTTTATAATAATAATGATGATATTGTACACTGACAATAACAGAGGTTCGGATCTTGCCCAAAGTGGTTTTATTAACTAAGCAGATGAGGAAATAATGCAACATGGATGGAGCATACTAGAATTCTTTGATAAGACGCTCCCTTTGTTTGGTAAACAGTGCCAAGGAAACTCGGCTTCGGACTTCCGGCCATTATTATGTCATTGTAAGCATTTTTCAGACCTCTTGCCTTCAAAACAAAGAGCAACTGGCCCAAAATTGGCATGCACATGACCACGTCCAAGATCATTTTACATTTTCACTGTCTCTTTAGAGGTAAACTTTGGCTGACTTCTTATTGAGACTTACTTTTGAACGAAATTTAAATTGGCATGATTTTGCACATTTGGATTGATTTTAATTATATTTAGGAAGTAGCCATAAATACTTGCATGAAAAAGTTCAAGCGAGCTCAGCCAAAATACAAATTTTCATAACGACTGTTTTTTATTTTAACTTAGTAAAAGAACATCAGTGTTAATACACAATTTGGTAGTGAGGCTTATATGCATTTTGGAAGAGGATCCATGTTTTTAAAAAATCTGATTCCCAAAGGGATCTAGGTTCCAAAGAAAGGTAATGCATTACTGCATTAAATTGTGGACATTTGGGAAGTGTTTCGTTTTAAGAATACAGGGTCTCACATACTTTTCTATGAGAAGTGGCTGTTCAACAAATGTTGACCGAGTGAAACCGCTGCCTGGGAGTAATTACTTAATGCTTTGCACTTAGAAGAATTAATTTCCTCTCCTTCACCCAAACGTTCCATAATGTGACAGGTAATTCAGCTTCAAAGCAAAGCAGACTGGTGTAAAGGCTACGGTGAGGGGGCGGGACGCAGGAGTTCATTCAAACCAGTGAAGGCCACTTACTCCATTGTGAATGTTGTAGGTGTGTCTCCCAGAATTGCAAAATCTTGCTTCGAAATTATTTATTTATGTTTTGTGAGACCAAGCACAAGATATAAAGGCAATGTAGCCGTGAGACATCGCCACTTGTGTCAGGATGCAGGAAATACTGTGAGGTTGAGGAGGGTGGGGATAAAGATTCCATTATTGGTGTAGCCTTCCTCACTCTCTCCACCCCCCCCCCCCCCCACACACTGGCTCGTTCTCTCCGTCTGGTGCTGTGTCCACTGTCTCCCCCTCCCCCTCGCTGGCTGTGCCCCCTCTCTGTTTTCACGTGTTAGCATTCAGCCTCAGATTACAGGAAAGCTATAGCTCTGTAAATGGCCTGAGGGAGGGACAGGCTCACATTTCACTCGCCTGGAAATTTAGAATTACAAATTAATCTACAGGAAACAATTGCTCGAGCAATTTAAAACTGATGCGGGCAACAGTCCACATAGTGCCCCTTCCAGTGGACGCCGATGGAGGGGCTAGGGTGCTGCTCTCACACCGCTTCCTGCAGGGCCGCCGAGAACGGGTTCACTCCCGAGTAGGGTTAGTGAGGTAATTGAAAATGTTTATAGCATTATGCTTCTGATACAGCTACAGTCACTTGATGAAATTATCAGCTATTTAACAGCCTTTTAGGTTGTTTTGACTGTAACATTTTCATTTGTGCCTTAATGCAAAAATGCCAACTGTAGAATTCCTGTTTACTAGTGGGTGGCGGTGGGCGTTAAAAGGGCACTTAGACAATGTGATACATATATGAGGCCTGTTCTCCTAAGATAGGAGCTGCTGTTGACTCTGGAAATAACAATAGCATTTTAATTGACTTGTCTTTCTCTCTTTCATTTAGCAGCCCGTGAAAATATCTGGTTAGGTAAAAAGAACTCAGATCCAGTGCATTTTACATCGAAAGCAAATGGTTGTCAGTGCAGGCTAACAAGCATTTTTATATACTTTTGGTTTGTTGTTTAATTATATATGGTATGTCAGCAACACTTCAAGAATGCACATAAAGTAGTGGTTATACATAAAAAATGGTTTTCTCTATTTTGAGAACTTTTGAAATTAGGAGTCACAGTTTGTTTTTTCCCTTATTTTTTAAAGGGCCTCTTTGGAGGGTAGGGCCAGCTCTAGGTATGGTTAATTGTATATAATTAGACTTTATTATGTAACCAATATTTTAGGTAACTTTTACATTAATTATTTTTATTAGCAGTAGCATGTTACAGTATTACTATTAATACTCTTGGTGATGATGGGCCTTTGTTGATACCTGTCTCATTCCATGATGACTCCATTCATTCCATGGCTATGCAGAGTCTAAGCGAAGGAGCATCAAAGGAGAGATCATTTACAACAGAAGGATCAGGGAAGGTTGGTGGCATTTCCCTGGGTCTGAAGGGATGGGTAGGATGTCAGTCGGTAGGGATGAAGGAAGCAGATTCTAATCATTGCTAGAGCCATGTTGGTTTGAGAAGCCAAGTGCACAGGTAGGATATTGTGATGAGTTATTGGGGCACGTGGTAGACGGAGTGGTATGATAAGGAGAAGATTGGAAAGGTATTCCTGGCAAGGCAGATTCTGGCAAGGTTATGGAAGACCTGGAACAAGACAAGGAGAAGCTTGAAATTTTTCTCTAGCTGATGGAAAGTCATCAAGGACATTAGAACCCAGTGTATCATCATGGCTTATTGTTCTAACCACCTCAAATCTCCCATCCAAGAAATTTGAAAAAGGGACAGAGGGATTAGAAAAGATGGGTAAATGTGATTTAGCAACTATTCCCCCACTTTTTCATTAAGACCAAAAAATATCTAAAAAAAAAAAAAAAGAAGAAGAAAGAAAGCAGACTATCTTATGACACTTATTACAAAGGCTCTAAATCATTGGTTTTAAGTATCTTTTTTATGCCATAATCACATGAGTAGCCCATGCCCTTTTCTGTCTCTGCCCTCTCTTTTCTGCTGGCCACTACCCTCCTGCCTTTACTTCCCCTCATGGTGGTATTATTTTTTTTTCTTTCATTTTCTGAAGCTGGAAACAGGGAGAGACAGTCAGACAGACTCCCGCATGCGCCCGACCGGGATCCACCCGGCACGCCCACCATGGAGCGACGCTCTGCCCACCAGGGGGCGATGCTCTGCCCATCCTGGGCGTCGCCATGTTGCGACCAGAGCCACTCTAGCGCCTGAGGCAGAGGCCACAGAGCCATCCCCAGCGCCCGGGCCATCTTTGCTCCAATGGAGCCTTGGCTGCGGGAGGGGAAGAGAGAGACAGAGAGGAAAGCGTGGCGGAGGGGTGGAAAAGCAAATGGGCGCTTCTCCTGTGTGCCCTGGCCAGGAATCGAACCCGGGTCCTCCGCACGCTAGGCCGATGCTCTACCGCTGAGCCAACCAGCCAGGGCATGGTGGTATTATTATCACCAACCTTTTTGGAACCCAACTTCAATTTTCTTTCTTTCTTTTTTTATTTTAGTGAGAGGAGGGAAGACAGAGAGACAGACTCCCACATGTGCCACAACCAGGATCTACCCAGCAAGCCCACTCGGGGGTGATGCTCTGCCCATGTGGGACATTGTTCCATTGCTCAGGAATGGAGCCATTTTTTTTTTAGTACCTGAGGCAGAGGCCACATAACTATCCTCAGCACCCGAGGCCAACTTTGCTCAAACCAATCGAGCCATGGCTGTGGGAGGAAAAGGGAGAGAAGGGTGGGGAGGTGTGGAGAAGCAGAAGGTTGCTTCTCTTGTATGCCCTGACTGGGAATCGAATCCAGGACATCCACACACCGGGCTGATGTTCTACCGCTGAGCCAACAGGCCAGGGAATGCCAATTTTCTTAGACCCCAAGGTTCTCTTATTTGGCTGGATGTGAGACAACATAACTTAGTCTCAGCTCATCATGACAAAACAACTACTTTTATTTTCAGCTTAGCTCAGTAGCTCTATGATTCTAAACTTCTCATTGCCTGACAAGTCTTTCCCCTCGTCTAAGGAGCACTGAGCTCAACAAATGGCTTACTGACTCTTTTGAGTAACCTATATTATAACATGCCGCTGATAGAAAATTAATAGCTCTAATCATATTTTCTAATGGAACTTACAACTTATGGGACTCGTTAGTGAACCAGCCCCTTCAATGACAGAAGCTCACCAAAGGGCACAGGAATTTTAGTTTTAAGTTCAAGGCTGTGCTTCATAGTAGAGAGAAGGTGTTTGCTGAATTGGCTAGCTCAGCCTCAGTCATAGATATCTCTTACTCCAAAATATTCTTGTTTTTCTTTCATTGTTATTTGTCTGCTGATGAGTTTCTTGCTACCCATGTTCTTTCCACGGACAACTAGCTAATATATTTAGTCTCTTCTACCAGGAAGGAACATAAAACATAACATGACTTTTATACAGTATTTTTTATTTATAAAATTGACCTTTTGCTTGAATGGACTGTTTTCCTCTTTATATTTGATGCATACACCCAGGGACACAATCAGAAGATTCCTATTGATTGTTCTGAAGCAATTTAGTTCTGGTTATGGTTGTACTGGATTTGCAATTATACTGAGGAGAGGTTTTATTGACTGGGCCTGGTAATTACCACACTGACATCAGATTCAGCTGGAGGTGAAACTAACCTACATCTCCATGTTGGTGGTTCCTCTTATAAAAGATTTGCACGGATTCATCCAAACTACAGATGAGCAACACATGACGCTATGTTTTAGTCCCAGCAATATATTTCACTATGCAGTTCATTTACTTTGAGTAGAAGGAGCATCAGGTACCGACTTAGAAAACGTATCCACTGAGGAGGTTAATTATTGACCCATGCATGACACATATAATTTTGTCTAACAAAACAAATAGGTCACCTTTTGTAATAAAACAATGGTGGCTGGACAGGCCTTATCATTAGATGGATTACTCTTATGTGTGTTTAATCAGACCAAATGTGGCCTATTAAAAAGTGAATCTATTTTTAATATAAATTTGAATTTTTAAATTTACATTAAATAAGTATTTATACATAGTCCCCTAGTAATAGCTTTATGTTATTCCCTAGAAAACAGAAATGTTTTATGAACACTACACTGAGGTATAATTGGTAGTTTTGTAAAAAACTCAATGGATCATGTAAGTAAATAAAGTTTAGGTGGAACTGGCATTTTCTTTTACTCATTACTAAGCCTGAAAATACAGCAAAATGTGCTAATGTGACAATGCACTGGTCCCTCCGCAGAGCCACTTGGCTTAATTATGGACAGCCATGTATGCACTCAGAAATTAGGAAATGAAAAATAGATTGTTCAGAGTTGGCATATAATTAATAAAATTTTATAAATAATTTGTTCAAAGTAATTCCCAAATAGCCATATTACTTTGCATTTATTCATACTATGCTTACTTTTGTTTCCTAATTGAAATTTATATGAACAGACTAAACCATAAGAATATTTTAAATAATACTCTTTATGTCCAGAACACAAGGCTATTTTCTACCAGCCACTGATGCAATAGGCCTTCAGATTCTATTTATTAAAAAAAAAAATTATGATTATAACTTGAAAGTTCGGCAGGACAACATTGTCAGCTACTTTTTTGCCTATAGAAAAAAAATATTTTAATTTGCAAAGTCCAAACATTTTTTGTTTTGTTCATTTTTGTTCAACTTATGCTTACACCCATTGTACCTGTGTCAGAAGTGGGTTTATTTCACCAATGATTAAATGTGGACTATAAAAGATGGCTGTTTTTTTAATTGTCTCATGAAGTATAATAATTCTAGTATCAATATAGTACCAATATAGAGGTTATATTCCTATCATTCTGGGCAGAGCTGTTATAATTGTAGGGTTCAGATAGGATGCTTTTTTTTCCAGGACAGATCCATCCAACAACTGAGAAATTCCTCATAGAATTAAGAAAACTTGATCTCTTGACATTTCTGATTTAATCTGCCTAGCCACAAAAGCACCTGTACAGGAACAGGTCTACTATAGAAGATGCAGCCTCACCATCTCTAATCCATCAGACCCTCATGTGGGCCAGCCTGTTGAGAAATCTGCATTTGCCACCTTCTGCGCATGACAGTGATTTAGAATATTAGTTTTGAAGAGCTATACCAGTCAGTCAGAGATGAAGCTGGTTTCAGTCATTTCAATGTGGTCTAATCAACACAGGGAAGAGAAATACTCAGTTTTGCGGTCCTGGGATGCCCACAGATCTCTTCCTAGTTATTTTGCCAAGAGTGTCTTTGGTTTCTCAGGGTGCTTTATAACAAAGCACCAATCATCCAATACAAACCCCTCACCACCACTCAAAAGAAGCAACGTTAATCAGGGAAAACATCAAAAATATCAGCTAGATATCCTGGAGGAGAGGTGACAAGAGCAGACAGTTCTGCTTTTCCTGACATGAGAGGGTGTGACTCGGAAGAGAGCCTTTCTCTAACTCACAGGCAGAAAAGGCACTGAGGCCCAGATAACATGGGTGAGCAAAAGTTTGATCTAAAGTATTCAGAAAATTGGGGCAGGAACAAAGGTTTCGCTTAAATTAATTGGTTAAGAGACTCAATTTCTCATTTTGTTTTTGTTGACAGGGCTGAATTGATGAATTCAGAAAGAAAGAGAACAAATATATCCTATTTGAAACTCTTCTAAATGTATTTGCAGAGATTTACTACTATTTCCAAAGGCCATATAGGAAGATGCTAAATATAGAGTATCTTATCTCTTTAACTAGACTCTAAACTCCTGGCATTTAGGGATTATCAGGTTTCTTATCTGTTCTGCACCTTGCATAATACGGAGCACGTAGGGACCAATTTAGGAATGTCTGTGATATAAAATTATTGAATAGTCACACTTACTATTGTTATCTTCTTTCACTATAGAATATTTTAAGCCCTCCTTGTCTGCAGATAATATGCTGGGATTTTTTTTTAATGTGATACAGAAGTACCAGTTAATACTAAAATAAAAGTTTGGAGCGAAAATATCCAAGTTAATTAAAAAAGAAAAAGCAGATGATTTTGCAGCCAAATCAAAAGACATTGCGTAATTTTAAAGGAAACAAAGTTAGAAATAGCAATAGAAAATAGGACAAATATTCCATTTCTTCCCACTGAATGTCAGTGTCTTTGACATGGTCAAAATCACAACAATAACAATACTCACAATTATCTTAACATTTGAGGATTTTTTATTTCAGTGATCTTTCAGCGACTCATATTATCTTGAGACTGCTCTACGCCTTGTGACATTTCCCTGATCATTTAAACCATTAAGCTTCAACCAGCAGTTGGAGAACAAAGAGAAATGCAAATGCACAGATTTAAAACTAACAGTGAAAACTACCTTCTAGGGAAAGGATTGGGCATTATGTATAATAAAGTACAAAGAATAAAGTACAACACAACCCGTGCTCCATCTACTTAAATACATATATTATATACATGAAGATGTTATACTTTGAATTTTAAATGCAGAGTTACTTGGCTGTCTGGAAGTTCTCATCACACATTTTAATCTGATCTTGCCAGTTTTAGGGAACGATTAACTCTTACCTTTGCAAAATTCAGTTAGAAGTTTACACACAACGTAATAGGAGATTGAACAGAATATGAAAAAGATGGACCTTTTTTTTTATGTTAGATCCTTAGAAAAATTTTGAATCCTTTTTGAAGGGACACCTTCTGAATTTTCTCTCCAACCCATGTGCACCTACATCCCCATTGTGTGCATGGAGGGGGCGAGTGACACACACACAACAGTGTGGCTGAGTTTCCCCGTGCTGTTTACACAACACGGGGCACCAAGGGCCAGGGTGTTTCTGCTGTTACCGTTCGCCATAGTTAGTCACCGGGATGGGGAACCAGTGGGCCCGAGGAATGCTGAACTGAACTGTTGCTCATGTCATTAAAAACTCAACTAGGCAGAAAGCTAGGAACGGAGCAGTTGACAAAGATAAAGCCGAGAGCTCTGTGGCTTATCCTTAATTAGGTGTTGGCACTGGTTCTTGTCAAACAAGGGAAAGAGTGTGTGCCACAGAACACGACGCGCACAGACAGCCCTGGTCACAGTTGGAGAGAACACAAAGTGCATTCGAGCTGGCATTCAAAGGGATTTAGATAAGTACTCGAGGTAACAAAAATCGAAAAAGGGGGATGATAGCAATGGAAGCTTTAGATGAATTGCAACTGAGTGCACCTTTATTACAGCTTATCAGTCTCCAGACAGCTACAAACCAACCTTCCTAGTGCATTTCTCTTTCTGCTCTCCTGGATTAAAGGTCAAAGTAACTCAAATTTATACGTTCTGCTGCGTTACCTTGAGTCTCCCTTGTCGCTATCATGTATGCAACACACCTCTCCAGGACGGGGTACCCCTGGCATAAAGCTCCCACCTTTTGAATGAAACAGAAGCCTTTTCTCTCGGGAAAGGTTCCATTTATTCCAAACAATTAGCTCATGAGAAGAGGTTGCAAATAATGCAGTATTAAAAGATCATAAACAGACGTATGGCAACGAGCTGGCTCTAATTGCTCTTGTCCATAAATTTGGTTGTATGTTGCATCTATTTGAAATGTTCAACTAGCTAATATTCTGGTTTATTAGAACACTGTCTATATGTATTCTTAACATACACAAAAGCTGTGTGTTTTCATAATATGTATAAGCACTTCAGACGGTAAGCTGTACACATTGCAGCTAGCAGATGGTAGCTCTTATCACAGATAAAAGCATATATATAGTTTCTGTAACTACACCCTCAGAGAGAATGGCTCAGAAAAGAATCCTTTCCACATCACAGCTTACATTACCCATCTACTTAGGCAGCAAACAGCATATGTTTTACTGCTGTGGAAAGGCAGAACTGGATAGGAAAATATAATGAAAATAAACTTAGAAATAACCTAACGAAGAAATAAAAAAAAAAGTATGCTAATTGGAAGTTAGGGGCGTGTGTATGAATACTGGGGAGAGGAAACTTACACATTCAAAAAGTAAGACAATAAAGAGTACATCTTAGGGTTGCCAGTGAAATGCTGATGCTCAAATTTATCACAATGAATAATTTTTTAGTACAAGTATGTCCCAACTATTACATGTCCCATGTTTGAGATAGTACTTATACTAAAATATCACCAGTTATTTGAAATTCAAATTTAATGGGTGTCCTATATTTTTATTTGCTAACTCCAACAAAGACAGTTTTTAACTGCTGTTATTAAAAGTTTTTAACTTTTAATAGCTCTTGATGATCCAGGTGAAAAGATGCTATCAACAGGCATATCTATTTTGGAAGAATATGATCCCAGGCTCCTTCTGTGCAGACAAAGCCAGCAAGGGTCTTGAACATTGAATGATGCAGTCAACAACAGAGCCAGTATGGATAATTTAGGACACAGACATTCCCCTTTCCCTCCCCCACCTTCCCCAGAGATTTAGATCTGATTTGTAACTATTTGGATAATTGTTTCACTTTATATAACTCAGCTCTTTTTTTAAAAAAAAATTTATGAATTTGGTTTATTATTTCAGACTAAGATCTATTTGCACTCATAAAAAAGGAGACAGACTTTAAACACTCCACATGTACACATTTGTATTCTTATGGTGAGATCAGCATTCAACTGGAAGGTTAAATGGAGTTCAGATAATTTCTTTATTCTTTGCTCTGGCTTTTGTCTCGTGTCTTTCAGCAAAACTGAATAAAGATGTCTCCATTTTACACCAAAAGATTCAATTACTTTTCAAACGCTGGGTAAACATCTGCAGATGAACGATCTTAACAAATGTATTTTGATTCCACACAAACTTATGTGACACTTTTGTTTTCCCTCTCCAAGAGCAGAGAATAGATCCGAGCCTGCTTTTCTGAGCCTGAGCCTCCACTGCCACCAGCAGTGAATTTTTGGCAGGCGGCCAACCAATCTCTGAAGCCCAATGAAACTCTGATTCCATCTGCGCCAGCAGTGCAATGTATTCCACTTCAGGTCAAAAGCAGGGAGCCAGCAGTATTAACATTACACTAATCTGTAAAGACATTTTCACTGGGCTAGATAGGCTAATGTTACACAGGCTTTCAAAGCTTCAAGGGTAAGGAGCAACAGTAATTGTCTGGGGAAAACTCAGTGGGCAGTGGATTCTTACTGAGAATGGTCCAAGATGAGGCTAGATAGATGATCCTAAAGCATGAGGGAAGAAAGAAAAGGCTCTTGAAAAAGTCAACTTACTATCTTGTTAAGCAGGTATTTTCATCACAGCTTTGAATCAGATATTTAACAATACAAACTCTATCATTCTTTTTCTTCCTGTTTATTCTTGTGTCCCCAAAACTTCAGTGTGAGTGCACAAACACCACACACACACACACACACACACACCCCCTCAAAGGCTACTAAATAATTGATGAAGACTACAAGCACCATTAAAAAACCTAGATGAGGCCCTAGCCGGTTGGCTCAGTGGTAGAGCGTCGGTCTGGCGTGGGGAAGTCCCGGGTTCGATTCCCGGCCAGGGCACACAGGAGAAGCGCCCATCTGTTTCTCCACCCCTCCCCCTCTCCTTCCTCTCTGTCTCTCTCTTCCCCTCCCTCAGCCAAGGCTCCATTGGAGCAAAGATGGCCCGGGCGCTAGGGATGGCTCCTTGGCCTCTGCCCCAGGCGCTAGAGTGGCTCTAGTCGCGACAGAGCGAAGCCCCGGATGGGCAGAGCATCACCCCCTGGTGGGCGTGCCGGGTGGATCCCGGTTGGGCGCATGCGGGAGTCTGTCTGCCTCCCGGTTTCCAGCTTCAGAAAAATACCAAACAAACAAACAAACAAACAACCCCCCCCCCCAAAAAAAAAAAACCCAGATGAAAATGGATTGCTCTTAGTATAACCTTGGTGTTACGGAATCATAATCATTCCTAAGCTCTTAAAAGATTTTTAAATAAAAGAAAGCCTATGTCTAACCTCTTCCCCACTGCCCCTTCCCATTCCCTCCTTCTGCCTGCTTTTGCTGTTTGTAGAAAACATGCTCATTCTGGGGATATGCATCTCTGTAATTAATTGCTCATTAAAAATAACCTACCAAGGAATTTATTATAGGCGCTCAACAGAGACTACATGGAAAGAAAGTATTCTGAAAGCAGATTAATGTATACAATGGAAATTTAATACCAGTAATAAAAAAAGGGTCTTTTTCATTTCTCCACTTCTTTGGTTGGGGGGAAAATGTAGTTTAAGATTCATGCCTTTAGGCACATCAGAAACCATTAAGAACTACATTTCAGGAAATTGTAATGAATAAAAATTCAATTTAAACTGCTTGATTTTCTTTTAGGAGGAGAGGAAAAGTGTTTGTCTGGAAATGAACTATTCAAAAATCCCCACAATTAGGAAATTTATAACTATTTTTTTTTTTGTTGCTAAAATTTGAAGTTATGCAATGTTGATGTGAAAAATGACTTTGTGCTAGAATAATACATTTTTCTCTAGAATGTAAAAAGAAAACATACAATTTTAACTTTATTTCATTATAACATAAGTGAAAACCTAGGGTTATATATTTTGATGTTTTCACTTACCTTCTCTTTTTTTAATTAAAACTTAAATATGAAAGCTGTTTAAAAATTAGTAAAACCATTGGGATTTTCAATCTCAGAAAATATAAAAAAAATTTTGGCAAGCACTTTTATTGTACTGGATAAACACAGCCTCTCCACATTTCTTGTCATAAAAATTCACTTATAACAGGACCTAAACGTGTGTAGAATTGAAAAACAACCCTCTTATTTATTTATTTTTTAATATTCCCAGTCTAAATGGAAAATTCACACAGGGCACAGATAAATGAATATGCATGAGTCTTCATGCATTGATATACATATGATTTCTCATCTACAAAGTCGGGTTTGGAAGACTTATCTGACCAGAAAAGCCTGTAGTAAGTTGAGATAAAGGAGACTGACTCCAATCCCCTCAGCCTTTGCAATTGCTTTTTATTCTAATCACTGCACTAAGCATCTGTCCCCGGCAGGCAGCTTGTTCAATCTAGCAGATAACAAATGCAGCCGATGGTGTCTGTGCTGGCCCTTCCCCACACGGAGGGAGCTAGTGTTCCGTTCCTCTGATTAAACAGGCAGCGGGAAAGTGCTCTCAGAGCTGTAATTGCCTCCGTTATGAAACATCTTCACCTGTTAGCCAAAGCTAAGTTGAATCACAGCAGAAATTATTAACAGTGGCTGTTTTCAAGCCAGCTTAATTTGAGCTGATGCTGCTGTTCACTTAACACAGATGAATAGGTGTGCAGGACAAGAGCCTAAGCAGAGATGACACCCCAATGAATATTTGCTCGCAGCCCTGCTGTGGGGAGCTGGCTTGCACAACAACAGACAATTGTTAAAGAGCAAAAGGGGGGCAGGAG
The DNA here is from genome assembly GCF_036850765.1 of Saccopteryx bilineata. NCBI lineage: Eukaryota > Metazoa > Chordata > Mammalia > Chiroptera > Emballonuridae > Saccopteryx > Saccopteryx bilineata. The sequence continues at coordinate 257,374,062 of NC_089493.1, forward strand.
GGGGGCGTTGGACAGGACCAGCTCTTCTGCCACCACCTCTGTATTCAGGAGAACTTTCTGACTGATGGCAGCTTTTGACAGCTAAATCATTTTTTCAATTAGTTTCCACAAATGTTGGCAAACACAAACTGTTTTTTGTTTTTTTTGGAGGCAGGGACGCACACAATGGTGTTAGAAACACTACCCTGCTTCAAACGTGGCCAGAAACACTTGTTCAGACAGTTGAAAAGGCATTAAAATTTAATGGTCTGCTTTCATTTTCTCTGCAGTGTGCTTCAAGATGATTATAAATTACAGCATTCTGCTTACTTTTGACGGAATAAGTCATGTATCAGCATTTGATTTAGAAGCAATGTGTGCTTGACATATGAAACACTTCTTGCGGATGTGATTTATCACAGAGCTCTTTCTTCGTTTCAGGAGAAAATAGCTGCATAGGAGGGTCACTCTGTGACAGTGACAGCCATCTCTGTAGTGGGGTTATGATTGTGGCTTCAGAGAGTGAATCTGAACTGAAAAGTCTGAAAATATCGGTATTTTCCAAACTGATGAATCCTTTTGTTTGTTCTTCAAAGCTCAGCATTGTTGCCAAACATTTCCTTCTATTTAAAACAAATTTTTTTTCCCCTGGGGAAAGATAAACAAAGCATTACTGGATATAAGAATCATTTCCCAAAGTTGGTGGGGGTGTCACTAAAGCAAGATGTCCTTCTTTAACCCCAGGTCTATTTGGGAAGCTGCTGGTTTATAGTGTCTCTGATGCAATACAGTTGGCCCAGGAGAGAGGCTGAGAGCAGGGGCGGCGGGGGGGGGGGGGGGGGGGGGTAGTTATTAGTTGGATGGGTGGCGGCCACAAAAAGGGAACATAAAGGACTGCCTGATTCTGTCAGCTGGTTTATTTCTTTGCCTTTCAGGCAATGTCTGCTGGTGGACAAAGCAGCAACATAGCCAATCCATTTATATCAGCATCTTTTTCCATTGGCTCTGATGGCTGCAGCCAAAACAGTTGTGGGGGACCTCTAGTCCCTAAATCACTAAATGCTTAACCAAACAATCAGCTGGGCCATGTTATATTGATCCATTCTGACTGATAACTGTAACAGAGCTGTAGAAATCCCACGTATTACTTCAAAACCATACTTCACGATACAAGGTGTAACATGGAAATATAGTCCCCTTCTGTGCTAACCTAGCCTCGTAAAATCAAGCATACTTGTTGCCTCATCTCCTTTGTGTAGCTTTTTCAACACCTGCAGTTGGTTAGTCATGACCTGATAGGTTTAGATAGTTTATTTTAGGACTTGTGATGTGGTACTAGAATTATCTGTGGACTTTCTCCCTCTCCTGTATTATCTTCTCAGGTCCAACTCCTAACCATTTTCCTCTCCTCAGTCACCAGTCTATATAGTCTAGCACAAACAGACCCTCAATAACAGTTTTGAGTGAATTAATGTTGAACGAATGAATAAATGAATTATCTTTGTTTAAAATTCAAAACAAGAATTGCTAGTGGATAGCAGAGCTGACAATAGTCCCTTAAATCTGTTATTTATTTATTTATTTATTTATTTATTTTGAGGGGGGGAGGAACAAATAGGGACAGACAGGGAGATGAGAAGCATCAACTCATAATTGTGACACCATAGTTGTTCATTGATTGTTTTCTCATAAGTGCCTTGACTAAGGGGCTCCAGCAGAGCCAGTGAACCCTTGCCCAACCCAGTGACCTTGGGCTTCAAGCCAGCAACCTTTGGGCTCAAACCAGTAACCATAGGGTCATGTTGATGATCTCACACTCAAGTGAGTCTGCGTTCAAGCTGGTGAGCCTGCACTCAAGCCAGGTGACCTTAGAGTTTCAAACCTGGATCCTCAGTGTCCCAGGCTACTGCTCTATCCACTGCACCACCACCTGTTCAGGCTTGTTTTTTTATTTTTAAATGGAATCCTAGTTTTCAGATGGGCATGTGACTTTGTGGGATTAAGACTTCATTTCCCAGCCTACCTTGCAGCTAGATATAATCATTTTCTAGATCTAGTCAATGGGATATAGATATAAATGGTGGATGATTTTAATTTATGTGAGGAAGTGGTTGTAATGGCTGGAGCACTAGCAGTCATTTTGTATTCTAGGGTGCTATTGGTATGGAAATCCCTGTGCAGTAGAGCAATAAAATTAAAGGAATTAAAGGCTTTGATACCACAGAGAGCATATCAGCCACGAACTGATTACTTTCAGGTTCCCTGAATGTGGGAAGGGGGGGAACCTAACATCCTACAATGTGTAAATTGAAATCTTTTTTTTTTTTTTTTTTTTTTCAAATATTTTATTTATTGATTTTTTTTAGAGAGAGAGGAGTGAGAGAGAGAGACAGAGAGAGAGAGAGAAGGGGGAGGAGCAGGAAGCATCAACTCCCATATGTGCCTTGACCAGGCAAGCCCAAGGTTTCGAACCGGCGACCTCAGTGTTCCAGGTCGACGCTTTATCCCACTGCGCCACCACAGGTCAGGCCGAAATCTTTATTATAGTTTACCAGTAGGACCATTTATATAATTTGTGAGAATCAGTGCAAATAATTTTTGAACAGAGGAGCTCATTGCTCAAAAATTAAGAATTTATTATTAAAAAGCAACAGCAGAAATTAAAGAATGATCAGAATCTTGTGGATGGAGCCACTTCCACTTAAAAAGCCCATTATCATGACTTCTTGAAAATTTCTCTAAACTCATTTTGTACCAATCCCTTCCCCACCTATTAAACTTTAGTTGCATCAGCCTTATTTCTGTTTATTGAATACAGCTAGTGCTCGACTTATGACCACGATTGGTTCTGACAGACCGACCGTAACACGATTTGGTCGTAAGTTGAGTAGGCTATATGTACAGTACTGTGAAATGATGTTATAAAAATCTTTAAGTCATATTTTATCATAATTTTCTTTCATTATTGTTATATATCATAATTTTCTTTGTTCATTTTATACCATTTGTATCATCTCTACACCATTTTGTTTCTTATTTTTATATTCGTTAGGTTTAAGTAAAACACTGCATTACCAGTACAACTGGCTTAATATTTGCAAAACATACAAAATTGCAAAATACAGGTGCATACAAAAATACAAAGTACAGGTATAAAAAATACCATAGGAAACATTTTTCCAATTGCAAAACATATCAAAATATATATCCATGTACAAAACATTTTATTGGCCAGCACTGTTGTATGCCCAGCTGGGCAACAGTTGTGCTGCCAGACGCGGAGCAGTTGTGGTTAGCGATTGTGGTAGTAAAGTCAAAGGGTCGTAAGTTGCATAGGTCGTAAGTTGATCAATATTTGTATACTAAATCTTAGCCTGCCTTAGGACATTTGCACCTGGACATTCAGAGCTTGTGACCTTTGCCACAGATAATTGCAGTATTTACTCTTCTCATGCTGGCTCTGCTCTACATTTAGGAAACAAATCAATATTAACTTCTTAGAAAAGTCCTTCTCAGCACCTCTTCATCTCCAGTAATTATAGTGCCTTTTTATTCATGCCAGAGCACACCTATGCCAATTTCTAATTATATTGCTTCTTTTTAAAAATGAAATAAATCTTCAGACTAGAATGTTAGCCTCCCACGGACAGGTGCGTCCTCAGTCTTATTCACCGAGAAGAAAGCACAGTGCCTGCTTAGAAGTGGTAGGGGCTCTCTAAATATTGGTGTATGGCAAATGGAGACAACTTCAAGTATGTGAGCATTTGACCTAGATCATTGGATAGATTTTTCAGTGTTTTTTTAAAAAAACATTGTACCAATTAATTTTATACTTACTTGATTTTCTGCATTTGGTTATGTGGAAGTGGCCATGCAAACACAGAGCTTATCTGTGTAAATATTTCCCAGACTTGTCAAGTGTGTGAAAAAGGAGGGATTTTCTCTCTGCTGGACATCAGTTTGTATGGCAACCAACACACACACACACACACACACACACACACACACACACACCCTGAGAATCAAAACTGCCTGCTCCTTCCTCCCACAGTTTACTGTCTGCATTAACATAACTACATAAAGTAGTTCTTAGCTTCATTAGCATAAGTGTACTATTCCAGGCAAATATCCTGATTGTTCATCACAGGAACTTTCTAAAATGTTCATCAACCCTTCAATACAAAGCATTAATAGATAGCTTTTACTCAAAGACTCTTTGAATCCCTTGCCTCAAAAGTCATTACAGGCTGTTACCACCAATCCTCAACTGTTATATCACGATCCTTATCAATTCCTAGTCAAGTCTTGGCATTAGAAGATCCACTTTACACTAAACTTTATGTTTTTAATAAATTTTGACTTTGCCTTCCTCTTTCCAAGATGCTACCAAAGGTAAGGTGGTGTTTTCCATTACTGCGGTGAGCAACACAGCTTTATCTTCACAGAAGGTAATTTTGCTAATATTTGGGGAGCCAACAATTTACAACCTCAATGATTTTTTTTCTTTTTAAAGTGTGAATGTATAAATTTGATTATTCAGAATGGTCAGTTGCACTCTATTTAGAAAGGTGTAAGTAATGACCTTTCTCTCTCTCTCTCTCTTTTTCTCTCTCTCTCAAGACATGCTTTTCCTTACAAGCATATGAAGGTCAAAGGTTCCTGTAAATGGTAACATATAATGATAATCATTTAAATCAGAATATACAAACATATTTCTATGCTGTCCCTGTGTAATAATGAAAGTCATTAAACATATAGGGCTATTGAGCATTTGATATGTGTTTAGTCTGAATTGAGATGTAATGTGTGAAATAAATATATCTCAGATTCAATGACTTACTATGAGAAAAGAATGTAAACTATCTAATTAATATTATACATAATTATATATTGAATATTTGGACATAATATAATACTTGGATATAATATATGATATATAGATTAAATATACTGTCATATATATTATTAAAATTAACTATTTTTTCCAATTTAAAAAAATATGGCAACTAAAAAAATTTAAAATGACATGTGTGACTTACATTATATTTTTATTGGACAGTGCTGTTTTCTGTCTCTAGTTAAAAAGACAGAAAACAAAACCACCTTTGCAAATTGCATTGTCACTAGAGAGGGCATGATACATATATTTCTACCTTGTAATGTCTTACTCCTTCAATATTAGTTGTTTATTTAAAGATCTTCACTATATAACCATAGACAATATTTTCAACATGTAAAATACTCTTGGTAAGTGGGCTTTCTTTACCTACTGGAAAGCAGTAAGAGGAATTACTCTTAAAAGTTGAAAGACATTTACAAGTTGTTTTGCTTTCAAAGGAAATTTTAGAGGAAATTCTTCCACAATTGGCTTTGCAACAGATATGTCAACAAATAGGGAAAGGAGAAAAGGCCAAGCATTAATCTGAGTTTGTGGTACATGGCCAGATAGATCTGTGACTGAGCAGTGTAATTCAATTGTGTAGAGAGGTAGATGCAACCTGTAATTTTTCTCTCTAAGCTGACTTTTATTTTCTGAAGAATGATGACTAACTAATGTTCATACTGTGGACTGAGAGAAAACATGCATATCCTCCTTCTGTACTGTTTTTGCTTTAAAAAGTACTTTCAATCTGCTCTGATGGAATACTGGGGTGGTGTACAATTTCTACTTTTGAAAGGATGATGCTTACTTTTGATTGGGCTAAGACAGAGATGAGACAGTCTCAGGGCCATTGACTAAAGCGAAAATAGGAACAAGGAAGAGCTGGGGGCAAAGGTTCCTGCCCTGAGGGGGAAGAATAGGCTTGTTAGGACAAGATGTGAATAAATAAAATGTCCAAATGCCCTGGGAGGAGGCAACTGTATTCTTTACCCTAGAAAACAAGAAAACTTCACTTCATTGCCACTTAATCCTCTGCAACATGAAGCCCAAGAGTAAGACCATACAGACCAATGGATGACAAACATACTAGTTCTATTGCAATGTTCTATTGTGGGTTTTGTCCTCCTTCAAAATCCCTTGTGCTCTGGAGTTGTGTTTTGCTTGACATGCTTGATAATAGTTTCTAATGTGTAAATTCTCAGTATTGATGATGTAATGTTAGCAATGTATCTTTATTGATAAGCTGCTCCCATTTATATGTTTTCTCATGTTTTAAACAGGGAAATTGAAAATGTTTGGTGACAACATGCCAAACTTTGACTCTTCAACTCAGCTATTTTAGAAGCATAGTAACTCTTTCCTTTGGATAAAGCTTCTTTAGTGCTGATTTCTTGGTGTAAGGAACCAAGAAGAGAATGCCATATTCCATAAACAAATAATTCTTTCATTTTTTGTCAAGGAGAAAGAAACATTGGGAATTACCTAGGAAATATTGTTACCCAGGTAACGTTAGCATTTAGCACAAAAAAGCTGGGAGAAAACTCTTAATACCAATAAACCCTGAAATAATGATTACTTGGATAGCATGACATGTATCTGTGAAGTTCGCCCTGAGCATAAAAGAGGAATAGCTGTTACTTCCTAAGTTGCATTGTTTTGCTGAAAAGATCTGTTACATAAAGTTATGATGGACCCATACTTCTGATATGCATCTCTCCCTAGGGATCAAGTTTCTGGGGCAGAAAGAGTGTGTGTCCAGCAGAAGGTGCTCGCGTTTATTTTAGAGTGGGAGACGAGACTAGGTTGATGTGCTGCACAGAAGCCTAACTTAACTCAAAGACAAGGTGACAACGACCACTGTGACCGGTTATGGGATTCAGAAAGTCTCCGTCTCAGTTGTCTGCTTAATGCTTACTAGCCTAGAGTACTATTTTGGTGCTTTCTTTGTAATAAAAAGACTGCATTTTCATTTGTGCTACATGTATATTTTATCTCTGTGTCCTATTGCTATCTGGGGATCTTGACTGATTTGAGATTCCGAGAGAGATATTTCAGTTGGTGGTGCAGGGAAAGAGTGATTTAAACTTTGAATATAAATGCCATGTATTATTAATTTTTTTAGATCAACGAACTCAGTCTAGGATTTATCTGTAAGGAATATAATTTAATTGCAATTGATAGAAAACCAAATGGGTGTATCACGGACTAAAATGGGCAAAAGGGCAAAAGAATGTATTGGTCCTTGTAACTGAAAGCCTCATTTATCTCAGTAGGTGAGGTTTGATATAACATTTCAAAAGTTTTTACAAAGCACCTTCCATTATTCCTCTACTTCACAGAATTACTGCTTCCTTTGAACACCTCACCTCCCCACACCACTGTTTCTGAGGAAAAGGAAAAACCTCTTTGGATGCTTCCCAGGAAAATTAGTCTTTGTCCCAGCGCTATGGGCTGAATGGTGTCCTCCCCACATTCATATATTGAAGTCCTAACCCTCAGTAACTCAGTGTGTGGCTATTTGGAAGTAGGGTCTTTAAAGAGACAATTGAGTTTAAACGAGGTCACTAGGGAAAGCTCAAATCCAATATGATTGGTGTCCTTACCAGAAGAGATTAGGAGACAGAATCACACAGAGGGAAGTCCACGTGGGGTCTGAGAGGAGGAGACCGACATCTACAAGTCAAGGGAAGGAGCTTCAAGAGAAACCAACCCTGCCAACACCTGGATCTCAGACTTCCAGTCTCTAATTGTGGGTGTTTAACCCACTCAGTTTGTGGCACTTTATTATGGCAGCCTTAGCAAGCAAATATACCTAGAAGTTCTAGCAAAAGTTCTGAGGGTCACTTTGATTGGACTTGTTTTGGCCCCATGCCACCCACATTGATCCTGTGTGTTGTAGCCAACGGCAGTGAATAATGCATTGGCTTGAGTCACTCAGGGTTTGCCCCTGACTCAAGGAGAAGGGCTCATCTCCAACCGACACCACAGGGCTGAGACTTGGGGGAGTCTCTTAAAGCAAATCCCAGGGAATAGGTGTATCCTATCCCTACATCTACAACATATAAAAACAAGTCCTAGGATGGTGTTTGTTAAAAGCTCATGCAGATGTGATAGCAGGTAAGGAGAATTCTCCTGCCATCATTGGAAGTCTCTCTATGGTCCCCAAACTAACTCCCTCAAGCCAAATTTCTGCTCCTGGAACTTGCAACTATTTTTAAGCTATAGCCTGTCCTCCAATATAGGTCTTCCTTTAATCATACTCTTACTTCAATCCAGGGGTTTTGAGGTTTTCTCAGAAAGCCTGAAGTTATAGCTTAGAACCAACAGTAAAACAGAACTCAGCAACTTACTGCATTCTCTCCACTGGCAAGAGCCAGTTGGGAGGATTCTACTGAAGGACTATCAGAGGAAATGGAGATCACATATTGCCCACCACAGAGCAAACAGTTTAATAAAACTCCTTACTGAACACAAGCCAGCCCTCTTCTCCCTTAATGACCAACTTATGCCCGTGGCAGCAACATGTTCTGCTGTAGGGCAACTGATGCCATGGCTCCTTCTCCTCAGTCTATTCCCTAGATGGTCCCATGGCGGGCTCCCTCCTTCCTTCAGGTCTTTGCTCAAAGCCCATCTTATCTCTGGGACCTTCTTTGACCACAACACACTCCCTCTCTTCCCAACTTAATTTTCCTCCATTGTACTTATAATATACATCCCCCTTATCATGGTTTTATCATTTGCCTCCCTCGTTCAGACAGCTCCACGAGGGTGAAAATTTTGTCTGTCTTATGTCCTGCAGTGTCCTTTATTATTCACAATGAGACTGGGAAATAGAGGTCATGCAATAAAGTTTGGTTGAATGAACACATTTCATTCTTCACTAAAGTTCCTTTTCAGCAGCGTTATTGGGTCTCCTTCCATTGACCCTTGCCCTACATGCCTCCCAAACCTTCACGGTTAATAAAATACAATTGTTTTTAGAAAGCAGTAACAAGGTGTTAACCAACCTGCCGGAAAGAATTGTGGATACATTTCTGTTGTTTAACCCATCTAGTTTGTGGCATCTCTATATCTATCCATCGATCGATTGATCGATCAATTGATCAACAGATATAGATATATAGTATATACACACACACATATGTATGTGTGATATATAAGCATATCTAAATACATGCACGCATATTTGTATGCATATACATGCATATATATTTTTTCAATACAGACACATATTTTCTCTGACACTATTCCTTTCTCTCTGTCCTGACTGCCTGATTTACTTGTTATTGGCAGGGAGCAGAGCCATATGATCTTACCAGGCCTATTCCACATCTGTCACTGTGGGACGCAATGAAGCTCTCGCTCCTGAGTGAATGGCATAAACAGAAGAACTCATGTTTTCCTTGTGTCTCCTTCAGTTACTGATAAAAGAGATGTCATAGCAATCAAATTACCATTTTGAATTGTTTTTTTTCCCCCAGTAGAATGTTTGTGTCATGCTAAGATTTCTTTTACACTTTGAATTCATTTGCTTTTCAGAACCTTTTAAAAAAGGCAGTACATTTCCCATTGCCTTTTATGTAAGAATCCATTTTTAATATGGCCATGTGTTTTATATAATCTGACCACCCTCATCTATCTCATTAGTTTTATCTCCTGCCACTTTCTCATTATACTCTTTTCTGTTTTGGCTATCTATACTGGCTGCTGTCTCCCTCAGAGGTACTGTGCCCCTTCCACCCTCTCAGAAGAGGTTAGAGAGTCTGAAGGGGAGGCTGAGCACTCAGGCTTGCCTTTGTGCTGAAATTCCGAACCCTTGAGCTGCCTGCCCCGCATGACACCAGAGCTCTCTACCTCTGCGAGATGAAAAGGGGCTGATGCAGAATTAGCTTTATGAGAAACATTTGGGGCTTATTAGATATAGGAAGGAGGAACAAAAATCATGACTTTTATGACACCTCTTTGGAACTCATGCCAGATTCTCTGCCTGTTCGAGGGAGAGAGACAGGAAACTGAAATAAGCAAGAGGGTGTGTAGTATGGCTTTTCTAATTGAGCCTTTTGAGAACTGGACAGTCCTGTTTCTGCCTGTTACTATCCCACCATAAATGGCCACCACCGTGTAAGTATAAAGCCAGCATCAGAACTGTTACTACCTACAAGAGTCCTGTTTTATGTTCTTGGATTTCAAAGATGACTTGCCACATCAGTCACTCTGTAGTCAAGACTACAGCTGTGCCTCCTGCATTGTCAGGGGAACCACGGTCACTTAGCAGAGAAATATCCTCTGACACACAGGCCTTCTCATATGCTTTGGCTGTAATCCTTACTCTGACCTTGTTAACCCTTCCACAAGCTTCTAAACTCCGTGAAGACATTGATACTGTTTATCTTGTTTACAACTCTATCTTCAGTGGCTAGCATAACACCTTGCACATTATCAAAACAATGATTCTTCTTTTTTTTTTTTTTTTTTTGGGTGAGAGGATGGCAGATAGTGAGGCAGACTCCTGCATGTGCCCAACTGGGATCTACCCAGCAATCCCATCTGGGATCAGTGCTCTAGTGCTGAGCTATTTTTAGCATCTGAGGTTGATGTGCCCCAATGAAATTATCCTCAGTGCCTGGGGCCATGCTTGAACCAATTGTGCCACTGGCTATGGGAAGGGAAGAGGGAGAGAAGGGGGAGAGGAAGAAGGGGAGAAGCATATGGTCACTTATCTTGTGTGCTCTGACCAGGAATCGAAACCAGGACATTCTTATGCTCGGCCAATTCTCTATTCACTGAGCTACTGGCCAGGGCCACAATGATTATTCTTGAAATGAATGAATGATTCTTATGTGGAGCTAAATTAATACAGTCATTGAACTTTATAATAGAGAAAAAATTTGACCCATGACTTCATAGGGTTCATATGCATGTAAGGCATCTTTTTACTACTGCAATCAGATGCTGTGCAGAAGTCAGAGAGGCTATGCACATTTTCCCTTGTGATAAACCACTGCTATAGGGCTAGTAGAGGGGGGATAGATGGTGATGGAGGGAGGTTTGACTTGGGATGATGCACACACAGTGCAATATACAGATGTTGTATTATAGACTTTTACACCTGAAACATGTATAATTTTATTAACCAGTGTCACCCCAATGAATGCAATAAACATATTTAGAAATAAACAATAAATAATAACATTGGACATCATATAAGCTAAAATAACAGCTATTTCCTTAGTATATGTCATCTGTTGGCACTTTAATCAAAGTTATCCTACAATACCCAAGGTTGGTATTATGTCTAGTTGTTCTGCTGAGGATGTTAAGGCTCATTAAGGTCAAGGATCCTGACCAAGTTCACAATGATGCTTGGGTGCCTCAGCTGGGATTTAAGTATACTGTATTTTTCTTGGTAAGCAATAGCTATGGTTGATATTTTCACATGAGAGTAACTGATGTGGCCATTCCAATGACCATACTGGGATCCATAAGACCCTGGAGAGCAGCTCACAAAATAAAAAAGATGGCCTCATGACCCTAAATCCCAGAAAGGCTGGTGTGGCTAGAGCAGAGGATCCTTTGGCTTGTAGGTTGAGAAGGAAGGGATGAAGACTCAAGAGAAGTTGGGAGGGGATTGTGGGGCCAGCTGCCATCACCAAGAACATGTACCCTCTGGAAGTGCCTGGGTAACACAGGACAGCTTTAGAGACTTTCAGCTTGACGTGGGGTAGAGAGAATAATGAGAGATATTTCTATGTCAGATGACGTGTTGGTATTCTAAATTAAAGAACCAGTTTCCTTCTTCAATTATTTTCCTTCTTTTGCTTGACAAGGTTTTATTTCTAATCTCATCTGTGATGATGCTGGGACCAACTTTTCAAAGAAGTTTGTTAGGAAGACCTATGTTTTAGCTTAGGTAGGTTATATAAGGTTAAGTTTCTACCAGAGCAGTCAAAACCACCACCATTTTCCTCTGTCCCTTCCCCCAATTAAATATGACTCACAATCAGAATCAAAACCAAAGAGCAAGAATCAGTCTTCACCTCTGGGGAAAAACAACAATGGGTTTAGATGGATGTGAATCTAGAGGAAGGATGGAGAGCTGGAAGTGTCCAGGAAAACAACTGAGACAGGCTGAGGCAACTGGCTCAATGGGACGAGCTTAGCTTTTGAAGTTCTCATATTCATTCACTCATTTTGAGTCAAATATACAATGGAGAAAGAAAAAAATACTCATGAAGTAGAGATAGGGAATATGCATTAGTACAGGTTTAAAAATGAAAGAAAGAAACACAGAGTAGTCTGAGGGGGATGTACGGTAAATGCAAAGGTTTTAAGTCAGTTTGGTTTGTTTGTAGATAGTCAGAGGGCAATATATGAGTGCAGAGACTGAGGATCCAGGAGTGATTAATGAAATAACGCTGGCTGATGTGATAAGATTCTATGACCTGATGGAGGAATTGGATTTGACAAACCATAGGAAGCTTCTTTCTTTGAAACAGAGGAAGATTGTGCTATCTGTTTGACTCTTTTAGTAGATCCTTTTCCAGAAGAGCCAAGGTATGTTGTGTATTGAATCAACTAAAATACTAATTGGTTTCCGATGTCGTCATGGATTATGTATAGAATGTTGCCATGTAAAGGGTAAATAAGAAATCATTTAATATTTCCACAATGTTTACTCTGTATTGAGATTTTGGGGCACAAAGCTGAGTATGACCCAGTCTCTATCCTCAATGAACTAACAGTATAGCAGGAGTGATAGGTATCTAAGTCTTTACAAATGTGCTTAATGCAATGAGCAAGCATGTAGTGGGTACTGTAGGTACCCTAAGGAGAGGGTATCCTCCAGTGGCAGTGTGCATTCATGTATGTATGTGTTAATATGTTAACACATGTTAATATCAGAGAAGGAGTACTGGAAGCCATGAGGCATTGGGTGAACACATTTAAAAATTTTACAACTTGTTTTAAAAATTCACAGGTGTATAATATATGTTTGTTATGGAAAATAATAAAAAAATTCAAATGAATAGCTTTTATCCAAAATATAGAATCAATAATAAAAGAATTTTGGATTTAGTGTCCAACTTCAATTTTTGAATCTTTTTGTCATATCCCTGGGTATCAGTTTCCTCATCTGAAAAATGAAGAGGTTGGCTTCCAAGACTGTTTTTATCCAGGCTGGTTTCTGAGTCCGTGAATCTAAGTACAAATTAATATAGCACTGAGAGCATAAGTGATTTCTAATTGCTGAAGTGTGACAATTTAAAAGAGGAATCCAAAATGGTCTATGTAATTAGCTCTGACACTCGTCTCCCTTTATGACAAAGGTCAGTCATTTCAATTTCCTTTGATTTGCTTGCTCCATTCCCAAAATGGGGATCACATTTCTGATACCTGCCTTTTTTCATGAATCTTTTGTCCAGATTAATAAGGACCTTATTTCCCTGAAGGAAATGGCTCACATGTTGAAGGTACATTAATTCTTTTAGGCCATTAGGGCACCATTTACTTAATTTGATTCCAAAGTGACAGCCATGTACCCTATTTTCCTTGAAGCTCATGGCTTCAGCTTGAAATACAGGAAGGCTCTCTGGAAGGGAAAGTGTCAATAATTATAAAGTCTCTTTAAGTTAATAATGTTTTCCTACAGCTGTTTCTCTTTAGAATATCATCATGCTGCTATTTATAAGAGGCATTTAATTTCCTTTCACATACCTATCAGATGGGAGATATATCACAAGTTGAGAAAATTGTGAGGCTTTACAAAAGTTAAATTCCCTTAGGGAGGGGCACAAAGAAAACAAGATAGAAGGTGACAGAGGACAATCTGACTTTGGGTGGTGGGTATGCAACATAATTGAACGACAAGATAACCTGGACTTGTTATCTTTGAATATATGTATCCTGATTTATTGATGTCACCCCATTAAAAAAATAAAATTATAAAAAAAAAAAATTCCCTTAGGATTGGTTCAGACTCTTAGATGCTATTCTCCACCTTAGAGTCTTTGCACTAGGAGATACACAACATTACTCAGAAACCCTGTTCTTCACTGTCCAGACGGTAGAAATTTGTACTATAATTTAGGCATGCCATTTGGCACTATAATATTTGCTGAATAGATTCAAGTCAAGGAGCATTGTTAGGCTCAAACTACCTGCAAGGGGCTGTATTCAGGGTATGAAGAAGTCCTGAGAAGGTCTACAGTTCAGTAGAACAGAAGTCTGTAGTATCCTCCCAATTCCAATGAATGGTTTGTTAGTGGTACAAGGAGCTGTGGCAATTCAGAGCAGAGTCAGAAATAATGGAGAAACAACAACCTTTTACTGGGCGTTCACTCAGCCAAAATAAAACATTCCCATGCAAGTGTGAAGGGGGAAAGCCTTTCTTGGATTTTCCTTACAAGTGATGAAAGAAGGAGACCATGACAGGATGATATGCCTATATCCACCTCCCTGAAGAGACGAAGAGACAGAGTGTATAGCCATTGGAATTACTAAAGGACACTGAAGAATCACTGCTCCTTTTACTTCTTTTAAAAAGTTTTTATTGAATATACTGAGGTGACATTGGTTAAAAAGTTATATAGGTTTTAAATGCGCAATACTACAATACATCATCTGAATACTGTATTGTGTATTCAGCACCCAAAGTCAAGTACCTTCCATTACATTCATCTCCCCTTTACCCTCTTCTACCTGTCCCTGCCCCCTCCTGTAATCACTGTGTCCTGCTTCCCTCCTTTGACGTTCAGATTCTTCAGTTGGTGCTCAGTTCAGGACTGCACGATCTGAGAGAGAAATAGAATCCCAGATGCTTTCGGGTTAGGATGCAGAGCCTTGCATGCAAAACAGCAATTTTCCTTTCTTGCTCCTTGCCCTTCTTGACGTAGGCCCTTGACGAGGAACTAGAGCTGGAAGGTGAGTGGATGGTCAATGAAGAACTGACCAATTAAAGTCTTAGAAGACTTCCTAAAAAAAAATTCTTCTATGTTTGGCTCTTCTGCTTTTCAGAAACAATCTTATCAAGCAAATAAAAGATAATTTTTGAAAAAATAAGAAAAAACCTTAAAATTTGTTAAGAAACACGATGTGTGTTGTATGTCAGATAACTCATTATCTTCCACAGGGGTTCTATGCATTTCCAGGCTCAACAGGACAGTATCAGATTCCCGTTCTACATTTTGCCAACATTCCACAATATATGACTTTTAAGTTTTTGCTAATTTTTTGTATTTAAAATGATTGCTTGACAGTTTTCATTTGCATTTTTTTCTGATTATAAATGAATATGTATCTTTTCATGTGTTTATTTTCTTCTTCTATCATGTGCCTGTTTGGTAATTGTTTTTTTCCTTATTGATGTGTAGAAATTTTTTCTGTACTCTTGATCCTAAATGGTATATGTATTGTTAGCTTCCTTCTCTAAATTTTTAGTTTTCTTTTTCACTTTCTCCATATAGATGTTGACAAACTAAACTTCTTAATTTTAATGATGTTAATCAATTTTATTTTTTGCATGTTGGGTTTATCGTTTTATGTTTTTCTTTAAAAACCTTTTTATCCTGAGATGATATTTCCCTATATGACTTCTAACATTTTAATAGTTTTACTTTTTGCATGTCTTTAATATTCCTTGAAATTGATCGTTGTGTATAGTGCAAAGTGATTTTCTATGAAAATAAAATCAATAATTTCAGCACTGTGTATTGAACGTCAATAGTCTATTTCCTCACTGATCTGCCATGCCAGCACTGACATAAATCCAGTTTCTGTACTAATGTGGCTGTGGTTGAAACTGGGCTCCTCAAATGTCACCAAGAGGAAGACAAAGTGGGGTCTATTGCTTACTGTTGTATGGGAGAACACCATTTCACAAAGCTTTGTCAGCAGCTGGAAGTGGAGAAAGTAAAGTCAGAAGTTAGTGAGAGCTGAAAGGTTCACTAAGGCTGCTCTTTTACCGTGGAGGCTGGATGAGGATTGACCAAGGATCCTGGGAGTGGAGAGATGGAGGAAAAAGCAAGATGGGGGTTTGGGCAAGGGTTTCAAAGAATCGTAGGGTATAAACTATCTATGCTTTCTATCTCAGAGTTGTCAGGGTATTGGAAAAACCTCCATGATATTGATCTTGGCAATGATCTCATGGATATGACACCAGAATCACAGGCAATGAAGACAAAAATAAACAAGGGGGACTACATCAAACTAAAAGGCTCCTGTATAGGAAGCAATTAAAAGGGTAAGAAGAAAACCATCAGAATGGGAGAAAATCTTTACAAACCATATATCTGATAAGGGGTGAATTTCTAAAATATGTAAGAAAGCCCTACAACTCAATAGCAAAAAACAAAAACTAATATCAATTTTTTAAAAAGGCCAAGGAATTGAATAAACATTTCTCCAAAGGAGACACACAAATAGACAACAGTCTGTAACCCCCCCCCAAAAAAAAATATGTGCTTAACAACACTAATCAACAAGGAAATGTAAATCAAAACCATACGATATTACTTTACATATGTTAAGATGGCCATTTTATATATATAAAATAACAAGTATTGCTGTGGATATAGAAAAACTATAACACTTGTGCACTGTTGGTGGGAATGCTCACTGGATAGCCACTGTTAAAAACAGTATTGCAGTTTCTCAAAAAATTAATTATAGAATTACCAAATATGACCTAGCAATCCATTTCAGGGTATATATTCAAAAGAATAGAAAACGGGATCTTGAAGAGATACTTAGACATGTGTCCTTGCAGCATCATTTACAATTGTCAAGGGTGAAAGCAACCTACAGGTGCATCAAATGAATGGATAAAGATAATGTGATATATACATACAATGGGAAATTATTCAGCCTTAAAAATGGAAATCCTGTCATTTGCTACAATATGGATTAACCTTGAGGACATTATGCCAAGTGATATAAGTCACGAAAAAGACCATACTAAATGATTTCAGTTATATGAGGATCTACAGCAGTGGTAGTCAACCTGGTTTCTACCACCCACTAGTGGGCGTTCCAGCTTTCATGGTGGGCGGTAGTGAAGCATCCAAAGAATATATAAATAAAAGATAGATTTAACTATAGTAAGTTGTTTTATAAAGATTTATTCTGCCAAACAGTGAAAATACGACATAAAGTACTTGGTAAGTTATTATTATTATATCCTTTAACTTGCTGTAACTCTGCTTTATAAATTTTATAAAGTAAAGTTACTTCCCTACTTTATAAATCACCATTACTGTGGAACCGGTGGGTGGTTAGAAAATTTTACTACTAACAGAGATACAAAAGTGGGAGGTAGGTATAAAAAGGTTGACTACCCCTGATCTAAAGTATTTAAACTCTTAGACACAGGAAGTAGAATGGTGCTTGTCAGGGGATAGAGGGAGGGGAAATGAAATTTTCAATGGGTATAGAGTTTCAGTTTTTCAAGATTAAAAAAAGAACACATGAATGTTCATTTAATTCAGCAATTAAAAGCTCTTTGATTGTGAAAACTGGCCAGAGTGTCCAGTATGCTGGCTTACACAGAGATGTCATGTTAATGCTCAGACTAAACCACATGCATTGCCAAAAGGAAGAAGAAAGTTATTTCTGAATCTATACAGAAATACGTCTCAGCATTTAGAATGCATTGCCTTTTTTCACCAAGCATGAAAGTTCTCTGTTTTGATGTTGTTTGGAATTTCAAAATAAGCAATATAGCACTAATAAAATATCTATACAATGGTGATTTTTGACTATGTCCTGTCACACCAGACATGTACCCACAACTCACTAATTTGAAACACTCCCCTAGTTGGTATATTCCCAAGCTTGGAATTGCTGCTGGGATCTAAAGGAGAAATGATAAATAAAGGCACATAGCTCATCATTCCCCCAACCCCCTTTTTATCCATGGCCGATGTGAACTATGCTGCTTTCTTTTCCGTTGAGCCCAAACATAGTATCTGAGCTCTTCTCAACACGACCACCCACATAGCCAAACTGACGAATTGAAGCTGGCAGGCAAGATGAGGTCAAACTTCCATCCTTGGTTTAGGGTGTAATTTCCAGGTACCTGAATATACATGCAAGGGTCTGTCAAACAAAATAATGTGCATGCTAATATAGCACATTGCACATCCAGACAGAACTCTGAATGAAGGAGTTGCTTGACCAACTGTACACAGTCTGGACACTTAAAAGTCTACCTGCAGGCCCTAGATGATTAGCTCAATTGGTTAGGAGCGTCATTCAGAAATGACAAGGTTGTGGGTTCATCCCCGGTCAGGGCACACATGGGAAGCAACCAAAGAATGCAAGTTTGAGTGGAACAACAAATCAGTGCTCCTCTCCCCTTCCTTCTCTCTCCATTCCTCTCTCTGTCTCTCTAAAAATCAATAACAATTAAGTTCTGGCCAGATAGTTCTTGGTAGGAGCATTGTCCTGAAGTGCAGAGGTTGCTGGCTCAATCCCCAGTCAGGGCACATATAGGAGCAGCTCGATGTTCCTGTCTCTCTCTATATATTTCTACCTCTCTAAAAAAAAAAGTCTACCTGCATATAATAACAACATTAATATTCTGTACTTTATTTACATATGTATATTTAAAAATAAAATTGTATTTGAAGTGTAACTGAACATATACCCTATAATGTAAACTCTTCATCGTTTACTATATGTATTTATATAGCACAAAATATGAAGGACGTATAATGAATTCTGCTGTCAGCCTTTGGTTATTTCCCAGTGTGGTACTGTTGTTATGAAGGTCATGGGAACGCCTGTGGGACATGCCCATATGCATGTGCTCCTCACTGCTTATGTGTCACAGGCCACGTACATTGAACATCTGCTTCTTACTTCAGGACTCTAGATTTTTTTGTTTTTGTTTATCTTCCCTAGGAAGAAGCACTTCTATCTTTTGCATCTGAGAATCCCATGTCTGTGGTCTGCCTCACAATAGCATTTTTTCTGACCTGTATTAACAGGAAGGCTTTTTAAAACTAGTTGAGCTGAATCTTGTGTATGCGCAGGAGTGTGAGTGTGCAAGTGTGCGAGTGTGCGAGTGTGCGAGTGTGTGTGTGTGTGTGTGTGTGACGGGGAGTAACATGAGGCTGAGAAGGGACAAATGCAGAGAAGCAAACACACATTAGAACTTACTCAGCTAATTCACCAATATTCCTGAGCACCCGCTCTACGACAAGCACTTTCTAGGTTCTAGAAATAAAGCAGTGAATATAAGAAAGTCCCTGCCCCTCATGTACTTAACATTTCTGTCAGAGGAGATAAGAACGGACAAAGAATTGGGTAAAACAGACCATGTGTTTGTGAAGGATGAGTGTTATTTAGAAAAATAAAGCAGTGCAAGGGGATAGGACTGCTATCCTAGGGAGTTCCCGAATGTCTCAGCGATGACGCCTGACGGAGACCTGAGGGCAGTGAGGAGAGCACCCTGAGGTTGGATTTCTGGCGGACGGGCTTTGTGAGCAGTGGCCATGGGCTGGACCGGGCCAGGAAGCAGTGTGGCCACGAGATTGAGTAGCGGCACAGTGAAGGGAGAGGAGCTCATAGGTGTGGGGAGGGGCAGATTTGTCAGCCCATAGTCATTACAGCACCACGATTTTCCTGAAAGGGTTGGGAGAGTTGTGTGTGTGTGTGTGTGTGTGTGTGTGTGTGTGTGTTTGAGCAGAGGAGTAGCTTATTTGGAGTCTTGTATTAAAAGTATCCCTCTGGCAGTTATCTCAATGGATCATCCAGCCATGGAAGGCTTTGAAGTGACAGGTGACTCCACTGTGCTGGAGCTTTTCTGAGTGTAGCTTTGGGGTATACAGAGATAATGGCAATAAGATCCTGCTGGTACACTGTGTGTGTGTGTGTGTGTGTGTGACAGAGACAGAGAGAGGGACAGATAGGGACAGACAAACAGAAAGGGAGAGAGATGAGAAGCATCAATTCTTTGTTGTGGCTCCTTAGTTGTTCATTGATTGCTTTTTCATATGTGCCTTGACAGGGGGGGGTGCTGCAGCAGAGTGAGTGACCCCTTGCTCAAGCCAGCGACTTTGGGTTCAAGCTGGTGAGCTCTGCTCAAACCAGATGAGCCCACGCTCAAGCTGTTGACCTTGGGGTTTCGAACCTGGGTCCTCTGCATCCCAGTCCAATGCTCTATCCACTGCACCACACCCTGGTCAGCCCCTGCTGGTGCACTTTGATGGTTAACTTCTTGTTCTATTATAGGAGGAAAAATTTGTGCTCTGAGAAATCTGTACAAACACCACCGTTCCTTCAAAAACAGCAAAATGAGGCTGCTTGAGCTATCACTGAGTCTTTCTATCACATATGTCAACAAACTTGTTAAAAGTGTGAACAACTGTCTGGCAGCTTGGGTCAGTGGTAGAGTGTCAGCCCGGTGTGTGGATGTCCCGGATTCAGTTCCAAGTCAGAGCACACAGGAGAAGTGACCATCGGCTTCTCCACCCCTCTCCTTCACCCTTCTTTCTCTCTTTCTTCCCCTCTTGCAGCCATGGCTTGATTGGTTTGTGTGTATAGGCACTGGGTGCTGAGGAAGACTCCATGGAGCCTCTACCTCAGGTGCTAAAAATAGCTCCGTTACAAGCATAGCCTCAGATGGGCAGAGCATCGGCCCCAGGCAGGTGTTGCCAGATGGATCCTGGCCGGGGTGCATGCCAGACTCTATCTCCCCTCCTCTCACTTGAAAAAAGGAATAGTGTGAACTATATTCCAGAGCGCTATCCTTCTGTTACCTTTGCTTGGCCCTGGCCATTTCTGGCAGCAAGGGCCTCCTTTCAAAGCCAAGTTGTCAGGGTAGCTGCCCTGGACAAGTCTGTGTCGAATGACGATTTGCATGGCTGAATAACTACCCATTATATAAACGGTAACAAGGCCTGTTGGTTCTGAGGTTGGTTATGAAATCTTTTTTTTTTTCTTATCAAATTTACATAGGTAATTTTTGTTCTGTTATTTTTCATAAGTCCCTGAAAATATGAATTTATTGAACAATGGAAACTTTTTGGAAAAGTCCATGTGAGAGTAAGATGCTCCTTCGTGCTTGGAGTCCTGTGTCCACCACTCCTGACCTACCAGGTCAGCAGCTCTGAAGGGCAGACTCTTCTCCCCTGTCCCAAGTCACTGGGCAGCTCCCTTGAACCCTGAACACTGCTCTCAACTCCTCCTTTACACTCAGAAAAGCATGGGAACTCATTTTTCATCAGACCGCCTCTCACCCTGACTACTCCCAGGTCCTGATCCGCAGCATGGAGGGCGATGGGAGGGAGGGCAGTGTGGGGAGTTGAGTTTTGGTGAGCACATCCTTAGGAGGCTGGATGTCTGCTCTGTCCCTTCTGCATCAGTCCCCGGCTGGCCATTCCCATGTCCTGCTGGACTAGGCCTAAGAACTGAATTGTGGATGACATGTCTTCTAGTCCAGACCACTCGGCCGCCCACTGCACAGCCCTCCTGGAGTCCACTACCTGTTCTCTACGTTGGACAGCTCCTGACTGCTCCTCTCCTTACTGCTTAAGCTTCTCTTCTGCCTCCACGGACCCTGCGCCCCAGTCAGCCTCCCCAACAGCCCCTGAAAGTCATCTGGAAACCTGGATGATGAGAAGTAGCAGACCAGGGGGTCAACACAGCAATTCAGGGTGCTGAGGAGGAGCAGCATGTAATTTCTCTATGCTGGGTTTTCACCCCAGAGGTAGACCATGACGGGGGCTTGTTGCAGGGCCCAAAGCAGACGAGGAAGGTGAACAGCGGAGCCGCCATGAGCTCCGCCACCGTCTTCCGCTGCTCCGTAGTGGCTGGCTCCCCTGCTGATCACACACAGCAGGCGGCTGTAGCAGTGGTTGGTGATGAGCTGGGGCATGCCAAAAAAAGACCCCAGCTATCTCCAGCCGGACAGGCAGGAGAACAACCTGCTGGTTTTCCTGGAATTCCAGGTAGCCAGTGTCACTGGTACCCTGGCTGCGCGAGGAGTTCCCCAAGAATTCGGTGACGTAGACCGTGCTCACGCGGCAGTGCGCAGCGGCCAGGAGCCCGCAGGCCCCGCTGACCATGCCAGCCCGCGGCAGCCACGACCAGTCTTACACCCAGCGGGGAGGCCACGCTCAGGAAGCGCTTGATGCTCACAGCAGCCAGGAGGAGGGAAGTGAGATAGAAGGTGGTGAACAAGAGCAATCTGGATAAGAGGCCGAGGGTGGAGGGCAGGCGCCAGCGCATGCCGCTGGCTGCCTCCATGCTGCTGACCGGCAGGAAGAGCAGCGGGAGCAGGTCCGAGAGGGTCAGGTTCAGAGCACGTGCATAGCCTCCGGGCAACACTGAAGCTTGCCAGTGAAGATCACCAGAGCCATCAGGTTGAGGTGAGTGAAGAGGTACATGAGGCAGGTGAAGAGGTACTAGGAGCAGTAGAGAGGTGATTGCTGGGAATAAAGGACCAGTTCAGGCTTGTTTCCATGGTGACAGCCACTGCTTATTTGAGAACCCAGGTGCTCTTCCGTTCAGACAAGTGCAGTTTAGCTATTAATCTGGCAGAACTGATAAAGACCTGGTAGCGACCATGACATCACTCATTGCTGAGAGATGGCACAAAAGATGCCTTTAGCCCTATTAGCAGAGCTGCACAGTATGCAAAATGAAGCACAAATTCTACACTGTAAGCCTGGCCCCTGGGGCAGCCTCCAGTGGAATGCCCTAAACAGGACCAGCAGACTCATCTCCCTCTCTCTGATCCTCTGTTTGCATTTGACCTGCTCCTCTTGAATGGCATTCATCCACTTTGTCCTGTAAGGGCGGGTAGCGTGAGGCAGTGATGGAGAGTGGGCTCCAGAGCCAGAGGCCTGGGTGTAACGTCAACTCTATTACTCATTAACTCAAATGTGGGGCAAGTGACTTAAACTCTCTCTTTCTCTTAAAATAAAAAACCACACTTTTATTGAATTTATTGGGGTGACATTGGTTAATAAAATTATATAGGTTTTGGCTGTACAACTCTATAATACATCACCTGTATGTGGCACTGTGAGTTCACCATCCCATGTCTAGTGTCCCTCCATCACCATCTATCCCCCTCTACCCTCCTCCATCTCCTCCCACTCCCTTCTTTCTCCTCCTGCAGTCCCCACACGGTTGTCTGTGTAAGTTGTCTGTTTTTTTTTTTTTAATTTATTCATTTTAGAGAGAAGAGGAAGAGACCGAGAGAGAGAGAGAGAGAGAGAGAGAGAGAGGAGAGACAGAGAGAGAGAAGGGGGGAGGAGCTGGAAGCATCAACTCCCATATGTACCTTGACCAGGCAAGCCCAGGGTTTTGAACCTGCGACTTCAGCATTTCCAGGTCGATGCTTTACCCACTGCGCTACCACAGGTCAGGCATGTTTCTTTTTTTAAAGATTAAATCTGCCTGGTCAATTTGGGGAAAATACTTCTCCCTGCTCCAGGCCGGCTTTCTAGTCTCTGACTTTGAAGTTAGTCGCTTTTGGAGAGAGGTCAGTACTCCTCATACATTCCACTGAAATCCAAGGTCAGAAAGCGACACAAAGCGGCCCCTAGGTGTCAGCTGACTTCTTCGCCCATCTGTCTACGCAGTCCTGCATAAGCAGTTGCTTGTTAAAATGTACAGGATTATCTATGACCTGTCTCTTTTACCTTAATCATAGGCTCAGAGCTTCACGTACCTAAAAATATAGTTAAATCTGACAGACTGTTTAAGTTCAAGAATGAGATTCTCTGGTTTTCCTGGTGTTCCCCCTTCTAAGTAGGTCATCAAAATAGTGCATAGACATTGCAGATTGAGATGTGTGGACTCAGCATCAGTTGTGCCCTCTCTCCCCGCACACATCTTCACACCACCCTTTCAATTTGAAATTTCAATCTAAAGATTGAAGGGAGAGACAGAGAGGGCGAGATCAGAACTGTCAGACCTTTAAAATGGGAAGTTCCTTGACAGACGAAAAGGAGCAAAATAAACCAAGACTTGTTACTGCTATAATTTCACGGAGGGTAGGTGTCTTGTATTTTTTTTTTCTTTTTCATTTGGTTGTTTTGCAAGCTCGGCATTATGAAAGAAAAATAGAATGTCAATAAATTTAACTTTGAACATCTATTCAATGAGTTATTTCCTAGTAGGAGGGGAAAAAACATGAAGCAGTCTAGGCAGTCTAGAGGAAGACCGTGTAAATGACTTGTAACTAAGAGGATATGACCCTCTGCATAATTCATAATCATTAGTCTAAGTGACACTTCTGCAGTCACTCTGCCAGGGCACTCGGCTATGGCGGGGCTACAACCCGAACAGTCCCCTCAGCAGCAGTCCCTGGGTGATCAGGTTTCTGTGAAAGACAACTTCCTGAAAGGCTAGATTTGGGCTGTAGGATTTTTTTTTTTTTAAACAGAAGATGCTGGCTCAGCTTCATCATGTGTGCAATTTAAGGGTTGCTCAAGTGATTCTTTAAAACTGCATAAAAGCAATTCTGCTGTGCCTGGGAGACAGTACTGCTATAATGTTCTGTGCATACATCTGCATGATTTCTCGGAGCTAATTCAAATTTAATGCATTGGTAATTCCTTTTCTGCTGAAGCCACCCAGCAGTAATCTGAAGGTTACAGAGTGATCTTCCAGCTCAAATAACACTTTTAGACTAGCATAAATGGAGAGGCAGGAATGTAATGGGCGGAATTAGGCTTGCGATGATACATTCCATCCTCATTATGATGCTGAGTGAAGCTGACCAGAGTTCAGAGTGTTTTTAGAAAGATAATCATAATAAGAGTTGTAACAAAACTGGGAGTCAAGCTACAGTGGTCTTTTGTCAGAGATGATATAATAACCAAAATGACAGCGGATGAACAATTTAGAAAATATTTCCCTAACAACTGAAAGATCAAATGATCTTCATGATTTTCAGGGTAAAATTAAAGCTCTGCTTAAAGCACTTTGAAGAGCCAACTCACAAACCTATGGGGCAACAGAGAATAATAATTTAACTTGGATGTTAAAGTCCATGTGAATAATAAGAAGTTGATTAGGGACCATTTATTAACCCTTTGAGTAGTACGAACATTCATGTACATCCTCGTGCCTCCTGACCATCCAGAGTACAATCATACAAATATTTTTATTTTAAAAATGTGTAAGGCAACATTAAAAAAAGGCAAATGTATGTTATTCTTGTTTCCATAAATTGGTTATCAAACAAACATGATTTTAAGTTAATAAAACTGGAACTGGAACTAACTTCATTTTTTGAAAAAAACAACAACACTCACTCCCAGGGGTTAGCGAGCATTATAGAAAATTGTGAAGATAACAGAGCTCTCATAGAGCCCAGGCACAGTTTATCCAATTATTAATATCTTACATTACTAGGGTACACTTATTATAATGGATGAACCAATATTAATAAATTATTATTAATTAAAGCTCACGTTTATTCAGAGTTCCTTAGTTTTTATCTGATGTTCTCTTTTATGTTCCGTGATTGCCATCCAGAATTCCCATTTTATCATATAATATTTACACTGTCATGTCGCCTTAGGCTCCACTGGTCTGT
Organism: Saccopteryx bilineata; assembly: GCF_036850765.1. Classification (NCBI taxonomy): domain Eukaryota; kingdom Metazoa; phylum Chordata; class Mammalia; order Chiroptera; family Emballonuridae; genus Saccopteryx; species Saccopteryx bilineata. Next base: position 257,399,477 of record NC_089493.1, read on the forward strand.
GACAGTTTCTTTGACTTCCCATTTTTTTGATGACCTTGACACTTTTGAGAAATACTGCTCAGGTATTTTGTAGAATGCCCTGGAATTGGAGCTTGTCTAATGTTTTTTCTCATGCTTAGTTAAGGGTTATAGATTTTTGAAAGACCACAGAGGACAACTTCCATTCTTACCATGTTATATCAAGGATGCAGGCTATCAAGTTCGCGTTATCACTGTCGATGTTAACCGTGATCACCTGGCTGAGGTCGTGCTTGCCAGGTTGCCTCCTCCCGATACTGTGTCCTACGTGCAGCCCAGCCTTAAGGAGTAGGGGCTTATTCTCCACCTCTTTGAGGGTAGGAGATCTGAGTTATTTCACAGATATTTCTATTCCCACCATTTATTTATTTAATAATTTAAATCAATATGAATTCATGGATATTTATTTTATATTTAGTGTTATAATCCTATACCATTTTATTTTATTGCCTAAATTACTAGTTTGGTCATCTGGAACTTTTCCAGTTGATCTATGTTTCAGTGTCCCTTTGACATGACCCTATTGTTGTGAGGTCTTTTTGTGTTGTTGTTTCTACTTTCTGACATTACAAGATGCTTCAATCTTATCTTGAATTTTTTTAAAAATTGCTTTTAGAGAGAAAGGGGAAGAAGGAAGGAGAGGGGGGAGAGAGAAAGAGAGAAAAAAAGACATTGACATCGATTTGTTGTTCCACTTATTTATGCATTCATTGGTTGATTCTTGTATGTGCCCTGATTGGGAATCAAACCCACAACCTTCGTATTTCAGGATGACACTGTGAGATACCCAGTGAGAGCCTCTTGTATGTTTCTTATTCAAGTCTTGGAATCTGTAATTTCTCTAAGGAACCTGGTTCATTTTATTGGAGAACAGAATTAGAAAACAAGATCTGGGTGCTGGTTGCTATTGGGGTTCATTACTCCTATGTCTTCTCAGCTGACAAAGCAAGGAAATATATATCTGTATACTCATACATGTATGTTCAAATGTATATAAATGTTCTTATACGTAACAATCTATGTCTATATCAAGCTCACATGAGTTCCTACTGAGGTCTCCAAATCTAATACTCATGGATCATTGTGGTTCCTCCATTGCTTATCTGGAACCTGTCACTTGAACAGTAAGAACCTTCACTGATTTGGAAGTATATCCACCACTTATTTTGTGTTCTAGGTCAGTGGTTTTAACCCCCAGGAAAATCACTGATCTTGGTGACAGTGTGTATCTTGTTATAGAATGTCTTTTTACTTCCTTCTCAACAGATTGACATACCCAAAATTATAAAGGCAGTGAGCTCACTGGCGATTTCTGAAGTGAGTCCATGCAAAGGACTAAACAGTAGTCTTCTTATTCTTAAATGTGATTCCCTCAAGCCTTAAAAAATTGTGAAAGAGATTGCCCATTGCCCAGCTATTTCTTGCTCTATGGTACTTAAACAAAAGCATTTGGTTTCAAGTGTTGTCAACCTAGTAAACTTCATAGGAATAAAATCACTAAAAGCTGTTCTTTGCTAAAACCAAGTATTACTCACTGGCAGATGTTATCTGTTAGCAAAAGGATTGCAACCAGTAAATGCTGGGGATCAAGGTCCTACTTAATACAAAAACCTGACATCATCTGTGTCACTTACAAATCTGGTATTAATTATTTGATAAGCTTGGAGCTGAATTTGTAACACAGACATTTTGTTGTATGAATGGTGAATGTCAAGGATGACTTATTACCCTAAACACATTTAAAAGGAAGGCTAATATGATTTCTTATAGGAAAGACCCAAAGGCAGCTGCACCAGAGCATCAATTACACTGTTGTGTGCACTGCACAGACTTATTCTCTAGAGCCAGAGAAAAAGAACAAGGCACGAATATCTCCATAGTGATGATGTTTTGGCTTCTCTTACTTTTGGATTACAAGTCTGGGATAAAATAAGGCGAAGAGGAAAAGGAGGGTTCTCGCTTTGCAATCTGAAAGCAGGGTCTCTATAATGAATTCATGAGAAGATGTAAGTCTACAGAATAAACCTTTCATAGAATATCCAATTGAGAGGTCAGGAGAAGGGTATCAGCACTCTTATCATTTAACACAGCTGAATTTTCTATCCTAACAGAAGTTGTACAATTCAGTGTGTGTGTGTGTGTGTGTGCGCGCGCGCGCGTGCATACAAGATATATTGAATATGGCTCATTATGGAAAAAAAACCCAGAACAGAACAAAACTAAATTCTGTGAGATTGACTAAACTTTATGGTACAAAAATATTCCATTAATCCAACTTAATTAATTTGTGGTTAGTTTTCCAAAAGGAAGAGCAATGTTTGAATTGATTAGCAGTAAACTGAAGGCAAGTGTGTATTCTCTAAGACCTTCCCTGCTGTCAGCAAACCTGGGGATTTACAAAAGGAAAAGGAAGTCGTATCTTTGGCAGAAACAAACCCTTTTTGCTCCTAATCAGTTTTTTCTCTTAAAATTGTTGCCCTGGCGGGTTGTCTCAGTGGTAGAGCGTCGGCCTAGTATGTGGATGTCCCAGGTTTGATTCCCAGCCAGGGCACACAGGAGAAGTGCCCATCTGCTTCTCCACCCCTCCCCCTCTCACTTCTCTTTTTCTCTCTTCTCTCCTCCTGCAGCCATGGCTCAATTGGAACGAGTTGGCCCCAGGGGCTGAGAATGGCTTCATAACTTCTACCTCAGGTGCTAAAAAATGGCTCTGGTTGCAACTAAACAAGGGCCCCAAATGGGCAGAACATCACCCCCTAGTGGGCTTTCTGGGTGGATCCTGGTTGGGTGCATGTGGGAGTCTGTCTGTCTCCCCTCTTCTCACTAAAAAACCCCACAACACTCCAAATTGTCCATATCCTATGATGATAATTTGATATGTAATACTGTTCCTGAGAATGCAGTTTTAGGCAAACTGGGCACCTGTTTTTTGAACAAAAATACAGATTGTCATGGTGATATGGGGGTCAAAAGGCAGGGTGTTAACAGAATATATCTTATACTTCATAAGAAATGCTGAAGCTCAGTCTGCCCTTGAGACCTGGTGTTAGAATGAAGTCACATGCAGGATTACAAAGTGACAAATAAAGACGAGAGCCTGTTGTGGGGGTTTTGCTATACCTGCTGCAGCAAGACAGGTCTATACATATACCTGCAGTGGGGTCACTGATGTTCCTTTGGAAACACTGCACACTGTTTAGTCTTTCTGGGTTTCCATTACCACTCAGTCCAGTAATGACAAAGAGCCCGTATTGTTGCTGTAGAATCAGGCTGTGATAAATATTTGAATATATAAATGACATGAAAGTTAGCCATTTTTCTTAGCTCAACCCCCCTTTTAGTAATTCAATTGATTTAACCAGAAGAAGTAAATTTTTTGGAGAAATAATTGATAAACATATTGATTTCAGTGTGTTTATGCAGCTTAACTGCGTGTGGCAGTGCCTTGCCCACCTCTGGTACTCCATCCATGAGAGTTTCTGTTCTTATCCCCCTTAACTTTCTTGGGTAAGTTAATACTAAAGCTTGAAGGACCCCCCAGCCAAAATAATTTTTACTCCATATGCCTCAAGAGTAAATTTAATATTTCAATTAAGAATATAGGTCAATGTGGTGGCACAGTGAATAAAGCATTGACCTGGAACTCTGAGGCCGCGGGTTCAAAACTCTGGGCTTGCCTGATCAAGGCACATATGGGAGTTGCTCCTCCCCCCTTCTCTTTCTCCCCTCTCTAAAACTGAATAAAGTCTTAAAAAATTATAAAATTAAAAAAATGCTAAATAAGGTGTTAGTGATTTAATAAAAAAGAAACATAAAAGCAAAATAAGAAGAACAATAAAATAAAGTTTAGTCATATTTCTTTTCATTTTATCCAGATTTTCACCAAGACTTAACTTTTAAAGACACAAAATTTTCAGTCCCAGGATAAATCCAAATCTATTAGCATAATAAGAAACTTGCTTCAAAATCAGAGTCTAAATATTGCTAGACATATTAGGAAAAGATGTTCGATCATAGTCTGTTTTGAAGAAATAGAAATAAAATAACCAAGAAATGAACATATACCACCCCTCACTCCTTAACTTGCTAGTTTTAAAATGGGCCATATATTTTTATTTCTCTGTGCATCATGCTTTCCGCTGGGAATGCATCCCTCCCCCTTGGTCAGTCTGCTAAACACCCCTCTTATCATTTCACACCAGCTCAAATAATTCTGAGTCCACTGTGGTCTTAGTATAGTCAGTGTTTAATCTAGTGCCTACCAAATGTTACTTGGCATTTACTTTTTCCTGTAGTGTTCTCAATAGTATGGCACTGTTTAAAAATATGTTTAATTCTAACGGATAAAAAAATATAGATTTTTAAATGAGCTTCCATTGGTGAAGTTTATAATAGTAGCTTTGATTGTGTAACAAACGTGTGATGTTCTGAATTTGAAACCATTTAACAGCAATAGCGTAATGATACTTACGTTCTTATTTATACCTCATAGAGCCACTCAGCTCCGCATCAAACCTCATGTCCACCCTCTCCCATGTAAAATACCTCTTTCTGCTTGTAATGAACATTGAACTTGCCAGCAAGAGCTCAGGAATTGGGTTTTTTTTTTCCATCTTTAACCTTCAGGGGATAGTGTGGCAGCCAACTAAGGGAGAAGTAATGGAGTGCACTGTATGAGAAATTTACATTATTATCTGCCAGTAGATTGGTTTACTTACCCTGTACCCACTAGCTCTGTCCCTTGATAATCACCTTCACACTCAGCTGCACTTCCGAGCTTGTTTACCATGTTGCAATGATGTTTACTCCTTAGGTTTATTTGATGTCGGCCATTTGAAAACATTATCATTTAAATTGATTCCAGTAACTAATGAGCATATGTTTCATATGTGTTTCACAGGAATGAGCCAGTGCAAGCATCAGCGTGTGAGGACTGTTGCTGGAGGTAGTCATTTTGAACAGCGGTTTAATGCCACATTTTAAACTGCCTTGGTGCTAACAGAGGAGAGGTCCTCTGGCATGAAATAACAGAGTTTTGTGAGGATGAAAGGAAATTGAAATCAAAGCTGAGATCATGATAAGCTAACTTAAGAGAAATCTTGAGTGTAAAATGCTTAAAACCTACTCTGGGACATTTTGAATCTGCTGAATGACATAACTATTCCCTTCAGACTGGCTGGAGGGAGATTACAGGTGTGTCCGATTCCCCTCTACACCTGCGCACGGCTGTCACGGGGCCCACGGAACGAACGTGTGCAGAATCGACCGATCTGTGATGACACAGTGGAGGCTGATGCTTGGTACCCAAATTGATTCCCCTCCACTTTAAGGACAGGAAAGAGCTGTGCCGAAAGCAAGGAGAAAGAGAAAGGCAATTAGGGATAAGATGTAGAATCAGAAATGAAATTCGGAGGAGCCAGAAAAATCTTACAAATCGAAGTGAAAATCAGCTACTCAGCATCACATCAACGCTCTTCTGGGATGCACACCCCTTACTTCCCTGGAGAACCACAGCCCTCTTCCAGCTCAGCTCAAAGTTTTGGATAAGGTTGACTTCTTCCTTGACCAGAAGCTGGCAGGTAATTGGGCCTAACCAATCAAAGTCTTGCATTTTCTTGGTTGGAGAGACTGGCTCAGGAATAGGTGTGTGACCCAGACAGAGTCAATGAAACACAGGCTATCTGGCAAGGATCACAGAGAGGAATGCACGCCCCTTTTCCTGCACACCTAACATGGGGGAGTATAGTTCTGACAGCCAACAGGGATAAGTGTTGACCAAGATCGAGAGAAGGATCATGTCCTGTGGCATTGTTTGAGACCCTGAATCAAGCCACAGATGAAGCTAAATTTACCCAGGACTTTTAGTAACATGACCCAATAGCTAAATAACTAGGTTTAGCTCGGGTTTTCTGTTGCTTACAATGAAAAGTGTTCTGATGCATGATATAATTTAGATCAATGCTTCATTTAAAAATGAACATAATTGAAGTCTCCTGGTTTTAATGGCACTGAACCAGGTACTCTCTAAGGTTCTCTCCTCTCCTAGGGATAGCTGAAGCTAGAAACCAATCCTAATATTAATGAACCTTATAGCTGCAAATAACACACCTGGCATCACTGCTGGGGTTTTGTTTTTAATTATCTTTTTCAGCTTTGAAGGATATTTCCATTACATGTATATGTATATGTATATGTATATGTATATGTAAAATGTCACTTACACTTTTGTTAGAGAGAGTGTGGCAACCAAATCCTTATTGAGCAAGCATGGATTAAACACTTACAACGGCCATTTAAACAAATTAAATGCTTTAGTTTTCATAGTTGGTCAAAAAAGCTACAAAAGTTCAAATGATATTACTGATATTACTGGCATTTTCAGCTCTGTTATAGATATGTGTTATGTTTAAGTTATTTCTTGGCAAATACTCATGACTATAAAATATACTAAACAGAATATACGCTTAATATTAGAACATGATTTTTCATTGTACAATGCAACTTTGCAAGCATTTACTAAAGTAAATAAACAACATTCATAAGCTTGGGAACTAGGTTTTCATTAATAGCTTCTAAATGTTGCTGTAGAAAGAGATAGTTGTACATAGGAGATGCTACAGAATAAATGTGTTTACCCAACTTCAATTTATTTGTTGAAATCTAATTCCCAGTGAGATGACAGTTAAGGGTAGGATTTTTGGGAGGCAATTAGGCATGAGGGCAGAACCCTCATCAATGTGATTAATGTCCTTATATAAGAGACCCCAGAGAGCTCCCTTGTTTTTCCACCGTGTGAGGACACAGCAAGAAGCTGGCAGTCTGCAGCCCAGAACAAGGCCCTCACCAGAACCTGAGCATGCTGGCACACTGGTCTTAGAAATAACATATTTCTGTTGTTTCTAAGTCATCTGGTCTATGGTATTCTGCTATAGCAGTCCAAATGAAATAACACTGGAGACATGTACAATTATGTTCATAGGAATACTTTCTATAAAAGCAAAAAATAGGAAACAAATGCTATCACTAAGAGAATTAATAAATAGTAATATACAGGGGGTCCTCAGGTTACGACATAGTTCCAGTCCTATGACAGTGACATAACCCAAATTTTGGTGTAAGTTGAAACATACCCTAGCCTAAGTCACTTATCCTAACAGTTTTCAAGTCATAATCTAGAACATAACAATACAACTAAGCCACAGAAAAAGAATACTGCATATCTGTCCGCTGCATGTAACCAAATTAGTTTGCCCATGTAGGCTGTAACTACAACACTAATGGCTAAGCAAAAACAGTCATGTCTCAATTTTTTAAAGTTTTTATGGGAGTGAGCACCATAAACTCAAAATATCATATGTCAAGACTGTTGTAACCCGAGGACCGTGTGTTCATAAAATGGAATATTATATTGCCCTGAAGACAAATGAAACAGTTCATTCACAATAAGAATATATCTATGAATGAACAACTAAAGTGAAGCAACTTACAAGTTTATACTTCTCATCCCATTTCTTTCTCTCTCCCTTCTTCTTCTTCTTCTCTCTCTCTCTCTCAAAAAAAAAAAAATCTATGAACCAATGGTGAATGAATAAACAAGTCCACAAAGGTTACCTATTACCTATTGGTATACCATTTCTAGGAAGCTCAAGATTAGTGAAACTAAGAAATTTATTGTTTAGAAATATATACAAATGTGCTAAATTTCTTTTTTTTAAGGGAAAAAGCAAAGGCAAAGAAAGCAAAGTAGACAAGTGGGACTACATGAAATTAAAAAGCTTTTGCATAGTAAAGGAAATAAAATGAAAAGGCAACCTCTGAATGTCAGAAAATATTTGAAAATCGTATATTTGATAGTGATTAACATCCAAAATATACAAAGAACTCATACTATTCAATAGCAAATAAACCTCCAAACAACCCAATTATGGAATTTGCAGAATATCAGAATAGACAATTTTCTCAAAGATGACACACAGATGGCCAACAGGTACATGAAAAAATGTTCAGCATCACTAATCATGAGGAAAATGCAAATCAATGTCACAATGAGGTATCACTTCATGCCTGTTAGAATGGTTATTATAAAAAAGACAGAAATAACAAGAGCTGGCAAGGATGTGGAGAAAAGGGAACCTTAGGTACTGTTGGGAAGAAAGTAAATTGTTATAGCCACGTTAGAAAACAGTATGGAGGTTCCTCAAAAAAGTAAAAATAAAACTAGCTTATGATCCCACATTTCCACTTCTGAGTGCAACAAGTCCTCACTTAAAATTGTCCTAAGGCTCCTAGAACTGTGGCAAAGTAATATAATGTATAGTATCAATTTTACCATAGGCTAATGATATAGAGAAAAAAGTTAAAGTCCTATAGCATCGTACCAATGTTGTAATGTTGATTGAAACATTATTTGAGGACTTTATATATTTATTTGAAGAAAACAAAAACACTAACTCAGAAAGATATATGTACCTCCATGTTCATTGGAGTCTTATTTATAACAGCCAAGACATGGAAACAACCTGAGAGTCCCCTGACGGGTGAATGAATAAAGATGTGATATATAAGGTCTACCGGAAAGTTCTGTCCGTTTCTATCACAAGTTTCAACACATAAGCACATGTTTATTTGGCGCACATGTGCCTCTCTATTTTTATCACTTAATTTATACATACTGATGTAGCAAATTAACTAAAACAAAGTTGATTCACATTAGTCTTATGTGTGAAGCGATAGTGTACCCATGGCTACTGATAAAGTTCATTTACGCCACTGTAATTTTTACGAATTTCAACAAGGAAGAAATGCTACAGAAGCATGTCTGTCGCATCCACCATATTCCCCGGACTTAGAACCCTCCGACTATCACTTGTTTTTGTCCTTACAAAATTTTTTGAAGGGCAAAAAAATTCAAAAATGAAGAAGATATCAAACAAGCACTGGTTCCATTTTTTGCATCAAAAGATAAAACATTTTTCAAAAATGGGATATACAAATTGCCCTCACGCTGGCAAGAAATCATTAATAATAATGGCAATTATATTATTTAATAAAGTTTATTGACGGTAAGAAAAATTTGTATTTTGTTTTTTTCCAAAAATGGACAGAACTTTCCGGTAGGCCTTATATATATTATTCCATCATAGGAAAAGAATTTTTTTTCCATTTGAATCAACATGGGTGGACCTTGAGGGCCATTATGTTAAGTGAAATTAAATTAGAGAAGGAAAATACCATATAATTTCACTTATATGTGGAATCTAAACAATGAACAAAACAGATCAAAACAACAACTAAAATCCCCAAACTCACAGATATAGAGAACAGCGTGGTGACTGCCAGAGGCAGGAAACTGGGTGGTGGTGGTGAAGTGTATAAAATGGGTGCAGGATGTCAAAAGATACAAACTTCCAGTTATAAAATATGTCATGTAGATATAACGTACAACATGGTGGCTATAATTAATAATACTATACTCTATATTTAAAATAGCCAAGATAGGAAATTTTAAGAGTTCTTACCACAAGATTAAATATTGTACATTAGTGTTAGCAACATGATAGGTTTTGAGTTTGCTGGTGGCATCACTGGTGTTTATTTTAATTATATTCTTTGTGGTGTATATACTTATTACATATATTCCTTTGTATGTAGCAAATGTTACACAATAGAAAAAAATATTAAAGATGCCTGGCTAGCAATGTATACGTGCAACTAGCTTTGACTTTATAAATATAAGAGTTAAGGCATTATTTGCAGACATAATGCAAATATGTACTTTGCCTTTCAAAATTCATAGGCAAAATTTAGTCCAACAAGTCAAAATATATTAAAATTTGATATTTAATTAGGGCAGAAATAGATTCTTAAATTCAGAATTATCCCGAACACCTCAAGTGCTTCCTTCCCTTCCCATTTTTTGACATATCTTAAACTACTGGCAAAGGATAGAATATTGGTAAAACAAATAAGAAAACTTTTTCTTTCTCTAGTTTACTTAAAGTGTGAATTTAACTTTATTTCTCATTGAGCAGATATAGTCTCTTTCCCTTCTTTCTCTTAGTTAGAAATTATCTTCTTAAATAGGCTATTATGAGAGGTTAAGAACAAAGGCTCCATCCAAACCAACCAACGCAGTGTTCGAACCAATGCTTTGCCATTTATTGGTTGTGTGATTTCACGACGTTACTTACCTACTTTGAAGTTCACTTTCTTCATCTGTAAAATGAGGCTAGTAATAGTATCCACCCTGCTGAGTTGTGAAGATTAAATGAAAAGAAGACCTATAATAAAAAGCAAATGTCTATAGTAAATTTGGTCACAGGCCTGGCCGCTAATGAACATTCAATTAATTTTAATTATTATAATTATTATATTAGCAAGCATATAATAGAGATGGTAAAAAATTATCCTTATGTATCAGAGAAAGAAAATTGCTTTGATTCTCAAGATTAAGACCTCAAATGTACACTTACATGTGAATTCTAGAAATTGTTCAGAGAGCCAAACACCCCACTGCACTACTTCCTCCCTCAGCTTGCAACACTTCCCTTGAAGTTAATGAGTGTTTTATACAGGAAGAGTAAGGCGGTTGATAAATCTAATAATAAACCTATCTACACTTATTTTTTATGATTCAAGACACATGACAGTTTAAACAAAGAACTCATAACAAAAGAACTCTGTGGAGCTTTGAAACTCTAGGTTAGTTCCTAGCGTCTAGTATATGAAAGTGTTAATGAACAAAACCCATCATCTCTGTAAACTTTACACGCGTATGAATGTGCAAAAATAGGTTTCTTTTAACATCCTACACACCCTATTATTTGCCTCAGCAAACAGCTCATAGAGTGGATTAAAATAATTCAATAGCCAAACAAGTACAAGAACAACAGAAATCTGTGTAACAATGGCCTTGGTAGTGAAAAATGAGAAATCTCAACCATTTAACAATAGTCCATACCTGAAGAAACTCATTCTTAGTTGGGACAACACATAAAATAAACGTGTAAAATAATATTTATTAATTTCATCCCCACATTGCAAGTGTTTATAGAAAAATTTAATATTTGTAAAAACTTTCTATTTCTAATACCAAATATAATTGTATTCTCTGTCTTTAAACACATTGCAATTTTGCAGTGGTTAACTGTGAGTTATCTCAAATTTGCCTAAAGGGAAAAGTATAACCACTGAATCAGAAACATTTAGTTGTGGTTGCAACTAAATAGTCTTTTTAGTTCCTAATAAATAAGTGACTCTTCTTTAACTTGAAAATCGGGATTAAAAAGAGCATTCGAAACAAATCTAATGCATGATCCTATTGATACATAATACTTTTCCTTGTGAAAGTCTAATATATTCATTTCTTACATTCATCAAAGAATGTTTGAGACTTTTAAACTATTATGCCATAAAATTAGTGCATTAAAGCTATATACAAGAGAGAAACAGTGAATCAGATTTATTACAGGTTCACCAATGGATGTTCTGGGGAGAAGCGACATCTATATGAGGTGTCCCACCAAAGCCTTCCTATATGAGGTTGGCTTCATTTCTTATAAAAGAGCCTCATGCTCTGTCCTAACAGTTGGTACATTTCTTAAGGTCAAGGACTCATCTTATGTATCCTGTATCACCAACATATAGCCTTATGCGTGGTACTGGTCCTCAAATATGCACTGTGTTATAAAACAGAACAGAACAAAAGATAGCAACAGCAAAACAATATTCCAGATTTTGAGGTGTTTGATATTGAAACCAGTTCTATGTGGCTAATTAAAGGCAGAAAATGGACAGAACAGTGGGTCACTTGGGTAAAAGTTACACTCCACTCAGCCCTTTTATGTGTACCTATTGCTGCCGAGGCACAGAGCGGTCACAGGCATGAGCAAATTGTGTTTGATCCTATGCACTTGTAGTTTGCTTTGTGCTGTGAAGATCTATTTATAGTCTTGATGGAGTAGCAAAATAAAAACCTGTTTGATCCTCTTTCCCAAGGGTAATTATAAAACAAAATGAAGTACCTCTGAAGTTCAGGAAAGTTCGCCCGAGCTTTCCTCTGCTGTACTTCCTGTTTCTTCCTGACCTTTCTGAGTTCACAAGGGTTCTGTTTCAAGTAGGTTCAGTGATGTAATAAGACAGGCTTTATTCTGATTTCTAGCTGGATAAGTCAGAGAGTGGGGTTCAGTTTGGCAGAGCAGATTTTAGTGTGATTTACAATGTGAAATCTACCTCAAAGAGAATCATAAAGGTGGACTTGTCAGATGATTCAGTATGAATTTGGGGTTGCATGTTTTGATACTTTTGGGTTTCTAGGAAAAAATTCGTTTCTCTTCCCCATTTTCAGAAACACATGGAAGTCTGTTATTTCTCTGTGGCTCCCTGCCTGCCTGCCACAAATGGCAATAGACTTCCATCTGCTTGGCTCTCTTCACTTAACTCTGACAGTTTGAGATTTAGCTATTGATTATCTGACTGATTTGGGAAGCAATCTTAAAGAAGCTCAATGTGTGTAATGTGTTTGTGTAGGTGTCTGTGTGTGTGCACACATGTGTGTAAACTGATGGACATGCCGAACAGATAGAGATTACACTGCTTGGTATTCTTTCTTCACTAAATCCCACTCAAGAGAAGAGGGGCAACCTCACTACTTTGAAAAGCATGGATCACCACTATCTGAAACAGTTTGGGCCACTTGATGTTTTAATTAAACAAGAACATAGCTATTTGGCTAGAAAATCAGAGCTACTTGGAAAGGTGAAGCATTTTGACTGGATTCATTGATTTAATGAAGTTTTCCTGTTTATTTCCTTAAAAGGTATAATTGATTGGAAAGGACTGTTTACATCCAACATCGCTTGTCTTTTTCCCCACATCCATCCCAATTCCAATGTCTATATTTGCTATAATGAAGTGCAAGAGCTCATCTTGATCACTTTTTTTTTTATCATCAGGAGGACAAGGATACTTTGTAAACAGTATCTTCACACTCTGATGTCTATCCTGGGATCCAAATAAGGTCCATAAATTGGAGTCTAAGTAAAATGATAGAATGGCCAACCAGTAATTTATTTTTATGAACCAGGTCATCACAGGCTTATAAAAAGGTATATAGATTTATATAAATGTATATATATAGGTCATTTTTCCCTTCCAAATCACAGGTTGATTACATATAGGCCTTATTTAAGCTCTTACTGGAATTGCTACTTGTCTTTGTATGAGTACGGCCACCCGATGGGTCCCCAAACCTTCCTCAGGAGCACTAGCAGCAGAATCCACTCAAGTGCTGCCTAGGATATCAATATGCAGACTTTGCTTAGCTACCAACACAAATTTGAATTCCTGAGCATTTGAGGTTATGGAGATAAATAATATATTTCTCCACTGAGGATACATTAGTGTCGTTTCTTGCTTTGAAGTGAACTGTGGTAAATTTCTTTCTGTAGTGGCAGGTAGTTCTTGAAATGGATTCCAAGTTTCCTGCTGGGTTTATGTTAATTTTGTAAGAGTCCCAAGGCTAGCAGTGAGGGCAATGGATCTTTCTTGAATGTCAAACACTGTTAGGTGCTTTAAATTGGTTCTCTCCGCAAGTACCTAAAACAGTTCCATGAGACAACAAGACTTCTTGCTGAAACAAATGCTAGAGATCAAATGGTTCAGTCACCTACCAAAACCGGAGAGCTAAATGAAGGAACTCAAGCCCACATCTGACTCCCCAGCTGGGTTCTTCCCATTGCACCATGTGGTGTCTGCAGGTCTCTTGCTGGGATTGGGGGACGTCATCAAATCTTAGTATGAAGAGCTGGTTTATAACAGACTATTGAGGGTAATGGTTGATCATAATTTATAGAGTGGTGATGGTAAGAAAGGGTGATTTTCTTACATTTTGGGGGGGGTAAATTTTTATTATGTCAACATGTTCTAATATTATCCTATAAAGACAGATTCTTTAAGCAGCATGCATTAAAATTTTTTTAATATTGTATACAATAAAAGAAAATATCATGTGAAGGGAGTGCTTTTCTGCCAGAAAGCTGAGCAGAATCTATGAGAGGAACTTTTGTGTCTTATATTCAGAGGGCTGCTTTTGTGATTAGTCAATAAAGAAGTGAGCATACATAGAAGATACACTGCAAACCATAAGACATTCTATTATATAAGTACAATCGATCATGTAATTATTCTCTTTCCTTTTCCTCTGTGAGACATTTTGGTTTTGTAGAGTGTGTGTTTTGCAAAAAAGTAGTCGCTCTCCTCTCCTTTACTCTTTTACACACAAACACACACACACGTTCTTTTTCTCTCTCTCATTCCTGACTTCTTATTTAATTAAGTGTGGAGAGCAAAGTGGCACAGGCAGCCGGCTGATGAGGATAATGAGAAGGGACAGAATCAGGTCAGGAAGCTGGATATCAGAAACTTGATAGGCATGATTGTCAGATAAACATTTGATAGGTTTTTAAAGTTATTATTATAGAGTATGAACAATTCCACAAAGATAGAGTTCTTTCTAATGAAAATTTAAATAACATATCCTTTCTCATCACAGATTTGTTTGGAAAACATATCTGCAAAGAAGAAAATAAAAATCAAATACTTCCATCACACTGAGACAATACCCTCAACTGGGTTAAGATTGTGATGTATTCTGGAGTTTTATCACATCACTGATGGGCAAAAATGATTAAGAATCCATACATTATTCTGTAGGCTCTAAACTTTGAATGCTTCAAGAAAACAGAGTGATTAAAAAGGCTGTACCCCCTCTAAGTAGTTTCAGATTTTACCACTGAGGTAAAAAATGTTAGGAGTTTGTGCTTTACCTGAGTTCATTTATGAGGGTGGACACTGACAAAACTAGAGATGTTCCGGGTCCTGACCCCTGGCCCCACTCCTGGCTCTGAGCACAGAACCACTGTTGTGTTCACCTGCTTTTATTATGCTTTGCAGAGTCCAGAAACTCATGCCAGGCTGAAACGTTAAATTTGTAATTAACGACATTTAACTTTTGATAAAAATGTAATTTGTAGTAACCAAAAAGCATGTTAGAAAGGCAAGAAAACTACCAGTAGGCATTCAAACACACTTACTGTGCAAATATATTTGATTTTAAACTCACATTATTCCCAAGGCTACAAAAAATTGCTACTGATTAGTCTACATTTGACCATTTTTCCTAGCTTGAATATTACACAAACTTCCATGTTAAATGGTGTCCTGTCCCCTATTAACTTATGTAAAATGCATTTTAATGCCTAAATTAAAAAAAAACTACAAAAGCTGTTCTGCTGAAGAACATTATATTACCTCAAGTCCAGTGGTGTTTTTGAAAGTTAGTTTTTCACTTATACTTTACTTTAATGTTACATTTTTGTATAGAAATTCAATCAAAAGTTTTGAACATCAAAATGATATTAAAAAGTGGTTAGGCTTGATCTGCAACCTGGAACACTGAGGTTGTGGGTTCGAAACCCCGGGCTTGCTCGGTCAAGGCACATGCAGGGAGTAATTACTACGGGTTGATGCTTCCCGCTTCCCCCTGTCTCTTTGTCTCTCCTCTCTGTCTCTCTCCTCTCTGCAGAAATCAATAAATTAAAAAAAAAAGAAAAAGAGAAAGTGGTCAGTTAGGAATCACATACTCACTTTTGTCCTGATCTTAGCCTTTCCTGCCCATCTATGCCCTACAGGTAAATTCATTTCCATTAGTTTCTTATGTTATTTTCTTCTATTTATTAATAAACAGATATAAATACACTTTTTATGTATATATTCTATATTTATATAGGTTATTGATAAATAGCTATAAATACTGTATTTATGTATATGTATGTGAATTTATATAACCTTGAATGTTCCACTTACTAATAGTATATTCTGGCAATCTTTCTATAAACAACATCAAGTTTATTTATACTTACTTTTATAGCTGCATTAACAGGATCTATTATAGTTAAATTAGTCTCCTACTGGTAAACATTTGGGATATATATATATATATATTAATAGATGTATTTTTGTATACATCTGCACTACAAAGAATAGTTGATACAGAGGCCATTTTGTTTGTGCAGCTTTAGATGTAAAATACATTTCCAAAAGTGAGACCACATTTGTGCTAAAGTAGATGCTGATGAATGGCCCTCCAGTAAGCAGAGTAATGGCCTCTCAAAGATGTTCACATTCGGGAAGAATTCTATCATAATGTTTACATTTATCAAATCATCACACTGTACACTTTGAATATTTTACAATTTTTTTTGTCAATGCTATCTCAATAAAGCTGAAAGAATAAGAAAAACACATCCATATCCTAATCCTGGGAACCTGCTAGTATGTTATCTTAGACACATCAGAAACACTTTGAAGATGTGATTAAGGTTCAGGATCTTGAGAGACCAAAGTTATCTTAGATTATCTGGGCCCAATAACATCATGTGAATCCTTTAAAGTGGAAAAGAAAGAGGCCAATGAGTCTCTGAGAGGGAAGGAGTATGAGGAGGAACTGCCATTGCTCTCTTTGAAGACAGAAGAACAGGTCATGAGCTAAAGAATATAGTGGCCCCTGAAGTAAGAATGTCCCTCAACTGACAGCCATAAGAAACTGAAGTTTGTCAGCAACCCAAATGAGCAAGAAAATGACAACTTCTGATCTTCAAAGAACTAGATTCTCCCTGGTGTATCATCAGGTAGGGAACACAGCCCTGCTGACACAGTGAGTCTAGCCCTGTGAGACCAGTGTGGGAGGCTGAGCCACAGAACTCGAAGACAATGAATTTGTCTTGTTTTAAGCCTCTAAAGGTGCGGTCAATTGTTATAGCAGCAATAGAAAACTAACGCACCCTGTATAGGACTTGGAACATTGTGTACTCTCATCAGCAATTGATCAGAGTGTTTTCTTCCATCTTCGCAAACAGTATGTTGCCAGACTTTGTCGGTTTTGCCAGTCTGTAAGGTGAGAAAGAGTGCCTCAGTGCAATTTTAAATTGCATTTCTCGTATTATGATCGAGTTTGAGCTTCTTTACATTTATGTTTATTTGCATTAACTGAATATCTGTTCATGTTTGTTGCCCACTTTCCTTTTGGGTTGTTGCTGTTTATTTAATCAAGTTTTAAGTATTCTTTTTTTTTTATGTTGTAGTTTCTAATTTTTTTTTTTAATAATAAGTATTCTTTATATATTCAGATGATGACTATACATGTGATGGAAATTGCAACTATTATCCTCCTAAATCATTCATTTTCCATGTGAATTTAGAGGTAAGCATTGACCTTTTTATTATTTTCTTTAGTTTCTAAAAATCTTTCATCAGATTGTTGTAGGGCACTGGGTAACACTAGCTAAAATGCCACCACGTGCCCTTGCAAGTGCCCTTGTAAGATTTCCTTTTAAAGGTAGAAATAGACCCAAGAGAAGAAAGAGCTGTTGTATAAACTTGCTTTTTTCACTTTCTCACCTTCAGCTTGAATTCTAGAGCGGCCACCACAAGGGGGAAAAGACTGATTATAATAAATACCTGGGTTGCAGCAAATATAGCACTTTGCAGCAGTCTTCAATTAAAAGTTGCATACTTAGACTTAAAGCTGTCCGAGAACCCAGCACTTGGCATTTCATATCAACAGAGGCAGTGGTATTATTATTCACAATGAAATGCTGACAGGCCCTTCTCTGCAATGACACCAGCCAGCTCAGGTTATAATTACCTTTGTGACATCATCGCCTCCTCTGCTATGTGCACAGCAAGTGAGCTCTTGCTTGGGAGACAGATTTGCATTTATAGCCAAAGAGTTGTTCCTTTTTAATTTGAATCAGGTTTACTGATAGCCGGGAGAAGGGGGAGGGAAGAAACACTGTTGTAATTTGAGTATCATGAGGAGAAACAATAAACACTTAAACGATGAGGAGGTGATCATCATCCAGTCAGAGACAGAAGATCAGGATTTAAGCCAGGCATTTCTGACAAGGATATCAGCGCTAGGTTCATTAACTGCCCTTCCTGCTTTCAGAATATTTTAAACGTGGCAATTTACATTGAAATGCATTTAGTGACACCATCTTCTCATTACTGTCAGTTTACATTTAGGTTCGTAAACTCTAATTGTAAATAAAATATGCTTTTCATTACAATGTCTATTTAGTAGAATATGGTAGGAAATTAGAGGCATAATCATGAGCTAAATTATTAATTCAGTGATATTTTTCAGGTGCCATATGTAGCTACTCCTCTGTGCATAATGACTGTACACGTAGTGGTTCAATTAGGTCCAGATCTCCGTGCTCTGCCTCGCCTTCCCTAGCTTTATCTTATTTTGTTTTTTGCTTCTCCACTTCTTCACTGGTACATGGTAAAAGGGGGTAGGTTTCTCAAGCCGTCAGCCTGTAATTATTTACGCCATTATATTTATTTCATTTCACTAAGTTTCAAGGAGGCCGCCAATAAGTAGAACCCTTCTTCCCTGTCTGTGTTCTAAATATTTGAGAAGACACATTGGGGGATCAAACAATCGGCTTTATTATGAAAAGAGATTAAGTTGGAGGAGGTAATATAGTCTGTGCACCAAATGGACTAGGATTTGGGAGATTCCTGGGCTGTCGTGATCATTGTAAACAGGGCAGGCTCACCCCTGGAGGGGGCTGAATAATGGCCATTGGAGATATCAGGCCCTAATTCCTGGCACCTGTCAAGTTTTTGCAGCTGTGATCCTGAGATGAGATTTTTTACAGGTTATCAAAAATAGGCTTTTTATGCCATAGAAGTGCCCTGGTAAGAGGCCAAGGGAGCTAGGACAAACAGAAGAGTGGGAGGGAGTGTGACCAAAAGGCAGAGATTGGAGTGTAGCAAGGAACAGACTGTCCTGAGAGCCTTCGGATGGACTGTGGCTTTGCTGGTCTTGGCCCAGTGAGACCAACTTTGGACTTGTGGTCTTTAACCTGTGAGAGAATACATTTCTATTGTTTTCAGCCATAAAAGTTGAAGTAATTTGTCATACATAACATACTTAGGAAACCAATATGCTCCCCAGCTATCTGTGGCCGACAGCCACCAGAGGTGCTAAGGATGATGGCTCTCAGGAGGGAGAAGAGCTGAGAGGGTCATTTATGTCCCGTTTGTGCTCACCACTCACACTCCAGTATTTGGGAGGCAGAGTGATTTAAAAACAGGGAGGGACCAGGGATGTGTTTAGGGTAATTTCTCTTCATAGAAAATGGCCTCTCTTCCTTTGATTCATGAACATCCCTAAAAGTTAATATAACAACTGCAATGTTAAAATAACTTTTGGTGTTTAAATATCATAGTCATTATTAAGTCTGAACCAAGGCTGAAGTTGAAATTTGATATCAAAGGGCTTTGAAGGTCAAGACTGACATTGTGTATTAGAACGAGAACACACACTACTCATAAAGTTGAAATTTTACTTGTCTCTCCATCTCACAAACCACTTCTAGGTTGCATGTGGACAGCATGGAAGGGGAAGTTATTTTTTTGTCTTGTTTACAAAAAGAAGTAAACTGGTATTATTTTCAAATTTCCTACTCATCTTCAACTGTAAAGTGATACTATCTACTGTACTTGTAAATGTCTAAGTTTGTCCTACTTTAAGATATTTTCCCTCCATATTGAATAATTTTATGGAGAAATGACTATATGTATCTATATGAAATCTCTTATTACATGCTTCACCCTGCTTTAAAAAAACTGACAAACCAGGGAAAGGTTTATCAAAAATCCAAAGACACATATAACACAGAAGCATCACCTACTGACCCAGCCTCAGAGGAACATGATTCATGCAGTATAACCATTTGTTCACAGTTACTGTCTTCTGTTTCTTATGGTTTTCCTAATATGATATGTTAAATATCATTTCCCATGACAGGTCAAAATAAACTAAGGTTTGTTTAATATTTATTAGGTGCCAACCATGCACAAAGTATTATTCATTGAACAAAACAAAGACCTCAACTACATTGAATTTATTTTCTTACAGGGAAGTGTCCTCTGGAGAGTGTGATTTAATTCTACTGGAAGAATATCTTTGCCTAACTTGGGCACATGTAAGCAATGAACAATATGCTTGACACAGAAATAATAGATATGACATGGAAACCATGCAAGCAATGGAGAATGATTTTCTTTCTTGCAAATGCACACTAACTGTTGGACAAAATATTTGAATATGCCATTCCCACTGGCTGAAGGAGGGATAAAAAGAGGTAACAATGTTCCTCTCTGTCCTTCACATTCATGTCCTAGCTCTTGGAAGCAGGTCCCCTGGGCCTAAAAGAAACTGGGATAAACCAGAGAATCCAGTGTTATAAGCATTGGACTTTATGAAAATGGGAATATATTATCCTTTCTATTTGTCTTCAGAGTATAGTTCATAGAACTCTTTGGGAAACTCTATTTTATTTTTTTGTTTTGTTTTTGTATTTTTCTGAAGCTGGAAACGGGGAGAGACAGTCAGACAGACTCCTGCATGCGCCCGACCGGGATCCACCCGGCTCGCCCAACAGGGGCGATGCTCTGCCCGCCAGGGGGTGATGCTCTGCCCCTCCGGGCATCGCTCTGCCGCGACCAGAGCCACTCTAGCTCCTGGGGCAGAGGCCAAGGAGCCATCCCCAGCGCCCGGGCCGTCTTTGCTCCAATGGAGCCTTGGCTTTGGGAGGGGAAGAGAGAGACAGAGAGGAATGGGGGGGGTGGAGAAGCAAATGGGCGCTTCTCCTATGTGCCCTGGCCAGGAATCAAACCCAGGTCCCCCGCACGCCAGGCGGACGCTCTACCGCTGAGCCAACTGGCCAGGGCCTCTTTCTTTTGTTTTTCAGCAAACAGGTGCTTGTGTTTTTGAATCTGTTGTCTATGCATATTTTTCTATATTTAGCATATTTATACATATGTTAATTATTCTATATTGATATCTCATGCTTCCAAAAATATTTTTTCTTTTGTGTTTTATTATAACATATTATTTCTATATGTCCTTACCACAGTGCTATTGAGAAGGTATTTAATAAAATTTCTTAATTGATATGAGTAGTAAGAGAAAGTGAGAATGGCTAGAATGTGGAGAAATAACATGGCCTGTAGAATTTAAGGGGTCAAACCAAATTTGTGTTGTTTAATCAGTTTTTTTTATTTCTTTTTAGACTCTATTATGTCACTATCACTGTAATATCACTTGTATATTTGGAGTATATAAAAAAATGAATTGGGACAGTCATTCATGATATCTGAATGCTACTGAGGAAGAAATAATTTTCCTTAATTAATAGATTATGTCATGTGATTCTAAAAGCTGAAAACTCAACAAAAACATTTTTAATGTTTTATACCTCTGCAGTTACCATTACTCTTTTATAGACTTTTAATGCCATAATCTCCTTTGAATTATTTAATTTTCTTTCCTTTTCAATGTACATTTAACCTCTTTTCAAGTGAATATTGCCAGCTTACTGTTTCAAAGTATATTTGATTGTCTGTAAAGAAGTAAATTCTCCTTCAGTGAATCACTAAGCAATTCTTGGAAGTGATTTGATGGATGGGTGACAAGATATATATATATATATATATATATATTTTTTTTAAGGCTGTCATTTTTGTGTATTAAGACTGGCTGGTGAGCATTCCCCTCCTTGCCTTCCCATAGTCTAGTTCTTAAAAAGTTTGTGTATGTGGTCTTTTTCCTACAATCCTATCCAAAGAGTTTTTAAAAATTTTTATACATAAGAGATAGTTAGGAAAAAAAGCCTGATATAACTGAAATAAAACTAAGAAAGAATATTTTAAGAAGTTACAGAGAAAATTGTAAAACATTATTGAAGAAAATTATAGAAGACCTAAACCAATAATGTGATACACCATATTCATGGAGATTATTTTCTTAAAAGTTGTTGATTCTCCATAATTTCCTATTCCTGTTACATGTTTTCTTCTGTATAAGAGAAAGAAAGAAAAACCTGATTTCACTGAGTTTAATGAAAGTGCAAAGTTCCCTAAATAGTTGGGAAACTTCTGAAGAAGATTATCATGGTGAAACATTGCTTATCAGATGACAATGTATCATAATGCAGTATTAATTATTAGTTAAGGACGGACAAGATGGCGCTGGAGTAGGCGAAGGTACCAGCATCTACCTCCCAGAACCAATGTGGATTACAAACTAATTTTATGAACTATCAACTGGAAAAACCAACTTTGGACTAAACTAAAAGGACTCTTCAACCCAGGAACGCTGAAGAAGCCACCCAGAGACTGGTAGGAAAAGCGGAAACGCGGAGAGGGCTGCCCAGCTTCTCGGAGCGAACGGCAGCAGGGAGAGACTCGCGTGGTGGGAAGTGAGTTTAGCAGAGGGGAAAGGGCCCTGAGCCCCAGGAACAAAGCCCCAGCCTGCAGCCCCAGAGCCCAGAAGAAGCATAAGGACAGTATTTAGCTGGAAACAAGTCAGGATACTGTTTGTGAGAGAGTCTGATTTCTCAGACCCAGGATCCTTTTTAAAGGGACCACACAGAACATCTCTCTCACAAACACTCACCTGGGGCTCCTGGAGACAGAGGGAGAGGGGAGAGAACCACAGTAACAGGAAGAGAGTGCAATCTAGGAGGCATAGGGAAAAACATTTTGGGAGATAGCCACCCTAACCCCTGGGACGAGTCACTCCCCAAAGCTGAAGTGAATATTTCCCCCGGAAACAGCAGTACCAGCAAAGGGAAGCAGGAGAGCAGCCAAACAAGCTCCCCCGCGGCATCCAGAGCAGAGTCGCATAGAAGGAGGGAGCTTTCGGGTCTACGGTAGTGAGTCTTAGGGTCCGAGCTGCAACGCCCCCACCCACACGGCTGAGGGCGCACCAGAGAGCGGGCGGCAGCAGGAGACAAAAGCGCGGTTCTGCTGGCAGGGGCGGAAGCCGGCTGGCCACCAGTGGGCTCAGGTGTGAGCTCAATCTTGCCCGGCTAGGGAGAAGGGGGCGTGCAAAAGCGGCTAAGCTCAGCTGCCGGCAGCCTGTAATCCAGCCTCCGGGAGAAGGGCGGGAAACCCAGAAAGGGTAGAAACCAGCCCCGGAGCAAGGGCAGAGGAGCACATCCCTGCCCCGCCTGTGCAACCTAGGCTTGCGGTCTGACGTGATAGCCAGCTCCTCCCGCAAGGGTGGAGCCAAAAGCCCAGAAGAGGCGGAGTTCCGCTACGAAGCTGAGCTTGGGCACGCAGCCTTTCCTGGTGGTAGAGCCAAGGCTAGCAGCTGTTCCTTGAGTGGGATCATCCTGCAAAGGCAGGGCGAAAGCTCGGAAACAGGCGGAGACCCGCAGCTGAGCAAAGGTGCTCGCCAGTGCCCTCAGGACCGAGCATAACATCACACACGGGGGCGGGGCAAAGGCCAAGGCCACCAACCCTTGTGCACCCGAGCACGTGATCACAGCCACTCTCGTGAAGAGAAAATGCGGAGGCAGAGAAATACAACACAAATAAACCAAGAGAAATCCCCAGAAAAGGACCTAAGTGAATCAGATATAACCAAATTACCAGATGCAGAGTTTAAAATAACGATTGTTAGGATGCTCAAAGATATTAGAACCACCATAGATGGCCATTACGAAAACCTAAATAAAGAGATAACAAATATAAAAAAGGACATTGAAATAATAAAAAAGAATCAGACAGAAATGACAAATACAATATCTGAAATAAAGAATACAATGGAAGGAATTAAAAGCAGGATGGATGAAGCAGAGAATCGAATCAGTGAGTTAGAGGACACAATAAATAAAGGCATGGAAGCAGAGCAGAAAAAAGAAAAGAGACTCAAAAAGTCTGAGGAAACTCTAAGAGAGCTCTGTGACAACATGAAGAGAAATAACATCCGCATCATAGGGGTTCCTGAAGAAGAAGAGAAAGAACAAGGGATAGAGACTTTGTTCAAACATATTATAGCGGAAAACTTCCCCCAAGTAAGGCAGGAAAACATTTCACATGTTCAGGAAGCACAGAGAACTCCATTAAGGAGAAACCCAAAGAAACCAACACCAAGACACATCATAATTAAATTACCAAAGCTAAATGATAAAGAGAAAATATTAAAAGCTGCTAGAGAAAAAAAGACAATCACCTACAAAGGAGCCCCCATAAGGATGACTTCTGACTTCTCAACAGAAACACTTGAGGCCAGAAGGGAATGGCAAGAAATATTCAAAGTAATGCAGAACAAGAACCTACAACCAAGACTACTTTATCCAGCAAGGCTATCATTTAAAATTGAAGGAGAAATAAAAAGCTTTACAGACAAAAAAAAACTAAAGGATTTCACTACAACCAAACCAAGGCTGCAAGAAATGCTAAGGGACCTGTTGTAAACAGATCAAAGGAAAAAAAGAATATAGCAAAAGAGAAAAACAGTTTTAAAGAAAAAAAATGGCAATAAACAATTACATATCAGTAATAACCTTAAATGTTAATGGATTAAATGATCCGATCAAGAGACATAGGGTAGCTGCGTGGATAAGAAAACAGGACCCATACATATGCTGTCTACAAGAGACACACCTTAAATCAAAAGATGCACACAGACTGAAGATAAAAGGATGGAAAAAAATATTTCACGCAAATGGAAATGAAAAAAAAGCTGGGGTAGCAATACTTATATCAGACAAAATGGACTTTAGAACAAAGACCATAGTTAGAGATAAAGAAGGTCACTACATAATGATAAAGGGAGCAATCCAAAAGGAAGATATAACCATTATAAATATCTACGCACCTAATATAGGAGCACCTAAATATATAAAGCAGACTTTGATAGACTTAAAGGGCGAGATCAACAGCAATACTATAATAGTAGGAGATTTCAATACCCCATTAACATCATTAGATAGGTCCTCAAGAAAGAAAATTAACAAAGAAACAGCAGACTTAAAGGACATATTAGATGAACTCGATTTAATAGATATCTTCAGAACCTTTCACCCTAAAAGAGCAGAATATACATTCTTTTCAAGCGCTCATGGGACATTCTCTAGAATAGACCACATGTTAGGGCACAAAAGCGGGCTCAACAAATTTAAGAAGATTGAAATCATATCGAACACTTTCTCTGATCACAATGGCATTAAACTAGAAATCAACCACAATAGAAAAATTGAAAAACATTCAAACACTTGGAAACTAAATAGCACGTTATTAAACAATGAATGGGTTAACATTGAGATCAAAGAAGAAATTAAAAAATTCCTAGAAACAAACGATAATGAGCATACATCAACTCAAAATTTATGGGACACAGCAAAAGCAGTCCTGAGAGGGAAGTTTATAGCATTACAGGCATACCTCAAGAAGCTAGAAAAAGCTCAAATTAACAACTTAACCCTGCATCTAAAAGAACTAGAAAAAGAACAGCAAGTAAAGCCCAGAGCTAGTAGAAGGAAGGAAATAATAAAGATCAGAGCAGAAATAAGTGACATAGAGGCTAAAGAAACAATACAGAGGATCAATGAAACCAGGAGCTGGTTCTTTGAAAAGGTAAACAAGATCGATGAACCTTTAACAAGACTCACCAAGAAAAAAAGAGAGAGGACTCAAATAAATAAAATTAGAAACGAGAGTGGAGAAATAACAACTGACACAACAGAAATACAAAATATTGTAAGAAAATACTATGAAGAACTGTACGCCAAAAAACTAGACAACCTAGATGAAATGGACAAATTCCTTGAATCATATAATCTTCCAAAAATCAATCTGGAAGAATCAGAAAACCTAAACAGACCAATTACAACAAATGAGATTGAAACAGCTATCAAAAAACTCCCAAAAAAGAAAAGTCCTGGGCCTGATGGCTTCACAAGTGAATTCTACCAAATATTCAAAGAAGAACTAACTCCTATCCTTCTCAAGCTATTTCAAAAAATTCAAGAGGAAGGAAGACTTCCAAACTCCTTTTATGAGGCAAGTATAATTCTGATCCCAAAACCAGGCAAAGACAACACAAAAAAAGAAAATTATAGGCCAATATCCCTGATGAACTTAGATGCAAAAATCCTCAACAAAATATTAGCAAACCGGATCCAGCAATATATGGAAAAAATCATACACCATGATCAAGTGGGATTTATTCTGGGGAGGCAAGGTTGGTACAATATTCGCAAATCAATCAATGTGATTCATCACATAAACAAAAGAAAGGAGAAAAACCACATGATAATTTCAATAAATGCAGAAAAAGCATTTGATAAAGTCCAGCACCCATTCATGATCAAAACTCTCAGCAAAGTGGGAATACAGGGAACATACCTCAACATGATAAAGGCCATCTATGACAAACCCACAGCCAACATCATACTCAATGGGCAAAAATTAAAAGCAATACCCTTAAGATCAGGAACAAGGCAGGGGTGCCCCCTTTCACCACTCTTATTCAACATAGTTCTGGAAGTCCTAGCCACAGCAATCAGACAAGAAAAAGAAATAAAAGGCATCCGAATTGGAAAAAAAGAAGTAAAACTATCATTATTTGCAGATGATATGATATTATATATAGAAAACCCTAAAGTCTCAGTCAAAAAATTGCTAGACCTGATAAATGAATTTGGCAAGGTGGCAGGATATAAAATCAATACTCAGAAATCAGAGGCATTTTTATACACTAATAATGAACTGTCAGAAAGAGAAATCAAGGAATCAATCCCCTTTACCATTGCAACCAAAAAAATAAAGTACCTAGGAATAAATCTAACCAAGGAGATTAAAGACCTGTACTCAGAAAATTATAAAACATTGATAAAAGAAATCAGGGAAGATACGAATAAGTGGAGGCATATACCGTGCTCATGGTTAGGAAGAATAAACATTAAAATGTCTATATTACCTAAAGCAATTTATAAATTCATTGCAATACTGATTAAAATACCGATGACTTACTTCAAAGATTTAGAACACATATTCAAAAATTTATATGGAACCAAAAGAGAACACGAATAGCCTCAGCAATCTTGAAAAGGAAGAATAAAGCGGAGGTATCACACTTCCGGATATCAAGTTATATTATAAGGCCATTGTACTCAAAACAGCATGGTACTGGCATAAGAACAGGCACATAGATCAATGGAACAGAACAGAGAACTCAGAAATAAACCCACAGTTCTATGGACAACTGATATTTGACAAAGGAGGTAAGGAAATACAATGGAGTAAAGACAGCCTCTTCAACAAATGGTGTTGGGAAAATTGGACAGCTACCTGCAAAAAAATGAAACTAGACCACCAACTTACACCACTCACAAAAATAAACTCAAAATGGATAAAAGACTTAAATGTAAGCCATGAAACCATAAGCATCTTAGAAGAAAACATAGTCAGTAAGCTCTCTGACATCTCTCGCAGCAATATATTTGCTGATTTGTCTCCGCAGGCAAGTGAAATAAAAGACAGGATAAACAAATGGGACTTTATCAAACTAAAAAGCTTCTGCACAGCTAAAGACAATAAGAACAGAATAAAAAGACAAACTACACAGTGGGAGAATATATTTGACATAGCGTCTGATAAGGGGTTAATAACCAAAATTTATAAAGAACTTGTAAAACTTAATACCAGGAAGACAAACAATCCAATCGAAAAATGGGCAAAAGAAATGAATAGACACTTCTCCAAAGAGGACACACAGATGGCCAATAGGCATATGAAAAAATGTTCAACATCACTAATGATTAGAGAAATGCAAATTAAAACCACAGTGAGATATCACCTCACACCAGTCAGAATGGCGCTCATCAATAAAACAACACAGAATAAGTGCTGGCGAGGATGTGGAGAAAAGGGAACCCTCCTGCACTGCTGGTGGGAATGCAGAATGGTGCAGCCACTGTGGAAAACAGTATGGAGATTCCTCAAGAAATTAAAAATCGAACTGCCTTTTGACCCAGCCATACCACTGTTAGGAATACACCCCAAGAACACCATAGCACTGTTTGAAAAGAAGAAATGCACCCCCATGTTTATAGCAGCATTGTTCACAATAGCAAAGATCTGGAAACAGCCCAAGTTTCCAGCAGAGGACGAGTGGATTAAAAAGCTTTGGTATATATATACTATGGAATACTACTCAGCCATAAGAAATGATGACATAGGATCTTTTACAACAACATGGATGGGCCTTGATAACATTATACTGAGCGAAAGAAGTAAATCAGAAAAAACTAAGAACTATATGATTCCATACATAGGTGGGACATAAAGATGAGACTCAGAGACATGGACAACAGTGTTGGCGGTACAGGGTGGGGGGAGGAGAGGGAGGGGGTTGGGGGAGGGGAGGGGCACAAAGAGCATGGCTTTTCAGCATTTGCCATATTCCCCCTTTAATCTATAGACAGACAGCAAATATTTACTTATGGTGTTTCCACTATAAAGACTGCTGTCTTAGGGACAAATGCTGATGAACTATTTCAGCAGTTCCTCCTTCTTCAAAGACTTATATGTCAACATAGAGCTCCATGTTTCATAGGACATACTCAAGCTCACTCCGCACTCCCTGGAGCTTTAACACAAGGGAATGCCCTTTTTTTTTTTTTTCCTTTTTTCCTATTTTCTTTTTTTTGTTGTTGTATTTTTTCTTTTCTTTCTTTATTTTTTGTATTATTCTGAGGATGGAAATGGGAAGGCAGTCAGGCAGACTCCCGCATGTGCCTGACCGGAATCCACCTGGCATGCCTACCGGGGAGGGGGAGGCTATGCCCATCTGGGGTGTAGCTCTGTTACAACTAGAGCCATTCTAGCGACTGGGGCAGAGGCCATGGGGCCATCCTTACTGCCCGGGGTGGCTTTGCTCCGGTGGAGCCTTGGCTGCGGGAGGGGAAGTGAGACTGAGAGGAGGGAGGGGAGGGAGAGGGGGAGGGGTGGGGAGGTAGATCTGCGCATCTCCTGTGTGCTCTGGCCAGGAATTGAACCTGGGAATCCTGCACACCAGGCCAATGATTCCTACAGGTCTACCACCATATCATGCTTTTTACTTTAAAAAAAAAATTTACATTTCCTTTGAAGGCTGATGAACAGGAGACACCAAATCTTTTTTGCCTGCAAACTACTACCTTCTTTATTAGATCCAGCTAATAACACTGGTTTGTCTTTTTCCAAATAGCTCCAGATATGTGGAAAAGATTTATATAGGCAGATGGGGATCCTCAAACCCCTCAGCGAGATCTTCTGAGCCTGGCTTTTAAGATACCTAGAGGCAGAAAAAGCCCAATAGAGATCAGAGGAACTACCAGCTTTTAGGATACACCCTTAAAGGCTCCACCGCCCCAAAGGGGTCTCATAGGATACCATCTGGGTCCTGCTTCAATAGTGGAAAGGAAGGTCATTGAGCTAAAGCCTGCCAGGCTTACATACCTCTGCTGTGAGGAAACAGGGACACTGGAAGGTGGGCTTCCCCCTTGCTCCTCTAAGGGAGGGTTCAGTCTCTTCCAGCCCTGCTCCAGCCACCTATGACCTAACCTTGCCCAGAAAGCTGGGGTTTGCCACTGAAGGCTGAAGGTGCCCAGGGCCATCGGCCCCATCTATGACACTGTGGACGAGCCTACGGTATTTCTTCCAAGAAGCAGGTAAACTGATCTCATTTGCACAAGGGCCACTTAACTATGTTTTGCCTGAATAGTCAGGTTTTTTATTCTTCCCTCAAAGATCTCTGTTGTGGGTGTTGATAGTCCTATTTTCTGCTGCTTTGCTTAGTATATAGTGTTTCCTTTATCCCTCCTACCTCAATGCCCCACTCATATTTCAGGCTGGGACCTACTCCTAATTTAGAGCTCTCTTTCCCCCCTTTGCCAACTTGTATTATGAATTTACCTTTGCCACCAGCTTAGTGTATCCCAAGGTTCTCTTTATCATGCCACAGTCGCAGAGCTCCAGGGAAAAGCAACATGGCCTCAACTCCCCAGGCAGAGGAGAACAGAAGCTCCATATCCACGCATGCTGCAAATGGTTTTTCCAGTCTACCTGAATCATTACCAGCTAGAAGCAGCTGTCATTGGGACTTGGACAGGAGCTGCAAAGTATAGAATGGTGACAACAATTCCAGTGCCATGCAGACTTTTTCTGTGTGGACTTTTCCTGGACTCCTGCTCCCTGTGACAGCTCCAAACAGACTGAACTGTGGTTGGGTTGCATTTTTCAGGGATTTGGCATGGTGATGGGGCCAACTTGGACTTGGTGAACTTGTTAAAAACACTACTCTTTTATGGATTCTTCCTGTATTGGCCAAGAGTTTGCTTAAAGGCTTTTAATCACTGTAAAAAAAATAGAAGACTGGATAAAGAAGATGGGGCACATATACACCATGGTATACTATTCAGTTAGAAGAAATGATGACATCGGATCACTTACAGCAGAATGGTGGAATCTTGATAACATTGTGCGGAGTGAAATAAGTGAATCAGAAAAAAACAGGAACTGCAGGATTCCATACATTAGTGGGACATAAAAGCGAGACTGAGAGGCATGAACAGGAGTGTGGTGGCTATGGGGGGTGGGGGGAGGGAAGGAGGGAAGAGGGGGAGGGGAGGGGGAGGGGTACAGAGAGAAACTGGATGGAGGGTGGCAGAGGACGATCTCTCTTTGGGTGATGGGTATGCAACATAACTAAATGACAAGATAACCTGGAAATGTTTTCTTTGAATGTATGTACCCTGATTTATTGATGTCACCCCATTAAAATAAAAATTTATTTATATATATATATAAAAAATTATTAGTTAAGGAATTGTGGCATTTGTTCAGGAACAGACAAATAGATCAGTGGAACTGAGAATCCAGAAACAGTTCTTTTGTTAGTCCTGAAAAAAAAAAAATCCACCCATTCAAGAGTTACTCATCACCACATTCAAGAAATTGTGAGTAATAAAGGTGAAGAGATTACCCTTGGCCAGTTAGTTCAGTGGTTGAGTATCGGCCCAGCGTATGGATCTCCCAGGCTTGCTTCCTGGTCAGAGCACACAGGAGAAGCTTCCATCTGCTTCTCCACTCCTCCCACTCTTGCTTCTTCTCTCTCTCCTCTCTCTTTCTTTCTCTCTTTCCATTCCCCTCCTGCAGCCATGGCTCGATTGGAGCAAGTTGGCCCAGGGCACTGAGGATGCCTTCATGACCTCTTCCTCAGGTGCTAAGAAGAGTTCAGTTACTGAGCAAAGGAGCAACGCCCCAGATGAGCAGAGCATTGCCCTCTAGTGAGTTTGCTGGTTGGATCCCAGTCTGGGTGCATGCAGATATGGTTGAACAGATATGGTTGAACTGTTTGCGTTTTCATGATAAGTCAAAGACCAAATTCCCATATCCTCGTCTGCCCTCCCCTGACTCTTCCTTTGCTTCAGCCTTTGCTGGAGCTGTGGCAGCAGCAGGAGCAGCGGTGGTGCAGCAGTCACAGGGCAGTGGCCAGGAAAGCAGACGGATCATCTAAGAAGGCCTTGACCTTTTCAGTAAGTGGGAAGTTGTAATCAGTCTTCACAGACAAAGCCAGGACCTGATGCACCCATTGATGATAAAATGGGGTCCTGATACAAAAGTTGAGTAACAATCTGCAGACATACACTGGCAGCCTTGTGGACACCCCCCAGGGAAGAGGGAATGCAATTTCCTTCCTGACGTCAAACACTTACGGGTGGTAAATACGGCTGCTGGCAAACACTTCCGGGTGGTAGATACGGCCGCTGGCAAACGCCTGCCGGATGGACAGCCCAGAGGAGAAGGGGAAGATGTTCAGGAGTGTGGCTTCACTGGTTCCCCCTTTTGTCTCCAGTCTTAATCAGCTGCACTCAGGATTGCAATGGTACCCCTGGAGGTTTTAGGGGTGATGCCTAAAAACTGGAAAAAGGAGGACTTCTCAGGCCCCCAGATCAGTGTTCTGGGCTGGTGCAGTGACCTCATACAGGGCAGTGACACCAGCAGGGGCAGCAGCTGGCATCTTATTGGCCATCATCATGTCACTGATCTCAGCGAGGTCCTCCGTGGTGAACACAAGGCCCACGTTCCCTCGGGTATGAGGCAGCAGTTTCTCTGGAGCGGGGCCGTTTTCCGTTGCCCTCGAGGGCCGTGCGCATCCCGGTGCTGTCACCCATCAGCACCACAGCCTTCCCGCGGAGGGACAGGCCGGCCTGCAGCGTCTGCTCCGAGCCCGCACTGTCTGTTTCCACAACGGAGTATTCTGGATAATCATTCAGAAATTGAATGACCTTAAGAAAGCAGCTGGACTTTCAGGTCGCCCTGTCTTCTCTGGGCATACAGAGGTCCATCAGAGATTGCCATCCAGGGTTTAAAGATGATGTCACTGTCACTGGGACACCTCGTGAGAGGTACAGTGTGCTATTTTAAAGTTAAGCAGATGACAACAAAAATTTATGTCTGTTCTCTTGTTGATGACACTGAGAAATATAATTTTGCCAACTTTAATGAATACAGCTATCACAATCTTAGTATGATGCTGAAAAGAGCAGATCTTTTAAAAGTTTTATCCGTGGAAATATGAATGTAAATAAAAATCATTTAAATAATCTCCAGCACATTATTTTAAAAATGGATAGATGAAAACAACTATTTTTTTAATTCAAAGTGATATCATTATAAAAATATGAAAATTAATTTTTATATTATTAGTTCTCAAACAGGAGTCTAGTTCTGAATCACCTGGTAAGTTTTAAAAATCACACATGCCTGACCCCTACCACAGGCGACTGAAACAGAATCTCTGGCTTGGGCATGGTGTAAGTATGCTTTGAAAATACAATTGGAAAAATGATACAATTTGTATCAACAACGTGGAAAATTCAACTCTTTTATAAACACTGAATAGAAAAATAAAAATTACAACATCCATAATTTAGACAAGTATTAAAAAAACCCTTCTTTTCTACCAGATGTTCCACCACTCCAAACATCTTTGCAGTCATATTGCATAAATAGACGGCACTGTGTCCAGATGTGGATACATAAAACGATTATATTTCAATTATAAATTTGGATGGGAAATAGAGCAAAGAAAACAACGACAAAAATTCATGGAAAATTCTCAAACCTCGTTTCCGCTGAGAGTTCCCAGTACTTCACTTATCAAATCCTTTGCCGAGCCTGTTTCCAAGGAGTCATGCTGGCTGCCTTGAGCCCTATAACCTGGGCCTCCATTTGGAATGGATAAAATGAATAGTGAGGTCTAGATGATGCAGCAAGAAAGAGAAAGAAAAGGAACAGAGGGTCCAGAAGACTCACAAAATCATAATTAATCCTTAAAGATTCCAGAGTTAGCTAAAATGAGAAGAAAACTTGACCCCCAGAAAACTGAAATGGCAACTGAAAAGCTGGTGAATGGTACCTGCCCACATTATTGGCAATGGCAAGAGTTAAAAAAAAAAAAATTATACTGAGTTTAAGACTAGCATATGCATAAAAATAGTTATAATAATTTCAGAACAGGGTAGATTATAAAATGGATTTCTGGTATTTTGTATTTTTTATAGAGACCTAGGCATTCCCCAAAGGATAAACTGCACCCATTATAGGTTAAGAGGAAGCCAACTACCAATTTAAAGTCTTAGCTACAAGATGCAGTTTAGAAGGGTTACTAATTTGGGAAATTAAATTAAAATTTACAACCTTGTCCCTGTTTTGTCCTGTTTGTTTTTTTGTTTTTTAATTTGGAGAGGTGGGAGAGACAGCCAGGAACAGACAGGAAGGGAGAGAGATGAGAAGCATCAACTCATCATTGGGGCACTTCAGTTGTTCATTGATTGCTTTCTCACATGTGCCTTGACTGGGGGGTTACAGCTGAGCCTGTGAGCCCTTGCTCAAGCCAGCGACCACGGGGTCATGCCTATGAGCCCATGCTCTAACCAGCGACCCTGTGCTCAAGCTGGTGAGCCTGTGCTCAAGCTGGCGACCTCAGGGTTTCAAACCTGGGTTCTCAGCATCCCAGGCTGGTGCTCTATCCACTGTACCACTGCTTGGTCAGGCTTGTCTTCTGCCTTAGTGCTTTATTTACAGAGATAAAGTTCTCTTACTTATGGGCAACGGAGCAAAAAGAAAGGAAACACAACTCCTTTGTGACATACTTGCTTTATATCACAGTTTGGTTTCCTGGCAGCTATCAACACCTTTTGTTCCATCATGGCAGGAGTAATCCACTCCAGCCAGGACATTTTTTCCTGGATGGAATGTCTTCCTACTGGCAAGAATGAAGTGGAAGTCCACTGCTTTGTATTTGGTTTCTCTCTTTAACAACCTCATCTTTCAATGACATCACTCTCAGCACTGAGATATGACTGCACTTCCCCAGCTGCCTGATAGTGAAGCAAAGGTTACCTTCTATCTTACAGCAATGTTGTCATTAAAGAGCTCTATTTCATAGACGTGACAACACAATGAATAAGATTTCCTCCAAGTGTGCACAAAGGCCAAAGCAACCTTTACAATGGGAAACCAATGAGGCAGCAGGATTCAAAGAGCCTCCCTAACAGATAACCAGTTTGGCTGTCTCAGATATCATCCCACCCTTCAGCAAAGAGTGACTGTTTTGTGTTTAACTTGATCTTTGTTTTGTTCTTTGGCACTCAAAATAAAACAAAGAAAAAGGGCCTATGTATACTGAATAGATGGGTAGGATATGGGTGCCTTGTAGCCGTTTATCAATCGTCCTTGTCTTCATAATGACTTGGATTTCACAGAGACTTAGAAAAGTAATTTGATAGAATCTTAAAGAGAATCATTGTGAAAGTTTTAAAAATTAGAGAGAGAGAGAGAGATTTAGAAAACATTGATAAACCTTCAGGAAAATATTCTTTTGAGTGACATTGTATTTCTATTAGTTTGGCATGTTAACTACTAATGGGAATAAATGTCTAGTCAAGATTTTCCCTTGCTGAGAAAAAGCCATTTTGACAATGATTTCATTGGAGTTCTGTATGAAATTGTTTAACTAGAAGCAAGGTGTCTAAGTAGCTTGAAATAAACAGGC
Organism: Saccopteryx bilineata; assembly: GCF_036850765.1. Lineage (NCBI taxonomy): Eukaryota > Metazoa > Chordata > Mammalia > Chiroptera > Emballonuridae > Saccopteryx > Saccopteryx bilineata. The sequence goes on from NC_089493.1 coordinate 257,434,461, forward strand.
TGAAAGTATTGCAGCAGGTAGAAAATATTGGCTTCCATTTCCTTGGTCTGTTCCAGCCAATGTTTACTTTAAGGGAAGAGAATAGCTCTCCTCTTCAACGCTCTCAAAATCCTTTTGCAAAGTAAAAGCAAAACAGAACAGAAAACTCCCAAACATTCCAAAGCCCTTCTCTCCTACATCACTGTGATGAACAAGCTTACATCACATAAATACAGGGCTGGCCAACAGTAGGTTTACAGCTGTGAGTGTGCAAAGCACAGCCTTTATTCATATATTATGTATTAACTATCGCATTACTTTCCATATGAACAACTGTAAACCTAATTTTGGCTCACCCTGTATAGAAGCAGACAGTTGTTTTCTGAATAGACTGCTGTGACAAAGTAGAATGGGGTCATTTGAAAGCAGATCTCTCTGAAATACTTTCATGGGAGAGGTGAGGAGAAAGCCAAGAGTTGTTTTCTACCTCACAAGGCAATTTGTTCACACAGTGTGAGGGGCTTGCTCTCTAAGACAGCTGGCTTTTTCTTTTTCCAGCCTTCATTCTGCTGACCCTCCTGTTCACACCATTGTGGGACTGTTCTATGAAGGTATTCTTAACCCAGGGTCCCTCCCACATTCCATCTGGCACTTGTACCTGGGAGACCTGATATAGTACCTCTCCCCACAAATGAGGAGAAAGAATATTTAAAAAAATTCTGGCATTTCTCTCTCTCTCTCTCTCTCTCTCTCTCTCTCTCCAACCTCTTAATTTTCCAGCTTTTTTCCAACATTTTTTTGCCCAAATTCCCTCTGTTCCCACAGCTCCTTTGCCTGATCTTATTTATTCTGAGGAGGAAGAAGGCTAGTATAATGCAAAGAATTATGGGTTTTTGGAGTTTGTTCCCTTCTCTGTTTTCTAAATGTGGAACCTTGAAAAAAAATCACTTAACTAGAAGCCTAGGCTTCAACAAGTATAAAATAGAGATGAGAAAAATAATGGGCTATTTTGATGATAGGTGAGATAATTTGGGAAGAGCCTCTTCCCATGCTTGACAGATAATAGAACAATGCATGCCATTGTCGTTCCCTCTCCCGAAACGCTCCAACTCTGATTTTCTAATCATTCCCTCAGTAATGTATATATTTTTTTGAAAGCTGGAGATATTGGAGGCAGGTGGTTGAAAGGGTAAAGAAAGCTTTTTTGACATTTATTCAGGTGCAAGTTCCCTTCTAAGATTTGAGTGTCTGAGTGGCAGCTGGTATTATAGGAGAGGGCTCTCACATTCTTCCACTTTAGATTTGTATTTCAAATTGGATGAGAGTAAAACAGAGTCTGTTTCTATTTAGCAAATAGTCACTTCTAAAAATAAAGTATTTGAGATGGATTACATCTAGACTTAGCTCATGTCCCCAGCTCTAGGAATACTCTCTTTTGTTATTTGGGAACTATATTGCCAAATTACCTGTCCATTTATTCATGGGAAAGAATTAGTGCCACTTCATCATTCCAGGCTCGAGGGTGAGAAGGTGTTGCTGCTATTGCTTCATATAGAGTCTTTAATTATTTTTTCTTTCTCCTGGCTAAATGCCCAGGCATTCAGAAGTGTAATATTCAACCATGGTTATCCATTGGAATGACCTGGGTAGCTTTTATACACTCCAATGTCTCAGTTCCTCCATAGACCAGTGGAATCAGAAACTCTTGGGGCTGGACCTGGGCATAGGTATTTTTAACAGTCGTTCAGGTGACACCAACCTGCCTCTCAGGATTGAGAACCACTGATTAAGAAAAGGGACGCACCTGACCTGTGGTGGCCCAGTGGATAAAGTGTTGACCCGGAAAGCTGAGGTCACTGATTCGAAACCCTGGGCTGGCCTGGTCAAGGCACATATGGGAGCTGATGCTTCCTGCTTTTCCCCACCCTTCTCTCTCTTTCCCTCCCCCCCCTCTCTCTCCTCTCTCTAAAATGAATAAATAACATCTTTTAAAAAAGAGAGAGGAAAGAGACCCTCAGCTCTGAAAGTGTTATTATTTTATAATAACTCCAGTGAGGGATCTCAAACTAAAATAAATTTTGGCATGTAAGACATGCCATGTCTATTTTTTTTTAACGTTCCTTTAAAAAATATTTTTCCCATGATATCCATGAGGAGAGGGGAGGTGGGGATGGAGAAATAAAGAAAAGCATCCACTCATTGTTCCACTTAGTTATGCACTCATTGATTGCTTCTCCTATATGCCCTGACTGGGGATTGAACTCGTGATCTCAGTGAGCTGGAATGATGCTTTATCCCCTGAGCCACCTGGCTAGGGCTTCTTTTGTCTTGATAGCTGTTTCCATTTTCCTGTATTGCTTAAATTATCTCTTAAATTATTCCAATAAACCCACCATGTTATGCTGTTAATAAATGGTAATCTAGGCTCTAGCCGGTTGGCTCAGCAGTAGAGCATCGGCCTGGCGTGCAGGAGTCCCAGGTTCGATTCCTGACCAGGGCACACAGGAGAAGCGCCCATCTGCTTCTCCACCCCTCCCCCTCTCCTTCCTCTCTGTCTCTCTCTTCCCCTCCTGCAGCCGAGACTCCATTGGAACAAAGATGGCCCGGGTACTGGGGATGGCTCTGTGGCCTCTGTCTCAGGCACTAGAATGGCTCTGGATGCAGCAGAGCGACGCTCCAGATGGGCAGAGCATCACCCCTGGTGGGCATGCCGGGTGAATCTCGGTTGGGCACATGCGGGAGTCTGTCTGACTGCCTCCCCGTTTCTAGCTTTGGAAAAATGAAAAAAAAAAAATAAATAGTAATCTAGAAACGATTCAAGCAAAACCAAGTGCTTACAAGGGTTGAAGTTGAGTCTTTGGTCACGTGAGTGGTGATTGAGTCAGGAGGTTTGGGCTGGGCTTCAGAAGCAAAATTCTAAAACAAATCAAAGTTAAAACACAAAGCAGCAGCCCTGTCTTTGGAAGTGTGCGCTCTGGTGTGGTGGAGTGGCATCCAGTCTTGAACTGTCCTCTTGTGTGTACTTTTGTTTTCTTACAATCTAATTTCCATACAAATCTCCAAGTTATCTAAAAATACAAATCATTCCTGTGCTTAAAACATTCCAGTAGCTTCTCACCACACACATAATAAAATCCAAATTCTGTTCAATGGACAACAAAGGCCCCTGCTTGCCTCTGTCCCCAACTTGTACCCTTGTCTGTGTTTCTTACTCTGCTGCAGTCACCCGGCCCGCCCCTGTCCTTCAGGAACACAAGCTCAGTCTCCACCCTGACCATTGGTTCTTTTCTCCCTGTTTGGAGTGCTCTTTACCTGCCCACAGCAAGACCGTAGTGAACTTCTGAGCCACAGAAGCTCCTCCCCTCCCCTCACACTCTGTCTCTCCTACATCTTCCTGGTGGCTTTGCTTCATGGTGCTGTCACTTTCTCCGATCAGCATGTTCATTTTGTTTTCTTTCTAGAAGGCAAATTCTCCAACTTCAACTTTAACTTACTCTCTGCTGTGTCTTCAGCATACAGCCCTGCTGACCCACATGTCTCTCTAGAAATATAAGAAAAACTGTCCCTCTTGCCTGACCAGGTGATAGTGCAGTGGATAGAGCATTGACCTGGGATGTGGAGGACCCAGGTTCAAAACCCCAAGGTAATTGGCTTGAGGGCAGGGTCACCGGCTTGACCACAGGGTTGCTGGCTTGAGCATGGGATCACAGACATGACGTGATGGTCACTGGCTTGAAGCCCAAGGCCTCTGGCTTAGGCCCAAGGTCGCTGGCTTGAGCAAGGGGTCAATGGCTCGCCTGAAGCCTCCTGGTCAAGGCACATATGAGAAACCATCAGTGAACAACTTAAGTGCCGCAGCCATGAATTGATACTTCTCATTTCTCTCCCTTCCTGACTGCCTATCTCTCTCCCTCTCACACACAAAAAAAAGAAAAAGTGTCCTTCTTGACAGACACAGGGCTGCTGACTCAACTCCACAGACCCATAGCTCTATGAGTCATTTTGAGCAATTTAGAAAGAAGCATTGCTTCTTCCAGGCAGATGCAGGCCTCCACTGAGGTGTATAGGCAGACAGTGGGATTCAGTTTAGTCCTTGCTCTGCACAATGGTAGGAGGTGGCCAGAGTGCTGAAATGTGGAAGATACTCAGTAACTTTTTTTATTTAAAGATGGGGTCTTGCTATATTGTGCAGGCTGGGAGGCAGTGGTTATTCACAGGTGCTATCCCACTACTGATCAGCATGGGAATTTTGATTTGCTTTATTTTCATTCTGGGCCAGTTCACCCTCCTCAGGCAACCTAGTAGTCTCCTGCTCCAGGGAGGTCACCATCTTAACGCCAAACTTAGGGCAGACACCTAATTGGCATAGTGCACTACAGCCCAGAACTTCTAGGCTCAAGCGATTCTCCTGCCCGTTTCCCTAGTAGCTAGGACTACAGGCCTGTGCCACTGCACCTGGCCTGTCACTGTTTACTGAGTGAATTTAAGGGGGTGGCTGTGGCAATGTTCATGAGCAGAGCACATTCTCCTGGGTCTGGATGTGGCAAAGGCGGCTGCAGGTGTCATATGCCAGTAAATAGATAATATACCAATCACCACCTGGCTTTTCATGTCTTCCAATTTACCTGGTGTAAATAGCCTCACCATGGCCCATTTTTACCCTTTGAGTAGTGCAAATGTTCATGTACGTTGTCGTGCCTCCTGACCATCCAGAGTATGACCATACTTGTATAAGGCAACATTAAAAAAAGGCAAATGTATGTTCTTCTTGTTTCCATAAATTGGTTATCAAACAAACATGGTTTTAAGTTAATAAAACTGTAACTGGAACTAATTTCATTTTTTGAAAAAAAAAACAAAACACCTTACTCCCTGGGATCAGCCAGGATGAAAAAAAACTCACTACTCGAAGGGTTACACTTCTAACATAATAGCAATGTCTCACAACATTCCTTAATACTTTCACAAGCTATTGAGATGATGTCAATGGCTCATACCAGCTCCCACACAGCCAACCCACCCCTACCCAGTATTGAATCTTAGGGATCTCAAATTCTAGGTCAGAAAAAATGACTAACCCCTCACTTCCTTGTAGCACAGGCCGAGGTTGTTTATACACTGTGTGTTGGCATCGTTGTGCATGTGAAGACCAGGAAACGGCTTGTCTTCTGGTAGAACAGAGAGCTCCAAGGTATTTTTGAAAATGGAGTGGAGGAAAACAAAATTAAGGCTGACACCACAACCTGATTCATTGAATCTTGCTTTCTTCATCTACAAAAGAAACATTTTGGACTAAATATTCTCCACTTGAACTGATCAGACGAGCATGCTATATGCCATATGGGGATTACTGTAAGGAAGGGAAGACCAGAAGGTCTGTGGTCTCTACAGGTGAATGAGTTTGTACTATGCATATAAGGAACATATCAATCTTTCTAGGACATTGAGTAATCCTCCTACTTTCTTTCTAGTTGAAATAAAATGATTTAGGTTAAATTTTCCCTGGAACTAAAACTGAGGCTTAAGAACTTTTCCAAATGCCAAGGACACTATTAAGAACCCAAGCCTTGCCACTTTTTTTTTCTGTCAGAGCTTGTATACTGGTTTTCCTCTCCACTTCTCCACACACCCCATTTGACATCCTTTGTTTGACTCTGGATTTCAAGCAAAAGTTCAACACGTGCCCAGCAACTCAGACACAAAGGAAATCCAAACCATCGAGCTGCTGAAGCATAAACCACTGTCATCAAGGGCTCAGGAACGGCTTCAAGGGTTATAATTTCTGATGTTGAGCTATCACTTTGCTGGGCAAATACTAGTGTTGAAATATATTATTACTGCCCCTCTCCCTATTCCAACCAACCACCAGAGTAAACATCCAAGTCACCGGAAAAAAATCAAGTGTGTATGAATAAGATGGGAGCCCTTTGCGGCAGCCTTGAGACAGTGGACACCAAGCTCTAATAGAGTCTGTCATCCTCCCATGAGCCACTGAATCATGTTTATATATAACTTGCATATTAAAAAGCATCAGCCAAAATCAATGGTGCTGATATAAAAATATCTTAATAGCCAGTAACTGACTAATGAATACTGCTGTAATAACAGTTTAATTTGAAGAATTCTGACAGCTGGTTGCTTTGATGAGCATGGTTTCCAAGGAGTCCTCGTCCCATGCTGAGAACATCTCTAACCTGCTGATTGATAGCAGCAGTGCAGAACTGTTTAATGTCACCACCTCTCAGCTAAAGTAATAATAAACAGGAATGTTATGGTTTATTTTTCTGTATGAATTGTTCAGGCTCTGTATGGTAAGTACCAACTCAATAGGGGATAATAGCTGCCATTCTCCTGGGAGTTGTAACTGGAGGTGACCTTTTCTTCTTTCTCTTTTCTGGGTTTTTTTATTTATTTTTTTAAATTTTTTATCAGCAAGGTTTATATATCAGAATGAATGTAGAAATTATTGGTTTTCCGGTGGATTTGTTTTATTCTTTTACATAGCTCTTGCTCATCCCATTCTGCTTAGCAAATGTAATTATTCTGGTTAAGATGTAGCTTCCCTATTATTTCTCAACTTCCCAAGATAGTTTAAAGCAGACAGCTTGGGCATGAAATATATGGTTCTACAGCTATCTTAATTATACTGCGTGACTCTGGGTTTGATTTGGAACAGCAATGTCTGGAAAGTGAAGTTAATCTCTACAGATTTAGGACGATTGCCAAAAAGATTCATTGATTTTTTTTTCCAGAAGCACAATCTTTTATTGTATAAATGTCAGAAGCTTCACATTATTAGGAAATGTGTCAAGAAGCTCAAGGTATAATAACATTCTTCAGAGAGCCTGATTCTGAAGGCAGTGCAATGAAATGTTCCAAAAGTAAACATGTCTTACATTCTTAAGAGAATAAAGCTCTGGGATTCATTTTAATTAGTCATTTTGAATAGGACAAGACCTCCACTGGGTGCTTTGATGTGAAAGCCCTGGATTTGATATATGACCATGCCCTGGTCACCCAGAGCTTTCTAAGCTCAGACAGTGCGTCCTCAGCAGTCCTGGCACAAAAGATACAAACTTGGAATTTAAGGCTTCAGAGATGAATTATGAAAAATCACTGGGATTTGTTCTAGTGCAGAGGTCATAAAAATAGAAGACAATATTCTGAGCTGCGTCACCTAGCTTGGTAGAGCTTTTGTAGGTCCTGAAACTAAGGGAAAATTCTCAGCTTTGGACGATGTGTTACTTAGGGCAATTTTTATTGCAAGTAATAGAACACTTACTCAAAGTGGCTTAAAAAACAAAGAGAATATAGGGGTTCGCATACCTAGAAAGTCCAGAAATTGGGTGGGCTTCAGGCATGTGGGATTCAGAGGTCAAAGACATCATGGGGGTTTGAGCTCCATTTAGCATTCTTCATTGTGCTGTACCCTGTGTGCTGATCCATTCTCAGCTAGCTCCTAGCCATATCCCACTCCATCCTTTGTCTAACGACCTCAAGGTGAGGTCCTAAGATTAATGCAAATTTGACTCCCCCTCTTGGCAGAGTGTTCAATGTCACTGGTTGGCTTAGATATGGAAACTCATGGATGCCCAAATGGGAGAGTTAGGAAAAGTGCTATGGGTGCAGATGAGGCAGCCACAGCAGTGTTTTCAGGGATGGGAACACTCTTTATTTTTTTTCTGAAAAAAATTAAGTTTGCCTTAATGGCCAGAAGGCACAGACCTTATTTCAAACCTCTGCATGCCACTGTGTTAATGTTTTCAAGTTTGACTGAAAACGCCACAACCAGTCTTTACTGCCCAGACAACAGCATCTACCTATTCAGCTTATCACTCAAGACTTCATAGCCCTGGATGGTTGGCTCAGCGGTAGAGCGTCGGTCTGGTGTGCGGAGGACCCGGGTTCGATTCCCGGCCAGGGCACATAGGAGAAGCGTCCATTTGCTTCTCCACCCCTCCCCCTCCTTCCTCTCTGTCTCTCTCTTCCCCTCCTGCAGCCAAGGCTCCATTGGAGCAAAGATGGCCCAGGCGCTGGGGATGGCTCCTTGGCCTCTGCCCCAGGTGCTAGAGTGGCTCTGGTCTCGGCAGAGCAACGCCCCGGAGGGGCAGAGCATCACCTCCTGGTGGGCAGAGCATCATCCCTGGTGGGCGTGCCAGGTGGATCCCGGTCGGGCGCATGCGGGAGTCTGTCTGACTGTCTCTCCCCATTTCCAGCTTCAGAAAAAAAAAAAAAAGACTTCATAGTAAGAGTTCGTCTGAACTTTCCAGATTAGACTTCAACTATTCTTCAGCGAGGGCACTACTCTCCAACTACGCTGTTCTTATCCCACTCTGTGCCTTCCCTCTTTCTCTTCCTCCATCTGTCATTAGTGTTCTTTTCTCTGAACACTCACATCTGACTTAGCCCTGAATGTTCAATTACAGAAGGCACGGTATAGTAATTATGACCATAGGCGCTTGAGTAATACTGTGTAGGTTCTCTGCTCTATTAGCAGGTTATTTAAACTTGCTCAGCCACAATTTCCTTGTACTTAAAGTGAGACTATAATGATACCTAACGCAAGTGTTGTTGTGAGAATTAAATGAGTTAACATATGTGAAAAGCTTAGAACAATGCCCGGCCCTTGGCAAGCATTCAATAAGTGTTAGCTATTATTACAATGCTCTGTGAAATCATTCTCTGACTATCTCATATCTTTCCTTCCATTAAACTCCTGCACTATTTTGCCCTGAATTCATTGTGTAGTTAGACATACACATGGTCAGGTAATAATACAGGAGGCGGGCTCTTGTTAGGTACTTCCTGTTTCCCTGCGTAATACACAATTCAATGGCATAAACTTACATGGAAGGTATCTAGTAAGTATATGTTGAAGAAATGGGATGTGGCTAAAAATATTCCTATGCATGTTCAAAAAGGGTCACAGTTGGCTAAAAGTCCCAATTAAGAAAACTCACTTGGAAACCTGTGCAATCAAATATTATTTGGGGTAAAATAAACAAAAAAATATGTCTCTAAATCTAGTGATAAGTTGAGCTGTTAGTTACATAATTCAAGTTTAAAGATTCCATTTGGAAATATTTATTGAGGATTACATTCGTTTCCCCTCTATCAGCATATTTCTGGGCTGTTTACTAGATACAGGGAAGTTGAAGGTAGGATAATCTCAGACCTAACAGAATATTTAAACATTAAATTTATACATGTGTAAAAAAAAAAGGTACAAATCCTATATACTGAATAGGTGAATAGGCATGTGTTTATCAGTTTGGAATAGAGCATGTGTTTATCAGTTTGGAATAGAGCTTCCTCCCTTCCCCAGATGTAGTGATGAATGTTAGCACTATGGTACTCATAGAAGGCTGTTTGTTCTATGTATACTGTATGAAGATAACAATAGAGATATGTGTAATGCTATATACATGTCTATAGTACTTCCTTATTTCTCACTTAATATTCATCATTATGTTATAAAGAAGTACAATTAAACTAAAGGCCCTCTCAATTAAAAGTTGAGCAGATTAAAGTTAAGAAGAGTTAAATATTTTCAAGGTCAGATATTTAGAGAGGGATGGGCCTGATAGCACAGTGGTCTCCAACCTTTTTTGGGCCACGGACCAGTTTAATGTCAGAAAATATTTTCATGGACTAGCCTTTAGGGTGGGATGAATAAATGTATCACATGACCGAAACAAGTGTCAAGAGTGAGTCTTTGACGGATGTAACAGAGGGAATCTGGTCATTTTTTAAAAATAAAACATCGTTCAGACTTAAATATAAATAAAATGGAAATAATGTAAGTTATTTATTCTTTCTCTGCAGACCGGTACCAAATGGCCCATGGACCAGTACTGGTCCACGGCCCGTGGGTTGGGGACCTCTGTGATAGCAGGTTCTAGAACTACTGACTCCATGTTTAATAATTTCTCCATTTTTCTCCATTTGTGCCCTCTCCTTCTCAACTCTTGCAATAGCAACTGCTACTTACATATATTTGAAAACGAGGAAAAGGTGAGTATAATGAATGTATTTGTGATAGCATATGTAACAATTAATACCTTTGGAACTATCCAATTGAATATAAAAAAGAAATTTATTGACTTGGCATTTAGTCATTGTAAGTGATGTTTATTTAGATCTCTCTTCTGTTCTTTATATGCTAATTCGCCTTCATCCTTGGAGATTCAGTTTAAGTGTGACTGAACATGAAGCTTCCTCCAGGCAGCATTCCTAGATCATTCTTCTAAGTCTCCCATTTGTTGAGCTCACACATCACATTCTCCTTAAGGAAAAAGCTCATGCATGAGCTCCTTAAATCAGTCTTTGCCTCATTAATCTTTGTATATACTATCTAGTAGAGTATCAGGATGAGCGGTGGGAGGAAAACAGAAAAGAGGACAAAATGGGGGAGGGTTAGCAGGGGAAGAGGTAAGGGGAGGGAGGGAGGGAAAGAAGAGAGAGAGAGAGAGAATTATAAAGTACCTTTCAAATTTTTAAAGTTTAGCTTCCAAGTTATATTTTTGGGCTCCATGAGAAAAAGAAATTCTTCAAAATCTTAGTGTACCTAATATATATAACTCTTTTATTTAAAGAAAATTAACAGTTGCCTTACCTATGAATTAAAGCCAGCAGTTGAGGAATAAGAATAGTTTAAGATCCTGTTTGCTCTGCTACAAAAAGAGAACTAGACCAGAAGTCAGGATATATGGGTTCCTTGTGCGACTTCATGGCTCTCCATCTCATTCTCTGTAGTTAGAAGAGTCTTATACTAGGTATTTCAAAGGTCCGTTCTAGTTTTAAAATGTTATGTTGCCCTGGCCAGTTGGCTCAGCGGTAGAGCGTCGGCCTAGCGTGCGGAGGACCCGGGTTCGATTCCCGGCCAGGGCACACAGGAGAAGCGCCCATTTGCTTCTCCACCCCTCCGCCGCGCTTTCCTCTCTGTCTCTCTCTTCCCCTCCTGCAGCCGGGGCTCCATTGGAGCAGAGATGGCCCGGGCGCTGGGGATGGCTCTGTGGCCTCTGCCTCAGGCGCTAGAGTGGCTCTGGTCGCAACATGGCAACGCCCAGGATGGGTAGAGCATCGCCCCCTGGTGGGCAGAGCGTTGCCCTTGGTGGGCGTGCCGGGTGGATCCCGGTCGGGCGCATGCGGGAGTCTGTCTGACTGTCTCTCCCTGTTTCCAGCTTCAGAAAAATGGAAAAAAAAAGAAAAAAAGAAAATGTTATGTTATAAAAACAGAGTTTTATGGGGGTATGAATAAACAAAAAATGGAACATATAAACCAAAAAATATGATTAAAATGAAACAATTAGACAAAACTGAAGTCCCCAGGATCCAAGTTTTACAGAAGGCAAAGGCTCCTTACTCTACATGTCTAACTGAATAAAAAATTTGTGTGAATGCACATGGCAATGGCATGCATAGACATGAACTTGGTGGGAAATAAAACAATCGTGCAGTTTTTTTCTAAAGTAAAAAATTCTATTTATAAACAACAAAGAAATGAAGAGCAAAGCACAGAATAAAGATAAAGGAGCACATGAGATTCATTTATAAACTCAAGGTTCATGGCTGTCATGAAAATGACAAGTAAAAGGAAATATTTTTTCTTCTGGAATGTAGTACAAACTCTTTGTAGAGACTGAATACTATTTCAGCTCATTTGTACAGAAGCTCCTCCTTAAAAAGGCATTTTTTCTTATAGTCTGACTTTTAACAATCAAACACATTAAATGGAGCATATGTTGATACTATCTATCTTTGGTATCCCAACTGTCTTATTAGTTAAAAAAAATCATATCACATAAATAACACATTAGTAGCTATTTCTTCTGCTTGATGAGACTTCCTTCTTGGTCAAAAGAGCCCCATCTGTCTGGCATAGAAATTTACGGAAAATGGCATGAGAGGACAGAAAACACAAAATCAATTCTTATTCTCTTTAAGATATACATACAGCAAAGGAAAGAAAAAGATAACAGATTAGGTAACCATAAAAATGCCTGGAACATAATGGATAGTAAGAGTTGAACTGGTATTTACTATTAGCAGTAGGAGGAGGAGTAAATTTGCACCAAATTTCTTAGCTGTTAATGGATATGTAGTTAAATGTTACTAGGATCAGTCTTGAGGAATTATGGCAAAGCAGTTGTACATTGTTTACACTCCATTAATACACCAGCACACAAACTGAGGGCACAGACTCCAGTTACTGCTTAAACAGCTCCGTCCTTGACCTTACAGGTCAGAACAGCAGAAATGGGACAGCCAAGGCAGTTTCAAGATCCGATGTTATGTAAGACAATATGGAAAGATCATTTATTCAGCAACAGATAAATCTAGGTCAAAAGAAACATTTAGAAGGATATGTTGTATTTGGCTCAGAATGAAGTGTGTCTTGAGAGAGTTGTCATTCTTGTCACAAACTGCAAAAATGTGACTCCACTATCATTCATCCCACAGCCCACATATGGACTGTCCTTCATCTTCTAAAAGCTATGAAAATTGCAGATGGCAACAGCCTTCAAGAAACTAAATAACAACTTAGTAATGAGGTGTTTGAAGGAATCATGTTGAGACAAACCAGGCCCCAGATAAATCAGTGTAAGTATTTTTACATATTGTTGAAAAGACACATGACCAGATTTTATTTTGATTTTTTTTTTACAATAGAGGGAAACTATAAGATTTCTGAATAGTTGTTTCCTAAGAGAGAGGAAATTAAGTCTTTTTTTTTTTTCTTCCAAGAAAGCCAAAAACCTGTCATATCTATTTAAGAAGCAAACAACAAATCTATTAGGAACTATTAGAAAATTTCTGGAACTGTGAATGTTTTTATTTCTTTCTTGATTTCTGAAATAAAAACGTCAGCATCAGTTAATGGAGTACACTTTAAGTAAAAAGCCTGAGAATATGTATTATGGAGGAAAAAAGACATCCTGGTATCTTAGCTTAATAAAGTTCACAATTCAGACATGCATGATAAGGAACCAAATTCAATCACCCTCAAGCTAATGTTGACAATTGAACACTATTTTGTGATGTCTTCATGTATTTTGACACATGAACTGGCATGTCAGTAGGCTAAGATTTCTTCAGAAAAATCACCTATAGATTTATAGGTGTTTCTCCTTAGGACTTACTCTTCTCCCCCATTTTTTTTAACATTATATTACCCAAATTTTCAAATATGCAACAAAGTTTAAAGGATATTATAATGAACATCTGGTGGAGCAAAGAAGATTTTGAGTTGTTTGTATGGAAAGTAATACAATAATTGATAAATAATAATAAAAGAATAAACTGTGTTTCATGTACTCACAACTGTAAACCTACTTTGGTCCCACCCAGTATACCCATCACCTTGATTCTACCATTAACCTTTTACTATACTTGCTTTTTCACCTATTCATCTGTGCATCCATCTCTTTAGACATCCATCAGTTAATCTTATTTTTTGATGCTTTTCAAAAGTGGACTGAAGATGTCGGTACACATTCTCTTAAATACTTCATAATGCATATTGTTAGGCAGAGTTCAATGTTTGTGCAGTTTTCTTCTTTTGATGTAAAATTGACATACAAATGCAAAAAAACCCCCAAACAACACAGCTTACATGTGCATTCCAAGTTTTGAAAAATGCATACTTCTGTGTTTCCACAACTTCTAGAAAGATATCAAGCATTACCATCACTTTAGGAAGTTCCCTAACACCCCCTTCTAATCAGTATTGCTCTCAGCTCTCCAGAAACAACCACTGTTCTTATTTTTGTTTCCATCATAGATTAATTTTTTTCTAGATGTCATAAAAATGGAATCACAAGCATATATTCTTTTTTTTTTTTAAGAGACAGAGACAGGAAGGGAGAGGAAGGAGGAGAGAGATGAGACGCATCAACTTGTAGTTGCTTCACTTTAGCTGTTCACTAATTGGTTCTCATACATGCCTTGACTGTGTAGGGGGAAGCCTCAAGCCAGCAACCTCAGACTCAAGCCACTGACCTTTGGACTTCAAGTCAGTGACCTTTGGGCTCTTGCCACTGTTGTTGGGATCATGTTGATAATCCCATGTTCAAGCCAATGACCCTGCACTCAAGCTGGCAAGCCCACGCTCAAGCCAGTGACCTCGGGTTCTCAACCAAGGTCCTCAGTGTCTCAGCCTAACACTTAATCCACTGTGCCACCACCAGTCAGGCACAAATATATATACTCTTGTATAAGGTTTCTTTCTATCAGTATAATGTTGGGCATATCAGTACTATGCTCTTTTAATCACAAAGGTATATTCTGTTATGATTAAATCAATATTTTTTTATTAATTCTCCTATTTATGGGCTCTAGGGCTGCTTCCAATTTTTGTCCATTATGAATAACGTTGCTGTGAACATTCCTATTCAGATCTTCAGATCCTGTGTCTCATCTACAGACATTCCCAGTTTCTCCTCACAAAACTGACAGTCCACTGTGTTTATGTGGAGGACTGTATACTTCTAACCACCAGATAAGTTTAAATTTTAGGCCCTTCTTGAATTTGATAAATTCAGTGCAGTGAATGCTCTCTTTTTTTTTCATTGAACATTTGAACACAGATGGAAAGAATAAAATAAGGAAAGTAATGACCTTAGGCATATTCTTGAAGTGTGAATGTACTGTTTTTCTTGAAATAACTTATATATGAAATATCAGTTTGCAATTCTAGGAGGGAAAAAGAAATAAAAGAATTGCTGTATAATCTCTGTACTTCCTCCGTGAAGATGGATTGTGACTTAAAATCGCCTGGGGTTATTAATGCTGTAAATCTCTCTGAGAGAGACTTCAGTGCTTGTTCTTCTTGCTCTCAAAAAAATAAAAAAAAATTAGTATATTAGATCTCACATGAGTGACACAATTTCAAGCTCTACCAAGATTAGACCATTACTGATGCCCAGGGCTAAAATGAATTGTGGGATTCTTCAATGTTTTTCTAAATAACCAACTAACATGGAAACCAAATTTTCTGGTACAGAAAGGCCATTTCAAATGGCTTCCTGAACACTTTAAGCTTTGACTTCTGTAAGACTGCACAAAGATGACAAGTATGCTATTGAATCCATTCTTCAAAGGAATTGAAAATAACTAATTAAATGTGATTCTAAGTTTGAGTGAGAGGTTGGGTAGGAGTAAGCATAAAGATTCCTTCTATGCCTGACCAGGTGGTGGCGCAGTGGATAGAGCGTCGGACTGGGATGCGGAAGGACCCAGGTTCGAGACCCCGAGGTCGCCAACTTGAGTGCGGGCTCATCTGGCTTGAGCAAAGAGCTCACCAGCTTGGACCCAAGGTCCCTGGCTCCAGCAGGGGGTTACTCGGTCTGCTGAAGGCCCGCTGTCAAGGCACATGTGAGAAAGCAATCAATGAACAACTAAGAAGTTGCAACGCGCAACTGATGATTGATGCTTCTCATCTCTCTTCGTTCCTGTCTGTCTGTCCCTGTCTATCTCTGCCTCTGTAAAAAAAAAAAAGATTCCTTCTAACCCATGCAGTTTTATGTCAAAACTTAGTATTATGCTATTCAAAATGTCCTTTTCTCAAAACCCATTGCTAAATGAACACACAACTGAAAATCCTGCATACATGTTATGGAATGATTCTTTTTAAATACAGAATAATTTTAAAATATGTATATATATGCAGAGACTATATATTTGTTTTATCTATTTTTAGAAAGAAATTTAGTTATTCTATTTCATCTCTATCAATTCACCTATAATATTTCATTTCTAAGACTTCTGTGTTTTTTCAAGAAGGAGCGTATACAGTGTAAGGTATTATTACAAAAGAAAAAAAGAAAAAGTTGTTGGTTAATAAAATTAAGTGCATATACAATGCATATTATCTATAGGATAATAAAAAAATAATAATCTGAAATGAATCTCATATCAGCATTTGAAGTGACAGTAATAGCACTTTTAAAACTTTATTTTTACCATTTTTCTTATAGATGTTAACAGAAAGGAGGCACTGGACAAGATTTTCTTAGCTATCTAAGTCAGGAGAGCCATCTGGCACTCATTTTAATCACCATGAGAACCTTGGAGGAATCAATAAACCCTGTACTAATATTCCAATCCATTCACTAATGGTGATAATCAGAACATCTGGTTAAGGTTTCCCTTAAAAAGGTCTCTACCAAGGATTGCGTTAGGTATCAAAGTTCCTACCGAGTTGTAGATCATCAACAATAGCTTCTCCCACCCTATGTCTACCTAACTCTATCCAGGCACACTAACTTGTACAAGCCAAACCATATCCTTACTCTAATCTGACTTACGTAGAAAGCAAGTCATTCACTGATTGTAAGAAACAACCTCCATTTCTATTCTTGTTGCTGTAATTTTGTGCCTGTTTCCCAATATTGTGCCTAAACTCTTACTTCTTTTAGTTCATACTCTGTCTTGGGTTCCTGCTGTCATATTATTCAGCATCTACTTTGGTAGTTGATCCCTGTTTGTTCAACTCCTCCATGTTTCTTCTCTCTTCCCTGACCTTCCAGACTTGAACGTTGTTTCCCGAGAGTCCCCTGACTGCTTCCTCTTCTCCATACCTCTTAATCTCTCCAGACCGAACCCAATGGTTTTTATATTTACCTTCATTTTGGCCCATCCAAATTCTTTGTATAATGAGATAACAGAATTCTGAGATTCTGAATTCTAATTTGGACTTACCCATATGAAGATTGCATTGCAGTCTTCTGAGATTTCTATGTTTACAGCATGGAGAAGCCATATCTTCAAATCTTTTTCTAGCTCTAGCATCTTATAATTTTGTACATATATTTGTGATGATAATAATTAATACTCCACTGTCTGCTAATAACTAGGTCATATATGCTCAAAATTTTCCAGATATGATGACCATTCCCAAATAAATGAGAACATCTAGTCAAAAGACAATTGTAATAGCTGTGTCTTTTTAAAAGATTTTATTTATTCATTTGAGAGAGAATAGAGAGTGAGAGAGAGAGAGAGAGAGAGAGAGAACGGGGGAGCAGCAGAAAGCATCAACACCCATATGTGCCTTGACCAGGCAAGCCCAGGGTTTCAAACTGGCGACTTCATCATTCCAGGTTAATGCTCTTTATCCACTATGTTACCACAGGTCAGGCCAACAATAGTTATCAATATAACTGCACATAAGAAATACCTGGGGCCCTGGCTGGTTAGCTCAGTGGTAGAGCGTCGACCTGGCATGTGGGAGTCCTGGGTTCGATTCCCTGCCAGGGCACACAGGAGAAGCACCCATTTGCTTCTCCACCCCTCCCCCTCTCCTTCCTCTCTGTCTCTCTCTTCTCCTCCCGCAGCAAAGGCTCCATTGGAGCAAAGTTTCCCCAGGCACTGAGGATGGCTCTGTGGCCTCTGCCTCAGGCGCTATAATGGCTGATTGTGGCAGAGCGATGCCCCAGATGGGCAGAGCATCGCCCCCTGGTGGGCATGCTGGGTGGATCCCGGTCGGGCGCATGCGGGAGTGTGTCTGACTGCCTCCCTGTTTCCAACTTCAGAAAAATACAAAAAAAAAATGTGTGTATATATATATATATCTGGGAAGCTTTTATAGAATCTATTGCCAGGGGTCTGTTCAGACCAATTAAATCCAACCACTGGGAGCAGAGCATATGTATTTTATAGAAAGATCCCACATGTGATTCCAATGTACAGCTAAGGTTGTGGACTACTATTACACTCAATAGGAGTCAGTTTATTGGACATGGATTTTAAAAAGGGTCCTTTCAAGGAATGAATCAGACAAAATATTTCCTGGAACAATATGAGATAGTAATAAACAAATACTTGACTCAAGAATTAAGTTGTTTTGTCAGAGACAAACCTTACCTTTAAAAAAAAATGTAAACCAATGATTTTTGTCCCCAAACTTTGACTCATCTATATATATTGGTTGATGTAAAAGACGACCTCATCAACCCTTTAAATATGGCAGAGATGTGTCCTCTTTGACAATTGTCCCATTTCCCTTAATAATTACGTTACATATATCCTTCTGCATCAATAAGTCAGCAGAGTTCTGCTTGTGGTGCTAACATCACAAACCTGCAAGACAGTGTTACCAGGAAAATCACCTGGGTTTACCTGATTGATTACACATTGATCTCATTACCTGTCTAAACTTTTGTTGTTCACAATGAAATTTTACACATATTCACACAAATATCAAATAATAACAGCACCCAACAAAGCCCATAAGTGAGACAAAATGGATAACAGAAGTAATCACCATGTATTACTACTGCAAAAAATCAATAAAGCAAATGTGTTGTTCTTTTTAAGTGTCATATTACAATAATGTTTTTTTTTCTGAGGATTGTTGTCTGCATCCAATTTAAAAAGGCATCTGGTTGTGTTTGCTTAAAACAAAAGGGTGGTTGACTTAATGAATTATTTACAGGCAGGCAATATGGCAACAGTGTCATTATGAACTCCCTTCTAAGATCTCCTCTGGCTACCCCTGGCAGGGTGTCAATTTGATTGTTTTTCTGGTAGGTGCATGAAATTGTGAAGCTATTCAAAGAAATGAGATTCTGCCATTGGACTTATTAATGCATGCAGACCCAGGAAGAAAGCCATGGTGACAAGAATGGCGGAAACATTTATTTGGCATTAACAATGTGTAACGGAGTTCAAGTAAAGAAGAAATAATTAGAGTTACATAAATCTGAAAGTAGCCTTGAAAAGAGGCCTAAGGCCTCGAAGAAATCAGAATATGCCTTTAAGAGAAGCTAAAGAGAAACAATCACACATATCTATCTATCTATCTATCTATCTATCTATCTATCTATCTATCTATCTATCTATCATCTATCCATCCTCTGTGCCCTCTTTCTTTTTCTTGCTGTGTATGCTCCTACCTCTGAGTATCTGCTTGTTTGGGGAGTATTGAGAGGTTGAGAAGGCTTAAGTTTCTGCACCAGTGATAGAGTAGAAGAACTTAAATAAACTTTGAAGTTTATAAAAAAATGAGAAGGCTTAAGATGAAATATTATGGACACGACGTAGCTTGACAAATTAAAACCTAATTCTTTTCCTTAGCAACATTCTACCAATCCCAAATTTGCTGAAACGTCCTTCAATTAAACCAGTATATATAGACAGCATATTAAGGCAGATGGCTGTTAAAAGCAGGTCAAAATCCAGGGGAAGCCAAAAATAACAACAACTGCAGCAATAATATTATTATTAGAGGAGATTGTAACTCATCTTCAGATAAGAACTGTGTGTAACCAGGCACGATGTCATGGGCATTATCACTGATTGGTGATACTGACTGATGGAGTGATTTGATTGAACTGAAATTTTAATTTATAAACATGACTTTGTAAGAAAATTTTGTAAACAAAAATCAGTTATTATGGGTAATTTCTTTCACGTGAACCCACAATGTCAGTCCTAGAATATGAGAAAGGGGTTATGATGAGAATAAGTAGGAATCAGAGCTCTTTACTTATTCTTTCAAAACTCTTGGGTGGTTAGCTGCCCCGGCTGGGCCCTGCGCTAGGCCAGGAGCATCCAGTGGTGACCCAGGCTGCCCTCCTCCCAGCCTTCGTGGACCTTATGCCAAGGATAAATAACTTACACTATTTCGGTTTTATTTATATTTAAATCTGAACAATGTTTTATTTTTTAAAAATGACCAGATTCCCTCTGTTACATCCGTTTAAGACTTACTCTTGACGCTTGTCTCGGTCACGTGACACATTTATCCGTCCCACCCTAAAGGCCGGTCCGTGAAAATATTTTCTGACATTAAACCAGTCCGTGGCCCAAAAAAGGTTGGGGACCATTGGTTTAGAGCTATCTTTTCATATTTGAATCAAAGACACTAACAGGTGAAAGTAGTAGATTTTCTTATTCACTCTTTGAAAGACAAACTCTTCCTTGCTAAGAACATGAATGAAGTGGTGACTCAGTATAATTTACCCTGAATGCTTGGGCCACACACCATCTATTGATGGCATGAGTGAGCTGTATTGTATAATATAAACAGTAGCTGTGAGCTAAAGAGACATCAGGTGGATTGGTAGGGCCAGAACATAGATTTCAATTGTAGCTGGAGCATTTTCCTGCTTAGAGGACAGAGAAGGATTAGGAAAATCATTCAGTCCCCACCGGGAGTAATGCCTTCTCTGAATAATAGCTGTGAGACTCTGTTCTAGGCAGTAAGAAATTAATAATCACCAAGCCAGGGGGTAGGACGCTTAATTTACTCTGGCTCTAGCACAGAACAAATTCACCAGAAAATTACCAAAGTACATGCACCCTTTTTCAGTCCTAGATATCAATTTAAAGTTGGAATTACCAATTCAAGTTGTCTCTTTCTATCTTATGATTCTTGTACCTCCTTTTAGGCACAGAAAGTAGCTAAGAGACGGCTAAGGGCATTGACTCCGATTCCCAGGAATCCTAGGCATAAGAAATGATCTTTTTCATGTACAGACAGTGAAGATTTGAAAAAGCCATTTAACCTTTCTGAGCCTCTACTTTCTCACTGGAAATTTTAGAAAATAATTAGTACTTATTTTTTTTAATTTTCATATATTAGCTTAATTATTAGACAATTAAATTTAACAGGGTAATATTGGTCAACCAGAGTACATAGATTTAGAGAAAACATCTCCACATCATTTGGACAATCGATCATGCTGTATACCCATCACCCAAAGTCAAATCATCTTCTGTCATTCTATATTTTATTTCTCTTTAAGCCCCTCCTCTTCCCCCCATTGCCCTCCCTCTCCATTCTTCCCCTCCCCCTGGTAACCACTGCACACTTATCTATGTCCATGCATCTCAATTTTGTGTCCCACCTATGTATAGAATCATACAGTTCCTAGTTTTTTTCTGATTTACTTATTTTACTCAGTATAATGTTATCAAGGTCCATCCATGTTGTCATAAATGATACTATATCATCATTTCTTATGGTTGAGTTGTATTCCATAGTATATATGTACCACATTTTCTTTATCCAATCCTCTGTTGAAGGGCATTTTGGCTGTTTCCATGTCTTGGCCACCATGAACAATGCTGTGATAAACGTGGGGGTGCATGTGTATTTTTATATCTATATTTTCGATTTTGGGGGGTATATACCCAGTAGAGGGATTGCTGGGTCATATGGTAGTTCTATTCTTAATTTTTTTGAGGAACCACCATACTTTCTTCCATAATGGTTGTACTAATTTATATTCCTACCAACAGTGAATGAGGGTTCCTTTTTCTCCACAACCTCTCCAGCACTTGTTATTACCTGTCTTGTTGATACAAGCTAATCTAACAGGTGTGAGGTGGTATGTCATTGTAGTTTTTATTTGCATTTCTCGAATAGCTAGTGATGATGAGCATTTTTTCATATATCTGTTGGCCATTTGTATTTCTTCTTGGGAGAAGTGTTTGTTCATGTTCTCTTCCCATTTTTTTTTATTGGATTGTCTGTTTGTTGCTGAGTTTTGTGAGTTCTTTATATATTTTGGATATTAGCCCCTTATCTGAGCTGTTGTTTGAAAATATCATCTCCTATTTAGTTGGCTACCTATTTGTTTTGTTGACAGTTTACTTTGTTGTGCAGAAGCTTCTTAGTCTGATGTAGTCCCATTCATTTATCTTTGCCTTCACTTCCCTTGCCTTTGGAGTCAAATTCATAAAATGTTCTTTATGGCCAAGGTCCATGAGTTTAGTACCTATGTCTTCTTCTATGTAATTTATTGTTTCAGATCTTATATTTTGGTCTTTGATCCATTGTTGTGGCTTCATATGTCTCTTAGGTCAGGATCTGGCCAAGTACCTAAGTATTCATAGCAGTGAGCTCTTTTGCTAACATTCACGTTATAGCAGGTGTTGCATTCTGTGTGTCAGAATTAATCATACATTGTCTTGTCTATCTCAAAAGACTGGATATTCTCTAGTAGGTAGGTAAATTTTGTCAACTAGTTTATTATCTTCCTTAAATATAGTTAATAAATGTTAATTCTAAAAAATAATAATTAGTACTTAAATCAGGGGTTCCCAAACTCTGAGGCCAGTTCACTGTCCCTCAGACTGTTGGAGGGCCACCACATACAGTGCTCCTCTCAATGACCACCAATGAAAGACATGCCCCTTCTGGAAGTGCGGTGGGGGCCGGATAAATGGCCTCAGGGGGCCGCATGCGGCCCGCAGGCCCTAGTTTGGGGACGCCTGACTTAAATCAATGGATTTATATAAATGATAATATAATGCACCAGTTTTTAGTCTAAGAAATAATAATGCATGCTCAAAAATGTTAAATTTATATTATTATCATTGTTATCATTTTATTTTTTCCTACCAATAATCCCTCTGGCAATACTTTAATATTAAGTCAGCATACATCTACCAGTTTTGTGCTCTGGGCGCCATCAACAAAAGGGAAGCAGTAAGAAAGATATTTCAAAATTAATCAGAAATCGATGCATGTTGATGTAAACTCTAACTTCTGTGGAAAACTCAAGGCTTTGTGTCTCGTAGCTGTAACTCATTCTTTCCCGCACGTGGGGAACCTCAGATGTGCTCATCAAGAGTAAGGACAATAAGGCTACCACACTAAAGGGCAGTAGGTAAATTAAAAAGGGACTCTTCTGCCAACAGGGAACTCTTTAGATTGGTTTCCTTTAGGATTTATTTCCTTTTTGGAATATCTTCTTTCTTTCCCCTAAGAATTGCTTCATATTACTTTCTCCTTCCCAGTTCTTTCCCAACCTACTGGTGAGAGGCTTTAAGCTGTCTCTTGTTTGAAAAGAGCCTTTTGAAATGGGAAGGTGTGGGAAACCGGGATGGGGTCCACTGGAAAGGAACGAGAGGACCTCTCCTCTAGGGTGTCCGTCTTTTCTCCTTGTGTCAGGCTTTCACTTTACTATGTTGTTTAAGCTCAAGGACCTAAACTAAGAGAACAATGGACTCTGTCTTCTTTAGTAACCATGTTAGAAGGCCAAAGAGGGTACAGAAACTCTAGAATTAATGAGAAGTGCAGTGGCAGAGAGGGTCATTCCTGTCATTGCTATTCTTCAGAAACACCTGATTCAGGAGCCAAGACTCTAATTCTGTAGCTATATTGGGGAACAGAAGCAATGTTTCTCAACATTTTAAGTAATAAATGCTATTTAATTAAGCACTCTTTGGCCAGCCATATTCAACTGATATCTTTGTGCTCAGTTAATCTTAATATTTCTACTGAATTGACAATACAATGTTATTGATATGTCATATAAGGCCTCTAATCAAGCAAAGGGTCAGTAAGTGTGGAATCAAATATGCACTATAGTTTCTTCCCCACCCCATACACCCTTAGAGTCAATATCAATTTATTATTTAAAAATAAAGAAACCTAATTAAAATCTATTTCTATACTACTATAAAAACCTCTTATTTATATAGGGTTTATTATTTTTAAAGTAGTCACACATATATATTTTATACAATTAAAGCAATACTCATACAAAGTTTACTCTTATCTCAATTTAACAGAAAAATAAACGGACACTCAGAGAGGTTTTCATCTTGTGTAAGGCCCCAAAATTAATAAATGACAGATGCTCTGAAACCACGTTAGAGCCCTTTCTACCCCCTGCAGTTGGCTTTTTGTTATACTATCAAAGCAGAGTAGAACTTGTATCCCAACGGTTTTCAACTTATGGTTAACATGGACTTTATTCCTCCAATGCAAAAGCATGCATAAACCTGGTCGTGAGATGAACAAAAGGGGTCCGCAGACCACCTGCTAGATTTCCCCTCACCTCCATCTTGCAGAGATCTCCAAGGAACCTTTCAATAAATCCTAAGGGCCTCTCAGAGGGCGGTTTAAAGTCACCTAGCAGCAAGATCTGTCTCATCACCTTTGGGCATGATGACATGTGGGCAGGACTGGCTACACAGTTTGTCGGCCCCAGTGAAAAATGTAAATGTGGGACCCATGGTAAAAAAAAAAAAATGAAGAATTTCAAATGGCAGCAGCAGAACCAGCATGGGGCCCTTGAGGGCACAGGGCCCTGGGGACAACGCAGGCTGCGTGTCTGTAACATGAGCCACGTGTGGATCAGGATTTATCTTCAAAATTCCTTTGCTGAATGGTCTCCAAACCAGGGTGTGCATCTTTCTCAATGACCCTTGCCTGTGCTGTAGCTCATTCTCATAGTCATATCTGCGTTGGGAAAGGGCCATTAACCCTATTCAAATTATATTGTAATGGGGTAATTTTAAAATTATTTAAAAAACATATTTTCTTTCTGCCTACACACCAGACCTTCACTCTTGGTCACAGGAGACATCCATATTCCTAGGGGGGATTAGTGTTGTTTTTTTTTAAAAAAAATAAATCTAAAATGAAATACCTTTACCTTCTGGCATGGAAGCTCATAGCTTGCGAGTGGGTATTTCAAATTCCTTTAATCTCCTCCTTCCAATGATTACTTCACCATTACAACATCAAGGATCAGTCTTGGTGGGCTCAGCTAACACTGTATCTCTGGATTGCGACAGACACACCACCATATGCTCATCACACCTGTCTCGTGTTGCTGTTGGACACCCAGGAACATGCTGCTACTCAGTCTCTTCTGCCTGGGAGTGGCTAATGGAGTGAGGATGGAGTGACTTTCTCTTCTGTGCATGGCCCCCAAACCTGCACATGCCTCCAAGCACTCTCTTTGTCCTCCGCTGCAGCCAAATGCAGAGGACCCAGTGGGGAACTCAGGTATTCTGGAAGGTGATAAAGCCAGAAGATAGAAAGATCCCAGGGCCTCAAATAACTCCACTGTGTCAGAGCATCTTGGTCCCCAGCATACCCACTGGTCCACACTGGGCTGCGGGGAGACCCAGAATGAATCTGTATTATGTATTATGTGTTATGTGACCACTGTATTTTGTGTGACCAAGAGTTGGGGTTGTTGTTTACAACGGTTAGCATTATTTTACTTGACTGACGCAGGTATTTCTAACATTGGGGCTTAGCAGGAGTGAAGAAGAAAAATATAAGTAAGCATTTTAAATAAGGACTCTCCTTCTTCAGATCCTAAAAGAATTTGTGTGAGGAAACACCTTCAGGAAGGTAGAAAGAAGAGCTAAATGGCCATATATATGTCTGTTAGTTTTCCTTTCTGCGTGCCATCTTGGAGAAGAGAAGGCTTGTTTAAGTATACATGCTTCGTGAGGGTATCATTTCTTCCCTCTATATTTGTGACTGAAAGGAGACATTCTTACCCTAAAAAAGAACACATCACATCAACCTGTGGTGCATGAGCTCCAGGCAGAGGGAGCTCCTGATATTTTTAGCTTTCCCAAGCATCCTCTGCTTGCTAAGTGCTGCTGTCAACATAACGCATAGTAGCAGAGTCTGACTGGAGAAGGGGCTGGTGGGATTGCAGAGGCAAGATGGCTCTCTGGCCTGCGCACCTGAGGAGTTGACTGAGACGGGGCCAAATGGAAAGCAAAGCCACATCTCACGGAAGTGTTTAGAAAAAGCATGAACCCAAATGAGATTGAACTCACCACAGAGGGCTTATAGACCCTGACTGAACCAAGTCCAGATCACACATTACCCTGGTTACAGAGTTCAGCTGTGAACACCCTCAGAGCAAGCAGTACATACATGGACAGACAAGAGGTAAAAAGTTTGGGTAGGAGGACCCCAACTTTCCCCACTCCTGGAGCATCTCAGAGGGATCTCTTTCAACCAATATGCACAGACAACATCTCAAGGGGAAAAAAGGGGGGGCTTCCTCAGAGAAAAACATGCTTCCTCTAAACAGTGTAAATGTTTAAGTTATCAGAACAGATTACACTTCAAACAGGATCAGACATTTAGCAAGTGGTTTTTCCTGATGCACATTAGAAGGGAGGTGGGGAGTGGGCCGGGGTGGGGGGTGGGGGATGGGGAGAGAGAATAATGACATGGTTAAAAGCTCAGGTTAGTTTAAAATAAAATAAAGCATTCAAGTTTTCTTTGCACGTCTGATAGGAGTTAAATTTGCTGATTCTGCTACACACGATTAAAAGCAAAATGAACAAAACAATTTCAAATTGTGTATTAAAACTCCACACACCCCAGGACTCGCTCGTGGGAAAGACTGGCAATGACAGATTTTTATAGATTGATGCCACTCCTTTTCCTCATTCAGCGGCACCATGTTTTTTAGAAACATAATTTTCCCACTCTGTTTCTGTGAAACGGAGCACACGAGAAGGAAAAGGGCATAAAACAGAGCCAGGTTTTTCATGTTTTCCTCCCAAGCAGTGCCCTGGAAAACCGAGCTTGCCAAGAACAATGTCAGAAACATCAATCGACTACAGTGATAACAACATACCCAGAAGGCAGGCTGTCTGACAATAAAGTTGCCAAAAAAAGAAATTGCTGTACCTGTGGAGACCTTGAGTAGTTCCACGGAGGTGGTCTATAACCGATAATAAGGGCAGCGCAGAGCAGATAGAAGTTCTTCTTTTAACCCAGTGGGGGATTCCCAAGGCTTCTGCGCCATTTGGCTTTGCTGCCTCACTCCAGAAAAGATACAATTCTGCAGCCTGGAGCAATGAAAGTTTTGTTAAGGCAAACACCACCACTACCACCAAGCACTGTCCTCTCATACCACCCTTTAAACTTCACTTTGGTTAAAGATTGAAAACAAATCCTATCCCCCTGGTAATTGGCCAAGGGATATAATTGCACGAATAGAAAACAGCTAAGCTAAGTAAGAAAGCAGTTAGTTGCTGTCATTTTGTGTGGTACTTTTGCATTTATGTGAAGTTCCTTTAACCAACTTTTCTAACAAATGCTTGAGCACATCAAAATGGCCAACTAAAGTTTTAAGTGGTAACAGGAGAGTCTACGTTTGAATATTTTAGAGTTTAACTGTAAAATGGGTGTATAGTTTCTGCATGGATCAGATCATGTGGGTCCTATTAGATTGCGTCTCGTCCCGAGGACTTGCCGGAAAAAGCAGTCATGTCAGGCTGGCTGGGGAGAGGCTGAGCACGCAGAAAGCAAAAACAGAGGAAATAGAAAGCCCCTGGGGTTGATGGGAAACGTTTGAGTAAGACCACCTCCAAACTCTTGAGGGTGATACTGACCTTCAGTTTTTATCTCTTTTACTTTTTCTCAAAGCATCCCAGGAAAAGAGAAGCAATTAGGAGGAAAGAGCATAGACTCGTGACCTCATCCCCTGGTGAAAATTTGTCTTGAAAAATAACTCAGGTCTTGATCTGTTATCTTGTGTTTTATGTAGTTATGGAGTTAGATATGCAGTTAGTTTTTTCCATTAGAGAACCTTTAAGCCCATTGGGGGCAAGGATATTGTGTCAGTCGGGATCCTAACAGGATGATAGCACATTCAAACTAGGACAGTTTAAGAAGTATTATTAACAGAGGAAGAAGGGTATGGGTAGGGGGTAAGGAGACCACAGGTGATGGTACAGTAGTACCCTGGAAAGTAACAGAGTGGCTATTACCACCTTGAGTTCAAAAAAAGCTGGAAGAAGAGATTCCTAATATCATTCATTCTATTTATAAGGTCTGCAAATCTTCTCGGCCTTCTGCCACACTCCTTTACTCCTACACACAACTCTCAATAAACCTTGGAATGGCAATTCCCCTCTGAGTGGGAATAGTAAAGCTTCTGCTCTGTGACCTTTCGTAGAAACTAGGTGGACATGGGCAGGCGGGAGAAAAGGGAGAGTGTCTCTTACCTTCCAGGTCTCTCCTGCCTGCAAGCGCTCAGGAGACCACAGAGGCTCCCTGATCAGAGAGCAAAGCCAACAGGGGCAGAGAGAGGATCGCAGAGAGGCAAACTGAAGAGCCCACGCACAGACACGTTCCCATTTTTCCTTTAAATCCGTAGCACCTGGCCCTAGCAATCTGCTGTTCAATGAAGAGGCTGTTCCTGGCATTTCACTGGCTCTCTTTCCTTATCTGTATAGTAGCAATGCACCTGCCTGGTTCCGGTCCCGCAGGAAAGGAATGGTTTATGGCTGAGGTTCCTAACAACCTGGCTACAGAAACGATTTTCAAGCATGATTTAAACCAAAGCAATAAGAGACCCCTAAAAGCTCCGATCAAGAGTCCTAAATAAATTCACCTTCTGTAATTGCCAGTACACATCTCTGTCCACAACTTTATAAACCAACTCCAGCATCTCAGAGTTTACATCCCTCATTGATCAATCTTCAGTAAGAAATTTACTTCTCTAATAACACACTTCTCAACATCAGGCCAGTCCCTGAATGACCATTAAACAAAGGCAATGTGAACAGCTGGGAGTATCTGATGGTAGCAAACACAGATGTGCCTGACAGGACATTAACTGCTTAGCACGTTGCTGTAACCAACTTGCCAATGTTCAGCAAGGCTTTGTAGTCCCTGAGATGCTACTGCCTGGGTGTAATGACTGCCGTGCTCTCATCCACTCTTTGGCAAAGGTGGTTCTGTAGCATTTGATGCAGTACTTCAGCTCTCTGTTAATTATGAGATCAACTCAAGGCCTGTGATTTAGGGCCTGGGCTCGGAACTCTTTCAGTAATTCAGTTCCCGGAAGTCTGTGTTATTGGCTCCTGAACGCACTTTTCTAAGCTAATTAAAAAATAAAGCATGAGACATTCATTTCTTATGCAAAATTAAATCTGATATACACACTGAATATTGCACCTTGTCATGTTCATTTCTAGCTCAATTCTACCTTTTACTGCTCACTTTGCAGTTTGAGAATTACCATTTAAAGCAAATGTTTGGATTCTTGAAAAGATAGAATTAGCCTTTTTTGAAGCTGTTTGGTTAGGAAACAATTTTGATAAAGGAGTCAAGTACAAAAAAGTGGTTCAATATTCTTTAAACATTAAAAATGTTCTTTAACTATTCTATAGGCATGGGTTATACTAACCAGTAAAAGATAATACTGCTCCTCAAATTATTGGGAATAAACCCAGGATCCTGCTGATGGGTCAGGAGGGCCACTGTCCTATAAAGCATGTGGCAAAAACTTTGAAAGCTGTGAGTATTATTTCCTCCAAGAGAATTGCTAAAGTCAGGATGGCAAGGTCTTACCTCTTTGCCATTCTGGTTATTTGAAGCCATTATCTGGAATGCTGTTTGTTCTCAGAAGGACTCTCGGGTGAGTCTCAGGTTCAGTGGGAAGGACAGGTCTGAGGGGTGCTGCCTGAGGCTGAGGCTGGGCTATTGTGATAACCCTACACCTGGCTACCTTCTGCTTTCCAGACTCTAGGATAAACCCATGTCTCTTCAAGTGTGATTGTGTGTTTCACAGCTCATTTGTGTGGTGATTTTATTATACCAATTGACTAGATATAATGCTATATAGCAATATATAGAAAAATATTATTTAGCCATATTATTTTGGAGGAATTAACAGAATTTGGCTAAGTATAAAAAAATAGTGATTTAACTTTCACTGAAAGAAAAATACCTAAGTTCATCCTAGAAGTGGTAAATATGACAAAAAATCTATAGTTGGAAAATAAATTACTTTGGTCTAGAAAAATTATGGTAGACTAGAGAGATGCAGAGATAAATACAGGCTGGTCCTTACCCCCGAGGAACTTGAATTTTTTCCCCTCTTCTCCTTTGATTTTTGCTAATTTTTACTCTCACATAGGGATCAGCTATGGATTTGAGCTGTCATCTTAATCAGCTACTAGTATTCTTGGGCTCTGAATGACATGGTAGCTATTTATTTATTTATTTATTTATTTTTTAAGTGGGAGGCAGGGAGGCAGACAGATTCCTGTTGCTCAGTAACCGAGCTATTTTAGCACCTGAGGCAAGGCCATGGAGCCATCCTTAGCACCTAGGGCTAGCTTGCTTGAACCATTTGAGCCATGGCTGTGGGAGAGGAAGAGAGAGAAAGAGAGAGACAAAGAAAGAAGGGAGAGGGGGAGGGGTGGAGAAGCAGATGGTTGCTTCTTCTGTGTGTGCTGATGAGGAATTGAACCCGGGACTTCCACAAGCTGGGCTGATGCTCTACTATTGAGCCAACTGGTCAGGGCCACAGGGCAGCTTTTTGAATCCCTAAATGTTGTGGGTTTCTTAGAAGAGAAGCAAGGTAACTTCTGCACATCCTCCAATGATGGGCTGGCTCAGAGGACTTGTCATCAGTCTCCAGAGAAGGGGGTCACAGCAGTTACCATCTTAGGGCACGCTCACCAGGGCACAGTGATGTTATTCATTTACACTGGGAATTCTAACTATTAACTAAAATAGTTTGAAATACTTGAGTCAACCCATCATGTACTCTCCCAGTGGGGAAAATAAATTAAGAACAGGATTCCTGCTTGGTGATTAATGAGTCAAAACAAAAGTAACTAATTGGCTTTAAGAGTTTGGTTCTAAGAGATCCAGAATTCAATCATTGTTTGATTTGAAATTCTCTCTCTCTTGATATGTATGTATTTTTTTTCTTATATCAACTGAAGTTTATCATATAATTATGTATTCACATTAATCTAAAGAATAATTTCCTTTTTTTTGGAAGGAAATACAGCTACACATAGAATTTTTTTTTTTTTTAATAATAGCACTTAGTAATGGTCGTGTGGGATAAGCTTTACCTGAATTTCAGGAGATCCTCAAAACTCTATCTGGGATGTTGTTACAAGAGGAAAGGCGGGTTGTCTGCAGCTAGAGATGGGAGAGGCATACGCTGAGATGCTATGTGGGAGCAGCGGGCTGAAAGTGCCTGAGGAGGAGCTACGGTGTGAGGGTAGTTGTGAAGGCCTCGCTGACCCTTCCCAGATCTCCTGGAGCCAGCAATGGGGTGTGACGTAGGATGCAATGGCTGCTGTCCCAGGCAGCAGGAGGCCAAAGGGAATGAATAAACAGAGGAGCCGGGGATCCCAGTGAAGGAAGTTTGGGCCAAGATGTCAGTTCCTGGGGAATATAAAAATAAATATTTCCCCCCTCTACACCTAGACATACCATCTGTTTGTAAACATATGGATAAGAGTAATAGGTAAAACAAGTAAAGGATGCATAAGAAAGCTTTTTTCTTGTTTTTTAATGATGACTGTATCAATTCCTTTTTAAAAACTGTGGTACACATACACAATGGAAAACTATTAAGGTGTAAAAAAGAAGGAAATCTTACCTATTGTGACAGCACGGGTAGAACTGGAAAGTGTTACGCTAAATGAAATAAGCTAGTCAGAAAAAGACAAGCACCATATGCTTTCACTTATATGTGGATTTTAACGAATACAATAAACTGACAAACAAAATAGAAACAGACTCATAGTTACCAAGGACAAACAGCCCTCTGTTAGAGCAGATGGTGGTTGAGGGTCTGGGTGAAAAAGGTGAAGGGATTAAGCAAAAACAAAACAAAACAAAAAAACAATGCCTCATAGGTACAGAAAACATGGCCGATTACAAGAGGGAAGGGGTTAAGGAGAGGAAGAAGAGATTAAGGGGAAAAATGGTGATGGAAGGAGACCTGACTTGGGGTGGTGAACACACAATACAATATACAGATGAGGTATTATACAATCATATGCCTGAAACCCATATCATTTGTATTAATCATTGTCACTCCAATGTAGTCAATAAAAAGTAAAATATAAACTATTTTCACAAAATGCATATGCATAGTTTGACTTTTAGGTATCCAGTAATGCTAGCCTGTCAGTATTTGGGATAATTCCGACTACTCAAAACTTACCTAATTCATCTCTCTGAGGTTAAAGACTGCCCACTTGGCTGCAGGCCCAACTGGCACAGCATTCGGAGCATTGCAGGGACTAATACATTTTTATAGATGGACAGACTAAATTAAATGAATCCTATATATATTAAAGGGAACCTTCACCCACTCATACCTATCAAGCTGGGGGTGGAGTGCAAGGAAGGGACATTCTGTTCACAACCAGGGCTAGAGGGTCCATGACGCTTCCTATTTTCTATAGCTTTTGATTTTTTTAGGGTTCATGTTGTTGGAATATTTATATAATTTTATGATATCAATCTCTGCCACTTGCTTATCCCCTGATTGAATTAATTTTAATCGGACTGTGTCTGGTATTTACTTTTCCTTTTGGCTATTTTTCTTCACCGTTCCACGGCTGACCCTGTGCGGAGAGCAGTTACGGCTAATTTACAGCTCTATCGCGAGAGCCTGGCACCAAGGAAAAGATCAATATGTGTTTGTTGAATAGATGGATGATAACCTTCTCCTTATTTCCTTCCTCTTCTTCCTAACTGGAGCTATCTAAATAAGGTGACCATTGAGTTTGTCATTGAAGCCATTAGCATAAATGAAATATATTTATTTTAGAATGAAAGGAGGCGCGGATGATTATACCAAAATAAATGTAAAATCGGAGATTGTCCCATCTAAATGGGGATATAAGGTCACTCTACACTGAAAGGTCTCTTCTGTATTTCCCCCCTCTGGAAATTTCTTAAGGATTGAAAGAAATAGGCAAACCTGTTTTACATGGTAGACGTCAGAAATCTGACAAATTGTTTTTATATCCAACAGTAAGTTGCCAGTGGTGCTTGCCTCTCTCCCAAAACCTTGACAAATTCTCTCTCTGGCTATTTATGCTTTGTATGATTTGTCTTTGTTGTTTTTAAAGATTTGTTGTTATTAGGACTAGCTTTCTGGATGAATTCAGAATTTCTTGATCCTAAACAGTTTTGCTACCTGGTTCTCATTCCCTAATCATCCTGCTTAGTTATTGTAAACTTCCTGTCACAAGCTCTTGTCTGAGTTCATTATTTGGTTTCTTGATTCTCCCCAACTCCCTTTGGAGCGGCTGCTGGCAACTACTAGCCTCCTTTTGACAACACCAGACAACAGTGCAGATAAGCCTGCCTAGACTTTGACTGAAACTCTTAACCCTCAGAAATTACATGGGAACTTCCCTGCTGCTCCCTCCTGTCTGGTACCTGCACTTGGTCTGGATGTGGACTTGCAGACCACTACTTACCAGGAAAAGGTGGCTTTCTTTATCACTGCACCTGTCATGTAGCAGAATTTGTAGAAGATTCTACCAGGTTGTACAGTGTGGATTATTGGGGAAAATATAAAGCCAGGATCATGAAGATGATAAAGCCTGCTGTCTACTTTTCAGCACTTGACTGAGAACTCTAGACAGTCTGGGCAACCTGTTGGACACACAGTGGATTTTTGTTCCAGTTGTCCTCCATTCTTACAGGGTAGGCATGAGAGAGCAATTGTAAATGTGGGTACAAACAGAGTTTGAGGGTGCCAGGCAGTCTGGTTCACTGCTATTTATAGGAGTTGTCTGGGAAAGACAGCTTCCAGATCTAGGGGTCCTGGTGCCCATGAGAAACTGTCATTGGTGCTACAAGGGTGAGGAATTCCCAAGGTCTATGGGAGGTTGAGCTGTTGTGAGTGCTGCTTGAAAAACAAACTGTAGGTAGTGTGTTATTTACAGCCCACATCCATCATGCCATACAGGGAAGCAGTCAGCATGACCACAACTCATCGATTTCAAATAAACATGCAGCTCAACCTAGATGATTTCAATCTGAAAAACATGTTCAGGAGACAGGCCTTCCCATTGTTTTGTTTGAAAGGAGATTCCATTGCTTTCTTGATTCTCTTTAAATAGAGGGAATGATAAGAGTAAAATGGAAATGAAAGGTGATGGATGGCCTAAAGGTACATTACTCAATGACAGAAAACAAGTCACATAAATATAAATATTAACCAATGCTCTGAGTTTAGTTCAGGTGCTAAGCTGTGGAATGTAGTACATCCTGCTGCTTAATTACTATTTTTATGGATATAGTAGCCCAACATACCCCAGGCAACTGCATTAATAAAATCTTCTGCTACAGTGGGTTCGGCACAGGGTCATGCTACTTTTCTGCCAGGTGAACAGCTTTGGATTTATACTCCACACATGCTAATATTTTGAGCAGTGTGTCCTGGATCTTGTTTTAAACGCACAGTTGAAAACACCTGCATTCAGTTCCCAAGCTGAG
This sequence comes from Saccopteryx bilineata, assembly GCF_036850765.1. NCBI lineage: Eukaryota > Metazoa > Chordata > Mammalia > Chiroptera > Emballonuridae > Saccopteryx > Saccopteryx bilineata. Next base: position 257,468,446 of record NC_089493.1, read on the forward strand.
CCTTAGTTTTGTTCTGGAGATGTGCCTGCTCACACCAAAAAAGATGTCAATTGAACTGAGCCATGTGATGCTACATAAAATCAAGCTCGCTACAAAAATAAATTGGCTGAAACAAATGCTTTCATCAAAAATGTCACTACTGAACAAAAAATAAAAGCAATGTTTTTTTTCCTCCTGGGCAAGAGTAGTGGATTACAAATTATTTTTTTTTGTTGTTTTAAATTTTACATATAATTTTTCTACAGAGAATTATCATTTGTTTAAGGCTTATAAAAAAAAAGCAGATCAAAATTTCTCTCATCAAGCAATGAATCTTTAGAAAAAATAATTTACTTTAGTGTAGCCATACTTTGTCGGAAAAAGTCAAAAAAATACAGCAGGGGAAAAGATGCCAGAGAGTTTCTTTTTCTTTCCAGGTTGTCATGTTAACCTACTGCACTAAGTATATTATGCTCTCCTACTTTGTGAAGGTAGATTCTTCAGATAGGCTACTAAGAATAATCAAGTGGGCCTGACCTGTGGTGGTGCAGTGGATAAAGCATCGACCTGGAAATGCTGAGGTCACCGGTTCGAAACCCGGGATTTGCCTGGTCAAGGCACATATGGGAGTTGATGCTTCCAGCTCCTCCACACCTTCTCTCTCTGTCTCTCTCTCCTATCTGTCTCTCTCCCCCTTTCTCTCTCTCCCTTTCTCTCTCCTCTCTAAAATGAATAAATAAAATTAAGAAAAAAAGAATAATAAAGTGAATGCTCAGAGAAGTTGAAAAAAATAAAGGAAATTCAAGAAATTCTGTCTTCAAACCTCTTCTAAAACATTCTTTCTACACATATCCAAATGGCATTAAAACATTTACGTCCCCTAAACAGAATTCTGACTGTCACTACCAGGTTCAAAATACTGATCCAACTAGGGAAACAAGTTTGAAGCAAAATGTCATCCTTACATTCAGTATTGTTTTTCATTTCCTTCCAGTGAAGGTTTGATGAGATTTATTCTGAGATACGAAGGATTTTAACTTTCATCTCTCTGACTTTCCACTGGTCAGTGTTTCCGTGCTGTGCTTTCAGTAGATATGACTAAAAGAAGGTAATATTAAATGAACCACGAGTGGCAAAAGTATTTAAAGAAATGCAATGGTAACTTGGATATCAGTTGTGTCTGTGCAACTTGAGAACATGCAGATGTAAAGAATTCACTATATAAATGTTAACTCTGAAATAACTTTAACTGTTGGAATATTTTGTCTATACTGTGCTAACCAGCCAGTATTTCTGAGTATATGACTGTTCATACTGTGCAGACAAAACAGATGGATAATTTCATAGCACCATTCATTATTCTTATCCAGATGTTCTGCCATCGAGTTGGTAAAGCCTTTCTACAGTTTTAACAGTTGATACTCAATATAAACTTCAGATCCTATAGTTATAGTTGATGATTTTTATGAAAAACTCCTCATTTATAACTTTCTGATTATTTACCATTATCCTGAATAAGTAACTAATCTGATACTAGGTAGCTTATTATGTAATGTTAATATGTTCAGGGAGAGAGTAAGATATCATACATACAGACATCCATATATATGTATGTATAAATAGAACAGTGTACTGTATCATTTTATATATAAATCCTATTTTGTTCACAGGTGTATGCATTAATAATTGTAGATGACACGGGCATATAAATAAATATGTAAATCCCTAGATACACAAACTAAAATTTCACTCTTACGCAATGTCATTTCAAGTGTTCTTTTTGGGGAGTATACAAAAAAAATCACATAGCTCAGGCTTATTTGAAATGTGTTATTTGTAAGGAGACAGCATCTCTATATAATTTAATAATTCTAAAGATATATCGCTTGTGAGGTTCTTTTCATCCTCCACAGAAATGACATGTATCACTTACTGCAGTAATTTTAAACTAAGGGTATTTTTTTTACATTTCTTCAGAAGCTCGACCTTAAATATTATTGTGACAATATATATCTTTGCTTTAAGAACCCCTCATAAAATGTAAGAGCTTTTAACATGAAATAAATAAACACATTGTTCTCTGAGATTAGGTCACTGTCTTTGAAATCTACTGTGTTAGAATGTTAATTGAGTTTGACATAAGCATGGATATAAAATGCATCATGCCATTCAACTTACCAGCAGTGAAACTGATTACCAATTCTAATCGTTGTCTGCACAGTTACAGCATACTGAGATGGAGATGTTGAATATTTTAGTTTGTGATATTATCATGGTTGTTTAAAGTACTGACTACGTGTTTTGAAACCAATAGAAGTAATTGGTATGCATGTAAGAACTAGCAGGCTGAACACATCATTTATTTATAGATTCTTTTGATGTAACTCTACAGGGGGAAAAGTTAATAAAACATGGTTCAAAGATAAATTTATACTCACCACTATAATATGACATAAAGCACACATTATTGTACAAAAAAATACTGTTTTCTAGTGAAACACATTCTTTATCCTCTCTTAATCTATTCATTCAAGTAAGAAGAAAAGGGCTGGGAAGAGACAAGAAGTGCACAGGAATTATTCTTTTAAACTTTTCTGAAGCAACTTGTGACAACTAAAATCCATGTGCTGTCAGAGAAAAATCAAGAAATACAACAGAGTTCTAAACCTTCCTATTTTCTACCCTAAAGTAGGTTAGGGTGTCATGGGGCAGGTTCACTGACAAGCCAGCATAGAAACCGAGGGGACTGGAACAGATATTTAGGAAGTTACATGGCGACCGCAAGTGCAATGTCAGATGCGGAGAGGAAGGCAATTATGTCCACACATCCTTTCTGCCGTGGAGGGGCTGACATGCTTTGTCTCTATTCAAACAGGAAAGCACATTTTACAACAATATTAATTAAATGCCTGATTATGGTCAGAGAACTGCTGACTTCACACTTGGTAAACTTCAGGCAGAATCAAAGCTTACAACAACGTGCAGAAAAATATAAAACTGCTGACAATAAAAGATGTGTTAAGTGATGTAGGCTAGACATGGACAAGAAGAAAGAAAAGAGGATGCAATACACAGGCAGTTACCTATGGACGACGGCTGGCCTGTCTCAGTGTGTAGTTTTGTAGAAGTGCTCCTGGTCATAGGCAGCCATGCAAAGCAGTGGTTAGGGGGCTACTTGGAAAATCAGAAGGGGTGGCTTTTGGCTTTTGACTTCTATCAACAAGTATGTAATCTTAGGCAGGGATTGTAATTCTTCGGGGCATTATTTTCTTTATCTTGGGGTAGATGTTTTCCCATTCTCCTTCTAATTCTTGGTTCCATGGTGTTTTCTCTCAAGAATGTTTTCAAAGTGGAAAATTCTAGGTCCAAGAAGTAGAAGAGATTGGCCTGATTCTAGGGCTTAGGATGAGCTCATTTAATTCTCAACAATAACCTTGTGAGATATTATATAACCTTGTGAGATATTATATTTCCATTTTATAGATGAGGAAGTCAAGACTCAGTTGTCATACACAACCATAATTCATAGAGCCAGGATTTAAACCCAGACAGCTTAGCTCCCAGAGCCTGGGCACCTAACATCAAACCGTACAGCAACAAATGTCTGTGTTTAGCCCAAACTTTTCAGTTGAGCATGACTCCTGCATTTTGTGACCAATGACCTGCCATGGGGGCTGCCTAGCTCAGCCAGGTGTCTGAGATAGGCTGAGAAGGGCTCACAGTCATCTCTACACTGTTTCTACCTTAGATTCCTTATTAATCAGAGTCACCATGAGTGCGCTGAGTAGGAAAGGAGGCAAGGTACTCTCCCAGGTGTCTCTTCTTCTGACCATTTCGTCCCTGTAAGTGGGCTTCAGTGCTTAAAGTCTCTGTGTCAATAGTATTTCATTTAATCAAATCTACACTCATTAAGCAGTGTCTTATAGATTCAAGCCTATGTTGAAATTCTTATTAACGTGCATCTTTTTTTTTATCAAGTGAGAGGCAGGGAGACAGATGGACTCACGCATGCACCCTGACTGGGATCCACCCAGCAACCCTCTTTGGGGCTGTTGCTCTGCCCACCTGGGGCCACTGCTCTATTACTCAGCAACTGAGCTATTTTAGCTCCTGAGATGAGGCCATGGAGCCATCCTCAGTGCTTTGGGCCAACCCATGGCTGCAGGAGAGAATGAGAGAGAGGGAGAAGCAGATGGTTGCTTTACCTGTGTGCCCTAACCAGGAACTGAACCCAGGACTTCCACATGCCAGGCCGACGCTCTCCTGCTGAGCCAACCAGCCAGGGCCAACATGCATATTTAAAATGAAAACCTGAGGTTCCAGACTAGTCAAATATTACAAAAATATAACTATAAAAATAAACGCCAATAATTAAAAAATGCTTGACATTTTCCCTCCCTACCTAAATATATATGCTCCTGTGGAGACTGCATTCCTGAATAATCAATTAACATCCTCAGCATCACAGCAAGCTTTTTCCAGGCTCTTTCATCTTTTGAGGCCCATTTATAATTTGTAATTAGTTTCTTGTCATTACAGAGGTCAGTATAAAGTACATATCCCATAGGTCTATGGCCATAGTAAAAGCTAAACAACTAATACTTCATCAGCTCTTCTCAAATACTGAATATTAAAAATGTATAAGAAAGCTTGGGCTGCTATAACAAAATACCATAGACTGGGTGGCTAATACCAGTGTTTTTCAATCACCTGTCTGTGGACAGGTCTGCCAAAAATTTCATGCTGGTTCACTACTTAACTACCCTGATGTTGTATGAAGACTATAGACCCAATGATCTTAGCTGAGTTTGCTTTATGCTCATGGTGATTTCTGCCTTAGTGATCCTTGAAATAATTGTCCTATTTTCATTGGTCCCCAAATGTAAAAAGGTTGAAATCCACTGGGGAAAAACCACAGACATTTATTTCTCACAGTTCTGGAGACTGGGAAGTGAAGATGGAGTTGCTGGTAGATTTAGTTCCTGGTGAGAGTTCCCTTTCCTGTCTTGCAGACAGCCACCTTCTCATATAACAAATTAAGGAAGAACCCTGGTCTTGCCTGACCAGGCAGTGGAGCAGGGGATAGAGCGTCAAAATGGGATGCGGACCCAGGTTCGAGACCCCGGGGTCGCCAGCTTGAGCGTGGGCTCCTCTGGTTTGAAAAATTCACCAGCTTGGAACCAAGGTCGCTGGCTCAAGCAAGGGGTTACTCGGTCTGCTGAAGGCCCATGGTCAGGCACATGTGGGAGAGCAATCAATGAACAACTAAGGTGTCGCAATGAGCAACGAAAAACTAATGATTGATGCTTCTCATCTCTCTGTTCCTGTCTGTCTGTCCCTGTCTATCCCTCACTCTGACTCTCTCTCTCTCTGTCTCTGTAAAAAAAATAAAAATAAATAAAAATAAAGAACCCTGGTCTTATTTTCTCTTCTTATAAAGACACTAATCTCATGTGTCATGGAGCTCCACCCTCATGACCTCATCTAAACCTAATTACCCAAAAGGTCTCACCTCCAAATATTATCTTGGTGGGGGGTTACGGCTTCTACATATGAAGTTTGGGTGGGCACAAACATTCAGTCCATAACAAAGAGGCAATAAAATTTTTCATCTTTTCATCCTCTGGATAGAAATGACATTGTTCTGCATAGAAAGAGAAGCACTTTTTTGGGGGGGGTCTTTTCCATTTACTTTTATCACCTGTTCTTGATATTTGGTCGTTGATCATCCCAATAATGTCCTTTGTGTGCTTCTAGGTGGTGGTAATCCAGACTAATGCTGTCTTAGTTAACTCAAATTTCATGCTATTGTGACATTCAGATTCTCCCTCATACTGAGAAGACTAAGTTTTAGGAAATTTTATAAACAGTGACTTTCCATATTTCTTGATTTGTGGTTAGTTTATCACAGGTGAAGCATATAATTTAATATTTTAGGAAGGATAATTTCTCTCCACTAAAAATAATTAAGCAGGAATAAAACTTAGACTCTTTTATGGTTGAAACACAGTTTCTGCATACATCTCTATTTACTAAATGAATAAATTCAGAATGAAAATAGTTAGCTAGAAGATTTCAAGTGTCCTTCCAGGTTTTTGGAGAGTAAGTGAATAATATGCAGCCAACAGCTAGAGAATGCCTTATTTTCCCTATTTGTTTCTATTTCTCTTTATCCTTTTTTTTTTTTTTGGTCATTTTTTGAAGGGAGTCACAGTTTATCAGCTTTCAGAACTCTTTTATACAGTTGCAATTTTATGGAACTTACTCTTTTGCCTGCATCATATAATACAGACAAGAACTAACAAGCCAGTGAACCAGGAAGCTGAGAATAATAGAAAGGCAATGTCAGTTTTCCACTTACATTTCTCCTTAATGTTTATGCTTTTCGCTTCTACCAGTCTAGGTCTTCTGTAGTGTACAATCAATGGGTTAATTTTTCAGAACCAGGTAGTTGGATCAGGATAGGATTATATGAATAGGAAAAATCAAATGACAGAGAAGCCCCTTCTACAGGCAGAGCACTCCCTGGTTGTTTTAAACTGTGGTTAAGTTACAAAATCCATTCAAGACATTTCTCATAATAAGCGTTATAAATACCGAATGTTTACCATGTGCCAAATACCGCCTAAGCACTCGCACATATTATTTCATTTAAAACACAAAACCTCCTGACTGCTTTTCACATGAGGGTCCAGACCCATTTTAAAACAGTTTAGTGAACTACGACTGGCATTTAAAAAGAAAACCAGAATAGATGAGAAAAACAGTATTGCAAATCTACATATAGTAAGGACAAAGACTCTTTCAAATGTTTGTTTCAGTGTATGTGTGACTATTTGTGTGTGTGTTTTGAGTCATTATGTCAAATGTATATATTTCGAACTGATAGGCATAGATAAAAACTTCAAAACACTACCCCATGAGGCAATGTTACTCTATTTCAATTTTAGACAAAAAGTCAAAAGATCTGGCTTTCTAACTATAATTTCCAAAGTTCCCGAATGAATAAGCTTCTATAGAGGTTTTAATGGCGTCTAAGTTAACGTTATTGTTGCGTGTTGCTTCCTGTCTCTCTGATGATGGTTTGCACTTCCTTAGAATCAAGGCAGCCCTCGCTCAGGGTGATTAAATCTCAGCTCAGGCCATCTGTGCCATTGAGTAAGTGAGATACTTCAAATAAGTGAATGATGAATTCTGTTCCAGACTGTCCCATAAAATTATAATAAAAATAATAATGAAGTGCTCTCTAATAAAAAGAAAGTCGTTACAAATACTGTGCTATTGATTTCAAAGGGCAGTAATTTTAGAAGAGCTCTTTCATCTGTGTTATAAATCTTGGCAACCGGTGCAGAAAATGTCAAGACTTTAAAAGCAAACAAATAGAAAAAAAAAAAAAAATCGTCTCACTGCTCATCTTTCCTGCTGTTTTGAGTAAAACTAAGGTAGCACAAATATTTAAACAGATGGCTCAATGATACGCTTTTTTCTTTACTAATCATAGTTATTAAAGCACTCACTTTATTTTTATTGTGTTTTAAACGAGCAGAGAAAATCTGAGTCTGATAATGACCTTTGTACATCATGCTGCAAATTGATTTTGATGACCTTTCCCTCTCCAATCATTAGGCTGGCTCCGTGCACATTCATCTCCCGGCTCTGCTCTCAGGGTGCGCCGTGCACTGGTTTTTCCCGCCGGCCCTCAAAACCCTATTCTCTTCCCCTCTCCCAGCTTTGTCTTGTCATTGCTGGTTGGGTTTCTATCTCTTCCCTGAAAGCCACAGATTCTTGAATAAAGGATGAATAGAGGCATTTAGAAGCTGACAGAAAAAAAAGAATAGTTATTTAACTGATGTTTTGAATGATCAAATATCTGAATTGTCATGTAATTATGACCATTACCATGATGTCATTGTCATAGTCATTTGGCAATTGTGTACATTGTGTTGAAAACTTATTACCCCATTGAATTATATCTCCGTAGTTTAATGAATTTTATAAGGGTGTTTCTTTGTGGCTAATGTGAACAGATGGTAGAAGTGGAAAAGAAATAAACTATGCCTCATTTTCCCTTACATTTTCTTTATTACACTCTGAAATTAAGAACATCAGACTAACACATTTATACACCCATATTTTTAAATCATAATCTTTAAAATACATGTCAGAGATCTCCAAATTCTATATTTTTTGTTTTGTTTAGACTTATTATTAATATGGCAAGATAAACATAACATATAATTTACCATTTTACCTACTTTTAAGTGTACAGTTCAGTTACATTAAGGCCATTCACATCACCACTCCCTAGTTCCAAAACTTTTTCATCATCCCAAACCTTTAGAAATATATTTAAGCAACTACATTTTTAGTCTATTAGGGAACTTCTCTCCCTTTTCTTTATGTGAGGTTCATTAAATCATATTCTCAACATATCATTTATACATGAGCCCCTAAACCTGCAGTTAATTATAAATATGTGTTTCTCAGGACTACAGAGCTCCAGAGAAGTTTTTTGAGGAGTATTAGTACAAGAGAGAATAGTTTACTGAGGAATAGTAGTAAAGAAGCTTTATAGGTGATAATAGCTAACATTTATGGAACATTTAGTCTGAGTGAAGCATTAAGGTAATTACTGGACAAGTGAAGGAAAAAATTCAATAACAAAATGTAGCTTAAGACATTTCTTAAGGCAAAGTTGAAATTATTATTACCTTGACCTTTCTCACAAACACAGAACAGTTGAGTTTTTCTTGCATATGTGTATTAATCCATAATTAGTAGGATCATAAGCAAACTGGACCCAGTCTAAAGAGTTTGCAGGTCTCTGTGTTACTCTGCTCCTTCCTATTAGAGCTCAAAAAGGGAAACAAAAATTAGACTATAGGCCCTGGCCGGTTGGCTCAGCGGTAGAGCGTCGGCCTGGTGTGCGGGGGACCCCGGTTCGATTCCCGGCCAGGGCACATAGGAGAAGCGCCCATTTGCTTCTCCACCCCCCCCTCCTTCCTCTCTCTCTCTTCCCCTCCTGCAGCCAAGGCTCCATTGGAGCAAGGATGGCCCGGGCACTGGGGATGGCTGCTTGGCCTCTGCCCCAGGCGCTAAAGTGGCTCTGGTTGCAGCAGAGCGAGGCCCCGGAGGGGCAGAGCATCGCCCCCTGGTGGGCAGAGTATCGCCCCTGGTGGGCGTGCCGGGTGGATCCTGGTCGGGAGCATGCGGGAGTCTGTCTGACTGTCTCTCCCCGTTTCCAGCTTCAGAAAAATACAAAAAAAAATTAGACTATCATTTTTTTTTCTTTTTCTTTATTTTTAATTTTTTTATATTTTATTTTAGGGGGGGGGAGAGAGAGAGAGAGAAAGAGAGAGAAAGAGAAGGGGGAGGAGCAGGAAGCATCAACTCCCATATGTGCCTTGACCAGGCAAGCCAGGGTTTTGAATCGGCAACCTCAGTGTTTCCAGGTTGACGCTTTATCCACTGCGCCACCACAGGTCAGGCAACTATCATTTTTGAATAGAGGAAAGTTAATATTGGAAACTGGGTATATAGGTGATGGAAATGTTGAAAAGCTGTGACGTCACGGAAATGGCGCCGTGAGAAGCACGTCCGACAGCTCTCCCCTAAATCACAACAAATTTATCAACTAGAAACAGAAAAATTTGTCCTCGGAGCATTCCGGAGTTCCACACAAACTGAAAGCAAAAGGACTGTTATCACTTGAATCTGAGAGGCAAGGGTGTGGAGGAAGCTACCGCAGCAGCGACGCTCATTCAAGCCGAGAGGGAGTGCGCCTGCGTGCTATCAATAAGACCACCCTCAGATGCCGATAAGAAAGAGGAAATCGAATATTATGGATACAAAAGAAAGAGAGGTAACACAAATAGATGTGGAAAAATCTATGGAGAAAAGACTTAACATATTGGAAGCCTTGGAGCTAAATGACAGAAAATTTAAAATAGAAATCTTAAAAATACTCAGAGATATACAAGAAAACACAGAAAGGCAATATAGGGAGATCAGAAAACAACTCAATGAACACAAAGAATATATTACCAAGGAAATTGAAACTATAAAAACAAATCAAACAGAAATGAAAAACTTAATTCACGAGCTGAAAAACGAGGTAACAAGCTTAGCTAACAGAACAGCCCAGATTGAAGATAGGATTAGTGAAATAGAAGACAAACAACTTGAGGCACAACAGAGAGAAGAAGAAAGAGACTCAAAAATAATAAAAAACGAGAAAGCCCTACAGGAATTGTCTGACTCCATCAGAAAGAATAACATAAGAATAATAGGTATATCAGAGGGAGAAGAGAAAGAAAATGGAACGGAGAATATACTCAAACAAATAATAGACGAGAACTTCCCAAGCCTGTGGAAGGAACTAAAGCCTCAAATTCAAGAAGCAAACAGAACACCAAGTTTTCTTAACCCCAACAAACCCACTCCAAGGCACATCATAATGAAGATGACACAAACCAATGACAAAGAAAAAATTCTCAAGGCAGCCAGGGAAAAGAAGAGTACAACATATAAAGGAAGGCCTATTAGATTATCATCAGATTTCTCAGGAGAAACTCTACAAGCTAGAAGAGAGTGGACCCCAATATTTAAAGCCCTGAAAGAGAGGAACTTTCAGCCAAGAATACTATACCCATCAAAGCTATCCTTCAAGTATGAAGGAGATATAAAAACATTCACAAATACAGAAAAGATGAGAGAATTTATCAACAGAAAGCCCCCACTCCAGGAAATACTAAGGGGGGTTTTCCAACCAGATTCAAAGAACAAAAGAAAACAACACCACAAGTAACAGCTCCACCAAGAACACAATAAAACCAAACTTAAACTGTGACAACAAAGGAAAAAAAGGGGGGAGAGGATGGAGATTAACAGTAGCAAAGGATGATGAAGTGCAGAAATACTTATAAGATAGGGTACTACAATGAATAGGGTAGGTACCCTTTTCATTACTTAATGGTAACCACCCTTAAAAAAACCACCACAAAAACACTTGACTTAAAAAAGGTAGCAACAGAGGAAAGAAGTATGGAACACAAACAAACAAAAACAAATGATAGAAAAACAAAAGAGAAGAATCAAACTAGATACAAAACTAACAGAAAGCAATTTATAAAATGGCAGTAGGGAACCCACAAGTGTCAATAATTACACTAAATGTAAATGGATTAAACTTACCAATAAAAAGACACAGAGTAGCAGAATGGATTAAAAAAGAAAATCCAACTATATGCTGCCTACAAGAAACACATCTAAGCAACAAGGATAAAAACAAATTCAAAGTGAAAGGCTGGAAAACAATACTCCAAGCAAACAACACCCAAAAAAAAGCAGGTGTAGCAATACTCATATCTAATAATGCTGACTACAAGACAGAAAAAGTACTCAGAGACAAAAATGGTCATTTCATAATGATTAAGGGGAAGTTGAATCAAGAAGACATAACAATCCTTAATATATATGCACCAAACCAAGGAGCACCAAAATATATAAGACAGCTACTTATTGACCTTAAAACAAAAACTAACAAAAATACAATCATACTTGGAGACCTCAATACACTGCTGACGGCTCTAGATCGGTCATCCAAACAGAGAATCAATAAAGATATAGTGGCCTTAAACGAAATACTAGAACACCTGGATATGATAGACATCTACAGGACACTTCATCCCAAAGCGACAGAGTATACATTTTTCTCTAGTGTACATGGAACATTCTCAAGAATTGACCATATGTTGGGCCACAAAGACAATATCAGCAAATTTAGAAAAATTGAAATTGTACCAAGCATATTTTCTGATCATAAAGCCTTGAAACTAGAATTCAACTGCAAAAAAGAGGGGGGAAAACCCACAAAAATGTGGAAACTAAACAACATACTTCTAAAAAAAGGAATGGGTCAAAGAAGAAATAAGTGCAGAAATCAAAAGATATATACAGACAAATGAAAATGAAAATACGACATATCAGAATCTCTGGGATGCAGCAAAAGCAGTGATAAGAGGGAAGTTCATATCACTTCAGGCCTATATGAACAAACAAAAGAGAGCCGAAGTAAACCACTTAACTTCACACCTTAAGGAACTAGAAAAAGAAGAACAAAGACAACCCAAAACCAGCCGAAGAAAGGAGATAATAAAAATCAGAGCAGAAATAAATGAAATAGAGAACAGAAAAACTATAGAAAAAATTAATAGAACAAGGAGCTGGTTCTTTGAAAAGATCAACAAAATTGACAAACCCTTAGCAAGACTCACCAAGGAAAAAAGACACAGGACTCAAATAAATAAAATCCAAAATGAAAGAGGAGAGATCACCACAGACATCATAGAAATACAAAGAATTATTGTAGAATACTATGAAAAATTATATGCCACCAAATACAACAATCTAGAAGAAATGGATAAATTCCTAGAACAATACAACCTTCCTAGACTGAGTCATGAAGAAGCAGAAAGCCTAAACAGACCAATCAGCAGGGAGGAAATAGAAAAAACTATTAAAAACCTCCCCAAAAATAAAAGTCCAGGCCCAGACGGTTATACTAGTGAATTCTATCAAACATTCAAAGAAGACTTGGTTCCTATTCTACTCAAAGTCTTCCAAAAAATTGAAGAAGAAGCAATACTTCCAAACACATTTTATGAGGCCAACATAACCCTCATACCAAAACCTGGCAAGGATGGCACAAAGAAAGAAAACTACAGACCAATATCTCTAATGAATACAGATGCTAAAATACTAAACAAAATACTGGCAAACCGAATACAACAACATATTAAAAAAATAATACATCATGATCAAGTGGGATTCATCCCAGAATCTCAAGGATGGTTCAACATACGCAAAACGGTTAACGTAATACACCATATCAACAAAACAAAGAACAAAAACCACATGATCTTATCAATAGATGCAGAAAAGGCTTTTGATAAAATACAACACAATTTTATGTTTAAGACTCTCAACAAAATGGGTATAGAAGGAAAATATCTCAACATGATAAAGGCCATATATGATAAACCATCAGCCAACATCCTATTAAACGGCATAAAACTGAGGACTTTCTACCTTAAATCAGGAACAAGACAGGGTTGTCCACTCTCTCCACTCTTATTCAACGTGGTGCTAGAAGTTCTGGCCAGAGCAATCAGACAAGACAAAGAAATAAAAGGCATCCATATCGGAAAAGAAGAAGTAAAGCTATCACTTTTTGCTGATGATATGATCCTATACATCGAAAACCCGAAGGACTCCACAAAAAGATTATTAGAAACAATAAACCAATACAGTAAGGTCGCAGGATACAAAATTAACATACAAAAGTCCATAGCCTTTCTATATGCCAACAATGAAATATTAGAAAACGAACTCAAAAAAATAATCCCCTTCACGATTGCAACAAAAAAAATAAAATACCTAGGAATAAACATAACAAAGAACGTAAAGGACCTATATAATGAAAATTACAAAGCATTGTTAAGGGAAATCGAAAAAGATACAATGAGATGGAAAAATATTCCTTGTTCTTGGATAGGAAGAATAAATATAATCAAAATGGCCATATTACCCAAAGCAATATACAAATTTAATGCAATTCCCATCAAAATCCCTATGAGATTTTTTAAAGAAATGGAACAAAAAATCATCAGATTTATATGGAACTATAAAAAACCCCGAATAGCCAAAACAATCCTAAGGAAAAAGAATGAAGCTGGGGGCATTACAATACCTGATTTTAAACTATATTATAGGGCCACGATAATCAAAACAGCATGGTATTGGCAAAAAAATAGACACTCAGACCAATGGAACAGAATAGAAAGCCCAGAAATAAAACCACATATATATGGTCAAATAATCTTTGATAAAGGGGCCAACAACACACAATGGAGAAAAGAAAGCCTCTTCAACAAATGGTGTTGGGAAAACTGGAAAGCGACATGCAAAAGAATGAAACTCGACTACAGCATGTCCCCGTGTACTAAAATTCATTCAAAATGGATTAAAGACCTAAATATAAGACCTGAAACAATAAAGTACATAGAAGAAGACATAGGTACTAAAATCATGGACCTGGGTTTTAAAGAACATTTTATGAACTTGACTCCAATGGCAAGAGAAGTGAAGGCAAAGATAAATGAATGGGACTACATCAGAATTAAAAGTTTTTGCTCAGCAAGAGAAACTGATATCAAAATAAACAGACAGCCAACTATATGGGAACTGATATTTTCAAACGACAGCTCAGATAAGGGCCTAATATCCAAAATTTACAAAGAACTCATAAAACTCAGCAACAAACAAACAAACAATCCAATAAAAAAATGGGAAGAGGACATGAACAGACACTTCTCCCAGGAAGAGATACAAATGGCCAACAGATATATGAAAAGATGCTCAGCTTCATTAGTTATTAGAGAAATGCAAATCAAAACTACAATGAGATACCACCTCACTCCTGTTAGATTAGCTATTATCAACAAGACGGGTAATAGCAAATGTTGGAGAGGCTGTGGAGAAAAAGGAACCCTCATTCACTGTTGGTGGGACTGTAAAGTAGTACAACCATTATGGAGGAAAGTATGGTGGTTCCTCAAAAAACTGCAAATAGAACTACCTTATGACCCAGCAATCCCTCTACTGGGTATATACCCCAAAACCTCAGAAACATTGATACGTGAAGACACATGTAGCCCCATGTTCATTGCAGCACTGTTCACAGTGGCCAAGACATGGAAACAACCAAAAAGCCCTTCAATAGAAGACTGGATAAAGAAGATGTGGCACATATACACTATGGAATACTACTCAGCCATAAGAAATGATGACATCAGATCATTTACAGCAAAATGGTGGGATCTTGATAACATTATAAGGAGTGAAATAAGCAAATCAGAAAAAAACAAGAACTACATGATTCCATATATTGGTGGAACATAAAAATGAGACTAAGAGACATGGACAAGAGTGTGGTGGTTACCAAGGGTGGGGGGGGAGGGAGGACATGGGAGGGAGGGAAGGAGAGAGTTAGGGGGAGGGGGAGGGGCACAGAGAACTAGATAGAGGGTGACGGAGGACAATCTGACTTTGGGCGAGGGGTTTGCAACATAATTTGATGACAAAATAACCTAGACATGTTTTCTTTGAATATATGTACCCTGATTTATTAATGTCATCCCATTACCATTAATAAAAATTTATTAAAAAAAAAAAAAAGAATCGAAGGTCAAAGACCTATTTCCAGTTTATCAAAAAGTCTAAGAGAAACCATACGTGCAACCTATAGCCTCTTGAGTTTGTTTGTTTGTTTATTTTGCTTTCTTTAATTTTATCTACAATTATATTGTCTTTAATATTGTGTCATGAAAGAAAGACTAGTTTCTTTGAGGAATAGGAAATGAAAATTGAATTATTACATAAGAAAGCTTTTTCCTGTAAACAAATACCTTCAAGTATGGGCTCCCTTTGGCGACAATGACAAAGAGGATCTCTAGTAGATAGCTGGGGCTTTTGCCTATGTGACATTGTTCCTTTTCTTTTGGAAACAATGCTTTAATCTTATTTTGGGGAAAAAGATCATTCACCCGGTGTCAATCAGAGTTTAGCTGAGCACACCACCTCTTTCTGGGATAAGCATATGACCCAGGCCTGGATAATTCTAATATCATATCTGCTCAGCTAGAATGATTGATTCAGATCCTTGAAAATATAAGACTGATCAAGTGTCCGCCCAGCCCTGGGCCTTTTCCAGAAGGATGAGAAGGAAACGCATGTTCACATGAAGGCATTGCAAAGGAAAGCAGAAACTAGAAGAGAGATAGAACTGGTTCTTTTGACACCATTGGATTGCCTGGATACAGATGTGCATCAAATAAGCAAGACCCTGGACTTGTCGGTTATGTAACTAAATAAATGTCACTTTATTAAATGCAAAAAAAAAAAAAAAAAAAGAAATGTTGAAAAGCTAATAGGATTGGCCAGGCAATCCAAGTGTTAGCAACACCGAGAGCCATTGCTGGCCTGGAGGACCAAAGTGGTGACGGCAGTGTTCTGGGACCCCAGTGGTGGAAGTCACTGTCTGGCAATTAGAGGATATTTCAAAATGAAGATGAAGATGAAGTGATAAAATATCCCCTAATTTTTGTGAGCAGTGTATATATAGCTATGGTTAGAGACACGCTCTTACAGATACAGAAGGAGAGAAATATTCTGATTTCTTTCTTCCTCATATGTTTTAATCTCCTTACAATCATTCCACTGTCCAAACCTAACCAGAAACCAAATAACAAAGCATACCGTGAAACAGCTTGTAGGGAAGACCCGCCCCCAGCTCCTGCCGTGTGACAAAGAACAAAGCAGGGAAAGGGGCAGGAAGAGGCTTAAGGGTGAGGAAGGGACTTAAGAGTAACTGGGTCAAAGACTGGCCTTGACTTTCCAAATCAGGACATGCTGAAACCCTTTCTGAAAAAGACGATCAGAGGAAAATGTAGGAAGATTATTGGAGGGTATGATGTGCCGTGAAATGACAAGATATGCTTTGAGACAGCTTTCCAAGGAAGATGACACCTCTCACCTTTGTCATCCTTGATTCTTTTTCTCATTTTTTCACACCCAATTAAGGGCAAGTCTTAGCTTTACACACCAAAACACGTCTCATCCAACAACTTGCACCACCTCCATTGATGCCGCCATTATTTCAAACCTGAATTTTTGTAATAACCTCCTGTTATTACTTTTAATTTTTTCTCCTCATTTAAAAAATTGAGGTAAATTATACACACAGCAAAATACATAGGTCTTAAGAGAGTTCTAATGAATGTATCTGCCTATGTAAACACTCCCCTATCAATATATAGAGCTTGTTTCATCCCCTCAGAAAACCCCTCATGTCCGTCCCGTCCCGTCAAACTCACACCTCTCCTAGGCAACCACCTTTCCACTTTCTAATACCATAAATTTCGTTTACCTATTACTAAGCTTCATTTAAATAGAAGCATACAGTATGGATTCTTTTACGTCTATTTTTTTTTCATTCATTCAAATGTTTTCGGGATTCACCCATGTTGTTGTATATTATTCATTCTTTTATTAACTGCTAATTAGTACTCCATTTTATGGACATACTACAATACATTTACCAATCCTCCTGTTGATAGACATCTGGACTATTTCCAGATTTTTACTACTTTAAGTAAAGTTGTTAAAAAATTTCTAGCACATTCTTTTTGTGGACATATGTTGTCATTTTACTTGGGTAAATTCCCAGGAGTAGAATTGATTGATTGTATGGTAAATGTATGTTAACTATGAGAAAATGTTAAACTGTACTCTGAATTTGTTATATCATTTTAAACTCTCACCACCAACATTTCAGAATTCAAGCTGCTCCACAATTTTGAAAGCATTGATATTGCCAGACTTTTAAATTTAACTGTTCTAGAGGGTATGCAATAGTATCTCATTGTAGTTTTAATTTGCATTTCTCTGATAATAAATGATTTTGAAATTTTCATGTCCTTTTTGGCCATTTATATATTTCCTTCTATGAAGGATCTGTCCAAGTTTGTGTCCATTTCTTATCTATTTGTTCATTTCTTATTTACATGAGGCTTTTAAAAAATTTTATTTTAGGTTTATTTTATTTTATTTTTTTAGGTGAGAGGAGGAAAGAGGGGCAGACTCCTGTATGCACTCTGAATGGGATCCATTCAGCAAACCTTGTCTGGGGCCAATGCTTGAATCAACCGAGCTATTTTTAGTGCCTGGGACCAGCACTCAGACAAACCAAGCTATCCTTCAGTACCTGGGGCCAACACTCGAAACAACTGAGCCACTGGCTGCAGGAAGGAGGGGAAGAGAAGCAGATGGTTACTTTTCCCCTGTGCCCTGACTGGGAATTGAATCCAGGACATTCACATGCCAGGTTGATGCTCTATCTCCTGAGCTACTGGCCAGGGCCTAGGTTGAAATTTTGATGAGATTCAATTTTATGTATTTTTCTTTTATCGTTAGTGCTTTCTAAGATATCATTGCCTACCCAAAAGCCCTAAGGATGTTCTGTTTTCCTCTAGAGGCTTTGAGGTTTTAGCTCTTGCATTTAGGTCTATGATATATTTTGCCTTATATTTGTGTATTATATAAAATGATGGGTCAGGATTCAATTTGCTTTTTTGTTTCTTTTATGTGAGAGGAGAAGAGATAGTAAGACAGACTCCTGCATGTGCCACAACTGGGATCCACCCAGCAACATTCATCTGAAACTGATGTTCAGGTACTGAGGTATTGTTAGCACCAGAAGCTGACACGCTTAGACCAGGGGTCCCCAAACTTTTTACACAGGGGGCCAGTTCACTGTCTCTCAGACCGTTGGAGGGCCGGACTATAAAAAAAACTATGAACAAATTCCTATGCACACTGCACATATCTTATTTTAAAGTAAAAAAACAAAACGGGAACAAATACAATATTTAAAATAAAGAACAAGTAAATTTAAATCAACAAACGACCAATATTTCAATGGGAACTATGCTCCTCTCACTGACCACCAATGAAAGAGGTACCCTTCCAGAAGTGCAGCGGGGGCCGGATAAATGGCCTCAGGGTGCCGCATGTGGCCCGCGGGCCGTAGTTTGGGGACCCCTGGCTTAGACCAACTGAGCCATTCTCAGTGCCTGGGACCAACACAGGAAACAATGGAGCCACTGGCTGCAGGAGAGGGAGTGGGAGGAGGAGAGAAGCAGATGGTTCCTTTTCCTGTTTGCCTTGACCAGGAATCAGACCTGGGATGTCCATATGCTGTGCTGACACTCTATCCATTGAGCCATTGGCCAGGGCCAGGGTTCAATTTTCTTGCACCCATTTATCTGATTGTTCTAATATTTATTGAAAAGACTTTTTTCCACATTAAATTGCCTCAGTTCTTTGTTGAATAAGAAATAAACCTGTTAACGAACACATATTTTTGGATTCTCTTCTGTTTCATTGTTTTATTTTTCTATCCTTACTTGTCTATCACTTTTTTGATAATGTACTGTAGCATTGTAATAAGTCTTGCAAAAACAATAGTATATGTCCTTCAAATATCCTTCAAGAATATTTTAGGTTTTTCTTTGCATTTCTTTATAAATTCTAGAATCTATTTGTCAATATCTACATAAAAACTTGATTAGATTTTGACTGAACTTCTATGATACATTGATTTTGGGGAGAACTGACATTTTTACATCATTGAACCTTCATACCATCAACATAGCATGTCTTTCCATTTATTTAAGAATTCTTCAGTTTTCTTGAGCAATAGTCTACAGGTTTTGGTTCAGAGTCTTGCTCACATTTTAAGTTTATTTCTCCATTTCAAAATATATATTTTGGTGATAGTCAATAGTATTTGTGAGAGTCAGCTTCCAAGAAAGTTCTCAAAGATTTTCACTTAGTATTGTTTGCCTTTGTGTAAACATTCCCCACTAAATAAAGCTGACCTGTGTACCCAGAGGACATTGTGAGGGTGACAGAGTGGGACTTCCAAGGCTGAGTCATAAAAGAAACTATGGTTCTGCTTTGATCTTTTTTAGTTCGTCATTGACTTTGGGGGAAGCTACTGCGGAATCAGAAGGAATCCAGGAAGTGCAATGGAGAGGAACATGCGGTAGGGAACTGAGGCCCCTGTCAATATCCAGCATCAACTTGCCAACCATGTGAGTGGGCCTTCCTAGAAGTGAATCTTTCAGTCCAGTCCAGTTTAGCCTTCAGGATACTGCCACTCTGGCTGGCATCTTGACAGCAACCCCTTGAGAGACTGTGAGCTAGAATTACCCAGCTAAATTGTTCCCAAATTCCTGATCCACTGGAACCATGTGAGAGAATAAATATGTATTGTGGTTTTAAACCATTCTGTTTATAGTAATTCAGTATGCAGCAATAGAGAGTATAATACAATATGGTTTTTGTTTTATTTTTTAATTGTTTCTCGCTAGTAAATAGAAATAAAATTGATTTTTATGTGTTGACCATGTGTCCTGTGACCTTGCAAAATTTACCTATTCATGCTAGTTCTTGGTTTTATAGATTTTGTTAGAATTATTTATATGTAAACAGGGGCTTGGACATGCAGTAACAATATTCACTAGCAGTAGTCATAGCATATGCTTGCCTTGTTCCTAATTCTGAGGGAAATGTTCAATATTTTACTGAATCCAACTATGATATTAACTATAGTTTCTATAAATGCCTGTTAATAGATTGAGGAAATTATCATCTACCTATAGTTGGTCTAGATTTTTTATCATAAATGGGTGATCACAATGTTGTTGCCTTTTAAAGAAATCATCAGAAGATTAAAAAGACATTCACTTCTATTTATCCACATAGTCACTATATCCAAAGTTCTTTACCCTTTTCTTTCATCTGGTATTAAATATTTCCCTTCCTCCTGAAGAACGAACAGGTAGATCTACTGGTAAGAGATTCTTCTGACTTTTGTTCATCTGAAGATGTGTATTTTACACCACTTTTTAAAAAAGTTTTCTTCAGAGTGCTTTACACTCTCAACACATTTATTTACTCGTATTTCCTCTTATGGGAAGATGAGGTTTATGAGGTCAGATGCCTTGTCTTTCTTGTTTACTTCTATATTCACTTCACGTGGGCCTGTGTCTGTCACATGGTGTCAGCCCATTTCTTGGCAGAAAAATAGAGAGAGAGAGATAGAGAGAGAGAGAGAGAGAGAGAGGAAAAAAGAAAGGAACAAAGGAACAAAGAAAGGAAAGAAGGAAAAAAGGAAGAAAATTTAATTGATGCTACTATTTATGGCCTCTATGAAAATGTTTGGGTTTGACAGCGTTTCTTGAAACATCCATTATATCCATTTGGTGTTTGAGTGGTACAAATTAGTTTTCTTACAATGGTAATAAAAAATACCTGGCAAGGAGGAGGTAGAGAAAATGCAATTATAGATAGGCCTCCAAAAATGTATAATGCATTTGAAAGTGCAAACTAACAATCTATATTGACCTTGCTGTTATGTGTGTGTGTGTATGTATATCTAGCTATCTATAGGTAGACAGATTATGGAAAGCATTCCCTATTTCATATTCCATATAAAATATATTATTGAAACTTTAGAAGTATAAAAAATAGATAAGCTTTATTATAAATAAATACGACTAATTTATACATAATCATCCTTAAAATGAGACATAGGATTAATTAGCACTTTTTCAGAATGTGTGTACAGTGATTCTGTAATCTAATGACATGAAAAGAGGCACAAGACCTGGGAGAATAAAGCTGGTGACAGGAGGCAAGGATAAAGATGACAGGCCTCACAGAAGGGGGATTGGGCACAGAAGAGTAGGCCTCCGATATAGTCAATCAACAAAGAAATTTGTGATAAAAAATATTTTGAAAACATGCACAATTCTAAACAAGTACTTTCAGCTAAGAGTGATTTCTTAGCCTGCAAAAGGAAAATACATTCTAAATAATGTTATTTATAATATTCATAATGTTGATTATATATCAGCTAAGAATCCTTAGCTAGGCAAGATCAGGCTCAAGCTGGACAGTGGTAGAATATATTTTCTAAGGAAGAAATGCCATAGAATTCAAGCTACATGCTCTATTATTCAGTAGAATACTATTCCAGGATAAGACTGGGAACGTTGAGATTTGGATCATTTAAAATATGCCTGAGCAAAACACAAGCTGTCCACATCAATTCTGTAGATACAGATGTCAGCCAGGTGAGCGAACAGGATTTGTTCATCCCTAATTTTGCCGTTAGACAATGTTTGATAGAGCATATTATGAGGTCAGACAACAGTCTGAAAAGAAAATACTTGGTGTGCGTCAACTTCTGAAAGGTAAGTGATATTAGAGTCAAGTTTTAGACAAACTTTGTCTAAAATGTCGGGTGACCTTCCTCCCTTGTTTGCCATGACAGAAGTGGTTTAAGCCTGTTGTCCCTTTTATTCTCAGCAGTATCCCAAGTTATACAATAAATTATATGGTTATCCAGTTTAAGTGTCAGGTCTATTACTGTCAAAAATTAGGTGAGTTTTTAAGTTTTCAAGTCTTAGTTCCTTGCTATTTAAAATGGTAATGATGATATATAATTCTTTAGCATGTTAAGAAGTTTAAATGAGATTTTTCAGGGAAGAACCGACTTGTGCGTGGCTAGTTTGTTCACAGCAAACTTTTATTTCCTGATTGCCTGCATCCTCCTCGAGAAGATAATTAAAACCTCAGTAAGTTAAGCTCAGCATGCCCTTTGCCTTCATTGTTCTTAAACTTCATCTGCCTCAAACTTCGCAAGCTTTTCCAACTCTAAGCCTTGGGCATGTTATTTCTTAGCTTGAAATGCAATCTCTCTCTTTTCTTTCTCATTATCTTTAAATTCTCCATACTTTCTAAGGGTCACATTTTTTCTGAATATTTATAGCTAGAAGTAACCTTTCCTATGCATAAGCACTTTTAAAAACTTTGTGGCTTGCACTCTTCAAAATGATTTAAATATTTAATTATGTGATAAAATATTTTATATTATTTGGCTCTACCTCCATTTTTTATTGATTAGGTTGTTCATTATGATGCTATTTAGATATACCATAACTTATTTAACAATTCTCTTACTGAATAATATTTAAGTTGTTCCTAGCTTTTAATTATTAGACTTTTCTATAATTATACATTATTATATTTTAAATTAATATTATACACTATGTTATATACCTATATATTTTTCTTCATTGTTTTAATTTGAATTAATTTCAAGGTCAGAAAGTTGAGATTTTTTCATATGCTAACTAGTTACTTTTTTTTTTATAAGGTGCCCACTTTTGCTCTTTCACTATTTTTTATATTAGATTGTTTTCTTTTTTTTAAAAAAATCTGCTTATAAGGTTCTTTCCGAAATTAAAAAAAAAATACTTTTTTTGTCATATGTTTCTTGTTCATGAAATGTCTTCTGTTTGTAATGTTTTGGAGTTTGGGGAAAGGTTTTTCTTTTAAGTTTTGTCTAAATTATGAAATTTATAGTTTCTGAGTATTGTGTCTGCTTAGAAAGATCATCCCTATCCCAAGGTTATAAATAAGCTCAGTCATCTTTGATCCAATACTTTGATGGCTTCAGTGTTTACTCTAAATCTTTAATCCATCTGGAGTTTATTTTTATATATGTAGTGATTTGAAGATGTGGCTTTATTTTTTCCAAATGACTACATTGTTATTACAGATTTATTGAAAAAAAAATAATCTTTACCCCCACTGGTTTGAGAATGCTTTCTTTATGCTAATTTCCACATGTACTGGGGTATATTTCTGAACTCATTCTCTTTCACTGATATTTCTGTGTATTCCTGAGCCATTATTCAAATAATACGCATGTTTTGTTATCTGGTATGACTCTTTACTCTTCTTCAGAATATTTCTAGCTAGATTTATGTGTTTATTTTCCAGGTTAATGTAGTAACATGGTTTCATTTGTAGATTTTTAGTTTATTTTTTTAATTGATATCTATCTGAACAATATTGAGTCCTTATTTCTAAGAACAGGATCAGTTGCATTTTATTGAAGGCTTTTATAATGTTTTCCAATAGACACTGAAATATTTTCAACTTGTAATGTCCTAAAGATTTTTCATCAAGTTGTTCAGAAACACCTTTCTTTTTGAGACTATTCTTGAGATATTTTCTTCCATGATATATATATATATATATATTTAATTTTATTTAGAAAATTAAATTTAATGAGGTGACATTGATCAATAAGAGTATGTAGGTTTCAGGTAAATATTTCCATAGCAGTTGAACTGTTGGTTGTGTTATGTGCCCATCACCCAAGGTCAAATAATTTTCCATTACCTTATATTTGTCCCTCTTTATTGCCCCTGACCCATCCCAACAACTCCCTCCCCCTGGTAACCACTTCACTTTTATCTATGTCCATGAGTCTCATTTTTATATTCCACCAATGTGTGAAATCGTATAGTTCTTAGCTTTTTCTGTTTTACTTATTTCACTTAGTATAATGTTTTTTAAGGTCCACCCATGTTATCATTTAAATTATTACTTATATCAAAAAATGGATGCTTATTAATAATGTAAATATCATATCTTTCTTTGTAACAGCTTTCTAGTTGTTTTTTTTTTTCAGGTAATATGCAATCACATTATCTGCAAGCAATAATAATACTTTACCTTTTCTTTTCAAATATTGATAGTCTGTTTCAGGTCAGTATAATTGGTATACTGATAATTCTGCTCATTGGTGTTCAAATTCAAACATATTCAAGTTAATTAAACATGTTAATCCTCAGTTTTCTCATTTGTAAAGTGCAAAGAATAGTAGTACTTGTCCCACAGCGTTCATGTAAAGATCAAATTGATAGGATGTATAGAACAATTAGTAAAATACCTAGAATATAGTACACCCTAAAAAATGTAGGTCATTGTTTTATTTTCCTGAAAGCTAGTCTAGTATTGTGTTATCATCATTAAATAATACTAATAGCCATTTTTAATTGCATTCATTTATAAGTGAAATAGCCTAATGGTCTATTTGTAATATATAGATTATAGTATAGTAAACATATAGTCTATATTTACCAGGGCTACAATATCATACAATTTTATAATTTTAAATAAAGACAAGAAATATTGTGGAACTAGATGGCTAATTTTATGTTTTTAGTGAGCTTTGAGTAAGTTAACAGATTAGAAAAAGAGTGATAATAGTGGAAAGTCTTGTTTTATGTTTCTTAACTTTAATGGGACTGTTTATCATTTTATATTTATATTATAAATATTTATTTACATGTTCTATCCTTTCTGATAGAAAAGGTAGGCATCATGCTCAGCTGACTCATCTGCATAATCGATTTCGGCAACTAATAAAACCTTTTGGTCCTGGCTGGTTGGCTCAGTGGACAGAGTGTTGGCACAGCATGTGGATGTCCCAGGTTCAATCTCTGATCAGGGCACACAGGAGAAGCGATCATCTGTTTCTCCTCCTCTCCTTCTCACCCTTCTCTTCCTCTTCCCTTCCCGCAGCCAGTGGCTTGATTGGTTGGAGCATTGGCCCTGGGGTGCTGAGGATAGGTCCATTGGTCTGAGCATCAGCTTCAGGCACTGAGGGTAGCTCAGTTGATTTAGGCATTGGCTCCAGAAAGGGGTTGCCAGGTGGATCCCCAGTTGGGGTGCATGTGGGTGTCTATCTTCCCTCCTCCCACTAAAAAATAAACCAAACCTTCTGTGGTGCATTGCCCAAAGTAGGCATTCAATAAATATCCTTTAGGTAAAGACATAAATAAACTTCATCATGAAGAAATAAGTGGACTCATAAACAATATGTTTTTCCAGGTTCCACAGGGTCCAAGCATATGCAATGGAAACATTGTGCCATCCCATCCTCAGTTGGCAAGAAACAGTATAATACTACATTTCTCCCTAATACATGTAACATTTTTTAATAGGAGAAAGATATTTAATCAGGAACTGTTTGTTATGTACAAAACATTGACTAGAGGCTTGAAATGTGAAACACACTTTCATCAAAGGTGATTTTTTTTCCCCTTTAATGCACATGTGTTAAATCTTACTCTAACAGCTAATTTTTTTTTTGTCTTTCACTCAGAGTGAAAATTGCAGATATCTTGTTTTTACTGTAAAACCTGATTTATATGCTTCAGCTAAATGCAGAGATTTCATTTATGAATGCTAGTCAGTGATTTATATCACTGTTTTCCTTTTGGACAAGTCACTGCAAAATAATTTTTCTCAAGGAAGACAGTATTAACCTTTTCCAGTTGCAGAGCCGCTCTTCTAGTTGTATCAATTCTACTTTATCATACTGTCAGGAGCTTTATTACATTTGATAAACAAATAAATACAGCCTCACACATCAAAAAAACTAAAATGACTATTTTGAGAATTAGCTCTCTGATAATCACCTACAACAGATTATATGGAGCCTCTATCATATTTCAAAGAATTGGCCCTTCTCCAGTTGATTACTGATACTGGGATCTGAGTTAATTGCCGATGCATCTCAAACAACAGAGCAGGTGCTAGCAGAAAGGACGTTCCCTGTATCTTCTTCGTTATTTATTGTCAGAGCTCCTCTGCATTCAACCCTTGAGCAGCCTTTTTAGAGCCCACTGTATAACAATTTCATTCACTTTCATGTCAACAAGCTTTGGCTTGATAAATTAAAACAGAAAACTGCTGGCTAAAGCACCGCCGCCCTACCTGATTCATCTTGCTGAAGTTTCTGGCAGCTGCCCAAGAAGGACCTGCTATCTTCCTAGTGTCCTTATCATTTTCCCATCTGGAAAGGGCTGAACCTTACTGACGCTGGGGAGTTAAAGTCCTGTACAGGCTGCATTCAAAGACCATTAACAACCGTAACTCTAAAAATCATCCCCTTCTTTCGGGCAAGGTTAACAGTAGCCTATAGGATAGATAAGAAGGTCAATATTTTACTTTTATTTAAATAAATATAAAGCCAACTGCAGGATTTCTTTAATGATGTAGGACTGTACGCTCTTTGGAACCATTATATTTTTAGATTTTGCGATCTTCCTTAAAAGTATCCAAAAGCATTTTTGAAGACCTCTTTCTCAGTTAAGGAACTTTTGGTATTATTTGTCAATTTAAATGTTAAATGGAGTCATTCATTATTTCTTCTTGTTTTTTTTAATCTAACTGGATTTCCCTTAAGAGGTCTTATGTTGGATGGTTATTTTAGTAATTATATTAGCAATTAATAACCAGAATGCAAAGGTCATTAAGAAAAGATATTAAACATATTTTTGAAAACAGGCTAAATAATAGCAGAATCAGTTTAAACTCTAATATTTAATTGTAGCCAAGTTTGAAGTTTATGGTGAGGTTTTTTTTAAATAACTAAAATTATATGTAGATTAAAAGTAGATTAATTTCAAAACCTGATACTGATGGAGCATTTATCACCCAAAAAATGATCAGAGTTTGAATATAAGGCTATGAATTCTAATTAATTAGAATTTGTAGAAAATGGAAACTCCCTCATTACCTAGATATTTAAACTAACACATTAAACCTTCTAATGGTTAACTTACAGTGCATGTTGGTGATTGCCAGTCTCATCTGCAAAAAGGATAAAGATGTAGAGGTGAACAAAATACTTAATCAACCACTGTAGGTAGAGCACAGAGCGCATTCCTAGCAGCTGTGGCTGATGCAATGCTGTGAGAATACTCCAGTACCTGAAAAACCATCCTAGGCACACCCAGGAGGGAGCCTAGGAGCTTGCCCGCTGTAAGAAAGTGACTCAGTGCTAACCAGGCAGCTCCCTGACCTTTTCAGCCATTGGCTTTGAAGAACACGCTGTAACACCCTATAGGCCAGATCTGTGTATATAAGCTAGCTTGCTTCCTGAATAAAACAGATCTGCGTCACTGAACCTGGTCCCCAGAGTTGGGTCTCTGCATCTCCGTCGTCCTTACCCCCAGTGGGCCTTGTCCACATATCGACGCCTCGAACAGGGACCCCACCGGCATCCTGCAATGGGAAACCTTCTCCCTTACTTCCGAGCCCCACAAGCTCGAGCCCTCTATGCCCTATTGCAGAGTAGGCAAGTTAAAGTTAGTGAAAAGGATCTTTGTACCTACAGGTTTCAACCCTTGGCTCCGGGACACGCCTCTCTGGGACCCTGATACTTGGGCCCGAGCTTTCCGGTGCATCCGTTCGGCTGAAGTACATGAAGGACAAACCTTCCCTCTCAGCCTCATTCCTGCCCTGCTAGCGATACACGCCTGCTTGACTGGTGCTCCTGCTGAGGACCCTCTACAGGTTCCTAAGGTCCTACAGGCTACTTCTCTTTCAGAGGATCCCCTACCTCCGTATTCACCTCCCCCTGTAGAGGAAGAAAAGGGTTGGGCCACCAAGTTTGATGGACTTGTAGCCGAGCGTGCAGAAACGAAACTAGATATATTAGAAACCGTGCCATCAGCTCCGCCACCTGAAGAAGTGGATGTCGCTACTCCCTGTGGGACTCAATGCCCCACCTCAGCCTCTCAGACGCCATTTTCTACCCCAGCTTTAACTCCAGCACGTGTTACCGTTGTAGACCCATGGGCCAGCCTATACACCCCCATGTATCTTTTTTCTTTTCTCCTCTCATTTGTCTGTCTGTCTGTCTTGTCTATTTTTTCTCTCTCTCCTCCCCTCCCCTCTCTCTGAAATGACGCTGGAAGGACCCAGCCACGGCACAGTGGCAGGGATCACACCCTCTTCTAATGCAAAGGAGAGGTTATGTTTGTGTTTTTCAGCCAATGTGGATCCCAGGAATGCCCCCCCCACCTGCTTGACAGAGTTTCTTGGGCACCCACTAAGTGGTTCAGTCCTAACCCATCCAAAGCCACAGCCCTGGCCTCCTCCATACCAACTATGCCTAAGGGGAGGAGGTCCTCAGAGCTCCAGAAGAAGACCTTGGGGCCGGCATGCGCACCCCATCACCTGAGGGGATGTGGAGGCTTTAGCAGAGCCCCTAAGCCCTGGTACTCTGTTCCTGCTTATGTGTGCTAGAGTAACCACTAACTCCCAGACCTTCCAGGTGCCATTAAACACAGTCTGGGCTGCTGTTCCCCACCCTGGCATAATTATGCCTGTTGAAGTTAATAGCCCACAGTTTCCAGCAGTATATTCCAGTAACTGCTGCCTTAGTCTCTCTTGTGACAATAGTGGCTGGGAATCCCAACAGTGGAATGGCACTATATGGGGTAACCTCAGTGACCCAATGCTACTTAAGTTTACTCTGAAGCTACAATAACACTGTCCCCTCAGAGGGGTGGGTCCCCCTTCGAAATCATACTATGGGGGACTTTGCTGAAAACGATACTACCAACCGAGGCTCCCCCTAGCTACCAACAGCTGGGCCTGCCCTGCTAACCTTGCCTTCCCAGGGTTGCCTCTTTGCCCATTCCTGTATGACGAACATCTAAGAACACTCCCAAGAGAAGGAATCCCCTGGAGAAACTGATGCATTGCCTCTAGCCTGGATGTGCAGACCATCAACCTTGGAATTTAGCATTGGAAGCTGAGAGACAAAATGCAACCATATGCAGTACGCAGCCCGCGGCAAGCCATCCGTTTCGTGTTTGGATGCTGGGACCTTTGTGGGAAGGGGGCGTGCATGGACCTATGTTCATTTTTTACAATCAAAATGGAACTGTGCTTAATGGCATCTGGAAGGTCTCTGTAACATAATGGGAGGGAAATGACATCCCGACCCCTAGGAGGAATCTCCTGTTTAAGACCCCCATTCTATTTCCTAACTACTCAAACATTACAGAAGCTTGCCTCATTGTTTAATCCAACTAATCTATTAGCATATAGTATAATAGGTATTATAGTTGTTTTAGTTCTACTAGGGTTCCGTTGCATAATGAGTAGCATTCAGAAGCTACAACAACAGCAAGCTGTCATTCATCAAGTCCAATTGGCCCTAATTAAAAGAGAAGGGGGAAATGTAGGTAGAGCGCAGAGCGCATTCCTAGCAGCTGTGGCTGATGCAATGCTGTGAGAACACTCCAGCACCTGAAACCCTCCTAGGCACACCCAGGAGGGAGCTCACCCACTGTAAGGAAGTAATTCAGTGCTAACCAGGCAGCTCTCTGACCTTTTTAGCCATTGGCTTTGAAGAACACGCTGTAACATCCTATAGGCTGGACCGGTGTATATAAGCTAGCTTGCTTCCTGAATAAAGTGATCTGCATCACTGAACCTGGTCCCCGGAGTCGGGTCACTGTGTCTCCATCGTCCTCACCCCTGGTGCGACTTGTCCATAAGCCACCATCTTAAGTTTAACGGGCAAGATCTGAGGAGAGTAGACAAATCCTCACTCTTTAATAAAGGAGAGACAATATTAAAAGAAATCAGATGTACTTCCCATTCCCCCACCTCCAATGGGTCATTTGGTTAGAAAATGTCACCACTTGCCGAAGCTACCTGGTGGCTAGAGAAGTTTCAAAACTTGGACCTTGAATCCTGCCTGGCCATTGAAACTTTCAGGGGCTAAGGAGGAAAAGGGAGGGAGAAACTGCAATTTCAATATCTGTGTTGAAGTTAGAAACTTCAATTCCACTTAGAAAGATGCTTAAATATGAGGGAATCTCCAATAGGGTTTTGTGGGAAGATAAAACCAAGATCTAATTCTGGAATAAAAAACAAGAATTAAATGTCTACAAATAATAACAAGAGTTTTCTTTGCTCTGGGCAGATTTGAGCCAGTGAGGATAATTATACAATCTGGGTGGCAGGTCTGAGAGTAGTCTATCAGTCTCTGTGAAAGTCAAAACTTTTGAGGTAAGGACCTGGCTATATAGCTCAGTTGGTCAGAGCTTGTCTTGATATACCAAGGTTGCCAGTTCAATTCCTGGTCAGGGCATAAACAAGAATCAACCAATGAATGCATAAATAAGTGAAACAAAAAACTGACGTTTCTCTCTGTCTCTCTCTCCCCCTTTCTCTCTTTCTCTTGAAAAACCCAATCAATAAATAATAAAATAAAATAAAAAAGACTTGAGGTAAGGGCATTAGCTTCAGGGTAAGAAGAATGTAGTCAAAAACCATTCCACTATGGGAGATGGCCTGATACCTGTTTTAATTCAGTCATTAAACTAATATTCATTCTCTAGGCACACCCTATGCTTGCAGTATCTAAGTGGATAAATGGTCATTAAAGATCCTTGGGGTTAAAGATTATAAGAGCAGGAATTCTTACATTAATTTTCTTCCTTGCTTTCTCCTCCCTCTCTCTCTCCCTCTTCTTTCTTTCCTTTCTTCCTTTTTTTCCTTCTCTTCTTTTCCCCCCTTCTCCCTGTTCCTCTCTCTTCTTTCTTTCTGGGGTGTTGTAAGTCCCCTCTCTATTCTCAAACCATTATTGAAGTTTTATTAAACCCAAACATTCATCTTTGTGGTTAGGGATTTTAAGGGACATTTTCCAGCCTAAAAACAAAATGACTTATTTGTATAAAATTGCCAACATTAAGAGAAGAGAATCATGTTATGTGATAGCAATAGATGACCAGGAAGACCAGTATAAGATGTCAACTTGCTAGGGTGAAGAACAGCCACATAGCAAAGTTGTGAGACATACTAGCCTTCATCCAGAGAGTCTCAGAAATGCCTGGGGAGGGGGTGCCTGGTGGCTAATACTGTCCTTAGACCCAGACAAGAAGAGTTCCTTCAAGGCCTGGGACTGGACAGGCCAACAGTGCTATCAGGGTAAGGTACCCAGATCCTAGACCAGCATAGCATGAGCTATTTTTTTCCCCTTTAAAGGTTTTTCTTAAACAATTACATCTCTACCTCACCTTTAATGGTTAACAAGTTGCTGAAGTTGCTTCAGGACCCTCACCTATGGGACATCCCAGAGCCTTGTGGTCAGGGTCTTGTTTCTAAACAGTAGGCTGGAAAGCAGATTGCTCCTGCTTGAAATTTCTTTGTGGGATCATGTAAAATTGAGCCTGGAGAAGGATGTTGAGATGCTGACATGTCCCAACTCACATGAGACATAGCATGATTTCTGGGCTCTGGACTACTGACCATCTTGGACTTAAATTGAATGTGAGGGCCCATGTATCTGTTCTCTTGATGTCTAGCACCACATCACCTCGAGTCTATGAAAGCCCAGGATGGCAAGGGAGTGTTATGGTTGTGATGTGCTCTGTGTGCCTCCCCACCAGAGGCAGCCAGAGAAGGCACTTCACCCCATTGTCAGGCACTCCTGGGGGAGCGGAGGTGTATGCTTATTGCCTCCTCAGGGAGACACATGCTGTGCAAAGCCAACAGGCCCATCAACTGTCAACTAACATTGTCTTTTCTTCTGATGAATGTGGTGATGTTTTACTCTCCCTGGTCAGTCTTAAGCTACGTCAAATGAAGAACAGGCATTCCTTGTGAGAATGGGACTTTTTTTTTTCACTCCACCTACAGGCCTTTTGCCTATTGTACCTGTTAGTTGTGGAGGTCAAGGGAGCAGTCAACATTGAAAGAAGTTATGTTACAGAAATGCTGTGATTCCAGCCCACAGAGATATTATTAGGAGATGTATATATTCTATGTTCACACACCGTAAAAATTTGTAGGGTGGATTTAACATGTCTGGAAAACCAAATGTTGTTCACATTTCTCTGCATACTCTGGGTGCACATGTATTTGTGGACATATCTAAGAAGCTTAGTAACAACCTTTGAAATGGTCACTGGAAGCCAATGTTCACAAGCTGTGGGATGGAGGAGGCTGTGTCATGAGAAATGGTGGACCCAACTGTAAATAACTAATATTAGAGAATTACAGAGGTGAGAACTTGTTTTAATATAAATGAGTTCTGAAGAGCATGGCATTGTCTGTAATAGCAGTTGTTGCTGCCTCTGTTCTCCTAGAAAGATTGCAAATCAGACAGGATGGTAGATTTGACAACAAGGGACATGAGGTATTCTTATGGCCTATCTCATCTTGCAAGGCTGGTTTGGCTGAGGATTCTTTTAGCTTGGATCAAGTGGACCACAATCCTTGTTTTTTTTTGTGTGTTTTTTCTTCTTTTTTATTTAGACAGTTAATTTTAATGGAGTGACACTGGTCAACTGGAGCACATAAATTTAGAGAAATCTCCAGATCATTTTGATATTTGATTATGTTGTATATCCATCATCCAAAGTCAAATTGTCCTCTGCCACCCTTCATTTGGTTTTCTCCACCCCTTCCTTCTCCCCCTCCCCCCCATAACCACTGCACTCTTATCTATGTCCATGAGTCTCAATTTTGTGTTCCATCTATGTATGGAATCATACAGTTCTTAGTTTTTTCTGATTTACTTATTTCACCCATTATAATGTTATCAAGGGCTATCCACGTTGTCATAAATAATCCTATGTCATCATTTCTTATGGCTGAATAGTATTCCATAGTATATTTGTACCACATCTTCTTTATCCAATCTTCTATTGAAGGGTTTTTTAGTTGTTTCCATGTCTTGGCCACTATGAACAATGCTGCATGAATATGAGGGCTGCATGAGTCTTTACGTACCAATGTTTTTGAATTTTGGGGGTATATGCCCAGTAGAGAGATACCTGGGTCATATGGTAGTTCTATTCTTAATTTTTTGAGGAACCACCATACTTTCTTCCATAGTGGTTGTACTACTTTACATTCCCACCAACAGTGAATGAGGATTCCTTTTTCTCCACACCCTCTCCAACACTTATTACCTATCTTGTTGATAATAACTAATCTAACAGGTGTGAGGTGATATCTCATTGTAGTTTTTATTTGCATTTCTCTAATAGCTAGTAAAGAGCATCTTTTCATATATCTGTTGGCCATTTGTATTTCTTCTTAGGAGCAGTGTCTGTTCATGTCCTCTTCCCATTTTTTTTATTGGATTGTTTGCTGGACCACAATCTTTGAATTAAAATTATTCTCACTTCTTTAGGCCCTTTTGTGGTTATATCTCTTTAGACTGACCAGTGATAAGAAGGAGGAGGAGGAGGAGAAAGAGAAGGAGGAGAGAAGTGGTAGGGAGAGGGAAGGGCAGAGAGCATACCAAGAGAAAGAATGGTTCTTCTTAAGTCAGGGGTCAAACAACAGATACATCTGAGGGCCTTGGCAGGCTGTGTAAATGTGTGCAGCTTGTGGGCTGTCCGAGACAATGAGGAGCACTGGAGATCTGGTATATGCATCCCTATCAAGGTGCTGTAGCCACATTTAGCTCCAGGTTATTATTACATAAAAGCAGCTGCTCTCAATTTTGCCAGACCTTCTCATTTTTCAAGAGATACCCCAAATCAAACCTTTATATAAAATCTCCCAACTTTTAAATGTTTGCAATTAGTTGAAATATTAAAAGTGCAAACCATAGAAGATGTGTGGTCCATCAGTAGCTAATTCATCTGCTCAGCCCCATAACTTGGGGAACAGAATAGGTTAATATCCAACAACATGTAACCCTTCTAAGAACAGACATTTTTCCAAAGAAGATATTTAAATAGCCAACAGGAACATGAAATGGTACTCAACATCACTTATCATTAGGCAAATGTAAATCAAAACCATAATGAAATACCACATAATACCTGTTAGAATGGCTATTATCAGAAAGACAAGAGAAAAAGCTGGCAGGGATGTGGAGAAAGAAAATGACCAGACACTGTTGAAGAGAATGTATACTGGTGCAGCCACTATGGGAAACAGTATATATTTGAAGGAAAAATATCCTTACTTGAAAGAGATACCTGCACCCATGTTCTTTGCAGCATTACTTACATTGGTAAAGATGTCAAAACAACCTAAATGTCCATGGACAGATGCACATTGTTTAGCCAACAACAATAACAACAAAAAGAAGCAAACCCTATCATTTGTAACAAGATGGGAGGAACTTGAGGGCATTATGCTAAGTGAAATAAGTCAGACAGATATAGACAAATGTATGTTCTCCTTATATGTGGAATCTAAAAAGAACTAAGCTCACAGAAACAGCACATTGGTGGTTGCCAGGATGGGGTGTTGTGGGGGAAATTGATGAAGGTAGTCAAAAGGTACACAGCTCCAATTATAAGACAAAAACTCCTACAAATGTACTGTACAGCATGGTAACTATAGTTAACAATACTGTATTGTATATGTGAAAGTTGCTAAGAGAGTAGATCTTAAAAATTCTCAACACACACACAAACACACTGTAAATAAGTGAGGTGATAGATATGTTAACTAACCTTACTGTGGTAATCATTTCACAACATATACATCTATCAAATCATCACATTGCAAATCTTCAATTTACATAATATTATATGTCAATTATATCACACTAAAGCTGAAAAAAGAAAAGAGATATGGATTGAATTTTATTACAAAGACATTATATTTTGGGATTTGGGGATGAAGGAGACAGGGGGAAAGCCTCTAAGGGAACAGCCCTCTCTAAGCCTTCACTCAGTGGGACCAGGCGAGCCATGGAAAGTGATGGAGGATTAAATTACACTGCCTGGACCAAGCCAGCCAGCTTGATTACGCGTTAATAGTTGACTTCTATACATAATTTTTTCTTTGCAGGAAAGTTAACAATGACATAAGCTCAATAGAAACCTTCAGAAAGTCATAGCCATCATTTACTGTATGGCTTTGTTTTGTACTCTTAAGTGAGGTATACTGTAACTAGAGTATTTTTACCTTTTGATTCTGGGATATTGCTTTATGCAATGTCTTTTGAATGATTCTTCCAAGTGCCTCAGTCTCACTACAAAGCTTATGGCTCTGGCTTGTCAGTGAAGAACTGATTCAGCCCCCCTAGTGAAATTCCCTGCCTGCACGTTGTTCGAGAACCTACTATGGCTCCTCCACAGCCAAACATTTGAGGCACTGATCAATGCTGGGAGTGCAATGAGAGTTCGGGGCTCTTATTCCTACCAGTTGTTCTTCACTTTGATGCAGCTCTATCTGCATTAAAGAAAATTAAAACAAAACAAACAAAAAAAAAAAAAGAAAAAAAAACATTGAGCCCCCCAAAATATATCTTTCCATATAGTCCTACCTCATCAGTCAACACCTTATGCCTTTCTTCCTAGTAAATTAACATATGAGGACAGCCTTGTAGATGCAGCTTAAGTTCTCTGCTCTTTTGCATATATTAAT
This sequence comes from Saccopteryx bilineata, assembly GCF_036850765.1. NCBI lineage: Eukaryota > Metazoa > Chordata > Mammalia > Chiroptera > Emballonuridae > Saccopteryx > Saccopteryx bilineata. The sequence goes on from NC_089493.1 coordinate 257,504,122, forward strand.
TCAATTTTCACCACAACTCTAAAGGGTAGGTACCTTTTTTATACCGCTTTCTCAGATAAAGCAACTGAGGAAGACAGAAATTAATTATCTTCCCATAGTCCCACAACCAATAACAGGAAACCCAGGAGACCCAGGCAGGATTGCTGCAAAGTCTGAGATCTCAACCAGGTGATTTATTTGTAAGAGTACATCTATCTTTTCACTATAGACTTAATTTGAGTTGTAAAATAAAACCAAATGCTGATCAAAAGGGAAGACTATTGACTGAGATTGGTTAATCAGAATAAAAATAAGGTCACCAAGTTCTCTCTCTGACTTAGATTCTTTTTAGCCAGGGGGCAGAAGAACTGTGTAGGACCTGAGACTTCAAGGACAATGTCATTCTTGCTATAGGAAATAATGCAGTCTTTCCTGTGCTGGAGGAACAGTTCTGGGAAACTCTTATTCACTGTGGATGCATAATATAGGCAGAAAAAATTGAACTCTTTCCTCTTGTAAACAAAGAATAAGGTAGTTGACTGGAGCTGAGACAAAGTTCAGGACAATACTGAAGGACAGAGGTCAATGCGAGGTAAGCAGATTTTTAGGGTTGGGTTTAACCTTTTTCTGTTTAGAACTCTTCCTTAGCAGCACACTATGATGAAAACTAAACAAAACACAGTTTGCCAGAATAACCATTTACTGGACAACCCCATTTGCCAATCTTTGTGCTGATTCTGGCCTCATATTGCTGGTTGTCGTATATATTGTCCACTTTACTGAGGAGGAAATGAGACTCAATTTAAGTGATTTGCTTAAGACCATACAGCTAATAAGGAGCTGAGTTAGAAACTGCAGCTCCTTCTTTCTACAAAATCTGTACTCTTTTCACTGAAGTAATATGATCCATTCAACCCTTAATATGTGAAATGTGTTGAGCAGATCATGACTCCAAAGCTATTCTTGCAAGTCTTCTCTTTATGCCTCTAACTGCGAGGCCCATGTATTTGTGTTATAATCCTAAATTTTCTAGTGAGAGGACTATACTCCATCAAAATAAACAAGTGTGTGTGTGTGTATGTGTGTGTGTGTGTGTGAAGGAGGTGTTTTTTTCCTCTATGGAATTGAATTGGGTCCACCACTATCAGATCTTCTGTTTAACAAGTCTGTATAAGGTTTTTATAGTAAAAAATGAAAGCAAATTTTAAAAGATTATCTCAGATTACAATTTCCCTCCTCTATAAAGAATGACAACTGACAACTCAATACTTTAAGAAACGTGGTGGCATCTAATCTCTTTTCTTGAGGCAATAGCTACCATTCCAAACAATAATTAATAACTTTTTTTTAGCAAATGATAGAATGCATTATTTTGAAAGTATACACAAAAATGCTACCCAAATAAATAACTTGACAGATTAAGAGCTTTGTTTTGTAGTCTTAAGTGAGGTATACTGTAACTAGAGTATCTCTACCTTTTGATTCTGGGATATTGCTTTATGCAATGTCTTTTGAATGATTCTTCCAAGTGCCTCAGTCTCACTACAAAGCTTATGGCTCTGGCTTGTCAGTGAAGAACTGATTCAGCCCCCCTAGTGAAATTCCCTGCCTGCACGTTGTTCAAGAACCTACTATGGCTCCTCCACAGCCAAACATTTGAGGCACCGATCAATGCTGGGAGTACAATGAGAGCTCGGGCTCTTATTCCTACCAGTTGTTCTTCACTTTGATGCAGCTCTATCATCATTAGAGAAAATTAAAACAAAAAAAAAAAAAAAAGAAAGAAAAGAAAAAAGAAAACATTGAGCCCCAAATTGAAAAATATATCTTCCCATATAGTCCTACCTCATCAGTCAACACCTTATGTCTTTCTTCCTAGTAAATTAACATATGAGAACAGCCTTGTAGATGCAGCTTAAGTTCTTAAGGGCAATTTATATGCCTTTAGCTCTTTAAGAGAAAGAATGCTGCCCTGTAGTTATTATTGTGTGTCAGTTTGGTTAGAAGGAACACATACCATCTTGCTTTATAGGAGGCACGTGGAAGATTAAGGCCCTCAGCCACCAGGGACTTGACAGAAGACAAGGGAGAATCAGTTTGCAGACTGTAAACAAAATAGAGACATCAGTGTTTGTTACCTGTGCATCAGTGAGATTTACAGTTTGTAAAATACGCAAGCAAAACATTTTTGAAGCAGATAAGACTACAAAACATCCAAAGAGATTGCTAATATTAACATGTAAAAGAAATATCACACTGAAACATTTAGCACTAATGATTTAAAATACCACTTACACTTTCAGTGGCTGTCCCATGGGCACATATTTCTCCCAACCAGGAACAATTACTAGAATTTTTTAAAGCCCTTGTTAAACATGCAGTGTTCAGGGTTACGGAAGCAGCACTGTGAATTTAACATCTTGCACACATTTAAGGATCCAAATTGGAAATATTGGATATTTGTGAAGAGGCTAATGTAACATAAGGCTTAGGAAAAGCATATTTTAATACAAAGACGAACACCAAAGGAAGTGAGAGGGAGGTCTGAAAAAATCAGAGCACAGAAAGAATATAATAACGAAATAGGAGAAGTCACATAAAAATACTAACTTACATATTATTTTTCAGCTGTGTAATTGACATCCCCTTTTTCTTTGTTTTGTTTGTTTTTGAGACCAAAATATAAATATTTTGATATTAAACTACATAAAATACTGGTAGAGTTGTTATAAATAGGAAAATAAATTTAGATATTTTTCTTTTATTCAATACCTTACTAAAAATCTTAATACTATTTTTAAAGAATGTGACCAACTTCTGATTGTTCTTGTGCTAATTCTATCCCATCATCTAAACAGATGTTTTGGGGAAAAAATTCATCATTTACAGATCTGTGACAGAAAACTTTGTTCTTTTTTCTTGTGATTTGCTCTTTTTTTCCCCCCGTCTTATGTGTTAGAGGACTCTACAATTTCCAAAAGATAGGAGAATGAACAAGGCACTGTTCTACCTGGCATCACACAGAAGTGACAATAACAGCAACAATAAATATAAACCCCACTTGTTACAAATTTGGTTTCAGGTCTGAATTTCCAAAAAACATAGATTCTTTGGGAAATATTAGCCCCCCCCCTTTTGAGAGATTCTATATTATTGTCCAGATTCATGTTATCAAGGTCAGGACTCTCCCCTTTTACTGTGAACACCACATATAACCTGGCAATGCTTAAGAAAGTCAATGGCAGGAATTGCTTTTAGGGAAAACTTCTCATTTATTAGGAGCTAGGTAGAATGCCAGGGACTTTACATATTGTAGCCGTCTGGGTCCTAGAACGAAACAGATGGCCTGCTCAAACAGGGATAATTGAGGAGAATTTAATAAAGGAACTATTTACAAAGGTGTCGATGGGGTTATTTTAGGGAAACTAGCAAAGGATGTTGTAGTGCAGGGGTCCCCAAACTTTTTACACAGGGGGCCAGTTCACTGTCCCTCAGACCATTGGAGGGCCAGACTATAAAAAAACTATGAACAAATCCCTATGCACTCTGCACATATCTTATTTTAAAGTAAAAAAAAAAAAAAAAAAAAAAAAAAAAAAAAAAAAAAACGGGAACAAATACAATATTTAAAATAAAGAACAAGTAAATTTAAATCAACAAACTGACCTGTATTTCAATGGGAACTATGCTCCTCTCACTGACCACCAATGAAAGAGGTACCCCTTCTGGAAGTGCGGCAGGGGCTGGATAAATGGCCTCAGGGGGCCGCATGCAGCCCGCGGGCTGTAGTTTGGGGTCCCCTGTTGTAGTGCATCAGGAATAGCAACTGTGGGAGCCCTTTCAACCACTAGACTCAGAGCAGCATAGGAAGGTGCACCTAGCAGAACCCAGAGAAAGAGGGGCTCTGTAACCAGAACCTCAACCTGCAGGAGACTGATGCATTTCATCCACAGGCAGCAAGCAGGGAAAGAAGTAGGAAAATAACTGCCCTGACTTCGCCGTCCTGTCTACTCAAATTTCTTTCAGTGTCTTCTATCCGCCAAGCCACACCAGAAGGCAGAGGGCAAGGCTGTTCATTGACTTAGTTGGTAAACATCAGTACCTAGGGTATGAAAGGGAATAGAAGATGGGAGAGTAGATTGGGGGGTGGGGAGACTGGACCCTATCCAGCACACATAACATCTCACTCACCCCTTACTACATCCGGACAAGGGATATGTTATGAACTTCAGCAATCTATGGTTAGGGAAACTTAAGTTTAGAAGGTGAAGGAGCTTTTGTAAGAACACACAGGTGACAACACTAAGACTGAGACCTAGAACTCAGCCCAAAGGGTTTTTTTTCCCCCTAACTATAAAAACTCTCAAGTTTTTCATAGAAAAGTGAGAAAGGCTGGAGGGCAGGAATGGAAATTAGAAACACAAGAAACAGGAGAAAAACAAGACTAGCGAAAGAGAGCAGCTAAAACTTATTGAGCACTGGCTTTGTCCCAGGCATTGTATGAAGCTTTCCAGAACTCTGCAGGATGCCAGTAATTCTCTCAGCAATTGTATGAATTAGGTGCTCTGACCCCATCTCACAGCAGAGGAAGCAGAGCCTTTGGAAGACTCGGGAAGTTACCAGCGTCAGCAAACCAGCAAATGGTAGGATTTGAACCCATGCAGATTCTGGTCTCAGGTTATAGAGAATGTATCTGTGTGGAAGGGAGCCACGATGGAAGAAGCCCACATGCCTTCCACAGTGGCCCAGAACTTTAGCTGTCCTGAAAGCTTTCTCTGGTTGTAGGAAAATCACTGCTTTATTTCTGTTTCTTTTCTGCTCATTTTTCTATTCATGCGTTGCAATGTCAGTGGTGGCAATGGTGGCAGAAAAGGAAATGAAACCTAGTTCAGGCCATTTTATTACATATCTTAGGCCTGCCTATGCAAATTGAGAGGCATATTCAAAATTGAATTCATCATATTCTCTCTGTAAGTCTACTCCTGGTTTAACATGGTGTCTCAGTGTGTGGCACAACCTACTGTTTCACTCTCTACAAAAATCTGGGCACCTTCCCAGACAATTGTTATTAGTATTTACTAGATTTTTCTCAGTGATTCTTTTAAGAAGAGGAAGGGGAAAATAGATAAAAATATGAATCATAAAATGACAATAAATACATATCTATAACAACTGATTCTAAAATAAATGAACAAGCACAACAGAAATAGACTCATAGATACAGAGAACACTTTGATGGCTGCCAGATGGGGTGGGGGTTGGGAAGGATGGGCGATGAAGGTGAAGGGATTAAAAAGTACAAATTAGTTGTCACAGAATAGTCAAGGGGATGTAAAATATAACATAGGGACGATAGTCAGTAATACTTTCATAACTATGTATGGTGTCATGTGGGTATGAGATTTACCGGGATGATCACTTAGTAAGGTATATAATGTCTAGTCACTGGGTTGTACAACTAAAACTAATATTATATGGTATGTCAATTGTAATCAAAAAATAAAAGAATAACTAAAATTAAATTACATAATTCTAAAATACATTGTGTCCCTTTTTGAACTATTTATTTGACTCTTTTGCAATAATAAATAACTATACAATGTATTATATAGATATATATATATATATCTGTTATCAGGCATCATGTCTTTTGCAGTTGCTTCCCAGTGCCCTGTGCCTCAATAAATGGCTCTTAGATGACCAAATGGAAATTGGGCTTCTGTAACTTTTCTACATAAATGAAAGCAATCGATTTGCTATGAACATATTGAGAAATGGATGCCTCAGAGTTTGCAGACTTTCCTTCCTGACAAAGCCCAGGTAAGTCTATGATTGCCTGACCTTTTTTTTTCTTTGATATCTCACTTGCTGTCAAAGACTTACATTATTCTAGCTGTTATATTCCAGCTGTTATAAATTAATACTTTTTGTTGTGCATGTCCAATGGCTAAAGACATTTTAAAATAAAATGTTCAGGTTTCCAGTTTTGTCTATATATGTATATACATATATGTAAATATATACATATATACACATATACAAGTGTATATTTATTTCTAAAAGAAATTATTAAAATTGACTTATGAAATGTAGACAAGGCCCACTAGGGGTGAAGACAATGGAGACACAGAGACCCGACTCCGGAGACCAGGTTCAGTGACGCAGATCCGCTTTATTCAGGAAGTAGGCTAACTTATATACACAGGTTCAGCTTATAGGGTGTTACAGCGTGTCCTTCACAGCCAATGGCTGAAAAGGTCAGGGAGCTGCCTGGCTGGTGCTGAGTCACTTCCTTACAGTGGGCGAGCTCCCTCCTGGGTGTGCCTAGGAGGGTTTCAGGTGCTGGAGTGTTCTCACAGCATTGCATCAGCCACAGCTGCTAGGAATGCGCTCTGCGCTCTACCTACAATGAAAAATACTGTTTAATTGGCTTAAAATTTTAAATATTGTACGAAGCTAAAAAAATGTAACAAAAACATTTTGAAATCATATAGCCTGAAAATTATTTGGTACTAAAACTGACAAGTTTCTTGGTTTAATTAAAAAGACATGTCTTTAGAGGTATAAAAATGTAATATAATATTATAATATAGCCTCTCTGTTCTTCAAATGTCAGACAGACTTGAAACCAATCCTTTAAGACGCTGTTTCGTGGGGTTGCAGATTCTGAGTTAGGTGCATGCAGATTCTCTTTGTTTCTGTTTTCATGAACTCTTCTAGAGGACACGGGTCAGAGAGCCCTCAACGTTAACTGGCATCCAGATGGCAATTTTCAACCAACAAGGCTATAGTTTTAAACTCTCAAATGATTTACTCACCTAGTGAAATGTTTTGGCACTTGTCCCTATCATTAGCAATGATTTCAAACCAGAGTGGTTGGCAAAGAATTCTTGAATCAAAGGTACCAAAGTAGAATTTCCCTAAGATCACTGAACAAAAAGCAAAATCTGTTAGCTTCCGAAAGATGTATTCACGGCTTGTCCTGCGAAAGAAGCCCGCTGGCTACACTCTTCAGGTTTGGAATGCTACTTACAATGCCTCTTCTGCCACAGAGGCAGACACATCCTAAATCAATCTCAATCTCTCCCTCTCTCCCTCTCCTCTGTTCTCTCTCAGCGAGGCATCTCACTGCGAGGAGAACCGGGGCCTCGCTGCTCTGCCCGGGTGCTGCCGCATCTGTGTTTACTGGATTGCTTTCTCTACGTGGCAGCCTTTCTTATTGAAATGACAGTCCACCCTGCTCACTGCTCCTGATTTCATCCGTTGTAGCAGCATCTGTAGCGGTTGCTACTGCTTCTGGCTGAACAGTCTCAATGTTTGCCTTTAAAAGGTCATTCCTTCACCTCTCTCTCGATATTCAGACTCACTCCTGGTTTGTTTCCAGCCGCCCTCAAATGCATTCAGAATAAATGACACACAAAGGACAGTTTGAACACAGCAAAGCAGTCATAGGCAAGGCATCTCCAGTTCAAGGGGCTGTTCTGCCTTCCCAGCAAGTGTTGCATTGTCATTTAAATGTGTTTCTGGCACGGAAGACAGTGGCTGTGGATCTGTTTTGGCAACTGAAAAAATGTGTAGTGGTTGCCAGGCAGAGAGGGAAAAAGAGAGTAGATGAAGAAGGTGTAGAATAGTCAGTTAATGTGGGTCGCCTTTCCTTTGTTTCCCATACTCATTGTCCCTCAACAAACTGGTCTTTTCCATGGCAGAACTGGCCGTTTATCTCTCCATTGCCTACGTTAGCTTTGCTATTTCTCTTCATGGATCCTTGCACCTCGACCACATTAAGTCTTGCTCAAGATTCCCAAGTTCGTTATTTTATCGTGTTAAAAATTAGAATATGATAAGACCAGTGGAAGAGTATTGTTGTAGAATATGTATTAGAATCCAAATATAACGTATTCTCATTCAGTAAGCATGTGAGAATTTCACCCAGAATTTAGCTCTTACAATTCAAACATGGTATCTTCTGCCAGCATAGGAACAATGTAGCTCAATTTATAATTTTTAAAGCATTAAAGTAATTTATTAGAATGACATCACTGCCTCACTGCCATTAGGGCATGACTTGAAATTATTTTTCTGGCAGTTAATTGACAGGTAATGCAGAAACGTTTCCACTGTGTGATTAGTCTCCTCCACGATCTATTTGCCTCATGGTTAGCCAGGGCTGAAGGCTCTGTCTGTGGCCAGGAGCGGTGTGAAGCCACTTGACCCATTTGGGCATTAAACCCATGACTTGACTGTCATTAGCTATAACTAACCACAAATACAGTCATAGGAAAACAAAGTTTTTGTTCGTGTAAGTTCAGTTTTAACCTGAGACCAAGAGAGATAAAAAATAATTATTTTCACACCAAAAAAAATATTGTCTTGCCCTATTTATTAACATGGTTCAAACAAGAAGATATTTAATCTGCTATTATCTGTATATTGCTATAACAGTATTGTATAGTTCTTACTACACACTGAAAGCTTTACAGAAGAGCACTGAATGTTAAATTAGTTAATTCTTATAAAGCTCTCAGAAGTGTCTATTATTGCAGTATTACAGCTGGGGAAACTAAGGCACATTAACAATTGAGTGGGTTGCTCAGTGGCTCATAGTAAGCAGTAGAACTGGGATTGAAGCTGAAGCTATAGCTGAAGAGACCATGCTCCTGACCACTATGCTATCCTACTCCCCAACCCCATTGATCTTAAACTAGTGGCAACAAGTACCCAGACCTACACATGCCTTCTCTCACTTTTCCTTTTTGTCATGATTCTGAGCATTCTTGATCCTACTCAAATGCCAGCCAGCTCTCTCAAACTCCTTTGCCTGAGACCCTTACCAAAATAATAATTATATATATTATTGTTTTATATTTAAAGTAAAATGATTATCTGTCTTCCCTGATGGTGGCCTTACTGCACTGCTATGGAAAATGGCAGACTATATACTTTTACACTGACTTCTTTCCTTCAATGCAGACCCCCTCATGCATAGAATGGATACACGTTTTCTTCTCCGTGTTGCTAATATGCCTAAGGCGTGGACAGCATCAGAAGTAGTATCTGTCTCTCTAGTTACCTATCATTATCTCCTCATGTCTAGACATGAGTCAGTCCTTTCAGAAGGGTGGATAATGAAGAAAACTAGCAACCTCTTCTTAAAGAGAAGAATAAATTTATATTTGAGGACATAACTGACAGTTATTCTCTACTGGTCAATGATGACCTTTCAACCTTTTCTCTTTTTCTCATTTTCCACATACATTCCATTAGTAAGACTTGTCAGCAAAACCTTCAAAATATATCCTAAACATGACCACTGTGTTTTACAACTATCACCCTAGTCCATTTCATGTCTAAGTTGATATTTTTACTCGAAAATAAATTCTCTAACTTGCCTTCTGGCTTTCACTCTTGACTTCTGTTCTCCAACTGCTGCCAAAGTGATAACTTGAAATTAAAAATCAAATCACATCACTCTGCTGTTTTCAACTCTCCATTGACTTCCACTGCACTTAAAATAAAACCCAACCTGACCAGATGGTGGCGCAGTGGATAGAGCATCTGACTGGGATACAGAGGACCCAGGTTCGAGACCCCCGAGGTCACCAGCTTGAGCATGGGCTCATCTGGTTTAAGCAAAGCTCACCAGCTTGGACCCAAGGTCACTGGCTCGAGCAAGGGGTTACTTGGTCTGTTGAAGGCCCGTGGTCAAGGCACATATGAGAAAGCAGTCAATGAACAACTAAGGTGTCGCAACAAAAAACTAATGATTGATGCTTCTCATCTCTCTTCGTTCCTGTCTGTCTGTCCCTGTCTATCCCTCTCTCTGACTCTCTCTCTGTCCCTGAAAAACAAACAAACAAACAAACAAACAAACAAAAAAACCCAAAGCCATTATCATAGCCCTATATGATTTCATGCTGGCTGTTTCTTCAAATTCATTTTTACCACCCTAACTTTTTCTCTCATCACTGGAGATATACTGGCTTCTTTGATGTTCTTCGAACATGCCAAACACATCTTATTCCAGGGCCTTTGAACTTGCCCTCCAAGCTCCCTGCTTGGAGCGCCCTTTCCCCATACATTTACAATGTTCATGTTACCATGCTGGAAGGTACCTTTTCTAAAAATATACCTCCACAGTCATATTATATTCTTCTACCTATTTCATGTTTCTTCACAGTATTTTCATTTACACTATTTGTTTATTATATGTTTTCTACTAGAATATAAATTATCTGAGATCAAGAACATTATTTTATCTATAGCAGATAAATATGGCAGTTAGAGGTAGACAATAAATATTTTTTGAAAGAATGAAATTCAGTTTAGTTTCAGATCTAAAATATGAGTTTTAGAGAGCTTCTTTGTTTAGTGCCATGGCATTTGAGTGGCTCACTTTTAATAACTACTAATAGATTCACAAAAACATTCTTGTTTTATCTTCAAAGAATATTATTGATATAGAAATAAAACAAAAAATGACCTGAATATGGATTTCGGGACACAGTAATAGAGAGACAGCAATTGACAAAGACAGAGCATTAAAGATGGGGTCCTTCTTTTTCAACGATTTCAAATGTGAATACTGTATTGATCCACTTAGCATACCAAGATCCACTGAAATCTTGTTAGTATGATCAACATGAATGATGGGATTAGAGATTGAGATCTTTTAAACTTATTTGGAAGTCAGCAGATTTGAGGTAATACTTTAGACTTCAAGGCTCTGACAAGGTTTGCCAAATTGCAGTCCTTTTGGAAAACACTATATAAGTCTGGGCATGTGGGAGAGATTTCCAGAAGTTGAATGCTATAGGTAGGAGGAGTTCATTGCAGTCCTAGTGGGTTGCACTTAGGGTGTCGTGGAAGTTAGAGGCCCTCTGTGTCTTCCACTTTGAACACGTGGTTGCATTTAAACTCTACATGAAATGAACTATACAGATATAATGTCTGCTGATAAAGCCTAAACTCACAAAGCTCCAAGCTGTACTTTGGATGACTCAATTGCATGCATAGTCCGTGATTTCCTAAAGGAAATTATTGGTATGCTTATCATATTGTATACTCCCAGTGGTATCTATAGTGAAAACACAGCTCATATATAGGTTGGCAGCATCCCACAGTTCTGACCCAGGTGCTGGCACCGACAATAGTTCAGCAAATGGCTGAAAAAAATCACAAGATCCATTTTGCACTGCAGATTTGCTAATGGGTTGTAATCTTTCACTACTTGAGAAACTGTTACATAGTTTTGGAGCAATGAGTGACTTTACACTATTCAGTCGCCTTCATTTTACAGTTATAAGAAACTGGTCCCCAAGCAGAGCAGTGGCTACCCATGTTCATCAACAAATTAGCTGTCAGTAGAGCTGCCACTGTAACATGGTGGTTTGATTACTAGCCTAAACTTTCTTGGGGGGTGGGGGCAGGGAATTTATTGCAAGATTTACAACTGAGATAGGCAGAATTTTGATCCCTGGGACCTTAAACCCCTGGTGTTGGATCCATTTCCATTGCTTTGCCAATGTCCCAGCTCATGGGAACACTCATATCTAAGGTAAGGGAGATGCTTACTGCAAGATGCTCCCAACACTTCAAATCTCAGGGAGCCAAGGCCTAGCTGGCTCTGAACAGAGGCAGACAGAATGGACTGCTCTGTCTTTCTGTTCCACTCACCGTCACTGAGTTCCGAAAAAGATCCCCCTGTGTCTGGGGGTCTCACGGGGTCCTTCTACTTTCTGGGAGGACCTTCGTGACTCTTTAAAGCCTGCTGCTGTACACCGTCTCTTCCTACAAGGAGAATGAGAACCAGCTCGTGAGTGGTGATACAGGAATTGTGCCGCCTTCTTTCCTTCTTTTCTTCCCTTCTCCCAGTGACAGTCCAGACACTCCCTCCCATGATTGAGAGAAGCTGGCGTGTAGGCATACATGCATGTATGCATGTGTGTAATTATTTGACCAGCACAGATATTCCTTACCAACTCATACATTATTTGCACTTGGTTCTAATAAACCAGATGTATATAATCTTCCTCAGCATATGTTGGTAGTAGACACTAGAGTGGGCTAAAGAGTATTCTTCGAACATATATGTTCACTTCTTAGCCCCTAGAACCTGTGCATCTTAACTTATACAGAAAAAAAAAAAAAAAAGATTAATTTAAGAATTTTGAGAGGAGGAGCTTAGCCTGGATTATCCAGGCAGGTCCTAAATCCAATGATGAGTCTCCTTCTGAGAGTGAGCAGAGGAATATTTGACAGACAGACAGGGAGAAGACGTCCAGAAGAGGAAGGGGCAGCTTGACTTTGGAGACAGAGGTTGAAGGTCCCACAGACCAAGGAATGCCTGGAGCCAACAGAAGCTGGAAGATAAGAAATCGATTCTCCCTGAGAGCCCTCGAAGGGTACGTGGCCCTGCTGAGACCTCGATTTCCAATGTCTGGCCTCCAGGACTAGGAGAAGATACATTTTTCTTGTTTTAAGCCAAGGCTGTGGTACTTTGTTATGGTAGCTGCAGGAAACTAATTCAGACAACAAACCCTTAGGTTCTAAAACTGTGAAAAATGTACAAAATTCTTCCCATTTTAGATGCTCGCTTAGAACCAGAGGAGCCCTACTGCATATAAATGAGTGTTCATTGTCACCCTATTAGATGTTGAACTTGCCAGAATAGTTGGTCAATGTATTTGTCAATGAGCTAGTTCTCTTTAAAAGCCTGTAACGCTGTTCTGGACATTGTTAATCAATTTGTATTTACTGAAAGCTTACTCTGTGGAAGTCAGATCAGTGTGCCAGGAGTGATGAGGGAGGAAGAAACAGTGAAGGAAATAAAATAGTAATAATAGTAAATACTCGGCACTTTCATAGCACCAACTGTCCATCAGACACCGTTCTAAGTACCGGCATACAATTCATCTAGCAGCCCTTTGCGATTGGCGTTTTTATTACCCCACTGTACAGGGAATACTGAGGCACTGACAAGAGTCAGGGGACTGGCCCAAGGTTGCAGGCATGGTGACGGTCATTGCTGGGAGTAAAAGTCTGCACTAATTGTCTGCCTCCAACCTTGGGTGATAGAGGGCCTTGTACCTCCAAGGCCAACTAAAACTGTGAGAAAAGTCCAGATTCTTCAGACACCTGGTAATAATACTATAGCTTGCCCTGAGTATGCATTATTTCCCCTCAGGGCTAGATTTGATTGAGGAAAACTGGTAAGAGCAGGGAAAGGCAGAATTTAAGTTCTAGTTTGTTTTTTTTCTTCTAAGTTACATATGTTCAGTTCCCAAAGTTCTCTGCCTTACCCTGCTCTTGTCTCTGACAATCAAGGCTCTGTTTCTACAAATGGCATGCAAGAAAGAGTCACACACAGAGCAGGATCTTTTCATCGGAAAGATCCCTTGCTTGGGAGGAGGGCAGGGTAAGACCCATTTGTTTTACTTCCCCTGGGGCCCCTTATTTGTAGCAGTTGTGAATTTCCTGGCTGGTGGCACCATCAGGCAGATGTTTGGAGCCTTGTGTTCTGTGCAGGTGTAGCTATCAAACAATGTCCTGAGGGAGGCTTCTCTTCTCCAACCGAGCTGATGGACAAGAGACTGTGAACTTCGATATACCAAGAGTCAGTTCAGTCTTGTGATCATTGAAACTACACTAGACAGCTGCCTCCTTTACTGCCGACGGGGCCCCCAAAGAGGAGCCGCCTCATTGGAGAGAGAGGACGGGGAATGTTTGAGAATGTGTTGCCAAAACAGTTAACAGAAACCATGAAGAAATTTCGATTTCTGTTGTTGGAAAAAGAGAAGGGAACCGAGGAAATTGAACTTTCAGTGAAGTCTGATAATTAACTCAAGAGTACTGACAGGGTAGCTGAGCACAACAGATAAATAACTACTTTCCGGTAATTATAAGCCAGAATGGTAACATATTAGACAAGCTGGTTCACTTGGTATTTTCAAATCTGACATTTCGATTCTAGGGGATATTTGGATCTGCGCTAACAGATTTTCTTTTTCTCCACCCCTTTCCCTTTGCCATTCCCATTCCCCATTGCTTGCTGAAAATGAAATGTGATTTTAAGGCGCCATTTTCCAGCACATTCCATCGGTACCGTTTATATCACCGAGCGCAGCTCAAAGCCCACCGCTGCTGCGCACAATTGCTGAGAGGGTATCTGCTTTCCTAAACATCGCTAAATATTTATTAAAGCCCTAACAGAAAAACATGGTGCAAATGACGTGTTCTATGGGCATGTGTCCTTCACCACTCCTGTGCTGAGAAAGCTTCTAACCAGTCATCTCACCGTGCAGATACTGCATGTCACTAAGAGGAACCCGAGACAGAGTCCTTTTCTAAGATGCACTGTTTTTGTCCCAATAAAAAAGACACAGACACACACACACACACACACACACACACACACACACACACATTTAAGCCAAGGGAACAAAATAATTTTCTTTTATGAATAGGAAGGACACGGAGACACCCAATTTTCCTCCTCTCTTAAAGAATCATGTTAGATAAAAACGAGACTAAGAGACATGGACAAAAGTGTGGTGGTTACCAGGGGTGGGGGGGAGGGAGGACGCAGGAGGGAAGGAGGGAGAGAGTTAGGGGGAGGGGGAGGGGCACAGAGAAAACTAGATAGAGGGTGACGGAGGACAATCTGACTCTGGGAGAGGGGTATGCAACATAATTTAATGACAAGATAACCTAGACATGTTTTCTTTGAATATATGTACCCTGATTTATTAATGTCATCCCATTAACATTAATAAAAAATTATTAAAAAAAAAGAATCATGTTAGAATACTTTGAACAGCTGAATGTAAATAGTAGGATAAAGATTTCACCCTTTTCCATGCAGTGTGTAAACTGAATGGGTGCCTTAGTGTTTAGGCAGAAATGAAAAAGAAGGCTGTTCCTGCGTTGGCCCCTAATGAAACCAGCGCGTGAATAACGGAGCGACGTCCCTCTGGGCCTGCGTGATCTGAAGTGACCCGACTCAAAGTCCAGATGGCTTCGATTTTACTTTGTTGATCCCTCAGCCCCATGTTTTCTTTATTGTTTTTAAATCACAAAAGCAGTCCCGTGATTTATTAGTTTCTGGGAGAGAGCCTGCCCCCAGCGCCTGTCCTGGGGCCTGGAAGGGGGAGGTTTCCCAGCTTTGTTGGAGGGCACTGTCCATCCGCTTGGCACTTGGACAGCCTGAAACGGAATGTCTTTTGTTGTAAACACCTAATTTGTTCATTTCGAACTGTCTGAGTAACTAGATCAAAGACCAGTGTCAAATGCCCAAAGTGGTGTTTGTCAGCAGTGGGCTTTTTTCATTCTCCTTGTTCTAAAGCCACTGAAAGGGGGGAAAAGACTCTTACTGTATTTCCACAAAAGCGTCGGAAAGCTTGTTGGCAGCCTCCTGCAACAGAATGAATACAAGCTACTGAGTACAGACCATTTGTCTCCTGATTACAACAGACCCCAGGGGGACTGGTGTTGGCTTTGAATTCCACCTCTCTCTGGCTGAGAGTCGCCTCGCTGTGACAGTTCCACCCCCAATCCTCACAGCGCAGAGCACTGGGGAGTCTGATCTTCTCTCCACTGTGGGTTTTAGTCTGCCCTCGAAATTAAAACAGGGTTTTCTCATTGGCGGTATGTTGACTTGTCTTGAAGAAAAAATTTTTTTTTAACTATTCTCATTTGGAATTCAGTGGTGGCCATAATGAACGCAGTTAGTGTTCATGGGAGTGTCACGTGCATTACCAGGAGGGAACGGGGCCTACCATGTGGAGGCAGGGAGCAGAGCGGGTCCGAGAGAGGCATTCGTCCCCGCTATGGAAAGCGTCGGTAGTGGGTACAATGGCATCACTAGCTAAGCTCCAGTCAACTTGGTTTTTTCGCTTGTTGATTTGTAAGGACACACAGTATGTTTTTCTCCCTGTCAGGCTATTGTTTTGAAATGAGTTAGACCATGTCTTTATTATCCTAAATGTATAGCTTTATTATTAAGTATTCGGGAGTGTAGCAGGGGTGAATTCTCTTCAATTATAACTACTTTCACTGACGGTCCCTAAGTTCTGCTCCTGCCACCACGTGGGAGGGAAAGCTTAGGCTGAAAGTTCATTCCATTCTTAGTAGCAGTTGTCATCATCAACATCTTCCCCTTGTTTAGTTTTGTCTTATTATTCATTTCCTTAGAAAGGAAGGTAACCCAGAAAATACTTGTCAAAGCTTCCTCTATTTCAGATTAATGGAGTTTGTTTTATACATTTGCCCCTGTCTTCTTTTATAGTCCACCTCACTTTATTTTTCCTGTTCACAATTCTTTTTCTTATATTTAAACAGAAAATGAAGAAGATGGGGAAGAAGCAGGAGCCGCAGCGAGCTGCTGTTTTGCAGTTTCCTGTCTGTTATGTTTCACTGCTGGGAAACGCTGGAACAAAGGCAGCCGGGGTGCCCCTGCGTGGGAGCCATGTTCGGCCCTGCCGGTGAGGCTGTAATCTGCCTGTCAAGGATAGAGATGCCTGCTTTTCAGCGCTGGTTGGAAATTTTTGAATTTATCTTTGGAATGCATGCGTAGACCGTATAGTCAAGTGATGTGTTATTGCCATGCCCTTATGTGGCCCGCCATTTTCCTGAGCACAATGGAAGAAGTGGAATGTAACCTGTCACCCCTCAGTCAGTACAAAGTAGTCCAACAGATACTCTTAAAACACAAATAGAGTCCCAGCTCACGTCAGTGTCAATTTTGTCAGGGATTTTGTTCCTGTCCTGTTTTGGCCAGACATGCATGTGAGGAAACCATGCTGCCTCTGCTGACATGTGACTAATGAACAGTGGGGGCCAAGAGCAAGAGTGGGAGGAACCGAAAAGGCAGTGGGCATCCACAGCACGGGAGGAGGCATGGGCGTGCTGGAGTAATTATGTAGGCCACACCCCAATTCCCTGGGTAATGCACATCCCAATCTAGAAATAGATTATTTCCATTACAGGAGATAGTTCTCTTGTATCTCCTTCTAGTCAACCCTCTTCCCACCTCGCAGGTCACCACTCTTCTGATTTTTATCCCCCTAGACCAACTTACTACATAAGCTTTTATGTTGCCAAGCAATAGAATACGGCACAGTCCATCAGAGAAACAAATGGTACTGCTTTGAGAGTTGAAGGCTTATGTATAATTTATATAATACTTCGATGCATCTGATACTATGAAATACAATCTCTGTGTATTAAAGATTTGTTGAGAAATTTTCTGGAATTTTTCCCCTAAACTATTTAGTATTAATGATACTTCATGAACAATAGGGATTCGGTGGTTATTATAAGTATTTGGTTTATAAACTGTAAACAGATCTCTGAAGTTAAGGTTTGAAACTGCACAAAAGTCTCCAAGTGTCCTAAGATGACAGTTTCACAGTCCAGTAGCAATCTTTTTAACCTTATTGAATTAGCCAAAGTTCTCGTTCTCTCTACAAGACACGGTGACTGTGCCCACTGTACTGTGTAAGCCACTGGGTAGTACACTATTCTTGGTGGGTCTGTTCATTCACCCTTTCTTGGTGAGTTTGTGTCTATCAAACATTTATTGTGTTTATACTACACAAGCTTTACTTCCCATTATTACTATTTAATTTAATAAATATTACAGTAAGTGGCTAAATATGAATGTGAAGGAAAGAGTACTGGGTTTCTGTGGAAAGAATGCTGAAGGATTACTTGATAAAATAAAATACAAATAAAATGATTTGTTAAAAGAACAACAAAAATAGTTGATAACAAATTAGAGGTACAAGACAACTATAAAAAAAAGAGGAAAGATGTTCTCTTTAAATTCTTAGCCATCTAAAGAAACTAAACTGAAAGTCAAAGCTGATGCATTGTGGAAGTTATTTTCATTTACTATAAGTCCCTGAGTTACAAATAGCAAACTTATGTAGAACTCATACTTATGAATGGAGCCCCATAGGGCTATAGGTAATTAACTGTGGTTGGACATCAGTGAAAATGATATCATAGAGTTATTCGACTCCCATGGCAAAGAACTAACCAATGACAGTTACCGAAGGCCTGAGATGCTACAGGGCCATTTATGAGAAAAAGAAAAGCTCTGTACAAACCTCCCTTGACGCCTCCTTCAAGTAACTGACTCCAGCAGCAGAATCAAACCCTGACTCTCTAACACCAGTACCATCCTCTCCAACAAGTCCATCATCCTCTGCATCATCCAAGATTGTTTAAGGTTGTATTTGAAAATGTTTAAATATTTATGTGCACAGAAAGGTAAAAGTAAATACTATGTTAAGACAAAATCTGTCCAAGTTGCATTTAATAAGTAAAGGTACCTGTTCTAACTTACTACATACAAATTTAACTTAAGAACAAACCTACAGAATCTATCGTATTCATAACCCAGGGATTGCCTATATTAAGTATAGGCACTTACACAGCCCTTTCAATGAGCTCGGCACTCTTTTACGAGTTTCAGAAATATTAAAGCCAACATCCAAAAAGAGAGAAGCCAAGATAATATAAGCATTTTTGTTGAACTAAAACATGATTTAGCTTTGAACTTTCCTTCTTTGGTCTTTTGAGGAAGGATTACAGCATTTCGCTTTTTCCTCCTGCAAGTGGGAGTGTCAACTGGAGAGTTGCATAGACTGTCCCGGATAAAGAGAGGTAGGGTAGCAGAGTGGGAGGAGAGTGGACTCTCGGCAAAGGTGCCTAGCTTCTGAATCTCAGCTCTGCTACTTGCTAGCTATGTGACGTAGGAGAAGTCGCATAGATAGCCTATCTGTGCCTTGCAGTTTCCTCTTACATCAAATGGGATAATATTACTTACTATACAGAGTACTTATAAGAATTAAGTGGGTTAACCTGTTGCTATTTACTGACCCAATTTCATTGAAACAATGGGCTTCCACTCTGAGAACAATGGCTTAACATATTTACTTCCCATTCAGTTTTAAAAGAGCCAGTTATTTACTAGATTTGTCAGCATGGCCAAGATTATCTGTAGAACGAGAGAGAGTTGAATTGCATGATTTATCAGACACTTTCTAACATTGTGTGGTCACATATGTCTAGTCTCTGAGTGATTTCATTAGTTTTATTTTATTTTTTGTAAGAACACAGATGTACACACCTATAATCTCACACATCCATTTCATAATTAAACCACAGAAAATGAGAGTACTTAAATAAGCCCAAACCATCTCCACTCCTGGCAAGACAACTATTGACAACTTATCTTCTTATGTGAAAGAACAAACCTTCTCTCTCCTCTCTTTTTGTCCTTGCTATTATTTTTCTTAATTAAGGAGTAATTTACAGCAATTCACAGTAATCCAGTAAAATGCTCAGAGTTTAAGAGTACAATGCTATATGTTTTAATAATTATATACACCCATGTAACCTACACTTTAGTCAAGTCATAGATCATTTCCATCACCCCGAGAAGTTCTCATGTGGCTCTGTCCTGTCAGCACCGCCTGTGCGCTCTAGGTAACTGCTCTTCTAATGTCTGTCCTCAAGATTAGTTTCCCTGTGAACACGCTGCTTTGCAATTGTCAAACAATATAGTGTAATACAGCATATTAGAAAATAAATTGTACTGTACTTGGCACTGCAATGTTAGGTCTAATCTATATAATACTTGGATTCATCTGACAATATAAGATGTGATCTAGTAGTCAAATACCATCACGCCGATTTCATCTGCTGAAATACTACATTTTAAAATAACTTCTGAGGTAAAAAAAAATATATATATAAGTCTAGAGAGCTGGGGTTTCCAACTCTTAGCTCTAAGTTTGTGTGTATTTTTGCAAATAGTGGAATCTCTCATGTCCTCTCATCTTCTCTTTCTTTGTGTGCAAGTTGAGAGGGACTAGTCCCCTCTAACAAAGGCACATTTAAAACACATTTTAAATCCAAAATTAAGGCATTTCTTAAAAAAAAAACAAAAACAATTGTCACTTGGATTATGTGGAAATCTATGTTGATGTTGTTGAATGAGATAAGTACAATATGAGGAATTACTTTCAAAGTCATTTGTTTAGTCAGTTTCCATTTATTTATAATATTCTTTATTCCCTCACATGCGTGTTGAAAAGAATGATAGCTCCTGCTGTTTATTGCTGTGTAGGAAAATTTTACAAAGCTCGATGGCTTCAAACAATATATTTTAAATAATAACTCACAACTCTGTGGTTTGACTAAATTCAGGGGGCAGTTCTTTCTGGGCGTTCCTCGTGGGGTTGTCATCTAACGGCAGCTGGGCCTCGAGTCCTCTGAAGGTTTGGTCGCTCGTGTGTTGTGGGTCGGGACTGGCAGGGATGAAAGAGCTGGAAATGGTGGGTGTCCCTCCAGGCAGCTTCTCTCCACGCCTCATTTGCTCTTGCTCACAATATGGTGGGCTCAGGGTACTCTGACATTTTATGTGGTGGCTGGCTTCTTCCCAGAGTGAGTGATGTAATTGGCAAAGGCAGAAACTTCTAGCTTCTGTAGGTTTAGCTTCAAATTCAGGACACATCACTTATCACTTTCACCACGTTATTGGTAATTAAGTCACCTGTCCTGTCCAGATTCAAGGGGACGAAAATTGGACACCGCTTCTTGAAGGGAGGGGAAGGGGAGAAACTGAAGCCATATTTAATTTACTGCAAGGAGGCTTATATTTTAGAAAAAAAATCTAAGTTCTCTTATGTGCATAACAAACTTTAACACGCTAATTCACTATTTAATAGCAAAGTCCTCTATAAGTCAAAAGGTCAGAGATCTATAATTTTTAGATATGCAACCTTGATCAAGTCACCCCACCTACTTGGAATTTGGACTTTTTATCTCTAAAATCTGTCATCTCTTCCTTTAGAATGATTATATTGATTACTAAAATAACATATGTGAAAGGGTAAAACCCTGAAAAATAAATGAAAGGTATTAACTTGCTTAGCATTAAAATGGCAATGCCTCAATTTCTTCTGCAAAAAATTGAAACAAAATGTCTTCTTAAAAGTAGCTGAATTACCCAAAACAATTCTACATACTTCACCATTTTCCTTCTGTCAGGAAGACTAGTTTCACAGAGATTCCTTTTTGGACCTCTGACTTACTGTTGAGCCCTGCTGTTTTTTCTTAAATAACACGAACACGAATCTCCACCTGAAATTGTATTGCATATGCATTCATGTATCTGTTTGGGTATTTTTGCCTCCTCTGTAACATGAATTTCTGTGGCAGAAACTCAGTTTCCTCAGTACTCATAAGTAATTGGCAAATTTGGCATCAGACATGTAATAAACATAGCTTATTAGTAAATTAATAAGTGAATGAGTCAATGCCTGATATTCCTACTGTTGATAAGTCTGGCATCCTTGTTTCAAAATTCTTTTACCTTTATACTCCTAACAACTTTCATCTATGTTTGACTTCAACAATGTATTACGGGAGTCATCTTAAACCTGTCAAAAAATTGAGGAAAGAAGTTCTTGAAGCAACTTCTTTCCTCAATTTCCTCTCTTTGAATATGGCCTTTTACAGCTGTGATAATCCTTTCCGAAACAGTTCTCTGGAATGTGTCTCATTCATTTCATTTTTACTCTTGTTGCCTCAGGCCACGAGTTCACAGTGACCTATTACATAAAACTATTACAAAAGCATCCTGGTTTGTTTCCTTCTTCATCATTTTCCACAAGCATTAACATCTTAAAACTTTGGTTGTGTAATGTTATTATTCTGCTCTTCAGAAAACCTCATGTGCTCCACCTCTGTGCCTATAGGATGATACAGCCTCTGTGGTGTTGTAGTCTAGTTGTGTCCCATCTAATTCCTGTCCGCCGTTTTCAGCAGTGTGGATTTTCAGCATTCCAACAATGTAAGCCTTCTAAACTCATGTGTCTTTAGTAGGCATACAAGTAACCTGGGGTGTTGTTAAAATATAGGTTCTGATTCAGAAGTTCAAGGATGGAGCTTGAGATTCTGCACTTTTAGTGAGCTCCTAGGTGGTCAAGCCTCTCTTCTTCTTGGTTTACTACAAAATGGAATAGTAAGGCTCCATTATGGAGAATATACTCCCCATACTTCTACAAATCGGCGCATATTCTGTCCTCTGTGCCACATTCTGTTCTCTTCCCTGGAATACTTTTTCTTAGCTCACTGTCTGGTAAATTTGTATATTCTGAAAGCCTAGATCACATACAATTTCTTAACGCCTTTCTCTCTTCCTTCCTCAGAAAGACTTAATCAAATTTTTATGTTTTCTTATAGCGCTTTGTTGATACTTGTTTAGTTGTGTATATTCCTTTTTCCCCTAAGTTCTGATATTTTTGCAGGCAGTCTATAATTTATGTGGGAATAAAAACTCATATCCAAAGTAATTATTATAAGATGTATAAAGTAGAGAGTATAAAGTAGTGTATAAAGTAGAGAGTATTCAAAAAGTCCTATGGGAATGTAGAATGTGTGAAATAATTGCCATGTGTCAGTTATGTCCTGGTTTACTACAAAATGTCTTATGTAGCAGTTGCGCAATACAAATTTATTGAACTGATTTTAAAGAATTATTTTTAAGCCCAAAAATTTACTATGGAAAATACTGGTCTGGTTATCAGACATTTTTACTCTCTGTTGGAGAATTTGTTAGACCATAAATTACCTTCCTGAAGAATGTATAATATTTACTATCTAATTTAATGATCCAAAATCTGTACTGAATCAGAAGTAGAAATGTTAAAGTAATTACACTGAGAAGTCAATTTAATGAATGCCCAATATGTGAAAGCATTATTTCTGTAATCTTTTTTATTGCCCAATTTATCATTTTTATTATTCATTTACTTATGCTATATAGTTCTGGAATGAATTATAATCTCTATTCCCCCCCATTTTTTCAAATATGATCTCTTAGAAGGCCAGAAAAAGCTTTTATTTGAGTACAGTTTTTATACTTGTTAAAATGAATCTATTTGATTCTTACGTGCTTTAAACAATTTCCCTAGAGTCTTCCCTTAATTATATCATACATATGTTTAAACAAGGATTTGCTTCTTGTAGTCTAAATTCTTTTAACTTCATCTTCCAGAGTGACCAGAAGACTTAAAATGTGCTGTTTGCAATCATTTAATGGCTGTAGTATTCTAAGCACAGAATTCTGAGTTAGCAAAGCAAAGTCTCTGCATAGTATCAATATTTGTATCACATAAATAGCAAGGAGAATATACAATATGGCTGACACAGGTAATTACATGACTTTGGCCTGTCCAGACCCAACCTCGATGCAAAACAAGAAATAATGTATGATTTGCCACTATCACAATGAAACAGTGTTTCCTTTTATAATATACAGAGAAACATCTTGGTAAGAATGAATCACCAGCTTGAAAAAAAATTGATGCAGTGGTAGCTTCAAACTCTTAAGAATTCCTTGCATGATTTTGGCCTGAATTTTAGTACATTACATAATTGTTATAAAAACCCATAAGTGAAACTTCACAAAATGCTTCCAAAGCTTTTTTAGGATATCTAACATCATACATGCCAACAGAATAATGATAGCTCCTAGCTCCAAGTTGATTGCACTAAAGAATTTCAAGAATCAAACTAATATAAATTTACAAAGATTCTAACCATTTTGAGTATAAAACACTTAATTTGAAAAGAAATATAATACTAATTCAAACATTGCCCAAGGTGTTTTTAAACCTATTAAGAATGATTGATGATGTTGAAAAAAAAAAAAGAGAGGCTTTCTAGAAGCAAGCTCCAGAAAAGAGTAAGACATTAAAAAAGGAATCAATCCTTTGGATTATTTGAGTTTGTTTTACAATGTGGTGTATACTAAAATAAATTTTATTTCTTTAACAAACTACTATGACAATAAAAATAATACCTGCCCCACAACTTTATTTTGGAATTTGGGGTAGATTTGGGGCTAGGTATTCTGTTACGTTTTTAATATTGGGGGAAGGGGTGGATCTCTTGGAGGCTTTAGTTTCCTAGCTGATTTCGATTAAAAAGAACTGGTAAGTGTCTTGGCTGTATTGACTGCCTTGTTCAATGATATAAACTATGGATGTATCAATTTGGTTGGAATAGACAGGGAAATATGAAGCAAACTCCTTGGTAAGTGTAATAATAGCTTTCATTGTGTCGTGATGGTAACTACTAATTAGAGATTGGACAGGCTTGTGTTTCCATAGGCAAATGGAAATTTTATTTCATGAATTTGAACAATGTGGACCCAAGTCATTTCAATACTGTCTGTGAAAAAGTATCTCAGTTTAATTGAAGCATGATTCTTTAACAGTCATAGAGATGGCTACTATCTATGCTGTGTGAGTAGCTAGCTAGCTTTGGTGTTTTTCACAGTAATGTAATGCTCCCTTTCTGAACAGCCATTCTGAAACTGTCCACAGTTGTTCTTTGCCAGGAACCAATAGAGAATTGTGGGCTAATTAGCATAACACATCTAGGCTTCTATCTTTTGACACTAAAAACAGATGGTGGATATAAGAATTTTTGCACCAAAGGAATAGTGATAGTAAAAATTATTAGTATTATACATAGACATTATTGGAGATCTTGTTTTTCATGGTTAATATATTTATTTGAATAATAAATGTGAGGGTAAGTTACCCTAATGAAAAGATATATGTGTATTCTACCCCAGGCAAAGGTAGTAGAGAGAAGGACTTCAAGAGATGTAAGCAAAATGCCTAGAAGAACACTTGGTCCTGGACAAAACATCCATGGAGACATTTAGTTCATGATAAAATGTTCTTGTCCTATTTATAATTATCGAACCAATAAAACAAGATAGCCATTTTAAGTATTAATCCTGTAAACCAAGGTACAAATATATATTATGGACTATTTGAACCCAGGGATGTTTTCTAAGTGTGGACACTTTTTTTTATTCAGTGAGAGGAAGGGTGGCAGAGAATCCAACATGCAACCAGGATTCACCTGGCAAGCCCACTAGAGAGCAATTCTCTGCCCATCTGGGGCATTGCTCCCTTGCTCAGCAACAGAGCTCTCCTCAGCACCTGAGGTAGAGGCAATGGAGCCATCCTCAGCACCTGGGGCCAACGCACTCCAATTGAGCCATGGCTGCAGGAGGGGAAGAGAAAGAGAGAGTAAGAAAGGGAAGGGGAGTGGAGAAGCAGATGGTCTATTCTCCTGTGTACCCTGACTAGGAATGAAAATCAGGACTTCTACACACCAGGCCAATGATCTACCACTGAGCCAACTGGCCAAAGCCTAAGTGTGGACATTTTTGACAGGACCAACTATCAAGGCCCATTTGCCATGGACCAGATATGCTCATGGATTTTTCTTTTCTTTTCTTTTCTTTTCTTTTCTTTTCTTTTCTTTTCTTTTCTTTTCTTTTCTTTTCTTTTCTTTTCTTTTCTTTTAGTGAGAGAGACAGAGAGAGGGCCAGACAGACAGGAATGAAGATAGATGAGAAGCTTCAATTTTTTCCTTGTGGCACCTTAGTTGTTCATTGATTGTTTTCTCATATGTGCCTTGACTGGGGGGCTTCAGCTGAGCCAGTGACCCCTTGCTCAAATCAGTGACTTTGGGCTCAAACCAGTGACCTTTGGCTTCAAGCCAGTGGCCTTTGTGCTCAAGCTAGAGACCATGGGGTCATGTCTATGATCCCATGCTTAAGCCAGTGACCCCGTGCTCAAGCTGGTGAGTCCTTGCTCAAGCTGGTGACCTCAGGGTTTTGAACTGGGGTCCTCTGCATCCCAGGCCAATGCTGTATCTACTGCACCACCACCTGGTCAGGCTCACGGATGTTTTTGATTGAACCAAACTTTAAGAACATTTTGACGTAGACCAAATATCTCGGTGGACAATTTAGACAGGACCAAATGCCCACTAATGACTAAAATAATGTAGAAAAGTAAGATTTCATGTGGGATTGTGTATAGTGACTCATACATGTATTAATAACAAAGGAAAGGATGAAGAGAAAAATGCAGTGCCTGAGAGGAGGGCTTTGTTTGTTTGCTTGTTTGTTTTAGTCATTCATTTACTAAAATAACCGAGTAGAGGAGAAAAAAGGAGCTGTTTCTCTCTTCTAAGATGAAAAATTGGAAAGGAAACACCACAGCTTAGTTTAAGAAACTAAGGAAAGAATAACAAGCAGAAATGGCCACAGGGTTACTACCAAGGCATCAACAGAGGTTTCTAAGCCCGAACATAGGAGAAAGGGTTACACCACAGCCAGTAGCCATGAGGCACAACAAGTGAAGGGCAAGAATGTTGTTACCTCTAGTCACTTAGAGACCAAAGAGATGGGGGCATCACAAGATATTTACCTAGCATTTTTGAACTGTATGGTCAATGTTGCTCTCTGTTTAATTTCATCCCAAAGCACTGCACCATGTCTTTTAAATAGGAAGCTTTGATTTATCCAATAGGGATCATTTCCCAGTTGCTAAGTGGGGTTTCATGTGAAATGGAAAATCAAAGCACCTTAAAAGAGTAACCATGTTCTTTGGGCAGGATCATTTTAACAATAGAATTAAACCATACATTATATATACTATTAATTAATATTCAAGGTAATTGTGCCGTGTAATCCACTCATCATCTCTGTACTTCCTTTGCCTGAAGAAACAGCCAGATAATAAATAGCCTTGTTATAGGAAAAACTCATATGTAAGGTTTACTATATACTAATTCAACTACATTACAGAAGAGATATCATGACTAATACAAACCTTTTGGTTTTTGAACTTGTCTCATAAATAGAATCCCTTGACATAAATTTTGGTAGCTTAATCCCCTTTCCTTGCTTTTTTTCCCCTCCCTTCCCTTTTCTTTAGGTTATTTTTAAAAATGATTTTCACCAATATGGGATATAAGTGGCTAAATGCCTCACATTAATAACTCTAGACATAGCTTGTATAGAAAAGACTCTGAATAGCCCCAGAAATCTTAAGAAGAACAAAGTGGAAAGTATCACAATACCTTATATAAAACTATACTACAAGTCTATTGTACTCAAAACAGCTTGGCACTGGCATAAGAACAGGTATATAGATCAATCAAACAGAACAGAAATCCCAGAAATAAACCTATACCTTTATGGACAATTAATATTTGACAAAAGAAGCAAAAGCATACAGAGGAATAAAGACAGTCTAGGCCAGTGGTTCTCAAACATTTTGAAGTCAGTACTCATTTAAAATTCTACAAATATTGTAGGTGCGTTATATACAAATTTCTGAGAAATATGTTATAATAATTAAGTCAAATATTAAAGAAAAAAACATAAAGTCCAAGCATGCTTTTATGGTAATTAAATGAAATAAATACGACAAAATTTAATTTATTCTGACATTAAAAAACATTTTATGTTACATTTTTTGAGTTATGCTTTTTAGAATTCATAAAAAAGAGGAGTTAAAAAATTTAAAAAATGACGAAAAGCTATCTTTTTATATATATAGATTATATTCTTAGTAAGATTTAGTAAATTCAGCAGGTCCCAGGATGAATGTGTTAAGTTTTTTTATTCTTGTGTTCATGAGAAACATGAGCGTGATATGTCCTAGCAATTTTTCAATGTTTGGGCATATATTTGAAAGGCAAACTTTTATTTTTTTGTCAATACATTAAAGAATTCCTCTTGTTTTACTCTTACTTGTGTTGAGTGCAGAAAACCCCCACCATACATATCATCTTAACTTTACACCAAACAAAGGATAGAAGAAACTTGCCTCCAGTCTTTCCGGGGAACATGGGGAGTAGTGTAAATAATCCAGCACCACAGTTTAACATCCTTTTGCAACCTAATCAGGCAGTGAGTTGGGGGAGTTGGGCAGACTCTCAGTTTACAGCCAGTTCCCCATACCTCTGTCCCCCAAAATCTAACCTCCAAAAACCCTGTTGGTTTTTTGGTCCCCAACAGGCACATATTTCTCTGGAATGCCATAGGGTGTACCTGGAAGTCTTCTAGGGTATACCAGTGCACTCTGGCACACACTTTGAGAACCACTGGTCTAGGCAATAAATGGTGTTGAAAAAATTGAACAGGTACATGTAAAAAAATGAAACTATACCACTAACTTATACCATATACAAGAATAAATTCAAAATGGATAAAAGACTTAAATGTAAGTCATGAATCCATAAAAATCCAAGAAGAAAACATAAGCAGTAAAATCTCATATGTTTCATACCAATATTTTTGCCAATGTATCTCCATGGGCAAGGGGAAAAAGCAAAAAATAAGCAAATGGAACTCTCTCAAATTAAAAAGCTTTTGTACAACAAAAGACCATCAACAAAAT
Source organism: Saccopteryx bilineata (assembly GCF_036850765.1). Lineage (NCBI taxonomy): Eukaryota > Metazoa > Chordata > Mammalia > Chiroptera > Emballonuridae > Saccopteryx > Saccopteryx bilineata. The sequence goes on from NC_089493.1 coordinate 257,532,393, forward strand.
GAAAAGGCAACCCACTGAATGAAAGAACATATTTGCCAATATATTTGACAAGGAGTTAATATCCATAATTTATTTTAAAAAACTCATACAACCTAACATTAGGAAGACAAACATTCCAATAGGCAAAGGACCTGAAAAGACACTTCTCCAAGGAGGATATACAGATGGCCAATAGACATATGAAAAATATTCAAAGTTAATAATCATCAGAGAGATTCAAACTAAAACTACAAGGAGATATGACCTCACACCTACCAGAATGGTTTTTATCATAAAAAAATAAACAATTTCTGGCAAGGATGTGGAGAAGAGGAAACCCTTTTGCACTGTTGGTGGGAATGCAGATTAGTGCAACCACTGTGGAAAACAGTATGGAGTTTCCTCAAAAAGTTAAAAATGGAATTGCCTTTTCACCTAGCAACTCCACTCCTGAGAATATACCCTAAGAATCCCAAAACATTTCATTCAAAAGCAAATATGCACACCTATGTTCATTGTGGTGTTATTTACAAAGCCAAGATCTGGAAATAGTCCAAGTGTTCATCAGTAGATAAGTGAATAAAAAACTGTAGCACATTTACACAATGTAATACTATTTGGCCATAAAAAAAAAGGAAATCTTACCTTTTGCAACAGCAGGGATAGACCTGGAGATTATTATGCTAAGCGAAATAAGCCAGTCAGAGAAAAACAAATACCCTATGATCTCACTTATATGTGAAATCGAATGAACAAAATAAACTAATGAACAAAATAGATACAGAGGGATGGACACATGGATCATACTGACAGCCAACAGAAGGAAAGGGGTTGGGGGCACTGTAAGAAAGAAGGTGAGGGATTGGCCAAAAAGCAAAATATGCAGAACACACAGACACATAAAATCAACAGTGTGGTGATAGCCAGGCGGCCATGCTAGGTGAAGGCGGGCAAAAGTGGGGAACATGAGGGCAGAAAAAGATGTTGTAATGGGCTGAGGGCATATGATGTGGTGTGCAGATGAAGGTTTGATGAATCATGCACCCGAAACCTGTATGTTTTTGCAAACCAATGTCATCCCGATAAATTTAATACAATAAAAAGAAAGAAAGAAAAGCTAGTTCCAAGTACTCTGCATTTGCAGGCAACCTAATACCACTGATGGCCTCCATACAGGTACAGGACCCTGGACTGTGGATCGTCCTGAAAATGCCACAATCAATACATAGCCAATGTAATGGTGGAACACAGAATGATAATTAGATCCTAGGTTATGCTCTTGTTTTGGATGGTGGTGTTGGGAGAGAGAACAGGATGATTTCTTTTTATGCCTGTTCTTTTTTCAAAGTAATAAATGTAAGACATTGATCAAAGTTATTGAATTAAAAAGAACAAAAACAACACATAAAACCTCAGAAATGTTATGAGTCACTAGTAGGAATGTTCCTTGTCAGTTACGGAATGCTAAGCTTCATTCATTTCAAGTGCATGTAACTCCTTAGGGCATTTATTTTGATGCGGGTGAGGGGTGGGGTGCAGTCTCATTCCAAAAAAAGAACTTGAAACATTGATCCTGCCAATTTAGATTTTACGAGGGATTTAAGTCACCACCACCTTCCACAGGGTTCATTCACGCTCAGTTGGGACAAATAATGGCTTAGCAGGAATTGGTTTACAATCTTAGTGGACTCCTGTAGAGCTAGTAAGTTCAGAAAGAGCACTTGGATGGAAATGTATGATAATCATATGGTTTATCTTTTTAAAAAAATCCATCCTGCAGTCTCATGTATAAAAATAAAAAATGCACAGGGCACAGACATCCCTTTATTGTATCAAATTAAATCGTATTTAATGCCTGGTTGTGTGTCATCCAGCTCAGACCCATTTGCACAAGGCTGTGGAGTGACGAGCCAGTTCAGATGAATGAATGGCTTTCTCATTACTTCACCCCCATTCTGCTGTCTCTTTTCCTGTCCTTTGTATTATAATGGAGGACAGCTGTGGCAGTGAAGTGAATATTAACTAACCCCAGCGCCTCAGCAGATTGTGACTTTAATCCCTGCAAATACCAATAAAATCAAAATTTAATTACACTCAGAGTAGCTCTGTTAATGCCTGAAAAATATTTAACAATTAGTGGTTGGCTTAATTAAGCAAACTGCCTTTCACAAGCAACCTGAAAAGTCCTCCCAAGCCCTTCCCCCATCCATTCCTTTTTTTTTTCTATTCCATAGACTAATTACTCTGATGTAAGCTCACGGCACTTCATTTACTGTTACTGAGTCCGCTGCCTTGCTGATCTCGGCTCTGAGCTTAACAGCCGTTAATAGGAGGGGAAGTTGTAAAAAGAAAGAAATCGGGTTCACTGCACACAGCTACTTAACAAAAAATAATCCTTTTACTAAGCCACTAGTCATTGTTAGTCATTTCTTCATTCATATTATACAAACGCTATGTGTATGTGTATATGTACCCTCATTCATATATATATATTCTGAATATACAATAGATTGTGGGTCTGTATATATAGATTGATAGATACACATATAACAGAATTGCTATATTTCAGTTACATTATTAATTATGGGAGGGTCAAAAAAAAGTCAAGCAACAAATTAAGAAAGAACATCTATCAAAAGAATTATTCTTTGTCCGTATAGATTGGAAAACTGTTTACATTTAAATTTGGAAGGGACAGTGTATACTCTTGTTTGTAAATTAAACAAATAAAATGAAAACAATGAAGGATGTAAAAGCTGTAAAATGTAAATTCTATTCTTTGATTCATGATACTGCCTGACCTACTGAATTCCATGTTCATTCCCTCATCCAAGCATCAACTGTTTATTGGTCATTTAATGTGACTTGCTGGGGAGATAAAAATATGTTATTGTAAATCTTTGCCTGAACATCTATGGGATGTTTTAAAATGCCACAAAAGGGTAGCTTATACTATCTATATGCTAAGCGTCATTTTGTACTTGAATTCTTAGGAAAGAACTTGCCCCTAAATACTTAAGAGAATAAGATACAGTAATACCTCAAAAGGAGGTCACTTATCCCGCAAACTAAGAAAATAAACCAACTGAAAATACCCACAACAAAACTGCCTCGGAGAACCAAATCAGTTCCCAGAGGCTTCAAGGAACTGAGAGAACGGGGAGTCCAAGTGCAAGGCCAGTCGCCATCATGGCGAGGCACGTGCAGGTTCACATTAGATTCAGACAGATGGTAGTAAAAGTGCGGGGCCAAAAACTGGTGGGCCATTCCTTCATTCCAGCCTCGCAACTGGCAAGTAAGTGAAAACACACAGGGCACCAAAACCCACTCACACATTCTCTGGTTCCACAACCAAGAGAATCTTTTCCAGTTTTTCCTAGAATCAAAGACCCCATTAACTCAGTCACCTCTGGTTCCCCATCTGCACACCTTCTCCCTTCTCATCTCTGCACAAACTGGCTTCTCCTTCAGCACCCTGCCATCTTGGCTGCTTTCTCCCCTTCTCTGCAAAAAAAAAAAAAAATGGCCTCCTTCCTCTCCTTTCTCCATCTTCTTAAAATTTTTTGGCATGAAAACCCCTCCTCTGGTACACATTAGCATAACAGAGCCCCTTCCCAAGCAGGAAGGTAATTAGCAGTTTCACCTGGGCAGCAGCTATTTTTAACAATAAAAGTGAGCAAAATTGGCCCTGGCCGGTTGGCTCAGAGGTAGAGCATCGGCCTGGCGTGTGGAAGTCCCGGGTTCAATTCCTGGCCAGGGCACACAGGAGAAGCATCCATCTGCTTCTCCACCCCTCCCCCTCTCCTTCCTCTCTGTCTGTCTCTTCCCCTCCTGCAGCCGAGGCTCCATTGGAGCAAAGATGGCCCGGGTGCTGGGGATGGCTCTGTGGCCTCTGCCTCAGGTGCTAGAGTAGCTCTGGTCGCAACAGAGCGACAACAGAGCAACATCCTGGATGGGCAGAGCAACGCCCCTGGTGGGTGTGCCGGGTGGATCCCGGTGGGGCGCATGCGGGAGTCTGTCTGACTGCCTCCCCGTTTCCAGCTTCAGAAAAAAAAAAAAAGTGAGCAAAATCAAATAACAAATTTTACAAACTTATTTGCTCAACACTAACCTCTTATTGTACAGAAGAGGAAACTGCAAGTCAGAGCCTGTGACCATCCAGGGCCATATGAGGAACTGTCCCAGAGTTATTTTAGAGCCCTCTTGGCCCCCACTCCAGACCTATTCTCTGTAACTGATATTCGATGCAATTATAGCAATATCACAGCAGATTAGAAGCCACATATTAGATGCTGATGAAATGTTTTTAGAGGCTTAGCATTCAGATGACAAATACTAGAACATATGATAAAACTTGGAACCTGCTAAGCAAAAATTTAAGTGATCTGAAAAAAAAAAGGTCTCTTGGTAACATCAATCCAGGATACAAATAAATATACCATGTTTTAGTTGACAGTGCACAATGGTGCTGCTGCTTCAACTCATCTTATTTTATTGTGTGAGTGTGTGCATGCCTGTGTGTGTGCTTCCCTCCTTTGGGGCTTTTAAGACAATACTAAAAAAGATTAAGATAATATGCTCATTTAGTTATTTTCCTCTGCTCTTACTAAGCTCTCTTTGAGAATTTTAGTGTAAATGGTATGTTAATTTTTCAATCTAGTGAAGAAAAAAAAAGAACTGTAATTTTATTTTTATGGTATGTTTTTACCCATATGAAGTTCTTTTATACTTTCCTGTTAGTCTTTATTTAAGATGAGTTCTTAAGTATTTTGGTTGTTGCATAACTCAATAATTAAGGGGAAAAAAGAAGAAAATGAGTCTTGTTCGTGTGTATGTGTGTGGAAGGATGTGTTTGGTATACCCACTCCTAACTCTGCTAGCAGTCTCCAACCGCATACCATTTTGTACATTTCCATGTAATTGGCCGGGTATGTTTCCAGTCTCATGGTTGGCCCAGGATGGAGTTAAAATCCCAGTTTATAATCCAGAGAAGGAGTATGTATGGGTTGAGAATGAGATACTTGTGTTTTGACTGAAGAATTGTGTAGCATCTGGCAGGTGTAAAGGCCTCTGGAGGCAGCAATTTCACTCTAAGAATACAGAAAATGGCACATTATATTTCAAAATTGGTATCTTTTAAAAATATGTACTAACATGATAATATGAACTGATGCAAAATCTTCTTACAGGTTTTGCAGGAATAACTGGTTTTAATGGTATATGCAACTTGTGTTTTACATTCTTTTGTCTATTAGTCACATACATATATCTTTGTTTGTTCTTGAATGTATGATGCATAACTATTAACCAAATGTTCGTTCACCATCAAATTCTGTTTCTTCAGTGTGTTTTCTCATTCAAAAGAACATAATCATTCTCTTTAATGATACAAATAATCCTCTTCTAATGGACTATTACACCTCTTTTCCATTCTTGAAAAGCATTAATGCTTTTAGTTTTTTAGTTAAATGCTATACAATTTCAACATGGTATAATGTACTTCATTGATTTTTAACTTTCTCTTTAAAAGAGCAGCAAGTACTAAAAGACAAGAAATTGCCAAAGTCAATTCACTTCAACTGTCAAAACTTTTCGGATAAAAAATAAGTGGTAATGCTCTTCTATTTCAAGTAAGTAAGCATATGTGTGGGTATAGTATTCTGTTTTGACTTTGAAATCTTTTTAGAATAAAATAGCTTGTCCATGCTTGTTTTCAGTTTGTGAAACGTCAGCGGCATCTATGAAATGGTCACTGAGCCTCACCATCTTGATTAATATGGAAAGAACTGTTCTCTTGGAAGGTATATTATATCTTTCATGTTTCCAAAGTATCACTTCATGTTTGTAAGCAAGAATTTATCTAGTCTTGGGCTGGTGACATAAGCATATAACATCATCTCTTCCCTACATCCTGCAATGTTTCACACACACACGTGCCCACATGTACCATCTGTCCTTGCAAAAGACGAAAAAAAAAGCTCTTACATTCAGTATTTATTGTGATTTAAATTTCAAGATAATTTATGTTTAACCATACTGCTCATTTCTTATGTGATCACAGCACAATAAAAGATTTTAAGCTAATAAATCCTGTCACCTAAAGTAAATAAAATGTCAAATCCTGACTCTTAGAAAAATACACAGAATAATAACTTTGGAAGAACACAAAGAGCTCGACCTCCCTACTTCAGACAAATGGATTTAACTACTCAGAATCAGTAATTTTCAACCTTTTCTTAAACATCTCTAGAGCTAGATTCTACAATTAACCTGCAAATTATCATTCTGCTACTCAAACAGCCATTGCTTGTAAAACTGCTTCCATCTCATAGCAGATTTTCCATGGTGGTCAAGAATAACCTTTTAGGATACTTCCCATACAGTAGTGATTAAGTTATTCCTTCTCTCTATAGGCTGAGCATTTAGGGTTTACTTCATTCTTACTTTTAGATATTAAATTCTTTTGAAATTTCAGATATCCGTGACTATTCTAGCCTTAAGGGGTTGGCCTTCCCATAATGGTTAAATAATATTTTGAGGTCCCATTCCATAACTCAGTCTGAGTGATCACTTGTCATTTATAAAAGCTACTTGGCTTTAGGCCACTGTCTCTCTGGGACATGGTAGGCCAACAACTTTCTATTACATAATCTTGATATTTAAAAATAAATATTCCAGTCCAGGAAAATTCCATTTATTTTTCAACAATGTAGATCAAACTGTTAGGGATATGTCTATAAGATTCTTTAAGATAAGCATTAGGATGAATGATTGCTCCATAAATCTTTTTTCTTTCTAATGATAAAAAATATTTTGTTTGCTTTTCCTGATTTGGATTTTGTCATTGAAATCAGTATTGATTTTCAAATACAGATTTTTAGATCTGTTTCTGAATTCCTGTTCGAAAATTTCCAATAACATATTTTATTTGCACTTCTTCAGTTCAGATATTTACAAAGAACTGTACCACAGCACATATCCATATCCATGGGAAATGCCAGGGGACATTATTGGGTAGTGTTCAAATAATATAACATTCAAATTCCCTAGCAAGATTTACAGTAATACACAAAACGACATGTTTAAATTACTAATTTAACGATGTATTTTGGTTTCAAAACTTATTTCTTAGACCATTACTTATGAGATTTGTATAGAATATGCTAAATAAATAATCTTATTAATATGTATATATTTGCAAAAATGATTCACTGCTACCAGCAATCAGGGTCAGGAACACATTTACAACGTGACAACAACTAAATGTAGGATGGATTCAGTCAGAATTACATCTCCCCAGTGTGCTCCTGTCCTGGTTCCCAGAAATGTCAACCTCAACCTTTCACTTCAATGCCCCCACTTTCTGTTCTTGCTTTCAATTTGGCCTCTGCAATTTCTTCTATCCAGTAATGTCCTTATGTTAAGCTCCAAATCTTACAGGAGAATTGTAATGCTTTTCCTCTATTTACTAGATTTTTTGACTAATTTTCTCAGGATTCAGAAATAAAAAAAATAAACACATTTCCTGAAATATTCTGGGAAAGAATTTCCATATGGGTAAAGTAAACCCAAGTGAGTCTACTTTTTTGAAAGCTGTACTAGTGCAGTGGTGGTGGACACTCTGGTTTTTGTTATTAAAAATATAAAAATTAAGGGCCCTGGCTGGTTGGCTTAGCAGTAGAGCATCAACCCGACATGTGGAAGTCCTGGATTCAACTCTCAGTCAGGGCACATAAGAAAAGAGCCCATCTGCTTCTTCACCATTCCCCCTCTCTTTTCTCTCTATTTCTCTCTTCCCCTCCTACAGCCAAGGCTCCACTGGAGCAAAGTTGGCCCAGGTGCTGAGGACAGAACCACAGCCTCCACCTCAGCTGCTAGAATGGCTCCAGCTGCAATGGAGCAACACCCCAGATGGGCCGAGCATCGTCCTCTGGTGGGCATGTCAGGTGAATCCCAGTTGGGTGTATGTGGGAGTCTGACTGCCTACTTGCTTCTAGCTTCAGAAAAATACACACAAAGACACAAAATTTTATATATATAAAATTTTGAGTTTTAGAGTATGCAAAAACACTCTGTGTTCACATTATAGGTTCAACAATTAGCAACATATGATCAACTTATTTACTGGTACACCTACCTACTCCTCCCACCCTCATCTCTTGGATTATTTTAAAGTACATTAGAGGCATTGTATCATTTTATGTCTATATACTTGAGTATAAAATTTTGAAAGATAAAAAAAATAGAATAAAATTGTAAATGACAAAGAGTTCAAAGACTGGCATAAGGATAGACTTATATAGCTCAATGTAGAAAACAAAGAGTTCAAGAAAAAGACCTACATACATCCATCTATTGTCAAGTGATTTTGGAAAAAGTACCAATACATTCAGTGGAGAAAGAGAATAGGCTTTCAACAAATGGTGCCAGACTACTGAATATCCACATACAATAAATAAAGGTGTGCCCTTACCTTACATCATATATAAAAATTTACTCAAAATGGATCAAAAGACTTAAGTGTAAGAACTAAAACTAAAAAAACTTTACAAGAAAATTTTGCGACTTTAGAGTACATAGTGGTTTCTTAGATATAACACATAAAGTACAAGCCGCCAAAGAGAAAATAGATAAATTGAACTTCATTACACTTTTGTTTTCAAAGGACAAAGTCTTTAAAAGGAAAAAAGAGGCCCTGGCCGGTTGGCTCAGTGGTAGAGTGTCGGCCTGCCGTGCAGGAGTCCCGGGTTTGATTCCTGGCCAGGGCACACAGGAGAAGCATCCATCTGCTTCTCCACCCCTCCCCCTCTCCCTCCTCTCTGTCTCTCTCTTCCCCTCCCGCAGCCAAGGCTCCATTGGAGCAAAGATGGCCCGGGCACTGGGGATGGCTCCATGGCCTCTGCCTCAGGCACTAGACTGGCTCTGGTCGCAACAGAGCGACGCCGCAGATGGACAGAGCATCGCTCCCTGGTGGGCATGCCACGTGGATCCCGGTCGGGCACATGCAGGAGTCTGTCTGACTGCCTCCCTGTTTCCAGCTTCAGAAAAATACAAAATAAATAAATAAATAAATAAAAATAAAAGGGGAAAAAAGAAAAGGGAAAAAAGTTAAAAGACAACTCACAGAATGGAAAAAAATATTTTCAAATCATGTATCTGATAAAGGTCTAGTACCCAGAAATTATAAAATTTTTTTTTCAATTTATCAATAAAAAGACAGTGCAATTAAAAGTGTTCCAAAGTTTTAAATGGCATTTATCTAAAAAAAGCTATAGAAATTACCAATAGGCCCATGCAAAGAGATTCAAAATTTTTTGTCATTAGATAAAAACTAATCAAAACCACAGTAAGATAACTCTTCACATGCAGTAGGAAGACTATAAAGAAAGGACAGTAATAAGTGTTGATGAAGATGTGGAAAAATTGGAACTCTCATACATTTCTGTTGAGGATATAAAATAGTACTGCTGCTTTAGAATCATTCTGGCAGTTTTTCAAAAAGTTAAACATAGTGCTACTACAAGATTCAGCAATTCTACTCTTAGGTATGTAGCCAAGAGAGTTGAAAACATAATTACACAAACACTCGTACATGAGTATTATTCATAAAAGCCAAAAGGTGGACGTAACTCAAATGTGCATCAACTAATAAACAGATAAACAAAATATAATATGGAATATTACTGAAATACATTGAAATATATACAGAATATTATTCATTCATAGAAATAAGTGAAGTATCAATACACGCTATAATAGGGACAAATCTTTTAAACTTTATGCTAAGTGAAAGAAGTTACAACAAAAGGCTACATACTGTGTGATTCTATTTCTATGAGATATCAAGAAGAGGCAAATCTATAGAAATAGAAAGAATGTCAGTGGCCACCGGAGGCTAGGAATAAAGAGGAATTGAAACAGAGAGTTATTTAAAAGCTGGAGGAGACATGGGCTCATATCTATTTTTCACTTGTGTCTGTATGCCTCCAGAAGCCTCCAGGAGCACAAAACAGTGAAGGCTCCAGCTTCCAGTTTCTCTGGTTCATACATATCAGTGGCTTGAGTACAGCTATGCCATACTTCTCAGTGATTGAAGTATCAGCTGGGCTTCCTCTCAATCACCCTACTCCCCATCTTCCAAACACAGGCTTTGTCCTCACATGCTGTCTCGATCAGACCGAGCATCCTGGCGAGGCCTCATCTCTCAGAATCTACATCTGAACTCTGGGGCACTTCCCTCAGTGATCTGATCAGTTGCCATGGATGCCACTCTCAGAGTTTCAAGCACCAATCTTCTATTTCAGTCTTCTACTTGCTGGTATCACCACTTCTTTCACATAGCTCCCCCAGTCTGAGAGGTGCTGACTGATTCTCTGTTGCTGTTCTCTTGATATCAGCTTTCCCTCTTTGCTCTTTCAGACTTTCAACACCTATGTAACTCATTTTCTCTATTAAAAGTCTTCTGTTCACAGAACCTAGTGCAATTTCTGCTTTCTGCTTCATCTCCGATCTATATACCTACAATGCCTATTTCAATAAATGTTAGTAGTGAATTTGATTTGTTTACATTGAATTATACATCTAATTTTCTTCTGCACTTTTCCCTTGGTTTGGTATTTGGGTAATATTTTGAAAAATGTAACATTTCTAGTTCATTTTTTTAAAACACTTATTGATTTGGGAGAGAGAGGAAGGAAGAGAGAAAATGAAAAAAAAAAACATTGATTTGTTCCACTTATTTAGTAAGCCATTGCTTGATTCTTATATGTTCCTTGACCAGGGGTGGAGCCTGCAACCTTGGTGTACTGGGATGATGCTCTAACCAACTGAGCTACCTGGCCAGGGTTTCTAGTTCATTATTTTTAATATAACAAAAAAAAATTTTAATCATAAAAACTCTTTTCTTTTCATTCGTTACTCTCAAAATTTTATTGATTTCAGATAGCATTATTTTAGCAATGTGAGGCCAAAAATTAAAATAGAAAATGTTTGTTATTCAAAAACATTTTCCTAAATATAAAGTTAATTTTGCATCTTTTCTCAGGGTAAGATAATTTAGAAAATAGCTATTCCTTTCTTAGATTCTGGTTTTAAAAGTTCTCTGTGATTAATATCTACCAGCTAGGCCAAGTAAACTTTGACTTACACGTATGTAGGAGACAGGCACGTCAAAAGTTAAAACAACAGCAACAAAACAAGATATTTACATGACCTATCAGGATCTAAATGCCATTAAGGAAATTGTTTTAAGTTTAAATGAGAACAGACGGAAGATTCATGCGTTATTTTCAGACATAATTCTGGCACAAAGCAGAAACAGAAAACAGGCCAAAAAATTGGATCAAAATGTTAAAAAAAAAAATCATATCTACTTTACAAACTTCAGTAGTTCTACGTAGGTAAATAATTTAGGATTAAAATATACTGTCATATAATCTGTATTTATGTATTTCTTCTGTAACTTAACATAGTATATATGTATATATATATTAATTATTTATATATGCAATTATATTTGAACATTGGGATATGTAATAATATTTAATATTAAGATATGTTAAGATGTATAGATATATCTCCAGTCATGGGCTCAACAGCTGTATTAGCAGTTTTTGATGACTTGTGCAAAACATTAAGAAGTAATTAGGAAGGCATCCAAAGCTAGTCAGCATTAATAGCTTTAGGAAATTCATACTGGGTTTTCTTATATTTGCTGGGTACTATCATTTTATAAGAGCTGGGACTGGATCAGCTCTTCCAATAGTTCCCAATCAGCATACTGTGTAAAATAATTAGTACCATGAAAACATGCAAACTAGCTCTTACCTCACTTTTACTTATTTTTAGACTGTTTTGTGTATAGTCATTTCGTGTCATTTAGTAACTTTCAAAAATTGACATTCATAAATAGGTAATTAGTTTCCTTTTAACTGATTTAAAAAAAGATAATCTCCTGGATTCCATAACAATGCATTAATGCTCAAATCTTTTTTTTCTGACACCGAATGTAATAAAAGCTGTGGCTTAAACCAGCGAGTTGACATTTTTTCTACTTTAAATGAGAAAAGAAAATTTTTTCCGACAAAATGGTAGCTATTAATAAAATAAGAGTAGACTCTTTTTTACACATAACTTTTAGTATCTGCTCAAAGCACAAAAACATGCCCTTGAATGACTTATGATATTATCATGTATCAGGAGAAACACGACATGGGTGGTTTCTTGAACATTATCAGGGTTATGAAACGCTTGAGAGTGAAATGGAGAATTCTCCATCACTGCTGCAGCTGTAAAGTCAGGACAGTGTTTTAAAATTAACCGTACATTCCGTTCTTAGAACTTCTGCTTAAAAACTGAACAAGGTACAGTTTCAAACCAGGTAAAATAGATGCTGTCAAAAATTCCCAGGCAATCTCTGCATACAATCAAAATGTACACCAATATTAAAGTAATTTAGAATGTCCATATTAATTGGTAAATTCTTATAATTACTAGAGTAATTAATTACCTCAGTTAAAATACACATTATCTTGAGGTTTCTTGTAATTGCTTTACTATGGCCGCCATTTGAGGAAACGTGCAGTGTCCCCCAACTGTTTACAATACTGAGGAATGAACCGTGATTATCTAGCTAATTGTGTCAATGTAGTCTGCAGACAGTAATGCAGAAGAGGAGAAAACCTTTAGAATTGAATATATTGAGTTTGTCTCTCTATTGATCAAATTAATAGTATGATTTCCAAATCTCCACTTTACTGAGTATTTTATTGACATAACCTTTGACCGAGAAGCATATAGATTGCGAAATGTCTTTTCTTATAGACAGAAAATCAATTTGGTTATTTTAAGAAATATAATTGTTTCCACAAAATATTTAGCTGAGCAACTCAAGGATATCCACTGTCATTACTTGGTGGGTGTGGAGCAGGGAACTGGTGCAGGACACAGGGAGCGACAGAGGAGAAGGTCTTTGACACTGGAAGTGCCATGAAGAAAGGGTGACAAAGCAGAAGAACCAACATGAACATTTTGAGTTTATGCAGAGTGTTATAAAAACAGAGTAGACCTAAGACATCTCATAATTTTTTAAAATAAAACTCAATGTTAGATAACACAAAATAAATTTTACACTCTTAAAAGAAACATTTTCGTGAAAAGACCGTAAGTTGTCTAAAGCGGTTTGAGTCAGTGCTGACTTCCTGAAGATGATGTAAGTTGGTCATTAAGAGCCAAACCATGACTTGGAATCTCAGTTTACGCTCTACAAGTAATTTTTGCCTCCTTTTTTTTCCTTTCGTGAAATTTGGGGAAAAATAGCACTTACTTGTAATGTTGTGAGGCTATAATGTCAACACATATAAAAATTAACACTTTATAGAAGTAAATGCTATATAAATTTTAGTGATTATTCTGTTTTCATATTGAAATAACAAATATACAATCCATTCATTTCCTAATGAATAATCATAATATCCTAAAAGCAACTTTCCAGGAAATAAATTGAAAATGTCTATTTGATCATTTCAGTGTTAACTTCTTTTCATTGACTAGAAAACTAAAATAATGGTTGTCCCAACTAATGGTTTGACCATATGTGAAAACAGTATGCATAAAAATGGTTAAAACTACTTAAATTCAACTTATATTATCACAACCTTTGAAGATATACGAGTACAGAAGACAACTATTAAGGGTAAGCTTAGCCAAAGGTCTAACTTTAATTCAAATATTTAATGGTTGTCTAAAAATATCTGTCTAATAAATTTTCTGGTTACTTTTACTCTTTAGTTGGATGTGATTTAACTATATTTAATCACAATTAATCACAATAAAAATACTTTAAAAGTAATATTTTTTAATTTTTTTTATTTTTTATTTTTAAGACTTTATTTATTCAATTAGAGGAGAGAGAGAGAGGGAGAAAGAGAGAGAGAAACAAGGGGGAGGAGCAGGAAGCATCAACTCCCATATGTGCCTCGACCAGGCAAACCCAGAGTATTGAACCAGTGACCTCAGTGTTCCAGGTCGACGCTTTAACCCACTGCGCCACCACAGGTCAGGCTAAAAGTAATATTTTTAGAAAAACCTGGAAATACTTGTTTCTAAACATAACTTGAGCATTCCTAAAGTTCACATATTTAACATTCATATAAATGTAAACATTTATTCGAAAGCTTGGTTAAGAACAATAACACTAAAACTAAGTCTTTGCTTTTAAATTTTATATCTCCTCAACAATATTAAGCATATTTGTTCCAATGATATTTGTTCTGCATACTGATAGTTTATGTCATCATGTAATTCTTTAAAAATGACCATATGTGGACATAATATAAACTGCTGTATAGTGATGGTGTTTTACATAATTAAGTTATCATGACTTTATTCTTTCAATAGGGTAATGAAAGTATATCTACACTCTATAACAGATGATCAATCTGTATCCAATTTTGTCTCCATATAGGGACAGAAACATTGGTATGTGTACATTTTTATTAGAGCAGAAGGGAACTCAAAATATAATCTCTTGAGTTCAATTATGAAACCCATATGCTTGAGTGAATGCATGGTAGAAATATGCAACTTCATTACACATTAGGGGCACTACAAATTTCAGCTTTGATTCAATACACACTCAGACTGCTAATGTGGCATAGACTTGAAAAGGCTAATATCATTGCTGTGTGGAGTAACGGGCAAATGGAAATGTCTGTATCTTCTCTGCTTTAACAACATGGCCTTCTAATCCAAGGGCATATCTGTGTGGAGGATGAAGACTGTAATAATAAAAATGCATATATTATGCTACCTAGTGAAGAATGATAGCAAAGAAGAAAAAACAGACAGGGCTATTGAAATTAAACAAGTTATAACTTAATCAGTATTGCCAGAATGGGAAGAAAAATTTCTAAAATAAAAATAATAAAAAAAGAGGTTTTGATCAACCATTCCAGACAAGAAGCAAATTTATCTTTCCATTCTTAATACAGAAAATGATATATCAAAATATAATATTATATAAAGAGGTTATAAAAATATGTACCTAAACCTGTAAGAAAAAAATTATAAAAGCATTGTGTTATTTTTTTATATTTGTTGGTGGCTTTTTGAGTTTTTAATGTTTGCTGTTTTTTTGTGATTGATATTTCATTCTAAATATTTACTTTCACAGCTAATATTAAATGATAACTTTTATTCTTTTTCTTAAATATGGTGGTCAAAACTGCCTAAGTTTTATGTCTGATAAAACCTAAATATACTTCTTGTGCTAACCAGAAGAGCAACGATATTGGTAAGATCAAGGCTGATCAAGATCCATTAGAATTGGCAACATAAAACCATTGCTGATTTATTTCCTTTACGTGTACATTGCTGATTTTGAGGAGAACTATCTCAGAGTACTGGTGTGGCCAGAAGACAGAGGAGAGGATTACAGAATGAATGAGAAGTGTTGCAGCATGGTGACAATGGTTACCAACAAGTCTTGTGAGACTTGGCAGATAGATGGTGGTGAGATCTGGCAGATAGATTAGGGGGCAAATGGAGGGCAATGTGAGGCCATGGGAGTCTTCTTTATTT
Source organism: Saccopteryx bilineata (assembly GCF_036850765.1). Classification (NCBI taxonomy): domain Eukaryota; kingdom Metazoa; phylum Chordata; class Mammalia; order Chiroptera; family Emballonuridae; genus Saccopteryx; species Saccopteryx bilineata. The sequence continues at coordinate 257,547,951 of NC_089493.1, forward strand.
GATAGAAGCAACTTTGTTACGCTGATGGCAATGCTCCGATAGGAAGAGAGGTATTTACAATGTAGGCTTTACAGTGGTAGCTGCATGTGGTAGTCATCTTCCAAGATGACTCCCAGTGATCACACCTCTTGGTATTCACACTCCTATATAGACCATACCAATTGGGTCAGGACTGGTCTATGTGACTGAGAAGTACAAACCTCAGTCCTCCTCCCGTGCTTCTCCTTTACTCTCACACTACTACCCTAATCACAACACTTTTGAAACCAGATGTGTATGGAGTTCTTCCTCCCCAAACAAGTCTCTGGGACACCAGCTGGCTGTCCTCCATTTTAACTCAATTTTGACATCATTTACCTGGAGATAGCATCAGATCCCACAGGTTAAGGGCTCAGTCTCATAAGACTGCCCCCGCCCCACTTCAGAAGCTGATGGTGAATCCAGGTTGCCAACTGTGCTTCTGACTGATTGGCTGTATAAACTGGTTCCCACGACCCCCTCTTCAGATTCAATCCATTTGCCAGAGTGGCTCACAGAACTCAGGAAAACAGTTTGCTCATTGTTTCGCAGTTCCTGATAAGGGAACATCCAGATGGAAGAGATACACGGGGCATGGAGCCACTCTCCCAGTCCTCCAGGTATTACCAACCTGGAAGTTCTCTATGCTTTAGGGACGTTTATGGAGGCTTCATCACACAGGCATGATTGATCATTAACTCGTTTCCACCTCCTCTCTCAGCTCTAGAGAATGGGGGGGGGGGGTTGCATTGAAAATTCCAAGTTTCTAATTAGGGTTTGGTCTTTCTGGAGACAGTCCCCATCTAGAACCCCATCAAGAGTCACTCCACTGCAGCAAAAGACACTGCTATGCCCAGGAAATTCCAAGGGGTTCAGTAACTCTGTGCCAGGAACTGGAGTCAAAGACCAAATAGTAAAATAAAAAATGCTTGTAGTGCTCTTATCACTTAGGAAATTGCAACAATTTTAGGAGCTCTCTGCCAGGAACCAGAGGCAGGGTACAATCTGTAATTTTTTTTTTCTATTATCTCACAGTGACCAAGAATATACAACAGAAATTATGGTGTGGTTTCTTCCCAATTATTTCATAATAGACTATAGCTTCTACTTGTCCTCTCTCTCTCTCTCTCTCTCTCTCTCTCTCTCTCTCTCTCACGCTCTTTCTCACCACCTGCTATGGGAGAAGCAGGGTGCCATATTTTGAGTAGCCTTTTGGAGAGACCAAAGTGGGAGGGATTGAAGTCTCCAGCTATGAGCCAGTGGGAAACTGACCAAAAACCATGTGAAATGAGTTGGGCAGTGGTTCCTCCAGCCCTAATCAGGCAATGTAATTAATGACTGTGGTCTCAGATAATTTGACTGTTAACTTGTGAGAGATCTTGAATCAGATTTGCCCAACTAAACTACTCTTCAATTCTTGACCCTCAGGAGCTGTGAAATAATAAGTGTTTATTGTTTTTGGCTGTTATGCTTCAAAAGAATTTGTGGCGCAACAATAGATAACTAATACAACCCAGAAGCAAAGTCCTTGAGGAGACAAAATAGGAAATGATACACAGCACAAGTAGAGAGATTGGCTGTTAATAGAGACAAGGAGTTGTCTGCCTTCCTAACAGGAGAGAAATAGAGCATATGGGTACAAATTTGAATTTGCAGATATGTTTGCTTGATTATTAGAAAACAGTGAGAGATTACTGTTAATAGAAACAAGGAGTCGTCTGTCTTCTTAACAGGAGAGAAGTAGAGCATATGGGTACAAATTTGAATTTGCAGATATGTTTGCTTGATTATTAGAAAACTTCACTGATTTTCTTTTCTCAATTAAATATCAGGCAAGATTTTTAACTTGTAAGTAATGCAAATGGGAGATGAAAGGAATGAGAAGCTTAAATCTTACAGAGAATGAGTATGAAATAGTCACCTTGGAGACTGAGATAGAAAATTTATAAGAAAATACAATAAAATCAGGGGTAGTATTCAATTCTATCTGAGATTTTTTATGTTGTTTTTGAAGTGACTTCAATCAACAAATTGTGTGATTTTTTTTCCCTGCAGCAATATTTAGTTGCCTGGGTTCAGCCATAGAGAAAACAAATGTAGAGGTTTAAAGAAAGCCAGTCTTTGCCGAGTGAGTGCAATGGAGGGAGAAAGGCCTGGGAATTGAAGGTATTTGCCAAAGAATTGTAGCGGTGGCCCCTGGAATCCCATCCAGGGATGAGAGAGAGAACAATAGCAGTGAAAAAGAAGTGGTGTTAGTTAATGAATCAGAGCACTTGCCCAAGAATCCTTCCACAGGATAGTACTTGAGTCAAAGAGGTAAAACGAGCTGAGTCAATGAAGAGACAGTTTCTTCACAGGCAGAAATGTGGGCTGCGGTAGTGAAATGTGGAGCTGAGGAGAGGTGGGTGGGGAGTGTATTGAGGTTGGCTAAGAGAGGCTGACTAGTGGAGTTAAGTAAATAAGCTCATAAGGAAAAAAGGAACAGTTCTTGAGCTAGGAATAGTTGCAGAAAATGTGGGGTGACGGGCATTACTCAAAACCACAACAGGGAAGGAGCCAAGGATATTGTAGTACTCGGAGGAAGTGAAGTCCAAGGTCTCAGTGGAGGCCAAGCCATGGATAAAATGATTCTCGTTATCTTGGCAGTGGAAACCAAACCTTATTTTAATGACCTTTTACTGAGGAAGCTCGCAGGCAAATGCAGTAAGGAATCACCAGAGGCCAGGCCACACATTACTCTCCCAGTTTCCCTTAAGGTGGCCGCTTACAAAGCAGTTTGGACACAAAGAACGATGTCAGGAAGGGAAAGAACCTGAATGATATATTTAAAGGTTATTAAGTCTGTGTACTTGAGAGTTCTGGGGGCTGCTGACCACAGCTTTCCTTTTGATTTTGAGAAAGTTGGTCCTCTCAGCGGCAACCCTGACTGAGCCCAGGGTAAATTTGCTGAGGCTGGATAATCTAGCAGCTAGGTAATTAGATCAGTCTCCTGGCCAATACCATTTCCCAGGTAGCTCAAACTACCCTACAAGGATGGAGGGAAATGGTGGTCAACACCGTAAAGTAGTACTTGGTTAAGCTCATTGTTGACACTTAAAATTCTGTTAGATGATTAAATTAATATAAGTGTAGGTTGGGTAGAGCAATGATTCTCATTCTCATTGGGGACACACATCCAGTGTCTAGAGAGCAAAAATGTGTGTAATTTGAAAGCACGTATTGAATCTCATAATCTTATAGCTAGAAAATAAAAAAATATATATTTACTTTTATTATTATAAATCATGCAAAAAAAAAAAACCCTATGAAAATAACATAACAAATAAGCATGTATACATTACCCACTTAAGAATTAGAGACAGCTAACATAATTGAAACTCTCTGCCCCATGGATCCAATCACTTCCTTCCCAGAGGTAGCAGTTTTCCTAATCCTGTTTGTTATCCTCCAAATCCTTTTTGAAAGTTTTGAATTATATATCTGTAAACAAAATATTCTGTTACCTCATGTTTTCAAACTACATATTTAAATGGCTTCATATACTATACTATAGTATGTAACATTTTGCAACTTGTTTTTATTGCTCTCATTATTATGCTTTTAGATTTATTCATGTTGTTACGTGTAGCTCTGGTTTATTCATTTTGATTGATGAATAGTATTCCACTGTTCACATCAATCACATGAACATTTAAGTTATTCACAATTTTTCTGTATTACTAGCAATGCTACCATGAACATTTTCAGAATGTATCTGGGTACACATGTAAGACAGTGAAATTGTAGGGTTCTGGGGCATGCATATCTTCAGATTTCTGTTATTTTGAGAAATTGCTCTCTACAGTGGCTATACAAGTTTTCCCTTCCCTCCACCAAGTAATTGATGACAGTCTCTGTTGTCTGACATCCTAGTCCGTACTTTCACAATTTTCGTCTGATGGTTGTGAAACGGGATCTCATTCTTTTAATGTGAAGTTCCTTGACAACATGTAATTGTAATAAAAAAAACAAACTCCAGAAAGGAAAGCTCAGCAAATATTTTTTGGCTGACAGGTTAACTCAACAGGGTGTCTCTGAGATTCTCATGGAATGAGAAAAAGATGGCATGCCCTGCCAGGGAAATGTATGGAAACCCCTGAGGTTGGGCATCAGGTATTTTGCTCATCTACAGGTGGCTTGTTTTTAAAGGTGGGGAATACTGGGTAGAGGAAGCAAGGCCACTTGGAATTGTATTGGCTCTATTACAAGATGAAAGAAAGCCCTGGCCGGTTGGCTCAGCGGTAGAGCGTCGGCCTAGCGTGTGGAGGACCCGGGTTCGATTCCCGGCCAGGGCACACAGGAGAAGCGCCCATTTGCTTCTCCACCCCTCCGCCGCGCTTTCCTCTCTGTCTCTCTCTTTCCCTCCCGCAGCCAAGGCTCCATTGGAGCAAAGATGGCCCGGGCGCTGGGGATGGCTCTGTGGCCTCTGCCTCAGGCGCTAGAGTGGCTCTGGTCGCAACATGGCGACGCCCCAGAGGGGGCAGAACATCGCCCCCTGGTGGGCAGAGCGTCGCCCCTGGTGGGCGTGCTGGGTGGATCCCGGTCGGGCGCATGCGGGAGTCTGTCTGACTGTCTCTCCCCGTTTCCAGCTTCAGAAAAATGAAAAAAAAAAAAAAAAAAAAAAAGATGAAAGAAAGGCAAGGCTGATGATACATAAAAAACAGAGTGATTCAGTATGAAAGGGAGAGAATGAGAATAAAAAGAGCTGTGTGGAATTAAGAATGTTATCTTTGTTTCCTTAGAATTTGCCTGTTTGAAACTTATTCTCTTGGTTTAGTCTTCAAGTCACCAGGGTCTCCAATTATGCCCTACTTAGAGCAAATGGCTTGTTGATAATAATCACAGCATCATAGAATTATAGAGTGGGTAAGAATCTTAGACACTGTTTCTTTTTATACATGAGACACCTCAAGTACAAAGAGAAGTTTTACACTCAGAATGAACAGGTTTTAATGAAATAAATGATTTAAGAAAGAGACAATTGGGGCACTTTACTTACTGGTCCGAGCTTACTTGGGTATTTGCCTAATGACAAATACAGATGAACTATACCCCTTTTATGCTAGAACTGTAATATGGTGGTTCAGAATGCTGGCCTGGGAGCAGAGGGATTGGGCCTGCCCTCTGCTCAGCAAATGTTAAATGTGTGATCTTGATCAAGTAATTTAACGTCTCTAGCCACAGTTTCCTTATTTACATAGCAAGGAAAGTTTTAATTCCGACTTTTTTCTTGTGTTGTAGGGATGAGAGGAGATTGCATCATAGTCTATAGCACATATCAAGCAATTGATAAATGGTAGAAATGATATTTTTATTTGAACACCTTAGTGTTTGAGACATAAATAGTTTATTTAGGGTTTTTGACGGGATCTTCCAATGGAACAAAGGGGAAGATTTTGCTAGAGATAAAATAGATCAGCAGTGGCTGGTCTAGCTCTCTATCACAACAGAAATTCCCGGGATGCTTTTGCCTATATTTTTACCTGAACTTAAAGATTTTTTAAAAAAAAATGCAATGCTTTGAAATTTTCCTTATCTGCTCGATTACGTGTCTCTATTTTAATGACCCTCTATATAATATTTAGGAGTCTTCACAGGAAATAGAGGCAGAGTAGTTTGCCTCTCTTTTATTCTAGATTATTTCTTTATGGCTGGATTGAGAAGGCCCAATTTATCTCTTTGCTTTCTACTCAAATCGTTAATTTCCAAATTCTTAATATGTACACCTCAAGTTCTTCCATTATTTATTTATTTATTTATTTATTTATTTAGTTAGTTAGTTAGTTATTTAAGTGAGAGAGACTGGGACAGACAGGAAAGAGAGAGATGAGAAGCATCAATTCTTTGTTGTGGCATCTTAGTTGTTCATTGATTGCTTTCTCATATGTGCCTTGAGTTGGGGGGGGTGCTCCTGCTGAGTCAGTGACCCTTTGCTCAAGCCAGTAACTTTGTGCTCACCCAGCAACCTTGGGCTTCAAGCCAGTGATCTTGGGCTTCAAGCCAGTGATCTTGGGCTTTAAGCCAGCAATCTTGGGCTTCAAGCCAGCGATCTTGGGCTTCAAGCCAGCAGGCATGGGGTCATGTGTATGATTGTACTCTCAAACCAGTGACCCTGTGCTCAATCTGGTGAGCCCGCACTCAAGCCTATGACCTCAGGGTTTTGAACCTGGGTCCTCTGTGTCCCAGTCCAATGCTCTATACATTACACCACTGCCTGGTCAGTTTTCATTATTTAAAAAAAAAAAACAGGCCCTGGTCAGTTGGCTCAGCAGTAGAGCGTCAACCCAGTGTGTGTAAGTCCCGGATTCGATTCCTGGCCAGGGCACACTGGAAAAGTACCCATTTGCCTCTCCACTCTTCCCCCTCTTCCTTCTATTTATCTCTTTCTTTCCCTCCTGCAGCCAAGGCTCCATTAGAACCAAGTTGGCTCGGGCTCTGAGGATGACTCCATGGCTTCTGCCTCAGGAGCTGGAATGGCTCTGATTGCAGGAGAGCAACACCCCAGAGGGCCAAGCATTGCCCCCTGGTGGGCATGCCAGGGTGGATCTAGGTTGGGTGCATGTGGGAGTTGGTCTGTCTGCCTCCCTGTCCCTCCCCACCCTGCTTCTCACTTCAGAAAAATACAAAGAAAAAAAAAAGAAAAATCATTGGTCATTTAAAAAATAATTATGAGTCGTGGTATCCTATCTGTTTTACCTATCTTTTCCTCCTCCATACATGACTTTAATTTAAATAGTGATTTTACCATTATATTATTATTATTTATTTATTTATTTTCTGAAGCTGGAAATGGGGAGAGACAGACAGACTCCCACATGCGCCCGACCGGGATCCACCTGGCATGCCCACCAGGGGGCGATGCTCTGCCCACCAGGGGGCGACGCTCTGCCCCTCCGGGGCTTCGCTCTGTTGCGACCAGAGCCACTCCAGCGCCTGGGGCAGAGGTCAAAGAGCCATCCCCAGCACCCGGGCCATCTTTGCTCCAGTGGAGCCTTGGCTGTGGGAGGGGAAGAGAGAGACAGAGAGGAAGGAGGGGGGGATGGAGAAGCAGATGGGTGCCTCTCCTGTGTGCTCTGGCCGGGAATCAAACCCAGGACTTCTGCACGCCAGGCCGACGCTCTACCACTGAGCCAACCGGCCAGGGCCCATTATATTATTATTTTTTTTGCTTTTATGATATGTATGTTGCCAGCTTCCACGTTGAGATGGCTGATTGAGTACATGTGTCCACATAAAGTTGCCTTTCCTCTCTCCTAAAATTCTACTGGGTAAAGAAATAAAAAAATAAAAATTAACAATAAATATATGGTAATACAGGAAAAAATTGCATCAGTGGACAATAATATTGGAAGAAATTTCAAAATATCCAAAGTTGATAGATTATAGATGTTTTTTAAATTTAATCCAACAAAATCAAAGAACTGTTCACATAATACAAATATAGTATAAACCTGCTGAAACAGTAGGCTTTCCCAGAGAACCCTGAGTCACTGTCATGACCAGGGTGAGGAGAATAAAGAGAGTGAGGCTCCTGCTCTGAATGTAAAATTGGAGGGGGATGCTAAAATATTCAGAAATTAAGATAAATAATATTTTTAAACATCAAAATTAATACAAAAATTCCATTTTTGCCTCATGCTCTAATTGTGGCTTGGCATGGAACTGTTAGTGATTCTGTTTTTATTTAGTGTTTTGATATTTTGTCCATCATAAGTTTTTGCACGATTTTTTTTAAATATTACACTAAAATATTATTTATCTTGATTATTGAGCTTTTAGCACTTTGTTTAAATTTTGTGCCTGAGTCAAGAGCCTCATTAGCCTTTTATGTCTTACCTTAGTCTCTGCTTGTATTTTGCTTGCTTCAGATTAGAGACAGTAGGTGTGGGCCCTGAGATAGCTTTTGGGCTATTACTTAAAGGATTGTGAATCACTCAGCCAGACCCTTCTCTTAAAGCATTGACCCTGGTCTTTGTTCTCAGGATAAAGTAGGGAAATATGTTCTTTAAAATATATGGCAACTTTTCCATGGGAATTTTACAGAGTGGGCTTTGAGTTTAGAGAGAGAAACAATGCAGGAATCTAAATAATTTTCGCAATATGTAAGAATAGCCAGTATGCAGATGATCTACTCCTAAGTACTTAAACTAAAACCAACTGAACAATATATTCACTGCTCCCACGCACCAGGGCCCTTTTGGGGATATTTGCTACTGATTATCTGCTATGGCCAGATGTCTTATAAACAGAACCCACATTCCTTGCCTGAGAAAGGACCTATTTTAATGAAGGGAGACCTTTTTAGTCTACAATATTCACCAATCACTAGGAACATGAGAAAAGCCAATGTAGGATAAAGATATACCTAAATGATATAAAAGAATAAACTTTCACCAGAGTATATAAAGTTGACATCAGAAATGGAAGAAAACTATAAAATATATGTTCATATCCGTAGACAGATTTGACAGAGTACCAAATTTACAGAATGCTGCTTTAAAAAAGAGGCAGTCAGACTTGGGAGAAATTTAGTGTAAATTCCACATAATTTCAGTACAAAACCAAAAAGGTGGTGGAGTGAAAAAGTCACAACCTGGACACAAGTTTCACTGCTTCAGTGATAGTTTTGTTCCTTCAAGTATCCCTCACACCCAGATGAGTTCAGTATACACTGATCTTGCCATACCCGAAAAGCAGGCTAGAATTACTATTATAAACTGTGCCTTCATTTCCATTCATTCTTAATCCTCTCTGTTGCCAGGTGATTTGCAGTACCGTATTATTGGAGAAACATGCATCACAACCCCCTTGATGTTATATGTTTGGCCAATGGAATTTGAGCAGGCATGAATTATACCATATCTAATCAGAAGTTTTGAGAGTTTTGAGTATCTTAGTTTCACTATTCTGTTTTATAAATTTTTTTTTGTATTTGCCAAAAGAATGGCATGTCTTAAAAGCAACTGCTCCTACAGCCTAGATTCTAGAAAAAAGAGGAAGACGTACGTAGAGGAGACACAGTCAACTTGCAACCTTCACAGATGACATGAAACGTAAGACAGAAATGAGATTTTTGTGGTAAACCACTGAAGTTTGAAGGGTATTTGTTATCAAAGCAAGTATGACTAGTCCAGTTGACAAATTGATTTTGATGTTGTTAGGAAAATGTATACAAAATCTTTTTGTGACTAATATATGGTAATTACTAGTAAAATATTTAAAAAGTTAGAATTACCTATTTGGACAAAGTAAGAATGAAATAAAATGTGACCAACCAAACAATTAACAGGGAAAAAAATTAAACAAGCAAAATAATAAGAATCAGCAGAGTAAAAGAAAAACAGAAGGTATTAAAAAAGATACAAATATTTTTTGCAATAAAATTTTAACACTTTAAAATCCCTTATTAAATGATAAATAATATTAAATTGACTAACTACTATTGAGAAATAAAAATTAATATCTGCTAATAAAAGCACTCAATTATTTTATTTTAAATTGTAATTCTCAGCATTCCAAATTTAATTTTAGCGAGCATTTAAAGATATTTACATGTTTTTCCTTAAAAAATGTATTCAACTTTAGTCATTTTCTCTACTCTTACCTTTTTTATCTTTTTTTTTTTTTTTTTTTTTTACAGGGACAGACAGAGAATCAGAGAGAGGGATAGACAGGGACAGACAGACAGGAACGGAGAGAGATGAGAAGCATCAATCATCAGTTTTTCGTTGCAACACCTTAATTGTTCATTGATTGCTTTCTTTTTTTTTAATTTTTATTTTTTACAGAGACAGAGAGTGAGTCAGAGAGAGGGATAAACAGGGACAGACAGACAGACAGGAACGGAGAGAGATGAGAAGCATCAATCATTAGTTTTTCATTGCGCGTTGCAACACCTTAGTTGTTCATTGATTGCTTTCTCATATGTGCCTTGACCATGGGCCTTCAGCAGACCTAGTAGCCCCTTGCTGGAACCAGCGACCTTGGGTTCAAGCTGGTGGGCTTTTGCTCAAACCAGATGAGCCCGCGCTCAAGCTGGCGACCTCAGAGTCTCGAACCTGGGTCCTCTGCATCCCAATACAATGCTTTATCCACTGTGCCACTGCCTGGTCAAGCCATTGATTGCTTTCTCATATGTGCCTTGACCGTGGGCCTTAAGCAGACCTAGTAACCCCTTGCTCGAGCCAGCGACCTTGGGTCCAAGCTGGTGAGCTTTATGCTCAAACCAGATGAGACCACACTCAAGCTGGTGACCTTGGGGTCTTGAACCTGGATCCTCTGTATCCCAGTCCAAGGCTCTATCCACTGCACCACCACTTGGTCAGGCTCTACTCTCATCTTAAGACACTAAGAAGTTCTGGAAACAGCCCAAGTGTCCGTCAGAGGATGAGTGGATTAAAAAGCTTTGGTACATATATACTATGGAATACTACTCAGCCATAAGAAATGATGACATCGGATCATTTACAATAACATGGATAGACCTTGATAACATTATATGAAGTGAAATAAGTAAATCAGAAAAAAAAAACTAAGAACTATATGAACCCATGCATAGATGGGACATAAAAATGAGACTCAGAGACATGGACAAGAATGTGATGGTAACAGGGAGTGGGGTGGAGGGGGCGAGGAAGGAGAGGGAGGGAGTGGGGGGAGGGTAGGGGCACAAAGAAAACCAGATAGAAGGTGATGGAGGATGATTTGACTTTGGGTGAGGGGTATGCAGCATAATCAAAGGTCAAAATAATCTGGAGATGTTTTCTTGGAACGTATGTACCCTGATTTATCAATGTCACTGCATTAAAATTAATAAAATTAAGATTAAAAAAAAAGTTTTTCCTGTAATTATTTGTTTGAATATGGCTGACTAACCTACATAATCTTCAGACACACTAAGAAGTAAAGGGGAACAAATGTCTCATCCTGATTAAGAGCAGACTTACTCTCCTAAATTACCTCTTACCCTGGTAAAATGAACAAAGAAACCAACAAAACCCTCAGATAAATTAAAAAAAAAAAAAAAAAAAAAAAAAAGGATTCCATTCCTGTGGCAAAAAAAACAAACATATCTAGAAAAAATATACACAAATTTTGTTTTGGTTAACAACTTTCCAATTTTTATTCATAAATGGGTAATCATATAAGGTCTGAGCATAATTATTAATAGCAACCCCTTTCACTCCAGAAATTATTCTGGTTTGGTTAATAAATTAATACTATTCATGTACCAGTCCTACTATTTCTTAGTATATATAATAAATGGAAATATAACTATAGAAATTACAGCCAGAGAGTTTTACTTTGTGTATGTGTGTGTGTGTGTGTGTGTGTGTGTGTGTGTGTGTGTGACAGAGACAGAGAGAGGGACAGATAGGGACAGACAGGAAGGGAGAGAGATAAGAAGCATCAATTCTTCATTGTGGCACCTTTGTTGTTCATTGACTGTTTTCTAACATGTGCCTTGACTGGGAGGCTACAGCAGACCAAGCAGAGAGTTTTACTCTTTATCATAATAGTGCACTATAGAATGCCAAATGATTCTGAGAGGAAAATAGTAGGTATACAATTTGAGTCATTAACTGACTTGTAATTTAGATTCATTACCACTGTTAAGTTTCTGTTTTAGTTTAGTCATTTGTAAAGAAAAGGTAACACACAATTTTAGCAATTTCATAATATTCATCTAAGACTTGGACAAAATGACATGGGACCGTTTTCAGTATTGTATAGTGCTTTAAACATTATAAATACATTATTTAAAAAAAAATGTTTTAGCCTGACCAGGAGGTGGCACAGTGGATAGAGTGTTGACCTGGGACACTGAGGACCCAGATTCAAAACCTTGAGGTCGCTGAATTGAGCTGGTTTGAGCTTAGAGGTTGTTGGCTTGAAACCCAAGGTTGCTGACTTGAGTCCAAGGTCGCTGGCTTGAGGAAGCGGTATTATCTCGGCTGGAGCCCCCAGTCAAGGCACATATGAGAAGCAATCAATGAAGAACTAAAGTGCTATAACTTCAAGTTGATGCTTCTGATCTCTCTCCCTTCTTCTCTCCTGCTCTCTCTCTCTCTCTCTCTCTCTCTCTCTCGATAAATAAAATAAAATATTTATTTTATTGATTTTAGAGAAAGAAAGAGAGAGAGCAGGGGAGAGGTAGGAACATCTGTTCCTGTATGTGCCTGACCTGAGATAGAACCAGCAAGCTCTGTGCTTCAGGACAATGCTCTAATCAACTGAGCTATCCGGCCAGGGAAAAAAATACATTCTTATTGTTAATCTAAACTTTTTTTTTTTAAGTGAGAGGTGAGGAGACACTGAGACAGACTCCTGCATGCTCCCTGTCTGTAACCCACCCACGTTGATGCTCAAATCAATCTAGCTATTGTTAGAGCCTGAGGCTGCTGTGCTTGGACCAACCAAGCTATCTTTAGTGCCTGGGGACAACACTTGATCCAATCGAGCCACTGGCTACAAGAAGGGAGAGAAGTGGAAGAGGGAAGGAAGAGAAGCAGATAGTTGCTTCTCTTGTATACCCTGAACAGAAATAGAACTCGGGACATCTATTTGCCTGGCTAATGATCTATCCACTGAGCCAACCGGCCAGGGCCAATCTAAACGCTTATTTAAAACACTTAGTGTTATCTTTTTTCTCTTTGAAACTGTGTGTAGATTCATCAAGATCATAATATCTTGATGCAACAATGACATTTGAATAGGATAACATTTAAAACTAATTTTTGAGTTTAGTTAATTTTTATAGTAGGAAGAATCATGTGATATTTTTTCATTCCTATGATTTCCTTAGACACCCTTCTTCAGATACAACCTGAAGAAAAGTCTACAAGACCATGTTACCCTCTTAAAGTCTACTTCTGTCAACAAGAAAATAGTTCCCAAACTGTTCAAAGTTTAGTTGCAAGCAAAAGACATCCAAAGAAATTTTTCTAATTTTCTTGGAAATGGTTTTCAGTGAATTCTAATTATGATAAAACATACCTCTTTATTAATGACTTTTAAATTAGAAAGATGCAAGAAAAGTAGCAATGAGAATCAGGATTTAGTTTTCATCTCCCTATCATGACTAATCTCCAGAGTTTTAAATTAGTTGTCAAAATTATTAGAGCCTAACTTTCCACCTACCAAAATAGCATGGCTCTTTATATTTAATGAACAGCCTGTTTTAACAAGACTTTTAAATTACTTCTTAAACCTGGAACATTCACACCTGAGGTGAGAGTTGATTCCACTTGGTTGTTTTTGGCAAAACCACCTCTCTATTCTTATTTGAAGAATATAGTTTCTTTAGCTTTGTTTCACTTTGAGTGTTCTAGGTAAATGTTAATAGGGTATGAATATGTAGAGATGAGACATGTATGGCTTGTTCTTGATCCTGTACAAATTACTGGTTTTAACAGTTTCAAAACACTATTCATATTATATAAATAAAGGTGCTATTTTTCAACATGATTTTGAAGACTTTTATACAACAAAGTACTTTAAAAAATTGAAACATTTGCTGCCATTGTGATCAATGGTAGAACAAGTCTTTGACATTGATAAAACTCTCCAGAAAACCTGAATTAAGCATCTTGATTGTTGAGGAACACAGAGAAAGATAAAAATCTTTCCATGAGACACCAGCTCAAAGCAGCAGACAGCCAGGTGGAAATATTGATATCACAAGACTGGCATTCTTACCATTTAAGAAGGTCAGAGAAAAGAAAACAAACCAGCTACCAGCAATGAGGCAAACTTTCAAAAGTAGTTTCCAAGAAATAATGATACTGAGCAAACTGTTATAAAACCCCTAGTCTTTCCCTGGTAGCTCTCTGGTTGGGAATTAGATCTACAAACTCTCTCTGGCACACCAGGGATTCCTTTAAAATATGGCAACTTCCACAATGAAGGATGTTCTTACATCATTATTGCTGTGGGACGTTTAATGAGAGGAAGGTGAAGGCAGTTCCTGAAAGAGTTAATTCTACACCTCTCCTTACACCTAATTAAAACTAGGAAGGCCTTGGGCAAAAGGGAAAATAGGACTCTTGAGATTAGGTAATCTCATCTCAGACTCCAAGTAAACCTGAGGGATATCTGTCACCCAGAGAGACAGAAGTAGCGGTTAGGATTCGCAATCTGATTTTTAAGTCCTTCTGTGGGGAAACAAACAGATGTGAAGGCAGAAAAGGAATTTGCTTCCGTTAAGCTTCAGACTTCTAGCGGGCCATTCAATTAAATTCACAATGTCTGAAAAACCTAACAAGTATTTGCTTTTTTGTGTTTGGGAAAAATCTCACTAATTTGGACTAAGGAAGAAGATAAATTTTGAATTAAGTAGTACCTTTAAGGAAATGAAGCCTTGGAAACAGGTAAATAGAGTGCAGTCAGGGGATTTTAATAATAATGACTTGTAGTTAGAATGTCAAGTTACAGTGAATTTATTACTTGTTTATAAGGGCAAGAAATGACAGCTATCTACATAGAGGGTTGTTACCCAGTCTGAGGAGCCACCTTGTTTTACATGGCCGCAGGAGGCACAGTTAAAACCCCTCAGTTGAAGTTTCAGTAAGCTGATCTGGGTTTTCTACTATGAATTTATTGTTTTCCGTGAGGAAGTGAGCCCCCAGCCTGTAAAGCAGTCTCATTATCCACTGACCATCAAAAAGGAATGCTGTGTGAAAAAGTCTTGTATTTGGTAAGATTTTGTATTAAGTCAGCATTCAAATTTTTTTTTTTTTTTGCAACAGAAATTTAGAAAAATTGACATCTTATTCAGAATTCCAGTATATAAAACAGGTGAAGTCATTCCTGGGCAAATGAGAATTTTTCCTATGTGGAAGAACATACTATGGCTCAATTAACTCTCTCCAGCACTCTTTGGGGTCTTTATGCTTCACAGAGAACATAGCAAAGCTCACTCCAGGCCACGGCTCTGATGGAGAATGATGGCTTCCAAGTACTGAGGATGATTATTTAATTGAAAACAAAGGAACAAAAAAACCAATACCCCTGAAAATTTACTCCTTAAATTTATCAGCTTCTTTCTTCTAAGTGAAAGAGCTGTTAACTTCACCCTAGTGGTGAACGAAATGAGCGTCTTGAACTGATGACTGCTCAAGATTCAGAGATGTGGAGATTTTCTCAACACAGGCCCTGCAGTAATTGCAGTAGCCAGCTTTCAAGGCACCACACACACACACACACACACACACACACACACACACCAACCCACAATGGTTTTCCCCTCTGGAAATCCATTCCCTGGTGTGGCTTTGATAGGGTATTGACAATCAATTATATATATGATTGCTAGTGCGCCATATGTAACCTATTTCCTAGATTGTCTCTAGCACCGCCCCCCCACCCAGGAATGCAGAACTACTGAAGCTGGACATTCCCATACCCTGAGGAGACCTACTGAAGCCAGATGCTCCTATACCCTTGAGGAGATGGCTGACACCCAAGAAGCAATAAAGACCATGATCAGCTCGGAATGTCATGGAGAAGAAATTACGACCCAGGAACCGGCCATTCTGCCTAATGACTCTTACAATGCTGGGAACCAGCTATCCTACTTTATTATGCCCCACATTGTACTAATGTCACTTGCAAAAGTATATAATCAGTCCTCGCAACTGAGACTGTAAGGCAGGCTTTGGGCCAGGATATGTCACCTTTCTTTTCAAATTGCTGGCAATCTTCATTAAAGGTGCCTGTTTCCCTATCAGACCCAGTCTCTGCTCATTGGCTATTGTGGTGGCGGGTGACCCAAACCCCGGATTGGTTGTAGTCTGGTAACAGTTCCTCCCATATTGAACCAAGGCTTGTTATTAAAATATTATGGATGGGATCATGTGTGTATTCTGAGGCTAGGTTATTAAAGTAGTGAGAGCTTCCAGCTTAGCCTGCTGGATTATTTGCTCTGGGAAAAACCAGTGCCATGCCATGAGGTCACTCCAGCAGCTGCGTCGAGAAGCCCAGTGGTGAAGAGCTGAGGCCTCCAACCAAAAGTCATGTTTCTGAGAGGTCCTCCATCCAGCCTGGTGGAACCTTCAGAGGACTGCAGTCCTGCTGACATCTGACTGCAACTGTGTGAAAAACCCTGAGCCAGCACAGCCCAGCCAAGCTGCCTCACAGCTCCTGACCCAATGAAACCGAGACCATAAATGATAAGTGTTTTATTAAGACATTAAGTTTTGTGGTAATTTGTTATGCAACTACAAAGAAACCAAAGCATAATACATGAGTATCCACTTCTTTTTTCTTTTTTTTTAATTCAGTGAGAGAAGGGTAGGCAAAGAGACAGACTCCCACATGTGCCCTCACTGGGATATACCCAGAAAGCTCCCTAGGGGGTGATGCTCTGCCCATCTGGGGCATTGCTCTGTTGCTCAGCAACCAAGCTCTTCTGAGACAAAGGCCATGGAGCCATCCTCAGTGCCCAGTGCCAACTCACTTCAATCGAGCCATGGCTGCAGGAGGGGAAGAGAGGGAGAGAAAGAGAGAATTGAGAGGGGGAAGGGTGGAGAAGCAGATGGGTGCCTCTCCTGTGTGCCCTGATCAGGAATTGAACCTGTGACATCCACACACTGGGCCAATGCTCTACCACTGAGCCAACCAGACCGGGAGAGTATCTACTTCTTAAAGATGTATTCTAGACCCACTCACTGTTCGTGATAGTTAAGGAGAAGATGGCCTTAAAGATCTACAAGCATCATGACAGCATGAGGCCACCTATGTTCTTGTCCACCCCTGTATCCTCAGTAGCTATCATAGTTCTGAAAGAAGGTTTATGTAGGTTCAATAACATTTTATTGAATAGATGAATAAAAAATATTAAATATTTTAAGGTGTTAAAATCAACAACGTCAAATTGAGCTATTTAATTGCTATTTTATTATAAACTCCAAATTTCCATTTTAAAAGAAAAATATATACTTTTCTGAAGGAGTGAAGGAATTTTTCAAAATTATTAATTAACTTTCTATAGAATATAAATAACATTTGTATTGTAGTCAGCAAAGGCATTTCTAATATGGCATGATTTAAACTCAAAGCTATAGGACAACGTATGCTCTTCCCTCTGCCTGAAATAAATCTTGCTTCCTCTCTCCAGGCTAAATTCATTTCTCCTTCAAGACTCAGCATAGCTGTAACATCGATCTGCAGGGTAGCTTTTCCTGATTCCTTTTGTCTGGTTTTGGTGTCACACTACATTTGAAAGAATGACACATGAAGGGTCCCCCCCCCCAAAAAAAATAGCTCTATTATTTTTTATAAAAAATAATACATTGAAATAATAAGAACAGTAAAATTATATATCATATAGTAATGGATACAAAATTATTTTTATCCTGCTAGTAAAATATTTAAATGAGCGACTGTCACATTAAGTCCAACAGGTCTAAAAGCAGAAAAAGGGGCAGCTGTGGGCTCCTGCACAGGCTTATGCAGAAAACCACGTTCTGTGTACATAACAATAGAAGGACGTGTTCAAGACCGGGCTCTTCTAAATGCTGAGACTTGTTTCTTTGTGCCTTATCATCTTCCCTCCTTCCCCTGGCATACTAGTTTAACTCAAATTGGTGTATTATTTTAATCATATTTTAAGAAAATCTTCATTTTTTGCCATATGAATGCCATTTTAACTTCTTAATCTCTGTCTAGACTTAAAGTAAATTTACAAAAGGAACATTCCCTAAGTAGAAATGAACATTTTCCTTCACACGTAAACTGTATACATTGATGATTACATGATTTATCTCCATGTCTTTAGTGGAAAGAATAAATATGCAGGATGCCATAATTACTTAGGTCAACAAACATTTACTGAATGCTTACTAAACCTAAGTCATTGTGTTAGGTCTCGGATTAGAAAGATGAGGAAGGTAAATTCTTTACCTTCAAAGAGTTTAGTTTAAGTAATTGCAGGGGAATGTATCAATCAAGGCTGTGTGACTTTTAGCCTAAAGACTTTTGAAATAACTGGACATCCTTTCAGCTCCAAGTCATGGCAAGGGACCTGCCTGCTTATAAAAATAGTACAGAATAATTTCCAACTAATTTGTGTTGGCTGATAGACAATTGAAGAAAAAAATTTTCAATTTAAGCATAGCTAGAGTGTACATTAAAAAATTAGACTTTTTAAAACTTATCCAGCATAATGGAAAAACTTACTTGAACTCTGTCAGGTATTTAGGTGATTGTTTATTGCAACAAACATGTAAGTTTATTTGATTAAAAAACATAATAGGCAGACGAAGTCTGTCCTTGTCTAAATAGCTAAGACTATAATAATACAGGCCAGAAACACATTTCCCTTCTCAGCATGTTAAGAAGGCCACAGCGAACTGCTATCCCTACTTTCCATCTCTGAAATGACTTTGTCAATACCATACACATTTGACCTGAAATAAGAGTTTTGTTTTTTTTAGATGGAGTATTCCTAGACACGCTGTGTTATAAGAGTATTGAGTAGTGAAATCAGGATAGCACAGTTGTCTGTATGGACAGGGTCAGGGTGGGCCAAGAAAAGCATAAAACAGCAAGCAATCAAATGTATATTTTTCTAGGAAGCACTGAATGTGTGGCAAATGGGAAAAATGGGAAAAGGAGACATGTCTAATACATTGGTACCTTGAGATACAAATTTAGTTCATTCTGTAACCGAGTTTGTAGTCAGTCAACTCGTATATCAAACTGCCGATACTGGACCCGTGTGCTAATGCGCCAACTAGCGGCAGCTTCTCGAATCACGACTTGTATCTTGGAATTTCGCTCAGCTCTCGAACAAAAGTACGGACTGAGTTGCAGCTCGTATCTTTAAAAAAATTTTGTATGTTGGTCTGTTCGTATCTCAAGGTACCACTGTACTTCAATTTGGTCTCACACCTACATTTTTAAATGAACCAACTATTAGGATGTGGGATGGACTAAAAACTACTATATAGAGTCATTTAAATTACAGTATTTTTCTAACTAAAACATATGTGATTCAAAAATATTCCCATTTGCTCTGTGGAACTCCAGGTAGGACATACAGAGTGGGCAGGAGAGATGCTGCAGGTACCCGTCTCTGCCTTATGTAGAAAGCAGTGTTTAGCACAGCAAAATAATCGACTCAATCCTAGATTTGCTATTATAATAAAGCTGACAATAATGGCCCTTAAATGGGCTTTTTTGTACTCAAGTCTTATGATCCCAATTTGTCGTGAGTGATAACTTGAATCAATATCTAGAGAAGAGCAAGTTTCAGTTGGGGGAAGCCTTCTATCTTTATTTTCAAAGGTGTGTAATGATGTATACATTATTTTCACTCTTTTATCCAAATTAAATTTAATACATAAAATACAATATCTGAATAAATAGCTTATCAGGAAGGAAAATGTAGCTTGATTCCTGATCAGTATAAGAGAAAGTATTTTAAAGAAATTGGAAATAATACAATAATAAACTATTCTAGATCTCAAATGTAAGGCTTATATGTTTTACTAAGCCATAGTATAGGCATTTATGGCTGCAAAAAATAGTCACTGACAGGAGTGTAGCTATTCTACAATAACTCTACAGAATTTGTAGTAACGAGGAAACTATAGATTTCCTCCCTACAGTTCAATATGGAAACAAAAAGCCTCATACTTTTGTCTGCTAAATACCATATATTTTACTATCAAGTCTCCCTCCTATATTTATTTATAGAAGCAAATAAAGCAACTAGTTTTAAGCAACTCAGGAGTCCTAGAATTTTAATTTTGGAAGGACAGTAATGATCATGCTGTCTCACCCAGTCATGTCAGAAATAAGGCTCACAGAGGTTAAATGAGTGTCCAAAGTCACTGAACTAGTCATGGACAAATCCAGAGCTAGATCTAAGGTCAGCATTACCTAAGGCAATGCACGTAAAGCTTTATAGTTCTATCAATGGACTTAGATAAAGCTACAACACGTGTTCTGGTTCACGCCAATGAGACCATCTGAGGTCACATGATTTCTGTCTACAAAGCTCTGCAGATCAGCACATTTCTGAAACTTTGTTAAACTGCAAGGGGTGAGGAAACATTAAAAATGAGTAACTGAATGGTTTTTTTTTGGGGGGGGAGAAAGAAGACAAAGCTCTCTGGGCCAGCTGGAACTTTCATTAGCGCCTGCGCATACCCTGTAAAGACAGCTCACGTGCCCAGTGAGAGCACTACATCATTCTCTCTCCATATTGTGCATTGAGGCTTATAGAATGTAAAACCGCTCAACCCAAACATAGAGCTGCTTGGCAATGGCAGGTATTTATATAAAAGAGAGAGTTGGGCATTAGGCACCCCACCAAGTCATCTGCTCCCCCATAACTGGAAGCACCATATTTCAAGCTGTTTGTGTTGCTTGAGAAAAGGCACTGGATTTTTGTCAGCCCCCTTTAATTAATCTTGCCATTGCATCCTATGGTGGGGTGGGTGAAGTCTCAAACATTAAACAGTGGAATTACTCACCAGGTGGCTTTTCCCAAACACCCCAACCCCAATTAAAGAGCTGTGTTTAGTTTGGGTTTCCTCAAATGGCGCTCTTGTTAACACTCATCAAACACAGGAAAAATAAAACAGCAATTTAACTGCGCTCACAGTGTGAAAGGCTTGTGCAAATAATCAGCACATTTCTAACTGGTTAGTAATAGGCAAATTGCAAAAAACAAATGACCAGATTTATATCACTGGCCAGGTCTGAAAGCAACATTACAACTGAAATATATTCATTTACAATTTAAAGCAAGCTTTTTTGGTGAACGTTTGTTTACATAATAGTGAAGAGTGCTTGTGCTGCACAACTAAGGTCCATTTACAATGTGCTAGCCAAATAGTGCATGTTTACTAAAGATTCTGAATTTGTTTTAGGAGAAAAGAATCATGGTACCCATGCCAACAAAAGCAAAGCAGTATGTACAGTTAGTAAATCTTTTCTTAGCTGTAAAATTAGTGTCAAGTTGCTTGAGCTCGTAAACTACGTCAGCATAAGTCCTGCTCATTAAGTTGATGTTCGGAGGTAATATGCCCGAATAGCAGGTTGTTCCATTCTCATTTTTTTTTTTAAATCAGCCAAATAATGAGCTGGGGGTAGAGTTGCTTAACCAGACCAAGGGAAGAAGAAAGCAGCAGCATCTTAAAACAGCCATCCCGGATTTAATAGCCTACAACAAAACCCTAAGCAGGTCAACTTCATGGTTCACCAATTCCTAAAAGCCTTGTCTACTCTCCAAAGCTTATCGGTGACGGCTGGTGTATAAGAGCTCCCAATGAGGACTGATTTACAGCACTGAAGGGCTTTGTGGTGACAAAGGCAGGCCGGGGTCCTCCAGAGCATTCTGTATTTTTTCAGATCCCAGAAGATGATGTGGTTCTGTGATAGGAATCTCTTACACTTTACCATTGACATAAACAGGTCACTGTGCCTGCAAAGCTTATGCAGGAGTTACCAGCAATCTCTCTCTGTCTCTCTCTCTCTCTCTTTTTTTTTTTTTTCTGGGTCAGAGTCAGATTTTATCAAGCTAGGCTATCTAATTGAACACAAACCCTGTGATAGGACCCAAACAGTGTGCATTAAAAAAGAAGCAGGAAGGGGTCAGGTTTCTCTCAGGCTAGTGCTATTACAGGGATATGTTTCAGACATCACTGGGACACAAAATGATTTCTTTGTCCTGCATTGAAAAAAAAAAAATCTCTCATTCAAGAAAGGAAAATAAAATGGAGAATAATTTTAAAAAGAAACACAAAACACACAAATCTAGTTTCACCCTAGATGTATCTGTTGTGAAGCAGTATGTTGACTAAATAGAAAAAAAGTCAGGTGAGGTAAAGTCTCCTGGCAGCCTGATTTAAACCATGGCTACGCAAACCAGGGCCCTGTCCAGATCTCAGGAAAGTGAATTATATATAATAACACTTACAGTTTCCTAGTACTATTAGATTTGCCTTCTTACATAAATGCTTAAGTTATGATAAAAAACAGGGCCATGTCAGTTCCTCTCAGTCTCAGCACATTTGCTATTAGCATAAGAAATGCTGCTTATGGCAGAGCTAGTCGGGCTTGAAATTTCTGAATTAATGGATTTGATTTCCTCTTGAGACAAACCATCAGCCTTGCAGTAATGGAAATAGATATAGTTGGTAAAACAAATAAAAAGCTGGCATGCAGATAAAATGGGTTTCAGTTTAAAATAGTAATGTTGTAATTGAAGGGAACAATTACAGGGTTGCTCCTAGGCACAAAAGAAATACCATGAAAGTGAAGTAATGTTTTTGTTAAGTATAGTCATTTCAGGAAAATGTAGAGCTGCAGATGTCATTGTCTGCCAAAGGGAAAACTATACTTATTCTTCTAGTCAAAGATCATTTAATAACATTTGGCTAATTTTAATAATAATTGCTAATATTAACCCTATATTTCACTGGGAGTTTGAAGACAAAGGCTCCCTGCCCTGTTCTTTCCCTTCAGTTGGTAGTGAGCCAACAAGGGCGAGTTCCTGTAAAAAGCTATTGGCAATGAACTAACAGAAATCCCCACCGCGGCGGCAGCCTTCTCCTTTTTAATGTCTTATTTCTCTTTCTTTGTCAGGCATCTGTTATCAGAAACGGAGCCTGTTAGCTGGCAAAGGAAGTGCAGGAGGGACTGACAAGAAAGAGGAGATGGAGAGTGGGAACCTCAGGACAGGAAAGGAGGCTCTGGATTGTTCACATCTGATTCCCTTCACCCCCTCCCCCTTTTTTTTTTGGTTTATTTCAACTTGTCTGTGAACCATATGAAATTCAGAACAGAAACTTCCATTTTTAGAACTTGATATCTTTTCATGTTCATACACACACCAAACTGAGGCCAAGGCCACAGGATGTCACAAGAAACATAAGTGTCTCATTGAATCTGAAAAGGCAGTGACACAAATACACTCCAACAAAATGCTCAGCTGGGTCCCAGCCCGCCGTTTGGCCCTCCCTCCCACGCCTCGGTGTTATTGCATTGCAGGAAAAGCATCGTGCTATGTTTCCTCCTCCGCTGTAGGAATTAAAACAACATTGTAGCCGCGTGAAATTTTATTTGGAAATACAGTGTGCTTTGTTCCCTACAACACTGCCGCACACAGCCTGTGCAGCTCATCTCCATAATCCCAGGGAAGCCCTGTTCCCCACGTTGGGTTTTGTTTTGGTTTTTGTTGTGTTTTGTTTTGGAACTGCAACATTGAAGAAGCCACAGAGGAGTGAGAAAATAAAAGTCCCCTCCTCCTCCCCCCAAAGAATTGAGCTGTGACTTCTTAAGAGAAAAAGGTTAAATCGACCAGCTGTGTGTGTCAGAGTGAAACAGGGAGAAGAGATGGTTCCTTTTTGACTCAGCCCCATTAGAATAATTCATATCCCAGCACTGCCTACCTGTGACTGTCACAGGTGACCTCCCAGCCTGCTAAGCTCGGATGATTTCCCCTTCCCGTTGCCCAAGAACAACTCCTGCCAGAAGACAAATGTACTGCCGCGAGCCGGAGACAGATCCGTCGTGCAGAGGGAAGGCAGCCTGTCTACATATGTCATTTTAAAGCCTCGCCTGAGATTTTACTGCTTTCTTCACACTCTCACACTTACATAAATACACCCACACAGTCCAGGCAACTTCCCGAGACTCCCAAGCATTTCTCTTCCATTAGGAGACATTTTAAAACAAATTAGCACCCTCCCCAAAAGCCTATTGGCCTAAATGTGTTTATTACATTGTTTGCTGTTTCAACAGCTCTTCCAAAAGGCTTCAAATAGGATTGTAGAGTTCCTACAGAATGAAGCATGCCCTTCATCTGTTGAGGAATAGGCACATCTTTTTTTTAATGCCATTTACTGGGGTGACACTGGTTGACAAAATTATACAGGTTTCAGGTGCACGTTTCTACAACACATCCTCTACACCATATGGAGGACTATACACATTTGACAAAGACCAACAGCTTTTTTTTTTTTTTCCTCTTGACACAGCGGCTGGTGACACATAAATGTACTTTTTTCTTTTGACAGAGTAATAAAAATCTCATTATCTCTGAATAGGCAGCAATTTCGTTATCTAATCGTTTTACCAAAAGGTTAGTTAATTAATCAGAAACAAATCCTGATTATTATTTCAATAGAATTAGAAAGACAAATCACCCGAGTACAGCTAAATAGGGCAGGCCTGCGGTTTCACCTGCCTGGTTGCCACGCAGTCCTGTGACCGTCCGCGCCCCTCAAGGCAGACAGCCCTCGGAACAGCAGCCAGCAGATGGCTGCTCCGAGTGGCCAGCCTGCCTCCGCTCTAATGCCTGTGATCCCATTACCTCACTGAATCCGTTACCAGGGTAACTGTTAAATTGCTGTGAAAGGCATGGTAATAAAGTAACCTGTCACATCGGCAATAAAAGGAGCAGAATTTTCCTGTTCACTGAACTTTGCAGCTCATCAATACTCACTTGATGGAGAAATTCCCCACTACTCCTGGGTCAGCGGCAGGAATCCTCCCCTAAAGCCTTCTGAAATGCAAACTAAAGTTCATGTAAACACGAAGATATAATTAAAAGCTGGATTCTTAGCTGCACGGGGCTAATGTGTCCCTCTTTTCTGTGGAAGGTTATGGGAGCTGGAAGAACATCAGATTGCTCCTTTTGTTGTTGTTGTTGTTTTACTTTAAAGCATGCCAGATAAAAAATAACCTTTGCTGGTGAAAAGACAGCCGTGATTAATTCAAGGCTGAGAAAACAAAGCACGCGCACACACACAAAAATCCCTTGTTCCTAAAATCTGTCTTGCTTTTTCAGATCCTATTTTACTGGCTGTTTTCATTAAAGGTCATGCTATTTAAAAAACGATTTGGATGTGAGCGTTTAAAGGAAAGAATGGAAAGCCTTGACTTTCACAGGCACAAGGAGTTGAAAGCCACGATCTCCCCTCAGCCTTCCAACCCAACAGGTAGGAAGAGGTCAACGTGCACAGAATATATGACGGTGTCCCCCCCTACCTTTGAATGCCCTTTAAGAGTTTCTGAGTCAAGGAGTCTAGAGGTGACACTACCAGGTATAAAATCTGCTATGATTAATTAAGGTTTTTTGAAGTAAGAAGTGAGAATAGCAAACACTCTCTCAGCATTAAATTGAAGAATAACAAGAAAGCAGAAAACCCCATTTACTTCTATTGCATTTTGCAGCCCTATGAACATCCATGGAAAGTGGGGTATATCTATCTAGCCCTCATTATCAGCCATTTGTAGACTTCACGCTTTTGGTTCAATTTGGTGCTGTCATTAATTAGGCAGTATTAACCTTAGAATACCTTGGAGCTTGCCTATTGAAATAACTTTGAGCATGCTTCTCTTTCTCCCTCCCGACCTTAGACTCACAAGTGCTTACAGTTTGTTATTAAAAAGTGATAGTATTTGTTTGGCCAGCCTGCAGCAAACAGGAACCGCATTTCTGGAGGTAGCTGCAACCCAGGCAAAGACAGGCCTCCGAGTGGGAGCCATCCTCATTACAGAGTGATCAGCATGGGATGCTAACTGAGCCTGTGGCGGCCACATCACTTCAGGCCTTTGATTGATATCTTAGAAATAAGGGTGTTTTTCAGAATGAGTTGGCAGGGTACTACACAGGCCAAAGTGAATGAGCTTTGAGCCAGAATCAGGTAAAAGAAGGCTATGGCTCCATGACATCCAAATTTGTTTAAAATCTGATATGTTTTCTGTCTTTTTGAATGGTAATTCTCAATCAGGGAGTTACAACAAACATAACACACACACACACACACATACACGTACACATACACGATGCAACTTTAAAAATGTATATTTTACTGCTGATATTGGGTAGGAGAGAAAGAAGTAGAATTACAGAGGTGACCATGAACAACCCAAGCCCACCCATGCTGTGCTCTTTTTCCATGGGCATAGCAGGGCAAGGGGAAGTCTTTTTCTATACCAAAGATCATCTAGCTGAGCTTGGAAGAATAAGAACCAATATAAATAATCACCCAAAGTGAATTAGACCTTTTGATCAGTTGCCATAAATACCAGTTTAAGACAGTGAGACAATTTCTCACTGTCTTCTCCTTGTGTCTTCACATGGAGTTCCCTCAGGGCCTGCGTCCTAACCTCTTCCTAAAGGACTCCAGTCATGATGGACTAAGGCCAACCCTAATGACCTCATTTTAACTTAATTATTTTATTTATTTATTTATTTATTTATTTATTTTATTTTTTTTTGTATTTTTCTGAAGCTGGAAACGGGGAGAGACAGACAGACTCCCGCATGCGCCCGACCGGGATCCACCTGGCACGCCCACCAGGGGCGAGGCTCTGCCCACCAGGGGGCGATGCTCTGCCCCTCCGGGGCGTCGCTCTGCTGCAACCAGAGCCACTCTAGCGCCCGGGGCAGAGGCCAAGGAGCCATCCCCAGCGCCCGGGCCATCTTTGCTCCAATGGAGCCTTGGCTGCAGGAGGGGAAGAGAGAGACAGAGAGGAAGGAGGGGAGGGGGGGTGGAGAAGCAGATGGGCGCCTCTCCTATGTGCCCTGGCCGGGAATCGAACCCGGGTCCCCCGCACGCCAGGCCGACGCTCTACCACTGAGCCAACCGGCCAGGGCCTAACTTAATTATTTTTTTAAAGACCCTATCCTCAACTACTATCACATTCTGTAGTTCTGAGGATTAGTACTTCAACATATGAATTTTGAGGAAACACAATTCACCCTGTAACACCAAGGTAGACCAAACAAAACTTCACTGAGAGATGAACTGTGGCAATGATAATACCTATGCAATGCTTACAATATAAAAGGCCATTTTAACTTATGAACTTATTGAATTCTCCCAGCCTCCCTATGAGGTAGATAATATTATGATCTCTCTTTTACAGATGAGACATGAAGGCAGAGAGAGGTTAATTTGCTTCTGCGGTGTATGATGGAGCTAGGATTGAAATCCCAGCAGTATCTGAGGTCTTCAGGGTGTAGTTTCTGATGGTTCAGAGCTTTCATGGTGAGACAATGCCCTACCGTTACTGTGGACCTATAGAGTAGAAGGCACTTAAAAGGTGGAGTCCGAGTCTTGTAATCTCTAGAAATGCAAACCATCCTCATAAGCTCAGGTTTATGTAAAGACTCCATAGAATCACACTTATTCTCATACCAGTGGGTATTGTCAGGCCTCTCTGCTGAATCAATCAGGTGTGAAATCACAAAGTATTCAATACTCTATCGCCTACAGAAGGTCCAGGAACTGAAGGAAGGCAGTTTGATTAACTTCATGGAGCAAAAGCTAGTGAGAGTCTGAGTATTTAGGATAATAACCAAGACAAAGTTGGAAAATTTCTGGAAACACTAATGTCTGTGCTTTTACACGCATGTAATTTTGCTTTACTGTTTATCTCTTCAACCACCGTTAGCATAAAAACTGAATCAAAAAAAAAAAAAAAGGAAAAGTTTCAGTCTCTTTATTTTCAAAATCTCTAAAGAGAGGATAACTCGGAGAGATTACATCATATTTAGGAGACATTGCATCCCACTGAGAAGCTAGCCTTGGAAGGCCAGGACCCAAAGACTCAGGAGTAGCCCTAAAGAATTGAAATCTGCCCAGAAAACATACATAAAAATTAGAATTCTCTGAAAAAGAGGTTGGCATTTTCAAACTGGTAGCTGAGGCACAGCTAAGAAGATACTTTCAGTCACCTCTCTCTGTTTCTCATAGCTTTGTGCAAGGGTAAAGCAATAGAAAAAGATGCGTTTTTCACATTTTCTGTTTCTCTTCCAATGAAATGAAGCAATTTCTCCATAGGGCCCATTATGCCTAGTTAATTGATTTTCCTAATTGGGCATTTTAGAAAAACAATTGAGCTCTGTGAACTTCTGGCTGTTTTCCTCACTGGAGACTGGAGAGGCACACACCCATTGTTCTTTGTATTTCTAGACTATGTTACTGGAGCATAGACTAAGGCAATAATTTTTTATGTCTTCTACTTACATTTAATTTTCTTTTCTGAGTAATTTTTTTATTTTTGCACTTCTTGTATGCTTGCATTAAGACATTACAAGGAATTGCAATTCTGTACGGGGCCTCTGAAAATTTGCAATTTGAGGCTATAAGGTTTAAAGCTGTTGTTATCAGAGGCCCAAATAGGTCTTTCATAAATGTGATGTGTATCAATTTCAAGCAAGCTCCCTTTCTGCTAATGTAAGAAAAGACACTTCATTTGCCAATCATTATTTGGTCATTCCAGTCAGCATATACTTTAACGTGGCTGACATCATGTGTGAGACTGAAGGGAGCAAGGACGAGGGCGGTGGAAGAGAATAAGGGTGACAATTCTGACTGGAGGTATTAACCTAAGATAGAGTGGCGTTATTGAACTGCGTTTTCTTTTGCCTCCAGTCACCTTTGAAACAGCTATGCTAAAAACCAAAACCAAAACCAAACCAAAACAAAAAAACCCCCACAAACTTCTTTACTAGCACTTAATAATTGGAATTTGCAAGGGGTTTTCCTAGTCTATTATTTTTTCTCCTAGCTACTATTACTGCAAATTATTCACAAAATAACAAACCAACTCTAGGGCTTTAGGACATAGTTGATGCTAAAACAGCTTAGCTGCCTGCTTACAAGTTTGTAAAACAGAATAGTTACACATCCAGGTGAGTGGCTGAATAGCACTTTCATACATGTGTATGTGTGTAGCGAAAGGACTGGAGAAATGTTATGTTATGTTATGTTATGTTATGTTATGTTATGTTATGTTATGTTATGTTATGCTATGTTATATTATTATTTGGTTATTTCTGGATAGCCTAATTATAGGAAATTTTTTTATGTTCATATTTTCAATCAATAAATACAGACAGAGGTATGAATATAGATGACTCCCCATCAGTATCTCCAGCCTCCAAATCTTCAAGCCATCAGATGTTTCCATCTCTTATCTAAATGTCGTAACCTGGAAGTTCAGATAAACTCAAAAGATTCCAAAATGAATTCATTTTAATATCAAGAAATTCTTGTTTCCCCTATTTCTGTTCTCATAACCTTTTCTTTTTCCTTCTGGCTACCCAAATCTAAAGGCTGGCAAAAATAAAGTCACTTTGACTTCTGGTCTTTTGTTTCTTATAAGTCAAGTCTAGTGGTTAGGGTCATGTCAAGGTCCATATATGACAGCTTTCCCCTCTGTTATCTACAGGATTAATGTTATTTCTTATGCAAACTCCCACATAAACAACCAATTATCCAACTGGCTCTATATTTTTAAAACATATTACCCTCTCAAATTAAGATATTTGTAAAGGTTTTAATAAACACTTCTGTCACAACCTCAGTTTGGGGTAATAAAACATATATAAAGTATTTTTCTTAGATATGCTAAATAATGATGAATAATGCTCTCGATTTGTAATACAGACTGAATTTTTTTGAGGAGTGTATGCATTTGAGCAGTAATCTTCATTCAGGATGATTAAATCTACATAAGACAGTTCTAGCTAGTGCTAGTTTGCTGTATTTGGTTTTCTAAACATGTTCTTGTCTGGATTTTACACTGTTTACTTGAACTTTCTATTAAGATAGTTGAATGAAAGATAAAAGAAATACTGTATAAAAGTTTATCCATCAGCCAAACCTAGTAACCATGGTAATTGAAATCATTTTAACTTTTAGTGGGTTTGGTAAAGGAAGATGAATTTACTGAGAATAAACCATGGACATAAAATAGATTATGACATGATAAGTATGGTCCACATATATTGTTAGGATCATGCTGGTAGCAGTGTCTGATCAGTGTAAGTTTAATTTATAAAGAGCTAAATGGGTCAAGTTATATCTTTTTTCACCTTTAAGCAGTTAATAACAAGGTATTTAAAATATATATGTATATATATATTTTATATTGGTCACACATATAATCTTTTAATCAAGAAAAAAAATCATTGAATTATTAAGAAATCAAGTGGTTATATAATAACCAAATATAGATACTCTGGTCCAGGGGTCAGAAACCTATGGCTCACGAACCAGATGTGGCTCTTTTGATGGCTGCATCTGGCTCGCAGACAAATCTTTAATAAAAAAATAATGTTAAAAATATAAAACATTCTCATGTATTACAGTCCATTCATTTCCTACCACTCATGTTCATGGTTGCGGGTGGCTGGAGCCAATCACAGCTGTCCTCCGGGACAACACCACATTTTTATTGGATAATGCGGAACGTACATGGGTCGTTCGTTGTATGGCTCTCACGGAATTACATTTTAAAATACGTAGTGTTCATGGCTCTCTCAGCCAAAAAGTTTCCCGACCCCTGCTCTGGTCACACCTGTGTCTCTAGGAGGTACTAAGGAGGCAAGGAGAAATGTATCCTCCCTGTGGAATGCACTTTTCAACTTTCCCAAGAAAAACATCAAAGGAACATATATCTACTTTCCTGCTTCAGAATCTGTTGACATCATCTGAATGCAATGGAGCCGCAAAAGGCAGATCTTATTCCACACTGATTAAAACAGAGCTAAAAGGAGACTCTGTAATCACTGAATTTTATCCTACCTTAAATTCTCCACACTTTGCATTCAATTTTAAATATAAATATTACTTACAAAACCACTGAAATATTCCAATGCAACTTATTTTATCTTTCTCTCAAATATAAAAACAAAAGTCTTTAGACATTTCTGAAATTCAATCTGGTAATGATTATTGGGTTTAAACCACACTTGGAACAAGTTTTTATTTAGAAATTCTTCCTATTTATGTTTGACAATCCAGAAGTCCAAAATGGTGGCCAAAAATGTTGGGAACAAGAACTACACTAAGCATGCTTGGGGCTTGGAGAATATTGCCTTGGTATCCTTATTTATTAAGAATTCTTTTCTGGTCCTGGCTGGTTGGCTCAGTGGTAGAGCCTTGGACTGCATGTGAATGTCCCAGGTTTGATTACCAGTCCGGGCATATAGGAAAAGCACCCATCTGCTTCTCTAACCCTCCCCCTCTTGCTTCTCTCTCTCTCCTCCTCCTCCTCCTCCTCCCCTCTGCAGCCATGGCTTGATTAGAGAAAGTTGGTCCCGGGAGCTGAGGATGGCTCCATGGCCTTCGTCTCAAGTACTAAGAAATGGCTCTGGTTACAACAAAGCAAGGGGAGAGCATTTCCCCTGGGTAGATCCCGGTCAGGGCACATGCAGGAGTCTGTCTCTGCCTCCCCTCCTCTCACTAAAAATTAAAAAAAAGAGAAAAAGGAAAAAAAAAAGAATTGTTTTGAAAGGAAAAGAGACGAAGCCCCTAGATGTTACTTTGCTCTTCAAGCTGTCAGAGAATTCTGCCCAGGTTATCTTTCATTAGCTTCTACTATTAATTTCACATCTCAGGGATGCTGGTAGTAAAACTTTTTATTCTCAGGAATGTTTTTCCACAGCAATCTAACTTTAACATTTTTGGAGATCCTGGCTGTGTCCAAATAGTTCTTTCTATGTTAACTTTAGAAGTAGTGGTTGGATCTATAATTTTTTACTATCTTTTTATATGTAATAGAGAAAGTAAGAGTCCATGGACATCTAGGCTTAGAGGTATCACTGTCTATATGATGAGATCTCATATAATCTGTGTTTTAAGGTAACTGGTATGGATTCCATATGCTAGTAAAGCAATTAAAACATTACTTTCCTACTTTTGCTTGAAGAGGTGCTAGAAATAATCAGTAGCAAGATCATGGAAGGAAAAAAGTGAATAAAGCCTCTAACGGTTTTAAACACAAATGGTGTTAATTTTGTACATATAAAAAATTATATTTTTAAATCACGTACATGGTAAAGTGCCCACATTTTTTAATATTCAGTATACAGTGTTAATGTAAACTTGTGTTTTGCATTCTAGAAACTGAAGTACACACAATGCCTCAGGCCTGAGAGAATTCTGATTATTAGTGATTGTCAGGATTTTTCGTTCGTACTATGCAATACTGAACAGGAAAATGTACATCTTAGATTCTTATTGGCTCCCCTGTTTTGTATACGAATTCAAGCTCCCTCAAGAAATGAAATGTGTCAAGTAGTACTTTAAACACATCCTCTTAAAAACATAGGGAATGATTATTTCAGCAAGTTTTCGTTTTCGGCAGCAACATATGCGGTAGCAGCTGTGTACTGGAGCTTGGAGACTAGGAATCCTTTGGAACCCAATAAGAAAACTGTGACTTGCATGTAAAGTGCAAAAGAATTGCTTTTCCCTAGTTCTAAATTATGCTGAGACTAGAGGGGGATACAAAAGACAAAGAAACATATTGCATTTTTAATCTGATGATCCTCTACAAGAAAGCTAAGCAAATTAAGATGAAATTAATTATATAGAAAAATATCCACCCCCCCAATGTTTTTCTTTTTAAGTAATAAAAAAAAAAATCTTTCTTTCCTGCAGCAGGCAGTGTAGTGTCTAACTACATTTCTTTGCTCATTAAAGGATATCGTTTTTACTGTGTCTTCTCAAAAAAAAAAAAAAAAGGGTGCAAGGGCATGGTGAAAAATGAAGAAGAAAATTCATTCTTCAGGTGTCGACTCTGTTCCGAAGTCACTCAAGCATTGCTTCACTGCTCTGTGGCAGCCTCAGTGCACTCCATTCAATTACAGGCAGCAGCCATCAGGGATCATGTTTTAACTGTGTACAAACAAAAGGATCAAATAAAAACAGCACATTTACAAATTCTAAAGATGCTGCTTTTATAATCTGATACCAGGCATTATTGCAATCATTTTACTTGTTTCCCATAATGGGAAGGAATAAGGCGCATCTGCATATAAAGGCAGGCGTCTCCATTACGAATGACATGCAATTAATGTGAAAATCACTACCCTCCACTAGCAAAAGGAAGAAATCTGCGAATTCCATACGGTCATGTATGTAATGTTAGCTTTCAGGTATTAAAAGATGCAGATTTGTACGCATTGCCTTTCTAAACAACCCGATTCATTTTGTTTCCTAGAAGTAGGAAAGGACTCAGAAAAGGTGAGCTGCACGTTATATACTCACAGACTGGTCACATTTTAGGTAGGCTCCTGGAATCTAAATGAGGAGCCATAATTTTTCATGGTTTGTTTTTTTCAAAAATGAAAACCGCTTTGGGAAAGGAAGGTTGCCAGAGAGTGTGCTAGTATCTAGATGCAAACGAGAGGCAATAAAATCCCCTCAAAATCTAATGGGTTGCAGTAACCCACCTGCCAGCTACCTGAATCACTTAGCACACCTCAATAAAAACTGTGTTACTTTAACATCACATGTGAGTAAGGCTTTATGCTGGATTTAATTAAAGATCTCTGCATTCTTTTTGTTTTTGTTGCATTTCCTTTGAGCATCAGTTTTGCACATTTTTAAAATAAGCTAATTTAAAACATCTAGGAAGAGATACTAGAAATAGTAAAATATAGCTTATAAACAATGATGTATTTTCAAATATGTGCGGTAGTGAAAAATCTTCTACTGGCCTCTGTTTGCCAGTAATATACCAAGTAAAGGAGAATCCTTGGGTCAGAAGATTATCACCACCTGCAGGGCTGACATAAGAGTGTTCCACCAAAGAGGATGGAGGAATCTGAATTCTACACGACCCTTTTTCCCTCCACGAGGAATGTTAATTTAAATTCTAATGGGAAAATAGTCCATATAATAAGACAGATGCATAATTGGATGATCTTCTTCCTATTGCTCTCTTGGACAGGTCAAAAGCAGTAGTAATTTCTGTTATTGGGGCAATCAATCAGTTCCTTTAGAATAGGACCACTGTTACTCTGAACTTTATTTGTAACAAAGGAGTGAGAATTCATTCAAAATTGACAGGTATGTCATCAATACTGAAATCAAAATCCAGCCAGACTGGAAGCCATCAGCCATGCATAGAGCAATTTTCCTACCTTCAGTACCCATTTTTATTGACCAGAAGAATGTGTGTTGGTCTTAGGTCTCATCTAGCTTCAGTTAGATCAATTTGCTGGGCAGTATTTGCTGAAGTCTAACAGGCAACAGAATGAGATCAATGTATGTCGATAATTCACATGTGAAATGATCTCAACTCTTAATGAAACTTGCTTTTGGTTCCTTCTCAAATGTAGAGAAATGGAACACTGGGGAGATTATCCAAAGACACATTTGATATCTTACAGTGCAGTACCATAAGATGTTCTTCAAACAACTGTGGTTAAAAGAGGGGACAATACAATTCTGTTTACTGTGTAGAGATGGTTGACATTTCATCTCAGTATCTATCTCTTATATGTGTATGAGAAGATGCTATATCTATATTCGATACATAATATGAATGGCATTAATTAATATAGGCATCAATGAACAATAATGCTAATATAGGATGTAGAATATGAGTGATTTGACTTGCTCTATTGATTGGTTTATAAATTATGTTTACTGTCATATAGAAACTGTGGTTGCCTTGAACATGGCTTGTTAATTTGCTATATTAATCTGAAAGCAACAGAGCTTAATTTCTCTGAGCTTTATACAAAGTAAATATGTTTGAATTCTCTGCCACTGTGGTAGTTCTGAAACACTTTCACTTCAGCAAAACTATTAATATCTATTGCATTAAAGCATAATTACTGTAATACCCCCTCCAGTAAATTTAATTAGTATTTCCAGGTAGAGAAGAGTATAACTTTAAGTATAATTTAAACCTTTCAACATGGCTTAAGATCTCAAAACTTACTGCTTAACTAAAGCATGTAATTCAAAATTACCTAGTTAAGATCTTGCTATAAATAAATATTCTCTATCTGTCATCACTGACTAGAGTTAGGACTGAGGGGTGTTGCTAGGGAAGTATGCTATAAAACTGACTCCAGCATATGAAAGGCAACTTTGTTTGGGAGTTGGAGATAACTCCTGACAATTTTTACTTGTAAAGAGTCTGAAACCTTTGACCTTCCCATTGAAATTGTCTGTCATAATATGCAGCACGGAAGACAGACTGCCATCAAAAACTGAAATCCATGAGCTTCGCACAGTAACTACAGGAAATGTGACCCAACTTCTTTTGGTTGCTGTTTTATTAATAACAATTGGAAAGTAAATCTTCCATGGATTGTAATTAGTTTACCGTGCAAAGTGTTGACAAATGCTTTAGTTCAATACCCTGAACTTCCCCCATGCTTGCCTGAATGAGAACAGTTCCTAGTGGCAATCATGCTGGGTCATGAAACTAATTGTGCTTTGTGAGGGTGAAAATTCTCCATTTCCGAGCAGGGGACACGGCTGCATGACAGATGAATGTTAGAAATGTGGTATGCTGTGCTCTTTCATCTCTGTCACTGGATATTTATTCTGACTCGGCTTCTAAATTATTCATTTTCTTTAAGCAATCAATATTAATAATCTGATTTGCTCCCTGGCATTTTTAGTCACACTTCTGTTTAACCGACTGTAAATAAAGGTCACTGGGAGGCTTCCTGCTGCTGTTCAGAAGGTCCTCGCCTAATTAATTCCCAACACTTCTTTCCCTGTGACTGTGATTACCAGTTGCAATCAAGTTTGGCCATTAGCTGCCTCCTTGCGATGTGATTCGTTCAGTGCAGCTCCAAGACGAGGCTCCGTTAGGTCATTCAGTCATCACTCTAAGAAGGAACCTGAGTAGAGAGGATTTATTTTTCACGTCAAGGTTTACAAATTTGCAGATAATTATAGAGGAGATTATTGAGCCCATCTGCCACTGCTTTAGTAATCTTCTGGTTCAGGGTCCTTAAATCCTGAGCACCTTGGGAAGCAGCATCTCTTGCTGGTACTGTGTAGCCAGAAAGCCTGGAGTGCCAATCCAGGTAACAGCTCCTTGACCTTGGGTGAGTTATTTACTATCTTTGTCAATGAAGAGTAGTACATCCTCAGGGTTATAGTGAAGATTTTGAATGAACGAGTTCATTCATGAAGAGATACAACACATGTTAATATTAAGAACCAGAAAAATTCTAGGTATAGGCTGTTTTGAATAAGATAGGTGGTGGGCAAAGAGGATAAATATGTAAATAAACCAGTAAGTCTGTAAGTCGTGACTGCTGGCTGCTATGACAGGGAGAGGACTGCACTTTAGATTGGGTGGTCCAGGAAAGCCTTGCTGGGGAAGGATACTAGGTTCTGCGTTTCGGAGCAGAAGTGAGCCTCCAAGTCTTCGGTACAGCTTGGTAGATGGAGCTCACGTTAGGATATGAAGTTGAGGTGGTATCATTGGTCAGCTGACCCATTTGGGGAACAAGATGGCAGAGCGGTTAAGTGACTGGGTTCAAATTCCAGCTTTGCCACTTCTTAAATATGTGACACTGAATAAATTAGCCTCTTCTTGCCTCTTTTTCTACCTCCTTGGACTGTTGAGGGCATTAAATATGGTAATTATATGTAAAGCCTTCAAAAAATGCTTACAAATAGTAAGTCCTCACTGATGTTAAATAATAACTTTGGATGCTGATGAAGAGTCTAGATTTTACTAAGCATTGTGAGAGGGCTCAGGAGTGTTCTAGAATAGTTTTTATAGTGAGGGAAGCTGTATTGTGGACAATAGAATTATAAGGAAGAAAGGTAAAAACAATGTTTCTGATTAAAAGGTTACTTTTGAAGTCCAGACTCTTGATCTGAATTGACAAAAGTAGATGTGAAAAGAGATAAAACAGGCCTGTGGCCCAGTGGATGGAGCATCAGTCCAGCATATGGACATCCTGGGTTCGGTTCCTGGTTAGGGCACACAGAAGAAGCGGACCATCTGCTTCTCTCTCCCTCCCTCTTCCCCCTTTTCTCCCTCTTCTCCTTCCATGGCCAGTGACTTGATTGGTCCAAGCATTGGACCTGGGCACTGAGGATTACTGGGTTGGTCCACACATCGGCCTTAGGTACTTAAAATAGCTTTGATGACTTAAGCATCAGCTCCAGCTAGGGATTGCTGGGTGGATCTGGATGGGGAAGTCTGTCTCATTATTTCCCTTCCTCTCAAAAAAAAAAAAAAGAAAAAGAGAAAAAAGAGATAAACCAGACAGTGGCCCACAGATAGTGAGAGCTCAATACGTATTAGTCATCATGACTGATCATTTACTCATTTACTAATTGCTCTTTTATGTACTTGTATCAGGTGATGACAGGTTCTTACTTAATATGTAAGTATAATCATTCATCTAAATTATTAGTTTTCAGTGATCCTCCTAGTGTATAGGAAAGCAATGGTTATATAATTATTCATCTTGGGCAGGTTTCTAAAAATATGAAGATGCCAGGAGGGAGCCTGAAAGAAATATTCTGTTATGCCAGGTTGTGGCTGGCAATGAGGCAGATCAAAACTGGCAGAGCTGAAGGTGGGTGGGAGCTAGGGAGGTATCGGCGCCTGACCCATCAAATACAAGGTGTAAAGCAGTGATCCAGGCCACAAATGAGGCAGGACATGTTATGGTGTCAGGTACGGCCCAGGAACCGGGAGGATAACAAAATGAGGAGCAACCAGGACAAGTAAGTCAAGAGGTAAAATCATTCATTCATTCATTCAATAATTATTTATTAAAGGTTTACCAGATGTCTATTCTATCTTCTAGGAGGTGGCGCTCCTAGAAGAGGGAAAAAAATCTATGGCCTCAAGTAGCACACATTTTAGAATGGGAAAGCAAATAACTAGATGGTAAATCAGTATATAACTATGTTAGAAATAATAAGAAAAATAAAGTAGGAATGGAGCAATACCTGATGGCTTTTACATTGCCCAGTAAGATAGAAGCTACTAGAAAGTTCTCCTCAGAGAAGTGATTTCTCTTTCAAAATAAGTCCTCTGGCTCAGAATAAACTGGATGGGTCAAAAGAAATCAGTTACGAAGCTGCTGCGAAATTCCAGATCACAGATGATGGTGACTCAAACATGAAAGGTACCGCGGAGGGGCTGAGAAGGAGCGGGAGTCCGCATAGGGTTTGCAGGTAGAGCTATTCGGATTGAATTCTGAATGGAAGGTGCATGTGAGAGAAAGAGGCAAGTGCCCAGGAGCCTGCTGCAGCGAGCTGACGCCAGGTCAGGAGAGCTGACTGCCGTCATGTCTTACCTCTCCCGCAGTCAAGCAGGTGCCCCTGAGGGAGGCATGGTATGAAACGTGTGCTATGTCACCGAAGTGATCCTGATTATCCAGAAGAAAACCATACTTTCTGTCATCATTTTTTGGACCCTCTCCTGGACCTGAGCAGAGAATGTATTTTGGGAGCTGGGTGTGGTTTAAAGGTAGTGGTCTTCGTCTGCAGAGCGAATGGGAGGCAATCAGTCATGTCCTAATGAAGATGTACATACATCCACAGGTTGACCCCGGTAGTAACTAGGCAGCCCTAAGGACTTAGACGTCCTGTAGAGCACTTACTTGTTTGAGAGGGTTTGCATTATTACCAAAGTAATTTAAAGACAAAGCCAATTCTTTTGAGTGAAATCATCTCTCAAACATGTCTAAAAGAACCTGCCTAAGAAAATTATACTTTTCGACAAAAATCATGTCACAAAGCGGTGGAAGGAGGAGCCTATCTTCCTGCCAGCACAGAACCCCCTCTCCCTGACAGCTGCAAGCCAAAGCAAGCGCGCCCGGCACCAGCAGATTTCCTTTCGCCTTTACGTTCTGTTGAGCTTGTTCATTTAATCTCACAGGGGATCTGACAGCTTTCTCCAGCTCCTAAAGCCTTTCTCTAGCAATCATTGCAAAGCACAGTAAGCGAGAAGAAAGATGCTGATAGAGGCTCACATGTAGAGACCTGCTCCGGGCTACGTGAGCAAAGTCTGCCTGGTTCCCAACTGTCTAACGCTCAGAATTAGGACTAGAAGGAACAATTCCAATATTCTGTCATTATGACAGCTCAGCTAATGAATGCAAATATTCAGTATAACCCATTTACTGGACAATGGATGATTCATATCATCGGAATACGTGATAGCAAATGTCAAGTGCTTTTAATTTATAGACTGCATATACAGCTCATGTGGCTCTAGTCTCTTCTTCCTGACATGCAGCACAGGTGATAGGTATCTTCACAAGGATAGCCTTTGTGCATGAGATAGACATTTAAACAATCTACACAATTTTGCCCTCAGATAAGCTCATTTTGCGCTCGCTAGATAATCAAAAGATTTTGTTCGCCTAACTGAACATTTTCTTTAGTGGCAACCCAAGGCAGAAGACCTGATAGAGAACTTACTTCCAGAGAGGACCCAACAACTTATGGAACTCACCACCACCTCCTGATGGCAGGCATCTACCAAGGAGTTGCTCCACCCCACCCACACACGTGGCCTTCCTAATGAAACCTGAAGCTGTCCACAGGAAAGTAAGAAGCTCCTTTAGATTCTGATCATAGGACTAAGATAAGTTCTTTGTCCAACATTATTTTCTGCGAGGAAAAAAAATGCTCTGCATTTGCACTGCCTAATACAATAGCCAGAAGGCACTTGTGACTATTGGTTAACTGAAATGTGGGTAGTCTGGCTTGAGGATCTCAGTTTTTTATTTTATTTTACTATCATTAATTTAAATATTAAACACCGCAGGTGCCTAGCGGTTATCCTAATGGGCAACTGAATAGATGCAAAGCTGTTAAGGCCTCTGTCCTGAACCTGAGAAGTCCATCTCAGTTTTTAATGGAAACGCTCAGCATTGAGGTATTCTCGAGGAATCTACTTAGGACCTGGCTCAAGGGGGAAATCTGTGGTCCCAGCAGCTGGGCTCTCAGGCCGTTCTGCCCGCTCCATCTCCAAGGCTGTGCATCTTAGTTCTCCTAGCATTAGGTGTTTATGACTTTAGGTTATAGGACTCCAGGGATCCTTATTCCTGTCTTATTTTTATGTCACTTGACCTCATGGGAAATAATTCTGCAAAATGTGAATAAATAATGCCCCTTGCAGTTGTGCAACACTGGGGTTGCACAGAATATTTGACACAATTTTTTAGACTTGAGTGAAAGGACTCTCCTGCTTTGGAGGGGCCATCCTGTTGTCTCGTGTGGTCATGAGCCAGGGAAGAGGAAACAGTGCTGGAGGCAGAGAAAGGCTAGGGGATCCTACCGGGACTGTGCCCCTGCTTCATTTTGGACATGTCAATTTCTGGCCTCTGGTGTGTCCACATCCTGTGTGATCACCTCATCTCATGTGCTTCTCAAGATGATTGGTGATCTGGAAGACCAGTTAAGACCTGACGCGTGAACCAAGGCCAGTCATTCTGCCAGTCATCAGCATCTCTCCCTCACTGAGACAGCCTTGGTCCATGCACTCACGGAAAAGTATGCCCCATGAGTTCTCTAGTCCTGGCTTTTCCATTTATGGGGTAAGTCAGCTTCCCCAAACTTCAAGTTGAGAGAGCCAGATAAAATAAAGGATATGTGATAATATTAAGTATGTGATTAAGAGCAGACAAAAACAAACAAACAAACAAACAGAAAACCTTCCAGGGTTGTTATAGGCTATACTTCCTCCCTTTAGGAGCTCAAGTTTGCTTCTCTACATCCACGATACAGATCTAGCATAGGGTGAGGAGACTAGAATGGAGCCAGGATGAACTGTGATGCCCCTACTCTCTGTACCCCTTTGGCCTAGAGAGAAGTTGTGGTTTATTAGGTGGCTTTAGAGTCTCCCTTCATTACAGCTTTCATGAGGAATCCTTCACCACCTTTGCCTCCTTCTGTTGACCTCTTCCAAATCTTTTGTCTGCAGCTGCTCCACTTGGTCCCTCAACTGCTTTGACACAGATGGCATGGAAGTGGTTGAGGATGAGGAATCATTTGGGACTCTGGCTACTTAGATGTCAATGACTGAGTAGGGGCTGAATCCTTGGCACAAGGTACAAGATTCATCTGTGGGTCATTAATTGTGGTTATTCCTGGAGATTTCCAAGGATCTGCCAAGTCAGTGAAAATTGCAAGATGGTTAAAGCATTTGCGTAAAAAATAAAATTGAGATCCAGTCAAGAGGGCAGCATAAATAAATACATGCTCTCATAACCACATCAGAATTACAACTACATTACATACAGAACAGCCATTATTCAGAACAGTCTGAAATCCACCTGAGAAAAAGTCCTACAACTAAGAATATAAAGAAGAAGCCACTTGGAGATCGGTAGGAGTGGCAGAATCACAGAATGGGCTGGTCCCACACCCACATGTGGCAGTTAAAAGTCGGGAGGGATATCTCAGCTGCTGAGATCCCCCCTGAGAAATGA
This sequence comes from Saccopteryx bilineata, assembly GCF_036850765.1. Taxonomy (NCBI): domain Eukaryota; kingdom Metazoa; phylum Chordata; class Mammalia; order Chiroptera; family Emballonuridae; genus Saccopteryx; species Saccopteryx bilineata. The sequence goes on from NC_089493.1 coordinate 257,589,211, forward strand.
GGGGTCCCAGAACCACACCAGGCCCCCTAGCCCAGGGTGTCAGTGCTGGGAACAGAAGTTCCCATAACTTCTGGCTCTGAAAACCAGGAAAGACTGTGGCTGAGCGAGATGGAAAGCTGCTCGAGCCCCAGATGTTCCTCTTCAAGTATCCACGTAGAGACTCACTCTGACTCGCTCCCTCTGGGCTCCAGCACTGGGGCAGCAGCTGGAAAGGCACTGTGGACATACAGGGAGGAACTGACATGTCTGGCATCAGGGTTGGAAGGGCAGCTCTCTCCCAGACAGATAGTCTGGCGGAGGCCATTGTTCCTTTGCTGACCTCTTCCCCCATCAGACTGGCAGGTAGGCACTGTATATGACTCTCCATCAACTTCGCTAACACTGTTAGCCCCACCCTGGTGATTCCCTGAGACGCCACCCCATCCAACTTGACCCACAGGCTGCTTTCAGTGGCTTTTCCATACAAATGGCCCGTCCTGGCTCATGCCGCAGTCTTTCCTAAAATCTCTCAAACAAGTCAGACAGGTGAAAACAAATACCATGTGATTTCACTTATATGTAAAATATAAAACAAACAAACAAGCAAAACAGAAACAGACTCATAGATAACAAAAAACATCTTGACAGTTGTCAGAGGGGAGGGGGTTAATGGGCTAGTTGAAAAAGGTGAAGGAATTAAGAATTACAAATTGGAAGTTACAGAACAGTCATGGAGATATAAAGTGCAGCACAGGGAATAGAGTCCATAATATGGTAATAACTATGTATGTTGTCTAGATTTATAGGATAATCACTTAATAAGTTACATAATGTCTAATCACTGGGTTGTACACCTGGAATGTAAATTATTATACACCAACTGTAATTGAAAAATTAAAAATTACTTAAAAATAAACATAAAAAAACCCTACATCAGACTAAAAAGTTTTTGCTCAGCAAGAGAAACTGACAACAAAATAAACAGACAGCCAACTATATGGGAACTGATATTTTCAAACAACAGCTCAGATAAGGGCCTAATATCCAAAATTTACAAAGAACTTATAAAACTCAACAACAAACAAACAAACAATCCAATAAAAAAATGGGAAGAGGACATGAACAGACACTTCTCCCAGGAAGAAATACAGATGGCCAACAGATATATGAAGAAATGCTCATCTTCATTAGTTATTAGAGAAATGCAAATCAAAACTACAATGAGATACCACCTCACACCTGTTTGATTAGCTATTATCAACAAGACAGGTAATAGCAAATGCTGGAGAGGCTGTGGAGAAAAAGGAACCCTCATTCACTGTTGGTGGGACTGTAAAGTAGTGCAACCATTATGGAAGAAAGTATGGTGGTTCCTCAAAAAACTGAAAATAGAACTACCTTATGACCCAGCAATCCCTCTACTGGGTATATACCCCAAAACATTGATACGTAAAGACACATGTAGCCCCATGTTCATTGCAGCATTGTTCACAGTGGCCGAAACATGGAAACAACCAAAAAGCCCTTCAATAGAAGACTGGATAAAGAAGATGTGGCACATATACACTATGGAATACTACTCAGCCATAAGAAATAATGACATCAGATCATTTACAACAAAATGGTGGGATCTTGATAACATTATACGGAGTGAAATTAGTAAATCAGAAAAAAACAAGAACTACAATATATGATTCCATACATTGGTGGGACATAAAAACGAGACTAAGAGACATAGACAAGAGTGTGGTGGTTACCGGGAGTGGGGAGGAGGGGGGGCGCGGGAGAGGAGGAGAGGGGGAGGGGGAGGGGCACAAAGAAAACTAGATAAAAGGTGACGGAGGACAATCTGACTTTGGGTGATGGGTATGCAACATAATTGAATGACAAGATAACCTGGACATGTTTTCTTTGAATATATGTACCCTGATTTATTGATGTCATCCCATTAACATTAATAAAAATTTATAAAAATTTAAAAAAAAGAATAAAATCTATATCTCATTATCAAGTATGAACACATGACATGCCAAAATGGCACCAATGTGCTCTACAGTTACTTGGTCAGACATAAGGATATGGGCTTGAACCAGGAGTCGGGTGTGTCTAGAGCAGGAAGAGGGATGAGAATGGATGATGGGAACATTTTTATTCCTTCCCACAACCTGGTCTATTCTTTCCTCTTTCATTCATTTCCTTTTTTTTTCCCCACTCACTCTACACCCAGCCTCTTCCTTGCTATTGGCTCTGTTTTCCCCCTAAGCACGGTGTTTCTTCATCACAAACATTTCTACTGTGACTAAGAGAACCTTGTGCTCTGTAATGATGCAGGCCCAGTGAAGAGACTGGGGAGAAACTTCCCATCCCAATGTTTCCCAGTGGGGAGAAATCACTGTTTCAGACAGTTATCCCACTGAAAGTTTGACACAAGAGATCTCTAAGCAGTATCTACTCTGTTCCTAAGCTCTGTCTGGCTAGTCCAGTGTCTATCAGAGCAAACTCCTTGCACCTCCAACACATACACACCCCAATCAGTGCTTATGCTATTCTCTGTCCACTCAACAGAGGCTATTATATGTGTAAAACAATCACTGTCTTCAGGAGAAGGATCCTGTCCATAATCCGCTTCAGAGGTGAGCTGTCATGGGATCAGAGAGCTGGCCTTGGCTAGTGATCAATTATCATGGCCCCAGCTTTAAATCCATCTAGTGGCCAGAGAATGACCTGCATACTACTTAAAGATGAAATCCAAGCCTGTAAATAAATAACATGTTCTGCTTCCTCTCCTGTCTTTCTAAAATCTGTGTTCTGCTGCTTCTTCCCATAGGCCTTCCCCATCGGGGGAAGGACGAGCAGAGAAGAGGCATTCGTTTACCAGCACTCCCACCCTGGGCCCAGTGTCCAGTAGTCAGATAGCTACGGTGACCACACACATATTCACACACAGGCCTGGCACACACAGAGCGGGCAGCATACTCTCTGATTCTGAGATAGAAGGGGGGTGAGGATAGCCTATGATCAGGGCCATTGACCATTCCTCACTTTCGTTTGGGGTTGGAAGGTGAACAGGCCCACAGACACTTCCTGGAGAGTTCCTTACACACACAACTCTGGGAGTTCTGAGTTTCTTATTACTCTAGAGTGTGTACAAGGGTGGAAGACAGGAAAGTTGTAAACTGCTATATGTTTTCAGTAAGGCTGAGCTATGCGGTGGGTGCAAGGCCCAGCTCCCAGCTTTCTCAGGAAGGGAGGGGTTCTTGGGAAGGGGTAGCTCTTCCCACCACGAGGTTCAGAGTGATGGGGTTCTTTCTACCTGCCTTTCTGAACTCACCCTCCACTTCCAGTCTCCACTCCTGTGCTCTGTAAAGCTACTCGGTCTCCTACCCTTCCCAGAGTCTGAGTGCAACCCCTCCGACCTTCCACAGCTGTGCAGAGTCAGGGAGAGATTGCTGAATCAGGTCTTGGGGTTGGGTCTTTTTTGATTTTGTCATTTTTGATAAGCCCCTGCATGCTTTTCATTTTAAGTTTTAAAAAATTGAATTTATTGGAGTGACACTGGATAACATAATTATATAAGTTTCAGGTGTCCAACTCTATAACACATCTCTGTACTCCGTTTTGTGAGGCCCCCCAAATCAAGTCTTCATCCATCACCATTTATTTTCCTTAGACCCTCCTCCACCTCCCGCACTCCCAGCAATCCCCTGACAGTTTTATGATAAATAAAAATGAGTATTTAAGACATAAGACACATCATCAGGTGCAAAAATTTCATGAAGCACACTACTGGGAAGGAACATTTACAAGATTGTGGTTGTATTAAATAAAGGATGCACTGTAGGTATCACTGTAACTTGGGTTGTTTGCAGAAAATATTCAAATAAACATTTTTATCGTGTTACATATGACTATAACAAATCATTCAGACTGAATCAATCCACTGACCCTGGCTAGATCCGACTAAATCCGTCTCCATTGGTAATGCATTTATGTGCAAAACTAGAAAAAAGTCTAACGTGCACACCCAAATACAACAATAGTATCTTACATAATCAAATATTAAAGTGAAATATCTTTAAAATAATATAGTTGAATTTAATAAGAAATATATTTTATACACCTTCAGTTTTTAAAATTTAAATTAGATAAAAGGTATAATTCAATTCCTCAGTTGCGCTAGCCACATATTAAGCACTCACTAGCCACATGTGGCCAGCAGCTATCATACTGAACAGCACAGGTCTGGAAGAAAGCACCAAAGCTAGACTGCCTCATCTATCCTTCTTCTCACTCTGATGGGGGTGGTCACGGTGGGGAGATGGGAAGGGAAATTTTCGGAGATGTTACCCAGGCTTTAATTTGCAGTTTCTGATTCAGAGGAGAAAAGAAAGCACTGTCTTTGGCATAAAAAGGAATGGACAACTTAGTAGCATGTTCAGTGGATTTCTTTCCTTCTAGGCACTTTCTTATGCCCCATGTGTTTCTGGACCAGTCTTACTGAGAGAAGTGCTGTTGTCATTGTCATTTGATAAGGCAACAAAAACTGACTTATCAACAACTAATCACCACACAGCTTTAGCAAGTTACTTAACCTCTTTCAGCCTCAGTTTGCTTACATGTCAAACTGTTAACACTTATCTTGCCTACTTCCCAGGGCCATGTATATACGAGGTAATAATGTTTTGCACACATTCAAGTACTCTATTGATTTTGCTAAGTACAACAGTAACATTATACCAAGACGGTCTTTATTTTCATGGTTACCTCTCTTTCCAGGCGTAAAGTCCATTTCTATTCATCTGATTAAAAATGTTTCAATTCATTGCCTACTTTAAACAGAAAACAAGGGGAAATTAATACAAGACACTTGAGATACAGCAAATTTTAATAGCAGGCCAATTTGCTATAAGTCTCTTTTCTTCTTTCTCTTTAAGAAATAATATGCTGTTCTTGGAATATTACTGCCATTCACTCCATTTCCTTTCCTCCCCTTGGGAGGTCACCATGGTCATAAAGGGGGTGAATATTACCTCCATCCGAGTATCAGGCTTCCATGGGGCACAGCAGCATGGCATTGAAGAACCAGACCCTGAAGCCAGCTCTGCCACTTCTTAACTGTGTGACCTTGAACAAATTATTAAACTTCTGTTTCCTTATCTGAAAAATGAGGGTAATGAGAGAGTCTAACTCATATGGTTATTATGAGAATAAAGTGCATTTTAGGTGTTTTTAAGAGTCCATGTTAAGTTTTGCATAAGTACCGTCTATCTTTACTATTAGTACAAATGTTTATACATACGTGTGTGGTCAACGTTTATATAAAAGGTGACAATGTATTTTTTCTCAATCAACAGATATCTCTGTGATGTTCTCATGTTGATATACTGACATAGAATGAATTACATTTGACTTATTTATAATATTACATTGAATGTTTATATCATAGTTTACTCATTCTCCATTGACAGACATTTCTATGTTTCTAGTCTTTTGTTATTACATCCAGATAATTCAAGAGCATATTTCCTGGCATACAGGTCCATGTTCTGTTGGCCTTTGTATCACAGGAATGGATACCATTCCAGACATAGAAGGTGTTAATGAGTCACTTTTAAAATGAATTGACTTTTAATGTATTCAGATATTGGCTCCCTAAGTTGATGATGAACTTCATGCGGCAAGAGTCATGGGAACAGAGCAGATCTTCAGTAAGCTATCAAGAGCCTGGTGGAGTGAGGTCAGGCACGTGGCTGGTACCACATAGCTCCCATGAATGGGAGGTTCACACAGTGAGGGAGAGGCTTGTGACTGCCAATACAGGAGAACACAACACTGAAAGTCCACTTGAGAAAGACAGAAGGCGAGGGGTTTTTAAAAGACAACCTGTACACAAGACAGGTAATAATTAGTGTTGGAGAGGCTGTGGAGAAAAAGGAACCCTCATTTACTGCTGATGGGAATGCAAATTAGTACAACCATTATGGAAGAAAGTATGGTGGTTCTTCAAAAAACTAAGAATAAAACTACAATATGACCCAGCAAACATTCTGCTGGATATCTACTCCCAAAACTCAAAAACAGTGGTATGTAAAGACACATGCAGCCCCATGTTCATCACAGCATTATTTATAATGGCCAAGACATGGAAACAACCAAAGTGTCCCTCAATAGAGGACTGGATAAAGAAGATGTAGTACATATATACAATGGAATACTACTCAGCCATAAGAAACAATGACATAGTGATGTTTATGACAACATGGCTGGATCTTGAGAACATTATACTGAGTGAAATAAGTAAATCGAAAAAAGCTAAGAACTGTATGATTTCACACTTAGGTAGAAATTAAAACTGAGACTCATGGACATAGATAAAAGTGAAGTGGTTACCAGGGGATAGGGCTTGCAGGGGAAGGGAAAGGAGAGTGGGGGGAAGGGTGTAAAGAGGGCTAAATATAAGGTAACGGAAAATGATTTGACTTTGGTGATGGGTATACAACATAATCAACAATTTAAATGCTATAGAAATGTTTATCTGAGCCCTGGCCAGTTGGCTCAGCGGTAGAGCGTCGGCCTAGCGTGCGGAGGACTCGGGTTCGATTCCCAGCCAGGGCACACAGGAGAAGCGCCCATTTGCTTCTCCACCCCTCTGCTGTGCCTTCCTCTCTGTCTCTCTCTTCCCCTCCCGCAGCCAAGGCTCCATTGGAGCAAAGATGGCCCGGGTGCTGGGGATGGCTCTGTGGCCTCTGCCTCAGGCGCTAGAGTGGCTCTGGTCACAACATGGCGACGCCCAGGATGGGCAGAGCATCGCTCCCTGGTGGGCAGAGCGTCGCCCCTGGTGGGCGTGCCGGGTGGATCCCGGTCGGGCGCATGCAGCAGTCTGTCTGACTGTCTCTCCCTGTTTCCAGCTTCAGAAAAAATGCAAAAAAAAAAAAAAAATGCAAAAAAAAAAAAAAAAAGAAATGTTTATCTGAAACCTATGAACCTATTATTGTTATTGATCAATGTCACCCTGTTAAAGTTAATTTTCTAAATTACAAAAAATAAAAAAAAGATAGTCTAGTGGTAAAACTCCTACTAACGTGCTATTTATCTTGGCCTTCTTAAATGTAAATTTAATTCTCCAACTCTGAAAGAAAAGGATATTCCTCAAGCTTTCAGGACAGTTTGGGATCAGTAAGTCTCAGCACTCAAAAGGAAGGGCTGCCCAAGAGCAAGAAGGCTTCACAGCTCCCCCGCGGTGCTACGCCACCCACACCCCCACTCCTGTGCCCGATCCCATCTGCCTAAAGTGCCCTGTCTTCTCCCTCTCTGGCAAACCTCTAAATCTTTACCATCTCCTCTCAAAGAAGAAGCCTCCCAGCCTGGGTTTAGGTTTCTTTGTATCACACTGTATTTTTCATGAGTAGTTGAAGATGGAAAGAATTCTGCTTCTGGAATGGATGAACTAGCTCACATCCTGCCAACGGTCCTATCGAAAATAAGTAGGAGAGCTGGATAGGACACAGTCACATAAAAAAACTTCTGTTGGAAGATACTGAGGAGCTCCTGAGGACATGAAGGAAAAACATCCTCCGGAGCGGGAAAACTCATTAAGGTGAACAGACATTTTGCACTGCTTTTCCCAGTGGAGCATTCGTCAATTTTTGTAATAAAACTATATAGAAAAGTAAGCAGAGTATGGGTACAAATTTCGGTTATTGGTTACCCATGAAGGGAAAATAGGATTTGTTAAGGTAGGGTACACAGAGTTTTCTGATTATCTGTTTCTTTTGTTTTTAAGAAACAGGCAGAAGGGCCTTGGCCGGTTGGCTCAGTGGTAGAATGTTGGCCTGGCATGCAGGAGTCCTGGGTTCGATTCCTGGCCAGGGTACACAGGAGAGGTGCCCATCTGCTTCTCCACCCCTCCCCCTCTCCTTCCTCTCTGTCTCTCTCTTCCCCTTCTGCAGCCGAGGCACCATTGGAGCAAAGATGGCCTGAGCGCTGAGGATGGCTCTGTGGCCTCTGCCTCAGGCGCTAGAGTGGCTCTGGTTGCAACAGAGTGATGCTCCAGATGGGCAGAGCATCGTCCTCTGGTGGGCGTGCTGGGTGGATCCCAGTCAGGCGCATGCGGGAGTCTGTCTGCCTCCCGGTTTCTGGCTTCAGAAAAATACAAAAAAAAAAAAAAAAGGCAGTAGTCTTCTTCTTAAACTCGATTGTGGTTATATGGCTAATACATTATTTTTTCCTTCACATTTCTATGTATATTATATATGTTTATATTTACACATGTGAATATATATGTGTCACATTCTTCTGTGTGTGTATTTATCATGATGAAAAAAAAGGAAAGAAACTCTGAATTAATAGCTTCGACCCACAAACAACTTAGTTCAGCCCTAGCATGATTTTGGACTTATGTGATTTCCTCTGAGCACAGCTAGAAAGCCTGCTCCTCTCAGCCATCTCTAGTAATTCCTGTTATTCTCAAGTGGTAATAATAATCTCCAGGGCTGAAGACCCTATGTTTCTGATTGTCAAGTTCTCATCCTTAAAAGCTGTCATGCAGAGAGGATAATATTAAAGCTGGTGTGTGGCCTCATTTTAGGTGAGATTAAAAAAGAATATGAAGGAGGCAATATTTAGGTGAGGGGAAATAAGACAGTTTGAGAAACCAGTTTGTTTTCAGTCCCATCAAGTATATAAAAAAATTTTCCTGTGTATAGCTTTGTACATAGTTACATATTCTGTAAACACACATATTGGATTATAGGTGTGCAAATCAAGAAGAACAGGTGAGAATGGGATAAAATATTAGGTCAGGGTGTGGAGATGATAGCTGAGTTCATGAAGAAATACAATTTGTGACTTACAGGCAATAAGAAATGGATGGATGAACAAGAATAGGGGAGGGGTAAAACGTAAGAGAAAGAAGGAATCAAGTAAGCAATAAAGTCAATATCACACTGGAGGATGGGGGTCATATAGGACAGATTCTTAATTGGACATAAGGAAAAAAAAGGTCTCTTCCTATAATAATCTATCCAATAAATATTTGTTCAATTCATAAGTGAATGTATTTCACATGGGTTATAAATTACTTACATTTGCCTTTAGAATGGTCTATTTCAACAGAGGCTTTAAGGTAGTATAAAAGAACTATGGAATTATTCAATATGGAAAGATATGTAATTAACCAGGAACAGGTTCTGAGCTGCTTGGGTGTGAAATGTTTCATAGGAGTGTTATGTAGATTCCCTGTTTTCCATGAAGGATTCTTTTTTCAAAATGGTGCCATAAAAGAAGGGGTCCTTTTAGCTGAGTGAAATGTGAAAGGCCCCACCTATTCCTACGTGAACATAGGACAGGTATGAGGGAACAGAATACACAGGTTACAAACTAGTAGAACTCAAAATCATGATGACATATCAGGGAGACATCACTATTCAGAAAATATTAGAAGGCCACCTGATAGAGTCTAATTTCTTAAGGTGAGTGTTTAGCAATTGGAAATGCAAATGAAGTCAAAACACTATAAACCACTGCACAGCTGTGTGATAAGATGAAGGATCTAGTGAACATGATCAACAGAACTGAGCAATCCAAGCAAAAGACAAAAATTACCTGTTATGTTCTCACCTTGTATTGTGTCAGATAATTTTATCAACCTAGAAGTTGAGTTTTATGTATTAGGATGTTTTGAATATGTCACAGAAATACAATCTAAACTAGATTAAGCACATATAGCTTTTTTTTTCTGACTATTGTAATTTAAAAAGATGCTATACTAGCTCCTTGCTTTAAAAAGCAACATCACAAATCCCTTCAGGAAATGGGATCTTGGCGATTGCAACTTGAGACCTTATGCCAAGTGTTTATTATATCTATCTGTCTTACTTCTCTGTTTGAGTCTGCCTTTTTTTTAGTAATATTATTTGCATTTTCCCCTTCTTCAAATTTCACTGCCACTTCTTAGATAATTATTTTATTAGCTTTCTTGTGATTTGAGTAATAAGCCAAATGACACTCCCTGACACATACAACTCCCAGTATTAGTTATAATGCTCAGCCGACTAGCTTTTATCTTGAAAATTTGGAACTAATATGCAAAATTTTTTTCAATGTCAGTTGAGTACTGGACTTGGAAATCATAAGGTCCAGAGGGACCATAATCAGCCTAAATTGAGAAACAGCAGAAAATGTTGACACACAGTGGGAGAGATAATAAAAGAGGGGAATTCTGTTTCTTCTGGCGATGGAGAATTAATTTGTAATGCACCAATCTTCATAATAAAGACAATTGCAAAAACTGAAAAAAGTACAATAGTAATCTATTTCAAATATTATTGAGATATCAAAACAGCTGGTGATGATGGGTCAACATCTCTGGGATGAACAACTCATTGGAATAAACATGACATTCCATACTGCTTTTTTTTGCCTTAATCTATTTGTTGATTTGCAAATAGAGTTGCCTGACACACTTATAAATCAAGCAGAAAGAGTTGGCTAAGGAGTAGAGAAGCTGAATACAGCTTTCAGGAGTCTCATGGACCTGGAGAGAAAAATTCTGACGTTCAGAGCTAGCAAGGCAGCTCAGGGTTGAGGGACCAATATTTTGAAGGGAAGGGAAGCTCAGAAAAGTCAACTTGACAGTCTGAGCTGCTTTTCCTGGAAGCATTTGTCATTCGTAAATGAAACAGACTGAACGTCTGGGGAACCAAGCAGAGAACAGTTGCTAAAAGGCTGAAAACTTAAGTCTAGTTATCAGTAGTCTCACTGCGCTGGGAGATAACAATTGCAGCTACGAGCCTACCAAAGTCAGAAGATCCTAATAAACAGCTGAGCCTTCAGCTGTAACATCTGAACAACTGGATAGATCAATCCTTAAAAAGGCTAAAATCCGGTCCCAAATCAATTCAGGCTAATACTGGATAAAGTTTACTTACTCCCGCTCTAACATTCTGCAAGAAGATTCTCTCTTGGAGGAAGGCCACATTTCCAAAGTCTCTCAACTTCCTTTTTTTTAAACACAGCCTTAAGTTAAAATTTATAAGGCACACCGAGAGATAAGACCTAGGAGGAAAAGCAGACAATAGAAACAGTCACACAGATGATATAGACACTGGGTTTATCTCACATAGACTTTAATATAACTATGACCAATATGCCCCCAAAACTGATGACAAGATGAAGACTTTCTGTTGAGAAAAGGAATCTATACAAAAGGAATCAAGTAAAAATTCTAGATTTGAAAAATGCTATAATTCTCTTACTTTTATCTTAGATATGTACTACTATAATATAATGCCATTTTATATTACCTTAACATCTTGTTTTAATCTACATTTACCTTACTGCAGTGTGAGAGTGTAGAGGCACCAAAGAATGCATAAACCATTGGTATATCCACTTTGGAAATTTGTCTAGCTGTATCTACTAAAGCGGAATACGCACATGACCTACAACCAAGAATTTCTACTCCCAGGCATACATCCAACAGAAATGCACAGATCTGAGCACCAGAGTCAAGCTGAAGTATGTGCATAAAAGCACTTTTTTTTTAAGAAGCCAAATATAAAAACAAGCAGAATTTCCAACCACAGTAGAATGGATAAATCGAGGCATATGTGCACAAAGGAACACTCTGTAGCAACAGAAAGAAATCAAACAACATATACCGTTATGGATGACTCCCACAAAAACAACACTGGCTGACAGAGGTGGATATAAAAATCTCCATATTGTATAGTTCCATTTCCATCAAGTCCATAAATGGGTAGAACTAACTTATGATAGATGTTCACCATTGGGAGGAGAAAGCTAGTGAGTGAGAGAGGTAAAAAGGGGTCTTCCCACATGAGTACTGCACACTGTGAATTTCACCGGGGAGTTTATTTTGTGAAAATTCATTGAACTGTACAGTTTTATTGATGTTTCTTATATATCCATAAAATAACTTATTTAGAGAGGGAAAAAAAAGTGAAGAGAGAAGCAAAGATACAAGCCCATACCAGCCCAAGCTGTGTCACAGGGGGTTCTGTGGCTGCTGGTGGCCTTGTCCTTGCTCCGGTTTCTTTGAAGCCTGGCTGTTTTCTCTGCCTCTGGTTCTGTGACATAGACATTCTTGATCATTTCTCTCTTTTCCATTTCACTTTCTTTATTATGTTAATTAGCGGCACAAACAAACCTTGAAAATATTTCCTTGATCTGGAACGTTTTGAAGGGAAAAAAGTAAAAATGATTTGCTGAACACACACAATTAAAATAGAACATGTTTTTAAATCCACCTATTTAGTCACAAGAAGCTAAAACCTATTTCAGTAGGATATTAACCTCCAGTCTCTGAATAACACAATCTGTAAGAAACTTCAGTGGAAACACAGCATCGAAATTAAATTTTTATAGGTACTTTTAAGAGCAACTTAATTGCTTTTCAAGGGCAGATTAAAGTAAATTTAACTAAAAGTCACTACATTATCTGATCTTTTTAATTCAGAGAATGTTTGAATTAATTCTAAAGAAGAAAATGTTATGTTCCATTAACCAATCTTTAAAAAGAACCCCTGGAAATGCTGTTCCGAAATAAAACAATAATGCTGATCAGAAAACAGAAGAATTAGAGCTTAACGTGCCTACATTTGTGGGTTTATGATGCGAGGTGATTAGCAGTATATTCCTGAAGACTTTCAGAATCAAATAATCAACTACATTTGATTACTTTTGTCCCCATACATCTACTTGAAATAATTTAATTCCAAAGAAGTGTTAAGTAGATCAAGTTTAACTCATATGGCTTCCATAGAGATGGCTGTTGGAAACCCCGACTGTTCTGTCTGAACTAGCTAGTTATAGCAATGAACTAACTCCAGAAAGAAGCAAGGGTGTGTGAAAACATTACTACCTCCACATCAGATCTTTCACTTTGTAAAGAGATTAGACTGCTGAGTTGTTTCTTTTCCTTTTCTTTTCTTTTTTAAATTCAGTGAGAGGAGGGGAGGCAGAGATAGACTTTCCCATGCACCCAAACTGGTATGCACCCAGAAAGCCCCCTAGGGTGCGATGCTCTGCCCATTGGAGGCATTGTTCTGTTCTCAGCAACCAAGCTCTTCTTAGCACCTGAGATGGAGGCCATGGAGCCATCCGCAGTGCCTGGGGCCAACTTGCTCCAATCAAGCCATGGCTGCAGGAGTGAGGGGGTGGGGGGAGGAATAGGAGGAGGAGTGGAGAAGCAGATGGGCATTTCTCCTGTGTGCCCTTACCGGGAATTGAACCGGAGACATCCATACACAGGGCTGCCGCTTCACCATTGAGCCAGCCAGGCAGGGCCTCTAGACTGCTGAATTGTAAGAGGCTTATTTCTGCTTCTTATTTAACATTTCAAATTTTCATTTCAAAGCATCTATTCACAAGGCTCTATTTAAAAGAATATGAATATGTAAATATTTAAGGCACCTCCACATAAAATACTTCTATCAACCCTCAAAAATTGCTACAGAGAAAGCAAGTATAGATATTTTGATTATTTATTTAGACAAAAGTTTGGGTGCTTTTTCTAAGGCTATGGTGTTTGGAATAGGCAGAAACAGAACTGTGACACGGGCTTCTTCCCTTCTAATAAAGTGTTCTTGTCAGTACATAGTATTGATAGATATTAGCTAGATATTGTACAAATCAATTTAGATCCAGTTTCTCTATAAGCATAGACTCTTTTTCCTATGTAACCCACATCTGTTATCACCATTTACAAAACAAAAAAAATATTAATACAAATTCATACAAATTATTTATTGAATTTATAATCTTATAAATTCATTGCCAGAATTTATAATCTCATGTCAATAAGTAATTTATATCACGCATCCTTCCATCTAAAAATGGGGTAATTTTATATCTTCTATATCAGTGGCAAGCAGATTTTCTGTTTGTTTCATTTTGGTTCCAATTGAAATTTCTGTGTGTGCAGGATGAAGGAACTCTAGAATACCCCTACACTAAGGTTCATGGAATGAGGAATGTTAGAAGCTAGATGCTGGTCATTTTTTTCTTTGTTTGGAAGCCACTAGATCCCTGCACTAAACTTCTATTTTCAACTATTGGTTTGTCATTAAACTTTTCCGATAATTGAGTTTCTGAGTGTCTGCTTCCCCTGCTTCTCACCGAGCACTTTCTTCCTTTCCTGGTCTATATTGTACCAGGCATGCAAGGACAGGGAAAGTAACAACAACACCCTCAATAATAAATTAATTCTCTCTTGAATGCAAGGAGCCCCATTTTGAAACAAGTGCCTTGCTAAACCTTTTCACCAGTTGGATTTCCCACCTCCACCAAGAAGCTTTCCCTACCATGAAAGGTTTGACACTCTCTTGGCTAAATAAACTTGGTTTACCTTGTATATCAGCTCTTTACATCTGTCTCAATTGCATTCATTTGATGGTGTAGTGCCTAGAGGCATGGTTTTTTCTTGCTCATTTTTACATCTAGCAGAGCGCCTATGAGAGAAGCTTTAACAATGGGTCCTCCTTTAAGGCTATTTATTGCTCAAGGCCTAATGAGCCCGAGGTCTGTCCAAACATTTGTTTGCCAACTTTCTCGCAACTTCTTTTCAGGCATCTGGCTCAGTATTTCTTATTGGTCCATGAGAGTGGCATGAACTCACTATGAAATTCTGCCCAACCAAAGAGTTTTATTCTGGGAATTCGGGGTCTATTGGGCATTAATGCTGGCAAGACATAAATCCTGCATCCAAAATATTTCCAAGTCTTGGCACTACTAGGAAATAGTAACTCTGCCATATCCAAGTGGGTTTTTAACCTCCTAAAATGTGTTTCTTCTTTTCCTAATCACAAAAGCCAGTGTAAACTATTTAATTCTGCAATTACAGGATGAAGAACTGAAAACAGCATAGCCGTAGGCAAGAAGTGAGCATCCTCACACTGTATCCTCATTAGTGAGGATAAATGTGCCATCTATGGGCAGCCCATTACATATCCTTTATTTGTGTATTAATTAAAAAGAAAGCTTGGTGTGGCATGAATCTATATGACAGAAAACCACACAGTTTCTAACTTAAAAATATTGTTAAAAAAAGCAGTTTGGGGGTCTAATTAAAAAGACCTATATTTTAGTACTACACTATGCTGCACATATGTTCAGGGCTCTCAGCCTCCCATGCTGTCTCTGAAACACATTTTGTTTCATTCCGGGAACATTACCGCTGTTAAAACACTGGTTTTTGGATGAGAATAAGAGAGCAGAGGGAGGAAGGGAGATTTTCAAGAAGAGGAGGAATTTCCATTGTTTCCAGGAAACTGCTACAATTTGTGTCCGTATGTGTGCTTTCTGAGCATTTCTCACAGGTTTTCAAGACTGTTTCCACCTCTGATTTTTTTTCCTCCAGTTTTTATTTAGCCCGTTCGTTACTAGTATAAACAGATGGGGTCCCCCCCAGTATGAGGGGATGTGATCAGAGAGTGACTGCATGGGAAAATGAAGGACTTCTCTGCAAGTGGGAGATAAAAGTGTTTCTAAACTCAGTTCAGCAGGCGAAGGCAGAGCTTTTTACTATGTTCCCTCCCTCACCCAAAGGATGGCAACTGACTTGAATGTAAAATTTGGCAATGTTTTGTTCTTATGATGATGCAAAAAAATAATTGACTTGTATGCTTAAAGGAGACCTTGAGTCTGTTTTCCTCAGGACAGTTAGAAATGACTGAAAGGCAGGGCATTTAAGACTGCATATTCTGAAGTTACACTGACACAGGCGGAAAACACTCAGAGTGTTGACTATTGCCCACTGACTCCATGCTTTAAGCTCCTTAGCATGAATTTAGAAAGCTTTTGATTTTTGTAGGGAGACAGATAGCTGGGCTTTGTGATTTGAGCTAAAGGACAAAAGAGGGCTCCCCATCTCCAATATATATATATATATATATATATATATATATATATATATATATACACACACACACACACACACACACACACACACACACACACACATTTCAAAATAAGGTGAAGTGTGAAGTATTATTCCTTTATTTTTTCCAGACCCATTACTTACTTTCACCAGCACAGGTAATTTTGATTACATTAGGGTATCAACCATTTTGGCAAATGGAAGCTAAGTGCTTTTTATGTTTAAATATTTAAATGAATGGAAACCAAGAAGAAGGCATATTTTCCAAGTAGATAAGATCATTTCAAAAAATGCTGAGCTACTACTCACAGCTACAGCCCTATTTGAACAACTGATGCATTTTCAAATTCATGGCATCTTTTGAGCCAAATCATTTTGTTTTTATGTGAAGCTTGAACAGGTAATTAAAAACTGATCAGTGAAGAACTGGTGGTTTGCAACCAGGACCTCATGTTGAGGTATGGAATGGCCTACCCCCCCCCCCAGTACTGATTCCATCTACCATAGGGTAGAAGTCAAACTGGCATGGCCTGACATCTCAGAGGTCCAAAATTTCTAAGAATCAGAGTCGCTTCCAGTCTACACATGCCTCAAGATTTTACCCCATAAGGAACTCATTTATAATTATCTGTTGCAGTTTTTGAAGGCCAGTCTTCATGACATTTCATCTATATTTCTGGTCACCTTAGTACATTTCTTTCAGTCCTATAATAGATGAATCAGCAAATGTAGATAATTTAGGAGCTGACATATTAAGCTCAAAAATAAATACAAAGCTCGAAGGAAAGACATTTCCCCCACACACACAAAATCAGAGCTATTTCTGAACCTTCACCACACTCAGTTCCACCTCTCGTACTCATCCTCCGCCCCACTCCTGCCTCAAGTGTTCTAATTTGACCTTTGTTCTACATGCTGTTCGAAAGATGAAGCCCTCTGGTGACAGCAATAATCGAGACAAAAGGCAGAGAGCAAACCTGAAGCCACAGTGGGCTCTTATTGTCTCTGCATCCATGGTAAGAAAATAAATATGGTTCAAAGTACACTATTAATCCTTCATATTTTCTCCTTCCTTAAAACCCACCCTCATTTCCTTTCTGGAATTTCTCTGTAAGAAAACCACCCATGTCTTTGCAGGGACTGTTCTTAGATAAACTGTTATAATCATAGTCATTAAAAAGAATCACACCCCCCCCCCCCAGAGAAATGATTTACTGGATTTGAGTAGTCACACTCAAATTCATACAGAGTCAGTTTTGATTTAGAAGATTGCTGTCCTTCAAAACTATTAAAAATTATTTGCTAGACAGACTGCATGATATAAAATAAAAGTGAATCAGTAATATGGCCCCCCTGTATAATTATGTTAAGCTGTGTCCCCTCAATAAACTCAATTTTAAACAATAATTAAAATAAGAAAATAAAATTCTAAATAAAAGAAATTTTAAAAGATGAAGAGAAAAAACTAAAATGCCCCCCCTTCATTTCAAAGGCTGGCCTTGCAATTCTGGAAAAATAAAAAAAAGAACTCTTCGTAAGAAGTAAAACATTGCCAAGCCAAACAGCATAAGAATAATCATTGCCATTTTACCGTTTACCTTCACTCCTAAAGACTTTGAAGCAACAAGCAAGCCTGATTTGCTTTTGTATCTATTATCGCGTAACTATGGGGAAGGACTCAACTCAGCCACACAGTCTGTTCTTTCCCTTATGTAAGCTGTTTTATTGCCATCATAATCACTGACAGTGACCCTCTCTCCCATCTGTTGATTTTTTTCCCTTTGCTGAAACAGTGCTTAGGTTTCAAAAATACTGATCTCAAAATCATTAACCTACAAAGAACCTGGCCTGCATCCACTCCATTTATGGGATGTTAAAACAGTCTCAAGGGTTTGCTAAAATAAACTTACCGGCTGTAGAGGAGAGGAACACACCATCTGGCCAAGACAGTGAGGCTGAGAGTACATAGTCTAGGTAATTCCTTTAGGTGAATTTATTACAACATAGGGAAATGACAGAGAGTTTAGTGTGTGTTTTTTTCTCGGTGAGTCTTCTAAAAGTTTGAAGACTAAAATAATCAGTTGGAATGAAGAGGAACCCAGGGTTATGATAAAGAAATGAGATGTGAGTGATGGGACCAGCCATAAGACATCAGTGATTTATGATTCCTACAGACCTGTGCTGTTCAGTGAAGACAGACATTCTCTGGTTTATGAAACAGGCTTGTCAAAAGGACTATGTAAATACATTTTCATACATTGAATAAATTCAGTTCATTAAGGAATCCAGGGATGTGAAAGGCAGCTGTGTTGAAATCTACTCCTGCCCCATTAATTTATATTTGTAAGCATGAATGCCTTACTCTCCCTCCCCCCCCCACTCCGATTTTAAGACAGAATATGCCCTACCTGAGACCTAGATTATATCAATTAGGTGATACTTCCTGAGGCCAAGCAGTTTATAAATGGCCACTGTATTTCCATCATTCAGAATTAGGACATATCCCTATTCATACTGCCTGTGTTTTCTCATCTCCCAGCTACATACCAACCCACTCTGATGGGGTTCTGTTCTTGTCAGTCCACTGCAAGAACAGTTTCCTTTTTGCCAAATATACAATTGCACATCATATTCTTTAACTTTCAGGCTCATCCAGTGCAATTAGCTCCTTCTTGGAACGTTACCTTATCCTTTCTATCACAAGTGGGCACCATACCCACTTGCTCCTCTCTACCAGCCTTGTCAGGTCTTTTACCTCTTTTCTCCCCAAAACATCTATTTTCACAGGACTCAGGTGAGGAGTTCCCTCTATCCTCTCACTCACTTTTTCTGGTGACATTGGAAACCATGGCTGTGCAAGCTTGAAGAGGTTTAGTAAAAGCCCAGCAATTCTAAATTTAATAGGAAAACATCCACATGAATGGGTGATGTACTTCTCACTATATCCACAGTGACCAACTCAGTAATGAGTACCCCAAGTGCGGTCCCTAAATAACATTGTCAACTAAAAGGAACTGGGGGGCCCTGGCCGGTTGGCTCAGCGGTAGAGCGTCGGCCTAGCGTGCGGAGGACCCGGGTTCGATTCCCGGCCAGGGCACACAGGAGAAGCGCCCATTTGCTTCTCCACCCCTCCGCCGCGCTTTCCTCTCTGTCTCTCTCTTCCCCTCCCACAGCCAAGGCTCCATTGGAGCAAAAGATGGCCCGGGCGCTGGGGATGGCCCTGTGGCCTCTGCCTCAGGCGCTAGAGTGGCTCTGGTCGCAACATGGCGACGCCCAGGAAGGGCAGAGCATCGCCCCCTGGTGGGCAGAGCATCGCCCCTGGTGGGCGTGCCGGGTGGATCCCGGTCGGGCGCATGCGGGAGTCTGTCTGACTGTCTCTCCCTGTTTCCAGCTTCAGAAAATAAATAAATAAATAAATAAATAAATAAAATAAAATAAAAAAATAAAAGGAACTGGGGTTCCTAACATAAATGTTTGATTCCAGGCGTAATGAAGGAAATGTGTCCAAATTACCCAGGAACCAAATTAAAATGGCTTTTGGCAACATTAAATGAAATAATGGATCTAGGCAATGACCATTGGCTGCTAACATCAGAAAAATCTAGTCAACCAGAGGTTTTGTGTTTTTTGATAGAAATAATATTACTATCCCTGAAATATTATTAACAAGAAATCAAATCTGAGTCTGGTTTAAAACCTGTAAATCTAACTATTCATTTATAAGAGATAATGAGCAGAGACTGATGGGACCACAACCCATCACAGAGATTTTCACAGACTGTGAAAATCTCTATAAGGCCACCAATTTAATCAACAAGTAAATTGCAAGAAGACAAAAGAGGAAGAGAAAGAAAAAGAAACATAACAGAAAAAAATCAACTAATTAAAATACATAGACTTTATCAGATCTTGATTCAAAGACAATCTGTAACAAATAATTTATGGATAGTCAAGGAAATTGGAATGCTGACTAAAATATGATTATATTAGGAAATTACTGTTATTTTAGTTATGATGATATTGTGATTATATTTTGTAGAGTCCTCAACTTTTAGAAATCCATAATGAACAATTAATGATGGAGATTATATATAATCTAGCATTTATTTCAAAATAATCAAGTAGTGTTAGCAATGGTGGAAGGGAGGAGGTTAGCAGGGAATAGATGGATACAGTTGAAATGAGATTGGCCATGAGCTGATGGTTGTTAGAACTGGGTTGAGAGCACATGGGAGTTCAATGTACTCATCTTTTCTTTTGCGTATATTTTATTTCATAGTTTAAAAGTTTTTAAAAATCCATATGCTGATATTGACTGAATGTATATAAGTCCTGCCTCTTCTCTGCACACAGGAGTTATATATTGCTAATACCATGACATCTAAGTATAATTCATTGGCTTATAGAAATCCCAGATTTTATGTAGATACAATGCGCCCGACCGGGATCCACCCAGCACGCCCACCAGGGGCGACGCTCTGCCCACCAGGGGGCGATGCTCTGCCCCTGCGGGGTGTCACTCTGCTGTGACCAGAGCCACTCTAGCGCCTGGGGCAGTCCCAGTCTCTTGTGCCACAAGTCCCACTGAAAAATACTAAGAGCAGTAGGATCTATTTCCTACTAGCCTTCCCATCTTAATAATTTTTGCAGCACACATCCAATTGTTCAACCCAGGCATCTAGGTGTAAGCCTCGATTCTCCCCTCCTACATCTATCTAGTCCATTACCATGACTTCCTAGCTCACCTTCAACAATTACTAAAATAAATCCTCTGCCCACTTCCTAAACTAGGTAGGCTATATATATAGTCTACTACCACACCAATTAATTCATCTTTCTTACTTTATAGTTTCTTCAAATATAATTGTTTTCCACAGAAAGACATAATGATATCTTTAAAATATGAATTGTTAAAGATGGCTTCCCATTACATTTATATAAATTCAAAAGTTACCCTATCCTCCAAGGCCATATTTACCTTTTTATATAATCTTGTACCTCATTCACCTGTAGTTCAGTGAACTCCAGCCACATGACCTTGAACACTCCAAGTTCTCTTGTACTATTTCAATACTAAGAATGCTATTCCTATACCCTAGCCAACCTGGGCTTTCTCATTTGCAAACTTCTAAAATCTCTTATTGTTCACCTTTTATTTGTGATTAAAGCACATTTTACATTTTCTTTATTGTATTTATCTCGTTATAATTTTGTATTTATTTGCTTATATTTTAAATTATCTGTATTCCTCACTAGACTATAAGTTCCACAAAAGAATGCAATATAAATTTAGTATGTCAATGCTGAGGGTTGCCCAGCATATATAGTGGGTACTTAATAAATATTGTTTAAAAAAAAAAGATGGATTAATCCCATTACAAATTGAACTTGATGCTGTGTTCCAAGTTCAGAAAGTAGACCATCTGCAAATATAAACAGTTCATTATTAAAGTCCAATTTAAATGTGGTGGGCATTTTAAAGGTACATCTAGTGGCACTTGAAATTAATTATCTAAGTCTATCATTCACAAAAACTTACATTTTATGCTAATGATTAAATTTGGGTATGCTCAGATTGAAATTGAAATCATATTTTTCATGTTCAGCTCAAAACTCTCATCCCTGAATCAAGGAAATCTTTATATGAGAAGATAAACTAAATGTGCTATCTGAAGCTTAACGATTTTCTACTTTTCAAATTTTGTGTAAAAATGCCACAGGGTAAATAGAAAAATGTTTATTTCCTCACCTTCAGCTCTACATTATTTAAACATGTGCTCTAGTATAGTTTTATCGATAGAATAACATTTGTACATGAGGAAGCATACATAGTTCTGAGACTATGAGTTCAGTAGAAAGCAGTATATGTGGCAATAGAACTGTTATCCTAACAATGCTTACTTTAATTCTTTCTACAGCATAAAGCTTTACGCAAGGAAGAGCATCTCAGAGGCATATGGAGTTCCTCACACAGGTCACATGAGGTAGGGATGCACATCATAAGCAAGAACTAGTGAGCGGAGGGGTAAAATTTAGGGGGTGGCTGGGAGCAGCTCTATCTCAGATATTTGTATTGGGGGATAATGGGAAAACAATAATTAATTTGTGGGATTTAAGCTCCAAATGTAATACTTTTATTGATAGCACTTATGCTTATAAGGAAGGGAAATACATTTTTATTTCTTTTTGTAAGCCACACTTTTGTTTTGGGCCAGTGATTGTTAACCTTTGACAGACAATAGAGTTACCTGGGAAGTTTTTAAGTTCCCAGTGCACAGACCACATTTCAAATCAATCAATCAGATCAGGTTTTCTGGAAGTGGGACCCAGGAATCAGAATTTTTAAAAACTACCTAGCTGATTCCATTGTACAGTGAAGATATACTCTCCCAAGGTCTTCTTAAATATAGCAGAGAATAAGCTTGGCTATAAAAGACACACAAACACACACAGACATTTGTACACATAGTATGTTAGATATATATTCATTTAGCCAGATACACAATTGCATTCGCTGCTCCTTGGTTATAATGCACCAAAATCCTCACAATTTCTGAAAGTGTTGATTCTTATCTCCTTCAAAATATCTCTACAAGTAAATGGGAGAAAAGTGCTACAAGTTATACTAATATGTTTTAACATGCATAGGTATCTGTCTTTAAGTTTAAACATACAAGCACATAGATTCATAAACTCAGTGTATCTCTCCGGGAAAAGGGAACCTTCCTGGTTTGAAGCTTCTTCTCCCCACTTCCCAGTGGCCACTGGAGCTCTTGGACCCAGTCCCACAGCTGATAGGGGAGTAGAGAGAAAGGCGGGGCTTTGGATTCCCCTACAACAAGAGAAGGAAGAAGGAGAACCACCCTGTGGTTTAACCTCAGTGGAGCATAATTTCAGGACAATAAAAACTTCATACCATGACAAGTTTCATTCCCTTCAGCCTCCTTATGTATCCTTGGTCTTAACTGCATCGATCTGAAGAAGAGAGTGGGGAAGGTAAATAACTCAGGCTACTACACTTGAATGTGCAATTATATGTTTAATTTCTGTCCTTTTCATTAGTTTTTGAATTTATAAAGGGAAAGGCTGTGTCTGTTTGAACCAGCAACCTCAGCTTCCCAGGTCGACGCTTTATCCACTGCTTCACCACAGGTCAGGCTTGGCTGTGTCTGTTTGGTTCACAACTGTACCCTTAGATTGTGAGAGAGACTGCCCGATACCAGGTCCTCAGCAAATAATCATTGAATGACTAGATGAAGGAATAATGGAAAATAAATAATTCCATTTAAAGAAAATGACATATCTTACTGGAGATTATGAGCAAACTATATAGTAATTCAAACAAAATACAGGGTTGAGCAAAAGCAAGTTTAAATTTTTGAGTACAGAAAACACAAAGTTTATTCTTACAATATGAATCATTGTATTATTTTCCATATGGATAACTCTAACCCTACTTTTGCCCCACTCTGTATATGCTGTGCATTGATGCATAAATAAAATTTTACAGCTCTCTTGATGTATGCCATCAATTTGATGATTTTTTATATAAATCTAATTTTTCAAATAATTTCAGAAGACATTTAAAATATTCGGTTCATTTGCATCCCTAGTAAAGTAAACATGACTCAATTTCTCTAATTATTTTTCTTTAACTATTTATAAAAAAATTTTCTGATTTATTGTGTGATAATTTTGCTATCTTCTGTCATCAGAATTTGCATACCTACTCCTTTGGTCTCCCAGCTGTGCATCTTACTTTTAAATATTGTCGTGTGGTTGAATAATGTTATGAAACTAAGGTTAAATGCATTATGACATATGAAAAAATGAATATGCAAGTCATTAGTTTTGTTAATTTATGGCTATATAATGATATAGAAAGATGTTTATTAACTAGTGTTATATAGCAAAAGCAAACAAAAGAGCAGCTTATAGAATATGATACTATTTCTATAACTATATCTTTATAGAAAATAAATGACTATAATAATATACACCAAATTCCTAGAAGAGATAATTTAAAATTTTTCATTATTTTATTACTCTTACCTATAAGAAATGTTTTTTACTTTTTAATAATAAGGAGAAAAAGTACTTATTTTTGAAGTGACGTCACGGAAATGGCGCCGTGAGCAGCGCGTCCGACAGCTCTCCCCTAAATCACAATAAATTTATCAACTAGAAACAGAAAAATTTATCCTCGGAGCATTCCGGAGTTCCACACAAACTGATAGCGAAAGGACTGTTATCACTTGAATCTGAGAGACGAGGGTGTGGAGGAATCTACCACAGGGACGTTCTTTCAAACCGCAAGGAAGTGCGCCTGTGGTGAGTCAGCCCATATACTTGGGAACCGTGAGCCGCCGCGAGCGGCCGACGCGAGCCGCCACCACGAGCCGCCACGAGCGGCCGCCGCGAACCGCCGCCGCTAGCCGCCGCCGCGAGCCTCCGTGAGCAGTCGCGCGCGCCCGGTCCGGTTGAGCACCGCTGACGTTCCCAGCGGCCCGCACACTGCGAGTGGGGGTCGCCTGCCACCGGTGCCCGGAGCGCCCCATTCGCGCGCATGCCTTGGGCATTCAATGGGCCCAGGGTGCCCTACTGGCCCGCACACCCAGGGGGCTCCATTATCCTGCGCCTGGTGCGGTCCAGCCGCCAGCGGCAGGGCGAGCGGGAGAGGCTTGGGAGATTCTCTCCGTGGGCGGGGCACCTCACCCAGCCATTCAAGCTAACAATCAAGCGTTGGGGGAGGGGCGCGCGCAGGCAGCCTAAAATACCTTCGGAAGCACAGCTGCGACCCAATCACTGAAATGAGCTTAACCCATGAAATCTGCACACCCTCGGTTCTAATTGATAAGATCTCTCTCAGTTCAGCGATCCAAGACAAGAGGCGTGATATTTTTTAGTGCCTCTCGCTAAAGGGGCGGGGTCAACTTCTGATTGATAGAGCCTCCATATTCAGGGATAAACGCTAACAAGAAGAACTTGGCAGATAATAAGGTCTATACTACACTAGTCGTCAGCAGAGACTAGTGCCTCTTCTTCCCTGCAAAAACAGGCTACAAAGCGTGGAAAGCCTGGGTTGAGAAGTCCAACTAAATGATAGGCGCTGAAAAGTCACCTTGACAACAATTGAATCCCACCCCCGCCTGATTACACTGGAGGCCCTGACTGTCAGAGCCTTTCCCAAAGCCTTGCACTGAGTGGGGATAGAGTGGGGATTTCCCAGCTCTTTGAGCCTCTTACTCCCCAGGCAGAAGCAGTTGCAGCCTTATACCTGGATCACCAGACTGCTAATTCAGAAAGGAGGGACTAGGAGAGAGAATCCAGGAAAGCAAACTCTCTCATCGTTGGACCCTGCAAACGCCAACAAGCCTTTACTTCCAGCAAGACTAAAGCCAATTATATGACATTGCCATAGAATCCCATCAACTGCAAATCCCTACCTAAGAGTGACACAGGGGCAGAGCCTGGGGTACAGAGTCACCGACCAGGAAGAGGGAGAGAAAAGAAAAAGGAAGAAGTTAACCTCTCAAAATCAAGAAAAACCCACAGACTTTAAAACTTGATCCACTACCTTTTTTGTTGTTGTTGTTGTTGTTTGTTTTTTTCTATCTTTTTGCCTTTATTTTCTCCACCTCGGTCCTTCTATTCTCTGCCCATCTTATGCTTCCCCTTTCTTGAACTACACTACCCATGAGTGTTGCATTTTATTTTTCTTCTTCATCCTCACCCACCTTTAAGGTTATACTCCAAAACACTTAACTCTCACTCTCTCCTCTTTTGTTTGTTTTTTTTTGTCTTGCTTTATTTTGTTTTTTTCTCTTCCTATTTTATTTCTTCCTTCGTTTTTCTCTTTTTCTTATTTTTTCCTTTCTATTCGTTTTTTCTTTTCTCATTTTACTTTCCTCCCATATAATCCTCAATCACGAACAAATTAGTTAATTTGGGACTCAAGGCTTTTTTTTGGCTTTATTTCTCTTTTTTGCTCTTGTTTTTATTTTTTTTTCTTGTTTGTTTATTTTTGTGGCATTTTGGGTCCTCCCAACCCAAGGTCTCCATTGTATTTAGTCTTCGCTCCACTTAATACAACAGATTTTTACTTATTATTTTTATTTTTTCTTCTTTATTATTCTTTTTTGGTCCTTTTTTCTGGTTCCCTCTTATCCCTCTCATTATATCTCTTAGTCGACCATCACTTACAAGCAAATCATCTTATGCTTGTCTAAGATTTTCTTCCTTTTTTTTTTTTTTTTTTTTTGCATTTAGTAGGTCCCTACTCCCTTTTTTTTTGCCCCTTGAACTCTTCACCCCAAATCAGGCCCTCCATTATAGGCACAATATTTCCCTGAGGAGGGGAGAGGAGGGAAAGAGAAGAGAGAAAAAAAGGGGGAAATAATAAATTATTACTGGTTTTTTTTGTGGGGTGTTTTACCTTTTTTTTTTTTTTTTTTTTTTTTTACTTTTTACCCTTTATTAATTCTAATTAGTGCTATCAATAAGACCACCCTCAGATGCCGATAAGAAAGAGGAAATCGAATATTATGGATACAAAAGAAAGAGAGGTAACACAAATAGATGTGGAAAAATCTATATAGAAAAGACTTAACATATTGGAAGCCTTGGAGCTAAATGACAGAGAATTTAAAATAGAAATCTTAAAAATACTCAGAGATATACAAGAAAACACAGAAAGGCAATATAGGGAGATCAGAAAACAACTCAATGAACACAAAGAATATATTACCAAGGAAATTGAAACTATAAAAACAAATCAAACAGAAATGAAAAACTCAATTCACGAGCTGAAAAACGAGGTAACAAGCTTAGCTAACAGAACAGCCCAGATTGAAGATAGGATTAGTGAAATAAAAGACAAACAACTTGAGGCACAACAGAGAGAAGAAGAAAGAGACTCAAAAATAATAAAAAACGAGAAAGCCCTACAGGAATTGTCTGACTCCATCAGAAAGAATAACATAAGAATAATAGGTATATCAGAGGGAGAAGAGAAAGAAAATGGAATGGAGAATATACTCAAACAAATAATAGACGAGAACTTCCCAAGCCTGTGGCAGGAACTAAAGCCTCAAATTCAAGAAGCAAACAGAACACCGAGTTTTCTTAACCCCAACAAACCCACTCCAAAGCACATCATAATAAAGATGACACAAACCAATGACAAAGAAAAAATTCTCAAGGCAGCCAGGGAAAAGAAGACTACAACATATAAAGGAAGGCCTATTAGATTATCATCAGATTTCTCAGCAGATACTCTACAAGCTAGAAGAGAGTGGACCCCAATATTTAAAGCCCTGAAAGAGAGGAACTTTCAGCCAAGAATACTATACCCATCAAAGCTATCCTTCAAGTATGAAGGAGATATAAAAACATTCACAAATACAGAAAAGATGAGAGAATTTATCAACAGAAAGCCCCCACTCCAGGAAATACTAAAGGGGGTTTTCCAACCAGATTCAAAGAACAAAAGAAAACAACACCACAAGTAACAGCTCCACTAAGAACACAATAAAACCAAACTTAAACTGTGACAACAAAGGAAAAAAAGGGGAGAGAGGATGGAGATTAACAGTAGCAAAGGATGATGAAGTGCAGAAATACTTATAAGATAGGGTACTACAATGAATATGGTAGGTACCCTTTTCATTACTTAATGGTAACCACCCTTAAAAAAACCACCACAAAAACACTTGACTTAAAAAAGGTAGCAACAGAGGAAAGAAGTATGGAACACAAACAAACAAAAACAAATGATAGAAAAACAAAAGAGAAGAATCAAACTAGATACAAAACTAACAGAAAGCAATTTATAAAATGGCAGTAGGGAACCCACAAGTGTCAATAATTACACTAAATGTAAATGGATTAAACTTACCAATAAAAAGACACAGAGTAGCAGAATGGATTAAAAAAGAAAATCCAACTATATGCTGCCTACAAGAAATACATCTAAGCAACAAGGATAAAAACAAATTCAAAGTGAAAGGCTGGAAAACAATACTCCAAGCAAACAACACCCAAAAAAAAGCAGGCGTAGCAATACTCATATCTAATAATGCTGACTACAAGACAGAAAAAGTACTCAGAGACAAAAATGGTCATTTCATAATGATTAAGGGGAAGTTGAATCAAGAAGACATAACAATCCTTAATATATATGCACCAAACCAAGGAGCACCAAAATATATAAGACAGCTACTTATTGACCTTAAAACAAAAACTAACAAAAATACAATCATACTTGGAGACCTCAATACACCGCTGACGGCTCTAGATCGGTCATCCAAACAGAGAATCAATAAAGATATAGTGGCCTGAAACGAAATACTAGAACACCTGGATATGATAGACATCTACAGGACACTTCATCCCAAAGCGACAGAGTATACATTTTTCTCTAGTGTACATGGAACATTCTCAAGAATTGACCATATGTTGGGCCACAAAGACAATATCAGCAAATTTAGAAAAATTGAAATTGTACCAAGCATATTTTCTGATCATAAAGCCTTGAAACTAGAATTCAACTGCAAAAAAGAGGGGGGAAAACCCACAAAAATGTGGAAACTAAACAACATACTTCTAAAAAATGAATGGGTCAAAGAAAAAATAAGCGCAGAGATCAAAAGATATATACAGACAAATGAAAATGAAAATACGACATATCAGAATCTCTGGGATGCAGCAAAAGCAGTAATAAGAGGAAAGTTCATATCACTTCAGGCCTATATGAACAAACAAGAGAGAGCCCAAGTAAACCACTTTAACTTCACACCTTAAGGAACTAGAAAAAGAAGAACAAAGACAACCCAAAACCAGCCGAAGAAAGGAGATAATAAAAATCAGAGCAGAAATAAATGAAATAGAGAACAGAAAAACTATAGAAAAAATCAATAAAACAAGGAGCTGGTTCTTTGAAAAGATCAACAAAATTGGCAAACCCTTGGCAAGACTCACCAAGGAAAAAAGACACAGGACTCAAATAAATAAAATCCAAAATGAAAGAGGAGAGATCACCACAGACATCATAGATATACAAAGAATTATTGTAGAATACTATAAAAAATTATATGCCACCAAATACAACAATCTAGAAGAAATGGATAAATTCCTAGAACAATACAACCTTCCTAGACTGAGTCATGAAGAAGCAGAAAGCCTAAACAGACCAATCAGCAGGGAGGAAATAGAAAAAACTATTAAAAATCTCCCCAAAAATAAAAGTCCAGGCCCAGACGGTTATACTAGTGAATTCTATCAAACATTCAAAGAAGACTTGGTTCCTATTCTACTCAAAGTCTTCCAAAAAATTGAAGAAGAAGCAATACTTCCAAACACATTTTATGAGGCCAACATAACCCTCATACCAAAACCTGGCAAGGGTGGCACAAAGAAAGAAAACTACAGACCAATATCTCTAATGAATACAGATGCTAAAATACTAAACAAAATACTGGCAAACCGAATACAACAACATATTAAAAAAATAATACATCAGGAGACAAGATGGCGCTGGAGTAGGCGGACGTACCAGCATCTACCTCCCAGAACCAATGTGGATTACAAACTAATTTTATGAACTATCAGCTGGAAAAACCAACTTTGGACTAAACTAAAAGGACTCTTCAACCAAGGAATGCTGAAGAAGCCACACAGAGACTGGTAGGAAAAGCGGAGACGCGGAGAGGGCTGCCCAGCTTCTCGGAGCGAACGGCAGCAGGGAGAGACTCGCGTGGCGGGAAGTGAGTTTAGCAGAGGGGGAAGGGTCCTGAGCCCCAGGAACAAAGCCCCAGCCTGCAGCCCCAGAGCCCAGAAGAAGCGTAAGGACAGTATTTAGCTGGAAACAAGTCAGGATACTGTTTGTGAGAGAGTCTGATTTCTCAGACCCAGGATCCTTCTTAAAGGGACCACGCAGAACATCTCTCTCACAAACACTCACCCGGGGCTCCTGGAGACGGAGGGAGAGGGGAGAGAACCACAGTAACAGGAAGAGAGTGCAATCTAGGAGGCATAGGGAAAAACATTTTGGGAGATAGCCACCCTAACCCCTGGGACGAGTCACTCCCCAAAGCTGAAGTGAATATTTCCCCCGGAAACCGCAATACCAGCAAAGGGAAGCAGGAGAGCAGCCAAACAAGCTCCCCCGCAGCATTCAGAGCAGAGTTGCATAGAAGGAGGGAGCTTTTGGGTCTACAGTGGTGACTCTTATGGTCGGAGCTGCAACGCCCCCACCCACGCGGCTGAGGGCTCACCGGAGGGCGGGCGGCAGCGGGAGACAAAAGCGCGGTTCTGCTGGCAGGGGCGGAAGCCGGCTGGCCACCAGTGGGCTCAGGTGTGAGCTCAATCTTGCCCGGCTAGGGAGAAGGGGGCGTGCAAAAGCGGCCAAGCTCAGCTGCCGGCAGCCTGTAACCCAGCCTCCGGGAGAAGGGTGGGAAACCCAGAAAGCGTAGAAACCAGCCCCGGAGCAAGGGCAGAGGAGCACATCCCTGCCCGGCCCGTGCAACCCAGGCTTGCGGTCTGACTTGGTAGCCTGCTCCTCCCATGAGGGTGGAGCCAAAAGCCCAGAAGAGGCGGAGTTCCACTACGAAGCTGAGCTTGGGCACGCAGCCCTGCCTGGAGGTAGAGCCAAGGCTAGCAGCTGTTCCTTGAGTGGGATCATCCTGCAAAGGCAGGGCGAAAGCTCGGAAACAGGTGGAGACCAGCAGCAGAGCAAAGGTGCTTGCCAGTGCCCTCAGGACAGAGCATAACGTCACACACAGGGGCGGCGCAAAGGCCAAGGCCACCAACCCTTGTGCACCCGAGCACGTGATCACAGCCACTCTCGTGAAGATAAAATGCGGAGGCAGAGAAATACAACACAAATAAACCAAGAGAAATCCCCAGAAAAGGACCTAAGTGAATCAGATATAACCAAATTACCAGATGCAGAGTTTAAAATAACGATTGTTAGGATGCTCAAAGATATTAGAACCACCATAGATGGCCATTACAAAAACCTAAATAAAGAGATAACAAATATAAAAAAAGGACATTGAAATAATAAAAAAGAATCAGACAGAAATGACAAATACAATATCTGAAATAAAGAATACAATGGAAGGAATTAAAAGCAGGATGGATGAAGCAGAGAATCGAATCAGTGAGTTAGAGGACACAATAAATAAAGACATGGAAGCAGAGCAGAAAAAAGAAAAGAGACTCAAAAAGTCTGAGGAAACTCTAAGAGAGCTCTGTGACAACATGAAGAGAAATAACATCCGCATCATAGGGGTTCCTGAAGAAGAAGAGAAAGAACAAGGGATAGAGACTTTGTTCAAACATATTATAGCAGAAAACTTCCCCCAATTAAGGCAGGAAAACATTTCACATGTTCAGGAAGCACAGAGAACTCCATTAAGGAGAAACCCAAAGAAACCAACACCAAGACACATCATAATTAAATTACCAAAGCTAAATGATAAAGAGAAAATATTAAAAGCTGCTAGAGAAAAAAAGACTATCACCTACAAAGGAGCCCCCATAAGGATGACTTCTGACTTCTCAACAGAAACACTTGAGGCCAGAAGGGAATGGCAAGAAATATTCAAAGTAATGCAGAACAAGAACCTACAACCAAGACTACTTTATCCAGCAAGGCTATCATTTAAAATAGAAGGAGAAATAAAAAGCTTTACAGACAAAAAAAAACTCAAGGATTTCACTGCAAGCCAAACCAAGGCTGCAAGAAATGCTAAGGGACCTCTTGTAAACAGATCAAAGGAAAAAAAAGAAGATAGCAAAAGAGAAAAACAGTTTTAAAGAAAAAAAAATGGCAACAAACAATTACATATCAGTAATAACCTTAAATGTTAATGGATTAAATGATCCGATCAAGAGACATAGGGTAGCTGCGTGGATAAGAAAACAGGACCCATACATATGCTGTCTACAAGAGACACACCTTAAATCAAAAGATGCACACAGACTGAAGATAAAAGGATGGAAAAAAATATTTCACGCAAATGGAAATGAAAAAAAAGCTGGGGTAGCAATACTTATATCAGACAAAATGGACTTTAGAAACAAAGACCATAGTTAGAGATAAAGAAGGTCACTACATAATGATAAAGGGAGCAATACAAAAGGAAGATATAACCATTATAAATATCTACGCACCTAATATAGGAGCACCTAAATATATAAAGCAGACTTTGATAGACTTAAAGGGCGAGATCAACAGCAATACTATAATAGTAGGAGATTTCAATACCCCATTAACATCATTAGACAGATCCTCAAGAAAGAAAATTAACAAAGAAACAGCAGACTTAAAGGACATATTAGATCAACTCGATTTAATAGATATCTTCAGAACCTTTCACCCTAAAACAGCAGAATATACATTCTTTTCAAGCACTCATGGTACATTCTCTAGAATAGACCACATGTTAGGGCACAAAAGCGGGCTCAACAAATTTAAGAAGATTGAAATCATATCGAGCACTTTCTCTGATCACAATGGCATTAAACTAGAAATCAACCACAATAGAAAAATTGAAAAACATTCAAACACTTGGAAACTAAATAGCACGTTATTAAACAATGAATGGGTTAACATTGAGATCAAAGAAGAAATTAAAAAATTCCTAGAAACAAACGATAATGAGCATACATCAACTCAAAATTTATGGGACACAGCAAAAGCAGTCCTGAGAGGGAAGTTTATAGCATTACAGGCATACCTCAAGAAGCTAGAAAAAGCTCAAATAAACAACTTAACCCTGCATCTAAAAGAACTAGAAAAAGAACAGCAAGTAAAGCCCAGAGCTAGTAGAAGGAAGGAAATAATAAAGATCAGAGCAGAAATAAATGACATAGAGGCTAAAGAAACAATACAGAGGATCAATGAAACCAGGAGCTGGTTCTTTGAAAAGGTAAACAAGATCGATGAACCTTTAACAAGACTCACCAAGAAAAAAAGAGAGAGGACTCAAATAAATAAAATTAGAAATGAGAGTGGAGAAATAACAACTGACACAACAGAAATACAAAATATTGTAAGAAAATACTATGAAGAACTGTACGCCAAAAAACTAGACAACCTAGATGAAATGGACAATTTCCTTGAATCATATAATCTTCCAAAAATCAATCTGGAAGAATCAGAAAACCTAAACAGAACAATTACAACAAATGAGATTGAAACAGCTATCAAAAAACTCCCAAAAAAGAAAAGTCCTGGGCCTGATGGCTTCACAAGTGAATTCTACCAAATATTCAAAGAAGAACTAACTCCTATCCTTCTCAAGCTATTTCAAAAAATTCAAGAGGAAGGAAGACTTCCAAACTCCTTTTATGAGGCGAGCATAATTCTGATTCTAAAACCAGGCAAAGACAACACAAAAAAAGAAAATTATAGGCCAATATCCCTGATGAACTTAGATGCAAAAATCCTCAACAAAATATTAGCAAATCGGATCCAGCAATATATGGAA
This sequence comes from Saccopteryx bilineata, assembly GCF_036850765.1. Lineage (NCBI taxonomy): Eukaryota > Metazoa > Chordata > Mammalia > Chiroptera > Emballonuridae > Saccopteryx > Saccopteryx bilineata. Next base: position 257,622,583 of record NC_089493.1, read on the forward strand.
AAAATCATACACCATGATCAAGTAGGATTTATTCTTGGGAGGCAAGGCTGGTACAATATTCGCAAATCAATCAATGTGATTCATCACATAAACAAAAGAAAGGAGAAAAACCACATGATAATTTCAATAGATGCAGAAAAAGCATTTGATAAAGTCCAGCACCCATTCATGATCAAAACTCTCAGCAAAGTGGGAATACAGGGAACATACCTCAACATGATAAAGGCCATCTATGACAAACCCACAGCCAACATCATACTCAATGGGCAAAAATTAAAAGCAATCCCCTTAAGATCAGGAACAAGGCAGGGGTGCTCCCTTTCACCACTCTTATTCAACATAGTTCTGGAAGTCCTAGCCACAGCAATCAGACAAGAAAAAGAAATAAAAGGCATCCAAATTGGAAAAGAAGAACTAAAACTATCATTATTTGCAGATGACATGATATTGTATATAGAAAACCCTAAAGTCTCAGTCAAAAAACTACTAGACCTGATAAAAGAATTTGGCAAGGTGGCAGGATATAAAATCAATACTCAGAAGTCAGAGGCATTTTTATACACTAATAATGAACTGTCAGAAAAAGAAATCAGGGAATCAATCCCCTTTACCATTGCAACCAAAAAAATAAAGTACCTAGGAATAAATCTAACCAAGGAGATTAAAGACTTGTACTCGGAAAATTATAAAACATTGATAAAAGAAATCAGGGAAGATATGAATAAGTGGAGGCATATACCGTGCTCATGGTTAGGAAGAATAAATATCATTAAAATGTCTATATTACCCAAAGCAATTTATAAATTCAATGCAATACCAATGAAAATACCAATGACTTACTTCAAAGACATAGAACACATATTCCAAAAATTTATATGGAACCAAAAAAGAACACGAATAGCTTCAGCAATCCTGAAAAGGAAGAAAAAAGCGGGAGGTATCACACTTCCAGATATCAAGTTATATTATAAGGCCATTGTACTCAAAACAGCCTGGTACTGGCATAAGAACAGGCACATAGATCAATGGAACAGAACAGAGAACTCAGAAATAAACCCACAGCTCTATGGACAACTGGTATTTGACAAAGGAGGTAAGACAATACAATGGAGTAAAGACAGCCTCTTCAACAAATGGTGTTGGGAAAACTGGACAGCTACCTGCAAAAAAATGAAGCTAGACCACCAACTTACACCACTCACAAAAATAAACTCAAAATGGATAAAAGACTTGAATATAAGCCGTGAAACCATAAGCATCTTAGAAGAAAACATAGGCAGTAAGCTCTCTGACATCTGTCGCAGCAATATATTTGCTGATTTGTCTCCACAGGCAAGTGAAATAAAAGACAGGATAAACAAATGGGACTTTATCAAACTAAAAAGCTTCTGCACAGCTAAAGACAATAAGAACAAAATAAAAAGACAAACTACACAATGGGAGAATATATTTGACATAGCGTCTGATAAGGGGTTAATAACCAAAATTTATAAAGAACTTGTAAAACTTAATACCAGGAAAACAAACAATCCAATCCAAAAATGGGCAAAAGAAATGAATAGACACTTCTCCAAAGAGGACACACAGATGGCCAATAGGCATATGAAAAAATGTTCAACATCACTAATGATTAGAGAAATGCAAATTAAAACCACAATGAGATATCACCTCACACCAGTCAGAATGGCGCTCATCAATAAAACAACACAGAATAAGTGCTGGCGAGGATGTGGAGAAAAGGGAACCCTCCTGCACTGCTGGTGGGAATGCAGACTGGTGCAGCCACTGTGGAAAACAATATGGAGATTCCTCAAGAAATTAAAAATCGAACTGCCTTTTGACCCAGCTATACCACTGTTAGGAATATACCCCAAGAACACCATAGCACTGTTTGAAAAGAAGAAATGCACCCCCATGTTTATGGCAGCATTGTTCACAATAGCAAAGATTTGGAAACAGCCCAAGTGTCCATCAGAGGATGAGTGGATTAAAAAGCTTTGGTATATATATACTATGGAATACTACTCAGCCACAAGAAATGATGACATCGGATCTTTTACAACAACATGGATGGGCCTTGATAACATTATACTGAGTGAAAGAAGTAAATCAGAAAAAACTAAGAACTATATGTTTCCACACATAGGTGGGACATAAAGATGAGACTCAGAGACATAAACAACAGTGTGGGGGTTATAGGGTGGGGGGAGGAGAGGGAGGGGGTTGGGGGAGGGGAGGGGCACAAAGATCATGGCTTTTCAGCATTTGCCATATTCCCCCCTTAATCTATAGACAGACAGCAAATATTTACGTATGGTGTTCCCACTATAAAGACTGCTGTCTTAGGGACAAATGCTGATAAACCATTTCAGCAGTTCCTCCTTCTTCAAAGACTTATATAGAAACATAGATCTCCATGTTTCATAGGACATACTCAAGCTCACTCCATGCTCCCTGGTGCTTTAGCACAAGGGTATGCCCCCCCCTTTTTTTTTAGTATTTTTCTTTTATTTATTTATTTTTTGTATGTTTCTGAGGATGGGGATGGGGAGGCAGTCAGACAGACTCCTGCATGTGCCTGACTGGGATCCACCTGGCATGCCTACCGGGGGGAATGCTCTGCCCATCTGGGATGTTGCTCTGTTGCAACCGGAGCCATTCTGGTGACTGGGGCAGAGGCCATGGGGCCATCCTTAGGGTCCAGGGTGGATTTGCTCCAGTGGAACCTTGGCTGCGGGCGGAAGGAGAGGGGGAGGAATGGAGAGGTAGATGGGTGCTTCTCCTGTGTGCTCTGGCCGGGAATCGAACCCGGGAATCCTGCACACCAGGCCAATGACACCGACGGGTCTACCATATCATGCTTTTTACTTAAAAAAAAAAAAAATTTACACTTCTTTTGAATGCTGATGAACAGGAGACACCAAATCTTTTTCGCCTGCAAACTACTACCTTCTTTATTAGATCTAGCTAATAACACTGTTTTGTCTTTTTTCCAAATAGCTCCAGATATATGGAAAAGATTTATATAGGCGGAAGGGGATCCTCAAACCCCTCAGCGAGATCTTCTGAGAATGGCTTTTAAGATACCTAGAGGCAGAAAAAGCCCAATAGAGATCAGGGGAACTACCAGCTTTTAGGATACACCCTTAAAGGCTCCAACACCCAAAAGGGTCTCATAGGATGCCATCTGGGTCCTGCTTCAATAGTGGAAAGGAAGGTCATTGAGCTAAAGCCTGCCAGGCTTACACGCCTCTGCTGTGAGGAAACAGGGACACTGGAAGGTGGGCTTCCCCCTCGCTCCTCTAAGGGAGGGTTCAGTCTCTTCCAGCCCTGCTCCAACCACCTATGACCTAACCTTGCCCAGAAAGCTGGGGTTTGCCACTGAAGGCTGAAGGTGCCCAGGGCCGTCGACCCCATCTACGACACTGTGGACGAGCCTAGGGTATTTCTTCCAAGAAGCAGGTAAACTGATCTCATTTGCACAAGGGCCACTTAACTATGTTTTGCCTGAATAGTCAGGTTTTTTATTCTTCCCTCAAAGATCTCTGTTGTGGGTGTTGATAGTCCTATTTTCTGCTGCTTTGCTTAATATATAGTGTTTCCTTTATCCCTCCTACCTCAATGCCCCACTCATATTTCAGGCTGAGACCTACTCTTAATTTAGAGCTCTCTTTCCTCCTTATGCCAACTTGTATTATGAATTTACCTTTGCCACCCAGCTTAGTGTATCCCAAGGTTCTCTTTACCAGGCCACAGTCACAGAGCTCCAGGGAAAAGCAACCTGGTCTCAGCTCTCCAGGCAGAGGAGAACAGAAGCTCCATATCCACGCATGCTGCAAATGGTTTTTTCCAGTCTGCCTGAATCATTACCAGCTAGAAGCAGCGGTCATTGGGACTTGGACATGAGCTGCAAAGTATAGAATGGTGACAACAATTCCAGTGCCATGCGGACTTTTCCTGTGGGGAACTTTCCTGGACTCCTGCTCCCTGTGGCGGCTCCTAACAGACTGAACTGTGGTTGGGTTGCATTTTTCGGGGATTTGGCATGGTGATGGGGCCAACTTGGACTTGGGGAACATGTTAAGGACACTACTCATTTATGGATTCTTGCTGTATTGGCCAAGAGTTTGCTTAAAGGCTGTTAATCACTGTAAAAAAAAAATAGAGGACTGGATAAAGAAGACGGGGCACATATACACCATGGTATATTATTCAGCTAGGAGAAAGGGTGACATCGGATCACTTATAGCGGAATGGTGGAGTCTTGGTAGCATTGTGTGGGGTGAAATGGGTGAATCAGAAAAAAACAGGAACTGCAGGATTCCATACATTGGTGGGACATAAAAGCGAGACTAAGAGGCATGAACAGGATTGTGCTGGCTATGGGGGGTGGGGGGAGGGAAGGAGGGAGAGGGAAGGGGGAGGGGTACAGAGAGAACTGGATGGAGGGTGGCGGAGGACGATCTCTCTTCGGGTGATGGGTATGCAACAGAACTAAATAACAAGATAACCTGGAAATGTTTTCTTTGAAAAAAAAAATAATAATACATCATGATCAAGTGGGATTCATCCCAGAATCTCAAGGATGGTTCAACATACGCAAAACGGTTAACGTAATACACCATATCAACAAAACAAAGAACAAAAACCACATGATCTTATCAATAGATGCAGAAAAGGCTTTTGATAAAATACAACACAATTTTATGTTTAAGACTCTCAACAAAATGGGTATAGAAGGAAAATATCTCAACATGATAAAGGCCATATATGATAAACCATCAGCCAACATCCTATTAAACGGCATAAAACTGAGGGCTTTCTACCTTAAATCAGGAACAAGACAGGGTTGTCCACTCTCTCCACTCTTATTCAACGTGGTGCTAGAAGTTCTGGCCAGAGCAATCAGACAAGACAAAGAAATAAAAGGCATCCATATCGGAAAAGAAGAAGTAAAGCTATCACTTTTTGCTGATGATATGATCCTATACATCGAAAACCCGAAGGACTCCACAAAAAGATTATTAGAAACAATAAACCAATACAGTAAGGTCGCAGGATACAAAATTAACATACAAAAGTCCATAGCCTTTCTATATGCCAACAATGAAATATTAGAAAACGAACTCAAAAAAATAATCCCCTTCACGATTGCAACAAAAAAAATAAAATACCTAGGAATAAACATAACAAAGAACGTAAAGGACCTATATAATGAAAATTACAAAGCATTGTTAAGGGAAATCGAAAAAGATACAATGAGATGGAAAAATATTCCTTGTTCTTGGATAGGAAGAATAAATATAATCAAAATGGCCATATTACCCAAAGCAATATACAAATTTAATGCAATTCCCATCAAAATCCCTATGAGATTTTTTAAAGAAATGGAACAAAAAATCATCAGATTTATATGGAACTATAAAAAACCCCGAATAGCCCAAACAATCCTAAGGAAAAAGAATGAAGCTGGGGGCATTACAATACCTGACTTTAAACTATATTATAGGGCCACGATAATCAAAACAGCATGGTATTGGCAAAAAAATAGACACTCAGACCAATGGAACAGAATAGAAAGCCCAGAAATAAAACCACATATATATGGTCAAATAATCTTTGATAAAGGGGCCAACAACACACAATGGAGAAAAGAAAGCCTCTTCAACAAATGGTGTTGGGAAAACTGGAAAGCCACATGCAAAAGAATAAAACTCGACTACAGCCTGTCCCCGTGTACTAAAATTAATTCAAAATGGATCAAAGACCTAAATATAAGACCTGAAACAATAAAGTACATAGAAGAAGACATAGGTACTAAAATCATGGACCTGGGTTTTAAAGAACATTTTATGAACTTGACTCCAATGGCAAGAGAAGTGAAGGCAAAGATAAATGAATGGGACTACATCAGAATTAAAAGTCTTTGCTCAGCAAGAGAAACTGATATCAAAATAAACAGACAGCCAACTATATGGGAACTGATATTTTCAAACGACAGCTCAGATAAGGGCCTAATATCCAAAATTTACAAAGAACTCATAAAACTCAACAACAAACAAACAAACAATCCAATAAAAAAATGGGAAGAGGACATGAACAGACACTTCTCCCAGGAAGAGATACAAATGGCCAACAGATATATGAAAAGATGCTCAGCTTCATTAGTTATTAGAGAAATGCAAATCAAAACTACAATTAGAGAAATGCAATCAAAACCTCACTCCTGTTAGATTAGCTATTATCAACAAGACGGGTAATAGCAAATGTTGGAGAGGCTGTGGAGAAAAAGGAACCCTCATTCACTGTTGGTGGGACTGTAAAGTAGTACAACCATTATGGAGGAAAGTATGGTGGTTCCTCAAAAAACTGCAAATAGAACTACCTTATGACCCAGCAATCCCTCTACTGGGTATATACCCCAAAACCTCAGAAACATTGATACGTGAAGACACATGTAGTCCCATGCTCATTGCAGCACTGTTCACAGTGGCCAAGACATGGAAACAACCAAAAAGCCCTTCAATAGAAGACTGGATAAAGAAGATGTGGCACATATACACTATGCAATACTACTCAGCCATAAGAAATGATGACATCAGATCATTTACAGCAAAATGGTGGGATCTTGATAACATTATAAGGAGTGAAATAAGTAAATCAGAAAAAAACAAGAACTACATGATTCCATACATTGGTGGAACATAAAAATGAGACTAAGAGACATGGACAAGAGTGTGGTGGTTACCAAGGGTGGGGGGGGGAGGGAGGACATGGGAGGGAGGGAGGGAGAGAGTTAGGGGGAGGGGGAGGGGCACAGAGAACTAGATAGAGGGTGGCGGAGGACAATCTGACTTTGGGCGAGGGGTTTGCAAAATAATTTGATGACAAAATAACCTAGACATGTTTTCTTTGAATATATGTACCCTGATTTATTAATGTCATCCCATTACCATTAATAAAAATTTATTAATAAAAAAAAAAAAAGACTATGGAGTAGCCCCGAGATTAGCAACAACAGACAGTGCCACCAACAGCTGGTAATTCCAGAGCTAGGGCCACTCAATGGAGAGGGACCCATTCTGGGGCTATCTTTGGGGGCTGGGACCATAAAGGTCTGGAATCCCTGGTGATATAGCCCCTGGAGGAGACATCCCTGAAGGGAAGTGAGAACATATACTGGACTCTCCCCTTTTTCTACCCTCTGAGTTTGACAGTTCTTCTCTTTGTCCAGGAGACCTTGCAAATGCAACTCCTAGCAAAGCAAGCAGAACAAAGCAGACGGGCTGGGGATGAAGCCGGGAGGCAACCGATACACAGATAACTGAGACAAAATTGAACTAATTTCCTTCCTGTTGCACTTTGTTTAATATGCTTCTGAGCATTGTCAGTTCTACACATCAAGGTAATTGTTCCCAAGCTGTAGAAAACTTTAACATCTTTGTCAGCAAGGGATAAGGGTTGAACTGGAGATTGGGGGCGAAGAGGGGAAGCGTTCCTCAGAGCATACTGTGAAAAGTGCTGTGAGGTGGCTGTTCAGGCTCCGAAGGCATTTGTGTTTCAGGAAATGTAACTGAATGGGAAGACAGGGGCTGCCTCATTGTATTCTGCACCTACCATACATCAGAATATGCAGAGTCCTTCTGTACTTTTCCCTTCATCTTCAGAGTGGCCTAAGAGCGGAATTCATATCTCTATAGGGATATAAGCTATCCCTGATAGATATCTTTATCTACCTCTGAAATACCCAAATCCTTTCTTTCCTGTAGGGTCCTTTGTATTTGCTGTTGAGGAAGGTCAACAATACCAAGCTCTCCTTTGACAAGAAGCATAGACAGCTCTACCTATGTAAAGCCTCTGATCTGGAAACTTAATAACACATGAGTTACTGAACTGTATAAGTTCTTAGATCCAATCAAGTATTTTTCTGACAATAACACAAAAGGTTTGTGGACTGTTATGCTTATTCTTTGACAAAATTATTAAATATTTTTAAGGTTGTATTCTAATTAATAATAGTCCACATCCATTGAGTGCTTATTAGATGATAGGCATTACTATAGGCATTCTATTTTGATTAATTAGTGCAATCCTTGCTATAAACCTGCAAATTGGTTTTATTATTATCTTTATTTTACAAATGAGGAAATAGAAGCAAAAAGCATTTATATAAGTTGTCTAAATGAGCCGTCCTAGTGATTAGTAGAGCTGGATTTAAAGACTAGCCTAAGAATTACAATACAAGACTTCCCAATAGCCTGTGATGACATTTTATGGATCATGGCTCCTAATTGTATCTAATTCTTTATACAAGAAATTTTTAATGAATAGTTGTGATTATTTCTCTTGAGAAAAGGCAAAATTATAATTATACTAAATGTGCACATATGAACATACTGAATAGGTTTGGCCTTTTAATATTCATTCCCCTTTGAGTAAAGAAATTTGATATGCTTTTTTTTTCCTCGTTCACAAAACTGGGCATAAATATTTTTTACATCCAGCATTAACTAAATATAATTTTCTCTTTCTTTTTTTTTTTGCATTAACCAGTTTATTAGAAAAGATAAAATATAATTTTCTTTAAGCAAGATAAGGCAGCTGGAACAATAATATTAGGACTTTTGTATTTCAAATATAAAGTCCTAGGGGAAAGGGGCCAGTCCAGGTCTGTTTTGATGGAAAGGAGCAGGGGTTGGATTCTCTAGGAGCCCTGGGCTCTAGTCAAACTATAGAATCATAAAAAAGTGTTCATCTTGTTTGCTTGGATTACATTTGAGTGTAATTTGTCTTATTCGGTGTTTTTTTGTTTGTTTGTTTGTTATTGTTCTTTACAGAGACAGAGAGTCAGAGCAAGGAATAGAAAGGGACAGACAGACAGGAACAAAGAGAGATGAGAAGCATCAATCATTAGTTTTTCGTTGTGATACTTTAGTTGTTCATTGATTGCTTTCTCATTGTCCCTTGACCAGGGGGCTACAGCAGACTGAGAGTAACCCCTTGCTCAAGCCAGCGACCTTGGGTCCAAGCTGGCGAGCTTGGCTCAAACCAGATGAGCCCGCGCTGAATCTGGCAATCTTTGGGTCTCGAACCTGGGTCCTCTGCATCCCAGTCTGATGCTCTATCCACTGTGCCACCACCTGGTCAGGCTGTCTTATTCAGTGTTTTTGTCTTATTAGAAATAAACTATTAGTGACACGAGCCCAGCACTGGACACATTAGAGCAGGGATTGGGAAACTTTTGGGCTGAGAGAGCCATGAACGCCACATATTTTAAAATGTAATTCCGTGAGAGCCATACAATGACCGAGTATGTTACACATTATCCAATAAAAATTTGGTATTGTCCCGGAAGACAGCTGTGATTGGCTCTAGCCACCTGCAACCATGAACATGAATGGTAGGAAATGAAAGATTGTAATACATGAGAATGTTTTATATTTTAACGTTATTATTTTTTTTATTAAAGATTTGTCTGCAAGCCAGATGCAGCCATCAAACGAGCCACATCTGGCTCACGAGCCATAGGTTCCCGACCCCTGCATTAGAGGCTCACAGATCACAAACATAGAATCTGCCAGCCACTTCTCCAATGAAGACTACCAGGACCATGAACTTACCCAATTTTAGGGCCAGTAATGGGGAACAAGAGAGTTTTTTTTTTATCATTTTCATTTATCTACTTTCCTGCCCATTACAATCAATATATAGGTTGCTTTTCTTTTTATAAGTAAAACTTCATGATCAAGTTAAGATGGTTCTAGTTCTTATCCTAATTCCTCTAGCTAAGTTAGACATTCATTGTACATTTTCCTTTTAATTTACTTATATGTGCAATTTTTGATACTTCCAAGAATTCCATATAGCTATACTACTATTCACAGCAGAGATAAGTCTTGGTATGTACCATATTTCCCCATGTATAAGACGAACACTTTTTCAAAAAATTTGGGGTCTAAAAACTGCGTGCATCTTTTACAGTGGTTGTGGCATTTCAAATGCCACAGATGGAACTGAGGATGAGATGATATATGAAGACAGTGATTCGTCATCAGACACAGATGAGGACAAGCTAATAGATGAGAGTTTTGACAGTAATGAGGAATTGTATGAATTTTATGATAAATAAAACTTGAGTTTAATAGCTTTATGTAATACATTTTTTTTTCATATTCTGGGCCCCAAAATTAAGGTGTATCTTATACATGGGAGTGTCTTGTACATGGGGAAATTTGGTAGCTAAAAGTGGAATTTCCAAGAGTCACTTCTAGTCATAGCCTTTGTCTCTACTCATTTTATCACCTTTTGTGATTTTTTTAATAGATCAATAGCTTATCTCCTAACATAGATACTTACAGATTGAGTAGATTTATCACACAGGTTTAATGCATTTAAACTTTTAATTCGGAAAACTATGTTTTGTTTTGTTTCGTAATAAGCAGCTTTGTTTCCCCTACCGTGACCAATGAAACCACACTAAAGGGTTCGCACAGGCTTATTTGCCACATTTTTCTGCAATCCATGCCTGCTCAATCCTGACTCAGGTTTCTCCAGACCAGCAGCCATGGTAACCAAAGTCAGGCTTCTTTTATGTAATTAATAAACAATGGCGTTTTCCTGGACAGGCCTCAAGGCTCTGACTGTTTGCCAGGTCACCGTCTCCTTCTGAAAGCAGAGTCTAACACTAGTGCTTTCCCAAGCAGCTGTCACCATGGTTTGTCCCTAGGCAGCTCTCCAATTGCCCCCTTACACACACACACACACACACACACACACACACACACACAAAACCACCACCACCACCAACCACCAGCCCTGCTCATGTTTGGGCTGGGCTGACATCTGAGATGTGTGAGAAGTGGACTGGCTAGAGAACTTGGTAAACTCTCTTGTGGAGAGAAAAGAAACGGCCTGATCTGGTCCTCCCGTGGAATGTGGGAATGTGAACCACAGTGGAGGAAGAACTGATCACAGAGTGGCGTAGAAAACGAGGGCCAGACAGAATGTCGTGAGCACAAAACATGAGAAGATAGAAGCAATGAAGAAGAAAACACCATGTGGTGGAGAGCAAAAGTCATAGTGCCACGTGCCACGGGGGCGGGGTGGGAAAGCCGAGAGGCAGAGACCAGGGAGCTGGCTCGTGGGAACGGCTATTTGACTCTTGTTATGACTTGGGGTATCCAGACTCATGTTCTGAGGTTCTCCAAAACCTGTGCACCAGATGAGATCATTTTCTGTGCCTGCTTACTTTAGAATATATCCTTGAAATAAACTCACATCACCACAGTGACAAAGCCCCTGTCATTGAGTGCTGCTTTTGGTCTGCAAGGGGCCAACACAGACATTGTAATCTGATAATGAGTATACCCATACACACTCCTCACTTTTTCAACAATTTAATGTAAATCTGTTCTCCTTTTGACCCTAAACTTCTGATCGGTAAAAATAGACATTTTTGCATACCAAAAGCCAAATCTTTTGTTCTGAGTCCTGTCTGTTAAAATAATGAACTCTTACTAAGCACACAGAAATGTGTTCCTAAGGTACTAAAGACTTAGCTTTTCTTTTCTTTTATAATCTGTTGTTCTTCTCTGAAACTTACGCATTTCGGTTGTATTACTCGTAAAACATTTGTTTGGACAACAGAATATACGTCACTAACTACTTTGGGCTCTGTAGGGGACAAAAAAGTTATTCTCAATCCTTTTAAGATCTCTGGCTGGGTCTGAAAAGCAAGCTGACAAAGACGGATTAACTGGAGAGAAGTACACACATTTATTTAATATGTTTTATGTGACATGGGAACCTTCGAAAGGAAATGACCCAAAGAAACAGACCTGTGTGTCTTTTTTGCTAGATTTGATGAAGAGAGGACAGTCATGGAGGAATATGATGGCTTGAGGAGCATGAGGTAAGTGCAGTAAACTGGAGACACGTAGCAAGCGCTGCTTCTTATCATCTTCCTGGTGGCCTTATGGCTTTGAAAATAAAGATACTCCCCTTTTTTTTTTTTTTTTTTGGTCTAGTGAGGGCATCTCTCACATGGGGATTTTATGACCAGCTTCAGGGAAGAGGGGTGCATGGGAGAGATCAGAGTTACCTTCCTGCGTCTGCCACTTCTCAAACTCCTCCAGCTTCAAATAGTCAATATGCCAAGATGCCATATTTTTGGTTAGTGTATCCTGATCCCCATCAGCTCCCATAGCACTCAGTACTTATCTTTGCTCATATGCATTTGCAATTATTTTGTTAGTGTGTTTGTTACTGCGGCCAACTCCATGAAGACAAGGAACCAAGATTTCTTGTTCACCAGAACAGAAGTAAGTATTTCATAACTACTTGTTAATTGAAGAGTAAAAGAATGAAAGCCACTGTTATTTGCAGGCTCTGGTTCATTAGATGTTGAGGGGTTCTAGTTTAGAGAACAAAAAACAAATGAGACACAGAAATGGGGAACTGCTTCAATGTTCAAGTTTTCTGTTAGTAGAAACACTCTGGACCATGAAGTCCTTGTCCTTCCATCAACTGGCTATAATTTTTAGTCTTGCCTGAAGACCCAGAGAACTTTCAAGCAAAGTGAAGTTTTCACTTCATTTGTAATTTTATGTATTGATAGATTTTTAGAGAGAAAGGAGAAAGAGAGGAGAGAGAGAGAAACATTGATTTGTTTCATTTATTTATGCATTTATTGGTTGGTTTTAGTTTTAAGAATGAGAGAGAGAGAGAGAGGAAGGGAGAGAGAAGAGAAGCATGAACTTGTAGTTGCAGCACTTTAGTTGTTCATTGATAGCTTTCTATTTTTTTTTTTTTTTTTGTATTTTTCTGAAGCTAGAAACGGGGAGAGACAGTCAGACAGACTCCTGCATGTGCCCGACCGGGATCCACCCAGCACGCCCACCAGGGGCTACGCTCTGCCCACCAGGGGGCAATGCTCTGCCCCTCCAGGGCATCGCTCTGTTGCGACCAGAGCCATTCCAGCACCTGGGGCAGAGGCCAAGGAGCCATCCCCAGCGCCCGGGCCATCTTTGCTCCAATGGAGCCTCGGCTGCGGGAGGGGAAGAGAGAGACAGAGAGGAAGGAGAGGGGGAGGGGTGGAAAAGCAGATGGGCGCTTCTCCTGGTGCCCTGGCTGGGAATCGAACCTGGGACCTCTGCATGCCAGGCCGACGCTCTACCACTGAGCCAACTGGCCAGGGCCTCACTGTGTAATGTACCACAACTTTTTTATCCACTCATCTAGTGATGGGCACTTGGGCTGTTTCCAGATATTGGCTATTGTAAATAATGCTTCATTGAACATAAGGTGCATATATTCTTTTGAATTCGTGTTTCAATTTTCTTTGGATATATTCCCAGAAGTGGATTTGCTGGGTCAAAAGGCAGTTCCAATTTTAATTTTTTGAGGTAACACCATACTATTTCCCACAGTGGCTGCAACCATCTGCCTTCCCCCCAGCAGTGTAGGAGGGTTCCCTTTTCAGTACATCCTCACTAGCACTTGTTGTTTTGTTTGTGGTAGCCATTCTTACAGGGGTGAGATGATAACTTATTATGGTTTTAATTTGCATTTTTCTGATGATTAGTGATGTTGACCATCTTTTCCTATGTCTTTTAGCCATCTGTATGTCCTCTTTGGAGAAACGTCCATTCAGATCACATGCCTACTTTTTAATTGGATCGTTTGTTTTCTTGGTGTTCAGTTGTATAAGTTTTTCATTTATTTTGGATATTAAAGCCCTTATCAGCTGTGTCATTGGCAAATATGTTCTTCCATGCAGTGGGTTGCCTTTTCATGTTGTTGATGGTTTCCACTGCTGTGCCAAAGCTTTTTAGTTCAATATTGTCCCATTTGTTTATTCTTTCCTTTGCTTCCCTTGACCAAGGAGATAGCGGCAAACTATTGCTGCGAGAGATGTCTGAGATTTTACTGCCCATGTTTTCTTCTAGGATTTTTAGAAATTCATGAAAAAATTCCTATTTTAAAACGTTTATATAATTTCTTCCAATTGATTGGAAAAAAGATGTTTGATGAATATTTTAAGAAATTTCTTTCTCTTTCTAGAAAGGCTGGATTCCTTGTCATTCTATCCACCTCTTCTATAGACTATGAGAGGTTTTTGTGATAAGTGTGTATGTGTGTGTGTGTCTCTGTGTGTATACGCGCGCACATATGTATAAACACCCAGCAGTAGAGATTTTGTAGCTTTCTAGCCTTATTAATTTTGTATCTTCTTAGATGCCAATAGTGTATCTAATCTAAGTCTACTTAATCTAAGAGAAGCCACCTACTTATTTGCATCCAGGAATGTCTATGGGAGAAAATATGCTCATATATTGGCAGATGCATTCTTTTATTTTTTTCTTTTTATATTGTTATATGCATTTTCATGGGACAAATAATCCAGTATTGTCCAATGGATTGCAGAGAAGGCTTTATTTTCAATATAGTTATTTTCAACTTTTTTCAACATTTTAACTGCTTAATGTTATATAAATATGTTGTTCATTTCAAATGACTGATTATGGGATTCTATTTCTTATAAAATAGTGAAACTGCCAATAAATTTTAAAAATAAGTACTTTTTTTTTTTTTTGAGGTTTTGGATCAGTGTTTTTTTTTTTAATAAATTTTTATTAATGGTAATGGGATGACATTAATAAATCAGGGTACATATATTCAAAGAAAACATGTCTAGGTTATTTTGTCATCAAATTATTTTGCAAACCCCTCGCCCAAAGTCAGATTGTCCTCCGCCACCCTCTATCTAGTTCTCTGTGCCCCTCCCCCTCCCCCTAACTCTCTCCCTCCCTCCCATGTCCTCCCTCCCCCCCCACCCTTGGTAACCACCACACTCTTGTCCATGTCTCTTAGTCTCATTTTTATGTTCCACCAATGTATGGAATCATGTAGTTCTTGTTTTTTTCTGATTCACTTATTTCACTCCTTATAATGTTATCAAGATCCCACCATTTTGCTGTAAATGATCTGATGTCATCATTTCTTATGGCTGAGTAGTATTGCATAGTGTATATGTGCCACATCTTCTTTATCCAGTCTTCTATTGAAGGGCTTTTTGGTTGTTTCCATGTCTTGGCCACTGTGAACAGTGCTGCAATGAGCATGGGACTACATGTGTCTTCACGTATCAATGTTTCTGAGGTTTTGGGGTATATACCCAGTAGAGGGATTGCTGGGTCATAAGGTAGTTCTATTTGCAGTTTTTTGAGGAACCACCATACTTTCCTCCATAATGGTTGTACTACTTTACAGTCCCACCAACAGTGAATGAGGGTTCCTTTTTCTCCACAGCCTCTCCAACATTTGCTATTACCCGTCTTGTTGATAATAGCTAATCTAACAGGAGTGAGGTTTTGATTGCATTTCTCTAATTGTAGTTTTGATTTGCATTTCTCTAATAACTAATGAAGCTGAGCATCTTTTCATATATCTGTTGGCCATTTGTATCTCTTCCTGGGAGAAGTGTCTGTTCATGTCCTCTTCCCATTTTTTTATTGAATTGTTTGTTTGTTTGTTGTTGAGTTTTATGAGTTCTTTGTAAATTTTGGATATTAGGCCCTTATCTGAGCTGTCGTTTGAAAATATCAGTTCCCATATAGTTGGCTGTCTGTTTATTTTGATATCAGTTTCTCTTGCTGAGCAAAGACTTTTAATTCTGATGTAGTCCCATTCATTTATCTTTGCCTTCACTTCTCTTGCCATTGGAGTCAAGTTCATAAAATGTTCTTTAAAACCCAGGTCCATGATTTTAGTACCTATGTCTTCTTCTATGTACTTTATTGTTTCAGGTCTTATATTTAGGTCTTTGATCCATTTTGAATTAATTTTAGTACACGGGGACAGGCTGTAGTCGAGTTTCATTCTTTTGCATGTGGCTTTCCAGTTTTCCCAACACCATTTGTTGAAGAGGCTTTCTTTTCTCCATTGTGTGTTGTTGGCCCCTTTATCAAAGATTATTTGACCATATATATGTGGTTTTATTTCTGGGCTTTCTATTCTGTTCCATTGGTCTGAGTGTCTATTTTTTTGCCAATACCATGCTGTTTTGATTATCGTGGCCCTATAATATAGTTTAAAGTCAGGTATTGTAATGCCCCCAGCTTCATTCTTTTTCCTTAGGATTGTTTGGGCTATTCGGGGTTTTTTATAGTTCCATATAAATCTGATGATTTTTTGTTCCATTTCTTTAAAAAATCTCATAGGGATTTTGATGGGAATTGCATTAAATTTGTATATTGCTTTGGGTAATATGGCCATTTTGATTATATTTATTCTTCCTATCCAAGAACAAGGAATATTTTTCCATCTCATTGCATCTTTTTCGATTTCCCTTAACAATGCTTTGTAATTTTCATTATATAGGTCCTTTACGTTCTTTGTTATGTTTATTCCTAGGTATTTTATTTTTTTTGTTGCAATCGTGAAGGGGATTATTTTTTTGAGTTCGTTTTCTAATATTTCATTGTTGGCATATAGAAAGGCTATGGACTTTTGTATGTTAATTTTGTATCCTGCGACCTTACTGTATTGGTTTATTGTTTCTAATAATCTTTTTGTGGAGTCCTTCGGGTTTTCGATGTATAGGATCATATCATCAGCAAAAAGTGATAGCTTTACTTCTTCTTTTCCGATATGGATGCCTTTTATTTCTTTGTCTTGTCTGATTGCTCTGGCCAGAACTTCTAGCACCACGTTGAATAAGAGTGGAGAGAGTGGACAACCCTGTCTTGTTCCTGATTTAAGGTAGAAAGCCCTCAGTTTTATGCCGTTTAATAGGATGTTGGCTGATGGTTTATCATATATGGCCTTTATCATGTTGAGATATTTTCCTTCTATACCCATTTTGTTGAGAGTCTTAAACATAAAATTGTGTTGTATTTTATCAAAAGCCTTTTCTGCATCTATTGATAAGATCATGTGGTTTTTGTTCTTTGTTTTGTTGATATGGTGTATTACGTTAACCGTTTTGCGTATGTTGAACCATCCTTGAGATTCTGGGATGAATCCCACTTGATCATGATGTATTATTATTTTTTTTTCAAAGAAAACATTTCCAGGTTATCTTGTCATTTAGTTCTGTTGCATACCCATCACCCGAATAGAGATTGTCCTCCGCCACCCTCCATCCAGTTCTCTCTGTACCCCTCCCCCTCCCCCTCTCCTTCCTTCCCTCCCCCCACCCCCCATAGCCACCACACTCCTGTTCATGCCTCTTAGTCTCGCTTTTATGTCCCACCAATGTATGGAATCCTGCAGTTCCTGTTTTTTTCTGATTCGCTTATTTCACCCCGCACAATGCTACCAATACTCCACCATTCCGCTATAAGTGATCTGATGTCACCCTTTCTCCTAGCTGAATAATATACCATGGTGTATATGTGCCCCTTCTTCTTCATCCAGTCCTCTATTTTTTTTTTACAGTGATTAACAACCTTTAAGCAAACTCTTGGCCAATACAGCAAGAATCCATGAATGAGTAGTGTCCTTAACATGTTCCCCAAGTCCAAGTTGGCCCCATCACCATGCCAAATCCCTGAAAAATGCAACCGAACCACAGTTCAGTCTGTTAGGAGCTGTCACAGGGAGCAGGAGTCCAGGAAAGTTCCCCACAGGAAAAGTCCGCATGGCACTGGAATTGTTGTCACCATTCTATACTTTGCAGCTCCTGTCCAGGTCCCAATGACAGCTGCTTCTAGCTGGTAATGATTCAGGCAGACTGGAGAAAGCCATTTGCAGCATGCGTGGATATGGAGCTTCTGTTCTCCTCTGCCTGGAGAGTTGAGACCAGGTTGCTTTTCCCTGGAGCTCTGTGACTGTGGCCTGGTAAAGAGAACCTTGGGATACACTAAGCTGGGTGGCAAAGGTAAATTCATAATACAAGTTGGCAAAAGGAGGAAAGAGAGCTCTAAATTAAGAGTAGGTCTCAGCCTGAAATATGAGTGGGGCATTGAGGTAGGAGGGATAAAGGAAACACTATATATTAAGCAAAGCAGCAGAAAATAGGACTATCAACACCCACAACAGAGATCTTTGAGGGAAGAATAAAAAACCTGACTATTCAGGCAAAACATAGTTAAGTGGCCCTTGTGCAAATGAGATCAGTTTACCTGCTTCTTGGAAGAAATACCCTAGGCTTGTCCACAGTGTCGTAGATGGGGCTGATGGCCCTGGGCACCTTCAGCCTTCAGTGGCAAACCCCAGCTTTCTGGGCAAGGTTAGGTCATAGGTGGCTGGAGCAGGGCTGGAAGAGACTGAACCCTCCCTTAGAGGAGCGAGGGGGAAGCCCACCTTCCAGTGTCCCTGTTTCCTCACAGCAGAGGCGTGTAAGCCTGGCAGGCTTTAGCTCAATGACCTTCCTTTCCACTATTGAAGCAGGACCCAGATGGCATCCTATGAGACCCTTTGTGGTGTTGGAGCCTTTAAGGGTGTATCCTAAAAGCTGGTAGTTCCCCTGATCTCTATTGGGCTTTTTCTGCCTCTAGGTATCTTAAAAGCCATTCTCAGAAGATCTCGCTGAGGGGTTTGAGGATCCCCTTCCGCCTATATAAATCTTTTCCATATATCTGGAGCTATTTGGAAAAAAGACAGAACAGTGTTATTAGCTAGATCTAATAAAGAAGGTAGTAGTTTGCAGGCGAAAAAGATTTGGTGTCTCCTGTTCATCAGCATTCAAAAGAAATGTAAATTTTTTTTTTTAAGTAAAAAGCATGATATGGTAGACCCATCGGAGTCATTGGCCTGGTGTGCAGGATTCCTGGGTTCGATTCCCGGCCAGAGCACACAGGAGAAGCGCCCATCTACCTCTCCACTCCTCCCCCTCTCCTTTCCCTCGGTCTCTCTCCTCCTGCCCGCAGCCAAGGTTCCACCAGAGCAAATCCACCCTGGACCCTAAGGATGGCCCCATGGCCTCTGCCCCAGTCACTAGAACGGCCTCGGTTGTAACAGAGCAACATCCCAGATGGGCAGAGCATTCCCCCCGGTAAGCATGCCAGGTGGATCCCAGTCAGGCACATGCAGGAGTCTGTCTGACTGCCTCCCCATCCCCATCCTCAGAAATATACAAAAAATAAATAAATAAAAGAAAAAATACTAAAAAAAAAAGGGGGGGGGGCAATCCCTTGTGCTAAAGCACCAGGGAGCATGGAGTGAGCTTGAGTATGTCCTATGAAACATGGAGCTCTATGTTTACATATAAGTCTTTGAAGAAGGAGGAACTGCTGAAATAGTTTATCAGCATTTGTCCCTAAGACAGCAGTCTTTATAGTGGAAACACCATACGTAAATATTTGCTGTCTGTCTATAGATTAAGGGGGGAATATGGCAAATGCTGAAAAGCCATGATCTTTGTGCCCCTCCCCTCCCCCAACCCCCTCCCTCTCCTCCCCCCACCCTGTAACCCCCACACTGTTGTTCATGTCTCTGAGTCTCATCTTTATGTCCCACCTATGTGTGGAAACATATAGTTCTTAGTTTTTTCTGATTTACTTCTTTCACTCAGTATAATGTTATCAAGGCCCATCCATGTTGTTGTAAAAGATCCGATGTCATCATTTCTTATGGCTGAGTAGTATTCCATAGTATATATGTACCAAAGCTTTTTAATCCACTCGTCCTCTGATGGACACTTGGGCTGTTTCCAGATCTTTGCTATTGTGAACAATGCTGCCATAAACATGGGGGTGCATTTCTTCTTTTCAAACAGTGCTATGGTGTTCTTGGGGTATATTCCTAACAGTGGTATAGCTGGGTCAAAAGGCAGTTCGATTTTTAATTTCTTGAGGAATCTCCATACTGTTTTCCACAGTGGCTGCACCAGTCTGCATTCCCACCAGCAGTGCAGGAGGGTTCCCTTTTCTCCACATCCTCGCCAGCACTTATTCTGTGTTGTTTTATTGATGAGCGCCATTCTGACTGGTGTGAGGTGATATCTCATTGTGGTTTTAATTTGCATTTCTCTAATCATTAGTGATGTTGAACATTTTTTCATATGCCTATTGGCCATCTGTGTGTCCTCTTTGGAGAAGTGTCTATTCATTTCTTTTGCCCATTTTTGGATTGGATTGTTTGTTTTCCTGGTATTAAGTTTTACAAGTTCTTTATAAATTTTGGTTATTAACCCCTTATCAGACGCTATGTCAAATATATTCTCCCATTGTGTAGTTTGTCTTTTTATTCTGTTCTTATTGTCTTTAGCTGTGCAGAAGCTTTTTAGTTTGATAAAGTCCCATTTGTTTATCCTGTCTTTTATTTCACCTGCCTGTGGAGACAAATCAGCAAATATATTGCTGCGAGAGATGTCAGAGAGCTTACTGACTATGTTTTCTTCTAAGATGCTTATGGTTTCACGGCTTATATTCAAGTCTTTTATCCATTTTGAGTTTATTTTTGTGAGTGGTGTAAGTTGGTGGTCTAGTTTCATTTTTTTGCAGGTCGCTGTCCAGTTTTCCCAACACCCTTTGTTGAAGAGGCTGTCTTTACTCCATTGTATTGTCTTACCTCCTTTGTCAAATACCAGTTGTCCATAGAGCTGTGGGTTTATTTCTGAGATCTCTGTTCTGTTCCATTGATCTATGTGCCTGTTCTTATGCCAGTACCATGCTGTTTTGAGTACAATGGCCTTATAATATAACTTGATATCTGGAAGTGTGATACCTCCCGCTTTTTTCTTCCTTTTCAGGATTTCTGAGGCTATTCGTGTTCTTTTTTGGTTCCATATAAATTTTTGGAATATGTGTTCTATGTCTTTGAAGTAAGTCATTGGTATTTTCATTGGTATTGCATTGAATTTATAAATTGCTTTGGGTAATATAGACATTTTAATGATTTTATTCTTCCTAACCATGAGCACGGTATATGCCTCCACTTATTCGTATCTTCCCTGATTTCTTTTATCAATGTTTTATAATTTTCCGAGTACAAGTCTTTAATCTCCTTGGTTAGATTTATTCCTAGGTACTTTATTTTTTTGGTTGCAATGGTAAAGGGGATTGATTCCCTGATTTCTCTTTCTGACAGTTCATTATTAGTGTATAAAAATGCCTCTGATTTCTGAGTATTGATTTTATATCCTGCCACCTTGCCAAATTCTTTTATCAGGTCTAGTAGTTTTTTGACTGAGACTTTAGGGTTTTCTATATACAATATCATGTCATCTGCAAATAATGATAGTTTTACTTCTTCTTTTCCAATTTGGATGCCTTTTATTTCTTTTTCTTGTCTGATTGCTGTGGCTAGGACTTCCAGAACTATGTTGAATAAGAGTGGTGAAAGGGGGCACCCCTGCCTTGTTCCTGATCTTAAGGGTATTGCTTTTAATTTTTGCCCATTGAGTATGATGTTGGCTGTGGGTTTGTCATAGATGGCCTTTATCATGTTGAGGTATGTTCCCTGTATTCCCACTTTGCTGAGAGTTTTGATCATGAATGGGTGCTGGACTTTATCAAATGCTTTTTCTGCATCTATTGAAATTATCATGTGGTTTTTCTCCTTTCTTTTGTTTATGTGATGAATCACATTGATTGATTTGCGAATATTGTACCAGCCTTGCCTCCCAAGAATAAATCCTACTTGATCATGGTGTATGATTTTTTCCATATATTGCTGGATCCGGTTTGCTAATATTTTGTTGAGGATTTTTGCATCTAAGTTCATCAGGGATATTGGCCTATAATTTTCTTTTTTTGTGTTGTCTTTGCCTGGTTTTGGAATCAGAATTATGCTCGCCTCATAAAAGGAGTTTGGAAGTCTTCCTTCCTCTTGAATTTTTTGAAATAGCTTGAGAAGGATAGGAGTTAGTTCTTCTTTGAATATTTGGTAGAATTCACTTGTGAAGCCATCAGGCCCAGGACTTTTCTTTTTTGGGAGTTTTTTGATAGCTGTTTCAATCTCATTTGTTGTAATTGTTCTGTTTAGGTTTTCTGATTCTTCCAGATTGATTTTTGGAAGATTATATGATTCAAGGAAATTGTCCATTTCATCTAGGTTGTCTAGTTTTTTGGCGTACAGTTCTTCATAGTATTTTCTTACAATATTTTGTATTTCTGTTGTGTCAGTTGTTATTTCTCCTCTCTCATTTCTAATTTTATTTATTTGAGTCCTCTCTCTTTTTTTCTTGGTGAGTCTTGTTAAAGGTTCATCGATCTTGTTTACCTTTTCAAAGAACCAGCTCCTGGTTTCATTGATCCTCTGTATTGTTTCTTTAGCCTCTATGTCATTTATTTCTGCTCTGATCTTTATTATTTCCTTCCTTCTACTAGCTCTGGGCTTTACTTGCTGTTCTTTTTCTAGTTCTTTTAGATGCAGGGTTAAGTTGTTTATTTGAGCTTTTTCTAGCTTCTTGAGGTATGCCTGTAATGCTATAAACTTCCCTCTCAGGACTGCTTTTGCTGTGTCCCATAAATTTTGAGTTGATGTATGCTCATTATCGTTTGTTTCTAGGAATTTTTCAATTTCTTCTTTGATCTCAATGTTAACCCATTCATTGTTTAATAACGTGCTATTTAGTTTCCAAGTGTTTGAATGTTTTTCAATTTTTCTATTGTGGTTGATTTCTAGTTTAATGCCATTGTGATCAGAGAAAGTGCTCGATATGATTTCAATCTTCTTAAATTTGTTGAGCCCGCTTTTGTGCCCTAACATGTGGTCTATTCTAGAGAATGTACCATGAGTGCTTGAAAAGAATGTATATTCTGCTGTTTTAGGGTGAAAGGTTCTGAAGATATCTATTAAATCGAGTTGATCTAATATGTCCTTTAAGTCTGCTGTTTCTTTGTTAATTTTCTTTCTTGAGGATCTGTCTAATGATGTTAATGGGGTATTGAAATCTCCTACTATAATAGTGTTGCTGTTGATCTCGCCCTTTAAGTCTATCAAAGTCTGCTTTATATATTTAGGTGCTCCTATATTAGGTGCGTAGATATTTATAATGGTTATATCTTCCTTTTGTATTGCTCCCTTTATCATTATGTAGTGACCTTCTTTATCTCTAACTACGGTCTTTGTTTCAAAGTCCATTTTGTCTGATATAAGTATTGCTACCCCAGCTTTTTTTTCATTTCCATTTGCGTGAAATATTTTTTTCCATCCTTTTATCTTCAGTCTGTGTGCATCTTTTGATTTAAGGTGTGTCTCTTGTAGACAGCATATGTATGGGTCCTGTTTTCTTATCCACGCAGCTACCCTATGTCTCTTGATCGGATCATTTAATCCATTAACATTTAAGGTTATTACTGATATGTAATTGTTTGTTGCCATTTTTTTTCTTTAAAACTGTTTTTCTCTTTTGCTATCTTCTTTTTTTTCCTTTGATCTGTTTACAAGAGGTCCCTTAGCATTTCCTGCAGCCTTGGTTTGCTTGCAGTGAAATCCTTGAGTTTTTTTTTGTCTGTAAAGCTTTTTATTTCTCCTTCTATTTTAAATGATAGCCTTGCTGGATAAAGTAGTCTTGGTTGTAGGTTCTTGTTCTGCATTACTTTGAATATTTCTTGCCATTCCCTTCTGGCCTCAAGTGTTTCTGTTGAGAAGTCAGAAGTCATCCTTATGGGGGCTCCTTTGTAGGTGATAGTCTTTTTTTCTCTAGCAGCTTTTAATATTTTCTCTTTATCATTTAGCTTTGGTAATTTAATTATGATGTGTCTTGGTGTTGGTTTCTTTGGGTTTCTCCTTAGTGGAGTTCTCTGTGCTTCCTGAACATGTGAAATGTTTTCCTGCCTTAATTGGGGGAAGTTTTCCGCTATGATATGTTTGAACAAAGTCTCTATCCCTTGTTCTTTCTCTTCTTCTTCAGGAACCCCTATGATGCGGATGTTATTTCTCTTCATGTTGTCACAGAGCTCTCTTAGAGTTTCCTCAGACTTTTTGAGTCTCTTTTCTTTTTTCTGCTCTGCTTCCATGCCTTTATTTATTGTGTCCTCTAACTCACTAATTCGATTCTCTGCTTCATCCATCCTGCTTTTAATTCCTTCCATTGTATTCTTTATTTCAGATATTGTATTTGTCATTTCTGTCTGATTGTTTTTTATTATTTCAATGTCCTTTTTTATATTTGTTATCTCTTTATTTAGGTTTTCGTAATGGCCATCTATGGTGGCTCTAATATCTTTGAGCATCCTAACAATTGTTATTTTAAACTCTGCATCTGGTAATTTGGTTATATCTGATTCACTTAGGTCCTTTTCTGGGGATTTCTCTTGGTTTATTTGTGTTGTATTTCTCTGCCTCCGCATTTTATCTTCTCGAGAGTGGCTGTGATCACGTGCTCGGGTGCACAAGGGTTGGTGGCCTTGGCCTTTGCGCCGCCCCTGTGTGTGACGTTATGCTCTGTCCTGAGGGCACTGGCAAGCACCTTTGCTCTGCTGCGGGTCTCCACCTGTTTCCGAGCTTTCGCCCTGCCTTTGCAGGATGATCCCACTCAAGGAACAGCTGCTAGCCTTGGCTCTACCGCCAGGCAGGGCTGCGTGCCCAAGCTCAGCTTCGTAGTGGAACTCCGCCTCTTCTGGGCTTTTGGCTCCACCCTCGCGGGAGGAGCAGGCTACCAAGTCAGACCGCAAGCCTGGGTTGCACGGGCGGGGCAGGGATGTGCTCCTCTGCCCTTGCTCCGGGGCTGGTTTCTACCCTTTCTGGGTTTCCCA
This sequence comes from Saccopteryx bilineata, assembly GCF_036850765.1. NCBI lineage: Eukaryota > Metazoa > Chordata > Mammalia > Chiroptera > Emballonuridae > Saccopteryx > Saccopteryx bilineata. The sequence goes on from NC_089493.1 coordinate 257,647,230, forward strand.
CCCTTCTCCCGGAGGCTGGGTTACAGGCTGCCGGCAGCTGAGCTTGGCCGCTTTTGCACGCCCCCTTCTCCCTAGCCGGGCAAGATTGAGCTCACACCTGAGCCCACTGGTGGCCAGCCGGCTTCCGCCCCTGCCAGCAGAACCGCGCTTTTGTCGCCCGCTGCCGCCCGCCCTCCGGGGAGCCCTCAGCCGCGTGGGTGGGGGCGTTGCAGCTCGAACCCTAAGACTCACTACTGTAGACCCGAAAGCTCCCTCCTTTTATGCAACTCTGCTCTGAATGCTGCGGGGGAGCTTGTTTGGCTGCTCTCCTGCTTCCCTTTGCTGGTATTGCGGTTTCCGGGGGAAATATTCACTTCAGCTTTGGGGAGTGACTCGTCCCAGGGGTTAGGGTGGCTATCTCCCAAAATGTTTTTCCCTATGCCTCCTAGATTGCACTCTCTTCCTGTTACTGTGGTTCTCTCCCCTCTCCCTCCATCTCCAGGAGCCCCGGGTGAGTGTTTGTGAGAGAGATGTTCTGCGTGGTCCCTTTAAGAAGGATCCTGGGTCTGAGAAATCAGACTCTCTCACAAACAGTATCCTGACTTGTTTCCAGCTAAATACTGTCCTTACGCTTCTTCTGGGTTCTGGGGCTGCAGGCTGGGGCTTTGTTCCTGGGGCTCAGGACCCTTCCCCCTCTGCTAAACTCACTTCCCGCCACGCGAGTCTCTCCCTGCTGCCGTTCGCTCCGAGAAGCTGGGCAGCCCTCTCCGCGTCTCCGCTTTTCCTACCAGTCTCTGTGTGGCTTCTTCAGCGTTCCTTGGTTGAAGAGTCCTTTTAGTTTAGTCCAAAGTTGGTTTTTCCAGCTGATAGTTCATAAAATTAGTTTGTAATCCACATTGGTTCTGGGAGGTAGATGCTGGTACGTCCGCCTACTCCAGCGCCATCTTGTCTCCTGATGTATTATTTTTTTAATATGTTGTTGTATTCGGTTTGCCAGTATTTTGTTTAGTATTTTAGCATCTGTATTCATTAGAGATATTGGTCTGTAGTTTTCTTTCTTTGTGCCACCCTTGCCAGGTTTTGGTATGAGGGTTATGTTGGCCTCATAAAATGTGTTTGGAAGTATTGCTTCTTCTTCAATTTTTTGGAAGACTTTGAGTAGAATAGGAACCAAGTCTTCTTTGAATGTTTGATAGAATTCACTAGTATAACCGTCTGGGCCTGGACTTTTATTTTTGGGGAGATTTTTAATAGTTTTTTCTATTTCCTCCCTGCTGATTGGTCTGTTTAGGCTTTCTGCTTCTTCATGACTCAGTCTAGGAAGGTTGTATTGTTCTAGGAATTTATCCATTTCTTCTAGATTGTTGTATTTGGTGGCATATAATTTTTTATAGTATTCTACAATAATTCTTTGTATATCTATGATGTCTGTGGTGATCTCTCCTCTTTCATTTTGGATTTTATTTATTTGAGTCCTGTGTCTTTTTTCCTTGGTGAGTCTTGCCAAGGGTTTGCCAATTTTGTTGATCTTTTCAAAGAACCAGCTCCTTGTTTTATTGATTTTTTCTATAGTTTTTCTGTTCTCTATTTCATTTATTTCTGCTCTGATTTTTATTATCTCCTTTCTTCGGCTGGTTTTGGGTTGTCTTTGTTCTTCTTTTTCTAGTTCCTTAAGGTGTGAAGTTAAAGTGGTTTACTTGGGCTCTCTCTTGTTTGTTCATATAGGCCTGAAGTGATATGAACTTTCCTCTTATTACTGCTTTTGCTGCATCCCAGAGATTCTGATATGTCGTATTTTCATTTTCATTTGTCTGTATATATCTTTTGATCTCTGCGCTTATTTTTTCTTTGACCCATTCATTTTTTAGAAGTATGTTGTTTAGTTTCCACATTTTTGTGGGTTTTCCCCCCTCTTTTTTGCAGTTGAATTCTAGTTTCAAGGCTTTATGATCAGAAAATATGCTTGGTACAATTTCAATTTTTCTAAATTTGCTGATATTGTCTTTGTGGCCCAACATATGGTCAATTCTTGAGAATGTTCCATGTACACTAGAGAAAAATGTATACTCTGTCGCTTTGGGATGAAGTGTCCTGTAGATGTCTATCATATCCAGGTGTTCTAGTATTTCGTTTCAGGCCACTATATCTTTATTGATTCTCTGTTTGGATGACCGATCTAGAGCCGTCAACGGTGTATTGAGGTCTCCAAGTATGATTGTATTTTTGTTAGTTTTTGTTTTAAGGTCAATAAGTAGCTGTCTTATATATTTTGGTGCTCCTTGGTTTGGTGCATATATATTAAGGATTGTTATGTCTTCTTGATTCAACTTCCCCTTAATCATTATGAAATGACCATTTTTGTCTCTGAGTACTTTTTCTGTCTTGTAGTCAGCATTATTAGATATGAGTATTGCTACGCCTGCTTTTTTTTGGGTGTTGTTTGCTTGGAGTATTGTTTTCCAGCCTTTCACTTTGAATTTGTTTTTATCCTTGTTGCTTAGATGTATTTCTTGTAGGCAGCATATAGTTGGATTTTCTTTTTTAATCCATTCTGCTACTCTGTGTCTTTTTATTGGTAAGTTTAATCCATTTACATTTAGTGTAATTATTGACACTTGTGGGTTCCCTACTGCCATTTTATAAATTGCTTTCTGTTAGTTTTGTATCTAGTTTGATTCTTCTTTTTTGTTTTTCTATCATTTGTTTTTGTTTGTTTGTGTTCCATACTTCTTTCCTCTGTTGCTACCTTTTTTAAGTCAAGTGTTTTTGTGGTGGTTTTTTTAAGGGTGGTTACCATTAAGTAATGAAAAGGGTACCTACCATATTCATTGTAGTACCCTATCTTATAAGTATTTCTGCACTTCATCATCCTTTGCTACTGTTAATCTCCATCCTCTCCCCCCTTTTTTTCCTTTGTTGTCACAGTTTAAGTTTGGTTTTATTGTGTTCTTGGTGGAGCTGTTACTTGTGGTGTTGTTTTCTTTTGTTCTTTGAATCTGGTTGGAAAACCCCCTTTAGTATTTCCTGGAGTGGGGGCTTTCTGTTGATAAATTCTCTCATCTTTTCTGTATTTGTGAATGTTTTTATATCTCCTTCATACTTGAAGGATAGCTTTGATGGGTATAGTATTCTTGGCTGAAAGTTCCTCTCTTTCAGGGCTTTAAATATTGGGGTCCACTCTCTTCTAGCTTGTAGAGTATCTGCTGAGAAATCTGATGATAATCTAATAGGCCTTCCTTTATATGTTGTAGTCTTCTTTTCCCTGGCTGCCTTGAGAATTTTTTCTTTGTCATTGGTTTGTGTCATCTTTATTATGATGTGCCTTGGAGTGGGTTTGTTGGGGTTAAGAAAACTCGGTGTTCTGTTTGCTTCTTGAATTTGAGGCTTTAGTTCCTGCCACAGGCTTGGGAAGTTCTCGTCTATTATTTGTTTGAGTATATTCTCCATTCCATTTTCTTTCTCTTCTCCCTCTGATATACCTATTATTCTTATGTTATTCTTTCTGATGGAGTCAGACAATTCCTGTAGGGCTTTCTCGTTTTTTATTATTTTTGAGTCTCTTTCTTCTTCTCTCTGTTGTGCCTCAAGTTATTTGTCTTCTATTTCACTAATCCTATCTTCAATCTGGGCTGTTCTGTTAGCTAAGCTTGTTCGTTTTTCAGCTCGTGAATTGAGTTTTTCATTTCTGTTTGATTTGTTTTTATAGTTTCAATTTCCTTGGTAATATATTCTTTGTGTTCATTGAGTTGTTTTCTGATCTCCCTATATTGCCTTTCTGTGTTTTCTTATATATCTCTGAGTATTTTTAAGATTTCTATTTTAAATTCTCTGTCATTTAGCTCCAAGGCTTCCAATATGTTAAGTCTTTTCTCCATAGATTTTTCCACATCTATTTGTGTTACCTCTCTTTCTTTTGTATCCATAATATTCGATTTCCTCTATCTTATCGGCATCTGAGGGTGGTCTTATTGATAGCACTAATTAGAATTAATAAAGGGTAAAAAGTAAAAAAAAAAAAAAAAAAAAAAAAAAAAGGTAAAACACCCCACAAAAAAAAACAGTAATAATTTATTATTTCCCCCTTTTTTTCTCTCTTCTCTTTCCCTCCTCTCCCCTCCTCAGGGAAATATTGTGCCTATAATGGAGGGCCTGATTTGGGGTGAAGAGTTCAAGGGGCAAAAAAAAAGGAAGTAGGGACCTACTAAATGCAAAAAAAAAAAAAAAAAGGAAGAAAATCTTAGACAAGCATAAGATGATTTGCTTGTACTTAAGTGATGGTCGACTAAGAGATATAATGAGAGGGATAAGAGGGAACCAGAAAAAAGGACCAAAAAAGAATAATAAAGAAGAAAAAATAAAAATAATAAGTAAAAATCTGTTGTATTAAGTGGAGCGAAGACTAAATACAATGGAGACCTTGGGTTGGGAGGACCCAAAATGCCACAAAAATAAACAAACAAGAAAAAAAAATAAAAACAAGAGCAAAAAAGAGAAATAAAGCCAAAAAAAGCCTTGAGTCCCAAATTAGCTAATTTGTTCGTGATTGAGGATTATATGGGAGGAAAGTAAAATGAGAAAAGAAAAAACGAATAGAAAGGAAAAAAATAAGAAAAAGAGAAAAACGAAGGAAGAAATAAAATAGGAAGAGAAAAAAACAAAATAAAGCAAGACAAAAAAAAAAAAAAAACAAAAGAGGAGAGAGTGAGAGTTAATTGCTTTGGAGTATAACCCTAAAGGAGGGTGAGGATGAAGAAGATAAATAAAATGCAACACTCATGGGTAGTGTATTTCAAGAAAGGGGAAGCATAAGATGGGCAGAGAATAGAAGGACCGAGGTGGAGGAAATAAAGGTAATAAGATAGAAGAAACAAACAAGAACAACAACAACAACAAAAAATTATTGGATCAAGTTGTAAAGTCTGTGGGTTTTTCTTGATTTTGAGAGGTTAACTTCTTTCTTTTTCTTTTCTCTCCCTCTTCCTGGTCGGTGACTCTGTACCCCAGGCTCTGCCCCTGTGTCACTCTTAGGTAGGGATTTGCAGTTGATGGGATTCTATGGCAATGTCATATAATTGGCTTTAGTCTTGCTGGAGGTAAAGGCTTGTTGGCGTTTGCAGGGTCCAACGATGAGAAAGTTTGCTTTCCTGGATTCTCTTTCCTAGTCCCCCCTTTCTGAATTAGCAGCCTGGTGATCCAGCTATAAGGCTGCAACTGCTTCTGCCTGGGGAGTAAGAGGCTCAAAGAGCTGGGAAATCCCCACTCTATCCCCACTCAGTGCAAGGCTTTGGGAAAGGCTCTGACAGTCAGGGCCTCCAGTGTAATCAGGCGGGGGTGGGAGTCAATTGTTGTCAAGGTGACTTTTCAGCGCCTATCATTTAGTTGGACCTCTCAACCCAGGCTTTCCACACTTTGTAGCCTGTTTTTGCAGGGAAGAAGAGGCACTAGTCTCTGCTTACGACTAGTGTAGTATAGACCTTATTATCTGCCAAGTCCTTCTTGTTAGCGTTTATCCCTGAATATGGAGGCTCTATCAATCAGAAGTTGCCCCCGCCCCTTTAGCGAGAGGCACTAAAAAATATCACGCCTCTTGTCTTGGATCGCTGAACTGAGAGAGATCTTATCAATTAGAACCAAGGGTGCGCAGATTTCATGGGTTAAGCTAATTTCAGTGATTGGGTCGCAGCTGTGCTTTCGAAGGTATTTTAGGCTGCCTGCGCGTGCCCTTCCCCCAACGCTTGATTGTTAGCTTGAATGGCTGGGTGAGGTGCCCCGCCCAGGGAGAGAATCTCCCAAGCCTCTCCCGTTCGCCCCGCCGCTGGCGGCTGGACCGCACCAGGCGCAGGATAATGGAGCCCCCTGGGTGTGCGGGCCAGCAGGGCGCCCCATGGGCGCGTGGAATGCCCAAGGCATGCGCGCGAATGGGGCGCTCCGGGCACCGGTGGCCGGTGACCCCCACTCGCTGTGTGCGGGCCGCTGGGAACGTCAGCGGTGCTCAACCGGACCGCGCGCGCGGCTGCTCGCGGTGGCTGGCGGCGGCTCGTGGCGGCCGCTCGCGGCAGCTGCTCGCGTGGGCTCGCGGCTCGCGGCGGCAGCTCGCAGCGGCTCGCGGTTCCCAAGTATATGGGCTGACTCACCACAGCGCACTTCCTTGAGGTTTGAAAGAACGTCCCTGTGGTAGATTCCTCCACACCCTCGTCTCTCAGATTCAAGTGATAACAGTCCTTTCGCTTTCAGTTTGTGTGGAACTCCGGAATGCTCCGAGGATAAATTTTTCTGTTTCTAGTTGATAAATTTGTTGTGATTTAGGGGAGAGCTGTCGGACGCGCTGCTCACGGCGCCATTTCCGTTGCGTCACTTCTACTCCATAGTCTTTACGTGTCTCTCAGCACTTCTACAACCTGTGTTAACAAATATCTGTATTAAAGTCCCTCTATTTCTTCTATTTTCCTGTTAAACACCTGAAAATGGCATATTTTCCAATGTATATAATACAAAAAAGTTTTGCTTCAAGAAAACTTATTAGCTATAGTATGAACTGTTAGGAAGTATCCAAGTCACTCAGAAGTTGGCAAATTTGGATAGGTAAGATATTAAAAAAAATACATATATATATTCTTACTGATTATTTCATTTGATGAAATTAAGCTGTTGCTGAATAGATTCCACCCCACTTTGTCCTATGTGGTCAGAGCCTTCATCTCATTTCTAATAATGGCTTTTCCCAAAGGAAGTGTCCCCTTTCAGGATATCATAATAAGCTAATGGACTGAGTGATCAATGTTGTGTGCGGTGGAACATTAGAAATGTGCCATAAAATATGGAAAACAATTTAGCCACTCTCTAATGCAGGCAGTTCTTGTGAAAACTATACATGAAAGACATGTACCCAACCATTCTTTTTCATGCCTCATGACAAGATTAGATGCAATAAAAACCTTGTCTTAGCAAATCAGCACGTTAGAAGAGGCTGTCAGCAATAACTTTGCAAAGACATGTCCATTACCAAAGAGGGGCATTATCCTAAAGTTACTCTCATTGAAGATTGATGTCTGCAATAAGCCACCATCTGTCTCTAGATTCTGTGGTATTACAATGCTGTCACTCTGCAGAGTGGGAGCGGTTTGTGGTTTCTTGTTTTCTTTCCACTTTTTATCTTTTCTCATGTCAAGATGGACCAGCAATTGTTAGGACAAAACAACAGAGTAGGACTGACCATGTGATGGGTAATGATCAAATCCAAAACAAACTTCTTTTTTTATTGTAAGATAGAGAATACATCAAGTGAATTGTTTGAATGTGATTTTCTCACAGTAATGGATTATCAGTTATTTTGTGACAAGAAAGTATACTTGAGTGCATCTGGTCAATTTCACAAATTCTCTGAACCAAATAGCTTAGTGACATTTTTACCAAGCAAATAAGGATTTGCTTGATTTGAAAAAATATATATGAATATTTTTTAAGGAAAATTAATAAATGTTCTTTGTCCCAATGCTGCTTAACTGTGGAAGAGAATAGTAGTCTCCAAATTTATTAATTCCTCTCCCTCATCAGGAATAAATGTTTATTTATAAATTACATATGTAAATAGCTACTATACTAATATAGCATATGCATTATAAAATACACATAACAATATAAACATAAAATTCTGAGATAAAAATAAATGTACAGTACATAGAAGTTTGATTACTTTGACTCACATTCTATAAATAATTTTAGCTAGTTGGTTGGATGAAAGTTCTCAGCAGTCAGGACATGTTGAGAATTCAGTTTTGATACAGAGATTTATGTAATGCTTGTCTGCTAGAGGTAATTATGCAGGATAAAATACCGAATATCCAGTCAAATATTGATGGGACATACTTATACTAAAAAAGTATTATTTATCTGAAATACAAACTTGACAGGGCATTCAGATTTAGTTAATTTAGTAGCTCTACCAAGTCTGGTTTCTATCCAATTGTCTGAGGTTTCTCCCAATATTTTCCCTCCTTCACCCTGCCTATGCCTATTCCCAGCTTCCTTACCTCCTTACCATTTCAGTAGTTTCTTTCTATTAGCACAGGACTGACAGGTATAAAGCAGTATATTTTTCTACGACTTCTTTAAATAACACTGTCCGCAATGGGTTCTATGTTTTTAGGTTCATACTACATAATACCTTTTAAATAGGGCATCACAAATCCAGTCTTTGTATATCATTTAATTGGTCATGTGTGTGTGCATAATGTGTTGACTGAGTTGGTTCATTCATCAATCATTTATCCAATACTTGCATGTTTTAGGCACTGGGCCAGTACTTGAGGCATTAAGAAGCGTAAGACATGATTCTATGTCCCTCAGAGTAAAAGTCAACATCTTAAAAATGATCTGTGTGGAGCTGCATGTCTGGCCCTGTGGCAGCCATGAAAATGCACTTCTTAACTCTCAAGACATAATATTCTTCCAACTCCCTCACTTCTTTCAGATCTTATTCTCAAATGTCATTTGTGTGTGGGCAAAGACGGGGTTTCAATGGGCCAACTTTCTAAAATACAATCCTTCTTAAACTTATTGTTACTCTTTATTACTTTTTTTTCCTCCTTAGCATTTATCATAAATAAATTCTATAGTTAATTTGTTTACAATATTTTCTACCCTGTGTTAGGGAATATGGATTCCATTAGGGCAGATTTTTGTTTTGTTCACAGCTATAGAAAAATAACCTGAAACAGTTCACTTAGAACAGTGCCTAGAACAGAGTAAATTCCCAATTAATACTTGTTGAATAAATGAATCTCTACCCTCAAGAGGTTAAATGTCTTATGGGGAAGACATATTAGTGAGATATTTTACTCTAAACTCTTTGGGTAGGGAGGGCAGAAATATAAGGTAAGGATGATGCTTGTGCTGTATCAAAACAGTTCAGTTTGGATCAGGTATCTCCATGCTAACAGAACTGGCTGCCACAGTCAGCACAGAGCCCCCGGGGGCACAAGACAGAGGTAGGGAGTGTCAAGAGTGGGAGAAGAGGCTGTAAGAAAGAGGCTTTTCAAATAAGGCTTTAAGAAAGTCTCCAAGGTAAAATTGTCTACTGAATAAATTGATATAGAACTAGTCTAGGTCTAATGGCTTCTAAAGGTATTAACAGGTAGTAATAATAATAATGTTACATATCATTTATTTGGTGACTACTATGTTCTAAGTTTATACATATATATTTATATATGTAATTTCTTTTATTTCTCTCAAAATCATTTAAAGTTGATGATTCCAAATTTATAGGTAAGAAAATTGAGACTTGGACAACCTCAACAGAAAACTTTTCAAATAAGTCTTAAGGCACAGAAGTAGCATTTAGATTCCAAGAACTTTCTGAAAATTTTCCATTCCACTAAGCCTTTCCTTGGATTCCTACAATACCCAGATTTACCTTTTTTATAGCACAAAGCACATTGTGTAACATCTTTCTTATTTATCCACAACTTATAAAGTGATGAAGACTTGAGTTTGGCCCTATAAAAAGGAGGTTGGTATGCTTCACTATAGGTCACCCAAACTGGATGAGAATGACAAAGTATGCTGCTGTATCCCAAGTGTTGGCTTCTCTCTAAAAACAAATTGGCTGTGGAGAAACAGGAATCCTCATTCACTGCTGGTGGGAATGTAAACTGGTACAACCATTATGGAAGACAGTATGGTGGTTCCTCAAAAAACGAAGAATAGAACTAACATATGACCCAGCAATCCCTCTACTGGGTATCTATCCCAAAACTCAAAAACATTGGTACAAAGAGACATATGAACCTCCATGTTCATCACAGCATTGTTCACAGTGGCCAAGACATAGAAACAACCAAAATGCCCCTTGATAGAGGATTGGATAAAGAAGATGAGATACATATATACAATGGAATACTACTCAGCCATAAGAAACAATGACATAGTGACGTTTATGACAACATGGATGGACCTTCGAGAACATTATACTGAGTGAAATAAGTAAATCAGAAAAAGCTAAGACTGTATGATTTCACACTTAGGTGGGGTATAAAACAGACTAATGGATGTAAATAAAAGTGAAGTGGCTACCGGGGCAAGGGGGAGGGAGTAGGGAAAGGGTATAATGAGGGACAAATATAAGGTAACAGAAAATGATTTGACTTTGGGTGATGGGTATACAACTTAATCAACAGTTCAAATGCTATAGAAATGTTTACTTGAAAGCTATGTACTCTTATTGATCAACGTCACCCTGTTAATTTTAATTTTCTAAAAAAAAAAAAAAAAATTGAGCCCTCAGCATTTGTCTTCAGTAAATGTTTTGACAGCTTCCCTAAGATCCTAATTATGGACTTTGGTCCAGAGCACTGTTTCTCAATCTTTTAAAAATGATTTCCCCTAAGAAACTTTTTAAGACAGTCTTTTCCTAATCTTTCCTTTTCCCATCCAACCCTTCCCCTAAACCTCGAAACCTGGATGACACAGAAATGTGGTTCTTAGGAAGGTCACAAACTATCTTAACATCTAATATCTAAGATCTTTTTATCAGCCTTTGGGGGTGATATGGTCTTTGTTGATGATGCATTGTAGGGAAATATATGCTTCTTACAGTTGACTTTCCATACCTAAAGACATCTAAAGGAATATAAAATTATCTTAGCAACTAATTATTGGTATAGTAGACTAGACTAAAACCAGGAGCTCTTGTCCTGGCTCTGCCTCTAACAAGTTGTGCGATCTTGAGTAATTTAAATATTCTGGTCTTTAGTCCCCTTAATTCTAAAACAAGAGGCTATGCTAAATTAACTCCAGAATCCCTTCCAGTTGAGAAACTTGGTGAACTTGCTAATACATCCTATTTGTTGACTACTTTTCTAATTTGCTTTTGGAGGTTACACAGTTCATGAATTTATGTCTTCCTATATTAATGAAGCCATAATGACATATATTAATGGCTTCATTTGCTGGTGAGAATACTTTTTCCTTTTTAAGGTGAGATCTGCATTTGCATTGTAAGACAACAGTAGTGTATTTCCATAGGTGAATATTGTAAATTTTTATTTCCTTGGGTGTCTTCTTCAATCTCACTGATGGAGGCCTGAATGATTTGGCAACATCAGAGGGCTGGATTCGCTTCACAGTTCTGGGTCAGAGGTACAGATATTCATGGGATCTTAGCTGTGTCACAACACGAATTAAAATGGAGTAATGAATTTGCACTGTGTTGCATGGCTTTAAGTCATATTTGATCTTTGAATCACATTCAACAGAGAGTAATCATAGGTCACACATCACAGAGGTTCCAGTAATCTTATCTTCCATCAAAGAAAACATACTTAATCAAATTTGTTTTTGTATGGTGCTCAGAATTTAGGGAAATTTGGATATCAGCACAAATTACAGAACTATATTAAACTGTAAGAAGGGCAGAGTTTAGAAGATTTCACAGAATTTTAATATGCCCATCCATATGCAAATGAATTTTATTTGTACACAGTATTTAATAAACTCTTATGTTTACAGATGTAGCTTACACTAGGACCTGGGAACTGCAATAATTAATGATCAGAGAATTAATTATTTTGAATTTGCCAGGGGTCATCTCCAGTCAAGAGAATTGTTAGCAATTTTGTATAATAAAACAAAATTTATATTATGAAAAATTCTCTATTTCCTTTATTTGTCTCAGACATTTGTGTTCTAGGGTATTTGTTTTAAGAGAGTAGAGTTCACCCTCAAATTTCTCTAAGATTTTTCTAACTCCTCTGTTTTCATCTTCATTTCCTGCTTTATTAGGAAGCTTTTCACAATATTCTTTGGAGTGAGTTTAGAGCCATGGTTCTCAAACTATTTGAAGTCAGGGCACATTTAAAATCCTACAAATAATTATAGGTGCACTATATACAAATTTCTGAGAAATATGTTATAATAATTAAGTCACATATTAAAGAAAAAAAATATAAAGTCCAAGCATGCTTTCATGGTAATTAAACAAAATAAATAAGACAGAATTAAATTTAAGCTGACATTAAAAAACATTTTTATAGCCCTGGCCAGTTGGCTCAGTGGTAGAGTGTCGACCTGGTGTGTGGAAGTCCCGGGTTCGATTCCTGGTCAAGGCACACAGGAGAAGCGCCCATCTGCTTCTCCACCCTTCCCATCTCCTTTCTCTCTATCTCTCTCTTCCCCTCCCACAGCCAAGACTCCACTGGAGAAAAGTTGGCCCGGGGCACTGAGGATGGCTCTATGGCCACTGCCTAAGGTGCTAGAATGGTTCTGACCGCAGCGGAGCAATGCCCCACAGGGTCTGAGCATCACCCTCTGGTGGGCATGCCAGGTGGATCCCGGTCAGGCTCATGCCAGAGTCTGTCTGTCTGCCTCCTCCCTCCTCCCACTTCTTACTTTGAAAAAATACCAAAAAACACCCAAAAAACAAAAACATTTCTAGGTGACATTTTTTGAGTTATGCTTTTTAGAATTTGTAAAAAAAGAGAGGTTAAAAAATTAAAAAAAAAATGACAAAAAAGTTATCTTTTTATATATACAGTATAAATAAATTCTTAGTAAGATTTAGAAAATTTGGCAGGTCCTGGCGCGAATGTGTTAAGTTTTTTTATCCGTGTGTTTATGAGAAACATAAATAATATAATGATGTGTTAACAAAAAGAGTGGTATTTCTGTAATAAAATGGTATAACAGAGTAACTATATTTATTTTTATATTTGGGCACATGCTGCAAACCAGTGCAGCTAGTAATTCCAGGTCCCGAGTGGGAACAGTACAGAATTAAGAAAATATGTAGAATTAAGAAAATACGGGGTGGGAGGATAGGAGAGCCCTGTAATTGCTGCTGGCAAGAACAAAGAGCACCCAAAAACCGCATCTTGCTTTATTTATAGGGCAAAGTGAGGCCATTAGCAAATCAATAGTCTCTGATCATGTTTCCAAGGCAATCCAAGAATTTTACTAAGTGCAGAAAACCCCCACCATACATATCATCTTAACTTGACACCAAACAAAGGATAGAAGAAACTTGCCTCCAGTCTTTCCGGGGAACATGGGGATTAGTGTAAACAATTCAGCACCACAGCTTAACAGCCTTTTGCAACCTAATCAGGCAAGTGAGGTGGGGGGTTGGGCAGACTGTCAGCTTACAGCCAATTCCCCACACCTCTGTCCCCCAAAAATCTAAACTCCAATGACCCTGTTGGTTTTTTGGTCCCCAACAGGCAAATATTTCTTTGGAATACCATAGGGTTCACCTGGAAATCTTCTAGGGCGCACACTTTGAGAACCAGTGGTTTAGAGTTTTAAAATTATTTAGAGTAATATTTCCACAAAACAAACCTTTTTCTTGTTAACAAACATATTGACTATTAAACATTTTCACTGAAATTCTTTGATGCTTTAATGGGAAGTCTCAGTCTCTCTATTGTACCTTACCAAAGATCCCCATCTCATCAAGAGTGAGAGGTAAACGCGTTTACAAAGGGCATCAGGTCCACCATTCTGCCACATGTGTATTGAGCAATTCACAATAAGTCTGTAATATTTGAAAGTTTCTTTTAAATGAAAATACATTATTAATATGTTCTAGTCATCACAAAATTAATACATTAGAGCACCTATTAATAATATATTAGTCCACTCCCATTTTGCTAGTTGAATTGGGAAGAAGGATTATATGTTATTTAAATGTATCATAAAGACAAAAATCTTTCTAGAAGATTATTTTTAAAGACAAAGAGAGTAGACTAGATATATCCATCCATTACATAGGATCAATCTATACATATATATATTTTAATTTATAACCCTATTGCTATCAAAACTTACCCATCTACTTTTGGAAAACTGTCCACTATGGGGTTTGTTTCAAATCCATAAAACACCTTTGCTGAAAAGCACCTTTGCTGCCTATAGAAATTAATATAAAATATAGATCAATTATACAAAGTTAGCAAAAACAGTTTGACAGAAAAAGGAAGACACAAGATTGTGTGATTACATGGAATTAGCAAGGCCAAGGGGAGATTTAATTTACTTTATTGTATGTGGCACAAGGGAAACCAAAGCAAATTAATAAAGGGAGTTGTAGAAAGCAATTTGAGATTTAAGTGAGGAAATGTGTTAGTTGGATCAAGTTCCTTTACTAATAGGAATGGAGATGAGATCAGACGTCAACGAAAAGGGTTGGTCTTGGAAAAAGAATTTGGAAAGGAAGGCAGCTAAGATGGTGAAGAGAGGAATTTTCGAGCTGGAAAGTAAGTTTAGTTCTCACACAAGTCTTCCCAATAATGGGATGATGGTTGAGTTTAAACTCATATTCTGCACAATTCCCTGAGTTTGCAAGCATGATCTGTTAATAGAAGCTACAGGACACAGATTTCAGTGCACTCCAAGGAAGCTCTTCCTAGCAAGCTGATCTCTTCATAAATAGAATAGTTGCAGGAGGCGTTGGGTTTCCATTCTCGCCAGGGAAACCTACTTGGCGGATTGCTGCCAAGAAGCTACAAACATAGAATGAGGTAGGCTGCATGCATAGAAGCTTTCAGCCACCAGTGGGGACATTCAGAAGGTCCAGGTAAGACACACACAGTCTTGTTATGATGCCTTTTTTCAGTCAACTAGACAAAAAAAAAAAAAAAGCCAGAAAGTAAGTAGAATGATGTATTTTAATGAGAGGAGTGACCTAGTGGGTATAGTAACAACTGGAAGAGAAAACAGTAAAACTTAAAAAGAATGATGACCTGGAAAAATGAGATTGGAAGGGTTAAAATACCAGCTGCCACAGGGATGATAAGGTCAATGAAAATTACCTTTCTAAAGAGGTTTTTCTTCTTGTATCTTGCATGTCCTATTCTCAATCTGCCGTTCTTTCATCTGCCTGATCAGGATTGTTCAAGAATATACATGGTAAATTTACCCAAAACCAGTCTGGAATAACTCTCTAGTCATGAAGCAAGTCAGTTAAATTATTTTTAAAAATAAGGCTTTAGGGGCAATAATTTCATTATAGTATCATAAGTCATGTCAATTATTTCAAAAGAGATATTCCCTCTTCTACCAAAAAAAAGTCGCCACATTTCTTTAAAAATTCTTTAATGAAATGTTCTCAAGTTTTGCAAGTCAAATAAAAAAAAATCTAAAGAAAAACAAACTTAATTCACTGCTAAATTAAGGTGGCAGTTAGATGACACCAATTGCAAATGCACTTTGGACCACCTTTACCTTTAAACTCCCTCCCAACCTATCTTCCCTTTTGATTTAATCAATCTTATTAAATTGACATGCGCAGAATTGGATAGAAAGAATCTGTAGTGATCAATCTTTCATCAATAATGCACCATTAAAAGTATTTCAGGTTTCAACTGAAGACAAAAGTCTCTGGAACCATAAAATGTAGTCAGGAGGTGCTTGTGCGAACACTTCATAAAGGAAAAAGCACATCAAGGGCTTTCATCACAGAGAGTGTCCTCCAGCTGCTACCTGCTGAGCCTGCGGTGGCATGTGAAAACAAAACTCGAGATAAAACAGACTCTCATCCATTTACATCATTAGCAAGTATTTAGGCAGAGACTCCCACCTAAGCGAGCTAGACTTTCAATTACGGAAATAAAATTCCATCTTGTGCAGAATGCAATCAGTCTAATTTTGCAAATAGAATGCCACAGTTCACAAGACCAAAAGCTGTAGGTAAATAATGAACCCTATAATAAATGACCCTTGCATTCACAGACCTTGGTGGTGGAATAAGATAAGAAATGTGATTTCTATAATAGTAAGTACCAGCATGTCAGTACACAATCAATCCGTGATTTATAGAAAATGAGAGCAGGGAGGGGTATACTAATAACTTGTTTTGAAGAGCTGTAGAAATAAGTGTGTGTTTGAGTCAGAAGGTGCAGGGATTTAATCAAGACTACAAAATTACAGTCTCTCCCCAGAAAATAAGAGAATGAACTGAACATTTTGTAAGAAAAGTGGAAAGTTGTTGGTAGGGCATTCAGTTGTCACCTTGGCTGAGTTCCTCTGTTTCTTCTTTTTAAAATAAGAGATTGTGGCACTGGTCAGTTGGTTCAGTGGTAGAGTGTTGGCCCGGCATGTGAAAGTCCCGGGTTCGATTCCTGCCCCACCAGGGCACACAGGAGAGGCACCCATCTACTTCTTCACCCTTCCCCCTCTCCTTTCTCTCTATCTCTCTCTTACCTTCTTGCAGCCAAGGCTCCATTGGAGCAAAGTTGTCCTGAGTGCTGAGGGCAGTTCCATGGCTTCCGCCTCAGGTGCTAGAATGGCTATGGTTGCGATGGAGCAATGCCCCAGATGGGCAGAGCATCGCCCTCTAGTGGGCATGCCAGGTGGATCCCGATCAAGCACATGTGGGAGTTTGTCTTTCTGCCTCCCTGTTTCTCACTTCAGAAAAATACAAAAAATAAAATAAATAAATAAAAATAAGAGATTGCAACTATCTGATCAACACAATCGACTCTGATAATTTGTTCAAGGAAAGTGCACTTTACTTAGATTATAAACCCTTTAAGGGTAAAAACCTAATCATGTATTCCTCCGATGGTCTAATACAGTCTTGTTAATAATAGGAAAATTGCTTTAAAAATACTTGTAAACTTGACTGGCAAGCTGACCAAAGCAAACCGTTCCTTGCTCACTGCTCTTTTCTTTTCTTCTTCTTCTTCTTCTTCTTCTTCTTTTTTTTTTTTTTTTTTTTTTTTTGGTGTCATATTATCTTTGAGTGAAAGTAAAAGCAAACAGTCAGCCTTTTCTTTTATTTTGAATAATTCAGGTGAATTCTTTAGTTTTGCAGAAGGAGCACTTCATTAAATCCACACCAAGCTCACAGACCGAATTTTTAAATGCTCCGTATCTTGCTTGTATGCTCTTTAGCCTACTGAGTATAACCATCATAATTGAAAAACGCCATTAGGATCATTATCCCTGACAGTGAGGAAGTGCACACTTACCACTGCTGAGAACACTCTTTCCAGCTTCTCTTTCTGCTGTCTTTCAAGACCAGCTCTTAAAGTCTATTAGGAAATGTGGCTCCAGCAACCTTGGCGCTTATCCTACAAGTATAGGGTCTTGCAGGGATGTGCAGGAAGCCCATACACTGGTAAAATAAGATTGATAATGCTTAATAATGAGGAAGTATTTCTTCATCTGAATGTAGCACAGAAGCCACAGTTCTGTCTAATACACGACATACTTTTGCCCACATGCAGACTTATTCTATTTTAGAATGAGTTATTTTTTAAATTCTCTTAGAATCTTTTTCTGTATGAAGGGCAGGCTTCATTGTAGTCTGATCCCCTGGTTCAGGTAAACCAAGTCAGCTGATTTGGCACCCCTGAGAGCACTTTGATATGCAGTGTTAAAACACAACATTCTTTAGGCTTTCATCCTAAATGATGCACAGAATATCATTCTATGATTAATTTAAGATGATTCACATATAAAACCAGGACTTACTATCTCTTTGAGACCAGGTTGTTTTGGGGTGATGAAAACATTCTGAACTTGGATTTTAGTGAAGTCTGCACACGGTTGTTAAACTCAAATAGAAATCATTGGATTGTACAATTAAAATAGTGAATTCCATGGTGTGTATGTTATATTTCAATAAAGCTGTTTTTAAAAAGTAGTTTGGCATTATTTCCTACTTGAACTGGATATGAATGAGGTTTTTCCAAGCAGATTTTATGCTAGACTAAAATCCATGCCTGCTTATGTTTCAATAGAAGTGAATGTTCATTAAGTATCTTCTATTGTTGAGTCGCCTTTCACATATACTATCGCTTCCAATTTGAAAAATTCCATTCAACAGTCACCAGAAAATTGAATAAGTTCATGAGGTATCTGAAGCAACTCAGGTGCCATGGAGAATAAATGTAAAAGTTGTCCAATCTATCCTATACAGTTATGTAGAGTGGTGAAGAGAAATCATTTCCTATTTAAACTGAGAACCCACAAAAAAGAAATAAGAAAAAATAAATGAGGGTTTTAAAGGAAAGAGGATCATGTTGTGTATTAAATTCTGTAGTGACCTAGGTAAAAGTGAGCCTATCTTAATAGTGCAGACTTGGTTGAGTTGGTAGATACAGCTGTCACCCATAGAGAAACATCTGGACAGTAGGTGGTCATCAGCAGTCAGTGCCAGGTAAGTTGCGACTTCTGGGGCACAGAGCTGTACTCTTGAGTATTTTGAAAAGTAAATGATGATGACTAACAGGATAGTCTACCGAGTCAGACACTCGAGGACAAGAATAAAAAATAGGAAGCCATTCTAAGTGAATTAAAGGCCACTGAGAGGCTGACTACAAAGAACAATGGCAGAGTCCATCCAGCCTCTAATCCTGTGGCAGAAGGTCACAGTGAGCTAAGCCACAGGCTGACCTGAAATTGATTTGCCTGAGAGATTTACCTAGATTTCCTTGAATTTTTCCTGATTTGTTCCAGAATCCCGGGTGGGGGTTCAGGTATGGGCTAAGTGGCTCCAGCTGTAGGAAATAGAGAGCTATAACCCTGGAAGTCTGACACATCGTTATACTGTCTGTCTGTGCCTGGGTGCGCAACCACTCATTTGGAGACCAGTGAATCATTTAGGCCGCTTGGGACGTGCTTGCTCCTCTGCTCTCCACTTTTGGAAGAAATTGCAGCTTGATGCTTCTTTCCTCTCCCTTCTCTCTCCTATCTTCCCTCCCTTTTTACATGTTTGAGGAGTGTGAAGTGCAGGCTTTCTAAAATTGACTTGCCCAGAGTAAAATTTGGGTTGGGGGCAGTTGTCGATAATATCCAGCTGAATATGCTTACTACTTTCAGAAAATTGAAAACAAACTTTCTATGATGTTGTGTTCATATTTATATCTAAAACCGAAATTTTAAAATTTAGAAAGTTATAACATTGAGCAAATAGTTTGGCAATTTATAGATTAAGTTAAAAAATAAAAACGTCACTCTTTCCCGCTCTCTCCCCACAAACTGAGCTGGGATGGTGACAATGAACTCCAACCCAGCACTGCTTTTCCTCACATGTCCTGCTTTCAATCACATTTCTAACAAGATGAATTCAATAGCTTACCACTCAACAAAATAAGTAAAATACAAAGAGGAAACTAAAGTCATAGAATGAAAATGCTGCATGTTTACAGGCTATGAGTCACCCAAACCAGAATGAGAATGCACAGGGTTTAAGTGTCCAGAAACAATTCTGCAAGTCAATACCATAAATCAGACGCAGATGTCACAAACACAATAAATCAATTGAAACTGCCAAACCACTTTTCCCAACCTACTGGATTTAATTAAAACCACTACTCAGTTCATGAGAGGCCTTCTAATAGAGCAGATAATATCACTCGGCCTCAACCATCCACCCAAACCTGATGTGAGAGACAGTCTGTTAAATTTTAATCTATGGGCCTGTTAAACGTGGCAGGGTTTAGTACACATTTGCAGTACTGCACTGTCATCCATCTATAGGCTCGTCCTTCCAAAGCCCTTATTGCGAATGCCATCAATCAGCCTTTGCCATTGTAATACAGTAAGTGCCAGATAAATGCTGTAGGAATATTGACTTTCAGGTCCTCTTTTACGTGTTAAAAATATAGCGCAGTCATTGAAAACAGACCAGCATGTTCAATCAAATGCATAAAACAAGGGATGATGCAATGCTTGGTAGTTTTAGATCCTTTAGTAAATATTCCTTAGGGTCTACCTAGCTCAGGGTCTATAAAGACCTGTTCCCAAAAATCCTTGAATGCTTCTCTGGAGAAAAAGAGGGAGAATGGGGGGGGGGTGTGAAGCACTCAGGAGCTGTTATGAATTCACGAGGCTGACAAAGGGTACGGGTTTCCTGGTTTCTTCTAGGACTGGAGGTTAAAAATTTCATTGGCTCTTAAAAAAAAAAAAAAAAAAGATCCCTGGATTTGGTGCAGAAAAGACACAGATACCCACCCAGAAGGTTGTTTTAACTTGAAGGATCACATTATTCATCATGATCAGCCCTCCACTCAGTCGGCCGAAGCCTTTCCTGGCACGTTTTTTGTGTATACTTGGCTCCATTGTATAAAGGCAGAACAGACTATGTTTGGCATTTTTGCCTTGAGTTATTGACATATTTTAAATTATGCTGTTTTATGTCCATTCTTAATAGAACAGAAATCTGCTACAAATGATCTTTATTAACAGAACGCCTCAGGTGCTAAGACTCTCGATTTAACAGGCTCTCCAAACAGACAGGCAGGGAGCTTGTTAATAGGCTTTTCCAACCCTTTGGCTTCTGTGCGACGTAAGTGGATTATGGAGGTTTGTTTGTCAGGCTATCTTTTTACATCACTGTCTGAATAATTGCCACAAAGACCTATTGCTTTGTTCTAATTAACAAAATGTACGAAATCCTGAGCATAGAACCTTTATTGATTAGGCATCTCCCTGGGAAGCTTATGAACCCCATGACTCCTGCCCCCAGACAGATGCTCTTCGTGTCATTACTCATGGGACTGCGGCCTGTTAATACACTGAGGACTTTTCTTAGCACTTTGAGTTACTCAGAAAATGTGACTTTGGGCGTAGGGTACACAACATAATCAACAGTTCAAATCCCATAGAAATGTTTACCTGAAACCCATGTACCCAATTGATCAATGTCACCCCATTAAATTTCATTTTTGGTGGGATCTAGATAACATGATACGAAGCGAAATAAGTAAATCAGAAAAAACCAGGAACTGCATTATTCCATACGTAGGTGGGACATAAAAGTGAAACTAAGAGACATTGATAAGAGTGTGGTGGTTACGGGGGGGAGGGGGGAATGGGAGAGGGAAAGGGGGAGGGGGAGGGGCACAAAGAAAACAAGATAGAAGGTGACAGAGGACAATCTGACTTTGGGTGACGGGTATGCATCATAATTGAACAACAAGATACCCTGGTCTTGTTATCTTTGAATATATGTATCCTGATTTATTGATGTCACCCCATTAAAAAAATAAAATTATTTAAAAAAAAAATTTCATTTTCTAAATAAAATTATTTAAAAAACTATATTAACACACACACACACACACACACAAAGAAAGTACCACAATAAACCGTATCTATTGGTTATAATTTAAAAATTAGTATCCTTGGAAAAAGACACAGTCTTAGGCAAATCTCACCATTTGCTTACTATAAAACTTAATGCTATCAGTTCCATTCTTTTTTTTTTTTTTCATAGAAACTAATACTTGCAGAGGTGGTTACAATAGTAAGAAATTTGGTTAAAGAAGCAAAACAAAATAAGTTTTTTGTTTGTTTTTTTTTTTGCATTTTTTTGAAGCTGGAAACAGGGAGAGACAGTTAGACAGACTCCCGCATGCGCCCGACCGGGATCCACCTGGCACGCCCACTATGGG
Organism: Saccopteryx bilineata; assembly: GCF_036850765.1. Lineage (NCBI taxonomy): Eukaryota > Metazoa > Chordata > Mammalia > Chiroptera > Emballonuridae > Saccopteryx > Saccopteryx bilineata. The sequence continues at coordinate 257,668,604 of NC_089493.1, forward strand.
GCGACGCTCTGCCCACCAGGGGGCGATGCTCTGCCCCTTTGGGGCATTGCTCTGCCGCGACCAGAGCCACTCTAGCACCTGAGGCAGAGGCCACAGAGCCATCCCCAGCACCTGGGCCATCTTTGCTCCAAAGGAGCCTTGGCTGCGGGAGGGGAAGAGAGAGACAGAGAGGAAGGCACGGCGGAGGGGTGGAGAAACAAATGGGCGCTTCTCCTGTGTGCCCTGGCTGGGACTCGAACCCGGGTCCTCCGCACGCTAGGCCGACGCTCTACCGCTGAGCCAACCGGCCAGGGCCCAAAATAAGTTTTATCTGAATGAGAAAAACGCAAGACTAAAACATGGTAAAGGAAAAGTCAGAAATATAAGGAGAAGACATAAGAGTTTATTGGTCATGAACTCTTTATGAACTAAATTATTATTTCTACAGATATGATTATTTCAACAGCGTCGGAGTTAGGGGCTGGGATTGCACTAGCCAGTGAGAAGGTAGCCAGATCACTGCCCTTCCTTCAGTACTGAGGTACTGAGGACAACAGATTTTTGACGAGTCCAAGTACTGCGGCCCAACAACCATTTCCACATGAGATTGTACTGAACTTCCCTTAGCAAGGAGGCCAAAAGCCCATGATAAAAAATTCTCTTTGATGACTTAGAAAGCTAGATTGGCCATGGGAAACTAAGCTGTGTGCATCATTTTATGTAAGTACAATTGAAAAAAGATGCACAAATAAAAATTTCTTAACGTACATATACACACAGATCAGTTAGGAAGTTTTTGACTAAAATTTACATTTTTTTTTGTTTTTTTATTAAACCAGTCAAGTGACTAGGTAATGACTGCATATTAACTAGTAGATCGAAGTCAAACAATTGAGTAAGCTTTAGTTGGTAACTTAGCAAAAACAACATTTATAAAGTTGAATTAATTCAAAAAGATTAAAGGCCCTGGGAGTTGATTGCAATTTTTTTTCTTTTACAGTGGGGCTGCAGCATTCTTTTTTTATCTGAAAAATTATAATGGTGTTGAATCTTGAGAATTTATGCTGAATTTTTTGTGAGAATTTCACCCTGGAGAAGTCTATACATATAGTTAGAAGCAAGCACACATGGGCATCTGTCAATGTGAAATTGAACTCATCAGAAATGTGATGAGCACCTGTCATGCAACAGCATCTCTGCTCAATGCTAAATATTCCACATGAGAGTCATGGCGGCTGTCTTCAATATAAAAACAAACACTGGCTCTGACCAGTTGGCTCAGTGGTAGACACTGGCCCATAGTGTGGATGTCCCAGGTTTAATTTCCAGTCAGGGAACACAGGAGAAGGGCCCATCTGCTTCTCTACTCCTCCCTCTCTTGCTTCTTCCCCCCCCCCCCCACCACTCCTACCCCATGAAGCCATGTCTTGATTGGAGTGAGCTGGCCCTGGGCACTGAGGATGGCTCATTACTCTTAAAACTTAATGCAAAAGTTGGTGTTATTATTATCGTATTAGCACCTTCGCCTCAGGCCCTAATAAGAGTTGGGTTACTGAGCAACAGATAAAAGCCCCAGATGGGCAGAGCCTCACCTCCTAGTGTGGCTTGCCGGGTTCATCCCAGTTGGGGTGCATGTGGGAGTCTATCTCTGCCTCCCCTCCTCTTACTGAATAAAAAAAATGTTAAAAAGAAAACAACATTGGAGTAGAGGAGGAGCAAAAGTTAGGTAGGTTAAGGGCAATGGGCTGAACAGAATAGGACAGCTGAATATTCCTCAGGTGAGGTTAGATTATGCCAGGACAAGGCAATCTTTACAGTACAGGAAGGATTGTCTTCTTTTGGATCAAGAGCAGTAATAATAGCAACACCAAAAATGAACAGAAACTATCATTTGTTGAGAGCTTACCTTATATCCCATTTATATTGTTAATAGGTTACACTGATGAATTTCATTACTCTTAACACTTAATGCAAAAGTAGGTATTACTATTATCTTCATTTTACATGTGAGGACACAGGTATTAAGTAAATTTTCCCAAGCCTGAAAGACCAAAGAAAGAAGCTGACAACTCCAGCACGACATCAAGAGTTTATGAAGGGAACTGACACATGAGGCGTATGTTGGGTGGCAGCAGGTGCCTTAAAAGCAGGATGGATAGGGTGCCGGGCATATCCTGCCCTAGATAAGGGGAAACGCCTTGCATGTTTGCCGGGGGAAGCAGGAACCATGGAGCACAGGGAAAGGGTCAATCAGACAGTCTCTGAGGAGATTTACAGGAAGCAATCTCTGTTCTGGCTCATTTGCCATATCCAGTCTAGGGTCCAACAGTGGTCCTGTCATTGAACAGACTTTCCTTCACAACAGAGAGGAGCAAATTGTTCAAGACTGCAAAGCCAACATGAGGTAGAATTAGCACTTAAACCTAGAACCAACTTCCTTTCCACTGCATTACTTTTCCAAGGCCTTGACTGATACACAGGCATACAGGCATTTTTGGTGGTTGGCGGGGGCGGCGGCAGCGATTCATCCTTCTCTGCCCAGCCAGTTGTTTACCCTGGATTTTGCAAGAGATCATGTTTAAGGTAAACGGGTTATCACCTGCCTAGACACCAGTGATTTACAATTATTTCTTTATTAAGAAAATGTTCAGTGTGAGTGGTCTCTCTCTGAAAAAAAAATGCCAACAAAGAGGCCTTGTCAGTTTTTTGGCAGCGACACATCTAAACACATAAAAACAAGTTTAAACACTATCATTTATGAATAATTCTTTCTTGGCATCATTCCTCACTTGCCACAATTTGTAGCCAGAAAACACTTATTTCTACTTTTCTTACTCTAGAAATAATCCAGCCTTAAGTGGATCTAATTCCTCCCCAGAAGACAAACAGCCCTGTCAGAACTCGGTTGTGTGTGCTGTGTCGGAGACATCACGGTTTCCATTTGCTGCCCAGCTGCACAGGCCGCGAGAGCTGGGGCTCAGCCAGCCCCCAGAACCCACTGAGATCTGTAGTCGGGAATGATAAACACACGGCGGCCTGTGGCGAGGGCCACGGGCATAATAGATGGCCAGGTCTCAACCTGAGTCAGGCGGAGCCAACGCAAATCATTAATCCAACTGCTTATATGTTAAATAGCACAAAACATGTACAAAATGGTGAGCTGTCTCAACGGAAGGCGGTGATAGGAGGGGGCGGGGAAAAGCTGAAGCAATTTAAAGGAGCAGGAGAGAGAGAAAGTGGCTGGGAGCCCTTTGTAAAGTCCTGCTCGAGAGCTGATTTATTGCCCCAAAGCCCTCTTGCTGCAAATAGTTCATAAAGCCTATGACCTGAGTACTTGCCCACGGGACCACAATAACATTTATCTAGCATAAATTAATGTGTTTCAACCACTAATTCAATTTGGCCGTCTCGTTCTCCTGGTTTTGGCAAAGCCTAGCCTTGCTATAAAGTCACTTGGTGACTCACACGAATGGCTGTTTGTTAAGGAGTCACACACCACCAGGAACAAAGAGTGCTATTAGTTGAGGAGTCATAAAAATATACCTCCAGAGCACATTTGGAGCTGTGCTAATTGAAACTTCCTCTTTAGAGGAGCGTGATCAGAACCAGCTGTAGGAGTCAAGCAGGAGCAGATTTCAACATCGCATTAAAAGCCCAGCAGATTCAGAAAGCGCAGCCTCGAAGGAAGAGGGAACACAGGCTCTAATTGGCTCCTAACACGCTGCAAGGAGAGCGTGTGACCTGATGCTGGGGAGCGGTGGAAAGAAATTTCACAGCAAGATTGAAAAAAAGAAACTCAGAGTGCAGTTCCCCTCATAAAATTCCAGGTCTGCCAACGTTCTCAAGGAACATGTGGGAGAAACCACAAAAGCCTAATGAATTTCAAGAATGAAGCGGGATATTGTTCTAAAAAAGGGGAAAACAAGAGCTTAAGTCTTTTCATTGGTAATATAAGAACATTTCCATTAGTATTAAAAACAAAAACGTCCGAGGCACAGAGGAGCAAACAAAACAAAATCCAAATTAAAAAAAATAAGTAAATAAAAACCTGAGTGCATCACAAAAAAGCAGACTATATTTAAAGAGGAAAATGAGAACTATCTCCTCCTGTATGTGTATTTCCTACCCCAAGACATAAAGACTGCAATCTGCCAATGTGTGTGTCCATAAATTTGCAGAAAATGTGGACTAATATGCATTTTCTGTGTTTGCTTTACTTGAGGGTGGTTTGACCATTTGTAAAGGAAACAGTCACTGATGCATAAACATAAATAGCATATTCTATTCATCAAACCTGTGAACTTTATTTAATTTAGATGAGTGGAGTGCCTGGAAATGTTAAAAGCAAGTTATGTTTTATAACACCTGTAAGTAGCATATAAATTAGGAAGGACTACTGGTCTTTTTAATTTATTTACTCATAAGTTTAATGGAGTGTCTAGTTTTGAGGCTATGGCACAGTGATTTGTAAAGATACAGGGTGGGAAGATTTATTTATGTAGATGTGGAAAGGATCATGTTTTATGCCACAAAATCATGAGACTATCTGTATGTAATATATGAATTATAATGATTATTCTGAAGGAAATAACTATAGCCCCACAAATAACAGCCATGCAAGTTGAACATTTGCTTCATTCTCACCCTCTTTTTGAAATGCATTAAGTGGCTAATTTTGTCTTTTTTTTTTTTCCTTTTATCACAAATGAAACCTATTACACTGACTCACTGATTGAAAACCAAACATCCTTACAAAAGCAGTTACATGACTTTATGATTCTGTCTCTGTTCCCCTTTTATGCTTAAAAACTTGGATCCAGAATAGCAGTCACTGACAGAAAATGTGGCCTTGAGTGTGTGTGATATGCTCTTCTGAATGTGTGCAGATGAGCAGTAAGTATCTTGAATGCTTCTTTATTATGCATATGACCCGTTAGATACTGAATCTTTTTCAATGTATAATGCAATTCAAGGTTGCAACGCTGTGCTCTTGATTTTATTTATCTTGTTAATCCAAGTACTATAGACATAGGGAGAGACTTAAATCTAATACTCTTAAACCTGAAGAAGTAGGATGAAAAATTTGGAAAATTTTTTAAAGACAACTCAAGATTAAGGGATGAAAAAATAACATGTAAAATAAGGCCAAACACAATATTCAGACTTAAAAATGGGGTGTGAAAAGTAGTTATTAACCCAAATATATCAATTTTCCCACTAAAATTTTTCTCTAAGTCTCAGAAAGGATGATCCTCATATGTTGTCACCAAAACTGAACTTCACACTAACTAATACCACAATCTAGGAGTTTCCAACTATCTAAGAATTAAAACAACAAAACTAAAATGACTTCCATGTTCTATACATGGAAATCAGTCCATTCCAAAGTGGTTTTAAACACCTCATTTCTTTCCTACTGCTTCTTCCAGCTCAGAAAATTGTCTTTACTCACAACCAAGCCAGGCAGCTGTTCTCAGAGCTAAGGGCACTGTATTCTGAAATCTCCTCTTTCCCTTCAAACTCTCTGTGATTTCTGACTGAACAGGAAGTGGTGGTCCATTGAAACACAGACTTTCAGGCAGAGTCAGTGGGCTGCTTAGAAGGTGATGCTGCACATTCAGGGATTAAAATGCCAAAGCAGGATTAGGACCAAGCAAAGAGTTCACCTCAAACTAGCAAGACTGTAGTAGAAAAAGCCTGCTAACTTCTGCAAATTAGGAGTTGAGCATGATCTCTCTAGCAGGACAGGCCAAAAGCCATGAGAGTGTACAAAGGGTACTCTGATAAATATATCCTTATTAGAGAATAAATTTTTAAAATTCATCCTGAAGCACATAAAAAATATTGCTTAACAAAACATTTATCATCCTCAAAATTCAAACGAGGAGCTGATGTCTCTGAGTTAATGAGCTATGAGGATCAGAATATTAAGAGTGTATTTGGGGCCCTGGTCGGTTGGCTCAGCGGTAGAGCGTCGGCCTGGCATGCAGGAGTCCTGGGTTCGATTCCCGGCCAGGGCACACAGGAGAAGCGCCCATCTGCTTCTCCACTCCTCCCCCTCTCCTTCCTCTCTGTCTCTCTCTTCCCCTCCCGCAGCCGAGGCTCCATTGGAGCAAAGATGGCCCGGGTGCTGGGGATGGCTCTGTGGCCTCTGCCTCAGGCACTAGAATGGCTCTGGATGCAACAGAGCGACGCCCCAGAGGGGCAGAACATCGACCCCTGATGGGCATGCCGGGTGGATCCTGGTCGGGCGCATGCGGGAGTCTGTCTGACTGCCTCCCCGTTTCCAGCTTCGGAAAAATTAAAAAAAAAAAAAAAAAAAAAGAGTATATTTGGTAGCCTCATGTAGCAAAGGTAGTTGTTCTCTCATATTTCCTGGGCTTTGGATCTACCACCACATTTCTCAGCCTCCCTTAAAGATGGGTGATCAAGACAGATTTCTCCCTTGAAAGGTGTAAACATGATGTCACTGGATTGACAAAAACAAAAAACAAAAAATTCTTGCTCTAATCATCTATTTGATTAGAAATAGTGATGACCAAGGCCACCTCGGAAGACGAATATTAAAAATAGCAGAGCTTAAGCAAAGCTCACCAGCTTGGACCCAAGGCCGCTGGCTTGAGCAAGGGGTTACTCAGTCTGCTGAAGGCCCACAGTCAAGTCACATAGGAGAGAGCAATCAATGAACAACTAAGGTGTCACAACGAAAAACTAATGATGCTTCTCAACTCTCTCCATTCCTGTCTGTCTGTCCCTATCTATCCCTCTCTCTGACTCTCTCTCTGTCTCTGGAAAAAAAAAAAAAAATGGCAGAGCTACCTTGTATAATGGTAGAGTGGGTAATTTACACCAACTCTCACAATGAGATTGAGTGAAATATCTGGGGCAATTATTTATTTATTTATTTATTATTACTATACCTGCTTGAAAATACCTGAACAAAGACTTATGAGAATAAGATTAATAAAAAGACAAGAAATCCAGAGAAATGAGCTCTATATTTAGGGATACTTTCTCCTAAGGACAGTTGTTAATTCTAGAATAGGCAAATAAGAGGATAAGAAGGGAACAGCATTTTCTGACCAACTTGCAAAACTATAGGAACGACCAAGGACTAGGGGAGCTTTGCATTATGCTAGGACCCTCAAGGCTATATCCCAGGAGTAAGATTAATTTGATTATAGACCTGTGCTGCAATAACTGACACTAGCCTTAAGTGACTTTAATATAATTTTAACGATTGCAGTAATCTGAAATTGCTAATTGTCTACTAAAAACAAGTGTAAAAATGACATCATATTCATCTTTAATTGGCTAATTTTTTTCAAGTGAAGTTTGTTGAGATGTAATGTAATTTCAGTAAAATTTTCTCTTTTTAAGAGTATAGTTCTATGAATTTTGACAAACATATACATCCATGTAATTGACACCATGATAAAGATATAAAATACTTCAGTCATCCCAAAATAGTTCTCTTATGTCCTTCCTTGAGTAATGCCTTCCCCCAAACCCTTGTCCACAGCAGCCACTGATTTGATTCTTGGCACTGTGGTTTTGTCTTTACTAAAATGTCTATAAGTGGAATCTGTACTATGTTGTCTTTTGAATCTGAATATTTTCATTTTGCATAATGTATTTAAAATTCATCATCTCTGTGATTGCATTAATTCTTCATTTTTTTGATTGCTAGTATATTGGAAACAATTGATTTTTGTATATTGATTTTGTCTCCAATGATCTTGCTAAATATACCCATTAGATCTAATAGCTGTTTTATAGATTCTTTGTGATATTGAATGTAGACCATCATGATATTTGTGAATAGAGACTCTTGTATTTCTTCCTTTCTTATCTAGATGTCTTTCATTTATTTTTCTTATTTATTGTATCAGCTAGGACTTCCAGTGAACAGAAATGGTGCTAGTCGACATTCTTGTCTCATTACCAATCTTAAAATTCATTCTTTCACCACTAAGTATGATCCTAGCTGCAGGTTTTTGTTTTTTTTTAAATCAATATTCTGTATCTGGTTGAAGAAGTTTCCTCCTTTCCCTAGATTACTGAGAGACTTAAATAATGGCACTGAATTTTTTGAAATGCTTTTTATGCATCTATTGAGATCATATGATTTTTCTTCTCTAGTCTGTTGATTGGCTAAAACAGATTATTTTTAAATGTTAAACCAACTTTACATATCTAGGATAAATGCCACTTGTCATGATGTATCATCCTTTTTCTACATTGCCAGGTTTGATTTGCCAATATTTGGTTGAGAAATCAATATTTAAAAATCATTGTTCATATACAAAGTCTGATACTCAGTAAAAAGTAATAACCACTGTAAAGAGATAATTCAACTTGAATGAAAATTTTAAAAAAACTATAGACAATGAAAGCAGACTCAAAATGATTCTTTATTATAGCATTAGCTAAGGCATAATTTAAAAAATTTCTACGTAATGTATTTAGTGTAAATGAATTTTTTTCCCCAAAGGATTCAGAATTTTAGAGAGAGTGAAGTGGTGGATCTATATCAATTCTTTCCATCAGCTCTTTACCCAGTAGAAATTCAGTCCTATCCTGTTAATATCCCTGTAATGCAGGTAAGACTAGCTGGATTTATGAGGAGGTGAGACAGCCAAAGAGTGTTTCAAGGCAACATGAAAAGAAGCAAGCACAGAAGTTAAAGCTTTTCATCTCTGACAAATCTCCTCCTACTTCTGGTTGACTTGTACCCAAGGCTGCTCTCCCTATCTCACCCCTCCTCCATACACATAATCAACACACATAAACCAGTGCATAAATAGGCTCCAGTCTCTGCTTGGGAGTGTCTTGGGATTTTCGGATTTAGTGTATCATTTAGTTTGTTTTGTTTCTATTGAGAATTAGTTTTGGTGGATGTAAACAGCAGCCCCTATTATTTTACATCTCATTAATACATATATTTCATATACTTTCTACACATATTGTCTGGAAAACATTTTGTATGCGTTCTCTGAAAGACAATGGGAGATAATTGAATGTTTTGCTATCAAAATGATTCCCCCTCCTCCATCAGTGTTTTTCATACTTGCCAATTAATTACTGAGAATTACTTTTCCATTTTATGAGATTCAGATTGAATATACTTGATTGTAAGAGCTCTGCTATTTGAATGCTATTTTTTTTTAATTTATTTTTACATTCTTGAAAATTAAAAATAAAAGTCTAATATTTACTGGTGAGGAAGAGAACAGCCACTGCATTTATCAAATTCCAGGAAACTGATATTGACTATGGTATAGCAATATTAATAACAGATAAAATAGAATTTTAGACAAAAGGAAACAATACTAAGAAAACAGCATATATAATATCCAACTAACAATTCATGAATTAAATCATCTAGATAATTATAATCTAACAACCAGATCATTCATAGTGGTATTGATAGTAGTTATATCAAGTATCATATTAGTTATAGTAAGTATAGTATTATATGTAAATAGAGATGTGCCAATACTGATATTAGACAAAAGGGAATTAAGGGTCTGTGGCAGTTAGGGAGTTGTGCCTCCCAGATTTTCTTTCAAGAAGAGGACTTGCTGTCTGTCAGGGTGAGAGGGGACAAAATAGACTGATGACCTATAAAACTGCTGCATCTTCAGATCCCTCATGGGATTCATACTAAGGCCATTCATTCCTTAAATTGCTCCCAGCCAATGCCTGAGCGAGGTAGAGGTACTAAAGGAGAGTGATTTCTGCTCAGTGTGGGACTTCTCTAATGCATACCCTAGAGAATGTCACATGAAGATATTTCATCAATGACATTATGTTCTTAGGTAGGAATGAGCACAAGTGGCTAGTGGACTGGAGCCTAACTTCAGACACAGAAGCTACCATACTACCACTATGTCTCTGAGTTTCTCAGGCCTCTTTTCAATTCTCTTTTTACTTTATACTTTGAGATTTGGTGGCTTTACTACCAATCATCTATATGATCTTCTAAGCGGATTCTGTCTTTGCTTAGTTGGCAGTGCCTCCGTTCTCATTTTTAATGCCTTGACTCTGTGTTAGTACAGGTTCCCAAAATTAAACATGCAAGACAGCTATTAAGAAAACTCCCGTGAAGAAATCAAGGAAGAAAAAGAGGAATATGCAGGGAGTGCTCTCACCCATATGATGGTGGTGTGTCTGCTGTGAAAGGAGAGAGAGAAGGAAGAAAGATTTGGTAGAAAGATTCTAAGAACAGTAAAGTTCTGAAAAGTTGCAACCATTCCAGAAGGAAGTCCTTGAGTAAAGTTTAATATTTAAGAGAGTCCCATGCTGAGCAGAAATAACTCGTCTGTAGCACTATGCTCATGTTCCATCATTGGTTGGTTATAGTATGATGTAAGTATGCCCTCAGCATGAACACTGTAGTGGATCCAAAGGGTGGCATGTAAAGGCTGTCAGTCAACTATGTTTTCCCTGCAGTTTCTTTTGAAGGAAGATATGAGTAGTATACGTCCTCGAGTACCACACTCTACTTTTTTGATCATGCAGATTTACTTAATGAATCTTTGAAGAATAGCAACACCATGGTTACCAGGTGCATCCATTCCTGAGAAGGAAACTCAGAGGGTAGCTGGTGAGATGGACTACAAATTATAGGATATTGTCGACAAATTGTTAAGGGATAGATAATTCTTATTGTAAATAAATTACTTTGGTGACTAACATAAAAGGAATAAAAATACTACTAACACAACTAACAGACATCATGTTCAGATGAAGGAAGTCAGAAGAATAAAATGTAGACTTGCATACCTATTCTTTTAAGAAAACTTCCTAGCCCTGGCTGGTTGGCTCAGTGGTACAGTGTCAGCCTGGTGTGTGAATGTCCCAAGTTTGATTCCTGGTCAGGGCACACAGGAGAAGAGCCTATCTGCTTCTCTTCTACTGCCCCCCCCTTCATATCTCTCTCTCTCTCTCTCTCTCTCTCTCTCTCTTCCCCTCCTGCAGCCATGCCTTGACTGGAGTGAGTTGGGCCCCAAGCACTGAGGGTGGCTCCATGACCTCTGTCTCAGGTGCTGAGAAGAGCTCGTTTGCTGAGCAATGGAGCAATGCCCCAGATGGACAGAGCATCGCCCCCTAATGGGCTTTCCAGGTGGAGCCCAGTTGAGGCACATGTAGGAGTCTGTCCTGCCTCTCCTCTTCTCACTGAATTTAAAAAAAGAAAGAAAATTTCCTGAAAATCTCATGCAACACAACACTTCTGTTCATATTTCCCTGATGAGACCAAGAACCATCATATAAGACTTCAATGTTGTGCATGAATTATTCCAGGAAAAGTGTTTCATATAGTAATGTGACCTCCTTACCAGAATTTATTACATGGTCACACTCAAAGTTTATAGGAAATATGCCAGAATCCCATCAGAAATCTTTTTTCAGAAAACAAAATGAAAATAGAGACTGAGAGAGATATTGGGAGGTAAGTATAAGTTTCTGCTACACTAATCAAATAGTTTTCAGAAACTTGTACAACTTTAATGCAGAATCAAAACTGGGCAGGACAGTACAAGAAAAAAAAATTAAAGACACATTGTACTGATGAAAATCCATGTAAATAAGATATTAGAAAAGCAGGTCTGTCACAGCATAAAACAAAATAAATAATACATCTTGACCAATCAAGATTTCACCAAGAAATTCAGGTACTATTTATGAAGTTCACTATATTAAACTAAATGAGATGAACCAAATGATAATTTCAGTATTCATAGTCATTTTTTGATAAAAACAAAACTTATTAATCTTTAAAAAAAATTGCTAAAGAGTACCTATTAGAAACTTGTAATAATATCACACTTAATAGTTCAACTTGAAAAGCATTCTCATTTGGAGACAGACAAAAATTTTATATATACCAATTGATACAATGAAAAAATACTACAAAAAGAGGTATAAAATTTTATAAGACAAAATGTGTGATTTTTTTGTGGCTGATATGATTAATTTACATATGAAATCTAAAAATGAGAATTTAGTAACTTTGCTGAGATCTAAGATCAACACTCAAAAATTAAAATCATCCCCTTCAATAACCCATTAATATTCAATCTAATAATGTAACACAGGCCATTCATAATAGCAATACACATTTAAAGACAAAGATAAATATAAATAAATCTAATTAAAGGTGTATGACATAAAAAAATTATAATATATTACTTTAAAACAATTTTTTGAAAGCCTGAATTAATGAGGTATAAAATGCTCATGCTAGGAAGATGAATTTTCCCCCCAATTTCATCTGTAAATTTAATACACTTTTGAAGAAAATCACATATAGTTCTCTTTCTCATTAACATGGCAAACTACATAATTGAAGAATTCAGGCGAAAGAGAAAAGGCCAAGAAATATAAGGCAATTTTACAAAGCAATAGGAACAGATTATTTCCCTATGAGATATCAAGATATCAAAAAGTTATAGTGGGCCCTGGCCGGTTGGCTCAGTGGTAGAGCGTCGGCCTGGCGTGCAGAAGTCCCGGGTTCGATTCCTGGCCGGGGCACACAGGAGAAGCGCCCATCTGCTTCTCCACCCCTCCCCCTCTCCTTCCTCTCTGTCTCTCTCTTCCCCTCCAGCAGCGAGGCTCCATTGGAGCAAGGATGGCCCCGGCGCTGGGGATGGCTCCTTGGCCTCTGCCCCAGGCACTAGAGTGGCTCTGGTCACGACAGAGCGATGCCCCCTGGTGGGCAGAGCGTCTCCCCCTGGTGGGCGTGCCAGGTGGATCCCGGTCGAGCGCACGCGGGAGTCTGTCTGACTGTCTATCCCCGTTTCCAGCTTCGGAAAAAAAAAAAAAGTTATAGTGGTGATAACATTCCAGGTAGTAGCATAGACAAGGAGGCAAATGGATCAAGGGACAGGACTCGGAACGAGAACCACACTTAATAGGAAAATTGTGATTTGAGAGAGATAGAAAAATAATTACATACTTATTACATGGTGATAGGTCTATTTCTCCTGAAAAATTAAACTCTCCTACCTTGCATAATAACAAAAATAAAATTTATATAAAGACCAAACTTTGAAAAGCAAGACTTTAAATCTTTTAGAGACAGATGCAAGAGACTATTTTTATGACCTTCGCATAGGGAGGGCTTTTTTATAGACGGTTCAAATACCACTTACACAAAGGAAAATATTGATAAATTTGACTACATTAAAATCTTCCTCAGTATGATATTAGAAATACAGTTAAAGGCAAGTTATATTCTGGGAGAAGATATTTGAAAAACAGGAAAATCAAAAGGATAGTATCCAGAATATATAAAGAAAAAATCAAAAGTAGAAAAATAGGTAAATGTTATGAGAAATAATTCATTAAATGGTGCATATAGACCTTTTTCTATATGAATATATATAAACACTTTGGCATCAAATAAATGAAAATTGAAGCAATGAACAACAGTTCATATCCATAAGATTGGCATATATTTCAAAAGTTAGAGATTAATTGCTAGTATCAATTGCTAACACAGATATGGAATATTTGAGTCCCCATATGCTATTTTGGAGAGTTTAAATTGATATAATTATTTGTAGAGCACTTAGATAATATCTAAAAATAGTTGAACTGTATATGCTTCTAACTCAGAAATCCCACTTGTTGGTTTCTATCCTACAGGAGTGTCCTGCTGGCATTCTACGGTCATTGTGCAATGGCTTCTTCAGTGCGGGATATTCAGGTTCCTTGGACCCTGTCCTCTTCATCCAATAGCAAACTCCAGTTATTGGGTGTTATGAACTGTGTGCCCCTAAATTCACATGTCAAAGTTCTCAGACAATGATTATGTTTGGAGATAGGATCTAAAAAGAGATAATTAAAATAAAATACTGGTGTCCTTATAGGAAAATTTGAACACAGATATGTTACAGAGGGAAAACCATGTGAAGACACGAAGAGAACAGGATCATCTGCAAGCCAAGGAGAGGCCCCAAAAGAAACCAGCCCTCCCAACATCTTGACTTTGAATTTCTAGACTCTAGATTGTAAGAAAATAAATTTTTGTTGTTTAAGTCACCTAGTCTGTAGTACTTTATATGGAAGCCCTAGAAAACTAAGCATCACACTAGAAAGAAAGCTCCCCTGCCTTTCCAAATGCTTCTGGGAGAAGCATCACACCTGCTTCTCTGCTGTCAGAGATCCTCTACCTGACAGCATTTCTATCCCAGCCTATGTGTACTAGGAAACACAGACAAAACTTTGACTGCAGCTGTGAAAATGAACAGACTCAAGTGTATATAACACAATGGAGAAGTTATCCAAACATAATGTTGAATGAAAAAACTAAGTTGCAGCAGCCTAATATACAAGGTGGGAAAAAATTGGTTTATAGTTTTGAGTATGTAAAACACAGGGTTCATTCATTCTTGCATTCTTATTCATTAATCATAGTATTATTTTTCATATGAATAACTGTAAACCTACTTTTGCCCCACCCTATATATAGCATATATCATTTATAAAAGGTTCAAACAATAAAAGAAATACTGGATATGTTGCAAATTTACAAACATCTAACGAAAGTATAAAAACCAAGAAACCAAAAAGTGCCTTTACCAAGTCAAGTATTTTGGTTGCCTCTGGGAAGGGAGAGAAGAGAACCAGAAGAGGGTAAGGAGGGCTAGAAAGGCAATTAAAACTGCTCCTGCAGAGTTTTATTCCCTTTAGAAGTAAACATGGCAACACTTTGATATTTGTTTCCTTCTCATCGAGGAATTTCGCGTCTAAATTATAGGTACTAGCTGATGAGTGTTAGGCGCTATTTGGAAGATAACGGTTTGTTGTCTCTCCCTCCTTTGCTCCCTCCTCTTTGTACAGACTCCAGCTAATGCAGCAGCGATTCACGTGCTTGTGTTCTCTGCAGCTGTGTGCTACTTCTAGACTAAAGCCCTCAAATTAGCCATGGATAATAATACATTAATTAAAACTGGAACACAAAGCCGTTTTTCCAGAAGCAATGTGAAAAACCTCGCTGATTATTACCCTGCACGCTGTAACAGTTTCAGAGGTTCATTACTGAAACTTAAAAGAAAATATACTAAGATAAACATGCTCAGAGTTGCTTCTTGAATGGTACTGATTTTTATTCAGTATTAAGAAATGCACACATGCCACTGTTTCTAGATCTCCCTCCTTCTCTCTCCCCCACCCCAAATCCCCAGAATAAATACATCAAAACAACAACCTCAGTTACATATAAAATTGTTGATACAGTTGGGAAGACTTTGTTATATTGGCATTACAAAATTACCTCCTCAGGCGATTTACTTTCTCTTCGTAAACCTGACATTTGCCTGATTCCAGGTGGATGATATAATACGAGCCTTCTTTTTTAAAGTTAAGTAATTTTAAGTTGCATTATTCCTAAATTACTAAACGATAAAAATAATTGAGGTAATATCCTATTTTCTAATCTTAATTAGATGTATAACTGAAACTCCTTAACTGTTTAGAACTATTTAGGGTTTATATCTTCATTAAACCAAAATAAAATGGTACATAATTTATAGCAATATATATGTTATTATTAGCTAGCTAATTGTTATAACATACCAGACCTAAAAATAACTAGACTTAACAGAGTTTATGCTAGAGATTATGCTACACAGAAAGAGTGCATGTCTAGGAACCTAATGATAAATTCCCTAAATCTGCATTTAAATCAATGAGTCAGAGGCTCTTTTTATTTACTGAACTTAAGAAACTCTGTGCCTGACCAGGCAGTGGCACACTGGATAAAGTGCCAGCTTGGGACACAGAGGACCCAGATTTGAAACCCTGAGGTTGCTGGCTTGAGTGTGGGCTCATTTGGCTTGAGTGCAGGCTCACCAGTTTAAGCGCAGGGTCGCTGGCTTGAGCGTGGGATCATAGACATGACCCCATAATCACTGGCTTAAGCCCAAGGTTGCTGGCTTGAGCAAGGGGTCACTGGCTCGGCTGGAGCCCCCTGGTCAAGGCACATCTGAGAAAGCAATCAATGAACTAGGGTGCCACAATGAAGAATTGACACGTCTCTCTCCCTTCCTGTCTGTCTCTATCTGTCCCACTCTCTATCTCTTTCTTTCTCTCTCTTGCTAAACAACAACAAAAAAGAAACTCTATCTGTAAGGGAAAAAAAACATGAATATGCCATTTCCACTATTCTTTTTTTTTTCTATTTTAAAACAATTTAGGAAACCTTGACTTCATTCACTTTAAGATGACATACAGAAACTCTATAATCTAGAAAGAAAGAAGAGAAGAAGGAGGAGAGGAGAAGCATAGGCAGGGGAGGGAGGACAGGTTAGGTAGACCCAGTCAAGAAGCTATTGAAGAAATCCACGTAAAAGAAGGCTATGATGGCACCACAGTGTTAGCAGTGGAGACAAGAGCAGTGAACAGAGGGATAGGATGGAGGTAGAAATAGGAGGTGTGTTTTACTGATATGTTTGTGTGTATGCTGGGAGGACATGAAGAAAGGAGGTAAGTCTAAAATTACTCTGAGATGTTTGCCTTGAGTTAAGGGGTAGATAGTGATGTTATCTACTGAATGGGAATGATGAAGAAATAAAAGTTTTAGTAGACTATAGACTAAGAGTTCTGTTTTGGCAACACTGGTTGGAGATGTCTATCAAGCATCCAGATAGCACTGTAGACTAAGCAGTTGAATATCTGCATTTGGGTTTATTGGGACAGGTAGGAATAGAACACTAGTTTTGAGAGTCATGAGTATAGGATATTTAAAGACATACTACTCATTAGGCAACCTAGAGAAAGCCTATAGAGAGTGAAATGTCAATATATGGAAGAGCTTTTATGAGAGTCATGTAGAGTGAGCCTTTATGAGAACTGCTAAATTAGAAAGGGCTAAGAGAGTGTGGATTAAATAGTGTAGCTTGCTTATTTAGCCATAGAGTCAGTGTCTAACCATGCTGTGGGCAATTAGAAAAGCATCACTAGTTCCTAAAGTGATAGTTATGACTTCTCAATACAAATGGGAATTTTTTTTTCTGGTGGATTTTAATTTCCCTAAATACATAAGACTAGAGATCGTTGGCCTCTATTTTCAAATCATTTTTGGCAATAATTTAGGCAGATCTCGCACTGCTCCTTTTATAAGCTTGTAGGTGACTCTGTTCCTTTTGAAGTTGTGTGGTTATTATTCCTCTTTGTCAAACGTGCACTCACTACCACCATGCATTAATGAACTACTAAATGTCTCCCATTGTATCTTTTTGTCATGTTAGCATTAACGGCAAGTGCGAGCAAGAACCATGAGGAAGACAGGCTTTGGGGACAATTTGGATTAATATGCTGAATTGTCTAAAATAAATAGAGACTCCATGTGTAATTTTCATTTCCTAAGCTGTGCAACAATTATAGTTATTCCACTCAAATGTCTGTAGCAATGAGATCAGTGACAAAAATAGTGCTTGAAAAACAAGGGAAGAAATGGCAAACATGTTATTTATTTGCTTAAATCTATTATAATGGGACTGGCACTGTTAGTCTCATTAACAGAGGGACCTTTCTTTACACAAGCCAGCTGGAATAATAAAGGCAGCTATGTGACATTTAAAGTGCAATTGCTCTGCTATCTGTAGATTCTGTTTCAGATGCTTAGTGATCACAGAGGAAAGTAATCTGAGTAGAATGCAAACCATCTTGTTCGTTGTCTGCGTTCCCAGCAGATAGCATTAAGGTTAAATGCTATAATATGGCAACAAGGATAAGCTGAAAAATTATTTATGTCCAAGGGCTTGAACATTTGAAGCATTTATTCAATTGTTCTTTTGCCACAAGACAGTCCAAGAGTTGGTAGAAATGCATCTGTTGTGTTTTTTTTTTTTCTTAAATAGGCAAAAAGAAATTATAATTAGGGAGGTACTGCCTTATGCATATAAATACACTGCATCTTTTGAAACAAGTTGTTCCAATAAGTGAGAAGCCTGCAGATTTCCTTCTTTGCATGGTTAGCAAATGCAGGCTTTTTCTGGTGCCTTTGTGTTAATGACAAATAATGATCTTGAATGGAAACATGCCTTTAGTATTTAGGCATCATATGAAAAAGTGAGTTTTGAGATACATGCAAGAATCTGTGTTATTCAAAATCCCAGATGCACTAAGGATTTGTTTGAAACCCCAAAGAGGCAAATATTACTCAGTGATTTGCAATCTCTTCTTTACTATTCCAATATGGATCCCAAAATGAAGGGTTTCAGGGGAATGTTTCTGAACCTTCCATTTTCGTGGTCAGATAAAATTAGGAGACTCGAAGCAAATAAAGGGCTGTATAATATATCACTTGGGTGGCCAAGCTCCACTATACCTCAAAGGTTCAGGCTGCAATTTTAATGGTTCCAATTTCACTTTACCCAATTCATTCGTTTCCACTAGATGTGCTTATCCTTTCCACAATAAAACCACAGAATGAACTGTAAATCATCAGATTATAAAATTTTATTCTGGCATTTTTAGGAACTACATTTATTCCACTTTCTGCCTATGTAATGAGGTCTTGTTACTTGCTTTTTTAGAGTTGAAGAGCTATGCAATTTTAGCTCATTTGCATAGCACCTAAGTTAGAATATAAGTCTAGTTTTCTTATTTTTCTATCTATTCAGGTCTAACACTATAAGTAGTGTGGAAACTATATAGTTTTTAAGTCTCTCTCTTACACACAATTATAGTCAGTATTGCTGAAATGCAGAGTTAGATATATCTCAGAGGTAGAATGAAAAAGGGAAATAAAATTATTAAGAAATGAGCAGAAAATGACTATCTAAAAGAATAAAGAGAATATCTAAAAAACACATTTCTTATTATCCTATTTGTATGTCAACAGGAAGTGTAATTAGCATAGAACTTTAGGAAGCCCAGCACACCTCATCCCCTTTTATGTACCAATCTCCTTAGTCCAGCATATCACATACACTTGGCACTTAGGTTAAAAAAGCAGGAGATACACAGTGACAGAGAGAAGCAGAAAGAGTATACCACTTTCAAATGGTGTGATGAAAGAAGTCTTTATGAAGGAGGTAACATAGAACCTGGCTTGATTTAAGTAAACTGAGCTAAAATGGAATGTCTTCGAGACCTAGGGACTATATGGGAATACAGTGTGTGCTGAGAGAGTGTGGGGGGGTGATATTGCAATATTGTTTAGGGCTCATTTAGAGTAATAGCAAGCAAACAACAGAGTGAGAGAACACTGGAAACAGAGTTTGATGGCAGTCAGATTGTGGAGAGGTAGTAAGCGGTGAGGATTTGGTAGAAGATGAGATTTTTAGGTCTCTATTAAGATCAATCTTAATACTGCATTTTAATATAGAAATTTGTTAGAACTGCAAAGAGCATTCTAAATACAAAAGAGATTGTTATATCATGTGTTACCAAATAATGCTGTTCTAGATGATTTTAAAGGACAGCTGAAGAAAAGTTAGAATAGCATTATTTTTCTATTCAGATTTAAATTTTAAAACTATGGATTAGAGGAGTGACGTCACGGAAATGGCGCCGTGAGCAGCGCGTCCAACAGATCTCCCCAAAATCTCAACAAATTTATCAACTAGAAACAGAAAAATATATCCTCAGAGCATCCCGGAGTTCCACACACACACTGAAAGCGAAAGGACTGTTGCCTAGGAGGGAATACGCCTGTGGTGAGTCAACCCACACGTGCAGCTGCCCGCGCCGAGGTCTGGAGAGTCCTGGCCACCGGAGTGCACTAAGAAGCCGCGCGAGCCCCCTGCCGCGGTCCAGGGAGTCCCGGCCACCGGTGTGCACTGAGAAGCCGTGCCTGCGCGCCCTCCTGTGCCACAGTCCGAGAGGGGCGCCAAACCTGTCTTTCCTAGTCAGGAGATTCTCTCCGTGGGTGGGGCACCTCACCCAGCCATTCAAGCTAACAATCAAGCGTTGGGGGAGGGGCGCGCAGGCAGCCTGAAATACTCTCTGGAGCACAGCTGCAGACCCAATCACTGAAATTAGCTTAACCCACGAAATCTGCGCACCCACGGGGCTCTAATTGATAAGATCTCTCCCAGTTCAGCAATCCAAGACAAGAGGCATAATATTTTTCAGTGCCGTTTGCTAAAGGGGCAGGGGCAACTTCTGATTGACAGAGCCTCCATATTAAGGGATATACCTAACAAGAGGGACTTGGCAGATATTAAGATCTATACAGCAAGCAGTGAATAGTGCATCTTCTTCCCAGCCAAAACAGGCTACAAAGTGTGGAAAGCCTGGGTTGAGTGGTCCAACTGAATGGTAGGCGCTGAACAGTCACCTTGACAACAATTGACTCCCAGCCCCACCTGATTACGCTGGAGGCTCTGACTGCCAGAGCCTTCCCCAGAGCCTTGCACTGAGTGAGGATAGAGTGGGGATTTCCCAGCTCTTTGAGCCTCTTACTCCCCAGACAGAAGCAGTGGCAGCCTCATAGCTGGATCACCAGGCTGCTAATTCAGGAAGGGGAGACTAGAGGAGAGACTCCAGGAAAGCAAACTCTCTCATTGTCGGACTCTGCAAACGCCAACAAGCCTTGACTACCAGTGAGACTAAAGCCAATTATATGACATCGCCTTAGAATCCCATCAACTGCAAATCCCTACCTAAGCGTGACACAGGGGCAGAGCCTGGGGTACAGAGTCACCGACCAGGAAGAGGGAGAGAAAAGAAAAAGGAAGAAGTTAACCTCTCAAAATCAAGAAAAATCCACAGACTTTATAACTTGTTCCACTAATTCTTTGTTGTTGTTGTTTCTTTCTTCTTTCTTATTGCCTTTATTATTATTTGTATTTCCTCCACCTCGGTCCTTTTATTCTCTGCCCATCTTATGCTACCCTTTTCTTGAACTACACTACCCATGAGTGTTAAATTTTATTTCTTTTCTTCATCCTTACTATCCTTTAGGGTTACACTCCAAAACCCTTAACTCTCACTCTCTCCCCTTTTGTTTTCTTTTTGTTTTTTTTCCCTTTCCTTTTTTTCTTCCTTCGTTTCTCTCTTTTTCTTATTTTTTCCTTTCTATTCATTTCTTCTTTGCTCCTTTTACTTTTCCTCCCAGTTAATCCTCAATCATGAACAAATTATTTAATTTGGGACTCAAGTTTTTTTGTTTTTTTTTTGTTGTTCTTTTTTTTTCTTTTCTTTTCTGCTTTTGTTCTTGGTTTTCCTTTACTTGTTTTTGTGGCATTTTGGGTACTTTTTACATTGCTTTTTAACTCACTAGCATTCCTCCCAACCAAAAGTCTCCATTGTATTTAGTCTTTGCTCCACTTAATACAACAGATTTTTACTTATTATTTTTATTTTTTTCTTCTTTAAATATTATTTTTCCTCTCCTTTTTTCTGTTTCCCTCTTATCCCTCTCATTATATCTCTTATTCGACCATCACTTTCAAGCAAATCATTTTATGCTTGTCTAAGATATTCTCCCCCTTTTTTTTTTTTTGCATTTAGTAGGTCCCTACTCCCTTTTTTGCCCCTTGAACTCTTCACCCCAAATCACGCCCTCCGTTATAGGCAGTTTTTGTTCCATTTAGCATAATATAATTCACAGGTCATCACGATATTTCCCTAAAGAGGTGAGAGGAGGGGAGGAGAAGAAAGAAAAAAGGGGAAATAATAAATTATTACTTTTTTTGTGTGTGGAGTGTTTTCCCTTTTTCCCCCCTTTTTATTCTTTATTAATTCTAATTAACACTATCAACAAGACCACCTTCAGATGCCAATAAGAAAAAGGAAATTGAATATTATGGATACAAAAGATAGAGAGGTAACACAAATAGATGTGGAAAAATCTATGGAGAAAAGATTTAACATATTGGAAGCCTTGGAGCCAAATGACAGAAAATTTAAAATAGAAATCTTAAAAATACTCAGAGATATACAAGAAAACACAGAAAGGCAATTTAGGGAAATCAGAAAACAACTCAACGATCACAAAGAATATATTACCAAGGAAATTGAAACTATAAAAACAAATCAAACAGAAATGAAAAACTCAATTCACGAACTGAAAAACGAAATAACAAGCTTAGCTAATAGAACAGCCCAGATAGAAGATAGGATTAGTGAAATAGAAGACAAGCAACTTGAGGCACAACAGAGAGAAGAAGAAAGAGACTCAAAAATAATAAAAAACGAGAAAGCCCTACAGGAATTGTCTGACTCCATCAGAAAGAATAACATAAGAATAATAGGTATAACAGAGGGAGAAGAGAAAGAAAATGGAATGGAGAATATACTCAAACAAATAATAGATGAGAACTTCCCAAGCCTGTGGAAGGAACTAAAGCCTCAAATTCAAGAAGCAAACAGAACACCGAGTTTTCTTAACCCCAACAAACCCACTCCAAGGCACATCATAATGAAGATGACACAAACCAATGACAAAGAAAAAATTCTCAAGGCAGCCAGGGAAAAGAAGAATACAACATATAAAGGAAGACCTATTAGATTATCATCAGATTTCTCAGCAGAAACTCTACAAGCTAGAAGAGAGTGGACTCCAATATTCAAAGCCCTGAAAGAGAGAAACTTTCAGCCAAGAATACTATACCCATCAAAGCTATCCTTCAAGTATGAAGGAGATATAAAAACATTCACAAATACAGAAAAGATGAGAGAATTTATCATCAGAAAGCCCCCACTCCAGGAAATACTAAAGGGGGTTTTCCAACCAGATTCAAAGAACAAAAGAAAACAACACCACAAGTAACAGCTCCACCAAGAAAACAATAAAACCAAACTTAAACTGTGACAACAAAAGAAAAAAAAGGGGAGAAAAGATGAAGATTAACAGTAGCAAAGGACGATGAAGCACAGAAATACTCATAAGAAAGGGTACTACAATGAATATGGTAGGTACCCTTTTCATTACTTAATGGTAACCACCCTTGAAAAAACCACCACAAAAACACTTGACTTAAAAAAGGTAGCAACAGAAGAAAGAAGTATGGAATACAAACAAAAACAAACATTAGAAAAACAAAAGAGAAGAATCAAACAAGATACAAAACTAACAGAAAGCAATTTATAAAATGGCAATAGGGAACCCACAAGTGTCAATAATTACACTAAATGTAAATGGATTAAACTTACCAATAAAAAGACAGAGTAGCAGAATGGATTAAAAAAGAAAATCCAACTATATGCTGCCTACAAGAAACACATCTAAGCAACAAGGATAAAAACAAATTCAAAGTGAAAGGCTGGAAAACAATACTCCAAGCAAACAACACCCAAAAAAAGCAGGTGTAGCAATACTCATATCTGATAATGCTGACTACAAGACAGAAAAAGTACTCAGAGACAAAAATGGTCATTTCATAATGATTAAGGGGACACTGAATCAAGAAGACATAACAATCCTGAATATATATGCACCAAACCAAGGAGCACCAAAATATATAAGACAGCTACTTATTGACCTTAAAACAAAAACTGACAAAAATACAATCATACTTGGAGACCTCAATACACCGCTGACGGCTCTAGATCGGTCATCCAAACAGAGAATCAATAAAGATACAGTGGCCTTAAATGAAATACTAGAACACCTGGATATGATAGACATCTACAGGACACTTCATCCCAAAGCGACAGAGTATACATTTTTCTCTAGTGTACATGGAACATTCTCAAGAATTGACCATATGTTGGGCCACAAAGACAATATCAGCAAATTTAGAAAAACTGAAATTGTACCAAGCATATTCTCTGATCATAAAGCCTTGAAACTAGAATTCAACTGTAAAAAAGAGGGGGGAAAACCCACAAAATTGTGGAAACTAAACAACATACTTCTAAAAAATAAATGGGTCAAAGAAGAAATAAGCGCAGAGATCAAAAGATATATACAGACAAATGAAAATGAAAATACGACATATCAGAATCTCTGGGATGCAGCAAAAGCAGTAATAAGAGGAAAGTTCATATCACTTCTGGCCTATATGAACAAACTAGAGAAAGCCGAAGTAAACCACTTAACTTCACACCTTAAGGAGCTAGAAAAAGAAGAACAAAGACACCCCAAAACCAGCCGAAGAAAGGAGATAATAAAAATCAAAGCAGAAATAAACGAAATAGAGAACAGAAAAAGTATAGAAAAAATCAATAAAACAAGGAGCTGGTTCTTTGAAAAGATCAACAAAATCAACAAACCCTTGGCAAGACTCACCAAGGAAAAAAGACACAGGACTCAAATAAATAAAATCCAAAATGAAAGAGGAGAAATCACCACAGACATCATAGATATACAAAGAATTATTGTAGAATACTATGAAAAACTATATGCCACCAAATACAACAATCTAGAAGAAATGGATAAATTCCTAGAACAATACAACCTTCCTAAACTGAGTCATGAAGAAGCAGAAAGACTAAACAGACCAATCAGCAGGGAAGAAATAGAAAAAACTATTAAAAACCTCCCCCAAAATAAAAGTCCAGGCCCAGACGGTTATACTAGTGAATTCTATCAAACATTCAAAGAAGACTTGGTTCCTATTCTACTCAAAGTCTTCCAAAAAATTGAAGAAGAAGCAATATTTCCAAACACATTTTATGAGGCCAACATAACCCTCATACCAAAACCAGGCAAGGATGGCACAAAGAAAGAAAACTACAGACCAATATCTCTAATGAATACAGATGCTAAAATACTAAACAAAATACTGGCAAATTGAATACAACAACATATTAAAAAAATAATACATCATGATCAAGTGGGATTCATCCCAGAATCTCAAGGATGGTTCAACATACGTAAAACGGTTAACGTAATACACCATATCAACAAAACAAAGAACAAAAACCACATGATCTTATCAATAGATGCAGAAAAGGCTTTCGATAAAATACAACACAATTTTATGTTTAAGACTCTCAACAAAATGGGTATAGAAGGAAAATATCTCAACATGATAAAGGCCATATATGATAAACCATCAGCCAACATCATATTAAATGGCATAAAACTGAGGACTTTCCACGTTAAATCAGGAACACGACAGGGTTGTCCACTCTCTCCACTCTTATTTAACGTGGTGCTAGAAGTTCTGGCCAGAGCAATCAGACAAGACAAAGAAATAAAAGGCATCCATATTGAAAAAGAAGAAGTAAAGGTATCACTTTTTGCTGGTGATATGATCCTATACATCGAAAACCCAAAGGACTCCACAAAAAGATTACTAGAAACAATAAACCAATACAGTAAGGTCGCAGGATACAAAATTAACATACAAAAGTCCATAGCCTTTCTATATGCCAACAATGAAATATTAGAAAACGAACTCAAAAAAAAATCCCCTTCACGATTGCAACAACAACAACAAAAATACCTAGGAATAAACATAACAAAGAATGTAAAGGACCTATATAACAAAAACTACAAGGCATTGCTAAGGGAAATAGAAAAAGACACAATGAGATGGAAAAATATTCCATGTTCTTGGATAGGAAGAATAAATATAATTAAAATGGCCATATTACCCAAAGTAATATATAAATTTAATGCAATTACCATCAAAATTCCTATGACATTTTTTAAAGAAATGGAACAAAAAATCATCAGATTTATATGGAACTATAAAAAACCCCGAATAGCCAAAGCAATCCTAAGGAAAAAGAATGAAGCTGGGGGCATTACAATACCTGACTTTAAACTATATTATAGGGCCACAATAATAAAAACTGTATGGTATTGGCAGAAAAATAGACACTCAGACCAATGGAACAGAATAGAAAGCCCAGAAATAAAACCACATATATATGGTCAAATCATCTTTGATAAAGGGGCCAACAACACACAATGGAGAAAAGAAAGCCTCTTCAACAAATGGTGTTGGGAAAACTGAAAAGCCACATGCAAAAGAATGAAACTCGACTACAGCCTGTCCCCGTGTACTAAAATTAATTCAAAATGGATCAAAGACCTAAATATAAGATCTGAAACAATAAAGTACATAGAAGAAGACATAGGTACTAAACTCATGGACCTGGGTTTTAAAGAACATTTTATGAACTTGACTCCAATGGCAAGAGAAGTGAAGACAAAGATAAATGAATGGGACTACATCAGAATAAAAAGTTTTTGCTCAGCAAGAGAAACAGATATCAAAATAAACAGACAGCCAACTAAATGGGAACTGATATTTTTTTTTTTTTTTTTTTTAGAAGTTTTTTTTTGTTTGTTTTTTTGTTTGGTTTTTTTTTTTTTTTAATTTTTTTTTTTTTATTTATTAATTCATTTTAGAGAGGAGAAAGAGTGAGACAGAGAGAAAGAGAGAGAGAGGAAGGGGGGAGGAGCTGGAAGCATCAACTCCCGTATGTGCCTTGACCAGGCAAGCCCAGGGTTTTGAACTGGCGACCTCAGCATTTCCAGGTCGACGCTTTATCCACTGCGCCACCACAGGTCAGGCGGGAACTGTTATTTTCAAACAACAGCTCAGATAAGGGCCTAATATCCAAAATTTACAAAGAACTTATAAAACTCAACAACAAACAAGCAAACAATCCAATAAAAAAAATGGGAAAAGGACATGAACAGACACTTCTCCCAGGAAGAAATACAAATGGCCAACAGATATATGAAAAGATGCTCAGCTTCATTAGTTATTAGAGAAATGCAAATCAAAACTACAATGAGATACCACCTCACCCCTGTTAGATTAGCTATTATCAACAAGACGGGTAATAGTAAATGTTGGAGAGGCTGTGGAGAAAAAGGAACCCTCATCCACTGTTGGTGGGACTGTAAAGTAGTACAACCATTATGGAGGAAAGTATGGTGGTTCCTCAAAAAACTGCAAATAGAACTACCTTATGACCCAGCAATCCCTCTACTGGGTATATACCCCAAAACCTCAGAATCATTGATACTTAAAGACACATGTAGCCCCATGTTCATTGCAGCACTGTTCACAGTGGCCAAGACATGGAAACAACCAAAAAACCCTTCAATAGAAGACTGGATAAAGAAGATGTGGCACATATACACTATGGAATACTACTCAGCCATAAAAAATGATGACATCAGATCATTTACAGCAAAATGGTGGGATCTTGATAATATTATACAGAGTGAAATAAGTAAATCAGAAAAAAAAACAAGAACTACATGATTCCATACATTGGTGGAACATAAAAACGAGACTAAGAGACATGGACAAGAGAGTGGTGGTTACCAGGGGTGGGGGGAGGGAGGACACAGGAGGGAGGGAGGGAGAGAGTTAGGGGGAGGGGGGGCACAGAGAAAACTAGACAGAGGGTGATGGAGGACAATCTGACTCTGGGTGAGGGGTATGCAACATAATTTAATGACAAGATAACCTAGACATGTTTTCTTTGAATATATGTACCCTGAATTATTAATGTCATCCCATTAACATTAATAAAAATTTATAAAAAAAAAAAGAAAAGAAAAAGCAAAATGAAACAAACAAAAAAAAAACTATGGATTAGAAAACTTCTTGAGAATCTTTCTATCTCAATGATTAGGTTCTTTCTGATTATATGAAATGCTTCTGAGATAGTTGAAATTAAATATCCTATGGACATTTTCTATTAAAAATCTGCATGTGTAAAGAAAGGGACACGATATAGAACTTGTACTGCAACAAATGATCTAAGATTCAAGATCTTCTGTTTTAACTACAAGGAAGAGTTATATTATATTCTATCTGGTTTTAGTTTTAGGAATGGATTTTTTAATTCATTGAATCCTTTCTCTGCCCAAATATAAAATTTAGTAATATTCAATGAACTCTAATTCTAAAGCCAAGATATAGTAGAAATGCAAATATAATAAAATTTTGTAGGAAAACACAAACACAACTACTTTCCATCAGTGAAGACACAAAGTAATAGTTGCCCAAATATAAATTATAATAATCAACAGCACAGTGTATTAAAAATGAATTGATTAACATAAATAATTACAAGATACATTGGAAATAGAACACAAAGTTATTAAACAACAGACTCATTTCTTGAATATTAACACATTTATTCTACATACAAAAAATACATAGTCCATATCCTGGAAAATGAGTTAGTAATATGTTATTAAAATAATACCTATTAATGTGGCTCTAATTAAATGGACAACAGTTTTTAGTTGTTATGAAATCCACTGCTGAAAAATTGTTAGATAATCGCTGACTAGGTCTAATTCAATTGTTGATTGAAAAAATAAAACTGTTTTCTGAGCTGTTCATTGTGATCATTTTTTAACCACATTTAGAGTCTGCATTAATTACAAAGTATTTTGCACCCTATCTCTCCATCTCCATCATATACACAATAGAATAATTGGTCTTTTAGATAAAATCCTGATTCTTAGAAAACATGCTTTTCCTTGAAAGAAATCTTAGCATCGTATTTGGAAATTTAAGTGAGCTTTGGAGCCTGTACAATAACCATGGATATGAGGGGAGTGAGTTAGTGAATGTGAAGCACTCAGCTCAGCACCTGTTACAAGTTTAGAACAATAATGGTGAGCTATTATGACTAATATTTTTCTTAAAAAAAGTTATGTGACAAAACAAGCTCTCGTTTTAAGTATAGAAAATCTGATTTTAAGGATCTTTCTAGTTAGTGACTAGAAAACTATTCTAGGAAATCAGTTTGGCTTAATGTTACTTTTCTTCCAATTCTGCTAATATACCCAATCAGAACAGCTATACACTCAGCAGACATTACTTTTGTATGCAGTGGACACCTGGGCAGACTAGACTATAATGGGTCAAGGTGTTAAGGTATCATCTCCGGAATCAGACAACTTGGATTTGAACTTTGGCTTCTCTGTTTAACAGAAAATCACCTAATTACTCTGGGCTTCATTTTTGTTTTGCTCTTCTTCTTCTTTTTTTTTTTTAATAGAGATAATAAAAGCACCTTAAAGGGTGGTTATGATGGTTACATAAAATAATTCAACTAAAACACAGTAGTGTCTTATACATAATAATCACTCATATAAAATTAATACAGTTTTACTATTATTACACTTTTTTTTCAGAGACTATAAGTTTGTTTGGAATGTGATAAGGTCATGAATCCATAATATTTATGAGTATTCTCTATGATCAAATATGAGCATTTCTAACTCTACCAACTAGATTCTCATCTAGGAAAAGGAAAGCTAAAATATAAACAGAACTGAACAACTTTTATGCCTGTAACTCTTTTTTTTTTTTTTTTACTTTTTAAAAATTTTTTTTAAATTTATTCATTTTAGAGAGGAGAGGGAGAGACAGAGAGAGAGAGAGAGAGAGAGAGAGAGAGAGGAAGGCAGAGAGAGAGAGAAGGGGGGGAGGAGCTGGAAGCATCAACTCCCATATGTGCCTTGACCAGGCAAGCTGAGGGTTTCAAACCGGCGACCTCAGCATTTCCAGGTCGACGCTTTACCCACTGTGCCACCACAGGTCAGGCTGTGCCTGTAACTCTTTAACATTACTAATGACAAAGAAATATTTAAAAATTAGAGTTTGAAAGCATTTTGAGAGAGGTGAACTATTTATAAAAGTCTCATGAAGGCCAGAAACAAACAAAAGATGTAAAATAAGTCACCAAATACCCATAATTTAGGAAAAATAAAACTTTACATGACTAAATTTTTAAAATTTGGCTTTTATTCATATTTTAAGTGTTATTATAATAAATATGTAATTCATAATATATTTTTCTAGTTTCCTTTTAACCAATGTGACTTTTGGGGCAGTGACCTTGATATATGGATGTCTGTGAATATAAGGATGATAGTGACTGTTCATCTATAATACGATTTATCTCAAATAGGACTTCAATATCTCTATTATTCTCCTTTAAATTACTTTGATGAAAATATAAGAAAGAAGTATATAATTTTGTCCTTAAGGTACAAAAAAATCTACCTTTGTGGCTTGCTTTAAAATATCTCAAGTTATTTTCTTATTTGACAACTAAATCAAACAACCAAAGCTCCTACTTTCTCTGATCTAAACAATTTTACAGAGACTACCTTGCAAATGTCCCAAGAGATGAGCCTGCTCACAGTGAAAAATGTACTCGGCAGGAAATTCCCTTAATGATAATGATTATTCTTCTATGTAATGGACATTTCATTGTCAGTAAAGTGTAATATTATTCTGTTGAAAGCTTTACATACGCAGCCAGCTCCAAAGACATACAAGCTTAACTTGCATATCTCATTTTCCATTTCTATCATTTGTCTCTTTGCATATTCAGTGAAACCCTTTCATGCTTGGTATGTGGACTGCTTTATGCTGGTGCCATTTGCTTTTATTGGAATGAAAACACTCCCTAGTTTGTATGGATACATGGATTCATGAATACATTTACATGGTATCCTGGGATAGAAGGTGGCATCTATCATTCTACCACGGATGAGTGTATAGCTAGAGATTATTTTTCTACTTTCAATAAAACAAAGGCTTGCTCAGTTTCCACTGTTTACAAAAGCAACGTGTTATTTTGGTCAGGATATCCAGTCAGCAGAGGTCAAAGACAAGACATTAATAATCTAGTTGGATGAGTGACCGTGAGCTCTCCCTTACACAAACGCAAAGTCTCCTCTGTATTGATTTCAAACGGTTTGCAATGCCACAAAGGTATTCGTCCACAGGTTTGGCATGAATGCTGTGTTCTCCTTATAATATATATAAATATGTCTGGAATCTAAAATTGTCACTTTCACTTTTAGATGATAGTCTCCCAAAATATGAATTTCCCACTTCTACAGAGTCAGGGATATGAAATGGGGCAAGAGGACGAAAAAAGATGAAGATATGTTTGGCACCTCTGAACCCTAAAAACAAACCTAGAATTTTTCCAAACTGAAACATTAATTAGAAGGGGTATATGTTAAATTGGATTAATAAATAGATTATTTTTTTTTTGTGCATAAAGATAGACTGGGGGGTAGAGGCAATGTATAGTATTAGTATAAAAATATGCCACTTAAATCAGCATTTTTATTTCAGTCACATCTAACCTCATGGGAATGTAGTTATATACAAAACACAAATATGTGACATGCCCTCATTAAAGCACAAATTTTGTTATAACTTAGATATACCTACATCTCATATTCATGTAATTACATTTTAAATCTCTTTAGCATTTAGTGCACGTGTCATGATAGATTAGATAATTAGATGATAGATGTAGTAGATATATATATATAGAAATAGATATACAGAGTCAGAAAAATATGGAAAATAACTTATTAAGCAAGCAATACTCTCTTGAAGAAGTTCTAATATCTGATATCTCAGGAATAGACAAATTTCAAATGCAGCTATTCCCAAGTTTTTCAGCTGCCACTTGGAAAACTGAGTAACTCTAAATTACTAATAATGTATACATTATGACATAAGTTTCATTTTCTAAGACAGAACTACCTAAACACATGTCACCATAGAATTCCTTTAAAAATATAAGGCATTGCTGGAATACTAAAAGAAATGATGAGATACGATCTACTTTTGGATTAAAGTTGAGAGTAAAATAATGTTCTGAGAGATAAATTTATTTCTGTGAGTAATGCTCAAAAGCACTCCTTTTTTATAACAGTGTATAATGTTACCAATATATGCTACAATAAAATAATTCATATAACAAAGACCAGATTTTACGAACAGGATTAGAAAGTAAATGGTTCTTAAATCACAATACACAGATTGAATATCATGTATCATGAGCTCTCTTGTCAAATTTCCTGGCATTTTCCGGCAAACACAAACATTTTCAAGGCACAGTTAACTACAAAATATAAAATATAGTTAGCATTTTTACATTTATTCCAAAATGTATCTTTTTAATGAAATAACATAAAGAATCAGGCAATGCAGCAAAACATATACAATTAAAACATAAATTCTCAAACTATGCCACCTGGACATGACATTCACCATTTATTTAGTTATCTCTATGAATATAAACATACAACGCTAACTAAGTAGGTACATATAGGAAGATGCATATGATTATATAAAAAATGAGAACATGCTATATTTTTTATTATTCTTATTGAGCTGTAATTTATATAAAATAAAATTTTCCAACTTTTTTCAATTTCATGTGCATTGACAAGTATATAGAGTGCTGTATCACCCACCACAGTTATGGTATTGGTCACTTTTTTTCCCTAAAAATGTTCTCAGGCCCCTTTGCAGCCAGTTTTATATATTGGCCACCATTGTTCTGTTTTCTGCAATACAGTTTTGCCTTTCCTAGAAAGTCATATAAAAGAAATCATACAGCAAGTTGGTTTTGTGTGTCTGGGTTTTTCCCTAAGCATAATACAGTTGATAATCACCTATGTTGTGTGAATCCTAGTTCATTCCTTTGCATTGCTGAATATTGTTCTACAGTAGAGCTATACCACATGTCCATACATCCATACAGAAGTTGACAGTGTGTTTTCAGTTTTTGGAGCTTTTATCAGTCTGGGGTTATTATGATTAAAGCTGCATTTGAGAAGGTGTGTAAATTAATCTTTTAGGGAAATACACAAGAATACTGTTGCTGAGTTATACGGTATATGCATATTTACTTTTGTAAGACACTCCTGTCACATTGTTCTTCCAAGTGACTGTCAAATTTGGCATTCTAACCAGCAACGTGTGAGAATTCTATTAACACCACATTTTTGATAATACTTAAATTTTCAGTATTCTAATGAGTGTATGGAGGTTTCTCACTGTGGTTTAATTTGCATTTCCCCAACGACTAATAATTTTTAGCAACTTTTCATGTGCTTGATTTGCCATTAATATAGATTTTTTCGACTGTGGCTTTTTTGTTGTTACTGGGTTGTATACTAGTTTCCAAGGGCTGCCATAACAAAGTACCACTAATAGGCGGTATAAAAAATCAGAAATCTATTGTTTTGCAGTTTAGAGGCTAAAAGTTCAAAATCAAGGTGTTGGCTGGGCCATGCGCCCTCTGAAATCTGTAGGGGAGAAGTCTTCCTCATCCGTCTCTAGCTTCTTAGTCATTTGCAGGCAATCCTCATTATTCCTTAGTTTGCAGCTGTAGCACTTCAATCTCTGCCTCTCTCATCACAGGGCTTTGTCCCTTAGTGCCTGTGTCTTTTCTCCTCTTCTTATAAGAACATCAGTCATAGTATATCAAATGCCCACTGTACACCAGTATAACCTCATCTCAACTATTATACTTGCATTGACCAACCATATTTTCAAATAAGGTCACATTTTTTGGTATAGGAAGCTAGGGACTTCAACACATCTTTGAGTATACACATTTCAACCAATAATAGGTTTTTTCTTCTTATAATGAAGGTGTGTAAATTATGAAGAAAAGCCTTTAATTCATTTTCATTGATCTCTATGTGTATAACCTTACACCAGTGTCACATAATCTTGTTCCTGTTGCTTTAAGGTTCATCTTGAAATCAAGTAGTGTGAGTCAACCAATATTGTTCTTTTCAAAATTATTTTGGTTACCTTTGTATTTCTATAGGAATTTTAGAATCAACTTTTAAGTTTCTAGCACAAAAGCCTGCTTCAATTTTGATTGGGATTGTACGGAATCTATAGATCATTGTGGAGATTAGATAATTTAATAAGTTGAAACTTCTAATTCAAGAACAACATGTTTTTGTTCACTTATTTAGATCTTCTCTACTCTCTTGGAAATGTTTTAGCTTTTTTTTAAGTGAAAGAGACAGGGACAGAAAGAGAGAAAGAGAGACAGAGAGAGGGACAGATAGGGACAGACAGACAGGTAAGAAGGAAGGGAGATGAGAAGCATCAATTCTTTATTGCGGCCCCTTAGTTATTCATTGATTGCTTTCTCATATGTGCCTTGACTGGGGGCCTCCAGCAGAGCAAGTGACCCCTCACTCAAGCCAGGAATCTTTGGGCTCAAGCCAGTAACCATGGGGTCATGTCTATGATCCCATGCTCAAGCTGGTGAGCCCGCGCTCAAACTGGATGAGCCCATGCTTAAGCTGGTAACCTTGGGGATTAAAACTTGGGTCCTAAGCATCCCAGTCTGATACTTTGTACACTGAGCAACCACCTGGTCAGGTGGAAATGTTTTAACTTTTAAGGTAAAAGTCTTACACATTTTTGTTAAAGCTATTCCCAAATTACTTATGTTTCTGATTATAGTCACTGGAAGTGTTAGTATTTTTAAAATTTCAGTTTTCCATTGAGTCTTCTGATACATGATCATAGAATCTCTGTTTCCATTCATTTAGGCCTTCCCTAATATCTCTCAATAATATTTTATAGATTTTCATTACAGGTGTTAGATACATTCCTTTCTGGAGGGTCTAAAGGAGAATCCTTTTTTTTTTTTTTTTTTTTTTGTCTTAATACAGCTTCAGAGGCTGCTTACATTTCTCCTGTTTCCCCTTCTTCCAGCATCAAAGCCATTGATGTTGCATCTCTTTGATCTTTCTTCCTCCTCACATCTTTCTGACCACATTTGGGAAAGACTCTTTACTTTTAACATTTCAGTGTGGACTTGGATCTTAATCCTACTATAGAGTAGGATTAGAATGGGCCCACCCAGATAGTCTAGGATAATTTTCCATCACCTCTGCAAAATCACTTTGGCCATATAAGGTAACATAATCACAACTTCTAAGGATTAGGGTATGGATATTATAGAGAAGGTCATTATTCTACTCTCCATAGTAGTAAGATAGAGATATAATTGATTTTTAAATATTGAATTTATACTGAGACATTGCTAAATTCATCTGTTCATTCGTTTACATAAATTCCTTAGGTTTTAGTTTTGTTTTATTTTACATAGACAACTATATCATGCTCAACTGAAGTCAATTTTACTTCTTGTTTTGCAATCTGTTTGTCTTTTATTTCTTTTCCTCATACTGTAGCATTTGAGACTCTTGAGTATAATGTTGACCAGAAATGGTAAGAGTAGACATACTTGTCTCATTTACATTTTGAAAGAGAAAAAAACTTTGCCTTTCACTATCAAGTATGATGTTAGCCCTCATACACCTTAATCAGGTTTTGAAATTTTCCTTCTATTTCTAGTTTGTTGGCAGTATTTTTAACCATGAGTCATTGTTGGATTTTGTGTACATTTCTTTGTTTATAAAATGAGGTTATCAAAATTCACTTAAAAATAGATTAAAATAAGATAATATATGTAGAGGATTCTAACACTTTTTTGAGGCAAATAACACATGGAAGCACATGCTACAAGTGTCATATAGTATAAAATCAAATTTGGGGGAAAAGTATGAACAGAGACAACAAAGCACGCATATTCTCCTGAGCTTTTATCCTAAATAAAGGATCATTTCAGGAGGTAAAAATGAACAAGCTCAATCATGTAAAAGGCCCTAAGAGAGACACCCTGTTCCCATCTACCATGTACATGTATGCTATGGGAGGAAGTGCAGCACAAGGGATACCTAACCAGCTGCCCCAAAATGGTTTCCTGGGCAAGAAAGTAGCCATGTTTGAAGGGGGCATGTTTATGTTCAATGGTTGTTATCTTCTAAATGAAAAGGCTAGGTCAGCCCCTAGTTAAGCTATCCGAAAGAAGTATAAGAAAAATAAATACTTCTTCCCAGGACATGCAAATTTCTCTCCAACATTTATAGCATGCACACCATATAGATATTAATTAGTGCCTTTTTCTCCCGCTTTACCAGTCCTACTCTCAGAAGGCCAGAATCTCAGTCTACCAAGCCTTTTCTTCACTTATCTGGAATGACTGCAGGAACACATAGCCAAGTAGCATAAATAATCACCATCATAGTATTATGGCTATGTCTACATAAAGCTAAGTAAACAAAGCTATTCTAGAAAACAAAGTTGTTTGATAGAATATTTGTGCAACAAATGGTTATGGTAATTTACAGCAATTAATAAAACTGACCTGGTCTCTTCTCCTTTTTGGTAATGTCCCACACATAGAGCTCATCATTTCATTTTCACATAAAAAAGGGGGTAGTTATGAAGGTCTAGATTTCAAGAAGTTATTCACTTGATTTTAATTAGATTTTTGGTATTTCTTATTTGACAGATTTCCTTTATCCTCGCTTCTTTCATATTTACTTCTTATAGTTTTTGTTCTTATTATAGTGTTGTGTTGTTTTGTTTTGTTTGCTTTGGTTTTAGCATGTAACGTTCTTTGAAATGAAACCATCTCAGTCAGGAAGTGATAAGCAGGGTGAAAAATGAAACTCTATTTCAATGTCCCAGATACCAACACCCTAAATTTCCAGCCATTGTGAGAGTGAAAGCTCTTATAGGCTCTGATGTTTAATGTTAAGTCAACTTGAGGGGGCTAAGGGATATCCAGATATCTCATAAAACTACTACTGAGTGTGTCTGTAACAGTGACTTCAGAAGAGATTAGCATTTGGATCAGTAGACTGAATAAAGATCTTCCTCACCAATGCAGGTAAGCATCAGCTAATCCAGTAAGAGTCCAAATAGAACAAAATGGTTCCGGGAGGAAGAGTTTATTCCCTGCTTGAGCTTGGATATACATACCTCTTCACCTGCCCTTGGCGATGCACCTGTTTCTTGGTCCTTCAGACTTGATTGGCAGTTACATCATTGGTGACCCAATTCTCACACTTTTGGACTTTGACTAGGATTTACCATCTGCTCCCCTGGTTCTCAAGCCTTCAGACTAAGACTAAATTATATATGCATATTTGTATTCTTTACCCTTTCAGCCCCTTGCTTTTATCACTTAATATAATATATTCTAAAGAGCAATTATATAGAAACTTTTCACATTTTCTCAAATGGTTTGTAAGATTTCATTATTAAAACATATCCTGGCTTATTCAAACAATAACCTCATAAAATACACTCAAGTTGTTTCTAATCTTTTGCTATTACAAATAATATTGCAATTAATGTCCATGAGTACAAGCTCTTTGGTATTTTTCCTGGTGAATTTTTGAGATATAGTCATATAAGTAAAAATTCTGTATTGAAGAATAAAGAATTTTGCACTTTTGCTAGATCTTACCAAATTCCCAGAGGTGTTATATAACATTTTGCATTCTGACCAGAAATTCATGAGGATGTGTGTCACTCTGCCATCTTGGCAGTAGGGTATACTATCAAATTTTTGGGTATTTTCTAATCTTGTAGATAAGAAATAGCATTAAGATAAATTTTATACTTTTTCTTATGAATTAGGTTGAGGATATTTCCATGTTTAATAACCATTTTTATATCTTTTCTTCTGAACCTACTTTTCATAACATTTGCCTATTTTTCTAATGGTTTCTTGGCTTTCCTCTTAACAATTTATAAGACCTCTTTGTGATTTAGAGACATTAGCCCTTTGTTTCTGATATATGTTGTAAATATTTTCAGGTTTACTAGCTTTATACTTAGTTTATTTTTTTTTACCACACAAAAGCTATTTTTAAAAATATAAGAGAGAAATGGCACCATGAGGAGTGCTCCCAATACCTCTCCCTGAAACTTCAACAAATTCAACAACTAGAGACAGACAAATAATCGCAGGAGCATCTGAAATACACATATATCAAACAAAGGTATGATTGGGCAAAAAGGTGGCTGAATATATAATCCACTCTGAAGGAAATAAGACAGAGAGTGGAGTATTCCACTTTCCTTACTGACCTGAGCAAGGGCTTCTTTCACTTGGAACTGAGAGAAAGTGAGGGCTGGGGGTGCAGAAAAAGCTGGGCTAGGGCAGAGACATTAGAGCCGAGGAGAGAGTGTGCCCGTGGCTCAGCCCACATGGAGCTAATGCCAGTGGCAGACCCCAGCAGAGGTGGGGGAGCAGTTGCCTTGTTCACTCCTGGTATTTCGGTCAGCAAGCGCGGGCAGTGTGCGAGTGGATCCACCTGGTGCTTCGGGTGTGGGTGCCCACATTCCCGAACAGAGGGGCTGGGTTAGAGACTGTCAGTAGTGACCCTCTGTGTGGGCTGTGACCAGAGTTTCTGAATAATCCTGGTTTCCCAAACAACAGTATGCAGGAAGTGCACAAAAGCTGGATTCCCTACACTCGGACCTGTCTGGGTGCGGCACCTCCACCAACCAGACAGGCTAACAAAGCACATTCCTGGGGAAGAGAACTGCGGAAGTGGTGGGGGGAAGGGCACGCAGTCAGCTTGCAGACAGCCTCTGGAGAGCAGACCTGCAGAATGCCGAGGCATACTAGACATGCCCGGAGGCTCATAGAAAGACACCTGAAAGGCAATTGGCTCCCAGCCTTGCCTGATTACTCTAGCGGCTCTGGCTGGCATAGCCTTACCCAGAACCCTGCTTTGAATGGGGATATAGGGGGGATATGGCAGCTCTTAGAGTCGCTTGCTTTCCAGGCAGTGGTTGGGGCAAATTCACAGCTGGGTCCCAGGATGCTGGTTCAGGAAGGAGAGATTTGGGGAGAGGATCTGGGAAAATGGACTATCCCATATTTGGAGACTGCAAATGCTAAGAAGCCCCACCTACCAATGGACTGAGGCCTAGTTTATGTCATCACCATAGCAACACAACAGCAAATCTCTGCCTAAGAGTGCCACAGGGGCAGAACCTAGGGTATAGCGCCACTGGCCGAAAAGAGAGAGAAGAAAGAAAAAGGTAGAAGATAACTTCCCAAACCAGGAAAAATCCACAGTCTTTATAACATTTTCCATTTTTTTCTTCTTTTTTTTATCTTTTTTTTCCCTTCCACTTTGGTCATTTTATTCTCTTTCCATTTTATTCTTTTCTTTTCATTTTGAATGTTATTACCCATAGGTGTTACATACTCCATTCTTTTTTTTTTTCTATGAGTGTTACATTCCAAAAAACTTAACTCAATTTTTTTTCTCTCTCTTTTTGTTTCTTCTTTTCTTTTACACTTTTTTTTTTTACAGAGACAGAGAGAGTCAGAGAGAGGGATAGATAGGGACAGACAGACAAGAATCAAGAGAGATGAGAAGC
This sequence comes from Saccopteryx bilineata, assembly GCF_036850765.1. Lineage (NCBI taxonomy): Eukaryota > Metazoa > Chordata > Mammalia > Chiroptera > Emballonuridae > Saccopteryx > Saccopteryx bilineata. The sequence goes on from NC_089493.1 coordinate 257,707,531, forward strand.
ATCAATTATCAGTTTTTTGTTGTGACACCTTAGTTGTTCATTGATTGCTTTCTCATATGTGCCTTGACCATGGGCCTTTAGCAGACTGAGTAACCCCTTGCTCGAGCCAGCAACCTTGGGTCCAAGCTGGTGAGCTTTGCTCAAACCAGATGAGCCCACGTTCAAGCTGGCAACCTCAGGGTCTCGAATCTGAATCCTCAGCATCCCAGTCCAACATTATATCCATTGCACCACTGCCTGGTCAGGCTCTTTGTTACTTTTTCTCTCACTTGAATCTCAGCCACAAACAAATTATTTTATTTTGGATTCAAATGTTTTTTTCTTTGTAGCATTTTGTGTGCTTTTCAACTTGCTTTTTAATCTCTTTAGTATTTTCCCCAACTCCGGCTCTCCATTATATAGTTTTTGTGCCACTCAATACAATAGAATTTTCATTTTTTACTGTATTTTTTCTCTTTTTCTTTTCTTTTTTTCTGTTTTGCTTACACTATTTCTCTCATTCGACCATCATCTACAAACAAATTATTTTATTCTTGATCCAAATTTCTTTCTTGTGGCATTTAGTGGATTCTTGCCTCATTTGTTGCCTCTTTGTCATTCCCCAAACCCAGGCCCTCCATTCTATGTATTTTTGTTCCACTTAGCACAATAGAATTTTCAGTTTTTCACTACATTTTCTTGAAAAATATTTTTTTATCAGCTCTTATTAGTGTTATTAACAATACCACTCTCAAATGCCATTAAAGAAGAAAAAATCAGATATCATGGATACAAAAGACAGTGATGTAGCTCAGATAGATGAGGAAAAATCTATAGAAAAAAATTTCAATAGCTTAGAAACCTTGGAGTTAAATGACAGAGAATTTAAAATTGAAGTCCTAAAAATACTCAGGGATATACAAGAAAGCATAAAAAGGCAATTTAGGGCTCAAAAGTCAATTCAAGGAACAGAAAGAATACTTCACCAAGGAAATTGAAACGATGAAAATGAATCAAACAGAGATGAAAAACTCAATTCATGAACTGAAACATGAGGTAACAAGCTTAGCCAATAGAACAGGCCAAATAGAGGAGAAAATTAGTAACATAGAAGACAGGCAACTAGAGGTACTACAGAGAAAAGAGGAGAGAGACTCACAAATTAAAAAAAAAAATGAGATAGCCTTACAGAAATTCTCTGACTCCATCAGAAAGAGCAACATAAAAATAATGGTTATATCAGAAGGAGAAAAGAGGGAAAATGGAATGCAGAACATATTCACACAAATAAAAATAATAGATGAGAACTTCCTAAGCTTGTAGAAAGAACTAAAGCCTTGAATTCAAGAAGCCAATGGAAAACTGAGTTATCTTAATCCTAACAAACCTACTCCAAGGCACATCATAATAAAATTGGCACAAACCAATGACAAAGAAAAAATTCTCAAGGCAACCAGAAAAACGAATACAACATATAAAGGAAGGCCCATTAGATTATCAACAGATTTCTCAGCAGAAACTGTACAAGCTATAAGAGAATGGACTCCAATATTTAAAGTTCAGAAGGAGAGGAACTTCCAGCAAAGAATACTATACCCATCAAAGGTACCTTTCAAATATGAAGGAGAAATAAAAACATTCACAGATACAGAAAAAATGAGAGAATTTATCACCAGAAAACCCCCACTTCCGGAAATACTAAAGGAGGTTTTCCAACCAGACACAAAGAACAAAACAAAACAAACCTTCAAGTAAAAGCTCCATCAAGATTGCAATAAAAACAAGATTAATCTGTGGCAAAAAAACAAAAAAGAGGAGAGGACAAAGATTAACAGTAACAAAGGAGAATGGAGTGCAGAAGCACTCATGAGATAATGTACTACAATGAATATGATATGTATGCTTTCCATTACTTAATTGTAACCACCCCTGAAAAAACCAACATAGAAGTACATGGCTTGAAAAAAGAAGTAACAGAGAAAAAAAGTATGGATTACAACCAAACAAAAACAAATGATAGAAAAATAAAAGAGAAGAACCAAACAAGATACAAAGCTATCAGAAAGCAATATATAAAATGGCAATATGAAACCTTTAAATGTCAGTAATTACACTAAACGTAAATGGGTTGAACTCATCAATAAAAGACACAGAGTAGCAGAATAGATTAAAAAAGAAAATCCAACTGTATGTTGCCTACAAGAAACATCTAAGCTACAAGGATAAAAACAAATTCAAAGTGAAAGGTTGGAAAACAATACTCCAAGCAAATAACATCAAAAAAAAAAAAAAAAGCAGGTATAGCAATACTCATATCTAACAATGCTGACTACAAGACAGCAAAGGTAATCAGAGACAAAAACGGTTGACCTGGAAATGCTGAGATCACTGGTTCGAAACCCTGGGCTTGCCTGGTCAAGGCACATATGGGAGTTGATGCTTCCAGCTCCTCCTTCTTTCTCTCTCTCAGTCTCTCTCTCCTCTCTCTCCTCTCTCTCCCTCTCTGTCTCTCTCTCCTCTCTAAAAATGAATAAATAAAATTTTAAAAAATGTGGAAACTAAACAACATACTTTTAAAAAATGAGTGGGTCAAAAAAATAAGCACAGAGATCAAAAGATACATACAGGCAAACAAAAATAATAATACAACATATCAGAATCTCTGGAATGCAGCAAAAGCAGTAATAAGAGAGAAGTTCATATATCACTACAGGCCTATATGAACAAATAAGAGAAAGCCCAAGTAAACCACTTAACTTCACATCTTAAGGAACTAGAAAAAGAAGAACAAAGACAACCCAAAACCAGCCAAAGAAAGAAAATAATAAAAATCAGGGCAGAAATAAATGAAATACAGAACAGAAAAACTAGAGAAAAAATTAATAAAACAAGGAGCTGGTTCTTTGAAAAGATCAACAAAATTGACAAACCCTTGGCAAGACTCACCAAGGAGAAAAGAGAAAGGACTCATATAAACAAAATCCAAAATAAAAGAGGAGAAATCACCACAGATATCATAGATATACAAAGAATTATTGTAGAGTACTATGAAAAACTATATGCCACCAAATTTAACAATATAGAAGAAATGGATAAATTCCTAGAACAATACAATCTTCCTAGACTGAGTCATAAAGAAGCAGAAAGCCTAAACAGACCCCATAAGCAGGGAGGAAATAGAAACAACTATTGAAAACCTCCCCAAAAATAAAAGTGCGGGGCCAGATGGCTATACTAATAAATTCTATCAAACATTCAAAGAAGACTTGGTTCCTATTCTACTCAAAGTCTTCCAAAAAATTGAAGAAGAAGCAATACTAACAAACACATTTTATGAGGTCAACATAACCCTAATACCAAAACCTGGCAAAGACAACACAAAAATAGAAAACTACAGACCAATATCTCAAATGAGTATAGATGCTAAAATAATAAAATACTAGCAAATCGAATACAACAACACATTAAAAAAATAATTTATCATGATCAAGTGGGATTCATCCCAGAATCACAAGGATGGTTCAACATACGTAAAACGGTTAACGTAATACACCATATCAACAAAACAAAGAACAAAAACCATATGACCTTATCAATAAATGCAGAAAAGGCATATGATAAAATGCAACACAACTTTATGTTTAAAACACTTAACAAAATGGGTATAGAAGGAAAATATCTCAACATAATAAAGGCCATCTATGATAAACCATCAGCTAACATCATATTAAATAGCACAAAACTGAGGACTTTTCCCCTAAAATCAGGAACAAATCAAGGTTGTCCACTCTCTCAACTCTTATTCAACGTAATGCTGGAAGTTCTAGCCAGAGCAATCAGACAAGAGAAAAAAATAAAAGGCATTCATATTGGGAAAGAAGAAGTAAAGGATTCACTTTTGCCGATGATATAATCCTGTACATCAAAAACCCCAAAGACTTTACAAAAAGACTACTAGAAACAATAAACCAATACAGTAAGGTCTCAGGATACAAAATTAATATACAAAAGTCCATTGCCTTCCTATATGCCAACAATGAAACATTGGAAAACAAGCTCAAAGAAAAAATCCCCTTCATGGTTGCAACAAAAAAAATAAAATACCTAGGAATAAACATAACGAAGAATGTAAAGGACCTATATAATGAAAACTACAAAGCATTGTTAAGGGAAATCAAAAAAGATATAATGAAATGGAAAAATATTCCTTGTTCATGGATAGGAAGGATAAATATAGTCAAAATGACTATATTACCCAAAGCGATATACAAATTTAATGCAATTCCCATCAAAATTCCAATGTCATTTTTAAAGAAATGGAACAAAAAATCATCAGGTTTATATGGAACTATAAAAAACCTTGAATAGCCTGACTAGGCGGTGGTGCAGTGGATAGAGCGTGGGACTGGGATGCCGAGGACCCAGGTTCGAGACCCCGAGGTTGCCAGCTTGAGCGTGGGCTCATCTGGCTTGAGCAAAAAGCTCACCAGCTTGTACCCAAGGACACTGGCTCAAGCAAGGGTTTACTCGGACTGCTGAAGGCCCACAGACAAAGCACATATGAGAAAGCAATCAATGAACAACTAAGGTGTCACAACAAAAAACTGATGATTGATACTTCTCATCTCTCTCCATTCCTGTCTGTTTGTCCCTATCTATCCCTCTCTCTGACTCTCTCTCTGTCCCTGTAAAAAACCACAACAAAAAAAAACCTCGAATAGCCTGAGCAATCCTAAGGAAAAAGAATGAAGCTAGGGACATTACAATACCTGACTTCAAATCATATTATATAGCCATGTTAATCAAAACAGCATGGTATTGGCAGAAAAATAGAAGCACAGAACTAAAGCCACATGTATATAGTCAAATAATTTTTGATAAAGGGACCAACAACACACAATGGAGAAAAGAAAGCCTCTTCAATAAATGGTGCTGGGAAAACTGGAAAGCCACATGCAAAAGAATGAAACTCAACTACAGTTTGTCCCCTTGTACTAAAATTAATTCAAAATGGATCAAAGACCTAAATATAAGACCTGAAACAATAAAGTACATAGAAGAAAACATAGGTACCAAACTCATGGACCTTGGTTACAAAGAGCACTTTATGAATTTGACCCCAAAGGCAAGGGAAGTGAAGGCAAAGATAAATGAATGGGACTACATCAGACTAAGAAGCTTTTGCACAGCAAGAGAAACTGACAACAAAACAGACAGCCAACTAAATGGGAGATGATATTTTCAAACAACAGCACAGATAAGGGCCTAATATCCAAAATATACAAAGAATTTATAAAACTCAACAACAAACAAGCAAACAATCCAATAAAAAAGTGGGAAGAGGACATGAACAGACACTTCTTCCAGGAAGAAATACAAATGGCCAACAGATACATGAAAAGATGCTCATCTTAATTATCTATTAGAGAAATGCAAATCAAAACTACAATGAGATACCACCTCACACCTATTAGATTAGCTGTTATCAACAAGACAGGTAATAACAAGTGTTGGAGAGGCTGTGGAGAAAAAGGAACCCTCATCCACTGTTAGTGGAAATGTAAAGTAGTACAACCATTATGGAAGAAAGTATGGTGGTTCCTCAAAAAATTAAAAATAGAACAACCATATGACTCAACAATCCCTCTATTGGGAATATGTCCCCATAACTCAAGAACACTGGTACATAAAGACACATGCAGCCCCATGTTCATTGCAGCATTGTTCACAGTGGCCAAGACATGGAAACAACTAAAAAGCCCTTCAATAGATGACTGGACAAAGATGTGTGTGTGTGTGTGTGTATGTGTATGTGTGTGTGTGTGTGTGTGTGTGTGTGTGTGTATATATATATATATATATATTCAGCCATAAGAAATGATGACATCAGATCATTTACAACACTGGTCCCTAACCCCCAGACCGTGGACCAGTACCAGTCCGTGGGCCATTTGGTACCCGTCCACAGAGAAAGAATAAATAACTTACATTATTTCCGTTTTATTTATATTTAAGTCTGAACGATGTTTTATTTTTTTAAAAAATGACCAGATTCCTTCTGTTACATCCATCTAAGACTCATTCTTGATGCTTGTCTCGCTCATGTGATGCATTTATCCGTCCCACCCTAAAGGCCGGTTAGTGAAAATATTTTCTGACATTAAACCAGTCCGTGGCCCAAAAAAGGTTGGGGACCACTGATTTACAACAACATGGATGGACTTTGATAACATTATACTGAGTGAAATAAGTAAATCAGAAAAAGCTAAGAACTATATGATTCCATACACAGGTGGGACATAAAAATGAGACCCAGGGACATGGACAAGAGTATGGTGGTTACCAGGGGTGGGCAGGGGAAGGGAGGAGATGGGAGGAGAGGCAGGGCACAAAGAAAACCAGATAGAAGGTGACAGAAGACTATATGACTTTGGGTGATGTGTATGCAACATAATCAAATGTCAAAATAACCTGGAGATGTTTTCTCTGAACCTATGTACCCTGATTAATTAGTCACCCCATTAAAATTAATAAAAAAAAGAAAATCAAAATTGAAATTAAAGACAATACTAAGAACATTATATAGCAAAAGCTATAGCATACAGAAAGTAGTACTAAAAACCCCCCACAAAGCTTTAGAAATGCACTCTGAAAAACATGAAAGATTGGAAATCAATGAACCAAATATTAAACTAAATAAGTTAGACAATATCAACAATAACCCTAAAAAAAAGGACGGAATTAAAAGAGAAATGAAGTTGGAAACAACCAATTAAAAGTATACTTGATTATATATCCAAAAACCAACTCTTTGAAAGACCAATAAAACACACATTTTGGCAAGTTTGATAAAAAGAGAATGAATGACAGAGAAGAAAATGATATTCAAAACAACACTGGGGAAGAAAAGGGGATGTAATCACAGAAAGAGTGAAGATTTAGACAGCATAGGAATGTATTGTGTAACATTTTATAGCAATAAATTTAAAATCTAAAAGAAACTGAGAAATTTCTAAGGAAATACAAACCAAAATTGACTCAAAGGAGGTACAAAATCTAACAGCCTAATAACCATAGAAGAAATTGAAAAAGGTAGTAAAGAAATGTACTCAAAAAGGAAAAGAGCACAACGTGTACATATTTAACTTTACTGAACTGTATACATTAAGATGGTTAAGATGGTAAATTTTTTGTTATGTGTGTTTTTCAACAATTAAAAATATATTCCATAAAAGAAAAAAAATATTATTAGGCTTGACCAGGCAGTGGCACAGTGGATAGAGCATTGGACTGAGAATGAGGAGGACCTAGGTTCGAAACCCCGAGGTCACCAGCTTGAGTGCAGGGTTGCTGGCTTGAGCGTGGGATGATAGACATGACCCCATGGTTACTGGCTTGAGCCCAAAGGTTGCTGGCTTGAAATCCAAGGTTGTTGGCTTGAGCCCAAGGTTGCTGGCTTGAGCAAGGGGTCACTGGCTCTACTGTAGCCTCCGGGTCAAGGCACATACGAGAAAGCAATCAACAAAGAACTAAAGTGCTGCAACAAAGAACTGATGCTTCTCATTTCTATCTCTTCCTGTTTGTCTCTCTCTGTCTCTTATCACACACACACAAAAATATATTATTAGTCAAATGTATTAATCTTCTTTTCTTTTGCTTCCAGAATTAATGTTCTGGACAGAAAATTTTCTTCATGGCCAGATTTTAAATATATTCACTCATACATTTCTCTCTTTTTTATTATTTTATTTCTAATATTTAGTTCTTGATCCTTTCCACTTCAATATGGTGCAAAACATGAGGTACATAGCCAAATTTGTCTCTTTCTGAATGGCTGAGCAATGCCCCCATATTACTCATTTAAAATTCCATCGTTTTGCTGCTGATTTAAGTTGCAACCTTATATCTTATACTAAATTTTTATAAACAAATAATTTTATTTCTAGATTTTTTTTATTAATGAGCCAATACCAACCTGCTTTAATTATAATGACTAATATATTTACTGTCAGGAGAGGTAAGACGTCCTTGCCACCAACATGTGTATTGCTCTCTTTTATCAGGCTTTTACTAAATATTCTTGTTGGAATTTTTCCATATGGACATTTAAGTCAACTAGTTTAGCATCAGAGAATTAAAACATATTGATTATTTTGTGAGATCATGTTAATTTCATAAGTAGACTAAGGGAAAATTGAGTTAGTATGAGGTTATCTTTCTGTTCACGTATACAAAAACACCTAATTTCTTATTATGTGGCTTGTTTCCCTTCATATAGCTTTCTTTCTTCCTTCATTTCCCCCTCCCTCCCTCCCTCCCTCCCTCCCTCCCTTCCTTCCTTCCTCCCTCCCTTCATCCTTTCTTTCCTTCTTTCCTTCTTTCTTCTTTCTTTCCTTCCTTTTAGCAGTTGAGTATTTCTTATACTATTTAGGATAGTTTGCATTGTTCTACTGGCTTCCTTTATGCTAATTCCCTAATATAATTCTTTACTCCCCTCTATTATTTCAAACTAAAGCAAATAAGCACAGAACTAATGATTACCAAAGGATCAGTGACACATCTTTTTAAATTTCTGGTAATTTTTAAGCAATCAGAAATATTTAGAATAGAAGCTAGCATTAAAAATGTTATCCAAAATTTTTTTTAAAAAGAAAACACCGAGGAGTTCTAATTTCTATCTCTTGCTTTTATAATAAATTATAAGATGTTTACAAGTTTCAAGAAATCCTATTTGAGAATTAAATGATTATCCCTTTTTGCATTTAATTACATAAAAATAATTCTTAAAAAAAAGAATAGCAACCTAATTTCTATATCCCTTTACATGTGAAAAGAAACGTTTTTGCTTGAGGATGTGATTGTGTACGGGTAGCTCATGTAATCGTCTTGTGGTATAGCCACTCCTTCAACCAGTATGTCATACTTTCCTGGCAGTTGCGTATAAAACAATGTTTTACATTTGGAGCATCACTTTCCATTGACTATCTTGAACTGGGGTTATAAAATAAAATATTTGTCATCTTAAGGCAAATAAATCATATGCGAGAGCACAACAACTCAAATTTCACAATTCTTTTATGGTGAATCTAATTAATAGCACTTAAAGGTCCTTCTGTATCTATTATGCTGTTGCTATCACAATCCTCCCACAGAGCAATAGTAAGCCCCAAAGCCTTTGAAATACGATGGAGATTTCCACTGACCTCAAACTGCCTCAACACTTGTAATTTCATATCCAAGGTAATTGCTTTAGTGCTCTTTGCTAGTACTTCTGCTGTCGTTTACTTACTGTGGCCTCTTCCAGATGATGTTTGTCCTCTGACACCCACTAAATCAGACAGCCACAATGCCTTGAGAAAAAGAAGACAGTAAGGCTAAGGATTAAATTGCAGGCCAACCAGAGACTTGATGATAGGAAGTACAGCTTCTTGCTCTGGGCACAGAGGTCTTGGCTGAAGAACAGTTTGGTTGTAGCAGACGTAATGGAGAAGGAAGACTTTGTACAAGGGCAGAAAGTTCCAAATGTCACATCTCTTACCCCTGCTGTTATAACACCATATAATTGTAGGCCTCCTGAGGATAGTTCTGCTCATCCAGCCTTCATTTTGCCTGTTAGTTGCAGTCCTGACCAGTCATCAAAAAAGATTCAGGTGTAGCTGGATATAAAATTAACAGCAGTTCACTGGAAAGGATAACTAGGAAAATCCTCAATGACATTTATTTTATATATGGCTCAAAGTAGCATTGCCCAAAATGCATATAGCAGAATACATTCCCAAGTTCAACTGCATAAGAAAGTTGCTCTTAGTGACTAAATATATTTGAGAAACATAACATGTTGCGAAATAATAAGAAATAAGTCTTTATTGTTCTCTGTCCTCAGTTCCTGACAGACAGTCCCTAAAACCCTTATAATAGGAGTGCTAAGAGAATTTTCTGTTCTAATATTTAATATTTGACCCTGGTTACTGTCCCAAAGATCCTAAGACTTTTGTAATATCCTGACTGATAGGAGCATCTGATACTATGCTTCTAAATCCCCTGAAATTTTCTGGGTAATAGAAACAACTTTTGTGCTAATGAGGTGACACTTACTGGGCCCCTGGATGGGGACTAGTCACCAGAAACACCAAGCCATGATTGGAAGCTTGGAACTTTCAGCCCCCGTGACCTATTCTCTACAGAAGGGCTGGAAAGGAAGATAATAATTTATCGTGCCTATATGATGAAGCCTACGTAAATCTTAATAGTAAATGGTCTAGGCTAGGGAGCTACCAGATTGGTGAACACAGCCATGTGTCAGAAGGGCAGCACACCACAAGGACAGATACTCTTGCACTTGGGACCCTCCAGACATGTCCCTATGTGCATCTTTATCTAGGTGTTCACCTGTATCTTTTATCATGTTCTTTATTATATAGCAAACTGCTAAATGTAAATAAGACTTTCTCTGAGTTGAGTGAGCTATTCTAGAAAATGATCAAATACAAGGAATGAGGTCATGGGAACCTCCAATATGTAGCCAAGTTGGAAAGAAGTTAGGGATAATGGGGGGGGTGGCTATTTTGATTAGTGTCTGAAGCGAGGAGCAGTCTTAAAGGACAGAACCATTCACTGGTGCGGTCTGTGCTAACTCCGGTTATTATTAGAAATAAGCTGAATTGCAGGATACTGAACTGATATTGCAGAGAATTGCTTGGTGTGGGGTAAAAACCAACACATCTGGTGTTGTAAGTATTGTGTGTGTGAGTAAAGGAGAAAGGAGACACATCATGCCTTCATTGTGGATTCACAAGGTACATTTCTTCATGAGACCTATGCTGGAGAAATCAGTGTTGTTTATTAAACCTATTAACTAGTTTTCAGTTTATTTAACCACACAACTTTCTTCTCCTTTGTCACATTTTTAATATCTCATGGATCTAACATTATGTAGAACATATTCTGTAAAATGCCAGTCTGAAGATTTTTCAAATTTATAACTGAACTAAAGTTTACAGCTGCATCAGATCCCTTTGGAGGTGTGAAGGATATAAATTAAATCTATAATCCTTTGAAGTTTGTCTTTTGAGTGCCTCAAGGAATATTTCTGCAAGTATCAGCTTAATAAACAGCAACATCTGATTTTTTCATTACTATCAAGTCCATGAAGTAGATCTTAGCTGCACACATGGTTAATTACCAGTATCATAAAGCTTTGTTGATAAGCATAATATTTACATCAAAGGTAGCATTTGAGTTATGCTGGACTTTTTAGTAGAATTTTTTTTTTTTTGTGAAGTCCTTAGAGTTTTCTCTGAACACAATCATACTATATGTGAATAGAGAAACCTTCACTTCTTCCTTTCAAACTTTATGCCTTTTAACCATTTTTCTTCCTATACTGTACTGGTTAGACCTCCAGTACAATTCTGAATAAAAGTGGCAAGAGTAAACATCCTTTCTTTTTTCTCAAATGCCAGAAAGGAAAGAAAATTCAGTCTTTATTTCTTAAGTATGACGCTACGTGTAGAATATTTTGTAGATGCCCCTTTTTAGGCTGAGGAAATTTCATTCAATCAAGGTGGTTGATAGTATTTTCATACTTTCTGCATGCTTTTTCATTGTTTTTTTTTTTAATCTACTTGACCTATTGATTACTGAGACCTAGTGTTACATTCTTCAACCATGTTTGTGGATTTGTCTATTTTTACCTTTAGTTTTTATCATTTTTTCTTTGTGAAATCTGAAGTATTTTGTTAGGTACATGCATTTTAAGGAAGGTCATACCTACCTGATGAGTAGCCCCTTTTATCATTATGAAATGTTCGCTTTATCTCTTGTAATACACTTAATATGGAAGTCTACATTGTCTCATATTGATATAGCAACATTTCTTATGCTTTCTGTTGGCAAGTTATATGGTTTTCCAACCTTTAGTTTCATCTTACTTGTGTATTTATATTTAAAGTGCATCTTTTTTTTGTATTTTTTTTCCTGAAATGAAAAGTGGGGGTGCACCCCATTAACCTGACAGGGTTCCACCCGGCATGCCCACTAGGGGGTGATGTTCTGCCCATATGGGGTATTGCTCCATTGTAACCTAAGCCATTGTAGCGCCTGAGGCGAAGACCACAGAGCCATCCTCAGTGCCCGGGCCAACTCTGCTCCAATGCAGCCTTAGTTGTGGGACGGAAGAGAGAGACAGAGAGAAAGGAGAGGGAGAAGGGTGGAGAAGTAGATGGGCACGTCTCCTGTGTGCCCTGACCAGGAATCAAACCCGCCAGTTCTATATGCCGGGCCAACACTCTACCACTGAGCCAACTGACCAGGGCGAAAGTACATCTCTTCTAAGAGATATATAATTGGGTTATTTTTAAAAAGTTCTCTCTGTCACTCTACATATTATCTGGACTTTTTAGTTTATTTATATTCAATGTAATTATTAATATAATTAGAATTCAGTCCTACATCTTACTATTTGTTTTTCATTGTACTTTATAGTTTAAGAGACAGATACAGTGAAGACAGATTACCTCAATAAAACCAGAGGTTGTGCTGACAACAGGCTAGATCACATTTTCCATAAAAACTCTGTCTATCCTTGGTTCACACTCTCCTCTGGTGCACAGGTGACTTTCAAACAACATGGGGGTTGAGGGGAACCAATCCCTCCAGTCAAAAATCCACACATAACTTTGACTCTTCCAACACTTAAGAGCAGTCAGCCCTTGGTATCCACAGGGGATTGGTTCTAAGAACCCCATGGATATCAAAATATGCTGATGTTCAAGTGCCTTATAAAGAATGGTGTGGAACAAGGCAGTTAGCCCTCTACAGCTGCAGGTTCCCAACCACAGACTAAAAATACTATTTTTGGTCATCAGTTGGTTGAATCTGTGGATGGGAAACTCTTGAATACAAAGGTACAACTGTATTTATTGAAACCAATCTATATATAAGTGGAGTTGATCCATTTAAACTTTGCTGTTCATCGGTCAACTCTGTAACTTTTCTGGAGTTTCTACTAAGATTCTGGATTGTTCACTAGGGTCTCTATTCTTTTGATAATTCTAATCCTCAATTTTTGCTGTTCAACTCAGTAGGACTATTGAAAACTTCATTCTGTTTTTCAAAGCTTTCTGCTTATCTTCTTAGCAATTTCCCTGTAAAGTTTATATATTTGGAAATGCATTTTGGGGAAAACCAATTGGAGCTAATTCTTCAGATCTCACTTTCCTCAGTGGTTTTCAACCATCAGTCTGCCAGAAATTTTGTGCAGGTCTATGAAAGAGTTAAGCATACTGAAGTCCGTGAAGTTCTATCTTGGCAATTATGGGCTCTGGACTTCCATTTTTGTCTTGCTAACTCTAGGAAATTGACAGAGTCATTGCTATCTGCTCTGATTCTTATCTGTAGACCTATTCCCATATTCTAAGCTATTCCATTTTTTCCAGGTATCAGCAGGTACCACTATGATAAAACTGGTTTGCACACTGTCAACTCCCCATCTTTGATTCCCTTCCATCTGGAATATTAGCTTTCAAAGGCTTGGTTGCCTTGACATTTCTCTAAAGTCTTCACCTTTAACTTGTAAATTTGCTCTAAAAAGAAACTTTAGTTTGCTGAATGGTAGTTCAACACACATGGAAATAAAAAAAATTCACTCCAGTAATTTGCCATTTTGTTAAAAAAAATCCCAAGGAATATTTTTTATTGATTATTACTAATTAAAATAGAAAGCATTTTTGAGGGGAAATGAATCACATTAGAACTTTTTTCTTGTGAGATATAAACTAACAGTGAGGGAAAGGAATTTTTGGTACTCAGAACAGCATAACTGCATAAATATGATCACAGTATTCATCAGAACTTGGAAGTATTATTTTCTTTTGTGAGAGAGACAAAGAGAGGGACAGAGAGAGGGACAGATAGGGACAGACAGGAAGGTAGAGAGATGAGATGCATAAATTCTTCATTGCAGCACCTTAGTTGTTTATTGATTGCTTTCTCATATGTGCCTTGATGGGGGGGGGGCTACAGCAGAGCAAGTGACTACTTGCTCAAGCCAGTGACCTTGGGTTCAATTCAGTGACCTTAGGCTTCAAGCCAGTGACCTTTGGGCTTAAGCCAGTGATTCTGTGCTCAAGCTTGTGAGCCCAGGCTCAAGCTGGATGAGCCCATGCTCAAGCCAGTGACTTCAGAGTTTCAAACCTGGTTCCTCTGTGTCCTAAACCAACACTCTATTCAGTGTGCCATAGCCTGGTTAGGCAGAACTTGAAGTATTCACATACCTTTCTGTTTTCAATTATTCAGTCTTTCCCTCTTAGTTATATTGGGTTAATTAACATAACTATTTCAATATTTCTTCCTACAATGAAGATATAATAGTTTATTAATAGTACTTAGATATTACCATTTCATAGATACAATATCATCTTCTCCTTTCCAACTTTTGTGTTTCCTGTGTAGAGAATGATTCCTAAATGGAAAATATTGTCTATGAGTATTCATAATGATACATAAATTAGTGACACAGGAGAGGCAATGTAAATAAAGTTAATAAAACATTTATGATTGAGAAGTGGCATAGTACTTAGATCATATTATGTTATTTCTGTAATGAGTAAGCAATGTAAGATATTTATTTAAGGAATATATCCTAATAATCATAACTTGTTATTTTTGTTATCTTATTATATGAAAAAATTAAAAGTTCTTGAGCTATATATAAATATGAACAGTCATAGCTTTAAATGAGGGAAACAATCTTTAAAATATTAAAGAATTTATTTACTATAGTAATAAATAGAATTTAAGTTATACAAGTAGCAGAAGACAAACCAGGTGTAAAAACATTGGAATTGTGAAAATTTCCCATGACTTATCTTTGAGTTAAGACCAGTAGAAATGTGAAATCTTTGCAGTGTGCATATTTTAATTTTAGTTTAATGATTCCCCACTACTAGGGCAAGGAAGAAAACAATTGCTGTCAACATCTTCACTCCTTAAGGAGCTGGGAAGAAAAGAGCTCAGTAAACATCTGCTTTTATCAATTGCCTCAGTCATGAGGGGTTTTTCCAATTTGTGCTGTGCTATCTTGGAATAATTTCACCTTTTTACCCACAAATTCTATTCAACTGAGGAATTAGAGGAATCCAAAAAAAAAAAAAAAAAGAGTTTTGACTCATCATAGTTAAAATTTTAATGTTTCCTTTTCTTATAAAATAATATTTATTAGATATCAAAGAATCCTAAACAAAGGGAAACACTTTTTAAAAAATTTATACATGGCTCACATCCTTTCATAAATATTTTGACTTTTTCTTGTACTCAAAATAAATATCTAAAGCTTGTCTTTGTTCTAACTCCCAAATATGCTATTAGATCTTAGAACTACACCGCTTTATATCTTGTAGTTGATTGCGATTAAGGCAGTATTCCTGTAAAACAAACAAACAGCCTGAACCTTCCCTTTTTATGTTATCCCAATTGTTACCTTGTGTGTGTGTGTACAATTGATATTCCTAAGCATTTTATTCCATCAGTCCTGGCTTACTACTCCTAAAACTATTTGTCAAAGAAATCTGTAAGGTATTTTTCCCCGCCGAGAAGGAAGGAACAGGTCTCCGAGCCACCAAGTGTGGTAAGTTCAAAAGGCTTTATTCAGTACAAAGCGTTCCCGGAGGAGACTCACTGGTGTGCAAGATGGAGGTTAGGAAAAAAATCGCACATGGACAGACCACGCGCGTATATTTAAAAAAGGGTCCCTCTAGGGCAGTCGGGCTAATATGACGTAGAGAAATCTTACTGGCTGACAGTCAATCGCCTTTGTTTCCAAGGAGTCCTAGGTTTCTTTTTGGCGCGCTTGACTGTGGGCAGCCCTAGCCAAAGTTCCCCGAGCCTAAGTTTCCACGTGACCAGCCCTCTATCCACCGACCTTACAAAATCTTATTTAAAAAAAAAAAAGAAGAAAGAAAAAAAATTCCTGATATCCTTGTTTAATTGTGAATTCACAATCAACTTTGTCCAGAAACATTTCACATGAAAATTTCACAATGTAACTTCTAAAAAGTATTTTAAGAGGCATATACAAGATGTCCTGAAAGTATGGCAACCTGCAAAAGATAGAATAAATAAGTTAACTGGGTTTTAAAGAATAAATGAAAGCAAATTCTTGAGAGCTGATGTTGGGGAATTGAGTGAAGTATTTTATAATTATGACTCAGGTTTTTTGAAAAGTCAACATTATTTTCTTTCTAGCTGAATAAATAATGAATGTTATATTTACAAAGGACTTAGAACTGTCCACTCTTATTAGCATAAGCCTAGCATGTCCAATTGAAAGGACAGTCCTAAGAATGTCAAATAGCAAAGTTTAAATAAGTCTTAGTGATTTTTCTTATGCATACAGCTGAAAATCTTAGTGGTTTAATGTCAGGGCAGAAATTAAATTCAGGGGCATAGAGCAAGATCAATTATACATGATTCTAAAAAAAATTATAAGGGTATAAAAACCTGGAGTTTCTACTTTGAAACGGCTTAAGAAAATTTTCCTTCCCTCAACTCCTTCAAATCTCATCACCAACAAAAGCAACTAATAATAGGGAAAAAAATCAATCCATCATCAGGGAGCATGAAAATTATCATGGCTCAAAGAACAAGTGTTTAAGATCACTTGCCAAATACTGTTAATCATAATCAAAATAAGGGACCAATGACAATGTACAAATTTCCCTATATTTAAGATGACATAAAATTATGATTAATTATAAGATCATGATTATGAGTTCTAGAGTTGTCTAGAAAGATTTTAAAAATGTCCCCATTGAGATCCAGTTTAATACCTCAAAATAGGGGCAAAGATAGACATGAAGGACCAAGAAGAAAAAAGTGTAGTAAAAAAATCAAAACAAAATAGAAGCCGTGTATTGCTTCAGATTATTATTATTATTTTTGGTCTTCCAGCCACTGCATGCCCACTTTGACCCCGCATACCTTTCCATTAGCAGCTGTTAATGTTCAACGATGAGTAGTGTCATAGGCACGTGCCACAAGCATCACAAGGCCCCAAACCACACAGAATTTATTAGGGGAAAATTAATAAGCAGAGAAATAGTCGGGTGAGGATAGTGAAGATATACCTCCACACTCTCACTCTTCTCTAACATGGTGTACATGCAGATGTTCTGCATGCATCAAAGCCAAATTCTAGGACAAAGGGTCTGGCTAGGTCAGTTTTCTGGATATGCAACTGAGGACTCCAAGAGTGAGTATGTGGCTAACCTCATGGTACATGGCGATGGGTAAACCGAAATTGAGGACTAAGGAACACCTAGGTTCTCTATGTCAAGGATAGACAAACTTTTTCTGCAAAGGACCGGACAACATATATTTTATGTAGAGCTGGCTTCTGTGGGCTCATGTTCTGTGTTGCAACTACTCTACTTGGCTATGGCAGTGTGAAAGCACCACAGACAGTACATAAACAACGAGCTAGGCAGCGTTTCAACACAACTTTATCTGTGGACACTCACATTTCAATTTCATATAACTTCCATGTTTCAGAAATTATTAATCTGCTTTGGATTTTTTTAACTACATAAAAATATAAAGCCATTTCTTAGCTCAGATGACATTCAAAAGCCGGCAGCAGGCAGAACCTGGCTGTTGGGTTGTAGCGTTTGCTCATCTCTACACTAAGCCACAAGAAATATATGAAGCTATATCAGCTCTGGAATAATACTAGGGATTACACATACCAAAATTCCAGAAGGACAGACCAGGAGCCCCAGAAGTTGCCTTGCGTGCCAGGCCTGCATACATGAGCCAGGGACCTTGGTTCTCTGCAGACCTGTTCAGTCCGGACCACCTCTCATCTCAGCTACCAAAAGGAGGGAACACCTACAGGGTCATCCAGATGCGTCTCTTATCAAGTAACTGTCAAAGCTCTTAACATAAAAAACACCATACATTAAATCTTTTATAAAAGATTTAAAAAGGTCAATGAAGAAGACATATAAAGAGAATTATTCAAAGGAACATAGGTAATATCATAAAAACATAAAAAAAATTATAGGTGATATAGCTGCTTCAAATTTTGCAAATGAAAAAAGAGTTACAAGTGTTCAAATAAAGAAATATAAAGGACAAAAAATATTAAAATGGTCTTATTGATCTTAAAGAAATGCACATGAACAATAAAAATATAATGGTTTTAAAAGTCACATTAAAAATCATCACATAAAAGTAAACACCACTGAAAACTAAGTCAAAAGTGTCGTAGGTGGGTTCATGTAAATACATAAATAAAATAGTAGAAAGAAAATAAAACGTGAACATGACTGTGGATAAAATTATGTATACAGCAAAGGATACTGAACTACATATAAATTGTATTTCTAAAAACAGAACAAGTGTTACAAAATTCAAGTATGCAATCAAAGTGAACTGTTCTGAAACATAGCAGGCTTGAATCTACAGATTGCGTCTCATGGTATTCCAGGAAAAGTGCATACAGAAAATCTGATATAAAAACATGCCTTTTGATAAATTTCTCAATCTTTAAGACTAAAGTAAGAATCATATAGTCATTCAGAAATGAATGAAAAAGCAAGTCCCATTCAAAGGGAATATCAGGCCATCTTTAGAGGTTTCCCTCTTCAGTACCAGAGAAACTGTAGAAATAGCTATAACCTTCTAAGAAAAAAAATGTTAGACCAAATTTATATGTAGTGAAGTTGTCTTTTATATTTAATGCAAAAGGCAGTACTTCTCACTCTTGCATAATGAAATTTAGGCAAAGAGGAGACTATACAATATAGAGAGCTTAAGAAAATGGGAACTGTACAAAAGCATGGTTAGTGAGATTTGAATCCATTTATGCCAACAGCGAGATTAAATAATTGAAGTCATTACAGTTATATAATCTAATGTGACTGTTATACTTCTTGGAAATGTTAAAATGATAATATAATTAAAAATGAAAGCTAAAAGAGCAAATGTGGGAGGAAGTCTGAGTAATATTTCCCTCATATTTCTTAGCAGGGAGTCGAATATATTTCAAGCTTGAAGTATTAGTTTAAAGTAACTCTTTTTAGCTATGCAAGTACTCAACATTTTGCCTCCGATGTCCAATTTCTCAGTATTATTGAGTGTGCTCCTTTAAAAGGAGAAAGTACATAATGAAAAGGGAAATGATGAGATCAATAAACAGGAGACATGTAATAGAGAGCTCTTATATGTGACCATCCAACCCTTCAAAATTCCAAAAATGTAACTTCCCATTTTATGAGTCTCATCCTGCTTCTCCAGCCACCTGGCAGCTCGCTGGTGGGCACATGAAGCAGGACCTGCTAGACAAGTTTTCACATGAGTCTTCCATTTCAAAGCAAGATATGGAACAAACCTGGCTGGTTTAGTTCTGTCATTGTCGTCTGTTTGGTTTTCTTTATCTGGAATGGATAGCCAGGCATGTTTAGATTTTGCTAATACTTGTCATGTAATGTTTCCGGCATATCAGATGTGAACGTGGAAGTGGTGGTAGTGACTTCTTAATCACTTTAGATTTTTGTTATGCTTCTGTATAGGATTTATTGAATATTAGTCATGAACTGGATTCTCCAGCTCTCCCAACTAGTCTGTAAACTGCATAATACATTTTATTAAACTGGTCATTTTTGCTAAAAATAAAAGACATTAAATTTTGTTATTCTTATAGTTATTAGGAGGTACAGTATGTCTTATATACTTGTGCACACAAATACACACACACACACACACACAAGCTTCAGTAATTCTTTTAAGTCTCATCTTAGTTTCCTCTCTTCAGTTAAAGTCAAATCAAGTTAAGGATAATTTTAAACTTAAAACACTATGCATGATACTATTTCATCATGTAAACTATTTCTATTTTTAGGCTGTTTTGTGTGAAAAAAGGGAGACTAGGTTGACAGTCATCAAAACTAATGTTGAGTTATAAGTGATATTTGTGGTCCTTTTCTTTCTCTTCTGGAAATTCCCACTTTGCTTCACTTTTTTTTCTTTTTAAGTATATAAGTAGCTATTTACTATAAAGACTATAAAATAATTATACTAAAAATTGGTATAGCCTGACCAGGCTGTGGCACAGTGGATAGAACACTGGATTGGGATGCAGAGGACCCAGGTTCGAAACCCCGTGCTCACTGGCTTGAGCACAGGCTTATCTGGCTTGACCATGAGCTCACTAGCTTGAGTGCAGGGTCTTTGGCTTCAGTTCGGGATTACAGACATGACCCCATGGTTGCTGGCTAGAGCCCAAAGGTTGCTAGTTTGAGCCCAAGGTCGCTGGCTTGAGCAAGGGGTCACTGGCTCGGCTAGAGCCCCCCAGTCAAGGCACATATGAAAAGCAATCAATGAACAACTAAGGTGCCACAACAAAGAATTGATGCTTCTCATCTCTCTCCCTTCCTGTTGGTCTGTCCTTATCTATCCCTCTCTCTGACTCTCTCTGAATCAGTCCAAAAAAAATTGGTAAAGTCTTTTATAAAATTTTTATTTTAAATTTATTGGGATGACATGGTTTGCCAAACCACACAGGTTTTAAGTGCACAAGTTGTAGATATAACACCATCTACAACTGCATCATGTACCCTCTGCCCCAAGCAAAGTCTCTTTCCATCCCTATGTTCCTCCCTTCCTCTCTGGCTATTGCCATTCTGTGTCTGTATCTATGTGTTACATATATATGATCTTTGGCTTATTCAAAATATTTATTATACATTTAAGAAATATTGTTCCCTGTGTAGGCAATTCATATATGAGTATGTGTTTGTGCGTGTATGAGTGTGTTTGTATGCATGTATGTTATTTAAGGATCAACGGTAAACGAGTCCACTATTTTCTATTTTTATTATTTATTCACACTTCATTTATGTATATGGATAAAAATTGAAAAATATAGATGTCATACTACATTCCTCATCAGAGCAAAAATTAAAACCTTTGCGCACATATGCATTTTTATATGACAACTATGGCACTCAGAAAGAAAACAAGACAGTTTTGCATTCATTGTTCTAATGAGCCAAAGCTTTTTCCATCACAAAGAAACCAGGAATAAGAGAAAAAACACATACATTTGTTTTCTTTTCAGATCCAAAAAGTAAAAAAGTATCTATGGAAGCTTATCTCCCATAGTAATATGCAATGCTAAGTGCTCCATACCCAAGAAAAACCTGAGAGATCGCACTCTGTATAATTATGCAAATAGATTTTTTAAGAAAAAGAAGAAAGCCAAAATGACAATATACTAATATGGCAGCAGCATTGATGATAATGTCGATTATTAAAAACAAAGTGTTTGTTCATGCCCAGAGCCTTTATTTACTTAATATTTTTAATGCATACATACCTCCTAAAAATATTCAAGACAGCCCTCAAATCATAATTACCATAATTACACTTTTTCATCTTAAAATCCTTTACACACCCCTAGAATAAATATTATATGTAATATATAGTATCATAATTAAAGTAAATATTCCAAGAAATGATGTTTTGATTGCCGTTTTCTACATATTCTATCTAATGAGCCAGAACTACACAGTGTCTATGTCTGGTATATGCCTGTTTGTTCTTATTATTAGCATGGTGGCTATGACTAATCTTAATTAAAAAAATCTTCATAAAATGTTTCTGTCCCATTTTATAGAATACACTAGAAATATACAATAAAAACTAATATTGGAACCAGTAAATAATTTAGACTACTTGCCAAAACAATGTCTTAAAAGAAAGGTTTCAAATGGAGATAAGCCTTGTAAAAGAACATCAGAGAACAGTAATAGCTGCAAGCTCTTTGCTCAGCCATGTGAATACATTGTTTAATTATGGATCAAGTTGAGTCTTTAGCTCCTTGACCACTGTGGATTATTCTTTACAATTTCTTCTATGAGATCATGCTGAGCTGGATGATACTTAGATAAAAATTTGATATTATTCACCTGCCTATATTCTCTGGAGAACATCAAAAATGGATAAGTGGTATAGAGGCGGTGCAGAAAGCCCTTTGGAAGACTTTGATTTTGAATGAAAAGAAAATTTCAATTCTTATTATTTTAAACCATAATACAACTAACTCTGAGCAAAAGATTTTTAAGAACCAGGGATAATATTCTTTTGTGAGGTTAAGTCCAGGAAAAAAGTTGACCAGAATACAAAAAAAAAATGAAATTGTCCTTTAGCTGTTAATATTCATAGCTCAAAGAATCACTGAATATGATATCTGCATAATGGTAACTGAGGGGCAGATAACACACTACCTCTCTGATATAAAGAGCAGTATGAAAAAGAAAATTGGGAAACAATTTCTGTCTTTCCCATAATTGCACAACCAAAATAATGGCTGGCTTCTTCTTAGACAAAGCAAAAAGATTTTATTTCTGAAGTCCAGAATCTGTTTTTTTTAACTAATAATAAATAAAAATAATCTACTTTTTTTTTTTCAGAAGGAAGCCATTTTGTGTGACTGATGGATATTTAAAATGAGAGTGAAAAAATGTAGGTGCCAGTAACTAGCAATCTGCTTTGTCATCAATTTCTTGGGACTGCCATCTCACACCTACAAAATGAGATAGTTAGCTAAGGGACTAGGGAGAACGAAAGCATCATGGTTCTAAGATTGTCTGTACTTATTTGCAATTGCTTTCCCATCTTTCTCATCCTCCTTCCAATCAGGCTTTTGCCTTCCTAACTCTTATTGAAACTGCTCTCCTTAAGATACACAGTAATATCCACACAGTGAAATACAATGATCTCTATTCTTTCTGCCCCTCTAGCTATAAATTCTGTTCTCATTACAGCAATCAAAGGTGATCTTTCTTCTTTTTCCTCTTCTTCCTCTTCCCCTTCTTTCTCTCCTTCTCCTTCTTCTTCTTTTTTACACTTTCTGTCTAACAATTGTTTCTAAAATTTTTAATATTATTTTCAACAAATACTATGGATAGGGTCTTTCCCACAGAGGGAGTTCTGATTCAGATCAAATAAAGACAAATATTTTAAAATAAGCTTTTAAAAAGAGCTGTCATACAAGTCAAAAAGTGACAGGCCTTTAGTAACAGGGATTTTAGGGCAGCTCCTAACCAATTTTGTCCCTACAGAGGCTGCTAGACTCTGGTTTTCACAGCTATCATGGTTGTGAAGTTGACAATTTTCAAGGGTTCCACCAAGATGAGAAGAAGGGGATGGATATGAGGCAAATTCATACACCATTATCTTGCTGTTCATCAAAGAGTTAGACTTTTTTCTTGAATAAGTACTCCTTGATTATTATAAGATTTTGGTTAATTTGAAGAGTTAAAAAAATGTGGATTTTGACCAGTTAGCACTACTCTTGGTGTTTTGATGAAGGAAAGGATTTTCAGAGGTTCTTAATCTGCCACTGCTTCCTTGTAACTGACTTTTTTAGCTAAAGGAAGGACATGTTACCCTCATCTGATTAGCTTAGGTTTTCCAGAGTGCTGAAATGGTGAGAATTACAGGCAGAACAAAACAACCAAAGAATCACATCTTGATGCATCATATTCAAGGAGCTACGATTAAAAGATGAGAACATTGTAAAGGATCTCAGAGAGAAAAAAGAAACTTGACATACAAATAAACAACACTTTTCATCAGAAACTGTACAAGCCAGAAGATGACAGTGACATCTTTAAGGAAGAAAAACAAAACCAGAAGGGTCATCCCAGTATTCTATTCCCAGTGAAAATATCTGTGAAAAACAAAAGATAAATAATAATATTTTATGACAAATAAAAATGGAGAGAATTCATTATTAGGAGCATTGCTGAATATTATATCACTTATAACCATTTTTGGTTTTGTTTATCACAGTTCTTTTTTTTTTAATTTTAAACTGTTTTGAGATATACTCACATGTAATTGTAAGAAATAATACAGAGAGATCCTATGTACCCTTAGTAAGTTTCTCCTAGTGGTAATATCTTGAAAAATTATACCACAAGCAAGATAAAGTCATTGATATAAACAACATAAAGAACAGTTTTGGCCCTGGCCAGTTGGCTCAGTGGTAGAGCGTCGGCCTGGCGTGCAGAAGTCCCGGGTTTGATTCCCGGCCAGGGCACACAGGAGAGGCACCCAACTGCTTCTCCACCCCTCCCCCTCTCCTTCCTCTCTGTCTCTCTCTTTCCCTCCCGCAGCGAGGCTCCATTTGAGCAAAGATGGCCTGGGCGCTGGGGATGGCTCCTTGGCCTCTGCCCCAGGCACTGGAGTGGCTCTGGTCGCAAAAGAGTGACGCCCTGGAGGGGCAGAGCATCGCCCCCTGGTGGGCAGAGCATCGCCCCCTGGTGGGCGTGCCAGGTGGATCCCAGTTGGGCGCATGCGGGAGTCTGTCTGACTGTCTCTCCCTGTTTCCAGCTTCAGAAAAATACAAACAAAAAAAAAACAAAAAAAAAGATTCATCTCCAAAATCATTACTTACTAAGTCTATTATATAGCAACACCTACCTCTTGCCACCATCCCCAAACCTTGACAAAATTCATCCAAATTGTTTCTTGTATCAGTAATTCACACTTTATTACTGAGAAATATCTCATGCTTTAGATGCATCATGGTTTCTTCAACCAATCACCTGTTGAAAATGCATCTGAGCTGTTTCCAGTCAGGGCTGTTCTGAATAAAGCTGTTAAGAATATTTGTTGTATACAGGTTTTTGTCTAAGCAAAGAATTCCTTTCTCTGTGAAAAATGCTGCATCATATGGGAGTTGTATGTAAAGTATTATAGGAAACTTTCAACTGTTTTTCAGAATGGACCACCATTGTATGATTGATCCAGTTCTTCCACATTTCAACAACATCTAGTGTTATTATTATATGTCTTTCATTTAACCATTCTCCTGCTCAATCAAGGTGAAGGATGAGCTTCACTGGGCAGCTAGGCTACTTGATTAAGGGTTGGAATATGTAGGAATCATCTTCTGTTGGTAAAATGGGGGCCCTGAGACATCCTGATGTTTTTTCCTCCAGTTCTGAAGTCCCTATTGAGTTCTCCTTCCTCTTACCATCTCTATTAGTTTCCTATCGATGCTTTAACAAACTACCACACATTTACTGGCTTAAAATAATACAACTTTATTTTCCTATAGTTCTGGAGGTCAGAAGTTAAAAATTGTGTTTCATTTCACTAAAATCCAGGTGCACGCTAACTGTTTCCTCCTGGAAGCTCTAGGAGAGAATCTGTTTTGCACCTTTAATAGTGTCCAGTGGCTGTCTGCATTCCTTGGCTTGTGGATCCTTTCTCCATATTCAAGGTCAACCGCACATCGTCTTCAAATCTCTCTGCTTCTATCATGACATAGTCTTCCTTTTCTAACTCTACTCTTTCAGCTTCACTCTTATAAGGATCCTTATGATTATAGGGTCCCTCCTAAATAATCCAGCATAATCTTCTTTTCATCAGCTCTTTAATCATATCTGCAAAGTCCCTTTTCTATTTAAGGTAACATAATCATAGATTCTGGGTTTTAGCAGGTAGACATCTTGGGATGGGGGCCATTGTTCAGCCTAACACACCATATTACAAAGTTCTCCTCTTGTTGTCTCTTGGGTTGTTTCTAGAGTATAGTTGCAGTTAGTGAATAGGGGCAGAAAGAGATGAGTGTTAGGGACTAAATGTGTACTCCCAAATTTGAATGTTGAAACCCTAACCTCCAATGTGATGATATTAAGAGGTAAGGATATTAGGACATGATTAGATCATGAGGACGCTGTGTTCATGAGTGAGAATAATGTCCTTATAAAAGATATCCCAGAGACCTTTCTCACCTCTTTCACCACGTGAGGATACATGACAAGATGACTGTTTGAAACCTGGAAAAGGGACCTCATCAGAACCCAACTAGGGTGGCACTAAGATCTCAGCCTCCAGAACTGTAAGAAATAAATTTCTGTTGTTTATAAATAACCCAGTATGTTATTTTGTTAAAGAAGTCCAAACTAAGATGATTAGTATATGCCATCTTGCTTGGACTGGCAGTATAATAATATTTTTGTCTCCAGCTTTGTGTCATATTACATTTTATAACTACCTTTTCTGTTTGTCTTTGTAATTCAAATCATTGATCAAAACACTGAACAAAACAAAGCCAAAAACAGACTCCTACAGCACAGCTTGGGAATATCTCGTTACTTTTGGGTCCTAGCAGAGTAAGCTTGAAAATTATAAATCTATTTGTTTGTATCATCACCAAAGTAAACCTTCTCTATTTTTCTCTAAGTATAAAAGGATATCCTACTGAAATAACAATGACAATTATATTTCCTACATAAACTTTAGTTAATCCTATTATAATAAATTTTAGTAGATTCTATTAGTACTTCAATGACATCTTTGAAACTTCTATACTTTGATTCTGAACCTAGTTAATGACAGTTCTAACAACAGATTTTCATATTCTTGCCTCTTGGAATGCCATGCCTTCTAATCTAAAGAGAGACATAATTTTAAAATTGCTAAGTTTTTTTTAATTAATTTAATGTTTTATCTTGGTATTGAAAGTTCTTCTATAAAATTCATATTTATTATCACTTTTCTATTTTTAAAATTGTTGTCACAATCCGAATTCTTCATCATCCATTTCTTTAATATGTGTGAGATACTTGATGGGTGACCGGCACTGGACTAGGCCTAGGGTTTATAAGGATTAATAAACCAATAATCTGGTAAACATTTAAACCATCTGTGAACAGTGTACAGTTTTTTCTGGCAGTGATCCTACGCCCTTCTTTGTTCACAATCTGCCTCTGAACATAGCTTGCAAAGCCTTTTCTCGTCTTCAGCAGATCCACAATCATCAGTAACTCTGGCCCCTAACCCTTCTGACACTGCTTGTAAGGCCAGTAGTCGTGGCCATTGCGGCCATCACATGCAGGTTCCCATTGAATTCAGACAAATGGTAAAAAAACAGTGGAGCCAAAGAATGGTGGGACATTCGTTTATTAAAGTCTCGAACCAGCTGATGAGCAACACACAGGGAAAACACTTCCCTTTTCACTCAGAGCTCACAAAGCCCTGACACATTCTCCGGTTCCACAACCAGGAGAATCTTCTCTGGTTCCTCCTAGAATCAAAGGCCCCATCAGTCTCAGCAGAGCTTGCAAAAGCCCCTCAGCTCTGGTTCCCCATCTGCATGTCTTCTCCCTTCTCCTTTCTGCACAGACTGGCTTCTTCTTCAGCACTCTGCATTCTCTCTCTCTCTCACTCTGCAAACATGGCTTAAGTCTGCCTCTTCTCCTCTGCTCTTTTTCAAAACTTTCAGGTGCGAACACCTCTTCTCCAGCAAACATTAGCAAAACAAAGGCCCTTCCCAAGCAGGAAGGTAATTTGCAATTGCACAGACATATACCTGGTGCTGCCCAGCCCCTAATGTAAGGTATTTTTCCCCGGGTGAGAAGGAAGGAACAGGGCTCGGAGCCACAAAGTGTGAAATAATAAATGGCTTTATTGAGTACAGAGCGCACCCCCCCGCCCAGCAAGGTTCCCTGGCCCCGAGGAAAGAAACATGGAGGCTAGGGAAGTTGCAAAGATTAAACCGCGTGGCAGATATTTAAAGGGTTCCTCTAGGGAAGTGGAGCTACAATGATGTGGTAAAATTTCACTGGCTGGCAGAGGAGTGCTTCTTTCCAAATGGTTCCTGGGAAGCCTCCTTTGGCGGGCTTGATTGTGGGCGGTCCTAGCCAAAGTGGGCGGGTCTGAGTTCCTACGTCACCATTCCCCCATCCACCGACCTTATACCTAATCCAAACTATAAGCGAGCAATATAAAAATCATATTTTACAAACTTATTTGACCAACACTGCTCTTCCAAGTCCGTCAGCTCTTTATTCTCATTCCTTGCTATGTGCCCCTTCTTCTACCTCTCCCACAGGTTCTTTTATATTCCCAGCTCTTGAGTAAGCTTCTTGTGCAGCTAAATCAATTCCCTGAAAAATATTTTCTTCCCCATTTGAATGAAGATTGTATAAATTGCAGTTCATTTTCCTACCACACCCCTTGAGCAACATTTCCTTTTAAGGTACATAGAGGAGCCAAACATACTTTTTCCTATAAGTACTTTTGAAATCTTCTTTTAAACATTTTAGTCCGATGTCTGGTTATGGCCATAGTTTATTTCCTTTTCATCATGTCTGATCATGAACAGTTTCTTGCTTTTTGTTAGAATTAGGTTCACAGAAGCAGCATCTTAATTTCTTCATTTGTCTTAGAAAAGTAAAAAGAATGTCTTAGATCCTCTTTCTTTAAAACAGATTCCAGATGGCTGAAATTTATCATGACTTTATCTTAATAGTATTTCCATTTTTCTGCTGTTTATAGTAAAAAATCATGTTTAATGACAATCTTGATTATTTTCTCAAAAAGCCTTTCTAAACAAAGACATTGAAACCATTCATCCCCCAGCTCCCTTCCCTAAATATTATAAAATTTCCACAAATACAAAAAGCCACGTCTTCTTTCTCTCTCTCTACTTAGAGCTAACCAGCTGTCTGCAGAGCTATCAGCAGGGTTTATTTTTCTTGGCGTAAATGCAAGCCTCTAGTTATTAATATGGGTGTGATTTCCTCTTGCTGACAATTTAAGATAAAGTAAATTGGAAGTGACATAAAGGAGTGTGTGTGTGTTAATGTGCGTCACCAAGGTTCCTTTCTGACATCCTGAAAGGTCTCCTCTGAATGGTCCACACTAGCAACCATTTCAAAGTAACCCCATGCTGTTCAAGTGTGGGCATTCTCATTGATTTGTAAAAGTGACAGATGCAGCATGTGATTGTAAATTAGCAATGTGAAGTTAGTCCCAAGGGCTCTCCAAGCAGGCGCCACAAACCTCCCACCCTCAGCAATTATTTGGCTGCTTCTCAAGCTTTTAACATTTCCTAGGACTCACTGCACTGAGTCCTTTGGGTTTTGGCTATGTCTCTTTCTTCCCTCTCTCTTCTTAATTTACACTCATTCAAAACCAAGAATAGTTGAAACATAAAAAACTATCTTAGCGTTATAATTGTTCTTATCTTCACCTTCTGTGCCCTGAATAATTCTTTTTGGACACTGTGCATATCATAGTGCTTCACCAACTTTAGTGTGCATAAAAATCACCTAGAGTGCTTATTTAAAATCTACTTTTTAATATTAAAAATTAAAGATTTCTAAGACCCCTGACCAGAGACCCTCTGATCCGGCAGGTCTGGTAGGCAGCCTGTGATTGTAGTGTATTTAATTTGTTTCCTAGGTGACCTCTACACAGGTGGTCTGTGGACTGCCTTTGAGAAGCATCCAGTTCAGTCTTTCATCTCTTTTCAAGCTAAAATTAAGAGTTTTTATTTTTAGCGAGTTTACATTTTCCTTGGGCAACGTCTTTAGCGGTGAAGGTTGCCAGCTTCACTTTGTAACTGTGGTTCCATCACGTTGAAATGAGGTCTGCAGAGATATAAAGCATTTCCCAGCATCAAAGGGAGAAACTGGGAGTGTGAGAGGCTTAGACACTGATCACAAGCTCTGCTCTTCACGCCCTCCTGCTCATGTTGCTGTGGCGGGACCTGTGTAGAATGCATCTCAGCCCACTCTTGATAACATCAACATTTCACCCTTGAGTGAGTCCTCATTTAAATATCTTGTATCAAATTAGATAGTACCTTTTTACATAGTCACATATTTTTTAAAAGAGCCTGTCTGTTTAAAATATTTCAATACTATTAAATTTATAAGGCAACAAATGCTATCGCATTTTAATCAAAAGCAAAATACCACATGATGAAATGTCATGACTTCGAAATGCATAGGGACAAACTTTGGCCCAGACTAAATGTCAGCGGTAAAATACTGGTAATGAAATGAGCAAGACCAAAGGTCAGGCTTCCATAAAAATCCCATTCCAGCTCCAGACTTAGTTTAAATCATTTCAGATACATATGGTAAGTTGTCTACATTTTCAAGTGAGATATCCTTCCTGTGAACTTCAGGCTGGGTATTGCTAATGAGGGTGAAAAGGTTCCAGATGGAAAGCTACATTTTACAGGGCATTTCCTCATTCTCTTCTTCTCCTTTTGTAGAAGTCTGATTTGGTGACTAAACTTCTTCTTAGAAGAAGAGATGACTGCTGGCCTCATATGTTCTGTTTTGCCCCAGAAATATCACAGCTGATAACTTGTTCTAGATAAATTACAACTGTTAATTTTTTTTGTTCCCCTTTTACTCACAAAAAGAGCCCAAATTTGGACTATAAACCACATGGCTGTCCTACAAACAGCCAATCTATAGAAGTCTTGTAATAAATGATCAAGTTAGATCATGAGTTTCTTTTGCTTAGGATCATCTAGGCAGCGTTTCTCCAACTTGAATGCGTATCAGAATCACTTGGAGCTGCTGGGCCCTATCCTGGAAACCTTGATCTGGGATAGGTCCTGAAAATTCTTATTTCTAACAAGTCCCCAGATGATGCTGGTGCAGCTGGTCCAGGCACTATACTTTGAAAACCAAGGACCTAATAATTTCTCCTTTTACTCAGAGTAAATGCCAAGATCCTTATAATGGCTTAATAAATGAATGACCTGGCTGACAGCTACATTTCTGACCTGCAATCCACCCATCAACTCTTTCCCCTCTAGCCACACTGGCCTCCATGCTGCAGCAGGAATATGTAGAGAGTCCTTCCCTGGGCATGGCCCCTAGGCCTGGAGGCATCTCCCCGGGGTATTTCAGTGGTGCACTTCCCCAGTTCCTTCATGTCTACTCCTGCTCTCAATAAGGCTTCCCTGACTACCCTCGTCAAAATTATAACCCAAACCTCCAGTTCTCTTATCCTACTCAAGTTTTCTTTTCTTTTCTTTTTTTTATACAACTGTCAATATATAACATTTTTTACTCCAATTACTGTCCACACCCCAAAGCTTAGTGAAAGGTTCTTTTCTGCTTTGTTGACTGATGTATCCCAAGCACCTTGATGAGAGCCTGGTATCCATTAGGCATTTTATGGATGCTATTGAAAGAAGGAATGCACTCACCAATTTCAGTTCTGTCTTTTTACATGAATAAGGCATATGATGACTGGAAAAGGAGCATAAAACGCTAAGATGTTGTATATACATTTCTAAACAAATGCACATATTTATTAGGATCAGAATTTACCGCCCACACTTTGAACTTGCAACTTTATCATTCCCAACCTTTACTCACTGAGTTTGTAAAACCTCATGTTCCACCTTTGAAGTTTTTGTGCTTTCCTTCAGCACTTTAAAGCCATACATCCTTTACTTTGGCACATCTGCTGGTCATTCATTCACAAACTATCTTCCTTGCTCTTCTACCCTAACCACTATAGCAGGGGTCTCCAAACTACGGCCCCCCGCGGGCCGCATGCGGCCCCCTGAGGCCATTTATCCGGCCCCCACCGCACTTCCAGAAGGAGCACCTCTTTCATTGGTGGTCAGTGAGAGGAGCATAGTTCCCATTGAAATACTGGTCAGTTTGTTGATTTAAATTTACTTATTCTTTATTTTAAATATTGTATTTGTTCCCGTTTTGTTTTTTTACTTTAAAATAAGATATGTGCAGTGTGCATAGGGATTTGTTCATAGTTTTTTTTATAATCCGGCCCTCCAACAGTCTGAGGGACAGTGAACTGGCCCCCTGTGTAAAACGTTTGGGGACCCCTGCTATAGTATCAAAAGTCCAACATTAGCTGTTTCTATGGAAGCTATGAGAGATGTAACATCTGCAATGCACACACACACACAAAAAGAGGTAATAGGGAAAAGTGATCCAGGAGTGTCACTTGCATTATATACTGTTTCCTAGCTCTGCAAGAACTGATTCAACACATAACTCTCTTCCCGCAAGTTAGAAAGAGTACAAAGGTTAGAAACATTGTTTTGTCAGAGGAAACAATGTATGCAAGTTTGTAATAGATTATGCTCAATTCTTTTTTCAGATCCCTTCTAACCACTGTATTTTAAAAACATGTTTGTCTCTTGATTTGATTTAAAAAAGCATTTGCTTTTTCTCTCAAAGTCTGTGTTGTGGTGGACACAGTCATAATCCCACTCTCACAATCAATAACCTTTAGCAAAAAAAAAAGTTAATTTTCAATTCTTGTTTCTCTCCTGTTGTGCACCTACATGTATAGTACAAATTATAGGCATGAGCTTTTCAGGTGAGTTTAGTTAATTTGGCATCCTCTTTAAAGCATATTTCTATCACTACCATCAAAAATGTATGACTAGAGTTCCTCTTTGTGTTTCAGTGGAAAGAAAATATTGTTGAGAGGACTCGTATCCAAGCAGAGAAAAAAAAAAAAAGAAAAGAAAGAAAAGCTTATTAATGACAGGCATGTAGTTTCCTTGAGGAAAGAGATGTTTTTCTTTAATAGTTCAGCTGATGTCATCAATTATTCAAAGCCCAATTTAGACGTTGTTGTTCTTTAAACTCTACTGGTTAACCGATTTGGGATTAATGTGTTAGCACTGGCCATAAGCTACTTCGCCCGCATTTACTGTGAACTGCTCCCTGCTCTGTAGAACTGAGTTCCCCTGGCTCTTAATTAACCACTCTGACCATCCTGTAAGGCTAAGCAGACTGATTAGGCCCACAAGTGGAGCAGCAAACACAGTGATGGCTCTTTCTTATTTGACACGGAGGTTTAGGGGTCTCAGTGGGTATTTTTCTTTCCAAATCCATTTTGTAGCAGTTACTGTTTTCTAAATGACTATTTCTCCTAAAAGAATATTAATACAAATATGTCAAAGCTGTCAACATTCTTGACGCATGATATACTCATTCAGTGGGAAGAAAACACATAAAAAAATAAAATAACAAGGACCCAAGACATTCAACCCATGGTATCTATGATATTTTGTGGGTTATCCTAACTTCAGACCTAAAAAGACCTATTCAAGAGCTGTAGTGGGCGCCTGTCTCCAAAACTTTTCTATGGTTTCACTTCCTCTGCTTGTTCTCAGTTGGGAAACTGTCTGTTGTCTTACTTTAACTTTCCATATAGTTGTTTTGCTACATTCCCATATAGTAAACAAATTATATATAACTGTAATAATGTTTTTTAATTCTTCTATCCATGAGTAAAAGGAATATTAACACCTTCCAGTGGCCAGTACAGGGCCTAACACCATATACTGCACAATTGCAAGGATTTGGAGAAAAGGGAATCCTTGTATAGTGTTGGTAGGATTATAAACTGATGCAGCTACTATGGGAAACAGCATGGAGGTTCTCTAAAAAAATTTTAGGAAGAAGTACAATATAACCCACCAATCCCACTTCTGGGTATTTATCCAAAGAAATCTAAACACTAATTTGAAAAGATATATGCATCCCTATGTTCACAGCAGCATTATTCTATATAGCCTAGATATATAAGCAATCTAATTGTCCATCGATATACAAATAGATAAAGAAGATGGGGTACATATATCCAGTGGAATGTTACTTGTCCATAAAAAGAACAAAACTCTTGCCATTTGCGACAACACGAATGGATTTGGACCTAGAGGGTATTATACTTAGTGAAATAAGTCAGACACAGAAATGCAAATACCTTATAAATTCACTTATATGTGGAATCTAAAAAACAAAGTGAACTAGTAAACAAAACAGAAAAAAACCCTCAGATACAGAAAAGAAACTGACGATTACCAGATGGGAGGAAGGTTGGGAACTGAGTGAAAAGGTGAAAGGATTAAGATGTACAAATTGCCAGTTATAAAATAGTCAAATTAGTCATGGGGATGTAAAGTACAGTAAAGGGAACATAGCGATAATATTTTAATAACCATGTATGGGTGTCAAGTCAGTACTAGATTTACTGGGGAATTACCTTGTAAATTAGATAAATGTCTAATCATTAAGCTATACACCTGAAACTAATATAATATTGAATATCCACTATGATTTAAATTAAAAAAAATTTAAAAATAAACTTTCAGTGAACAAATAAAGAATTCTCTATATCCTGTCTTCTTTCTTTGAAATTCCTAGTGACAATACAGCAAATTGAGGATGACTTTTGTAAATAAAGCAGAGAAAATAATTAGGCGATTGCATATCAATTATAGTGTGATTCTATGTAATTCTGTCTTACTGTTGTAGTATAAAATTATATATTTCAGTGATCCTTCAAATTAAAAAAAAATCTTTTCAAAGGAATCATAAAAACAAATTATAGAGAATTTAGTTAAGCCCCTCCTACCCAGATGTTTTCTGTAATATGTGCAGAGAATCCACATCCACTCTATATTTTCTAGAGTAATCTAGAACTCACTGGACCTTCACTGAAAAGATCAGGTTCTCTCTGGGGTTTCAGTTCCTCGAAACTTTGATTCTCTGTTTGATTTCATTGCCAACATTTGTCACTGAGTCTTTTCTAGTCAAATACTAGTCCTTCACTGTTTTGTTTTGGGAGTAGTTGTATAAAGAGATATTGACTAATCAGGAAAATTAGAATGATTTATTAGAATTCAAATCATCTTTGAAAGTTTTATGAGAAAAAAAGATTTTCCTCTCTCTCTCTCTCTCTCTCTCTCTCTCTCTCTCTCTTTCTCTTTTTTGCTTCACTCATCAAGCAGGACAATATGTTGGCCTGGAAAAAGATAATCACTTTGTCCTCGTCTGATTATTTTTGGCATCATATCTTCATTTTTGAGTCTCATGAAGTCATCGTAAAGTGGTTTCATTCAGACGGTTGGTAGTTATTATTGCCTCTCCAACTCAGGACTCTGAAGGTTTTCTTCAAAATTTGACTAGGATAAACTTCAGTGTTCTTACCATCCTCCTTTCTGAAGCCTAGGCCATGAGAACATTTGACGACAGGTTAAGAAACCACATATTTTCTCTGAGAAACCTTGTGAAGAGGTGCTTGAAAGTAACCAAACTCCCCTGTCTTACTTCCTCTAAGGCTTTTTCTCTTTCCACATTAAAACAATAAATGGCCTTAAGGCTAAGGGTTATTACTTTTTTAATGAT
Organism: Saccopteryx bilineata; assembly: GCF_036850765.1. Taxonomy (NCBI): domain Eukaryota; kingdom Metazoa; phylum Chordata; class Mammalia; order Chiroptera; family Emballonuridae; genus Saccopteryx; species Saccopteryx bilineata. Next base: position 257,742,513 of record NC_089493.1, read on the forward strand.
ACTTTGTCTAAGATAAAAGACTGGGGTAAAATGAGTTAAAACCCAATATTAGCAAACGTCAGAATCTGTGGATAGACACGTTTCATTTTGTAAGTTAGAGCTCAGAAGCTAAATATCCCTCTATAATGAACAAAAGAACAAAGCAGAGGAAGAGTAATCTTGGCCCAGTGATAGACAGAGAATCAAAATTGATAGGAAATTGAGAGATATACTAATACAGAATCTGCTATATCCTTCATGTGACAGTATGAAGGCCAATGAGATTAGCTTTACATTCCTGTCACTAACTATTACCTGAGACAAAATTCTTTTATTTTACGCATTGGCTAACTCTTGTTATATTTTCCTAAAATGTCTAGCATTTATTGAGCACTTATATTGTAGCAGGTGTTATTCTCTGCTCTTTATATGAACTAATCAATGTAATTTTAATAAAGTTCGATATGATATAGGGGTACTCATTTTAAAGGTAAGGAAACTTAGTCATAAAGTGTATAAATAACATGCTCAAAATCACACAACTAATAAATGGCTGAAGCAAGATTCAAACCCAGGTGGGCCAGATCCAGAGTATGTGATCCAAACCTCTACATTTCCCTTAACACACACACACACACACACACACACACACACACATTTATTTATTTATTTATTTATTTATTTATTTATTTAGTGAAAAAGAGAGGGGTGGGGGACAGACAGGGACAGACAGACAGGAAGGGAGAGAGATGAGAAGCATCAATTCTTTGTTGCAGCATCTTAGTTGTTCATTGATTGCTTTCTCATATGTGCCTTGACTGGGGGGGCTACAGTAGAGTGAGTGACCCCTTGCTCAAGCCAGCATCCTTGGGCTCAAGCCAGAAACTTTGGGCTTCAAGCCAGTGACCTTTGGGTTTCAACCAGCAACTATGGGGTCATGTTCATGATCTTATGCTGAAGCTCGTAACCCACGCTCAAGGTAGTGAGCCCATGCTCAAGCTGTTGGCCGTGTGGTTTAGACCTAGGTCCTCTGCATCTCAGGCTGATGCTCTATCTACTGCACCACCGCCTGGTCAGGTGTCTTTTAATCATTATTACTGAATATATTAGTCTCCTGTTGCTGTTAATAAAAATTACCCACACACTGGGTGGCTTAAACAACACAAATGTATTATCTTATAGTACTAGAGGTCAGAAGTCCAAAATAGATTTCATTGGCCAGAACCAAGGTGATGGCAAGGCTTTGGCACTTCTAGAGGCTCCTGGGGAGAAGCCATTTTCTTGCTTTTTTCATCTTCTAATGGCCATCTGCATTCTTTGGCTTGTGGCTGCTTTCTCCGTTTTGAAAGCCAGCAGGGTAGTATCTTCAGAAGTCTATTTCTACAACGGAAGCCTATGTACTTTTGTTGATCAATGTCAACCCATTAAATTTAATTTCAAAATTAAAAAATAAAAACATCTGTTTCTGTTCCAGTTATCACATTGCCTTCTCTCTATAACTCTTACTCTCTTTTCTCTGTTATAAGAAGGATACTTTTAACTACATTGGGCCCAACCAGATAATCCAGGATAAATATTTTACAAAATCTTTAATTTATTCATGCCTGAAATGTGAGATTTATAAGGTATAAATATTCACAGGTTTTGGGGATTAGGACATGGATATTTTGGGGGAACCACAGTGAGGCACAACTTGAAAGAGAAATACCTGAATCAAATATTAGAAGTGACCGTTGTGACTCTTGATCTCACTTTCCCATACTTTCTCACATCTGAATTATGAACCATTTCTCAGATAAGACTAAATCAATACTCTCGCTCTGTGTATATAGAAAACTTTGCTTTGAGGTTGTCTTAGCGTGTATATACTTCATGATTGCGGGCTGTCATTTTAAATACCATTTATTTCTTGCTTCGAGACACAGATTTTTTATTTTTTACTTTTTTATTTTATTTTTTTTATATTTTTCTGAAGCTGGAAACGGGGAGAGACAGTCAGACAAACTCCTGCATGCGCCCGACCGGGATCCACCTGGCACGCCCACCAGGGGCGACGCTCTGCCCCTCCGGGGCGTCGCTCTGCCGCAACCAGAGCCACTCTAGCGCCTGGGGCAGAGGCCAAGGAGCCATCCCCAGCGCCTGGGCCATCTTTGCTCCAATGGAGCCTTGGCTGCGGGAGGGGAAGAGAGAGACAGAGAGGAAGGAGGGGAGGAGATGGAGAAGCAAATGGGCGCTTCTCCTGTGTGCCCTGGCCAGGAATCAAACCCTGGTCCCCTGCACGCCAGGCCAACGCTCTACCGCTGAGCCAACCGGCCAGGGCCAGAGACACAGATTTTAAGTCAAAGATATATAGCCAAAGGCCTGGCTGTACATGGAAGGTCTTCAGTGTAAAAAAAAAAACACATCTGTTTGCAGATCGGACTGCATGTGTGAACCCATGTGGTGTTGGCCCTTTGCACAGCCATGATAGCAGCTGGCTGGTAGGTAGAGCTAAAGGTAGCTCCAGGCAGAAATGCCCTGTTTATGGCCTTACCAGTTTCCTCTATGGATGTAGACAATTTGAAAGATAAATTTAAGAGATAGAGTAGGATGCCAAGTACTTAGCAAAACTCCACTGCAGAAGAAAACTAAATTCAAATCTAAGTCCAATAATTAGGTATTAGACATTGCCTCACAAGCAAATTAAATATAATCACCTTCTTTTTTGTTTCCCTCTGCAGAGAATGGAAATGTTAACTGTTATCCAGGGTGAGGGAGGGGTGAGGTATAATGAAGAGTTACATTATGAGGTATTGTCAGAAACATGTCCTTTCTGTGGTTCTAGCAGGGACTTCTGCAAGCATTCTGAGCACGGAAAACAAGAGAACCATGGCCAGCTCAATGTTATCAAGTACTCTTCTTGACAAACATTAAAAATGTATATTGCACTAGGAAAACACTATATTTATATACAAATACATTCTATGTGTGTCAATCTTTTTATTGTGTATCAGGAGCACATACATGTTTTTCTCACACACTTCACATGGCAAACACTATTTATTTATTTATTTTTTATTTATTCATTTTAGAGAGGAGAGGGAGAGACAGAGAGAGAGAGGAGAGACAGAGAGAGAGAAGGGGGGAGGAGCTGGAAGCATCAACTCCCATATGTGCCTTGACCAGGCAAGCCCAGGGTTTTGAACCGGCGACCTCAGCATTTCCAGGTTGACGCTTTATCCACTGCGCCACTACAGGTCAGGCCGCAAACACTGTTTTTTAAATTTCAGGGAGACCAGTCAATCAGTGTAAGTAATGGCCCAATTAAAATTTTCCCTGCTACTTCTGCATGTTTCTTTAGAAAACTGTACGCAATTGCAATCAGAGCAAATAAAGACAATTTGCTTTTACTATAAAGTAGCTTAATGCTTTCCTTAAAGGTATGATTTGATTAATTGCTTTTATGAGGCTAAGCTGGATGATCCCAAGCAGAAAGATGTCATGTATCTACCTAATATTATTATTCATTATAATAAAGGCCATGGTAATAACAACCCAATAATAGAATATGAATAGATTTTAGTGCGGTGACTCAATAGAATTATAGAAGGCAGCAAGCAGCTTTAAAAAAGAGAATTTCATTTATCCCCCAGAAAATGAAATAAAAGGAAGCTGTCTTTCAGTCCTTAGTCTACCTCTCCATTTACATTGGCAGGAGGAGAAGCTCAGATCTATGGCAGAACACCCATACCCTTTCCCAATGGAGGCAGGAAGAAGTTTCTCCTATCAGCTTGTGTATAATGTTAGGAATCTGACTTACTTGTCAGTGTTCTGATTCATGACGGTGAACAGAGAGAGTGTGAAGCCTGCATTTCAGCAGGCTGGGAATAGAGTATTTAGACAGCTTTCATGTCCAGTCTCAACCAGTCTTGCTGGACAGAAAAAAAAAAAAAAAAACTTCAGAAAATGCTTCAGATCTACTGCAGACTCAGACTGAGACCCAGGGAGATGAATCATTACTTGCTGTAGGTAAGTGTCATGAATATATCATTGAAGCCTACACTAGCAACCTTAGGGGAAAATCCTGTTCTTGTGTGTGAATAAAAAACACATTAATCTTAAATAAAATTAGTGATACATGGTGAGGAGATTTTCTATGTCTCTTCTATTGTGCTGGTGAAAAACTACCTAAGGGAGAGAGCATGTGTGTGTGTTATGCTTGACAGTGGAATTAGGGGCTATTTTTCTCTGTTCAACAACAACTGTCTCCACCAGTGGTTTGAATTCCACTCTTAGTAACAGGGCCCTTGATTTGCTTCCTCTTCGGTTATTCTAAACTTAGTAAGCAACTATTATGTATAAGGAACAGTGCTTTCTTATAGATTTAAAAGACAATATGAGCTTTACAAAACTATCAAAAAAATTAGACACTCTTCTCAAAAAATGTTATCATAGACTTGTATACAGAGTGTGCAGGGCAGAAGGAGGGCGTTTTTTGAAGAGGTTTTATGTTTCCTGTGGACTTAAGATAAGGTCTTGATTTTGTGGGATGATCAAGTGCTTGACATTTAGAGAAAACGGGGAGTGAAGAAGTATTTTGTTAGAAGGAATCGTGTGTACAAAAACATGAAGCACAAAATAAAGACTATGTTATGTTAGAAGAACAGCTAGTATATCAGCGTGGTGGAGTCCAGGGCACGTTACTGAAGTGGGGGAGGAAAGACAGATGAAACTCAAAGGGCCGGCTTGTGAAACTTGCTTCAAAAATAAGCAACACGGGAATTTTAAATCTTATTACATATTTATTTAACTTTCTATTGCATATAAGTTGATTTCTGGGTTAGAAACCTAATTGACAGAGGACAATCTGACTTTGGGTGATGGGTATGCAACATAATTGAATGACAAAACAACCTGGACTTGTTATCTTTGAATATATGTATCCTGATTTATTGATGTCGCCCCATTAAAAAAATAAAATTATTTAAAAAAAAAAAGAAGAGGAAAAAAAAGAAACCTAATGTTGGTAGACAGTGGTCAGAGGAGGTGATAACAGAGGCAGGAGTAATTAATAGAGTGAGAGGAAATGAGGGCAGTATGAGAGTGAGATGGAAAGAAATGAATTTGGGAAATATATTAGAGATAAAATTGGAAGTATTTGATGACATGTAAAAACATGCATAAAAAGAACTTGTGTTTATTTTGAGTTACTATATAAGCATCGATGTTTTTATAGAGGAAGGTAGGGGAAAAAATAATAAAGAGAAGGTAAAGAATTTGGCCAGGAGTAGACTGAGAAATAAAGTCCAGGTGAAGATGTCCAGGATCAAGTTGAGCTTGGATTGAATATAAGCTCTGGGCTGAATGTAAGGATTTGGGAGTCAGCATAATCGTTCATGCTAAAGCTACAAAGTAGATTACATAGAAGCACACTTAGCAGACCAGAGTAGAACCCCAAAACCAAGGCAATGCTAATAGGACACAGGTTTATTTTGCTCTTCTAAGTTTCACCTCCAGTTGGTGTATCTGGAAAGATGGAGGGCATGAATTTGACACATAAGTCGATGCTCAGTCCTCCGACTTTCTTGGGCTCTTCTCTGTGTCTTCCTTATCCCTTAAACAAGTCACACATATATACCCGGCTTTACTGAGGTGTCCAAAAAATAACAAGATCATGATACACGAAGAAAAGATTTTGAGCCTCTTATATTGGAGGGAAAAGCAGTCTACAAGCTAAATCTTTCATGACATGTGTCCCTGTGATTGCACCCAAGTTTCTAACTCTGCTTGTCATCCTTTCCAAAAGATCCTCCTAAATCTTCTGTACAAATCAACAGTCATCTTTCATGATCTAGCACTCACTCCAAGGAGCTTCATCCTCTAGGTTTCTTCCTGTCCCAGCAACACATGTTGGCATATCTAGGTTGTTTAGAATAACATTCCTATGGGGCTTTGATAAAAGAATCCAGTATGACTGCAAGAACTCCAGGGCCAGTTTCCTTCAAGTTGTCCCTGTGAATTTTGTGTGCAAATATGTCTTTTATTATTTTGAGTGTCCAGTGGAAAATTGTTGGAATACGAGTATACTTCATTCCCTAGTTTTCAGACTATACTTCTGAGAAACTGTTGATTAAATACACCTGGTCCAAATGAGGTGACTCAGGTTGGACTAACTGCTGTTGGATCTGGGGGTTCAGTTAAGCCTCCAACAACTCCAATGTGAATCTCCATCATCCACAGACAAAATTGCCAGCAATTGCATTCCACACAGAGTGGAGCCAGAGCCTTGACCTGTGTCTTTCCAGGTAAATGTTTCTGGTGTTGCCACATATGTGAGTAGCATCAAATCCCTTCTGTTTCTTTGGACCAGCCTACTCGGGTGGGGTTTGCGCCAGGCTTTTGCATCCATTCAAGCTTCTTGTTGATACTTGTTAGTCCGGTGGAAGCTGAATTATAATGAAGGTGAGGAGTCATTGAAACATGTAAACCTACAGACAGAAGTTGACAATGGTGGGGAAGGGAGTGAAGAATACATTCACAGTAAAGATTTTTAGGATGAGAAGCACTGGAGGACACTGGCAGTCTGAGAGAAAGGATAAATGGGGTGGAAGAGATCAAAGGTACTAAAGAGATGGTCTAACTGAGAGTTTAGGGGCCCAGAGGAGGCAGGAGTGTTGGGAATGAAGGACTTCAGTGAAAGCATCTGAAATTGTTGGTTCCTCTTCCCCCAAGAATGGAAGAAATGAATGAGTACAATGAGACCATGTGTATGTTTCTCTATCACAGGTCCCAAACTAAAGAAAAGCCTGTTAAGGACAGAAGACTGTTTTTTCCGCACAGGGTGTGCTGGTCTGCCCCCTTGCATACACAGAACGAAGGCTTGTGGGAAGTGCTGGCCAATGAGAAGCCAGTGCCTCGGTTGGGAAGACAAAACAATAAGCAATTATGATAAATTAATAATAATGTCCTAAGTTGTTGTAGTGACCTTATAATAATTTTCTAAATATGGTTATCTTGCTCTTGTACTAAAATAGGAAGGAACTGAAGAGTCACTTAGAAATATAAAAGCTTTTTCCAGGAAAGAAAACGTTAAATGCAAAGAAATTGTGGTAGAATGAAAACCCTAATTTGTGGGATTATAGAATTAAAAGTGTTTTACTTCTGCTCTTACTTGGATCACTGCATATTAACTTCAGGCATTTGAGAGGTATAGAAACCAGAAGAAAAATACTAGAATGATTTAATACCAGACTAGCCAGCTTCAGAAATATCTAATTAAAACTGATTTTGGAATTACATATAATAATAAATATGGCCATTACACAAAAATCATGACCATGAATCCTTGAAATACCAACATTAATTAAAGGATAGGAAGACAGGAAAAATCTCTAGATCTGACATTGAAACTCAATAGTTAAACCTTATTAAGAGATGTTATATGTGGCCTATTTTCTCTCTCTCTCTTCATCTCTCTCTCTCTCACACACACATATACAAACACACAGCAGGAGAGTTTGACACAAATCCTCTCACAGAAAGATATCTCCTGTTGGGAGTGCACATTCAGTTCTATTTGGGCTGGAGGATCTAGGTTCCATTTTTAGCTCCCTGGACCTTGACTCCCAATTTTCACACTGAAATGTATTGAGTTGCCACAATACATATTATCTTTTGAAAATCTTCAAGCTTGATAGAGAATAATCTGATAATCACTCAATGACATGTTACTTAAATTGGCAAACCAGGCCAGCAGCAATGCCATGAGGTGTATAATGGCAAAATAACAAATGATGACCAAGAATAACATTGAAACATTTCTGGGCATGAATCACTGTGATTAGAGAACTAACAACTGACCCTTGACCAACATGGGTTTTAACTGTGTGGGTTCACTTATACATAGATTATTTTTCAATAAATATACAATTGGCTCTCCAAATCCTTGGGTATCAAATCCATCGATTCAACCAACCATGAATCAAAGAGTACTTTTATTCCTCAGTTTGGAATTTGCAGATGCAGAGGGCCAACTGTATACATTGTTCTATGCCATTTTATATAAGAGACTTGAGCATCCATGAATTTGGGTATCCCCTTAGATATCAAGGGGCAGTACTTAAGTTTTAAGGGCATCAAAAGTTATACATTGACTTTTGACTGCACAGGGATTGGCATCCCTAAGGCCCACGTTCTTCAAGGGTCCATTGTATTTGATAGGCAAACACACAACAGGTTTTGAGACAAACTAAAGTAGATTTATTTCCTGTTTTAACTGGGAAATATCCAGGGTTAGGAAAAGTAGGTTTACAGTTTTTATATGGAAAATAATATAGTAAATAATACTACAAGAATAAACTGGGCTTCACGTACTCACAACTGTAAACTTACTTTTGTCCTAACCTGTATATGTTTCTCATCTGTTTTTCAGATGGCCATAATCTAATCTTTATTCCTTCCTATGAGAATTACTATTTGCTTCAGAGCAGCTGACTGCCAGCCTTGGTGATACACAAGCTGTTTGTGGCAGGTAGGGGTGATCCTGTGCCCTGCAGAGAGCCAGTGAGATCTGGCCAGAACTTGGCTGATGAGAAAGGCAGCATCATAGAAAGCTTTCTTTGTAAAAGAGGATGGATGCAGGAAGTTCTATTCTCTGCTGCTTCTTTCTGTCTCCCATGCAGATATAATGGCGAGATCTGCAGCAGACGTTGTGTAACCAGAAGACAAGCAGGGAGATGAAAACCAACATTCTGAGATGACCAAGCAGAAAGGAAGAAAGATCCTAGTTGGGTCCTGGAACAAATAAACACTACCGGCAGTGAAACTCTGGATATCTTGTTATTTAAGAAAAAAATATATCCCAACGTCTAAACTTTAAAAAAAAAAACCAAAACATATCAAAGTACATTACTAACTGATGCACCATTGGTTTCCCTAATTAATAAGGTTTTGCTCACTTTCTGGCCATATTCTCGTCTTTTGCTTCTCTGGCACTTAGTATGCCATACAAGGCCAGTCTAAACTCCTCATAACATCCTGCCCAAAATCTTTATCCATTTCCCTATCAGCTGTTGTTGTAATTCTGTTGCCTTACTTCTTCTATCCTAGCAACCACTCTCATCCTCCTTAACCTCTGTGTACTCTACAAGTTGGATGTATTTAAATTAGTTTATCTTCACATTACCTCTATCTCCCACACAGTTGTCACAGAAAAAGTTACTCTTTATCCATGCCTACTGCACAGTCCCACCTCAGACTAAACACCATGACTAATCCTCCTTCCATTTAGCCATTCACCAGTATTTATTGAGTCCATGATATTCCACATAGTGTGAGTGAAACAGAAAACATAATCGTTTTTAAGTGATTGAACTTCAAAAATAGAATACCTATGTTCAAATCTTGGGACTTTGAACAGTTTATTAAACTCTCTATACATCAATCCCCTCATCAGTAAAATGAGAAAAACATTATCACATATATTTTTTAGGGTTTTGTGAGTATTAAGTGAGTTTGTTCATATAAAATACTTAGCACTGTAGGCTTATCATAAGAACTCAGTATTACTTATGGACCATGGCATTTACAGTTATATAATCTATAATTCTGCCATCAAGAATTTAAAATCAATACGGGGGAGGTCTTGATAAAAATTACAATTTAAGGTGAAATATTTGTGCTAGAAAAGAAAAAGACAAAGGAAAAATTTTTCTAGCTTGGGTGATAAAGATCTAAGGAAAAGGAGATTTTGAACTTAGTCTTGAAAATAATGTATACAGGGCTTCTCTTTCTCCTCATTTGTGCAGTTTGCTCTAAGTCTTCCTTAGTCACACACACCCCCAGCTGGATGCGATTCCCTTTACTTAGGTAACACAAGTGTTGTGCTAAATAGTCTGGGGGTGGAGAGATGATGAGAACCAGTGGAACTATCCAGAGATCGGACACAGAGCACTAAGATGCAGCTCTATCTGCTGTGGATGCTTCCATGGGCCCCTGGATGCAGCCGCTCTCTGACGCCCTGCGAGATAAGGTCTCTTTCATTCCTCTTTCAGTCCCTTCCTTGTCGATTAGGCTGACCAATTGATCGTAGAGATGGGATTGTTTTGGTGTGAGTCCTACCAAGAGTACGGGAAGGGCAGAGCTGAACTTCTATAAACGTTCCAAGTGCAGCTGGAACAGTAGGTGACAGGAGCTGGGCAGAGTCTGAGTCGGTCTGGGGAGGACCCATGCTTCAGGGAGGGGCTGTGACACGCTGGCTGATCCGGGAAGGCTGGACCCACTTGCTCCTTCCATCTAACGGGGTGCTCTGGCTCAGGGTGCATGGGACAGGAAGTCCTTCTTCAGTGGTAAAACACCACTGAAGAAAAGGAAATCTGCCTGACCAGGTGGTGGCACAGTGGCTAGAGCATTGGACTGGGACACAGAGGACCCAGGTTTGAGACCCCGAGGTCACCAGCTTGAGTGTAGGCTCATCTGGTTTGAGCAAGGCTCACCAGCTTGAGCCCAAGGTCACTTGCTTGAGCAAGAGGTTACTCTGTCTGCTGTAGTGCCCTGGTCAAGGCACATATGAGAAAGCAATCAGTGAACAACTAAAGTGCTGCAATGAAAAAAACTGATGCTTCTCACCTCCCTTTCTGTCCCTGTTCCTCTCTCTGACTGTCTCTGTCAAAAAAAAAAAAGGAAGCCCTATCCAGTTGGCTCAGTGGTAGAGCATCGGCCTGGTGTGCAGGAGTCCCGGGTTTGATTCCCGGCCAGGGCACATAGGAGAAGCGCCCATCTGCTTCTCCGCCCTTCCCCCTCTCCTTCCTCTCTGTCTCTTTCTTCCCCTCCCGCAGCCAAGGCTCCATTGGAGCAAAGTTGGCCCGGGCGCTGAGGATGGCTCTGTGGCCTCTGCCTCAGGTGCTAGAATGGCTCTGGTTGCGACAGAGCAACGCCCCAGATGGGCAGAGCATTGCCCCCTGGTGGGTGTGCCGGTGGATCCCGGTCGGGAGCATGCGAGAGTCTGTCTGACTGCCTCCCCGTTTCCAACTTCAGAAAAATACAAAACGAAAAAAAAAAAAAGGAAATCCCTCTGTGTTGTGTTTTAGTATCATGCCCCAATGTTACAGTTCTGCCATTTAAATACACAGACTCCAGCTAGGAAGCACACAGATTAGAACTTGCTCCAGAGTCCATCACAGGCTCCCTCTGTTGTCTAGTTATTAATTTCCCCATTATGACTAAAGCTATACATATATATGCATACATTTATATATATATGTAAATTTCCAAAAAATATATATGCATATGTTAGGGGAAAGGTGTATTGACCTTCCTCATACCCATTACCTACCTAGCTTCAACAATTATAATCAATAAAGCAGTTTTTAAAAAGTCACTCCAAATACATGTGTCTTGTTAGGCTACTCACCTAGGACAACTTGCTCTATATTTATAAAACTAAATATATATGTAAATAAATGATTATAAATATTATCAGTCTAAAACAAATATTTATATAAAGACTTGCTGTCTATTTACATAAGTAAATACTCTAGTGAGCTTTCATAGAACAAGGAACATTTGCTTCAGGTGATTTTCTGTCTTTGACATCACCTAGAATCAAGTAGCAACCTCTGGGAAAATGCACACACACACATACACACACACACACATATTTCATCTCTGGCAAGGCAGCAAGCTCTGGGGAAAATGTACACACACACACACACACACATATTTCATCTCTGGCAAGGCAACAGGTCATGCATGTATTCTGATTTGATTGGTCACATAGCTTTAGTATCAGTCTATTTCCAGGGGTTTATTTCACACTTAAAACTCGCAACCTCTCCCATTATGTTGCTCTCCTCACCTCTCTCTCCAAGCTGCTAGAAGGACCTAGAACTGAGAAATTGTTCTTTCATCTATGTCAGAGCCCCAGGGTTGCACTGAGTGACTGTGAAGCTCACTCCTTGCAGCCTCGCCCTCTCTGTGCTCTTTTCCCTGCCCTCTGCCACCTCCTTTTGTTAGTTTAGTCCATATCTCTCACCTCCACAAGATTGAATGTAGGGGTCACAACCTGTTCGACTAATCACGTAGAATCAAATGCACAGACAGCAGTTAATCTGTGTCCTAAAAGCCTGGTTCAAAGATTCGCAACCCTTGCCACCCACTCCTATAGCACTAGCATCCTCTCTCCAGACATGCCACTCGTGTGCACAATGTCGCAATTGCATCCTGTTGCCTACCACCTCAAATTCATACTCAACTTGAACCCTTCTGCCTAAACTCCTGCCCCTTTCACAGCTGATATCTTCCCTCTCACAGAGAATCTTTGATCAACTAAAACGCAGCCATTCTCTGTTCCTCATCAGCACACTTTATTCCCTCTTTCATTTTCTCTACCAACAGTCTTTCATCTCCTTCCACATACCCCTGTGGAAATAAGAGAGCAGCTGGCTAGCCTCTCATTCTCTGCTCAGGCGGGCTTTGGGACTCACGTACTTCCTTTAACTTCCATTTCTATTTCTTCAGCAAGACTTCGTTCGAAAAGGACTCAACTTCCTTCCTGAGGGTGTCTGTTTTTCCAACTGGCACTAACCCCTTGAAGGATGGTGCCTTTTCCTTGTGCCATCTGGGCCTAGCATAGAGCTCCTCATTGGAAACACGCTCAGCAAGTGGCATTGATTGATAGGTAGCCATAAAGACTTGGTTTTGTTTCATTTTTACGATTGCAACTTCTCCCACAAAAAGCAGATGAACCCCCCTGACCTCCAAGTTTGTTGCCTTTGTTATATAGCATGCAGCACGATAATATATGCCTAAGTGTGTTTTCTTCCATATTTCACACCACTTAGACTAATGAAAGAAATTCATCACTTAGGTGCTTATTTCAATCATGATATACTAGAAAGTGCTACAGGGCAATGAAAATAAAAACCCATAGCTATAGCATGCTTTCCAAAATAACAATATCTGTCCTTTTTTTTTTTTAATAACAGGAAAAAGGAAAAGAAAAATACTCGGCACTGGCAAGGGGCAAGTTCAGGCATCTAATGGATCTTTTTGTCAGCTGTCGTTCGTTTCTGCCGAGTGTTACATACCCTTCACCAGAGATGAACACTGCTCATGTGTACAGCAGGACCTGGGGTGGCTTGGGGTGGGCTGCAGGCATTTCAAAGCCATTCTTCTACATTTCTGCCTGTGCTGTTCAAGTGCCTGTTTTCTATTTTGCAGTTGTGCCGGGGGAAAACGTTTTGATTCTCGATTTAGAATGTGCACTCCAGAAGGTTCCAAGAGGGTTTCAGGCAGAGAGATAAAGCCCATCTCTTTATGCTTCTCTGCAGCATGTGCTCTATGGCAATAATTCATACCCCACGCTGTGCTGAAATCTCCAGCTATAAGAAAGTCCGTCCAATTCCTATCTGCTGAGTCTTTTGACATGCAAGTCCTGTTCCTTGAGGAAGCAAGCCTTTCTCTCTCTCTTTCTCTCTTTGTTTCCCACACTGTACATGCTTTCTCAGGAAAACTGACGTGAAAGGTACAGGAGAAACTAAAACTGCAATGAAAAAGTCAGCTGTAAATAGTTTATCTGATGCTGCTGACTGAAGTAAAAAAAAAAAAAAAAGACCCTTTTTTTTTTATGAAGATAATAAGGCTCTGGTTCTGTGCTTTGAACAAGGGTGAACAAACATTCGGGCACCAACCAGCCCCGTCACAAATTACCTAGGCCAGCTAAGGGCCTGTAATCTCTTTTTCCTGGGTAATATAATCTGCAAATAAATCAAGTCCAAGAAATCTGAGTGAAAGTTAAAATACATAAGCTAAGGCCGTTAAGCCAAGAACATACAATCAGACTCTGTCTGTAGCCAGATGGGTTTGATCTCACCTCAGAAACAACTTTCCATCTAACAGAACACTAAAAAGGCTTGCAAAAATTTTACCTCTCTTGCCAAATATGTCTTTCGTCGCGTTAGCAAAGTGCTGTAAGCTCCTTGGAGAAGGGATTCTATATTTATGCAGAATGTTGTCATCTACATGCTGGTATTTACTTGATTTTATTTCATAACATTTTTCTCCCCAACGAAACTAGCTGGATTGAATTTCAAAATCAAGCTTTCTTTTAGGTGGTGGTGGTGGAAAATGGAGAGGTTGAAGAGCATCAAATCAAAATCTAATGAAGTTTCTAATGATCAAATAAATAATCACTTGACATTTATTGCGATGCTTGGCAATCCGCAGAAATGGAATAGAGCAGAGACGCCGAAAGCTCCATTTCCCATAGATTTACATTATGCTACCACACAGAATTAAGCTGACATAAGCTCTTTAAGACCTACTAAAGCAGCAGATTTTATATACAACTTGTTTAGATTTTTTTCCCCCTTCTCCATGATCCCATATTCCCTGAATGATTCTTTCTCTCCATTTTCAACTCCTTGTTCTTTTGAGAGGCCTGCTGGAGCCTTCCCTTCATGTCATTTCAGGCTATAACCCTGCAGTTTGAGTTTATCTTAGCTGTAAAATGCAACAGTAATTTATATGCTCCCTTACCCCAGCCTCCTCAGAGGCACTGGCTGCCAGCTGTCTACCCAGCAGTTTAAAGAAAGGGCTGTAATGAGCGTGAGTGCGGCGGGGGAGGGGGCGGCGCCACATCAGAGCGCTTTCTGCTTCCTCGCTGAGGACTGGATCCACATAAATGGCATTTTCTGGTGCTGACTGATGGCTTGGTAACCTCCTTCCTCCCCTCCAGCCCCACTTCCCCCCTCCTGCCTCACACCAGCCTTATGGGGACAGGTTTTCTTGTTGCTTCCTTTCATGTCTGAGCCGAGGAGAACAGAGCAAAGAGATGAGACGCAGCCTGGGGCAGCTGTGATGTGGCGTGGGGTGTGAGTTTCCAGTGCGCACCTTGTCCCTCTGTATCAAGAATACGCTCTTGGAGCTGGGAGACAAAGCTCCCCAGTAGCTTAGTGCACTAGACACTGTCTGATTTCAGCTGGGCTATTACGGGGATATTTTTTGATGTAACTTATTTGAGGTTCCTTTTCGTTTTAAAAGTATTCCAGAAGTAGGCTTATTTGCCTCATATGTTTTTTTAAAAAAAATAGGGCAGAGTCATTTTTGCCTTGAAATTAAAAATCCATTGCCTTGGCGCTCTCTCTCTCTCTCTCTCTCTCCAATTTTAGGGGGTTTCATACACAGGGGCACGCAAAAAAGATCAGGAATGCAATTCTGCACAGAGCAGCCACAGAGGATTTTTCTTGTACACTGCTAAAATTATATGGCTCTTTTTGCCAGTCATTGTAAAAAAAATTCTATTTCACAGGAAGGAAAGAAAAGATTTGAAACTCTCTATATGTTCAGCGTTAAAGCTGTCGCAGTCTAGGTGATGGAGATAGATCCTGGCAAAGGATCTGATTCCTGCTCTGTTAACATTTTTGAATGTGTTGACTATTAACATCTCCAGAGAAGACCTTGTCACTTTAAGATGCATATCTCCCACATCTCCCTTTAGCTTTGTGTAATCTTGATTTTTGACCCAAACTGATAAATCTTCCCAGATATTGGCAAAACCAAAGCTAGGAGCCGTGTTGAACAAGGCTGGGCTCCAGCTCAGCTGAATGTAATATGAAGGAAGGGGGAGAGGGGGCAGCAGTTAACTCTTGTAGAACTTGCCCTTCCTTGATTCAGTCACAACAGAAAGGTTTTTCCATATTATTTGTCTTTTCTTAGTCAAGTCCATTGGCCACATTGTACTTTCTATTGAGAAATAATTCACCAGTCTGACAAAGACTTCAAATATCTTTGTGTGTGTGTGTGTGGGGGGGGTGTCTTATTATTTATTCTTCAGCTGAAAAAATGTAGGAAAGATTCTCATGTTTAGGAAATGTAAATTTCTTTAAGGTTTCACCATGAAAATAATAGCTTCTATCTGACTGTTTAACATAATAGCTTTGTGATGTGTCATTATAACTACAACTTGAGGGGAATTCACAGAGAGGAAACAGAAGCAAACTAACTGGAGGATACTATTTCTCTATTAATACTGTTATGCTCTCAGCAAAAGATAAATTGGAGTCTCTTTAACATGCCTTCCCATTTCTCTTCGAAATGGTACTAGATTTATGAAGAAGAAAAGTATAGCAGAAAGACCCATGTATTTCTGGTGTTTACTAGATGTATAATCCAGCCATTTTACTACAGCTACTGAGAAATTACAATGTGAATGTACACTGCTTACAAAAATTAGGGGATCAGGGACCGTGCAGATACTCCAGTATATTCAGCCTTTTGTATAGTGCATTTTCACCAATGAAATAAAAGTTGGCTTTGCATCTCATTTGCATAATCAAACAACTTTCTTTGACTTGTCGTTTGCTTTTCTGATGTTCTTGTTTATTTATTTATTTGTTTGTTTATTTATTTATTTATTTATTTATTTTTGTATTTTTCTGAAGCTGGAAATGGGGAGAGACAGTCAGACAGACTCCCGCATGCGCCCGACTGGGATCCACCTGGCACGCCCACCAGGGGGCGACGCTCTGCCCACCAGGGGGCGATGCTCTGCCCCTCCGGGGCGTCGCTCTGCCGTGACCACAGCCACTCTAGCGCCTAGGGCAGAGGCCAAGGAGCCATCCCCAGCGCCCGGGCCATCTTTGCTCCAATGGAGCCTTGGCTGCAGGAGGGGAAGAGAGAGACAGAGAGGAAGGAGGGGGTGGGGTGGAGAAGCAAATGGGCGCTTCTCCTATGTGCCCTGGCCGGGAATCGAACCCGGGTTCCCCGCACACCAGACCAACACTCTACCTACCGCTGAGCCAACCGGCCAGGGCGATGTTCTTGTTTAATAAAAAAAATCAAATGCCTCTTTTTTTATCGCTTCATATTCATTTTGAAATATCTCCTAATTTTTGTGAGCAACATATTTACTGGTTCTAAGTCCTTCAAAGTACAAAGGTCCCAAAAACTATCTCTACCGTAGGAAGTTCTGTAAGAAAGAGTACATTGGCTAGCCCAAAGAGATACACCCTATTCTTCTTATATATTGACCTGGAATCAGAGCAGCTTTCCAGACCCAAAGCAATATGCAACAGAGTGACTAGAAAAATTGTAGGACAAGAAGACAGGCCAAATCTACCACTTTCTAGAAAATTCTTAGTATAAATCAAAGGAACTTCCCCTCCCACATTTTGGTGTTGGTGGAGGTTGGGAAGTAAGAGGGTAACAGAGAGAGGAAATCATTTAACCTAAGGAAGCAAGTGAATCATTGGAGTTTCTGTATGTGATATTATATTGCAAGACATACTCAAGAATGCAGCGTTTCAAAACCTGGAAGTGATGGTTGATAATGTTAAGTTAGCATTTGCTTTTCAGTAATATTTAAACATATATGATTTACTTGAAATAAATTGTGCAAAATTAATTGTGCTTTTCTGTATGTAAAAAGTTTAATCTGCCCTGGCCGGTTGGCTCAGCGGTAGAGCGTCGGCCTAGCGTGCGGAGGACCCGGGTTCGATTCCCGGCCAGGGCACACAGGAGAAGCGCCTATTTGCTTCTCCACCCCTCCGCAGCGCCTTCCTCTCTGTCTCTCTCTTCCCCTCCCGCAGCCAAGGCTCCATTGGAGCAAAGATGGCCCGGGCGCTGGGGATGGCTCCTTGGCCTCTGCCCCAGGCGCTAGATTGGCTCTGGTTGCAACATGGCGATGCCCAGGATGGGCAGAGCATCGCCCCCTGGTGGGTAGAGCATCGCCCCATGGTGGGCGTGCCGGGTGGATCCCGGTCGGGTGCATGCGGGAGTCTGTCTGACTGTCTCTCCCTGTTTCCAGCTTCAGAAAAATGCAAAAAAAAAAAGGTTTAATCTACTTTGATCTTCTAGACTTGGATACACTATAAACTAAAGCATTCCAATTAAACCAAACCCAAACAAACAAAAATATTCAATTCTCTATAAAGGTAAAGATTAGCACAGTCACTGCTTTCTAGCAGGAGAAACTTATCAGAAAGCAGAATTTAATAGAAAAAAAGAAAAAAAAAGATATAGGATAAAAGAGTAGAAGTGATTTTAAAAGATGTCAGGAATAGATTCTGCTAGAGAGTGACTAGCCTAATGTACGATTTTAACATCTCCAAAGCGTGCTTGCTTTTCTGGTTCTGAGCAGGATCCCCAGAGAAACAGAATAGATGAATCAAGTAAATGGCATCAACTTTAGAAAAAAATACATAAAGAATAATGGAGTAGAGCTTGGGCAATAATCAAGATGACTCATTTATCCATTCTTTGCCAGTTTAATGTCTTTTGCACTAACCGTGGTTTGAGGTTAATGTTAGGGTTTAAAAAGAAACTCTACAGCAATGTGTAACATGGTATGAGCCAAATCTTTGCCCACTCCCAATCAAAAAATTGCCCTTTAGATTAACAAGACATTTTTAGCACATTCACACTATGTGTAGTAGCGAATTATCCATTGTGATTGCTGACACAGCCAATGCTAACATCTAGAACCAAATTCATATCACAGGGGGCTGTTCTCACCCTTACCTAAATTAGTAAGTACTGATTTGACCTGACAGGTGTCATTCATCACAAGCTTCTTTAACTAATTCTACAAATTTATTGTAGGTTCTTTTAACCTAAATGCATATTTATACACACAGAGAGAGAGAGACACACATACACACACACACACATACACAGACATAAACAGAGAGCTTAACGTTGACTGAAACTATTCTTCACTAAAATGGAAATTTCATTTTGCACCTGAGTTAACTGAACAGCCACATGGACCAAATGTTTTTTCCTCCACACAAGTGTAGCAGGTAATAAAGCTGTCCTTGTAGTAAACTGAAAATTCACTATGTAAAAAAAAGCACTAATTTGGCGACTATGTTAAACACACATTTATATAAAATAGTTCCGGCCCTGGAGGAGCTTATAACTAGTGAGGAGGGAAAAAAGCTTACACAATTTGGAAAACCGCCAGTCGCAGTCGGCAATCAGTGCCAGATGAATGGTGTAGAGAATAAAGGCTCTCAAACTTCAGAGGAGGGAAGCATTGTCTTAGATTGGTGACCTGGGAAGCATTTGTGTAGATGAGAAGTTACGGATTTAAACTTGGAGAAGGAAAGGGATAGGTATACAAGAATAATGGGAAAGGTAGGCCAAGCAGGAGGCAGATGGGTTTTAATAACAGATGAGAACGGAGAATGCTATAGATAAAAACAGGGATATTAAACATGGGTGACAACTGTTGAGCTGAATGATGAACAAATATTTATTAAAATACTACAGATACAAAGCACAGTCTTTTTTATTGGGGAGTTAAAAGTGATGAGGTCTTTGACATCTTTGGGAGCTTAAAAAATATCTACAACGGTCTGACTTGTGGTGGCGCAGTGGATAAAGCGTCGACCTGGAAATGCTGAGGTTGCCGGTATGAAACCCTGGGCTTGCCTGGTCAAGGCACATATGGGAGTTGATGCTTCCAGCTCCTCCCCCCTTCTCTCTCTGTCTCTCCTCTCTCTCTCTCTCTCTCTCTCTCTGTTTCTCCCTCTCCTCTCAAAAATGAATAAATAAAATTAAAAAAAATATCTACAACTTTTCTCCCACTTTCTAAATTCTTCTAGCTGGGTTAATAATCAAATGAACATTAAATAGATTAACAGGAGAAAATGTCCACAAAATTTATTTTATAAATGCACAATTTAGGGCAAGGGTTTGCATAATGAGACCCAAAAAAGTATTGAGGCTTATCTGCCATTATGGAGCTAAAGAGAAAGGGGCATTGTCATTTGGAATTTCAAAGAGCAGAAAGGCAATTCACATAGAGATAGAAGAGCAAATGTTTGATAACTACTTGTTTCCTGAGCCATCTTTAGCAGTGCAGCACAGAGAGAGGACTTAGAATAAACACGCCTTGCAAGTTTCCTCTCTGTCCATCACACACTAGTTTATAAGAAACTGGAGTTATCTGTGATAGTACCTTCCTTCCTGCAGTAGGGCCTCTATCTAAATTCCTTGTAGCATTTAAGGGGGAGGTCAAAGGTTTTTCCTGAATCTTTTGTTCCTTAACAACCAGTTTAAAATCAATTTCCCAAAAGGCATACTGTGTGTGTGTGTGTGGGGCGGAGTTCAAACTCTGCTTCCTGTCACATCTGAAGATCCCTAATAATGAAAACGAGCCCCATTGGGCAGCATGACCTAATAGCCCTAGGTTCCAGGTTTTGTCCTGGCTCTGTGTAAACCACAGTTGTTACAACCCATCATGTCTCACAAAATAATAAATACACAGCCACCTACATCATAAGGACCACATATATTCCACATAACTGTCCTGCCCTGTTGGTTCAGAGGTAGAGGGTTGGCCTGGTGTGTGGATGTCCTGGGCAATTACAGTCAGGGCACACAGGAGAAGCAACCATCTGCTTCTCCACCCCTCTCCTCCCTTCTCTCTCTTTCTCTTCCCTTCCTGCAGCTATGGCTTGATCAATTCAAGTGCATCAGCCCTGGGCACTGAGGATGGCTCCGTGGAGCCTCAGCCTCAGGTGCTAAAAATAGTTCAGTTGCAAACATGTCCCCAGATGGGCAGAGCATCAGCCCCAGATGCGGGTTGCCAGGTGGATCTTCACCAGGATACATGCAGGAATCTGTCTCTCTATCCTCCTCTCAACTTGGAAAAGAAGAAAAAAATTCCACATGAATACATTGAGAGCTTACTATCTCCAAACCACCATGCCAGTTCTGCTGAGAACTGAGAATGTGGCTGGTAATTAGAACAAGAAAACAGACTAAAAAAGTGGCTAAGAGCATTGGCTTTGAACCCTTTTGACCTGGGCCCATGCTCTTTCACTTCCTTATTGCCAGCCATGGACAATTCAACCTCTTCCACCTTCTTCTCCTCATCTTTAAAATAACAGAAACACCTACTTTCTAAAGCTTTTTCTGAGCCGTCTATCACAAAATTCATAAAAAGCACGTATTAGTGTTAAAAAAAATGTTAGCTGTTACTAAGAACACCCCATGAACCTAAACTCATTCTCTATGACTCAAACCCTCCTTTCGTCTCTCCTTTATGAGTTAAGCAGACTGATTTCCAATTTGCTTTTCTGTTTGGAATGAGGGAAGGTTAGAAGGTAGAGAGAATCAGGTTAAAAGTAAAATAAAAAGGAAATAAAAAAGGAAAGAGAAAAAAAGAACAAGAGCAGCTAATGTTATTTGGAGCGTGCCGTTTCCAGGCATTGTTCTGAGCACCTACATGTATGAATTCATAATGCTGGCACATTATTCCAGTAAAATCATTATTTATACAGGTTGTCATTCTAGTAAATTCCTATATATTATTCCAAAAAAAAATTAACCCAAAGTAATACTGGCATAGGAAACATTTTGGCTGTGTGCAGAAAGTGTAGGACAAGAAAATGAGTAGTCTGTACCTGTGTTATAAGCTATTTTGTTTCCCTTTTAACCTGTGTGTGTAACCAGGAAAAACAAGATGGCCACACATATCCTCATTGGGAGAGAAACAGGAACTCTGCGATAATCTACGCCAGGAGTTTATCTGTAGCAAACCAAATGAATGTATAAACTAATCCAGACTCCCAAAGTCCTGGATTTCACACTTGGGGATTCTCCACATTGTAATGTGTAATTACTTATAAACAGTGAGGGCCCTGGCCGGTTGGCTCAGCGGTAGAGCGTCGGCTTGGCGTGCAGGGGACCCGGGTTCGATTCCCGGCCAGGGCACATAGGAGAAGCGCCCATCTGCTTTCATTTTATTGGTAAATGTCTGGATTTTAGGAGAGATTTCTGGGTAACCATAATAATTTTGCTTAGAAATCATGTAGTACTTTGGACAATTGGAATTACTCTTTTTTAAAATTTTTTTATAAATTTGGATTCACAGCCCATACTGATTATATAGTTATTGTCTAAAAAACTGCAGGACACAATTTTATATCTCTTGAAGTAGGACTTAAGAAATCATCTGAAGTATATCTGGACCTCAAGTAGTATATGCCAAACAATAACCTTAAGATATTAAAAGCAAATAAATAGGAAATATATCATTAGTAGTTCTCTTAATATGAAGAGCTTTAAAACAAAGGGCCAATATTTGCCAAAATAGCAGGCACCCTAAATCACAATTATCAAAAAAAAGAAAGCTTGATTCGTGGTAATTGCTGGACTCAGAGAATAATTTTAATTCAATGGTTACCTCATTGTATAGTGGCTTTTGGAAACTATACTTACTGAATGATCTAAGACTTACAGGCCCCAACACATTCTGAGTTTAACCAGTTATTCCTGGCAGCAAAAAATGTGGTCTTCATTCTCAGCAGGGAGTTTTCCTTCTTGGCCAGAACTTTGAGCTCAGGGTACAAATTAGAGATAAATCAATAAAAATATCTACACTAGAGCTTCCTTGTTAGAAAGAAAGAAAAAGAAAAGGTAGAGAAAAATGAGGTTTGATGTTTTCTTTCTTCTTACAATTCTCTTTTGTCTTTTCTAGGCTATCACTTGCTCGTCTCATTTTTTTCTATTTTCCTAAATTTTCACATTTGATATTATAGCTAACGTCTCTCCAGTTTCATTATTTTCTGCTTCATTATATCATTTTTCGAATTCTTCTTTGAATCCACTCCCTTTCTAGATTACCAGATTCATTTTTGGACCTAATGGATATGTGAATGTGCGTGCATTTATACACACACATACAAATTTGTAATTAAGATAACTTCAAATGGCAGAAGTTGGGGTGGGGTAACCAGGGAAAGGCAGGTCATGGTTTTCGTGTCTAAGAGCAATAGAGTATTGATGAGGAACCAGAGACCCATAGGGTTCAATCAGCCTTCGATCTTCTGCAGGCTTATTGCTGAGCCAGAAGCTGATCCCAGAATTCTTGACTGCAAGGACCTGTCTGCTATGCAATGCTACAGAGTCTTTCCAAAAACATCAGAAGAAGCATTAATAGAAAGTTCAAAATTAGTTTTCAGTGCTGTACTTCTTCCAACACCAATTCACATGTAACAGAAATATCTAAAGATAAATGAGATTACAAAGTTGGAGGCTCAGAAGAAAAACAAAGAGAAGGAAATGAAGACTTCAGAAAGGAGTCAGATTATGTTACACTACTCTCTTAGCCTTGGGTTCAAGAAGTGAAGTCAGGCAACGTGAAGGAACGACTTGGTTTCGAATTCCTCTGAATTCCTTTAGTCCCTTAGGCCAGTTAAAGGGAAATGATTTGACTGTTCTGCATCTGCTAATGATTGAAGGCAAATGGGAAGCATTGCATGAGTTCCTGTTCCAGAAATATATAGTGCACACGACTATTGTGAAAGTAAACACCACAAGTCGCAGTGGACCCGGTCTTGTTAATAAATGCAGAGACACCTCCAACATATGGGCAGCTGATGCTTGAACAGACAGAAGGAGTTACCAAAAATGTGTCAGAGAGAAAACACAAAAATAATTTATTACAAAGATGTGTGTGTGTTCCTGTGCGTGTTAGTTCCTATGTTACCCTCAATATTTAGTCTAGTATAAAATAGAAGAGAGTTAATATTTACAATGAAACACTCTTGAGAAATCTCCGACCCTTCTGCCTGCTTTAGTTCTCTAAACATTCTCCCCAGGCAGCCTGTATGATGACATAATACAAGTCTGCTTACAGGCATTTAAAACCAACATTACTGGCATGTAGTATTAGAAAGATTCACAAATGGACTTGTAATGGACTGTGATTAAATAGAAATAAAATTTGTGTTTACCAAGGGTGTGACTTATAACAAAAAGAGGTAAAGTGAGGCCAAGCTGTTTGCACTTATCATACTCAATTAAACCGTAAATTAATGCCAATGTACATTTACCCTGTCCTAGTATGCCTAACTCATGATGTTTGCTCTTGATCTTTGTGAACTAGAAAGTCAAGTCTGTAAAAATGGAACATAAGCATGAAGCCGGCAGTGGTATTGGCTTTGGTCCAGCAGGATTTCTGGAATCCAAGGGTTGGATGGAAATCTACCTTCTAAGCCAAATGTGGCCTGAACAAGAAATTTCTCAGGCTCAACTCATACTTAGGTTTGCTAGAGATGTTAGAGTCAGGAGCCAGAGATAAGGAAGGAAGGAAGGAAGGAAGGAAGGAAGGAAGGAAGGAAGGAAGGAAGGAAGGAAGGGAGGGAGGGGGAGGGGAGGGGAGGGGAGGGGAGGGGAGGGGAGGGGAGGGGAGGGGAGGGGAGGGGAGGGGAGGGGAGGGGAGGGGAGGGGAGGGGAGGGGAGGGGAGGGGAGGGGAGGGGAGGGAGAGAGGGAGAGAGGGAGAGAGGGAGAGAGGGAGGGGAGGGGAGGGGAGGGGAGGGGAGGGGAGGGGAGGGGAGGGGGGAGGGAGAGAGGGAGGAAGGAAGGAAGGAAGGAAGGAAGGAAGGAAGGAAGGAAGGAAGGAAGGAAGGAAGGAAGGAAAGAAGGAAGGAAGGAAGGAAACACACACAGAGATACACAAAGAAAGAGAAGGAAACAGGGAGGGAGGGAAGGAGGAAAGGGAATGAGGGAGGAAAAGCTCTTTAGAAAAAATAGTTTTAAAGATAATGAAGACATAGATTGCACCTTTTGCATTTCCCACATGATAGATAAAAATAACAGATTAATTTAAAATTATATCCTCTCACTCTCACAACTCTTTCCAAACTACCAAGTACCCAGCATGCTCTCCTTATGTCCCAGGACAGACCAAGACCTACTACAAGGTTTCCTCTGATGAGCTGTAAGTATTATTATTATTTTCTCTGGGGTTAATCCAGATAAGGCTTTTTTTTTGCTTGGAAAAACAAATCGGCTCACCTTCAATTCTGAATCTAGAAACTCTAAGAATTGATTTACATTGTACAATACTATTGCTGTATTATATTTTAGATTATTTAATAAATAATTTACAAATCACCTTTTTGGGGAAATGCTTATACTGTAATGTAAACCCAAGATAATAATAACTATTTGAATACTATCTATTCCAATAGAGTTTTTAAAATGAAGAATGTGAATCAACCTTAAAGATAATGCATAACTCTTAGAGCATTTTGGAATGTTTTCCATTTTGTTCTTAAGTAACTTCAAAACCATGTCAAGTAAGTGAAGAAAAAGTAATAATAAAGAGATTTGTTGCATTCATGTTCATGTCACATTCAAGAGCCTGTGAAATTGTTTTGCACAGGAATCTAAAATGCTAGACTCGTTCTTGGCATAACTCAAAAGCGAGCACTTATTTATTCACACTCCTTGGTCTCTTCCAAATATAAAAAGAGCGGCTTTGGAAATTTTTCTGCATGCAAAATAAGAAAAAATAATCTTCAATTTAATTCTAGCTACAGGATTTAGATCCATTTAGAGATGTCTGGGTCTAGTAATAAGAGTAGGTTCTTACTAAGGAACTGAGTTTTCATTTTGAAAAAAACAATCTGACATAGAAGTTTTTGTTTTTTGTTTTTAATAAAAGGTGTAACACAGCAACCTTTTCCCTTACGACTCAGGATCTTCTATATGTGAGCAGTGAAGAGAATCTCTGTAGCCATAAAGCGCCCAGTTGATGTGACCAAGTCCTTTTTTTCATTGTGAGATTTACATTGCTCTTGGGCCTTCCACCTTGGAAGTCTACTCCTTCTTAAAGCTCAAGTAAAAGCCAACCTTTTCTTTAACTTTTCTTAGAAAAATTGATGCATACTAGAAATATCCAGTGCAATATGTTAAATACTAAGTTTAAAAAATAGTTAATTGAACAGTTAATAAGTAATAATAGCTAATTGCTAGTTAATAATAAGACTGATTGGGCTTTCATCACAATGCTCAAGGAAACTAGGAAGGACAGTTCTCAGGTTTCAGGTTTGGGGAGATGGCACTCAGAGGGCAGGGGCTTCACCAGAAATAGGGAGGGAAGTCAGATGTTGCTGGGCAACCAGGAAACATGACAAATGTCAACCATAGTTCATACTTTGGCTTTGCCAACATTAATATGTTCTCTTTTCTAGTCTTAAAAATCACAATAACAACAACATACTACTGCTTCACACAATCAAAATCTTCTTCAGGTCACATATCCAGCATTCTTCCTCTAGTTCTATCACTATATAATGACAGACTCTAATATGAGAGTTAAACTGTGATATTAATCATCTCCAATATACTCAACCGTATGGAAACTAGGGGCAGGGTAAATTGCAGCAGTCCAGAAGACAATCTTTGTTTCTGAAATTGTTACTGGCTATAGCTGGCATTAGCAAGCTCCTTCTGAGCTATTCATAATATTCTCCATTTGCCTTCTTTCAGTAGCATGCCAGCTGATTCAGGGTTCTTTGCCTGGTGAGGTTATTCAAAATCTCACAGGGAATCTGCCTGTGTGGATACTATATCATCCTTTAGAGAACACGCAGTCCTTGTCCCATAGAAATATTTCTCTCTGTTACCATTGCTTAACAGTAATCTAATTTCTCTTGATATCTAGTGAAAATAACCCCAGTAAGCATAGGGAGTCTCTTTTCTCCTGACTTTTTCAGTGGCATAGGTACTTACACTGGCCAGCAGAAGTCTCAACTCCCAAGTCACGGGAACATTTTATGTCTCCTGGTAGAAACATTCACATAGTGAGTCCTCATACCTTTAAATCAATAGTTGAGGAAAAAGGTCATGCAGAGCAAAAATCTGAAAAGTGCATCATTGACTTCAAGAGTGAAGAAGCTACTTTCCCTTCTGTCCCTTTGTGGCCCAGACCTGTGTTTTCTGGCCAAGGGAGAATGATCACAGAATATTAGTCAGTGGTTTGTTCTATAACAGATTCTATAGAACAGATGCCACTCTCACCAGGTCCTCCAGCAACTACAGAAATTATGGCTTCCTAAGACTTATCTGCTTTTCAAAAGGTCATATATTTCCTATATGGTGACAAGAATGCCATTTAATAAATCCAAAGGTCAGCTCCTTGGCAGAATCATGGTAGACAAGGAAAGGCAATTTAAATGCAGACAGTTGTCTATTTCAGAAGAAGAAGGATATATTAGAACTATCATTATATGTCTGGACCATGTCTGTTCATTGTTCCTAGCAAACTGGTTCCCTGTAAGTGAATAGCCTTGGCAAGAGTACATATCTATTGGCGAGCTCATGCAAAATCTTATTGCTCATACCATGGCCACGTTGTTCCTGACCACTTTGAAAAAGCATTGAGGTGGCCCTCTTGTCAGGGGAAGAGGCCAACTGATGTCCATACAGTAGCTCATATTATCCACCTGAGTGTGAAAAGTCTCTCCCACACAGAGCTTCATCATGATCACTCACTTGGAAAACACACAGAGTGAGAAAAAGCAGATTTACAGTTGTATGTGAAACAGAGTTTATTCTTGTACTATTATTTAGTAGTTATTGTATTATTTATTTGTATTAGAACTGTAAACCTACATTTGCCCACCCCTGTGTTTTTGAACTCTGAGAAGTCATCCGGGTAACTCTTACCCAATCTTTTTTTGTCACAAAACATCACCATTCCTCTTGTCCCAGATTTATTCCTTCCACAATTCCACAATGAGCTGCGGCTTCTGTATCAGGAAGATCTATTTTTTCAGCTATCTCTTTACTAAACAAAGTGGACAATGAGATGAACCACTTGGATTTGTGACCAGGGGACAATGATCCTTTCCAGTGTTCTTCAGACCTCCATAACTACAAAAGTCACAACAGCCTCCCTCTCTCTGGCTGGTGTCAGCATACAGTGCAATGTTGTCTGTTACCCAGGTTTAAGTGACATCCCCTTCAGAACACGGGAACTACCCAGGAAGCCATAGGTGTTGACCAGAGCAGAGATGGTGTATGAGAGAAGCGTGCCCGGTATGAGCGCTCACATTACTCATTTGTGTTTTCAAGCTGGGTCTCTGTACCTCACCTATAAATGATAAGGAAGTGTTGCCTGGCTTCTGACTTTACAGCTTCCTGGGAAGTTCGACATGGACACCTCAGGTTATGTTGTCAGCTGTTTTCTGATGACCAGGCATCCAATCTATATGTGTGTCCAGTGTAAAACCAGGAGCTGTTTCTCAAAAGGAAAAAAAAAAAGTTGATAAGTAAAGAGGCATGGCTTTGCTCCAAACTCCTGGGGTCTTCCCTGTAGTTCTCCTGGTGTAGCTTTCCACCAGTTCTGACAGCTTTCTAATCTGTTACTAACACTCCCACACCATGGAGCCCACTGGTTCCAGGAGACAGCGATCCTGTGGCCCACCTTGTATCCTTGACCAGCAGGAGGCCTTTGTCAAACTCTGTTCATCCATCATGTAGGAGTTGTTCCCAAACATCAAAGACATCTACCAAGTGTTCTTTTGTTTATTTTAAAGGTAGGAAGTGTAAGATACAGCAACTAACTTTTACTTTAAAGAGGCTGTTTTGACATGTTCCAGATGAATAGAGTCTAGGAAAAAAAAAATCACTGACATCTCAAAACTCTGTATTTTAATAGGATTTATTTCTAGTCTCTGGCAGGCATGTTATCTTTTATGGCTTCTCGAATACTCACTACTCTCTAGGGCCCATAAACATACCAGTATATCTATTGAACCCTTGATGCAAGTTGATGATGGTAAATAGCCATCCATCAGGAAAAAAAGAAAAAGGCTTCTGATGTTCTTGGCTCACTGATATAAAGAAAGGGGGAAAAATGCATGTGTCAGCTCAA
This sequence comes from Saccopteryx bilineata, assembly GCF_036850765.1. Lineage (NCBI taxonomy): Eukaryota > Metazoa > Chordata > Mammalia > Chiroptera > Emballonuridae > Saccopteryx > Saccopteryx bilineata. The sequence continues at coordinate 257,771,147 of NC_089493.1, forward strand.
TAGCTGCATAGCCATTCCCAGGGCCTGGGCTGACTGGCACATACTGCGTATACAGCAATAGCTGCAAGGGAAGCTATCGCCTAATTAAGCCCACAATAATCATGATGATTGTCCCAGACCACGTGTCCTCGGTATAGGTCCACCAGGAGAGTTAAATGGATTGTGATGGAAATCCTCACTCAGGCATCTTTCAAGCAAACCACTTCTACCCCTCAAACCAGGACACGGTTTCTACAACTATTTTCTGTGTACTTTCAAAAAACTTCAGCCCGACAAAAATCATGTTCCTCCTTCCCGCATCCAAATCCTTCTCAACATGATGTCTCACACACATTCCCCAAATTTTTGTTCATATGCAAAAGAGAAATGCCTCAACGCTTCAGATGTGCAAGCCGTCGTCCTCAAAGGTTAATGCTGTCATTGGCATTACAGTTACAATCCCGCCGGAGCGTTGTGTGTGCTCTGACTTTTGAGATAGGTCTGGAAGCAAGGAGGACTGAAGGAGGTGGGTCTGGTAAGTACAGGGAGGGGGGCTGCAAAAGTTAGGTGTACAGTTGCTCATATGGGAAATGATGCAATAATTAATAAGTAATAATATAAGAATAAACTCTGTGTGTTGCGTACTCACAGTTGGAAACCTACTTTAGCCTACCCTGTATTAGTTTCCTCTTCAAAGGTAAGTCAATTCACAGGCTTCAGGCACTAGAAAGATGGTCTGAGCTAGGTGGGGAGGGGTGCAGGGCAAGGAATTGTTCCTGCTTCTGACAAGGGATCATCAGCAGTATATGGGGGCTTGGGATGTGCTGAGTGATCCAATACCCGCCTCACATGCTTTCATTCTGTTATCTAGGTTATACCATAGCTTATTATTCAATCAAAAACAGCATTTTAGAGAGAAGGACAAAGTTAGCCAGTTTTTCATTTATATTTATATCACAGAGGTAAGGAGTAACAAAGAAACAGCAAACATTATATTTTGGTGACAGAGATCTCAACTCTACTGAATGGAAAATTCCTCCTCTACTGACCACGTGTCTTCTGTTAGGTCCGCCAATGTTCGTTGCTGTATCTTACACTTCCTACGGTTATTGCTCTGTGGGTATTTATGGAGCAAGTTTATAAATAGACAGCACATGTACAGCATGGGAGCCAAATGGCAAGTTAGTTTGAAAACTCTTTACAAAAAATCTACATTATACTATGGGAGAATAATACAGAGTGTAAATTCACTGGAAAATAAAGTTTAAAGATAAAACTGCAAATGGAATAACTATTTTATAATGACACGAGGTGACCCTAGGGCATGCTTTACTGGGGCTATTAATACGAGCCTCAAGCAGCTGACGGTACCCATGGCGTGCATTAATAGACACTAAAACATGCCCTGTCATGCTTTAATGCTAAATTAATTAAGCAATAACATGACCTGTATGAAGGTCTTTCCGGGTCCAGCAATTATTGAATGAAAGAGATAAAGGTGTTTTCAGACACTGTTGGGCCAAACAGTTGTTAGTTTGCATAAACAAATAGAAAAATTATTTTCTAAAGTACAGTTTTATTTTTATTTTTGGCTTGAAGGGAGTATCAAAATTAAGTTTAAGACAAAAAGAAGGTAATTTTAAAAAATAACTTTTTGACAATAGTCCTATCATTGTTCATATGATAGCATTTCTTTTAAAGCTTGCAAATAGAATCACATACCTGGCAACTCTACTTTTATATATTTTTCATTTGAACATTATTAGGCTGATTAGCAAGTCTTAAAAGTAGTCACTAAAAAAAGGGCAGATTTACAATACACAAGTACTTGCCATAGGAAGTAGATTTATAGTCAACTGACTTTTCTCACTGCATTTACAAATTTCCTTTATTAACTCTTGCTTTTATCTAATTCTTTTAATGCTGAAACTTTCTAAATTCAATTTCAAAATTACTGCTAGTGAGAAAAAGCTCTTAACATTTTTCATTGGTGGTTGCTTTATAAACATAGACATCACTCTTCGCATAAAAAGAAGATAAGAAAAATTATACATCAGAAAATACATTTAGCATATGGTGTAGATTATATAATTCAGCTTTTCCATTCATTTTGAACCAGGACTTTTGTCCATGTTGTACATTAATGGATCTCAAATGCATAAAAAGAGATTTGGTACATAGAAGATTTAAGTAAGCATTTGTTGTGTGAATGAATAAATAAAACACTGCTTGTTATGTATCATGTACTGTGTCAAGGTAACCAAGGCAAAAACATGTGGTTCTTGCTCTCAAGTTGCTAATAACCTTTCAAAGAAAAAGATTAATGCTTTTGTAACTAGCAACTCACTCTTGCTCTCTCTCTATAAATATAAATTTATCTTGAAGACTATTTGGAAAAGTTTTACTGTGGTCATTTTCAAAGTGTGCACGTTTTTACTAGGTTGAATGCGGAGCTCTGCTTCAGATAGAAAAAAATCTCTAAGGAGCAAAGGAGCAAAAGTGAGTCGTCAAGGCAATGGAGGGCTAAGAGGTGGGGTCAGAGAACTCAGGAGATGAGGACAGACAAGAAGCTTGGACTCAGATGGTAGAGGGCCTTGAATACCTGCCAAGAGATTTTTTAAAAGATGAGAGGAGTCAACATGCGTTCAATGTTGCCCAGGGGTTCAATTAGAAAGTCTGAAAGGGTTCCTTAATGATTGTTGAAAAATGGGATTGATAAACTGGTAGCCATAGAAGCCAGATCAGAATGAATCAAAGAGTAGATGGATTGGCAAAGATAATTTCACAAAGTAAAAGAATAGAATGCCACTGCCTCATTATTAAAGACAAAAAACTATACCGGTCAAATTAGTATAGTCTGGAGAATTGAAACTGAAATGGATTAAAAGCCAAGAACTATATGCACATATGTCATATAGCAAAAGTGATACATGAAGTGACATCACAGATCACTTTGGAAAGAATAGACAATTTAATAAGTGATGCTAAACAAATATAAAGTCGCAGTCATCTCTCATTCTACAAACACACACACACACACACACACACACACACACACACACATCTCACAGGTATCAAAAGCCTAATGCTAACAAATAACATTTTAAGAGTAAAATATATTTATTATTTCAGAAAAAGGACTTTCCTTTTTCTTAAACAAGACATATAAAGCACAAACCTACAGAAAAGATTAATTGACATTAAAAATTAAAATTAAAAAATTTTTATAGACAAAAGATACTATGAACTAAATTTAAAGACTAGTTTATTATTTGCAATCAAATTGACTTAAGAGTCAGTATTTAGACTAAATAAATCCTATAAGTTAATACAAAGAATGAAATAGATCTAGCAAGAATTAATGAAATAGTAATTTATAGAAGAAGAAAACTGAATATGCCAATAATCATATGAAGAGTTATTCATCCTCACTGATCCCCAGCACAAATTAAAACAAGGCAATAGCCTGACCTGTGGTGGCACAGTGGATAAAGCGTCAACCTGGAAATGCTGAGGTCGCCAGTTCGAAACCCTGGGCTTGCCTGGTCAAGGCACATATGGGAGTTGATGCTTCCAGCTCCTCCCCCCTTCTCTCTCTCCTCTCTCTCCCTCTCTGTCTCTCTCTCTCTTCCTCTCTCCTCTCTAAAAATGAAAAAATTAATTAATTAAAAAAAAACAAGGCAATACCATTTCATGTTGATGCAACTGGCAAAACCAAATGTGTCTGATAGGAATGCACAGTTATATCTGAGAGAAATTTAACAATACCTATTGAGTCAAAGAGGTAGAAAACCATTGTATAAAGCAATTCCACTTCTATATATATTCTAAATGAAAAATACCACAAAGATACACAATGAATCATATGTAACGAAATTTATTTTAGCACATATTCTAAGTGCAAAATTGGAAAGAACACAACTGTTCATTGGTAGAGGAATGAGTGAATGAGCTGCTGATTCATCAAGGGGTACACCGTAAAGTAATTAAAACATATCAACATGAACCAACAGAAAACAACACCGAATGAATAGAGTAATTCATCGAAGTGTGTGTACATACAAAATGATATGGAGAAGCACAACAGTTAAAGAATAACAGAGACCTTTATTTTCTGCCAGATCCTTCATTTTCAACCTTGCAATTCTAGAAGACTGTGATGCAGTTCAAAAAGCATCTCTAACTTAATATATATTAGAAAGTATTAGTAAAATTGGGCCTGCTACATAAAATTTCTCCTTACAAGTGTCATTTGAAACATATGTCTATTAACATGGCCATAAAAATAAAACTTGGCATTTGTGTATTTGGAAGAGACATTGCTACACCTTTCAAAAAACTGATTTGGGGACCTTCAGACAAGCTTTATTGAAACTACACAGAAATAACATTTTATTCTAGCTGAATAATTCCCATTCTTTTCACACAGATGCTGAGTAGTCTTAACCTTCTAAAAAGAAAGATTGTAATCATATCTGATATGATTACTATGTTTGTGCCCAAGCTTTAACCTTCCATTTTAAAATTCAGTTATAGCTGCACTTTCTATAAGTATAGAAATGTCAGGTGCTCAATGTCACTAATCATCAGTGACATTGAGAAACCACAATGAGATATCAACTCGCATCTGTCAGAATGGCTATCATCAATACATCAACCAACAACAAATGCTGGTGAGAATGTGGAAAAAGGGGAACCCTTGTGTACTGTTGGTGGGAATGCAAACTGTGTAGCCACTGTGGAAAACAGTATGGAGTTTTCTCAAAAATTAAAAATGGAACTGTCTTTGACCCAGCTATTCCACTTCTGGGAATATATTCAATGAAAGCTAAACATTAATTCAAAAGATAATATGCACCCCTATGTTTACTTCAGTGTTCTTTACAGTAGCCAAGATCCAGAAACAGCTCAAGTGCCCATCAGTAGATGAGTGGATAAAAAATCTCTGGTACATTTACACAATGGACTACTACTAAAAAAAAAAAAAGTAAATCATACCTTTTGTGACTGCAGAGATGGACCTGGAGGATATTAGGCTAAGTGAGATAAGCCAGTCAGAGAAAGACAAATACTATACAACCTCACTTATATGTGAAATCTAATGAACAAAATAAACTAACAAACAAAATAAAAAAAAGATGCATGGACACATGGAACAGATTGACAGCTGTCAGAGGGCAGGGGTAGGAGTTGTTGGGCTGGAGGAAAGAAGGGATTAAGCAAAATGTGTGTGTGTGTGTGTTACACATAGGCACAAACAACAGTGTGGTGAAAGAGACAGAAGAAGGTTAGGTGGAGGTCAGCAAAGGTGAGGGGAATGAAGACAGAGACTTTGGGGCATTGTATGCACAATGCAGTAGGCAGATGGTAGTTTGTTGAGTTGTGCACTTAAAACCTATATGGCTTTGTGAACCCATGTCACCCCAGTAAATTCAATTTTAAAGAAATGATGCTGTAGATAAGGGGTCCCCAAACTTTTTACAAAGGGGGCCAGTTCACTGTCCCTCAGACCATTGGAGGGCCGGACTATAAAAAAAACTATGGCCTGACCTGTGGTGGTGCAGTGGATAAAGCGTCAACCTGGAAATGCTGAGGTCGCTGGTTCGAAACCCTGGGCTTGCCTGGTCAATGCACATATGGGAGTTGATGCTTCTAGCTCCTCCCCCCTGTCTCTCTCTCCTCTCTCTCTCTCTCTCTCTCTCTCTCTCTCTCCCTCTCTCTCTCCTCTCTAAAATGAATAAAACAAAACAAAACAAAAAAGAACTATGAACAAATCCCTATGCACACTGCACATATCTTATTTTAAAGTAAAAAACAAAACGGAACAAATACAATATTTAAAATAAAGAACAAGTAAATTTAAATCAACAAACTAACCAGTATTTAAATGGGAACTATGGGCCTGCCTTTGGCTAATGAGATGGTCAATGTCCAGTTCCATATTTGTCACTGCTAGCCGTAACAAGTGATATGACACACTTCCAGAGCCGTGACGCATGTGTCCGGCATCACCAGAAGTAGTACTGTACGTGAGCAACGCTGCGCTTTTGGGCACCGCCACATACAGTACTCCTCTCACTGACCACCAATGAAAGAGGTGCCCCTTCCGGAAGTGCAGCAGGGGCTGGATAAATGGCCTCAGGGGGCCGCATGTGGCCCGCGGGGCTGTAGTTTGGGGACTCCTGCTGTAGATGAAGATTAATTGGCATGAAAAAAAGACAAAAAAATGTTGGCTATTGGGTTTTTGTTCACCTTTCTAACATGGTCAATGAAGATGCACTTGGATATATTTTGTTCAAAGTCAATGGGACTTCCCATCAGTGAGAGAGTTCAGCAATGTCTACAAAGTGAGCATTTGGTCTGCTCTAGTGTGCTGCCACCCACCGCTGCAACAGCCAGCTGCCTCTGCTCAAACTTCCATCATCAGCCAGCTCCATCATGTGATGGAACGTTAGTCAAAGAATGCCTACATGACAATGAGTTTCACAAGGTCATTTTAGAGAAAGAAATTACTGAGTATGAACAGTTGCTAAAAATACAAAGTTTTAAGGAGTTTTAAGTATAACAAAACCAAGAGATAACACTGATGTTTTACATAAACTGTATGCAGATGAAGAATGAAAATGTAACCTTACCTTGCAGTTCAATCAAAAACTATTTTTGATACATAAATTATGGACTAGCAAACATTTGTACTACTAATTCCAGGAATAAAGATTAGAATACACAAAATACTGATATTCACATAGACTCCATTGATTTGGAACTCAACATTTCACAAAGTAGATGAGATTTTTCAACTAAGGAAACTTCCAAGTATATTATCAACTAAGGAAGGATTTGGAAATATGTCGGAAGGTAACATTTAATTCATATTAGAAAATAGGATTATGGAATTGCTAAATATTAAACAATCTAATCTTCATATGAATAGAATATTAAAAAGTATGAACTATGTTAATAACAAAAAATGTTCTGATGACTAATGGGTAACCCCCCCCAAAAAACTGGATGGTATAAATTATTCAAGATCCAAAGGAGAGAGTGCTCTGATTCTATACTAGTCTTGGCTTTTATAAAAAATATTCCTGAAAAAAAGGCATAATTTCTCACTAAAAAATCACACCTCACCAGCCTGGATATAAATAACATGTTGAATACTGACCAGAGCCAATTTGTTCACATTTTAGCAGATGGCTGATTGTTCAATAGCAACGAATAGGTGAGTGCTATAGGCCTCCTCTCACAGCACCTTGATGCCAGGTGAAGGAACACAAGGAAACCAAGCTTATAACAAATTTGGTATTCATGTAAATATTTATTAGTAAAAAGACAACAAATTAATTATTTGGCAAGTTCCATAGGCTCAGTGATGTTTTTAGACTCTCTGATAGCAATTCTCAGGCAAGATTCGCAAGAGACTGATTTGTCATGTTTATTATCAGTGTGTTCTGCAGGATATCCAGATGGTCCTGATCTCTTTGGATTGTGTTATAGCAGAGGGCAGGAGAGTTATCATAGCACTGAAGCATATCTATAATTGCAGACTGTTGCCTCTTCTATGTGAATACAAAATGCGATCCTACTTTCTGATTAGAATAGATAAAAGCATTCACCAAATTAATTGCCTCAGACCTTGGACCTGAGGCCATGTTAAGTGGCTCTAGAAAAATAACCATCTGGAATAGCAGCTGCAAGTAAAGGTACTACATGGTTGAGTTTTCAGTAGCCTACTTTTGTCTTTCAGGATTCAACAAGTTTCCACAGGGGTAAAACCACTGAATTAAATAGGTACAAGATGGAGACCTCAATCTATATTATTTACATCTGTTATCCAATAAGGTACGCACAAGGTACATACAGCTATTTATATTTGAATTTAAATAAATCAAAAATGAATAAAATTACAAAATCATTTCCTCTGTCACACTAGCCATATTTCAAGTGCTTAATAATCATTTTCCTCACTTCAGAAAGTTCTATTGGACAGCAATGTTTTAGATCCTGAAGGTTAACACTATTTTTATCCACCCCTCTACTCTGGAATGCTTGTTATTGATTTACTAATTTGACAGGAACTTCCCCAATAAAAACGTTCACATACCTCAGGCCAAGGACTCAATCTAGGGGATAAACCAACTGTTACATATGTTCATCTCAACTGAACATTCAAGAACCAGGGAAGTGACCACTGGATGGGTCAGCTGACCCAGTGGACCCACTGTAAGCCAGATGTTAGTCCAGACCCCTTTTATTAGTTAGCCTCCAGATGCCTCCACTCTAACAGGGGAGCCATAATGACACTTTGTTTCTTAGGGTATTCATGTCAGCCTGGACACTAAGCCCAGCACTACTAGAAATATTTGGATATTTATTTTTCCTCATTGCACAGTCACCTAAGGAAATCAGTGTACATCTCTTTACTAAAAATTTAAAGGGACCATCACAGTGTATACTTGCTCTATATTGTATAGTGTCACAGCATCTTTTCTCAGGTTCCCTGTCTGAAAACTGGCTTGATTCAGAAACTGCACAATAGATCATAATTCCTTATTAGGGTAAGAGCTCTCAGCCTCTGAGTCATCCATCTTTGCTTTCTTCTGTTGGTTCAAGCAGAGTGGTACCCATGTTGACTAAGTATGTATATATATTTGCCCTTAGGGTTGCTTAATTGCATCTCCATTATTCTCTACAAGTCAGGGCCTCTTGGCTATCACCTCAACCCTGCAAATTATAATGATATTGTATCTATGTGTCTTTCTGTATGTAAGAATCGTCACTTGACCTTTATTGGTTCAGGGTCTCATCTGGTCTATATTGTCCTTTCTCGTCATCAGTCCTGGCTAACAGAAGAGAGCTTTTAACTGATTTTTGTGCTCCTCTCACAAGTGCATTCCTTATGGCCTTTCCATGACACACAATCACCTGGTGGTTCTTCCAGCTTTACAGACCAGCTCTACTCTAGTAAACCCACCTTCCTGAGTCTTTCAACTCCTTCCTCCACCACCCATCAGGAAAATTCTGGCATTTTGGTGGAACTTACTTAGTGTGGGCCATGATTTCTCCATTCTTTTAGGAATGATCCTAGTCACTAGTTCACCCATCTCCTGAAGTGTTTCCTAGGATATTTAAATCTTGTATATGTCAGGAGAGTGTTCCCATATAAATTCTCCCCTTTGCAATCTTATAATCTGCTCTCCTTACCCAAACACTCCCAGCATTTAGTCCTTTCCAATACATGCTGGATAGTTCTTATAGCTCCATTAGGGTATTATTCTTGTCTTTCCTTATTGGGCCCACAATACCCTTGCTAGATCATGTAGGGACCTCGCCCAAATTATAAGCATACTGGCCAAGAGGAAGTGGCAGGACATACAGAGGTTAGTGTTGTTCTCAAGTAAGGGGAAGAATGCTAGTAATTGCTCTCCAAGCCAAGGGAACTGTTTTGCCCAAAGGAATGCCCTCCTCCTGCATTTGATGACTGGTTAAGTAAGATATCTGTAAAGGGTCCTCATAGAGCCGGAGCTCCCTGTGGATCTTTTAAAGTCTCAGCTGTAGGTGTCTTGCAGACTAACTTCTCCCTCTGCCCAATCCTGGCTCCTCTATTCTCTCACTGACACTGTTCCCTAGAGCACTCTCCAATAATCTTGCTGCACGCATGTTTTTGTCTCAGAGTCTGTTTCCCAGGGAAACCTGAGCTAAAAAATGTGTACATTTTATTTGTACTCCTATTTCCATTGTGTACCCCTTTCATATAACCCCAGAAAAATTAAAGGCAAAAATGCTGAAATTCATTTGCAAGTTGTAATGCCAGAGGCCAAAGAGAAAAATAAATTAATGCATAGGTAAAACATTGAAAATGAGATAAAGAGTTTTAGAATCTCTGAAAGGAGAATAACACCAGGATGGTGCACTTATTTGCAGAAGATAAAGGAGGAAGTAGTGGGCAGATAGCGAAAGAACTAAAAAAAAAAAAAAGAAGGTGGAAGAGATTTGGCATCAAAAGGTTGATGTGGCAGAACAAGAGTTCAAGTCCTGAGAATGCAAGGGGAAGCCTGATTAGAGGAGCAGCACCCTATCAGAGATCACTCTGTGGCAACCGGCTAAGAGACTGTCAGTCAGGAAAGCTTATAGGGGTTTCACCTCAGTACATTCCGTCTAGATGAGAACTGATAGAACACCTGGTGCTTTATACTCTTGGCTCAGCCACATCACACCTCATTAATGGTGTATCTATTCCCTTTCTTCCCGCAGCAAAACATTAAAAACTTAAGATGAAAGCATGTCATTCTAAAACATATTTGGCTCAAAGACAAAGATGCTTCCCAGGACAGCAAAAGATCTTTCTTTAATGAAACTTTAATTAAACTTTGCTTTAATTTGGATGACAATGAAGAAAACAAGGGACTTTTCATCTTGCCTCAAGTAGAAAGTGTCAGTATCTCCCATGAATAAGACACTGGCATTTAAATCTCTTGCAATCTTTAAAACTTGTAGCCCCCACTGATAACCAATTATGACAATAAAACCAATTGTTTGCAATTTCACCTACAAATAGATGCATCCTGAGGATGGATACATGTGCCAGAAATGGATTTTTGCATGCCCTTTAACATGCTAATAGATGTCTAATAAGAACAATAGTAATTAGAGGAAACAAAGGTAGGGAAATATAATTTGGAGGAAGCTGCCAATCCATCCTTCAGGGTTAAGGAAACAATAGTTGACATCATATAAAACCTCTCCAAAAAAAGCAGCCTAATGGCAAAACACAATTAGCATGAAACAATACTATTCAAAAATAATTCTTAGGTGCTAAATATTTTAAGTTATCTATAAAGAATATATACGTGAAAACTGTCAACTTTAGAAAAGACTCAACCCCAGCATTAGAAAGTACCATGTTTAGAATGTGGTCTGTTGCGTGAAGAATGTTCTTGCTGTCAATACCGGTGTCTGTTACCTTTCCACGGAGAAGTAGTCCACATGTCTCAGGTTTGCCCTTGACTACGGACACTTGCCGAGAAGAGGCAGGAAAGATATCTTCATTTGTACAGAGGAGGAGAAGAAAGTTCATCATTTAAAATAAGAAGAAGTAAAAAAAAAAACTGAAATGCCTTCTAGGTACTGAACATTATGCCAGGTGTGTGAGGGACAGAATGGAACAGGAGATGCAGCCGGGCTGATGAGATTTTCCCCAAACACACTTTTCTTCATCGTTTTGCTCCAGCAGGACAAAAATCTGGAAATCTACGAGGGGTCTGCAAATGATGGCAACTCACACAAAACCAGCCCCTCTAGTTTTGTAAACAAATTTTTATTGGAATGTGGTCATCCTTTGGCTGCTTATGGTACGGTGGCTTTTACGCTCCAAAGGCAGAGAAGATTAGTTGTGATGGAGGCAGCATGGCTCACACAGCCTAAAATATTTACTGTTTGGCCTTGTACAGAACAAATCTGCAAACTCTTGATCTAGAAGAAAAGCACATTGAAATACAGATCCTCTCTGTCCAGCACCCAGTGCCAGGAGCAAGACAACACAGAATACAGAGCAATCCCTAAATGACCTAGGTACCTGCTGCTTGTAATTTAGTTTAAACTTATGTACACTTCTGCTACAGAGTAATTCTTTTAAATGCATGCCTCATTCCTTTAGGTTTGGTTGTTCCATATATGGTTAATGTAAAATTAAAACCTGCAGTGAGGTTAGTGGACAATCACTGTACTGCCACCATATTACAAGGGGTCTTCCGGTTACAACGCAGTTCTGCTTCTATGACAGTGATGTAACCTGAATTTTGTTGTAAGCTGAAACACACTCATATGGAACACTTGCTAATACAAATGGAACACTTGCTCTTTTAACAGCCCAAAATGTCATAGGTGAGCTTACTGAAGGATTACAACTCCCTCACTCATATACTGCATTACCACGTATTCTTCAGCCGTGAGCAACCAAACTAGTTCACCCATGTAGTCTGGAAGTACAACACTAATAGAGTAGGCTGAAGCACTCATGTCTTAGTTTTTAAAAGTTTTTATGGGGGTGAGCATCATAACCTTGAAATGTCGTATGTTGAGACTGTCATAACCCAAGGACCCCCTGTATTAATATTCCACACATTCTATTAACTCCCTAACGGTAGCTACATTAGTTCTGTCCTATGTCCTAGTCATTTGTTGAGCGTTAATACAGGAGCATCTGGGCTCGATTGGAGAAAGTTTCTAATATAAAAGCACAGGTAAGGTGAGGTTGTTAGAGTGCTTTCTTTATGAATTCAGGAGCTATTCTGCACACTATAGCTTGTGTTCCCAGATAATCCTAACAATAGTCTTAACTCAGAATGCTTTCTCTTCTTCCCCTAGTTAAAAGGATCAAAGGATTCTTGGTCAACCAGTCTATAGCTGCTGGGTATAGAAGAGAAGGGGCACTGAGACATCAGATCTGCAGCCAAGAATAAATATTTCAGTTCTCACGGGTGATGCACTTGACAATGCCTAGAACTCAGAAAGGAGAGAGGATCTCAGAAAACAAAGGGTCAAGTCACAATGGCAACTTAATGTATCTGTTTGTACTGATCTTTATTCAGATACTATTCAGTAGTATTAATCAGGGAATGCAGAATGTGTGGACATCACACTTGAGCAGTAAGAATTACAGCACAAAAATGATGATGAAAGAGATGAGATACAATTCAAGGATGGCCAGGGATGCACGAGGAGACTAGGAGCACCCCCCCGCCCATGGAGACCATGATACACACAGTCCCTTCCACTTTCCCCTCTGACCTTAGAGGCCACCCTGAGCGGAAGGAAGGGCAAAAGGAAGGATCATAATGTTGCTGAAATGAGCCCACAAAGCTTTTTAAAATTCTGAACTGAGTTTAAAGTGCATGTTTAGATGAGCCCAAATGAGTTTAAGCTATCCCTGAATTAATAAAATTATGTTTCCCACCATCATCTGAATGACCTCAAGAGCTGAATCAAATTCACTTAGAGACATTTTAAAAGGTATGATTTTACACATATGTTTGTGTCTGAGAAGTTCATGCTAACCCAGAGATAATATTCCTAAAATTCTCTCTCTAGTTTTCACATACTAAGTGAGTTGCTCTACCACATGTTGAACTTAAAGGAGGTTAAATTTGAGAGCAGATCTTGGAATGTTGTCATGAGGTCTTGGCTGAGACACGTGAATTACAGTCATAGTTGTATCCCTCCCACCTGGATGGGGTCCTGGGCTGCTGTACTTCTGGGGCTCTTCACTGCACACGGGCAGTCAACATCTTCAGGTGTCTCAGCCTTATCCTTTTTAAGCTCTCCAGATCCTAAAGCCCATGACTAGAAAGAGAACCCAAAGTAACTTGTTAAAGGTATACAACGTGATTGATTTTAGACAAGGCAAATGTAGTTTTGTGTTTGCTACTGGATCAGCTTTCATGAAACTTTAAATATCTGTTTTCTGCCTACACCCCACCTCCTAGGGAATATGAGCTTCTGGAAGATAGAGGTAGGTTCTTCCATGGTTGTGGCCCCAGTACTAAGCCAGCCCCCAGAACCATGCACAAAGATAAGCATATTACCCTTATGATCCTTCATGAATCAGTAGACAAAATCTACTACTTTAATCAGCAGAGTGACAAGAAAAATATTACCTTCCAATGGAGAAAAAAATTAAATTCCTACTTCTACTTCCTTGGGTGAGCAGGATAAGATGGTTCGGCTAAGAAGAGACATAGTTCTCACACAGAATGAGCAATAGATGTTGCCATGTGAAAGAATATGAGGCAAACCCTCAGAATGTGCTGTTGATCCCAAACCTGTTCAGCTGCTAATATTTGAGAGCAGTATAACTTATGGATTTTCTCGGCCTTGAATGCCTGACCAGGACCAAGGCATTTGGAGCCCTCGGGCTGGTCTCCTCTGGCTAACTGTGATATTTTCCGCTCACTGTGCCATACAGATGCCATATCCTACGTGAATGATGACATGAAGAAAGATAGAAAGCACTGAGAGAGACGAGGCAGCAGCTACATGGACTTTCGTGGGCATCCGTAGCATCTGAGAAACTGAGCTACCTCCTGGTCCCGCAGACTCCAGCCTGGGTGGAGGCTATGACCCCACAGAACACACTTTCTCTCTGCTTCTCTTTCTCTTGGAAAAAAAAAAAAAGAAAGAAACTTCCTCTCTAACAGTTTGTGGCTCCAATGAAGGAGTTCTTGTCACAGTGTTTCTTGATACTGACACACATGTGAATTTGCTTGTAAACAGTATCCCATCAGTGTTAATACAACTTCATGGGCCATAACCCAAGGGCTCTGATACAAATATTCTGTGCAGGGAAGAGTTAACTAACTCAACAGGCTTGGGTTGTTCGAACCCTGAACATTCACAAGATTGACGACCTGTTTTCAGGACTGGCCCTTGGTCAGCTCCTGGAAGATTAGCTCTGAGCCTTGGAGTATTATGCCTTATAATAATGTTTTTGTAAGCCTAAAACTTGGGGCTAGGTGTACTACTTTGACCATCTAGGCTAATGATGTAATTTAGGGCAAATGCATTTTTTTTTTTCTGTGAGGGGCTGGAGGGTGAGAAGCTAAGGTCAGTTATAGGGCCCCATCAGTGCAGGTAACTGACTTCCAATAAAAATCCTGAATACCAAGGTGAGCATTTCAGGTGAGCCTCCTTGATCGACAACACTTTGTTTTGTGAATTTTAACATAAGTTTAACATCTCACTGACAGCACTTGAACTTATTTCAAAATTTTCTTTTATTTCCTTCAGCTTTAGAGTTATAAATCTAATTTTCTAGATTTGTATTTGTAGACCTTAATTTTATTTTTAAAATCTTCCCTCCAAGCCGCCTGTTCAGGTTGAGAGGTCTTGTCTTCCTCTGGCTCGTCCCAGTTCCTCTCCATCAACCTTCCTTTCCCTCAGGCCTTCCTCCCACCTACCCAAGCATTGTGTGTGAGCCCCAGTCTTTCCTGATTAACTTGCCTTGACCTGTTAATGTGATCAGTCATCCGTGCAGCAATTTCTCTTGTCAATTCAGTACTTCAGATGTGTTCTTTTTCCCTCTCTATCCTCTATATAGTTCACTTATTGTGGCACAGTTTTTTGTTGTCAAAGTATCTGCTGTTCTATCATAAAGTGATAAACAACAACTAACCACAGTTTTCTAAAAACCCAAATTTTGTTTTTTTCCCCAAGACCTACCCATGGGTATCTTATTTTCAAAAGAAAATAAGATATATGCTTTTTTCCCCTCAATGTTGCAATATACTGGGGTCTAAAAACAGTGCTACATTCATCAAAACACTTTTGTTTGGAGGAACCAAATATCCTCCTTCAATAATCATATTAGTTTTCTACTGCTGCCATTAACAAGTTACCACAAACTCAAAAACTTAAAGCAATCACGTATTTGTTCTCTCACATTTCCATAGACCAGAAGGCTAGGATGTCTTGACTAGTGTCTCTGTCTGAGGTCTGACAAGGCCAACCAAACCCAAGGTGGAGGCACTGGAGGAGAATCATTGAGGGCTGAGTCAGACTGTTGGCAGAATATTCCTTGTATTGTACTTGTAGGTCTGAGGTTCTTTTTTTTTTGTTAGTCGTCAGCTAGTGGCCACCCTTAACTCCTAGTGGGCTCTCTGGTTCTCGTGTATGGGCCCCAAGATCTCAGCAATTGAGCTCTTTTCTTGGAATCTCTCTGACTTCCTCCTTCTGCTGCATGAATCTTCTGACTCTAGCCAGAGAAGGTTTTCAGCTTGTAAGGGCTTGTGTGATTAGGTCCACACATAAAATCCAATAATCTTTTTAAAGATGTGTACTCTTGATCACATCTGTAAAGTCTCTTTTGCCACATAATGTGATATGTTCCCTGGTCTGTGAATTAGGACATGGGCATCTTTGAGGGACCATTATTTATCTTACCATGATAACTGGAAGTCAATCTATGTAATTGAACAAGTCTAGTGAGGACTCTGTGACTATCTTGGTAACACTTCTCTCTGATTTAGCTTTATTCCTTGGTCCTCCCCATGTAGTAGGGAAGGTGGTGACCACAACCTCTAAGCTTACACAGGTTCATTTAAGAGGTTCACAAGCAGAGTGTTTGTGAGGTGAACATGGAGGTCATATTTTTAGTTCTATTCCTAGTGGGGTGTAATTTCCTATCACAAGAGTTGAAACATTTATCTCATCACCAGAGCCCTAGAAACAACACACCTGGATACATACTGGAACTATAATTCTCCAAGACGACGGGAGTTGGAAGGGTATAGAAAGTGAAGCATATGTAGTTGGAAACAAACAGATCATAGGTATCATGTTGGAAGTAATCTATCTTGTTTACTTTTCACACAATCTAAGAAGTAAAAGCTTATGGTGAGCGAGTAGTCTCAGTCCTTACACTGATAATAAATAATCAAAGTATAAATATATTTCTTTCAAGTTCAAAATTGGGTTGATTTCATCTTAGTCATGACATTGATTGTATTTTGAAATCTCAAATATCTTTAAAGAAAGGTCTGTGAATTAGGATACATTTTGAGTACACATATTAGAAAACTTAGTAGGCAAAGTAAACATTAAGTATTTGTATTATCTCACACAACAAAATGTATGAAAATAGGGTTAGTTAAGGGCTTGGTAAGCAAATATATCTCCATAAACACAGATTCTTTCTATGTCTTGGTCAATTCCCCAGAGTTCTGACTTGCCTTAGGCTTGTTCTCTTCAAGGTCCTCAGATAGATGCCTCAGTTTCATAAATCATAGGCAGATAACAATGTCAAGATAAAGAAAAGGGAATAACCCTCACATTTGTCTCTTTGACAGTGAGGAAAAACTTCCCAGAATTGTTCTAACATCTCATTGTCCAGAATTATGTCACATGATCACACACTGACCAATCAACTATCATGGGAAAAGAAGCCTTTAATTTGCAAATACCAATCAAGTTTCTTCTCTGGAGCTGCTTTTTCCGAAGTATATGGACACTCCTGAATGGTGAACATGTCAAGGGTTAGTCTGTCAGCAAGGAATAAGGAAGAAATGACAACCGGCAGAGGACTACTTGTTTCTTTCATGAAGTGTGAGAAATAGTTACATTTTCAAAAGCTTCATGGATAATAAATTATTGAAAAACAATAAATTAAAGACACAGGAAGCCAGTATTAATCTATCAGTAGGATATAATAGGACACACAAGATCCAACAAGCAAAGATATTATTGCCTTCTATATTCTGCAATGAGATTATCACCAGGTCCACAGGGAGAACAACCTTGATATTACTATTAGAATGCACGTGTGTGAGCCTTTATAAAAGGAAGTATAGTGAAATATATGGATTTTTTATCGTGGTTTGCTCATGTTCTACAAACATTGAGAGTCCACATAAATTTGTTGGTTAAAACAAATCCTCCTACATAATGTTTTATATGTTTTATATATATATAACCACATTCACTGTCTGTAAATACTTCAAAAATATGAGATCATAAACACAAGAACAAAGTGGTATATGTTTCATTCACTATTTTAATCCTGAGCTTAGTAGAGTGTCTGGCTGTTAATAACTAGTAGGTAGGTAGGCAGGAAGGGAGGGAGGGAGGGAGGTAAGTGGGTGGGTTGATAGATGGATGGATGGATGAATAGATAGATAGATAGATAGATAGATAGATAGATAGATAGATAGATAATTATTCAGAGGGACAAAAAAAAACCCCAAAAACCTAGAGGCATATCAATTTACTCTGATGGGGAGTGTTTTACCTTGTCCTTGTAACAAACTGATGAAGTAGACATTTTTAAAACTAACATTCACTTTACCATAACTGTTAAATGAGTTTTATTGATTGCAGGCAGTTTTAGAATAAAGTTTAAGCATTATTTTCATTACAATGGCACCATTCTTAGATTCATATCTTTGCATATATCCCTGACCCAAGTTTTTTATGGTAAAATTTATTTGATATAGAACCAAAAAACCAAAAACCAATACCTTCAATGTTACATTTTCCTCAGTCATTGTGTATCACCCTTACTTCTCATGTGCTATGCTTGGGTTATATTCAGTAAAAACGAGATTTAAAAAAAAAATCTCATAAAGCATGTATAAGTTCCAACCAACATAACAAAATCAATGAAATTCCAGGCATGTCTGCAGCTGCATCCGGAATTCATCTCAGATCCCAAGTGATACAATACAAATGAAATGGAACACTTCACCCCATTCTACAAACTCCCTCTGCAGCCTTTACAGCAGGATGAGTTATAGATCAGCTGAAAGACTCAAAAGCTCAGTGCTTTGTACTATGCTTGCTTTGTTACTTGTGACACATTGGGTCTGTGAGAGTCTGGACTAAATTATGGTTTGCTTTAGGTTTGAAGCAGCAAGCATTTCATACAGATCAGGCCTTCTTCGGGGAGTGGGTGTGGGGCAGACTGAATCTTTTCAGGAGCAATAGCATCCTACCGGGACTGAGGCTAAGGCCACACGGTGCCTGTTGACAGGCTGGGCACATTGCATGCATCCATTCCATAAACGTTCTCTTGGCCTCCTTCCTCACAAGCTGAATGCCGGGAAGTGACAGGTGCACGGGTAGACTAGGCTGGCGCAGCGTCTGACTGTTTGAACGGCTGGGACTTTCCGTCTGACAGAATTTACCCAGTCATGATGGATGGTGGCTAGAATGCAGGAAAGAGAAAGGGAAGTGAGGAAGGAAGCTAACTGTATTACACCGTGGAGGTCTGTAAAATGCCCACCTATGAAACAATATGAGGAGCTCAATATCTGACAAGAGTTGAGGGAATTAAGAGTAATTTGATTACAGGTGCTCAACTGGCATTCATTTTCCTCTTATTATCTGAGAACCCTCCCTCGAGAGAGAGAACTAACCTTCGAAAGGAGCAGATGAATGGCTCTATTAAAAGCACTGTAGTTTGTTCATGGCGCTGGAGCATCTGACCATTTTATGAACCCAGTGGAATTGTAAATAGGAAACAGAAGAGAGGAAATGTCTTCCTCAAACGGTGTACAGATGACTCTACCTGTCTTTAGTGATTTGTAATCCTGAAAGACAGTTCACACATGGACAGAATGATGTGAAATAGTGATATCTGCTCCCATTCCATAGTGCCCCCTACCCTGAATATATCTCTTACATGTCAGAAGTTAAATACCAGGTTATGTCACTATGTGATGGTTTATTATAAAAAAAAAAAGATACCTAAGTTAGATGTGCTTGGTTTTAAATAATTTGTTCTTGATTATATGTGTGTGTGTGTGTGTGTGTGTGTGTGCGCACACGCGTGTGCTTCATTTCAATTTCAGGGGAAAATAAATACCTAGATATTTTTGGATATCTACTTTCAAACACAATTTCTGCAATAGTAACAGCTAATCTACAGGAATAAAAATTTGGATGCTAATGGGTAACATATAAAAGAATGCTCAAAGATTCAAGAAATTCAGAAATAATAATTCATGTGAGATATAAATAATTATTTAAGCCCATTTCTTCTTTTAAACAAACCAGGCTGGGGATAAAAACTAATATATTAAAATACTGATAATAGCAATCTGAAAGAAATGTTTTCCTTTTTTAATAAAACACGTAATGACACATAAAATATAAAAACATCCTTAAAATACATTAATATGAAACCTGTCATAGATATGTACATTTATACACACCAAAGTTAATTTTTCAAAAGGTGACAACTGTATCAAAAATATTTAGCTTAAGTCTTCTTAATAATTTTACTACTCCAAAGACAGCTTTTGAAAGTTCCTGAAACTTCTTATGAATCTGTAATATTTTCTTCAAAATATGATGGAAATATTCCAAATCCAAAATTGATAAATTTGCCAAAAGAATGAGATAGGTAGCTTAGGACTACATTCTGTATTCAATTTTGACACCATCTTTTATTAAGCATAACCTGCATTAATCAATGAATTTCAAAAATATTTTCATCGCCTGACCAGGCGGTGGTACAGTGGATGGAGCGTCAGACTGGGATGCGGAAGGACCCAGGTTCGAGACCCCGAGGTTGCCAGCTTGAGCGCGGGCTCATCTGGCTTGAGCAAAAAGCTCACTGGCTTGGACCCAAGGTCGCTGGCTTGAGGAATGGGTTACTTGGTCTGCTGAAGGCCCGCGGACAAGGCACATATGAGAAAGCAATCAAAGCAATCAATGAACAACTAAGGTGTCACAACGAAAGACTGATGATTGATGCTTCTCATCTCTCTCCATCCCTGTCTGTCTGTCCCTAACTATCCCTCTCTCTGATTCTCTCTCTGTCCCTGTAAAAAAAAAAAAAATCAATATTTAATAAAAATCACTAATTGTAATAATCTTTAAATAATTGTTACTTGCCATGCTTGAATGACAACACACACATGAGTTTTCATGGTAACAAATATATTCAGTCATTCTTTATGATTCCCATTAATAGATCATAAGTAGATACTTAATTCAATAGTAGATACTTAATTCAATAATCTCTGAATTGTAAATGTGAGATTATTTTTCTGAGCTACTAAAAAATTTAGTGTCTACTGCAGAAATTTTGTATAAATCAAATGGTTGTATTGGTCTTGTATTTTCTTTACTACAACTACCTCTAATAAAAGTTAACTAACATGTAGTGATTATCTAGTATTGTGCCAGACATCAGAAGAGGGTTTTTCTCTCATTATCATATTTAATGTACTATCCTTGACTTCATTTTATGAATGAGAAAATTGAAATTTAAACAGATTAAGAAAGTTGCCCAAGGGTGTAGGAGACTTTTAACCAGAAAGGCCTTTACCCTCATTATATAACTGATGCTTCTTTTTTTCTCAGGGTCAACCAATGAAATTAATACATTGTGACCAGTCTTTTGTTCTATAGAAAGTTACACTAGGTTCTGCAACTTTCTTAGAAGAGTGAACTTTTATTTTCATTCTTGCAAATAGACTTATAATATTTCTAAATATATATAGACTTCTAAATAGCTTTAGAAGAAGCTTCTCCATTTTCTATAAAGGGGAAAAATGTTCAGAAAGGTGACAGTTTGTGATTTAAGATTATTGCTAAAATTTATATAGACTTGTCCATCAAACCTGCCCCAAACTGCTGAATTTTGTTTTATTAGTATTTTTCAGATGACAAATAGAGCCTCAGTGTTCTGAAATGTCTAGTGTTGCTCATGTAAAGGAGAAAAACTTCAACCTTGCCCCTAAAATGGAATCATCCCTACCTTTGCCCCATACCTAAAAATACAAGGCCATCAACAAGTAGAGTGGCATACGTGAACATAAACGTCTGTAGTCTGACTCTGGAAACATGGTTTTCATGCCTATGCACCACTGACTTTGGCTTCAGGAGGGGGAAAGCGAGACAGAAAGAGAGGAGAGGGGAAAGGGTGGAGAAGCAGATGGTCACTTCTCCTGTGTGCTCTGGCCGGAAATCGAACCCGGGACTTCCACACATTGGGCCGACGCTCTATCACTGAGCCAACCGGCCAGGGACAAACTTTCTATTATATCTTTTACATAGATTATTGTTACCTATTTAAAAAATATAAGCATTGGGGAAGTTATTATAAACCTATTGTACACAAAAGAAAACTGAGAATCAGAGAGAGATGAAAATATATTCAAGATCATTCTACTACAGTAACAAAGCCACATTATAATAACCATGCATAGGACAATACAGAGTATTGTCTAGTTACTCAGAATTTTTGCTTTGCCCAACAACTCACCACGAACCTTGGAAAAATATGTGTAGAATGAAAAACAAAAGTAAACAAAGCTTAATAAAAATTAACACAAAAGTGAATGCTAAAATAGCAGTAAAGTCTCAAAAACACTATAACATCCAAAAATAAGGAAGTAAAAAAAAGAAAAATCTATAGAATTTTTAAGACTGTCTCAATAAGAAAACTCAGGAAAATGTAACAAAATACTAAATACCTGATAATATTATGACTACTCTGACATGTCCCTTAGAAAATTTCAGTCAGGCAAAACATGAGGCTTAAGTTTGGAACTTAGTTTTATCTACACCAGGGGTCCCCAAACTTTTTACACAGGGGGCCAGTTCACTGTCCCTCAGACCATTGGAGGGCCAGACTATAAAAAAACTATGAACAAATCCCTATGCACACTGCACATATCTTATTTTAAAGTAAAAAAATAAAATGGGAACAAATACAATATTTAAAATAAAGAACAAGTAAATTTAAATCAACAAACTGACCAGTATTTCAATGGGAACTATGCTCCTCTCACTGACCACCAATGAAAGAAGTGCCCCTTCCGGAAGTGCGGTGGGGGCTGGATAAATGGCCTCAGGGGGCTGCATGCGGCCCGCGGGCCGTAGTTTGGGGACCCCTGACCTACACTTTAGTCCTTTGCTCTGGAAGGAAAGTCAGTAAGTAGAGAATTAGTTTGGCCATTATCCATGCAAATACACTGAGTAGAGATGCACACAAATTCATGCATACATTGGTTGCACTTTGCTTAATATCTACTTGAAACATCTATTCTGAAAGATCAGTGAATAATCTACTTATGAATGAATACTGTGGCAGAGACATTTATGCTCATGATACCCGTGTGTTCTTTTAAGATTCCCTAGATTTCAAGCAGTTATATGGACTCATGTGATTAGAGTCAGCCAATGAACTATGAGCAGAATTGATGACTATCACTTCTAAGCAAAAAAGGGAAAGGCAGGTCTGATTTCTCCATGAACTCTCTTCTTTGCCACAGTCTCTAGGAAGGTTCTAGATGGCAGAACCTTAGTCTGTCTTCCTTAGTTACTATGTGAAACAGACTCCCCTCAAATTAGATATACAGCATGAGTGAAAAATTCAACATTCTAGTGTCAGGCCATTGACATTCTGGGTTTCATAAGTTATCACAACGTAACAGCCTATTTGAGTAGCACAAATATCTTCATATTTATAAACCTACAGATTCAAGAGCTGTCACTGCACACAGAACTTTTTATTTACACTGATGCCAAATATGCTTTTTATTTACACTGATGCTAAAACCACCTGATATGTTTTGGCTAAAAATTTAAAATAAGTATATGTCAAAATTAAATCTCTTCTTCTTCTTCTTTTTTTTTTTTAGCTCATTCTGAATTGCCCAAATTATCTAGTAGCACTTATTCTCAGAGACCCTTGAGGAAATGATTATTAATTCAGCATGGGACATATTGAATGACATGGGGGACTGCTAGGAAGGGGTCCCTTTGTGTAACAAATATTGATTTAATACCTACTATGTGGCAAGCACTCGCCTCAGTATTGTGGATACAATGGTGAGTAAAAACAGACACAGCCTTTACTGTCTTGTGGTTGAAAGACAATAAAAATAAACTATACAAATAAACTAAAAGTTAAAACCATTATAAAACAGAAGAATAGGAAAGCCACAGTGAAACGAACATGCGGGGCGCTATCCCGCGAGGGCTCCCCGAAGAACTGAATGTAAAGCTGGAATAGGAAAGCAGCACAGGAGGTACTTCACTGATAGAAGAGTCATTGAAGTCAGAGAACACAGCAGATGCCAAGGACTGAGTTGAAAAGAATTATGTTTGAGAAACTAGAAGAAGGCAGGGAGGCTAGAACAGAAAGAACTAGAGAAAGAGCTGGGCAAGGTAAGAAGCAGGTAGACCCCTGACCTTACAGATCCTTGTAAAATCTTGTTAAAGATATTGCTTATCATCTCCAGAACTGTGAAAAACACTGAATAGTTTAAAGTTGAAGGGGAAAACTACCATGAGAAGTACCTTTCAAAAAGATCACTTTGATCCCAGATGGGAAGAGGTGAAAGTGAATACAGGAAGAGCAGTCAGGACTGGGCAGTTTCTGTGACTAAGGGGCAATATCCATGCCCTATTGTGTGCTTTCTTAAGTGGTTGATGTACTTTACATACCTACCAGCAATGTATGAAGACTGCGGTTTCTCCACATTCTCACCAACTTATTTTTTTGTCTTTTTTACTTAACCCATTCTAGTAAGAAGTGATACATTATTGTGGTTTGATTTGCATTTTCTTTATGAAAAATAATGTTGAGCATTTTTTCATGGGCTTGTTTATTGGCCATCTTCTTTGGTGAAATGTCTATTAAAATCTTTTGCCATTTTTAAACGGAGTTATTTGTTTTCTTTTTGAGTTATAAGAGCTCTCTTTATCTATTCCGATCTAAGTCACTTATCAAATATATAATTAGCAATATTTTCTCCCAATCTGTGTCATTCCTTTTTACTTTCTTAGTCATCTCTAGAAACACAAGTCTTTTGAATTTGGATGAAGCTTAATTTACCAATTTTATTGTTTACAATTTGTGCTTTTGGTGTATCTAAGATATCATTCCTGAACCTAAGTTCATAAAAACTTATCCCTAAGATTTCCTCGAAGTGTTTTACAGTTTTAGCTTACATTTTTGCCCATGCTCCATTTAAAATTAATTTTTTGTGTGGTGTGAATTACTGGTCCAGATTTATCTTTTGCATGGAGACATTTAATTGCCCCAGCATCATCTGTTGAATATTTAGTAGTTTTAAAAAGTAAAATAATGCCCTGGTCCAACTGATTGATCCTATCATATAGTTGCATTAAAGAAAGTAAATCCAGCACACTAAAAGTCTGTTATCTAATCATTCTTGATTCAATATGAGGTCCAGTGCACAGAAGAGACACAAGAAGTTCTGATAGAAAGTAAAAGCCAATAAGAAAACAATAACATTTAAAGAGTTTTTAAAAAGTATAAGAAAAAAATGATTTCTCACATACAAAAGAATTAATAAAGAGATAGAAATTATTAAAAATCAAATATAAATTTGAGAGTTTAAAAGTACAATAAGTAAAATAAAATATTTGCAGAAGGGAATCAACAGAATATTAGTAACAACAAAATATAAAGAATCAAAGAATTTGAAAATAAATAAATATAAATTATTCACTCTGAAAAACAGAAAGTTAATAGAATAAATAAATGAACAAATGAAATAGAATAAAGAAATGAATAAAACTTTGGAGATCTGGAGGACACCATCAAAAATAGCAAACATGGCCCTGGCCGGTTGGCTCAGTGGTAGAGCATCGGCCTGGCGTGCAGGAGCAACAGGTTCGATTCCCGGCCAGGGAACACAGGAGAAGCGCCCATCTGCTTCTCCACTCCTCCCCCTCTCCTTTCTCTCTGTCTCTCTCTTCCCCTCCTGCAGCCAAGGCTCCACTGGAGCAAAGTTGGCCTGGTACTGAGGACGGCTCCATGGCCTCTGCCTCAGGCACTAGAATGGCTCTGGTTGCAACAGAGCGACGCCCCAGATGGGCAGAGCATCGCCCCCTGGTGGGCATGCCATGTGGATCCTGGTCGGGCGCATGTGGGAGTCTGACTGCCTCCCCATTTCCAACTTCAGAAAGATACAAAAAAACCCAAAAATAGCAAAAATGTGTAATAGTAGCCTCAAAGGAGAGGAGAAAGAAAAAATATTAACTAGTTGAAAAAATAATGCTGAAAAATGCCCATATTTGATTAAAAACATTAATCTGCATATCCAAAACTTAATGAACTCCAGGTAGGATAAATACACAAAAAACTACACCTAGATAAATCATAGTGAAACTGTTGAAAGTCAAAGATAAAGAGAAGAACATGGAGACAACAAGAGAAAAACGTGTCAGCACACACATGGAAAGCATAATTAGAGCAATGGAGGCTGGTGGCCAGCAGGGTGACACACTCAAAGTGTAAATAATAATTTAAAAATTCTATCAACCAAGAGTTCTATATCCAGCTAAAAAAGATACAATTGAAATAGAGAGATTCTATATAAACAAGGACTGAGGTAATGTATTGTTTACAGATCTGTATTACTAGGAACTCTAAAGACTGTCTGTCAGGTTACATCGGATAGTTACCTGAATCCATATAAAGAGCTACAGAACAACAAAAAATGTAATTAACAGGTAGCTAAATATAAAATAATGCATAATTATAGCTATTTAAATGACAATGCATTAAAAACTATAAATCTTTATTTTAGGACTTACAGCATAAAAATGTACATGTGACAATAATAACAATATTGGGGAGAAGAAATACAGCTCTATTGGACCAGATTTTCTGTATTTTGCTAAAGTTAATTTTAATTTGAAGATTATAATTCTTAGGAAAATCAATAAGAAAACAACTCAAAAACATTGTAAAAAGCAAGGACTAAATAGTGCACTGTTTATCACAAAAGAAGGCAATAAAAAAGGAATAGGGGAACAAAAAAAACATAGGCACATTGAAAATAAATAGCAGAATGGCAGACATAAATTCAAACATGTCATTAATTATATTTCATATAGATATATTTTATGCTCAAACCAAAAATCAGAGACTGACAGACTGAATAAAAATTAAGAACAGCTATACTGCATCTATAAGAGACACACTTTAAATTCAAATACACAAACTAGGTGAAAGTAAAAGAATGTAAAAATGTGTAGTGTGCAAATACACCACAGAGAAGTGAAATGGCCACCTTAATAATAGAAAAAGAATATAATGCAAAACTATTATTAGAGTGCAAGAAGGTCACTTTAGAGTGACAAAATGTACCAATTAATCAGTAAATTATAAGTTATAAATAAATAGACCTAAAATAGTGCCCAGAATACACACACACACTCACATACACACAAAACCCAACTGAATCTTAAAATGAAACAGAACATTAAAAATAATATTTGGAGAATTCAATGTTCCTTCTCAATAATTGGTAAAACTGAACAAAATTGCAAGGATATGGAAGACTTGAATGATACTACCACCAATATGACCTAACATTTGTAGAACATTACAAGCAAGAAGAGCAGAACAGATATTCTTTTCATGTACACATGATAGATTTCTCAATGGACTTAAAAGAATTGAAATAGAATGTTTTTCAACTTCAATGAAATTTTTAAAAGGAGAAATTATACATAGTATATTCCCAGATTAAATTAGAAATAAAAGAAAGATAATTGGAAAATATGGACAAGTCTCTCTATAATTTTTAGTAATAATCTTAAATTACAAACTGTTACCTTTCTGAATAGAGATTTTTTTTTCCCTCTACAGAAAATCTGCAAGCTTTAGAAGTTCCATTCACAATAATTAATATGAAAATTTGCCTTTCTAAGAAAGATTCACATCTTGGTGTTACTTTCTTTGGAACAAAAGACCAGTCTTATGATTGCCCTCTCGAGATATTTGAAATCCTCCTGAGACATTACTTTCCTATATATTACAAACTGAATCTCACTTGTGTGACCATTACAGACATATGGCTATCCTGAAGACAAGCTCAGCAATTTCACAGGCCCATATTTCTTTTTTGACACTCTACTCTTCCCACAGGCTGTGTTAGACTAGTAATAAAACAAATAGTGCTTTACTAAATGTTATTCGCACTGATAATATAGTTATCCACTAAGTGACCTTTGACACACAATTCTTGTACCTTTTATTTTCACTGCATAGAACATCACACACACACACATCACATATTTTATGAGATACTTTAATATGCCTGCATAAACAAATGTTTGTGTGGATGTTAAGACTATCAATCAGACCATAAAGATATATCACACTCACATATAGTGCCACATATTTTTCAGCTTTTAGGAATTTTTAATAAATTTTTGGAGTAAAATTGGTCTTTTTATTACCAGTAAATTTCTATTAAAGAAAATACCAGTTTGATGAATATTTCTCTATGTTCAAAGGTGTTTTTCATGTTGGAGCAGAGGCGGGAAGGAGGCTATAATTACTGTGCTTTAGAGATGTAATTAAAAAATTGAAAGCCTCCTCTCCTGTCCACCCGAAGCCATCAGTCATCACAGGCTTTGCCATGTTTTCTTTTTTCTTTCCTCACTAGTGCTGACAGATGGGCCAGATTTTCCAACTCAGATTTCTTTCTTATAACCAAAAACGAAGCCATTGTCAGACGAATTGGACCTTAAGCTACGTTCCAGATCTAACATTCTATTTTCATCCATTTCAAACTGATGAGGTGGTTGACTAGAATTAGAGGCATAATCTACCTTCACTGAATAGAGAAAAATTATTAGCCTGTATAGCAACTATAATTGCTGCCTCACTAACATCATATCACCAACACTGACGGTAGCAATAAAAGCATTCAGTGGCTTTCCTAATTACAATCATTTACTGTGTACAAAAGAGAAAAGGTACAAAGCTCATTGATCGATCATTTGTTCTGCAATAAAGCCATCAAGACTCCTTAGCCAATATAATTGAGCAAATAAACGTCTCAAGGAGAGCTATATCATATGCGCATTTACCTTACTTAACTACACTGCTCACAAAAATTAGGGGATATTTTATAGCTTCATATTCGTTTTGAAATATCTCCTAATTTTTGTGAGTAGTATATAATAATTCTTGTAACTTTGATTATATATTTTTATTTTTCTTAGTACTTTTTAAAAATTATGACATATTTTACATTATTTTGTTGAATATAGTCTAATGGCAAGCTGCCACAGATTAATTGTGGACTGTTTTGAAAACAAAAGAGAACTAAAACCAGTGTGTAGTGGGGAAGGAATGGAAAGAAAAAAAATGAAAAGAAAAGAAGGAAGGAAGGAAGGAAGGAAGGAAGGAAGGAAGGAAGGAAGGAAGGAAGGAAGGAAGGAAGGAAGGAAGGAGAGAGAGAGAAAGAGAAGGAAAGGAGAAGAGAGGAGAGGAGAGGAGAGGAGAGGAGAGGAGAGGAGAGGAGAGGAGAGGAGAGGAGAGGAGAGGAGAGGAGAGGAGAGGAGAGGAGAGGAGAGGAGAGGAGAGGAGAGGAAAATGAGAGGAGACAGGAGGGGAGGGGAAGGATGAAAGAAAAGGGGGAGGGAAGAATGGCTCCTCACCAAATTTACTGCAAATCTCTCAAGTGCTTAGAAAATATTACAACTTCCCATTAATGTGAGAAAGATGAAGAAAGGGGAAGAAATGGATAAAAATACAGGAAGATGGACATCAAAGAGAGATTTCAGAACTATGAAAAGGGATTTTTTTCACTGTTTTAACTAAAATGTGTTCTTTCTAGAAAAAAAATAATAGGTACAGTGAACAAACTGCACTTTAACGAAGCATCATTCCTCTGTAAAGGCCATTATTATTAGATCTGACATATACAGTATTACCAAAACTGGCCCAGGAAACTGATGCCCATTTTTAAATTCAGTTTTTAGAGAGGGGACGAAGAAGAGGATAGAAGATACTGACCAGGGGAGACTCTTCTGTTTCACAGGAAATAGCCCCCACAGGCACCATTATCTCCCTGACAGCTGCAGGTTTCAGAAGGTCACCTATCGTTTCAGGAACACACTTCCCCACACTGTGGAGAAGTCACTCGCCTGGACGCTTGCAGCCAGAGCTGACTGCAGCACTGTGAGGGGGCACGGCCCACCCGCTTCTGCTGCCTCATATCTGGCAGGGCGCAGGGGCCATTACCGGTGTCCCTACAGCTGCCTACTCTGTAAAACTACTTTCCTATCTGCTGCCGGTGACTGTAAATTTAATGAGAGCACCTGCTGCCCTCTTGCTTAGTTAATTCATAGTGATCTGCCTGAACTAAAGGAAATCTGAGAAAAGCCTCTGTTCTTCAGTAATAAATTACCAGCCTCTACTTTGGCCTGAAGGGCCTTTGATTCATGTCATATTACACTTACGCTAAGCACTGATGACAGTGGACACCTTTAGTTTCTCTAAATAGTGCTGGGGCCGAGGAAAAGGAAATGGCTACTAAGATGAAATAAAATGTGAAGATCAATTGTCTGTCTGAATATTGGCAGCTGGGAAACTAGTCATCTTTGACCTCACATCGGAGGCATTTATTCACTGAGGAGTAAAAGCACTAGCTAATAAATTTTTGCAATAGTGATGGGCAGAGTCAAAAAAAGAAATAAAAAGTAACACCATTTATTTTTTTAAAATAATTTAAGACAACACTAGGGAGCAAAGATAAGTCTTTAAAGACTGGACATCCAATTCCCCCCAAAATAAAAAAAATAAGAATCTAGACACAGACCTTCTACACTTCTCTAAAATAATCTCAAAATGGGCCATAGACCGAAATGTAAAATGCAAAACTAGGAAACTCCTAGAGGATAATATGGGAGAAAATGTAAATGACCTTGGGTTTCACACTGACTTTATTAGATACAATACCAAAGGCATAATCCATAAAAAAATAAATAATAAACTGAGTTTTATTAAAACTAGAAATTCTGTACTACAAATGAC
Organism: Saccopteryx bilineata; assembly: GCF_036850765.1. Classification (NCBI taxonomy): domain Eukaryota; kingdom Metazoa; phylum Chordata; class Mammalia; order Chiroptera; family Emballonuridae; genus Saccopteryx; species Saccopteryx bilineata. Next base: position 257,801,439 of record NC_089493.1, read on the forward strand.
CCTGTCAAGAAAATGAAGATAGGCCCCGGCCAGTTTGTCAGTGGTAGAGCGTTGGCCTGGTGTGTGGATGTTCTGGGTTCAATTCTCCCAGTCAGTACACACAGGAGAAGCAACCGTATGTTTCTCCACCCCTCACCCTCACCCTTCTCTCTTTCTTTCTCTCTATTTCTCTCTCTCTTCCCTTCCCAGAGCCATAGCTCGGTTGGTTCATGCTCATCAGCCCAGCACTGAGGATGGCTCCATGGAGCCTCCACCTCAGGCGCTAAAAATAGCTTGGTTGCAAGCATGGTCCCAGATGGGGGTTGCTGGGTGGATCTTGGTAAGGGCATATACAGGAGTCTGTCTATCTCCCTTCCTCTCACTTGGAAAGAAGATTAAATTTAAAAAAACCAAAAAACTGAAGACAAACCACAGATTAGGAAAAACATTTTTGAAAGGTATTTCTGATAAAGGGTGGTTATCCAAAATACAAAGAACCCTTACAAGTTAACAATAAGAAAGTGAACAACCTGATTAAAAAATGAATCAAAGAGCTTAACAGGTATCCCACCAAAAAGATAAAAGGTGCCAAGTAAGCATATGAAAAGATTCTCAGTGTCATATGCAGGGAAATGCCAATTAAAACAATAATAACTACCACCACACACCGCTTAGAATGGCCAGATACAGAGTACTAATAACAATGAATGCTGGCAACACTGAAGATGCAGCAACAGGAACTCACAGTAATTGGTGGTAAGAATGTAAACTGGTACAGTCAGCACGGAAGACAGTTTGGGAGATTCCTACAAACCAAATCAACTCTCATCATACAATCCAGTAATCACACTCCTTGATATTTATCCAGAAAACATTTGAAAACTTATGTCCACACAAAAGCCTTCACATGGGTGTTTAGTCATAACTGTCATGATGCAGAAGCAACCAAGATGCCCTTCAGTCAGTGAATGAATTAATAAACTATAGTACATCCACACAATGGGATATTAAAAAAGAGAGAAAGAAATGAGCGATCAAGCCATGAAAGGAGGTGGGGAAAACGTAATACATATAACTAAGTGAAAGAAAAGGTTGCATACGACATATTCCATCTATGTGAAATTCTGAGAAAGGGAAAACCAGAGTTGCTAAAAAGATGCCAGGGATGATAGGGTGAGTGGAGGGTTGAGTAAATGAGCAGAGCACAGAGGATTCGTAGGGCAGTGAAATAGTCTCTAAAACACTACTATAGTGGATACATGCCATTACAAATTTGTCCAAACACATAGAACTGTATAATACAAAGAATGAACCTTCAGAAAACCTATGGACTCTGGGTGACAATGATGTGTCAGTGAAGGTTCTTTCATTATAAGGTACCACTGAGATGGGGAATGTTGATAATGGAGGAGGTTATACATGTGTGGGGGTGAAGAATATATGGAGAATCTCTGTACCTTCCTCTCAATTTTGCTGTAAACCTAAGAATAACTGCAAAAAATAAAATCTATTTTAAAAATTATGATTTGTTATTTCAAATTTCCTTTACTTTCCAAAGAACTGTAATTATAACTTTCTATAAGCTAAACATATTTATTTTCATCCTCACACTATCTTCTCTCAAGTATATTTGAAAATATCAGGCACTATATCAAGAATAATAAAAAAATTATGGTAATTAAATGTAGATAATGATAATATGCACAACCAGTTTATTCCTGCCAAACTATTCAGTGAGTGGAATCTTCAGCAAAAGTTTCTCTGGAGCTGTTAGAGTAAACCCATGTTATCGGCCGGTGGTCCTAAATTTGAGTTGTTCTCATATTAAAAAGCCATTTTTTTTTTTTCTGAAGCTGGAAACGGGGAGAGACAGTCAGACAGACTCCCGCATGTGCCCGACCGGGATCCACCCGGCACGCCCACCAGGGGCAACACTCTGCCCACCAGGGGGTGATGCTCTGCCCCTCCAGGGGGACGCTCTGTTGCGACCAGAGCCACTCTAGCGCCTGGGGCAGAGGCCAAGGAGCCATCCCCAGCGCCCGGGCCATCTTTGCTCCAATGGAGCCTCGGCTGCAGGAGGGGAAGAGAGAGACAGAGAGGAAGGAGAGGGGGAGGGGTGGAGAAGCAGATGGGTGCTTCTCCTGTGTGCCCTGGCCGGGAATCGAACCTAGGACTTATGCACGCCAGGATGACGCTCTACCACTGAGCCAACCGGCCAGGGCCTATTTATAAATGCACACTAGGTAACTGATCACAGTGATTTTCAACCTTTTTTACATGTGAGGAAAATAGGAGAATTATTTCAGGGACCACTAAGGCAGAAATCACCCAGAGTATAAACAAATTTGACTAAGAACATTGGTTCTAAAATCTTCATATATTAGGGTAGTTAACTCTTTCATGGACCTTTTATAATTTGTACTTTTTGTGTCTTCTCCAAGGACACAAAGATTTTGCCCTAGTATTTTCTCTAGAAATTTTACAAATTTTGCCTTTAAGTTAGGTCTAAAACCTATTTGAGTTTTTTTTTTTCCCACATGGAAATAAAATTTCTCACCCCAATTTGTTGGAGCGATCACCTTTTTTTTAATTTGAATTACCTTCCTAGCTGTATCAAAAATTGACGACATTGTTGTAATTAACTTCCGAAGCTTATATAGCTGGAGATTGCTTTTAGATCCAGTCTATCAATGCTTTTTAATTAAAGTTTTTAGATATGTACATTTAATGTAATTATTGATAAGCTTGTGTTTGAGTCAACCATTTTGCTATTAAAAATATATTCTCTATTAGTTCTTTGACCTTTTATTCCTCTTTTCCTGCTACATTTTAGAAAGTTTGTGTTCTACTTATTTTTCTATCTATATTATTGCTTATCTATTTTATTTAATAAGTGGTTGTTCAAAGGTTTATAATAAGCATCTTGAATTTATTTCCAGTAACATTATTCTAATTCAGGTGTTATGTAAGAAGCTTACAACATTACAGCATTATACTTTCTCATTTTCTTCTTCTGTATAGGCAGTCATGCAAATAGCATATGCCAATATACAAGGTGAGCCAAAAGTAGGTTAACAGTCCTGAGTACACAAAACACAGTTTATTCTTGTATTTATATTTATAATTTTATTATTTTCCATATGAACAACTATAAACCTACTTTTGCTGCACCCTGTAAGTCAAGAACTTGTTTGTGTGCAAAAATTTACAATCTCTTTTCAAAATAGTCTTGTCTCCATCAATATAAAATAACCATATCTCCAACAGGGAAGAAAACTGTTGAAAAATGCATTATTTAAGATTACATATATTTTACAGTTAAAAATAATCTTTACTTGTATTTCTGAACAAAAACTTATTTTTTCATTTATTTATGCATGTGTATTAAATATGACCAAGAGATTGTAGAAGATACAAAGATAAATCAAATATAAATCCAGCCTTCAAATAAATTATATACTATTATAACTGGGAAAGGACATGATTTTGAAGAGCCTATAAGATAATTCAGTATTTATAATATACTCAAAAGAGATACAAAATTCTGTAATATTTCTAGTAAAGAAGGACAAGTGAGACATAAAACTAGAGGGATTACTGAGTTGCCTTTGGGGAAACTACTAATATTTTTAATCACATAAATAGAATGATTATGATTTTATTTAAAATAGAAACTAATAGAAAGTGACTTAGGTAATTTAGGGGGGCTTCAGTAGCCCAGAGGAAGTCAAAGGAAAACTAAGCTGAGATAGCCACGGAAACAGGACACAAACCTAAAGGATCAAGCAATACATTTGATGGGAAGAATCAGGACAAAAATGGTTGCAAAATGATAATACCTTAATATACGTTGAAATAATACAGAAGAATAAATTTTTTTGTAGAGAAGTGACAGTGGGAATGGGGAGATTTGGTTAATTGAAGGTGCTACCAAGGCATCCATGTGAATCTTGCTTAGGCAGCAGCTGAATATGTAGGATTGAATTTTGAAGAAAGCTAGGACTTCATATGTAATTTTGCCTAGAGGTGTGTACAGAAATGACAGTTGAGATTATTGAATGGAATGCAGTATTTAATGGAGAGAATGTAAAAAAGAGAAGTGGGCCAAGACAAATTTCGATGACAGGAATAATAACTTGAGGATACACTAACAGAAAGAGCAGGTAAAGGAGAAGACATGTGAGGAACAAGTCAAGATCTGGGAAGATATCCAGGATGGCAATTTTAAAGAAAGTTAAATTAAAAAAGAGCTAAAAGAAGAAAAAGTCACAAGGAGAAACATAAAGTTAAAAGAATGAGGACTAAGAAAAATCCTTGACCCTTTTAACTCCCTTCTAGAGGGACAAATATAAGGTGAGACTTTGGGTGATGGATATACCACATAATCAACAGTTCAAATGTTATAAAAACATTTACCGGAAACCTATGTACTCTTATTGATCAATGTCACTCCATTAAATTTAATTTTCTAAATATATATTTCTTTAAATCCTTAATCTGGATGGAGCCTTCAAGGCCACTTGGGCACATGAGAGCAATATAGGAATATGGGAGGAAATCATATTGCACTGTTAGAAAATGAGACAATCTTTAAACATAGAATGATTTTTAAAGAATTCTGGTGAGCAAAAAACAGAGAAACAAATAGATGAACTGTAATTCAAATAATGCGTAACTAGGCAAAGAAAAAAGAAATATTGTCAAGTGATGAGAATACCTGAGGTTAGATAGAATAAAAAAAATTGGCTTTCCATTTGGAGTAAATATTGAGATAGTTTGCATAACTGTCGACCTATTTGAAGCTTTGCCAAACATAATGCCAAACTCTTGCACTGTAAATTGGATACTTGAATTTCTTATTACCAGAGAAAACTAGATGTCATGTGCCCGTTATGCTAGTCATTCTAAAACTTGCTTTATGTCCTCACCTTATTCAAAGTAAGTATTTTCTTGTATTTTAAACAGCTGTTTTCTGTCATGCAAAGAAATTGTCTTGAAAATAGAAGTCACTACAATAAAAAAGTCAAATGTACATAGATGCTATTTTTCTGTTTGTTTGTTGTTGTTTTTTTGGAAAAATCTTAGTTTTATGAAATATACAAAATTTTTGTCCCGAAAAACTTAGAAAAATTTACTTTCCAGTAAAATTTACATTTTACAAGAAATCAAAATAATATGTATTAAGCCTTTTGAAAGAAGGCTTACCAGAGATAGTTAACCTGCTAAACCCATGAATAAACATTTCTTGGGTAGCACATGGTGGTATTCACACAATTGGGCTCCAAAATATGTTTCCTTGGTTTTATATAAAAACATTTCGTTTGTGTAATGAACAACAATAGTGCCAGTAACAAAGAAAATCAGGATTGTCAACAAGGAGAAATAGTGTCTCCTAGCAACCAAGTTTCAATTACTCTTTGTTTGATAACAAACGCTGAGATATTTTATGCCGGTAGCTTTATTCCAGAGAGTAATGCATTATCAAAGACCATAAGAGAGAGCCCCTGCTTTAACCAGCTCCGGTTTCCAATCAAACATCTTGCAATTAATTTTATTAGTGTTTTAGACCTAATTTACTTTGAATAAGCTATAACTATGATTTGTTATTGTCATGTTCTAAAAGAAATTGTATGTAGAATAATTATTTGTTTAAATGGAATCATTGGCACGCAGATGATACTCCAACAAAGTAAAGATTTATTATCATTAATAATAAGATTAAACAAAATCATATCCCAGAAGAGATCCCAGGAGGACCCGTAAGCTATTTTAGTTGAACTAGAAATAATATTACTAATTAAGATATAACACTGACTGTCATAGTAATAGTTACAAAGACCATTTACTGGTGCCTAATAAAAACTTCTATTCCAATATGGATACAATATAAAAGTATAACCTTAATGAAATTAATATGCATTATGAACATTACATATCGAACTTTGAAAACAATTTTATTCAAGCTATATATACTAATCCCTTTGTATCATTTAAATTTGGGAAATGACCATTGAAACTGGCCTATTACAGCTGAATTTTCTTTGCATTTGGTGAGTGTGATTTTTACCTCTTAATTCTTCATTAGCTTGACATAAATCAGGAGTCTGAGCACCCCAGAACGTCAGTGGATGAATAGGACATTGCTATTGCCACAATTATTTCTCTCATTGTTGGATTTTAGCAATCCGTATCTGTGTACCTACTGAAGAAGCTCATAGAAAATAGCACCACTCCCCGCCCCTACATGAACACACTAACTACTAAATGCCAGAATAATAATTAGTCAAAGTCCATATCAAAGTTATCAAAGCTACAGTTGTGTAGCCACTCAAAATATATTTTCAAACTGGTCATTTGGAGATACTATTTCTTTTTTTTTAAGTTTTTTGTTGTTGTTTTGTTTTGTTTTTAGATTTTATTTATTCATTTTAGAGAGAGGAGAGAGAGAGAGAGAGAGAGAGAAGGGGGAGGAGCAAAAAGCATCAACTCCCATATGTGCCTTGACTAGATAAACCTGGGGTTTTGAACAGGCGACCTCAGCATTCCAGATCAATGCTTTACCCACTGTGCAACCACAGGTCAGGTGAGATACTACTTCTTTTTAACGATGTCTTATTTTTTACTTAGTGATATTGGTATTACATAGTAAGGGACATTCAATTTTCCAGATTTGATCCTGAAGCAATTCATCACTATTCAAATGAGCTTTTAAGTTGTAAATATTTTTACACAATCTATGTGTTTATTATTTGTTTTCTTGTTAAGTTAAAGGTAAAGAATAAATAATCTGATTTAAATTTACTTCAATAATTAAAAGTATGTAATAAATAAGATCATCAAACTGAATGCAATGCTTTCTGCTTAAAGGCCTCTTTAATATCTTCTCATAAGAAATCTTTAAGACATTTTTCTTTCTGTGATTGATTTCTTTGGCTAAAATGTCAAAATTCTACTTTTTGTAGACTTCTGAATATGCTCATCTATGTTGTTTTTTTTGGGGGGGTGTGTTAATTTTATTTATTTATTTATTTTTGCTTACCTAACAGGAGCAATTTATCATTTATCTTATGACAGCACAAAGCTGCACATGTAACCTTTCCAAGATAAAAGAAATGCATATAGAGTCCCATAAGCATGCAAATAAGCGAGGTTAACTGTAACAAATGATAAGATTGTTTATGTACCAGTGAGTCAACTGATGGTTTTTTTTAATTATTATTGTTGAATATAATCAACAATAGAATGTAGAGTACATGATCACAAAACAAATACATTTTCTGGCTAACAGAATTATTTTTCTCTATTCACTCTAAAGAAGATTTAATTAACCTTAAAAACAGGGATTTCAATAAAATGTCATCTTCAGAAGAAAGTTATAATTTACCTGCTATGTCCAAACGCTGTGATTGCAAGGGATCCTGAAAAGAGGCTCGCCCACCCGCCCGTGAACGTGAACAGGCCAGGGACGGAGCATGCAAACGTGTCCTCGTTCGGTGGCCAGGTGGCAGCTCCCAGTTTTATGGTTTTAATATGAAGCTTTGCAAAAAATATTTGCCAGCTGACTATGAAAAATATAAAGTGATTTGTCTCCCCATCCTTGAGACAATAAATAAATATGAAAAGAAACCTTTTTTTTTTATATATGCTTACATAAAACAGAAGAACAATAGTCATAACTGTCATGATATTTGTATTTGTATTTGAAACTCTAGATTTTAGGTAAATTGTGTAACTTCTTTGGGTCTCAGTTTTCACATTAGTAAAATGTGTGCGTGTGTGTGTTTAGAACTAGGTGAATTTTCAATGAATCTTAATTTCTCACACACACAGAAACACAGAAAAAGCCTGTGAGAATATGGGAAGGGGAAGAGAAGCAACACCATGTCAGTGAAAACTGTGTATCTTGCTGGCAGAAGTAGGGTATGCATACATCTCTGAGTAAGACCCAAAGGCCTTCTTTGGTAATCTTTCCTTTCCACTAAATTCTGGTAAATCTGGAAATCACTATACTTTATGGGCTTAAAAATTCCTTTACTCTCAGTATAAACTAACAAGTTCCTAGTTGCATACATTTATACATAAATATGTACATATGCCAGAGTGTAAAAGGAGTTACTATTGGAATCAAGTCATACAGTGGAGATTTGAGCACACCAGGCTACTTTCCAGAGTCCCACTGCTTTGCTTTTGAACCATTACCAATGCCTTTCAGCAGTGCTGTCAACAGAACTCAGATAGGGTCTTGAACTCCAGAGAATGAATGAGATATGCCAAACGAAGCATAATTACTTTATTGACGTCATTCAGCTTTCAGCTCACATTAAATGGGAGAGCTTCTACTGCTTGAAACAGTGGGCCGTTTGTAGCACATTATGCAAATGTAAGACTAATCTTTTGCATTATACATCAGAGCCGCTTATTGTGCATTAACTAATTTATCTGACTATGCAGGGGCTATGAATGCTGATTTTTATTAAGCTCTTCATTAAGCGAAAACGTAGGCATGGCAAGAGCATATATTAGCATGTGTCTGTCTTGCATGGATGAATAAATACATACACACATCTAGTTATCAAGTGATATTCTTCTGGTAATAGAAATCATCAAGTATGATATTTTTTTCAGTCACATCAGTAAAATGAGAATGTGAGATTAAATAATCAGAGGAAAGTCTCCTGTATTGTTAATTTTCATCACACTTATTTTTTTGTTTTATTATGATCACAAAATCGCTTTTAAAAAAAGACAAAATGTGTAATATAAAGTCAACTGTTTAAATCTTATGTAAGTATCCTTTAGTATTCTGGTAACTGTTTTGTTATCATAAAAAGTAGACAAAGAATAAGTGAACACAAAGTCTCATGAAAGTAATCACTTCAGTTTTAAGATAAGTTTAATTCACTTGAGTAAAGAAAAAAGAGAAAAAATAATATTTGATTAACTAAACACTAAAGAACCGGGCTCTAATCTAAGCAATGCATGTCTAGAAAAACATGTGAATACACTTATATATAATGCTCAGTTAATTAGCATGTTTATTAAGACACATTCGAAGACAACAGAGTCTTTACAGACCCCACACTTCTCAGTGAATTGTTTGAATTTGACCACCAAATTTCACAAATGACACCAAAATTATTACACATTTTTATTTGCTTGATTAAAGTGACAGAGTTTGATTTATTCTAATCAGCCAATGGATAGTAGGAACCCTCTATATGCAAATTACTACAAATATTCTGTTTATTACTTTAAAGAACATTTTTTAAATGCAGTTAATAGCTTGCTAATAGAAGGTGAGTCAGTGATTACCTTTATAACTGATATTCAAGGTGAAAGGGGGAGAGGAAATGAAGTGAGCCTGTTATTTTGAAGATGTTAAATAGCGACAGCGAACAGTACAGCAGATGCTGAAGGCCAGAGAAATCTAGTACCCCCATCTGACTTCGAACTCGAGTTCCCAATTTTAGTTCATTAAAAATTATGATCTATTGTTGAGTATCAGGCATAAGAACAGTTCATTTCTTTATCAGCCAGGTAAACAAAACACATATTACTATACACGACATAAAACCGGCCCTGGGGTTTGGCCACGAGCCCAATGGAACTGCAGAATGTTTATTAAATTATTAAAATTTATGGGTTGATAGCACTCTCAAGCAATTTATTATAGCTGTAAACCATTTTTAAGTTTTGAAAACACAATAAAGTTGATTTAATAATCCCTCTAATCTTATACACAACTTCCTCCAGAATTTTCTTCAATTACGCCTCATAAATTACAATTTATTGTGTATTAGAGAAACACTAAAAAACAAATACTTCATGAGAATTTCATCAGATTCATTTATTCTGAAACGTTTGCCAGGAAGCATAACAAATTCACATGTGACCCCTGCACTCAGAAGAGCTGAAGTTCAAATCAAAGCCACAATAGAGTGTCACTTTGCCAAGGATAATAACTAAAATCTTCCCTTAACTTGAGCCAGGAACTCGGCTTTAATGAATGCAAGGGCGAAGGGGTCAAGAAAAAAAGAGAGGCAGTTCTAGGGAAATTTTCTGCTCTCTAAAAACAGCTTGAATTGCAAAGCACAGATAGTCACATCACCTCTTTGCAGGACTTTGTAGCAAACAAGCAACTGAAAAGAGGGAATACAAAGAGACAGTAATTGTGAGCACACAATGTGTTTTCCTCAGGGGCAGAAGGTCATTAGTGTAGGCAAATTCATTTAGATTTAATGACTTTTAAGAGAACATTGCATACTTTTTTTAAAAATAGAATTGACAGTAGTTTAGGAAGATTAATCCCTAATGGTAGAATAATTTAAAATCTGTGTCCTATTTTATAGTGACTTGATTAGGGCAGAATTATCTGCTGGACCTACTGGGTCCTGTGGCTTACAGGACTTTGTTTTCAGAACTGAAAAAGAATTTTTAGAAAGTATTAGGGATTGTTTTAATGGAACAAAAAGAAAATATATACATAATAGATAGATTCACCGGTTATATAGGGGAGAGGATTGTAGTGGTGCCCTGAAGAAAGGCTATATGCAGTTTGAGGAAAACTGCATCTACATTCTACATAAGCATCTTAGGCTTGTTTCTTCATGCTCACTTCAGGAGGCTGAAACCACCATTCAAGCAAACATATCAGTGACTCCAATTAAGATGTCTGCAGCTGGTGACTTCCTGGGCTTATGGAACCAGAAACTAGAGTGAAACTGGCTCTAAGAGAGCCTCTCAAGAGCAGAGAATTTCTTCTAAAATGGTATGTCTTTCTACTTGGGATATCCATAGGATTTATCTTTTTTTAAATGTCAAGATTCCCTCATGGGACTTGAAGATAATCAGAGAGATAACACCTTTATTCACTTAGTCATATCAAAGTGGCCATAACATGATGAAAACCATAGTGGGCTATTTGTGTCTATTTAAAATCAGAACTCCATAGAAGACTATATTAGGCTTTCATTTTTCTTTTTTCCTTTTATTAAGTTTACTTTTGCTGCCTGGTGCTCCAAATACAGTTGACTCTTGAATAACATGGGTTTAAACTCTGTGGGTCTACTTATACATTAATTTTTTCTTTCAATAAATATACAATTGGCCCTTCATATCTCTGGGTTTTGTATCCATGAACTCAACTAACCATGGACAGAAAATAGTAGTTTATATCCATGGTTGGGAATCCACAGGTTGGCAGAAAACTTCTGGTAGACCAGTCTACCACTGGCTCTTTGGCTACTTTTAAGATTTTTCCCTTTACCATTGGTTTTAAGCATTTTGATTATGGTCTGCACTGGTGTAGTTTTCTTCATATATCTTGCACTTGTTCGTTATCAGATTTTCTAGATCTGCTGGTTTACAGTTTTTAACAAATTTGGAACAACCATGAAAGAATTAAAAGAAAATGTTGGCAACATAAGATTCTATCACCAGTTAAAATATCTTCCAAAGTCAGAAGTAAAATAAAACATTTTCAGATGTAAAAAAAAAAGGCTGATAAAATTGATCATACAAATACTCCATTACAATAAATATTAAAGGCCATCAGGTAGAAGGAATAATTAAAACCATGTTGGGGCTCAGCAGTAGAACATTGGCCCAGCATGTGGAAGTCCTGGGTTCAATTCCTGGTCAGGGCATACAGGAGAAGCAACCATCTGCTTCTCCACACCTCCCTTCTCTCTATCTCACTCTCTCTCTCTCTTCCCATCTCACAGTCATAGTTCAAATAGTTTGAGCAAAGTTGACCTGGAGCACTGGGGATGGCTCCATGGCCTGGCCTCAGGTGCTAAAATAGCTCAGTTGCCAAGCAACAGAGCTGTTGCCCAGCTGCACAGAGCATCACTTGGTATGGGCTTGCCAAGTGGATCCTGGTTGGGTCAATTGTGGAAGTCTGTCTCTCTGCCTCCCTGCTTCTCACTTAAAAAAAAAAAAAAAAAAAGAATACATATAATAAGATAACAGATTGAAAATCAACCACTGCAGTGATGACATTAAATGTAAATGATCTAAGTTCACCAATGAAGAGGTAAAATTGTCAGACTGAATATAAAAGTAAGATCCAATTAAATATCCTACAGATATTATAATAAGAAAAAATGATAAAGGTCTTTATACTACTAACTTTGGCAATTTATGCAACATGGATAGATTTTTCATAAAAACAAGCTACTAAAGTTTATTCAAAAAGAAATAGATAAACCTGAAAGCCTCATATCTATTAAAGATATTAAATTTGTAGCTTAGACCATTCCCTCAAAGAAACCAGATGAGTTGTATAATGAATTCTATAAACATTTAATGAAGAACTAATACCACTGCTTCATAAACTATTCCAAAAACTAAAATAGAGAAATACTTCCCAACTCATACTATGAAGTGGGTATTATCCAGATATCCAGATCAGGGGGAAAAAACAGCAACAAGAAGAACGACAAAAAATAAACAAAAACCTCTATAATAAAACTTCATGAATATACATATGAAAGTTCTAAACAATATTTAGCACATGAAATTCAATAATATATAAACAATCATGACTGATTGTTATCACAGAATATAATATTAGATTAACATTTAAAAAAATCAATCAATGCAATGCATATTAAAAATAGAAATCTGTAACTAACTTCACACTTAATAGTGAAAGATTGTTTTTTCTCTAACATTAGAAACAAAGATTACAATTTTTTACTATTTGACACTGAGGGGGCTAATCAGTACAATAGGAAAAATTAAGGGGAAAAATAAGGCACACCAATTGGAAATATATATGTAAACACACCCTTATAAAACATTTTACAATTCAATAATAAGAATGTACATTGTACAATTGCACTCCTATGGTTTTCCTAAATAGGCAAATCTATACAGACTGAAAATAGATTAGTGTTTACCAGGGATTGGGAGAGGAAGGAGTGGGCAGCGAGGAAAGGGCAGGACTGTTAGACATAATTTTAGGGAGTGATGAAATATCTCAAAATGAGATAGTAGAGGTGGTTGTACGACTCTGTGAATATATATATAAAAAAATCACTGAACTGTATACTGAATTTTATGCTATGCAAGTAATACTTAATAGACTTATTATAAAAATACACAAACTCACAGTACATTATATTAAAAGCAAAGGTAATAAGTACTCAAAACTCACCATTTCCTTATTATTTTAGTAGATTTCAGTACTTCCTGTGATCCTGAAGGCACTTATATCTATGTTATCTATACAGTAGAAGCACAATTTAATAGTATGCTACTGCTCATATCTTTCCTTACAAGCTCTGAAATCAGTGACACCATGTTGGTAGATTGAAACTGAACACTGTGAGAGTATTGACACCACAAAACTGGGCAACCACTACAAATTCAGAGCTTTGATTCCTCTCCCCCATTATCAATCATTTATGATTACATTACCACCCTTTTTATTTCACCCTCGCTAGCCCAATCACACTTAGACCAGAGAAGACAAGCCAGGAGTGACAAATGCTGAGGAACAATGCATAAGACAGTTAATTTCTGTTTGACCCTGTAAATAGAGTATGATGTCCCTGGAAGGAAAGGAAGGAGGCTTAGTAAGTACTTGTTTTGCACATTATGTGAAAAAGTTTTGTTTTGGACTGGAAGCTGTAGTCCAAATATGCATTGTTAGATTACATAATACTTTATTTTCCTTAATTTGTTACACATAAAAAATGGTAGGCACATGCCTACAGCTATTCTATTTTTATAGATATGTCTAACTACTTCTTGCTCTCTAGTAAATGGATGAGGTACCTAAGTCCACAATCACATTTTTATTTCCTTGAGTGTTACATTGAGTAAATGCCTATATTTGTTAATTTTGAGCTTTAATATATAACAGCACTCTTTTAAAGTTTTTTAAGTCTGTAGAAATTTTTTAAAGATATTGATTTCTATCATTGAAAGAGGTTATTTGAATAATCACAGGCTCTATTTTTGTATATTGGAAGTGATTAGGACATTTTAAAATGGGTATTAAATGTCTGGCATCATTAGTTACTGTCAGTGATACAGTGAGTGTCCTAGCTATTCATGCTTTTCATCCTCATCTTCCCCATCTGTAAACGGGGTTAATAATGACACCAAATTTATAGGATTATTGTGGGGATTAAATGAGATGATCTCTTGAAACATTACAGTACAGTGCCTGGCACATAATAAGCACTTAATAAATATTAGCCATTTGTATATTTTGCTGTGAGTATTTAAATAAGACAATCATAATATTTACTGTGGAAACTCTTGGTAAATTTTATTCCAGAAGTACCTACCATATTGGTTTAGTAAGATTCATTATATTAGTTTTCTCTGTACAAATCCTTTGCATGTCTTACATATGTAGACAGTATATTCAGACACAAGACCCTTTCCTAACTAGGGGATTATTCATACTTTAAGGGTTCCTGAACCAGGATGGCTATGCTATGAGGTGCATTTCCTCAAACACTGTAAAACTGCAAAGGAAGTCCTCTTGCTCCAGCAGGTCTTTCTTTTATCTTTAGCTGTTTACAAGCCCTTGGAACTCTTCAGAGATAATTGCAGTGTAATGTGTTACAGCTGCTAGCTAGGTAATTGACTCAGCTGCCACCACCTGGGGAGATTAGATGGGATTTCCCCTCCTGACACTGGGCCCCTGGAATTTACAGTCTTTTCCCTTTCTCTTCTCCAGGGGTATCACTCTTCTCCCCCAGGGTTCACTAGGAAGTCAGCATTTTAAAGTACACAAGTAGTTTGCCAGCAGGAGGAAATACCAGCAAATAAACTCTGTCCAGGCTAGGCCAACTTTAGAGTATGGTCTCTATTTGACCAGCCTGGCTAATCCTGAAGTGCTGTCAAGCTCCTCTGTACCCACAAGCTTTAGAGTGCCACAGACACTGTGCAATGTTACAGGCTGACCTGTAACCCCTCAAATATATATATATATATATATTAAAGTCCTAACCCTCAGTACATCAGAATGTGACCTTATTTGCTAATAGGGTCTTACAAATTAAGATGAGGTCATTAGGTTGTCCAGTGGTTCTCAAACTTTTTGAAGTTGGGACGCATTTAAAATCCTACAAATAACTGTAGGTGCACTATATACAAATTTCTGAGAAATATGTTATAATAATTAAGTCAAATATTAAAGAAAAAAATATATAAAGTCCAAGCGTGCTTTTATGGTAATTAAATTAAATAAATATGACAAAATTAAATTTATTCTGACATTAAAAAATGTTTTTATGTTACATTTTTTGAGTTATGCTTTTTAGAATTTGTAAAAAAGAGGGGTTAAAAAAATTTAAAAATGACAAAAAAGCTATCTTTTTATATATATATAGATACATTCTTAGTAAGATTTAGTAAATTCGGCAGGTCCGGTGTGAATGTGTTAAGTTTTTTCATTCTTGTGTTGATGAGAAACATAAGCCTGATGTGTCCTAGCAATTTCTTCAACGTTTGGGAATATATTTGAAAGGCAAACTCTCATTTCCTCATCAATACATTGAAGAATTCCTCTCTTTTTACTCTTAATTGTGTTGAGGACAGAAAACCCCCACTATACATATCTTAACTTTACACCAAACAAAGGATAGAGGAAACTTGCCTCCAGTTTTTCCGGGGAACATAGGGGGTAGTGTAAACAATCCAGCACCACAGTTTAACAGCATTTTGCAACCTAATTTGGCAAGTGAGGTGGGGGGGTTGGGCAGACTGTGTGCTTACAGCCAATTCCCCACACCTCTGTCTCCCAAAAATCTAAACTGTAAAAACCCTCTTAGTTTTTTGGTCCCCAATAGGCACATATTTCTCTGGAATACCATAGACACACCTGGAAATCTTCTAGGGTGCACCAGTGTGCCCTGGCGCACACTTTTTGAGAACCACTGGGTTAGGCTCTAACCCAATATGACTGAAGTCATTTATGAAAAGGAGAAATTTAGAGACACTTATGCACACAGGGAGAACACTACGTGAGGATGAAAGGAGAATCTGGAGAGATGGTCTAGAAACCAAGGAACACCCAAGATTGCCAGGAAGCTAAGAGAGAGGCATGGAACTGATTCTCCCCTACAGCCCTCAGAAGACACCAACTCTGACAACACCCAGACTCCTAGCCTCCAGAACTGCTGTTTAAACCACCCAGTTTGTTACGCTATGTTATGGAACCCCTAGCAAACAATCATAGAAAGTCTGTGAAGCCTCTGGTGGACCCATTTGCAAAATAATTATTTTTAAATGAGTAAAATAATGTAAATAAGGTAACAAAGAAAATCACATAATAAAATATAGTTATCAAAATTTTTTCAAAAACAACTTTTTGATGTTGTAAATGTACTTCATGTTAAGGCATTAAATAACATCCAATGGTGGGTCAAAGAAACCACTGTAACTTTAGAGTATGGGTGACTGTAGATGAAATTTTAGTATCTGCTACAAATCTAAGGTGATATGAAAATACTGGTGTATTCTTTTGGTTATAGAAACTGCCATTGTTATTTTCACTTATTCCCTATATTCATGATTGATGGAAATAGTAAATTCCAGTTAGAAATTAGTGAAAGTTAGGTCAAGTTCATTTACCACCTGAATTCCTTCTTCAAGACACCCTGTGAGTCCATGGACTCCAGGCTGATTGAATCTTCCTTTATTATAATGTCTGATTACTTTGTTTATTCCTACTTGTTCATTACAACTTTATCTCCAGTTCCAGATGGCATCTTTCCTGGGTACTTCTGTGATAAGATTCTCTTCTCTCTGAGTCTGAGTTTATTCCTCAATACTGCACAAAGGTTATTCTCTTGGATCTGACATTGATCTTAAAGTTGTTATCAAAGATTCCCAGAATTTAATATTTCCTTTGGTGTCAATAAAAGCTTCCTATTGAAATACCCTAAACTGGGCCTTGGCTTCTCTTTCCAAATCTGGAATATTTGAAGTTCACTTTTTACTGGTACACCACAGACTTAGAAACATCCATGTGCACTCACTATATCTCACCTGGAAAGACTTGTTCTTCCCATTCCCATATCCTTCCATGCACATTCACTCCTCTGCTCTCACCAGCATGCACTGAGGTTTCAGTGACCTTTAAACAAACTCCTACTCCAGCAAATACTATATATGAAGTCCCCAGGCGGAAGCAAACCTTGGCTTCACAGTCAAGGTCTCTGGGAACACCTTGACAATATTACCCATCTATTCAGTAATCTGACTTTGCTGTTTTTCTTTACCCTTCACTTTCTAGGCGTAGCCTACATTCATACCGACCATTTGACCTTTGGTCAAGCTTTTTCCTTTTTCCTTTCTCAGTATTACCCTACAACCTGTATGTGGATCTATTTAGGTAATCCCAAGGATGTGCCTTGAATTATCGATCCTGAGTCTGACTCTTGACTACCTCTTTGGCCCAGTACTCCCATACTCTATGACAGCATCTTTACGATCATTTTTTTGACTCCTCATCTCAAGCTTTGCTCAATTACCAATTTCAAGACACTTCATGTGTTTCTATATCACACTTTCAGATTCTATCCACGCCTTCTCGTTGTGCCTTGGGCTTCCTGATCCCAGGTACCGTCTATGTAGTACATGCACAACCTGAGCATAATGTAATTTCACATTTGTATTTTGTCCCATCTATCCGCCCTCATATAACGAATGAATGGTTACATTTTTGAAAAACTTATATACCTATATGTAAAAATATGAAGAGAAGCAATTTGACTTTAGTGTTGGAAATATATTATTAATTTTTATTTAGTGTTCCCTTTGCTATGCACTGCATCTTTCAATGAGTTTTAGTCCTTCCTAAGGAATACCTTTTGTGTTTTTGATAACTCACATTCACTCCTGCCAAAATTCCCTGTTCTTGAGAATCACAGTAACATAATTTTAATCTGCCATTTGTGACATAGTAGGGGCTCTTTCTTAAATGTGTCCATATGCCAGAGCTATGGCTGCAGGTGCAACCTTTTATTTATATTTTAGCTCACTCCATGCAGTCATCCCCTCACCTTCTGCTTAATTTAATTATATAATCCATCCTTTCAGCCTGTTTCGGCAACACCATTGTTTCTCTGCCCTTTCATGTACCCACCTATAAAAGGCCCAAGGCAGAATGTCTGGCTTGAAACCCTAAACCAGCTTGATGTATTAATGTTTCTAGAGAAACACCATAATGATGGGAACTGCTCTCAATTTGTTCTGTAAAATTGCCCAGCAATTCAGTTTTGCTTCTATTATTTTATCAGCTCTTTCTCTTCTCTGTGGAAGCTTTAAAATAACAGCTCCAATCTCCTAGAATCATACATTCTAATTTCCTCCCATGCCCTCTTCATATTACATGAATACCTATGTCAAAGAGAAAACAGAAACACCAGATGGAGACCTGATAACAAAATCTATAAATTTATTAATATCCACATCAAGACTCTTTTCTTTAACTTTGTTGAGAAGAATAATTTTTTTTTAAAAAGGCTATCTCATGTAAAAATAGTATGTGTATCTGTGTTCTGAAAGTCTTTCATCTTTTAACAGCTCAGCAATCTTGCTTCACCAACACCCTGACTTGGAGTGTAAAATCTCCCTGGGAGCCCCTGGGACTCTGCCACATGGCCTTCTCTGGCTATATGAGCTAGTTCCGCCTGCATAGGGTTAGGTAGACAGTGCTATGGAGTTAGAGTAACACTCCTGACAGCAGCCTTCATCCAACAGCTACATAAATTAGTACCAGAAATACCCATCTTCCTCACCGTTAGCATGGGATAACTTTGTGGTGTGTTCTACACAAGACCCTACAATCCACAGTGTAACTGAGCCTCATCTACTCATGATGATAGCATGCTTAATAATACTTTTGGATTGGATTCTTTGCCTCACTTTTCTGTTCCCCTCCTGGTGGATTCTAAGCTCAATTTCCAGATGTAATCACCTGAGCTCAATTTCTTGGCTCAGGGTTGGCCTCTGGGGAAACCTAACTTAAGAAAGTTGATTCTAAGAAGCCATCCTTCAGAAAAGGATTGTGGAATTGGATCAGTTGCAAGCCACATCACTGCTAGTGTTAAGTAATGTGATGGGACATCCTGCCATTCATGTGATGGTAACAACATAGTATTGGTGGTAGTGTGGGATATGGTATGAGTGGAGGAATGACAGTGACTTATGCAGCAGCTCTAGAGCCTTATCTGTGGCAGTGTAAAATAGCTGGAGTTAATAAACATAGGTGCTCTAATGGGAGAATATAAAAGATACATATCAGCCAACTATGAACTCGGGTTCAGTGCCTAGCTGGCAGAACTATCAGAGTTCACAGAGCACCTGATTTAACAACATACAATCCCATCTGATTTTGCCCTGGATCTCCCAAACTATAGACACAGGTAAGATGAGATTGTAGGAGATAAGTCTTAGAGGAATTTAGGGTCATGCCACACAGGTAAAGTTTTTCATAGCCCATTAGTTTGAGGCATGCCATAATATCTCCTCTAGAGTAAAGGATAAGTCACTCCTACATGTGCCTCCTGGTGGTCTATATTAAGAAAGGTGCATAGACCTTAGATCTTGCTAGGCATCTGTGACTTTTGGAATCAACACTTACCATACTTAGAACTACTGCTTGAATTCATTTATCAGTTCTGTCAAAAGGCTGCCAATTTTAATGGGTCAAGAGCAAGAGAAGGACCAGTAACAAGTTCAGGCTGCACTACAAGCATCCTTATTGTTTGGGCATATAACTTATCAGATCCAATAATGCTAGAGATAACTGTGACAGGTAAGGACAATGTGAAATTCCTCACAAACCCAGATGTGAAAACCTTGACATGAAAATCAAATGAAGAAACCTACAGTTCTAAAGTAAGACTACATTGCCCATAGCAGAGAGATCACCATTTCCAAAACAGCTCCTGGCGTGCTCTTAGTAGGAACATGGCAGAAATTAAAGTCTTGACCATGTGATCCATGTCAGAAACACCATGCCACAAGAGTGGGCGTGGCAGCAGTCCATTACATGATGAAAAGTATACCCAGGAAGACCCAGAGGGCACAAGTCCTTACATCAGCAGGTATCCCACACTCCCTGTCACCCACTACTGTTGTACCATTGCCTCTGCTTCAACTCATACTTGGCTTAATGAGGAATTCTTTATGATTCAGTGATGGAGGAGGAAAAATCAGGCCTGATTTATGCATTGGCCTGCTAGATATGGCTAGGCAACCTAAACATGGACAGTTACCACACTACAGTCCCACTCAGGGCAGTTCAGGAAAAAGAAGAAGGACAATATTTCCAGTGGACAGCACTTTGAGCAATATACCTGTCCACTGACTTAGAGTGAACAGAAAAATGGTCCAAGGTAAAGGTACACATAGACTCAAAAGCAGTGGCCTGAAAGAAACAGAATTGGAAAGTTAAAGGTGAACATATGGGGGGAAAAGCATATGGGTGGATCTATGAGAGCGGGAGCTAAGTTTGCTGATATTTGTGTATGATGTCAATTCCTGTCAAAGAACATCCACCAGTAAACATCCTCCAAAAGAAGTCTTTGTACAAAAAAGGACTCAGTTGGTGGATATCAACCAGCTGAACTTGGCCACCCTGCTGTTAGCACAAGGAGTTCTGACAGAGAAGAATCACAATGGCAAGGATGAAGACTATGCACATACCCGGAATCTTAGGCTCTGGTCACTGATGCTATGGCTGCTGCTGAATGTCTCATGTGTCAGCAGTAGAAATCAACACTGAGCTCTTGGTATGCTTCTATCCCCTAAGAAAACAAACTAGCCACTTCACAGCTTTTTTTTTTTTTTTTTTTTTTTTTTTTTTTTTTTTTTTTTAGCAAAATCCCATGCCACTTAGGAGAAGCTAAGAATTAATTAGTATGTGTTCCCAGGGTAAGTTTCCTTCTCTGTCTTTAGTTTCTCAACTGGTAGAACTATCCAAGAGCCCACAGAGTGTCTAAATCAAAGACATGGGGTCCCACTCGATATCAACTTGAAAACCTCAGACTGTAAACACAGGTAAGAAAGGACTCAGGTCTGTCATGGATGCTATTGTACTCTCTATGACTTGCAGAGTTCTAGGCAGTTTGGAGGTAATTAATTGATATTTATTAAAAGAAAAAAAAGCCTGACCAGGTGGTGACGCAGTGGATAAAGCGTCGGACTGGGATGTGGAGGACCCAGGTTTGAGATCCTGAGGTCACCAGCTTGAGCATGTGCTCATCTGGCTTGAGTAAAAAGCTCACCAGCTTGGACCCAAGGTCACTGGCTTGAGCAAGGGGTTACTCAGTCTGCTGAAGGCCCGCAGTCAAGGCACATATGAGAAAGCAATCAATGAACAACTAAGGTGTCGCAATGAAAAACCGATGATTGATGCTTCTCATCTCTCTCTGTTCCTGTCTGTCTGTCCCTATCTATCCCTCTTTCTGACTCTCTCTCTCTGTCCCTGAAAAAAAAGAAAAAAAGAAATAGTTTTGAAAAAATCTATATTCATTGATATTTAGAAGTACATTTCATGCCCTTTCCTACAAACTAACTATATACACTATATATTACTTCCAGGGACAAACTCACTAATTCTGTTAGATGCTATTTCCCACAAATTAATAAGGACGTTAGTAAATTTCCTTTAAATTCTCAGATATATGAGTTAGAGCAATAGTTTTAATGCAAAGGGGGTTGGAAGAAATTGACTGCGAAAGACTTCCTCTCTTAAGAGAGAAAAACAAAAAATGTACTTTACTCTCTCCTTCTAACTTACGTATTTAGCTGTATAATTCATAAAAGTGTGAGCTCTTGCTGAGTTTGAGAAAGGGGACAAGCTTAGGTATGGCATAATGGATTACATTTTGAAGTCTCAGTTTTTAACTTTTAAAAAAGGCCATCAAGGAGACTTTAAATAAAAATAGCTCATAGGAACTGCACTCCAGTTAGTAATGTGTAATCACAAATCATTTTGTACATTTAGAAATTCAAGGAGCTCAAGAGACACTGGATGTTATGGCTTGCTTGTGATCAGGAAAATGTTCTCTTATGGAAATTTTTTAAAACAGTGCTTGTTGATGACCCTCAAAAATATTTATAAAAATGTGCTCATATAATTTTACCAGAGCAATAAAATCTCCATTATTTAAATTCTATAAAAAAACTAATTAGCTTCAGTAGAACAGCTATCATAAGCATTTTTTCTTGTAGGTTTGCCAATCTTCAACAACAATGCTGTTGTGTCGACCCGGATTAGCAGGTCTGTATATCACGATCAGATGGCTGGAAATGGAAACATACTGCACAGGGAGCAATGCAAGGGCTGACTTGCCAAGTCATCCAAGAGTCATTTGGTAAATTGGTTAATTGCAAAGGGGTAAGGATTATTTTAGAAGTATAGCTTTATAAACAGAGGCAAGCATGCAACCAATAATATAATAACAATATACTAAAGACATTTCAGTGGAAATAGCACAAATAGATCTTATTGGAACAATGCTAGCCAGTTAGGACTCTACTTTTGCTAACTGCTCCCCTGAAAGTCTCTCCTTCCTTTTTATCTAGCCTGAATCTCTCCGTCTATCAGTTCTAGCACTCTTCAGCTCCCTGTACCTTGGCTGTGCCCAACTGACAAGGTCTCAACCTGGATGAATCCTTTACCCATGTTTTCTGCTCTTACATCAAGGTTACTAAGTGTTGACGGAAAAATCATGATCACATCCCATCAGGTAGATTTTTATGAACACAATATCATAATCTTTGACATCATATTGGGTCTGAATGCTACTAAATTTCCCCCATTGTTTCCATATTCAACCCTCTTCCTCCAATTATAATGGCTTTTGCAAATAGTTGCCATTCCCCTCAAGTTGCTATACCACCTCCTCCATTCTCAACCTAACCAATAAACTTGCTTCTACCTCAGAGAGAAATTAGGAAATATGGCGAAGAGGTGAAGGGAGGATGGAAGATGAACAAGAAGGTCCCTCAACTTTCTTTTCCGTTAAAATTATAGCTGACATTCAATATTATATAGTTTCAGATGTACAATCCAGTGGTTAGACATTTATATAACTTCTGAGGTGGTCACCCAAGAAATCTAGGATCCATCTAACAGCACATATATGGTATCCCTCAGCTTTTTTTGTTCAATTGTAAAGTATTATTTTCATTGACAAATCTTCTTACATTCCTACTCACTCATCCAGAGGAAGCTTTCCCCACATATGGGCTGCTGGTGGAAATAGGGCTTAGAACCATCTAGCAATGTGTTAACAACTAAAATTGTCTTGTACTTTAGCGTAGCCATTATATTTTTAGAGAAGTATCCCCCCCCCCCAAAGAAAGGATCAGGATATTTATAATATGTTAATAGCAAATAGTGGAAATTTTCTGTGTGTTCTTTAATAAGAAATTGGTTAAATGGACTGCATGCTTGCCCTACTCCCAAATTCATATGTAGGCACCTAATCCCCAGTGTGACGGTATTTGGAGCTAGGAGCCGACTTTGTGAGGTGATTAGGTTATGAGTGTGGCATGCTCATGAATAAGATTAGTGCCCTTATAAGAGAGACCTTAGAGAGTGCCCTAGTGCCTTCTGCCACTGGAGCACATAGTGAAAAGACAGCTGTCTATGAACCATAAAGTAGGTACTCAACAGACTGCTGGAGCCTTGTTCTTGCTCTTCCAGCCTACATAACTGTGAGAAATAATATTTTTATTTTTTAAGCCTGGGTAGTCTATGATATTTTTTCTATAGCAGCCCAAATGCACTAAGACAATATCCTACAATGGAATTCTATGACTATTATAAAGACCATGACTAATATGAAGATTTTGAAAGGCTGAAGGTGCTTTCTATTACTAACATGGAGAGAAGTCTGGCCATGATATATATGTAAAGGTGAAAACCTCTGTAATACCAATATTATTATTATTCCATTTTAAATAAATCTACAGATTCATTTCAAAGGCTTGAAAGAATAAGAAATTTTCAAATGAAGCCATTCTGAGTTAAGATTGAAATAATAGGGGTACCTTTAAGTTCTAGTTTGCACATTTGTATTTACATTATTAAAAGAAAGCAGAGTTATATTTATAATAAAAGTGGTTTTAATGTCAAGTCTAAGGATAAAATTCTACCCCAAGGCTATGTTGGGCTCCTGAGAAACATTACTTTTTAAATTCTGCCCTTTCTCTCTCAATTCACTATTGCTTGTTTCCTCTTTCCAGTTAGCGTGTAGACATACTTTAGTCCTTTTCCGGTTTTCCCTCTACCATGTGCGCCATCCAACAAGCTCCCTTCATCTCCCCTCACCTTCACAGGTAACATCCTGAATTAACTCTTTCTGTTCTGAATTAACTCCTCACTGCTCTTTTATTTAACAGTCCACAGCAATCTGCTTCAGCGTCTAGCACACCACTGTCTGCTCTCAGCGAAGTCCACAAAGATCTGACAGTAGGCAATTTTCTGTTCTTTTATTTGAACAGCCTGTGCTGTTTGACACTGTTAACTGATTCCTCCTTGCATTTCTTTCTATTAAGTTCCATGACACCACATTCTTCTGGTTTCTTCTACCAATATAAGCTGCTCCTTATCACTAACTTGCAGGGATTCTTTTTATGTGCCTACCCCTTAAGTGAACTGCATCTTCAACCTAACAACTTTTATTTTTGAGGAGAGTAGAATTAGGAAAATACTGGGTTGGAATCTTACCTTTCACATGCTTAACAGGAACCTGTGGAAAGTAGCTTCATTCCTCTGCCCCTCATTTTCCCTGTAATAAAATGGAAAATAGTTTTATGTAAGTTTGTTTTTAGCATTAAACAAACAATTATGAATGCTACCTAATAAATATTTAATAGATGGTAGCCGCTGTTAGTCTGATTTTATTATCTCTCTTGGAAAATTTCTAATTTTCAACTATGACATTATAAACTAACGACCACTCTCTCTTTTTTGCCCAGCCTGGCCTCTCTCTCCTAAACTTCTAATACAAACTGACTATTAGACATTTCAACTAAATAGTTCATGGTGATCAAAATCAACTTCCAAATGTAATCTCAACTCCCAGCCACTCCTCCCGACATCAGCGTTTCTCCTTCAGAGGAGATGGTGTCAGAGCCACTCTCTTCACAATCAAAACCGGGAAGTTGCCTTTAGGGGTCTCTTGTCACCTCTGACATACCCAGCCACTGAGTCTTGTTGAGTCTTCCTTGCAAACATTTGTGGAGCTTCTTCACTTTTGCTTTGTCTCCATCTTAATTTATGCTCTCCGTGGATCCCTCTTACTTCCAGGTTTATATCCTATTTTTCTTTCTCCTTCTTCCACCCATCATCTATCTATCGATGCACCATAACTAGTAATTGTTCTTAGGTGCTGATGTCCTTCAAATTGGGCTCTTTTGTTGCCACCACTGTCATTCCAGCTTCCTCACTACCACCCCGTCTATATGCTGCATCCATTCCAAAGCTTGTTAAATTCCTCTCATGGGTTTTGTATCTCCCACCTGTAATGTACTAACCCCTCTCTTCAGTCTACTCCCTGAACATGCTCCTATGCTGAATTTCACTCATCCTTTATATATATATATATATATATATATATATATATATATATATATTACCTCTTGAAATAATATCTTCTCCCAAATCAGAGCTAATTACCCCCACCCAATTTCTTCTGCTCCCATAGCAACCTACACACCTCTATCAAAGTACTTGTTTCAAAAAATGTAATTTTCTGGGTTATGTTTGTCTTTTCCTCTGAAGGGATATTTCCCAAGTCATGCCTGTTTGTTCTCTGAAGCAATTTCCTCAAACAAATGTAAAATGGGAACATCTAGGAGATTTATTATCCATATTCACAAGTCCCACTTCCAGTTAAATGACACAAAAGGATCCGAGGGGCACTGCACACACTCAGGGAAAGGCACAGCCTCATGAAAGACCTGAGAAGACCGTCAGCTTGCACCAGAGGCTGATCCTAAGAATGCAGACAGTCTACAACAACCAAAGCAAAACGAGAACAGAAAACAGCAAGCTCTGGGGAAAAGGGGGAATCTGATTATACGAGTTACCACATTATTAGATGCAAGTGTTCAGTCATTGGCATATAAATAAATAAAGCTTCCCCCGCACATATAAGGCAAAAAAAATAAAAATTTAAAAAATGGAAAAGTATGGTCCATGCAGAGGAAAGAGTAAACCAACAGAAACTGTACATTGGAAAGACCAGATAGAGAATCTAATAGACAAGGACATTTAAACAATTATTGTGAAAGGTGCTTAAGAAACTAAAGGAAGATGTGAAGAAAGTAAAATATGTATGAAGAAAATAGAAGTATCAGTAGAAAGAAGACTTAGAGAAATCATAAAGGAATCCTAGAACTAAAAAATACAATTACGTATTGAAATAAAAAATTTACTACAGAAATTCAAAGGCAGCTTTGAGCATTCAGACAAAACCATCAGTGAACTTGATGAGAGGATGATTGAAATCATTGAGCCTGTGGAACAGAAAGAGAAAAGAGTGAAGAAAAGTGAATAGAGCAAAGCACCTTTAAAACACTATCAAGAAGATCGCATATAGCCTGACCAGGTGGTGGCGCAGTGGATAGAGCGTCGGACTGGGATGCGGAAGGACCCAGGTTTGAGACCCCAAGGTCGCCAGCTTGAGCGTGGGCTCATCTGGCTTGAGCAAAGAGCTCACCAGCTTAGACCCAAGGTCCCTGGCTCCAGCAGGGGGTTGCTTGGTCTGCTGAAGGCCCGCAGTCAAGGCACATGTGAGAAAGCAATCAATGAACAACTAAGAAGTCCCAATGCTCAACGAGAAACTGATGATTGATGCTTCTCATCTCTCTCCGTTCCTGTCTGTCTGTCCCTGTCTATCTCTGCCTCTGTAAAAAAAAAAAAAAAAAAAAAAAAAAAAGAAGATCGCATATGAATTGTGGAAGTCCCAGAAAGAAAAGAGAGAAAGGGGCAGAGAGGTTATTTGAAGAAATAATAGCCACAATCTTTCCAAGTTTAATGAAGACATGAATCTAAACATTTTATCAGAATCTAAGAAGCTTAACCAACTTTGTTTTAAAAAAGCTGTAATTAATATATTTGGATAGTTAAAAGAAAATTGCATTTCTAAAATAATAACAGCAAAACAACACACAAATGTGAAGCAGATTGTCAACAGCATTGAAAAAGCTAGAAGAAAGTAGAATTATCTTTCAAAACTATGAAAGAACATTTCTTCATCTTAGAATTCTATGCCAAAATCAAATGTTCAATTAAGTGCGAAGGTAAAGATGCATTTTTTTTTCTCTTTCTATTTTTCTGAAGCTGGAAACGGGGAGAGACAGTCAGACAGACTCCCGCATGCGCCCGACCGGGATCCACCCGGCACGCCCACCAGGGGACGATGCTCTGCCCCTCCGGGGCGTCGC
Organism: Saccopteryx bilineata; assembly: GCF_036850765.1. Taxonomy (NCBI): domain Eukaryota; kingdom Metazoa; phylum Chordata; class Mammalia; order Chiroptera; family Emballonuridae; genus Saccopteryx; species Saccopteryx bilineata. Next base: position 257,828,856 of record NC_089493.1, read on the forward strand.
TATGCCGGGACCAGAGCCACTCTAGCGCCTGGGGCAGAGGTCAAGGAGCCATCCCCAGCGCCCGGGCCATCTTTGCTCCAATAGAGCCTTGGCTGCAGGAGGGGAAGAGAGAGACAGAGGGGAAGGAGGGGGGGCGGTGGAGAAGCAAATGTGCACTTCTCCTGTGTGCCCTGGCCGGGAATCGAACCCGGGTCCCCCGCACGCCAGGCCGACGCTCTACAGCTGAGCCAACTGGCCAGGGCCGGTAAAGATGCATTTAAACATACTAAGAATTCTTTCTCAGGAAGTTACTAAAAAAATATGATCCAGTACAATAAGTCTAAAAATCAAGAAAGACAAAAATCTCCCCTTTACAGCAAGAATCTGATCAGCTCAACTTGGGTCAATAATGTACTTTTACTCCAATTATCTAATGAAATGGGAGTCGGAGATATACTTTATAATTTAGTGCAGATCCCCTCCTATGGATTTTGGATTGAGAATATAAAAGAAAAAGGAATTCTTTGCCTAAGTAGACACAACCATATAATTTTTGGAAAAAAAAATTGAATTTCAAAATGGTAATTAACTTGTTCAAGGTCATACAATTTGATACTAATGGAGCCAGCCAGGGCTGTGACTCAGATTCTTCAGTTCTTAATTTAGTCCTCTTTCAACTTTGAGGCCTCAAACAAGGAATGCCAGCCCTATTGGACATTTTTTTTATTTATTTACTTTTTTAGGTTTTATTTATTCATTTTTATTAGAGAGAGAGGGGAGATAGAGAGAGAGATAGAGAGAGAGAGAACAGGGGAGGAGCAGGAAGCATCAATTCCCATATGTGCCTTAACCAGGCAAGCCCAAGGTTTTGAACTGGTGACCTCAGCATTCCAGGTCAACGCTTTATCCACAGCGCCACCACAGGTCAGGCCTATTGGACATTTTTAGCTGACAATTAGCACCAGCTTAGCCTGGGTGAGATACTAAAGAATTTTCTTTAAAGTACAGATTTGGATATAACTAATGTTTGTCATGCCCTGTGGCTGGACACATTCCCGTATATTTTATTTAGATTCTGTCCTGGGTGGGATCCAGGGCCACATGAGGTAAACTTAAGAGATAATGTAATTAAAAATGAACATTTGTAGTACTTACTTTATTATTAGAATATAAAAATAAAAATCACCAGGAAACAATGCTTTCAAGAAGCTTCAGGGAGAAGGTAAAATTTGATCTAAGTTTGAAGTGTGAGGAAGTTTATTGTAGCAACAGAACAGAATGAGGGCATTCAAAACAAGAAAATATTTTTGAGCAGAGATGGGATGGGTGCACTTTGGAGCTTTGGTAGAGAAAACTTGGGGGGATTATAATTGGACAACGCAGTCTAGAGATTCAGTCAGAAATGTTGGCTTAAGGGTAACAGAATTTAAAGTCATATAATAGGTGACACACTTTAGAACACTTAGCTAAATCACCCTGCATCAAATGATGGTGACGTGTTTTTGCCAATTCCTTGTGGTTTTTCTCAAGTTTCACATAGAATAAAAGCTCAAACTGTGCGGAAAACTTCAGGATGTTATTGGAAACATATGACAACATAAATGGCTGGAGCTGCAAAGTATGTTACCCTTTTCAACCTATTTATGGGTTAAAAATAGCAGAAACTGAATTTCAGACAAAGTAACAATCTTTACCATGAAAATAAGGAGTAAGCATATCCTTATATGCCAGCTGTGCAAATTATTGCTGTAAGATAGACCTTCAGTCTTGGACAAGAAGGGAAAAAATCAATATTAATCCACTCATACTTGTAATGGAAGGATGTGGTCATATAAAGTATTACTAAGCTAGTGCAGGACCACAGTCTGAATTTGAAGACAGATGCTATATGTTTGCTATGGAAACAATAGACCGTATCATTGTATTTGATATGGATAAATCGATCACTGGTGTTACTAGCTAGAAACTGCTCCACTTTGAGGCAAGAATACAAAGTACCTCAATCTGCTGTTAAACAGAGGACTTTTCATGATTATTTAATCACTTGAGAGGCCAAACCAATTAAAATATCATCTGTTAATACTTTTTCTAGGACTTGTTTTCAGGAATAATAAATGTTTTCTCAACCTCTATTGTCTTGACCTGAATGAAGACAATTGAGAAATAAAAACCATCAGAACCAGATTCACATTTTCCAGGAATAGGTGGTTTCAGATTTTATTTGGAGATGGAAAAGGTCAAAGTTTCCTCAGGCATTTTTCTGGAATCTATCAGATAAAACTCAGGGCTTACAAAGTTCTGGCAGCGGGTATCTGAATCATCAAATAACCACCAGAGTGTACAAAGCCTTCAGGCTTCCGGGATCTGGTATGAATTCATCTCTGGCTATGACCACACACACGTGGTGAAATGCTACTCCACTGGAAGGATTCACACAATTAATTCCTTCCCAATGGCTCATGGAAAAGGTATTGCACAGTTTCAGTGTGAATGAAAATAGGTGGTTTTACACAGGGAATGGTGGGAGTTTAAGCTAGAAAGATAGTAGGAAGCACTCAATACCTTCCCAAGGAGTCTGGACTTAAAATCTAGAGGCAAAGTAGACCTTCCCTAAAATTTGAAAGTGAGGAAATAGTACAATCAAACATGTATTTTAGAAAAAAATAGTGATGGTGGCAATATGGATGCTGAATTACAAAGGAAAGATTTTAGAAACAGGAACCATGTAGGAGATAATATCAATTTGCAAAGAATGTGATGTTAAGTAAGGGGAATTAGTAAGAAGAGGAGAATGCCAAGTTGAGGATGTGAAAAAGAGTAGACAGGAATAAAGTCATATAGGTAAGTCATAGAAAAAATGAAGTTAAAAATGATGTTGAGGGTTGTTTCCTTGTGAGACTAGTTAGATGACTAGTTAGATATTAGGCCTTTAATATATTTGGGAAGACACAATAATGAGAATCACTGAAAACAAATCCTACATTTTAGGGCTTTAGAGTTACCTGTAATGATGCTTATTCATAAAAACTGAGGGAAGAAAATGAAGGTGAGCTTTATTTGAATTTGCTCTAAGTCTCTGCTCATCATTTACTGGCCTTGAAATCTTAGGGATATTACTTAACAAGACTGAATTCCATTTCTTCAACAATTTTAAACATTGAAAATTATTTTTGACATTGTTCATGTGAAAACCAACAACACAGTCATATGAGGGTCTTGTATTAAAGTAGAAGTCAAACGAGAAGTATCAATATTTTTAAATCTTCATTTTAAAAAGTGAATAGTGCATTGAATGTAATTTTTAAAAAATAATGTGATTTTAAAATATCCTAACTATAATTTTTAAAGAGAATAATTTTGATAACCTAGTTGAAGAAAAAAATACTATTTGAGTGAGTTATATAAAATGCACAGAAAATAAATACACACAAGTAATTTCACAACAGCTATATTCATCAGAATATAGTTTGAAAATGGGGCTATCTTCCTACATGTGATATTCTTTACAATATGAAAAATAAGTTGAGTTGTTCTATCCCCTCAAAGATTTCTCTTATTGTCCAGATGATCAAGAGTACATATGAAAGTAACTAGGCCCTAAAATTCAAGAATGTTCAGCTATCTCAGAATAGCTTCTTATGGTATCTTCCTTACTTTTTGTTCATACCTGATAGTTTGCAGAAAATCAATTTAAAAATAAAAGGTATTTTTCCTCTATTCCTTTACCTTATCTATTTTTACATTTTTGGCCAACAAACTCCTTTGGTCATGAGTAAGCAGTCATTTCTAATATTATTTATTGCTAAGAAAAGAGTTGTCAGTGCTCACAGATGGTACAAGAAGACAAATAGTTAACAAATATTTGTCATTCACTTCTTTCTCACCCTCTCATTCTGTCTCTCTTGTTCTCTCTCCCATTGCCTTTTCCTGATTCACCCCATACTAAAGACATATAGGCCTTAAAGCACACAGAGTTTATCCTGAATTCAATACTACTTGTCAATATTTTTCATGCATTGTTTCCTCTTTGACCTTTTCTCAAATGTTGACATATTTAAGCCATTTCTTTCCATAGAACAAGAAATTCCATGGGCATTTGAATCATTTACTGAAACATAATATACCAATTACCCATAATTAAATAGAGTTTGCAGCTTGGACAAAGATGGCAGTGGAGTAGGCAGATGCACAGACTCCCAGCTCACACCACCAAACTGGATTACAAATTAATTTAGGAACAATCAGAATGAAAAACTAACTTTGGACCACAAGAACAGGTCTCAAAAACCAAGGAGCAAAGAAGAAGACATATCAAGACTGGTAGAAAGTACGGGGCATGGTGGGAGCTCTCCTGCTTCCAGGAGTGAAGGGGGGCATGAGGCTGAGACCCAGAAGGGCTCTCATTACAAGAAGAGCAGAAAATATCCCTCACAGCCACTTGCCTGGGGACCTGGGAATGAGGTGTGCTGAGAGGGCTGGCTTGTCTTCCAAAAGGAAAGTGGGGAGAAAGAGACAGATGGTCAGGGACATAGAATGCATGGGATTACCTGAGAAGCTGACTCATCCAGTGCAGAGGCAGCCATAGCTGGGGGAGGGGTTGATTCATCCACACAGCACAAGCTTAAAGTGGTTCTGGGTGACCCACTTCCAGAAAGTTCTTCAGCTCCAGTCAGCACAACAAGACACAGCTGAAAACAGGAAGTGGGGAGGAGGGGTAGTAACTCAAGTCTTCATGGAGATCTGAGATACACCTTCCCCTACTGAAATGGAGAAAGCACCCTGCCTCAGAGAGTAGCTGATGCAGATTGGGCCTTCAGAGTCTTAGATTACACTCAACTCATTCTGGGATACAGTTCCAAATAAGCCCTCTGCTGAGATCAGTAAACAAGACTACCACTGAGTTAAGAAAACTGAGAAGAAAACAAACAAATCAAGACTTCAAAGAGGCTCTAGTAGGTAAAAAAAATCACAACTGGGAGAAGCCTATAAATCATACAGAGAATAATGGGTAGGCAGAGAAGTATAAGTCATATACTTCAACAAGATAAGTCCTCAGAAAAAGTCCTAGATGAATCAGAAGTAGTCAAATTACCAGATGCAGAGTATAAAATAATGATTGTTACGATGCTTAAGGATCTCAAAGCTACAATGAATAGACTTAATGAACACCTCAATAAGGAAACTGTAGGCATCAAAAAGGACATGGAAATCATAAAGAAGAACCAGACAGAAATGACAAACACAATATCAGAAATAAAGACTATACTAGAAGGAATTAAAAGCAGGCTGGATGAAGCAGAGGATCAAATCAGCAACTCAGAGGACAAGATAAGTGAAAACATGAAAGCAAAAAAGAAAACAGGATCAAAATGTCCGAGGAAACCCTAAGAGAGCTCTGTGACAACATGAAGAGAAAAAATATCCACATAATAGGGGTTCCTGAAGGAGAAGAAAAAGAACAAGGTTAGAGAAGCTCTTTGAAGAAATTACAGAGGAAAATTTCCCTAAATCAATGCAGGAAAGGGTAACACAATTTCAAGAAGCAGAGAGAACTCCATTAAAAAAGAACCCAAAGAGACCCATACCAAGACATATCATAATCAAAATACCAAAGCTAAGAGATAGAGAAAGGATATTAAAAGCTGAGAGAAAAACAGTCTATCACCTACAAAGGAAAACCCATAAGGATGACATCTGACTTCTCAACAGAAACACTTGAGGCCAGACAGGATTGGCAAGAAATATTTAAAGTAATACAGAACAAGAACCTACAACCAAGACTTCTTTATCCAGCAAGACTAACATTTAAAATTGAAGGAGAAATTAAAAGCTTCCCAGACAGGCCCTGGCCGGTTGGCTCAGCGGTGGAGCGTCGGCCTGGCATGCAGGGGACCCAGGTTTGGTTCCCGGCCAGGGCACATAGGAGAGGCGCCCATTTGCTTCTCCACACCCCCTCCCTCCTTCCTCTCTGTCTCTCTCTTCCCCTCCCGCAGCCGAGGCTCCATTGGAGCGAGGATGGCCCGGGCACTGGGGATGGCTCCTTGGCCTCTGCCCCAGGCGCTAGAGTGGCTCTGGTCTCAGCAGAGTGACGCCCTGGAGGAGCAGAGCATCGCCCCTGGTGGGCGTGCTGGGTGGATCCCGGTCGGGTGCATGCGGGAGTCTGTCTGACTGTCTCTCCCCCTTTCCAGCTTAAAAAAAGAAAAAAAAAAACTCAAGGAATTCATCACAACCAAATCAATGCTGCAAGAAATGTTAAGGGGCCTGCTGTAGACAGAACAAAGTGGGGGGGAATATATATTATATATATTAATATATTATATATATTAACATATATTAAAAGAGGAATATAGATTTAAAGAAAAAAATGGCAATAAACAACTACATATCAATAACCTTAAATGTAAATGGATTAAATGCTCCAATCAAAAGATATAGGGTAGCTGAATGGATAAGAAAACAGAACCTGTACATATGCTGTCTATAGGAGATCCACCTCAAAACAAAAGATACACATAGATTGAAAGTAAAAGGATGGAAAAAAATATTTCATGCAAATGGAAATGAAAAAAACGCTGGAGTAACAATACTTATATCTGACAAAATAGACTTTAAAACAAAAACAATAGTAAGAGAAAAAGAAGGTCACTACATAGTAATAAAGGGAGCAATTCAACAGGAAGAGATAACCATTATAAATATCTATGCACCTAATACAGGAGCACCTAAATATATAAAGCATATTTTGATGGACATAAAGGGTGAGATCAACAGCAATACTATAATAGTAGGAGATTTCAATATCATCAATGGATAGATCCTCAAAAAAGAAAATCAACAAAGAAACAACAAAATTAAGGGACACATTAGATCAACTGGATTTAAAAAATATCTTCAGAACCTTTTACACTAAAGCAGCAGAATATACACTCTTCTCAAGTGTGCATGGTACATTCTCTAGGTTAGACCACATATTAGAGCATAAAACAAGTCTCAACAAATTTAGGAAGATTGAAACCATATCAAGCATCTTCTCTGACCAGAATGGCATGAAATGAGAAATCAACTACAATAGGAAAACTGAAAAACACTCAAACACTTGGAAACTAAACATCATGTTATTAAACAATGAATGGGTCAACAATGAGATCAAGGAAGAAATAAAAAATTTCCTTGAAATAAATGAAAATGAGCACACCACAACTCAAAATCTGTGGGACACAGCAAAAACAGTCCTAAGAGGGAAGTTCATAGCATTACAGACATACCTAGAAAAAGCTCAAATCAACAACTTAATCCTGCAACTAAAAGAACTAGAAAAAGAACAAGTAAAGCCTAGAAGAAGTAGAAGGAAGGAAATAATAAATATCAGAGTGGAAATAAACGACATAGAGACTAAAAAAACAACAGAGAGGATCAATGAAACCAAGAGCTGGGTCTTTGAAAAAGCAAACAAGATCGATGAACCCTTAACCAGACTCACCAAGAAAAAAAGAGAGAGGACTCAAATAAATAATATTAGAAATGAGAGTGGAAAAGTAACAATGGACGCAGCAGAAATACAAAGGATTGTAAGAAAATACTATGAAGAACTATATGCCAAAAAACTAGACAACCTAGGTGAAATGGACAAATTCCTTGAAAAATATAATCTTTCAAAAATCAATCTGGAGGAATCAGAAAACCTAAATAGACTGATTACAACAAATGAGATAGAAACAGTTATCAAAAAACTCCCAACAAACAAAAGCCCTGGGCCAGATGGCTTCACAGGCGAATTCTACTAAACATTCAAAGAACTAACTCCTATCTTTCTCAAGCTATTTCAGAAAATTCAAGAGGAAGGAAAACTTCCAAGCTCCTTTTATGAGGTGAGCATAATTCTGATTCTAAAGAAAACTATAGGCCAATATCCCTGATGAATTTAGATGCTAAAATTCTCAACAAAATATTAGCAAACTGGATCCAGCAATACATGAAAAAAATCATACATCATGATCAAGTGGGATTTATTTTGGGGAGGCAAGGCTGGTACAATATTCACAAATCAATCAATGTGATTCATCACATAAACAAAAGGAAGGAGAAAAGCCGCATGATAATATCAATAGATGCTGAAAAAGCATTTGATAAAATCCAGCACCCATTTATAATCAAAACTCTCAACAAAGTGGGAATACAGGGAACATACCTCTAGGCCATCTATGACAAACCCACAGCCAACATCATACTCAGTGGACAAAAGTTAAAAGCAATCTCCTTAAGATCAGGAACAAGGCAGCGGTGCCCCCTTTTACCACTCTTATTCAATATAAGTTCTGGAAGTCCTAGCCACAGCAATCAGACAAGAAGAAGAAATAAAAGGCATCCAAATTGGAAAAGAAGAAGTAAAACTATCATTATTTGCTGATGATATAATACTGTACATAGAAAACCCTAAAGTCGCAGTAAAAAAAATACTGGACCTAATAAAATGAATTCAGCAAGGTGGCAGGATATAAAATTAATACTCAGAAATCAGAGGCATTTTTATACACCAACAATGATCTGTCTGAAAGAGAAATTGAAAAAACAATCCTCTTTACTATTGCAAAAAAATAATAATAATAAAATACCTAGGAGTAAATTTAACCAAGGAGCTTAAAGACTTGTATTCAGCAAATTATAAAACATTGATAAAAGAAATCAAGGAGCCTGACCAGGTGGTGGCGCAGTGGATAGTGCATCGAATTGGGATATGGAAGACCCAGGTTTGAGACCCCAAGGTCGTCAGCTTGAGCGTGGGCTCATCTGGCTTGAGCAAAGCTCACCAGCTTGGACCCAAGTTGCTGGCTCGAGCAAGGGGTTACTCGGTCTGCTGAAGGCCCGCAGTCAAGGCACATATGAGAAAGCAATCAATGAACAACTAAGGTGTTGCAACAGGAAACTGATGATTGATGCTTCTCATCTCTCTCCGTTCCTGTCTGTCTGTCCCTATCTATCCCTCTCTCTGACTCTCTCTCTCTGTAAAAAAAGAAAAAGAAATTAAGGAAGATACAAACAAGTGGAAGCATATACCGTGCTCATGGCTAGAAAGAATAAACATCATTAAAATGTCCATATTACCCAAAGCAATTTATAAATTCAATGCAATTCTTATTTTAATACCAAGAACATACTTCAAAGATATAGAACAAATATTCCAAAAATTCATATGGAACCAAAAAAGAACACAAAAAACCTCAGTAATCTTGCAAAAAGAAGAATAAAGTGGGAGGTATCACACTTCCGGACTTCAAGTTATACTACAAGTCCACTGTACCAAAAAAAAAACAACCCAGCTTGGTACTGGCATAAGAACAGGCATATAGATCAATGGAATAGAACAGAGAACTCCAAAATAAACCTGCACCTTTATGAACAATTGATAATTGACAAGGGTGGTAGTAGCATACAATGGAGTAAAGACAGTCTCTTTAACAAATGGTGTTGGGAAAATTGGACAGCTACCTGCAAAAAATGAAACTAGACCACCAACTTACACCATTCACAAAAATAAACTCAAAATGAATAAAAGACTTAAATGTAAGTCATGAAACCATAAGCATCCTAGAAGAAAACGTAGGCATTAAGGTCTCCGGCATCACTTGCAACAATATATTTGCTGATGTGTCTCCATGGGCAAGGGAAATAAAGGACAGGATAAACAAATGGAACTACATCAAACTAAAAAGATTTTGCACAGCTAAAGACAATATGAACAGAATAAAAAGGCAAACCACAAAAAAAAAACAGAGCCACAAGTAAAAGCTCCAAGAAGAACACAATAAAACCAAATTTAAACTGTGACAACAACAAAAAGAAAGAGGGGGAGAAGATGGAGATTAACAGTAGCAAAGGACGATGGAGTGCAAAAGTACTCACAAAATAGTTTGCTACAATGAACAGGGTAGGGACCCTTTTCATTACTCAAAGGTAACCACCATTGAAAAAACCACCACAGAAGCACATGAGATAAAAAAGATAGCAACAGAGGAAAGATGTATGGAATACAACCAAATAAAAACAAAAGATAGAAAAACAAAAGAGAAGGATCAAACAAGACACAAAACTAACAGAAAGCAAGATATAAAATGGCAATAGGGAACTCACAAGTATCAATAATTACACTAAATGTAAACGGATTAAACTCACCAATAAAAAGGCACAGAGTAGCAGAATGGATTAAAAAAGAAAATCCAACTATATGCTGCCTACAGGAAACTCATCTAAGTAACAAGGATAAAAACAAATTCAAAGTGAAAGGCTGGAAAACAATACTCCAAGCAAATAACATCCAAAAAAAAGCAGGTGTAGCAATACTCATATCGGATAATGCTGACTACAAGACAGGAAAAGTACTCAGAGATAAAAATGGCCATTTCATAATGGCTAAGGGGACACTGAATCAAGAAGACATAACAATTCTTAATATATATGCACCAAACCAAGGAGCACCAAAATATATAAGACAGCTACTTATTGACCTTAAAACAAAAACTGACAAAAATACAATCATACTTGGAGACCTCAATACACCACTGACGGCTCTAGATCGGTCATCCAAACAGAGAATCAACAAAGACATAGTGGCCTTAAACAAAACACTAGAGCACCTGGATATGATAGACATCTACAGGACATTTCATCCCAAAGTGACTGAGTATACATTTTTCTCCAGTGTACATGGATCATTCTCAAGAATTGACCATATGTTGGGCCACAAAAACAACATCAGCAAATTCAGAAAAATTGAAGTTGTATCAAGCATATTTTCTGATCATAAAGCCTTGAAACTAGAATTCAACTGCAAAAAAGAGGAAAAAAATCCCACAAAAATGTGGAAACTAAACAACATACTTTTAAAAAATGAATGGGTCAAAGAAGAAATAAGTGCAGAGATCAAAAGATATATACAGACTAATGAAAATGACAATACGACATATCAGAATCTATGGGATGCAGCAAAAGCAGTGATAAGAGGGAAGTTCATATCACTTCAGGCATATATGAACAAACAAGAGAGAGCCCAAGTGAACCACTTAACTTCACACCTTAAGGAACTAGAAAAAGAAGAACAAAGACAACCCAAAACCAGCCGAAGAAAGGAGATAATAAAAATCAGAGCAGAAATAAATGAATTAGAGAACAGAAAAACTATAGAAAAAATTAATAGAACAAGAAGCTGGTTCTTTGAAAAGATCAACAAAATTGACAAACCCTTGGCAAGACTTACCAAGGGAAAAAGAGAAAGAACTCATATAAACAAAATCCAAAATGAAAGAGGAGAAATCACCACGGACACTGTAGATATACAAAGAATTATTGTAGAATACTATGAAAAACTTTATGCCACTAAATTCAACAACCTAGAAGAAATGGATAAATTCCTAGAACAATACAACCTTCCTAGACTGAGTCAAGAAGAAGAAGAAAGCCTAAACAGACCTATCAGTAGAGAAGAAATAGAAAAAACCATTAAAAACCTCCCCAAAAATAAAAGTCCAGGCCCTGACGGCTATACCAGCGAATTTTATCAAACATTCAAAGAAGACTTGGTTCCTATTCTACTCAAAGTCTTCCAAAAAATTGAAGAAGAAGCAATACTTCCAAACACATTTTATGAGGCCAACATAACCCTCATCCCCAAACCAGGCAAGGATGGCACAAAAAAAGAAAACTACAGACCAATATCTCTAATGAATACAGATGCTAAAATACTAAACAAAATACTAGCAAATCAAATACAACAACATATTAAAAAAATAATACATCATGATCAAGTGGGATTCATCCCAGAATCTCAAGGATGGTTCAACATACGTAAAACGGTTAACGTAATACACCATATCAACAAAACAAAGAACAAAAACCACATGATCTTATCAATAGATGCAGAAAAGGCTTTTGATAAAATACAACACAATTTTATGTTTAAGACTCTCAACAAAATGGGTATAGAAGGAAAATATCTCAACATGATAAAGGCCATATATGATAAACCATCAGCTAACATCATATTAAATGGCACTAAACTGAAGGCTTTCCCCCTTAAATCAGGAACAAGACAGGGTTGTCCACTCTCTCCACTCTTATTTAATGTGGTACTAGAGGTTCTCGCCACAGCAATCAGACAAGACAAAGAAATAAAAGGCATCCATATCGGAAAAGAAGAAGTAAAGGTATCACTTTTTGCAGATGATATGATCCTATACATCGAAAACCCCAAAGAATCCACAAAAAGACTACTAGAAACAATAAGCCAATACAGTAAGGTCAGCAGGATACAAAATTAACATACAGAAGTCAATAGCCTTTCTATATGCCAACAATGAAACAACTGAGAAGGAACTCAAAAGAATAATCCCCTTCACGATTGCAACAAAAAAAATAAAATACTTAGGAATAAACATAACAAAGAATGTAAAGGACTTATATAATGAAAACTATAAACCATTGTTAAGGGAAATTGAAAAAGATATAATGAGATGGAAGAATATACCTTGTTCTTGGCTAGGAAGAATAAATATAATCAAGATGGCTATATTACCCAAAGCAATATACAAATTCAATGCAATTCCCATCAAACTTCCAATGACGTTTTTTAAAGAAATAGAGCAAAAAATCATCAGATTTATATGGAACTATAAAAAACCCCGAATAGCCAAAGCAATCCTAAAGAAAAAGAATGAAGCTGGGGGCATTACAATACCTGACTTCAAACTCTATTATAGGGCCACGACAATCAAAACAGCATGGTATTGGCAGTAAAATAGACACTCAGACCAATGGAACAGAATAGAAAGTCCAGAAATAAAACCACATATATATAGTCAAATAATTTTTGATAAAGGGGCCAACAACACACAATGGAGAAAAGAAAGCCTCTTCAATAAATGGTGCTGGGAAAACTGGAAAGCCACATGCAAAAGAATGAAACTGGACTACAGTTTGTCCCCCTGTACTAAAATTAACTCAAAATGGATCAAAGATCTAAACATAAGACCTGAAACAATTAAGTACATAGAAGAAGACATAGGTACTCAACTCATGGACCTGGGTTTTAAAGAGCATTTTATGAATTTGACTCCAATGGCAAGAGAAGTGAAGGCAAAAATTAATGAATGGGACTACATCAGACTAAGAAGTTTTTGATCAGCAAGAGAAACTGATAACAAAATAAACAGAAAGCCAACTAAATGGGAAATGATATTTTCAAACAACAGCTCAGATAAGGGCCTAATATCCAAAATATACAAAGAACTCATAAAACTCAACAACAAACAAACAAACAATCCCATAAAAAAATGGGAAGAGGATATGAACAGACACTTCTCCCAGGAAGAAATACAAATGGCCAACAGATATATGAAAAGATGCTCATCTTCGTTAGCTATTAGAGAAATGCAAATCAAAACAGCAATGAGATACCACCTCACACCTGTTCGATTAGCTATTATTAGCAAGACAGGTAATAGCAAATGTTGGAAAGGCTGTGGAGAAAAAGGAACCCTCATACACTGTTGGTGGGAATGTAAAGTAGTACAACCATTATGGAAGAAAGTATGGTGGTTCCTCAAAAAACTGAAAATAGAACTACCTTATGACCCAGCAATCCCTCTACTGGGTATATACCCCAAAAACTCAGAAACATTGATACGTAAAGACACATGCAGCCCCATGTTCATTGCAGCATTGTTCACAGTGGCCAGGACATGGAAACAACCAAAAAGCCCGTCAATAGATGACTGGATAAAGAAGATGTGGCACATATACACTATGGAATACTACTCAGCCATAAGAAATGATAACATCGGAACATTTACAGCAAAATGGTGGGATCTTGATAACATGATACGAAGCGAAATAAGTAAATCAGAAAAAACCAGGAACTGCATTATTCCATACGTAGGTGGGACATAAAAGTGAAACTAAGAGACATTGATAAGAGTGTGGTGGTTACGGGAGGGAGGGGGGAATGGGAGAGGGAAAGGGGGAGGGGGAGGGGCACAAAGAAAACAAGATAGAAGGTGACAGAGGACAATCTTACTTTGGATGATTGGTATGCATCATAATTGAACGACAAGATACCCTGGACTTATTATCTTTGAATATATGTATCCTGATTTATTGATGTCACTCCATTAAAAAATAAAATTATTTAAAAAAAAAAAAAAAAGGCAAACCACACAATGGGGGAACATACTCGACAATACGTCTGATAAGGGGTTAATAACCAAAATTTATAAAGAACTTGTAAAACTCAAGACCAGGAAGATAACCAGTCCAATCAAAAAATAGGCAAAAGAACTGAATAGACTCTCTCCAAAGAGGACATACAAATGGCCAATAGGCATATGAGAAAATGCTCACCATCATTAATCATTAGAGAAAATGCAAATTAGTATCACATGAGATATCAATCACCTCACACCAGTCAGAATGGCGTTCATCAACAAAACAACACAGAATAAGTGCTGATGAGGATGTGGAGAAATGGGAACCCTCCTGCACTGCTGGTGGGAATGCAGACTGGTGCAGCCACTGTGGAAAACAGTATGGGGATTGCTCAAAAAATTAAAAATTGAACTGCCTTTTGACCCAGCCATCTCACTTTTGGGAATATATCCCAAGAACACTACATCAACAAGTCAAAAGGAGAAATGCACCCCCATGTTTATGGCAGCATTGTTTATAATAGCCAAGATCTGGAAACAGCCCAAGTGTCTGTCAGAGGATGAGTGGATTAAAAAGCAGTGGTACATATATACAATGGAATACTATGGGGCCATGAAAAAGAAGGAAATATTCTTTTTTGCAACAACATGGATGGATCTGGAAACTATTATGTTAAATGAAATAAGCCAGACAGAGAAATAAAAATATCATATGACCTCACTCATCTGAGGAATCCAACAAACAGTATGAACTGAGGAGCAAAATAGAGATAGAGGAGGGATCAAAGGATCCAGAGGGAAAGTGGACAGTCTATGATAGGCTGATAGATGGGACAAGAGCAGAAAAGCTAATCCTGAAGGGAAGGAGGGCGTTATGGGGAGGGAGACAGGGGAGGATGTATTGGGGGACACGGGGGCGAGGAGGATGTATTTGGGGGGACACCAGAATCTATGTAAACACAATAAATTAATTTTTAAAAAGGCTAAAAAAGAACAAAATCCAGAAAAACAAAAAAAGTGATACTGCTTGAAGATGGTAATAAAGAAATAAAATTAATAGCAAAAAGAAAAATAGAGTTTTCAAAAATTAATTTGGCGAACTTTATTCCTCCCAAATCCATCTAATGTGTATCAGAGTTGCACTCGTACACATTACAAAGTAATTAATTATAGCACATTGCCCATGCATAGTCATGTGTCATAGTACTACAGAGACAATCAAAATAATTACTGAGAGAAGAGTAAAATATTTTATGTCATTTTATAATGTTAGGTTAGGTTTTATAATGTTAGGTTATCCTCTTGCCTAAATCTCCTGGTCTAGCAATAGAGGCAACAATAATGCCTAACTTTAATGGTAAATGTGAGATTAAACAAGATAATGCGCATGAAGGGCTTGGTCCAGCATCTGTCATATAGTAAATCCTGAATAAAGAACAATTTTTTTCGCTTGCTTAGATTAATGCTATCCAAAAGAAAGATTATATGATACATATATGTAATTTAACTTTTTCTATTAGTTACATTTAAAATCTTTTAAATATGGCAAAATTAATTTTAGTGAGCCATTTAACCCATTTTTTCAAAGATAACATCTCAACATGCAATCAATACAAAAAGTTATTGAGATATTTTACACCCTATTTTTCATATTGCATTTCATGCAATCCAGTGTTTATTTCACACATATAGCACCTCTCAATTCACACTGGTCCCATTTCAAGTGCTCAATGACTACCAACATAGATGGGCCAGGTCTAGCTGCTCACTCACTTTGGGTGTGAATGACATGCAATTCTGGGTGACTCACTTCTTTATAAATGAATTCATAACTTCAAAAAAGTGACCCTGGCTGTCTAGCTCGGTTGGAGCATCATCCAGACAGGCCAACATCGTGGGTTCCATCCCCAGTCAGGATACACACAAGGATAAGTGCATGAGTAAATGGAATAACAGGTCAATGTTTCTCCGTCTCTGTCGCTGTCTCTTCCTCTCTCTCTAAAAATCAATCAGTAGAAAATGTTAAAAGTAATTAAAAAAAAAAACAACAACTTTAACTTCAGAAAAAGAAAAAAGACAAAAAGCTCTAGGGAATGTATCAGGACCAGGCTCCTGATGATCTTACTATTTTCTTGTTAAGTGACCTTCAGAAATAGAGTGTTTCAAGTAGTGAATAATAAACATGATGCTACTTGAATTTGGGAAAGATAATCATCACATCTTTAAAAGAACTATGGAAGTCCGCCCTTGCTTTATAAAAAGCTTTTCTAAAATTAGTAAACATCCGTAGAATTCTGGAGTAAGTGTAGTTCTCACAAAGGCACAAGGCCTACACAGTCTTTCACATGTTGTTAGAATGTTTTTAAGAATGCTTCTGTTCTCTCCATGCTGGAAGCACAAAAGCTCTCCTGGGGCGGACCCTAGCTTTGGGGGGGGGGGCGGGGAATACCACCCTCCACCTTCTCCCTTTCACTACATGAGCTAATCCCACAAGCTCTTTACATGCTTTTTTTTACTATTCATTTTCATTCTTGGGAGAGAAACTTGAAATTTTTGTTCACAGAATATTCTTCTTTTAAAATGCTTCCTAAGCCAAGGATTTAGTAAATGGTAGGGGAAAAAAAAAATCTCAGCAACAGTCAAGATAATTATTTTCCCTGAAATTGCATTTTTAAATATTTTAATAATTAAAGAAATGCTCTGCAAAACCTGTCAAAGAACTACGAGAATAAAGAGGCTCAAAAAGCCAGGGTATGTAAGCCTGTCGGGCTATATGTGTATACATGCATTTAATTCTTACCTAAAGCCCAACAACATTAATCATGTCTGCGAAATGATAACCAGAACGACAGCTCTCGCTCTGCAGTCAGCTGTATGAGGAAGCCGTTTCTAGCCATAACCCGCCACTCTGAGCAAACAACTGACGGGCAAGCGGTCCTTTTGTCAGATTCTGACAAGTGAATCAATAAAAAGACACAGCAAAAGTTCAATCAGAACAGACACCACTAATACGACTGGCCCTTTGGGACCTTTAGGAGCGTGGAACTGCTTTTCCATGTTAATTTCTCTTTACTACCCCTTGGGGTTATCACCTTCTCTGGCCCCTGTTAATTAAAAACTGCCTCCTTCTAAAGTTTCCCGGCAGGCATTTCCCTCTTGTCCAGCCTGTTCCGCTGAGTGTTAAAAGAAATGAAGGAACCTTCCAAAACGAAGAATGCCATGATGTTCATACTCGACTCCTATCCTCCCAAAAGACTGCATGCATAAAACATATTTCTCAATTTAAAATATTAATAATAATAATATTTAAAATAATAATAATAATTGATAAAAAATAAAACAAAAATTATTTTAAGGGAACTCCTTATATCATAATTGTGAATAACAAAACTGCATACGAACAATGGAAGTTAGCAGTGTATCAAAGTCAACCAGTGAAATCGGTTAAATAGCTATGTAGGCAAATCAATAGGAAAGAAGGTGGACAATCTTGGCATTCAGTTTTTCAGATTTGCTGTATTTTGGAAGTTATTTCAAGCATTTTAAGTGTATACATGTTCCTATTTGCCAATTCAGGCTCATACTTGATTTCTGTATTTTTTCTCTTCCCGTAACAGAGACAAATTCATCTGTACCTATTTGGTAATCCTCAATTAATATGAAGATTGTCCCTAAGGACCAGGTTACTTTAAGTCTGTGCCAAAGCTTATCAGAAGAAATGTTTAGAATCAAAAAGTTGTAACTAGGTATTTTCAGTCATTTTAATGACAAACCAAAATTATATATGTGCTGGCTAGGTGTTCAGATTATCCCATATCAGTTACCTGATTGAACATGCTTTCATTTACACTCAGAAAAGTGACAATGCACCTGATCAGGTGGTGGCGCAGCAGACAGAGTGTCAGACTGGGACCTGGAGGACCCAGGTTCAAAACCCCAAGGTCACCTGCTTGAGCATGGGCTCATCTGGTTTGAGCAAGGTCCACCAGCTTGAGCCCATGGTCGCCGGCTTGAGCAAGGGGTCACTCCATTTCCTGTAGCCCCCCAGTCAAGGCACATATGAGAAAGTAATCAATGAACAACTAAGGTACCGCAACAAAGAATTGATGCTTCTCATCTGTCTCCCTTCCTGTCTGTCTCTATCTGTCCCTCTCTCTGTCTCTCTCTGTCTCTGTCACACAAAAAAAGTGACAATGCATTCAAACAACAGAGAACACATTTGATAAAAAGTGCAAGTCTCCTGATTCACTAGGACTATCCCTTTAGAGCAGTGGTAGTCAAGCCGGTCCCTACCGCCCACTAGTGGGCATTTCAGCTTTCATGGTGGGCGGTAGCGGAGCAACCAAAGTATAAATAAAAAGGTAGATTTAACTATAGTAAGTTGTTTTATAAAGATTTATTCTGCCAAACTTAGTGAAAATCCGACATAAAGTACTTGGTAAGTAATTATTATTATATGCTTTAACTTGTTGTAACTCTGCTTTATAAATTTTATAAAGTAAAGTTACTTTCCTACTTTATAAATCACCATTACTGTGGAACCTGTGGGAAGTTAGAAAATTTTACTACCAACAGAGATACAAAAGTGGGCGGTAGGTATAAAAAGGTCAACTACCCCTGCTTTAGAGTAATTCAGATTTTTCTGTGCATATATGAATACACATACAAATATGTGATATTACCTTGTTACTTAAATACTATAATCATAAGGTCTTCCCTTCTCTACTACTTACTTTATGACTTTATGATGTGCTCTAGAGCTTTTTCATATGCATTGATCTTAGTCTGATGAACTGCTAGATAGTATTTCATAATATGTATGCCCTCTGTCCACAATAACTCGTTTAATGGACATATATGTTTCCTTTTATTTTTCACATTAGAGAGATATTTTAATAAAATATTCATACATGTCTCTTTAGATAATATACTAAGTATTTTTTCCCAAATGTGGAATTGCTATGCAGAAATATAAAAATACTGCAAAATTATTCTCAAGAAGGCATTGGCAACTTCACTTGCACTAACAGCATGTGAGGTCAGCCATTTTCACTACACCTTCTCCAACTCTGGATACTATTCTTTTTAATATTCCCCTGGCTATTATTTGCAGGATTTCACTTAGAAACTCTGCTTTTCATCTCAATCATATAATCTCAGATATATATATCATATGGCCATATATATATATACACACACACACACACATATATATATATATGGCCTCTGCCAGCTTCTGTTTTAATAGAAATACCTAGAATAAGTTACATTCTAAAAGAAATAATAAAAATAATAATAAATTACATGCTCCACCCTGAACAACGTAAGAATATAGCAATTCATCACTTCACTATGTTGCTCTAATCTTCTTAGCAATCAACCGCTATTCCAGATTTATCTTGGCTTTTTTATCCCAATTTTTTTCATTACTTAACAATATTTTCAACTCATGTGCATGTGTTTCCTGATTTTTAAATTTATCACTATTCTTTGAGTTCGCTCCTTTTTTAAGAAAGTAAATTTAATGGGGTGACATTGTTCAATAAGACTACACAGGTTTCAGGTAAACGCCTCTATAGAATGTGAACTGTTGATTATGTGGTGTGCCCATCACCCAAAGAATAATTTCTCTTCCTTGAATTATTATTATTAATATTTTGTTGTGATATTTTTATGGTTTTTTTTTTTTTTTCGGGAACAGATTCTGAGTGGTAAACTTACTAAGAATCTGGATACACCAAAAGACTTCATTTAAATCTCACAATTAAGAGTTTTATTACAGTACATATAAAGCATAAATTTAAAATACCCTTCTCAGGGTGATGATAACAAGATGGTGAAGTAAGAAGCTGCAGGCGCTCATTCCTCCACAGAAACATTGTGTAAACAACTACAGACTGACTAAAATAGCTTTGTGGGGGTTCTGGAAAGTAGTTCAAGATCTGCAGCAACCAGGGAAACAGCCAATCAAGAAAAAGCCACCATTAAAATGGTAGGAAATTTCATGGTGTATTTGTTCGCCCTTACCCCACTCCCTCCCTGGAGTGACAAGACATGGTCAGACAGAAATTGCCCAGAAATGCCTGATTGCAACTTTCTTCCTTTGGGACGAAAGAAAATACCTGGAATTTGTTTGCAATATTCTGACTTATCTGTGGGCTGCCTGTGGAAGTGATTTCTATTGTATATTGCTAGATTCAAGGCTCAGATGGGAATGGCAGCTCAGGCTGGATCACAGGTCAGAAGCCATGAGAATCTGTGGTAGGCACCACGGACATGAAATCTGCAGGGAGACTGCAGAATTTCAGATGTGCAGGGCTAAGAGATTATGGACAGAGAAATACAATAGAACATCTAAGTCCCCAAGAGGAAGCAAGATGAGACTCTAAGGCAGGGGTCTCAAACTCGCGGCCCGCCGAACAATTTTGTGCAGCCCGCAGACTAATCCTCGAAGTTCAAAATATTTTGGATAAAATTAAGTAAGCCTAGGGGCCTACTTGTATTTTTCATTTCTCTAGCATCCTAGCTAGATATTAGCTTAGTTAACAGCAGTTGTGATGCGAACTACAGTTTCTAGTCGTTTTGTGACACTGAAAAGTGTTGCGTAACAGTTGCCTTTTGTAGACCTAGTGCGGCCCGCGGAATGGCTGTGATCTTGCTCTGCGGCCCACATGCTGAGTTGAGTTTGAGACCCCTGCTCTAAGGGAAATTAAGACTCTTTAAAGCAGCCACTTATATGAAATAATTGGAGAAAAGTACACACAGAAGTCCAGGAAAAATGCATAGTCAGAAGTGCTAAGAAATCACCTTATTTCTTGTTGATGCCCAAAAGCTGTGCTGGAGCATGCCCAAATATTCTAATAGATTAGAATTACAGGAGAAGCAGGCAGGCTCTCTGACATGACTTTAGGTGCATGCACATATTGCATTCCTATATAATATTAAATTGACTACAAGGATAAGAGTGAAAACAGGCAAACAATAACACAATGTTATGTATATATTTGTAATATAGAAGGCATGTTGTTCTATTTTCAGCTGTTATTCAGTACCTCTCTCATTTATTAAATTATTTGTATGCTGTTTGTACTACAAAGTTAGATGATTGCTGAGTCAACAGCGCTGCCTTGGTCACCCTTTTCTCTCTCAATTTCTATCATGAAAATGTGAATATCATATATAATCAATAATATTTATATTGATAAAAACCTATAAGCTATCAGGTTTTTAGGCAAAATAGTTAGTTCTTGCTTTGTCCTTTTATATTCATACATAGCTGTGAGAGAAAAATAATAAGTAGCCCATAGTTAGCCACTGTTTGGAAGATGGTATTATTAATCTCATTTTATAAATAAGGAAACTGAGGCTCAGAGATGTTACATGATTTTTTGTCATGAAAACCAAAGTATTTACTGACAGATCTGAGATATGGTCCCCCCCCTACTATTCTGTTATAAAGTTGAACTTTAATCTAATGCACTGCTTAAAGGTATTGAGATATTCATAGATATGACTTACATTTTGGGAAATCTGATGATTAATTTTATACTTTCTAAAACCACTAGCTCCAGGATCCATTGTCCCTACCTCTTGAAATTTCTGCCAGGCTCTCTTTTTTAAAGCACTGTCTTCAAAAAACATTTTAGAGTGAATATAACAATAAAGCATACATTCATGATTATGTGATACTTTACAAGTTAATAATAAAAGGACATTTGTTGATTCAATATTTCACACCAACACGAGTCCTATAGAACTCTCCCCAGATATTTCTATGGATGTCAACCTTTTAAAGTTCATACACACATAATACCGAATGTTTATGGAATCTGATATCTGGGTTTGTTAAATCCTTCTGCATTGGATAATACACTTAGTAAATCAATCAATAACAACAATAAAAAACATAGTTGGTCTCATCAATAAAATAATTCTTTGAAGGTTTACCTTTACAAAGAATTCTACTAGATATTTGCTTCGAAGACCTACATGTATAAAAAATAAAAATAATGAATAATGGATGGGCCTAGATAGCATTACACTAAATGAAATAAGTAAGACATAGAAAGACAAATACCATATGATTTCACTTATATGTGGAATCTAAGGAATAAAATAAATGAACAGAAAAAAACAGAAAGATTCATAGATACAGAAAACAGCTCTCTCTCTCTCTCTCTCTCTCTGTCTCCTCTCTCTAAAAAAGTGAATAAATAAAATCTAAAAAAAAAAATAATAAAAAAAATGCCTGACCTGTGGTGGTGCAATGGGTTAAAGCATTGACCTGAAATGCTGAGGTCGCTGGTTCAAAACCCTGGGCTTGCCTAGTCAAGGCACATATGGGAGTTGATGCTTTTTGCTCCTCCCCCTTTCTCTCTCTCTCCCCCCCCTCTCTCTGTCTCCTCTCTCTAAAAAAAATGAATAAATAAAATCTAAAAAAAAAATATAGAAAACAGACTGAGGGTTGATAGAGGGTAAGGAGTTTGGGAGATTGAGTGAAAAAGGTGAAAGGATTAAGAAGTACAAATTGGTAGTTACAAAACAGTCATGGGGATGTAAAGTACAGCATAGAAAACATAGTCCATAATATTGTAAAAATTATGTATAGCAGTCAGTGAGTACCAGAAACTGGGGGGAGGAGACCCTTTGTAAAGACCTCTCTGCTGCATATCTGAAACTACTAGAAAATGATATTGAATGTAAGCTGTAACTGAAAAATACATTTAAAGAATTTTTTTTTTATTTATTCACTTTAGAGGAGAGAGAGAGAGAGAGAGAGAGAGAGAGAGAAGGGGGGAGGAGCAGGAAGCATCAACTCCCATATGTGCCGTGACCAGGCAAGCCCAGGGTTTCGAACCGGCGACCTCAGCACTTCCAGGTCGACGCTTTATCCACTGCGCCACCACAGGTCAGGCCTGAAAAATACATTTTAAATTATAAAAAAAGTATAAATAAATTCTCAGTTGGCTGGAGGCTAAGAAAATTTGAAAGTTAAAGTTATAAATAAATCTTCAATTGATGAGAAGCTATAAAAGTTTGAAAATTGTATTTCCCCAGTATCTTTTTTGAAAATCACATAGTAAATGACCTTATTACATTACAAATCCTAGAGGCCTTGCGTTTTATACAGACCTAAGTGTGTGTCCTGGATGTGTCTAGCATTGGTCACTCAATGAAGCTTGTTGATTAATAGCATCTTTTAGAAACATATCAATTAGATTTAAATACCATTGGATCTGACAGCCAATTCAGTATATTTTAACAAGTATTCAGTCAAATTTTTAAAAAAAAATTAAGTAATTAATTCAATGTCAGTCAATTCAGACAGTAGCTTATCTGCTAAATGTTCTCCCAACCCTACACTATTCCTGGATCCCTGATAGACACAACCTAAATTCAGCCTAATTATTAGTTTAGTTGGAAAGTTTCTCAGAAAACCTACCTTTCTAGGACACTTGTATTCAAATACATCTTGGATGCAATTGCATTTAACATTTCTAGATCAGTTAGCATTAAAAATTTAACATTCCAATTTTATTAAAGAAATCATATCACAAATTTCTTTGTTTTAAATATGAATTTCTAGTGTCTTAAATATTTAATGAAGATCTGAAAAATCAAAGCTTAAAAGGAAACACTCTCAGAAACAACATATCACAGAGACCCAGTCAAACCTTTGATGTTATACTTCATTTCAGCCTAAGAACAGTAAATTATTTTTGACACAAACAAATGTAAAAAAAAAAACACTATTTTTACCAGAAATCCTTTACCTGGAGGAAGTGAAAGCATATTGTTTTAACCTTCATGTGTTTAGAATTATTTTAATGCCAAACAGAAAAAAATGTGCTGTCTTTGCTCAAGTTTCATATTTTAGGCAGAATGAGAAAACAAAATGCATGTGTCCTCCTATGACAATTTGCTTCTTTGTCTAATTTCTTTTGTTTCTTTGGCAGCTAAAACACCTTGAAATTACCTTCTCCAGCATGGAAGAATAATTTTTTTCTACCTCTAACTGTCAGAGTGATTAGAATTTTAATTAGCAAAGTAGAGTGCCGAGAGGAAAATGACTGGGGGAAAAAAAAAAAAAAGCACACAAAAGATTCTCAACTGGAGGAGAAACCAAGGGGCGACCAAAGCTACCGCACAGCTTGATTGTTACATCTGTGATTTCCCTTCACCCTGGATTCCTGGGTATTAGCACACCGCTGTCCATTAGCCCCACACCAGTATGGGGCGGCCAGTGCACTACCAAACCTTATTCCTAGTTGTCACTTAAAGTAGAGCGAGGCTCTTAAGGCATTAGGTACTAGAGGGACTCTATTTCAATGCCTATGTCAGTCAGCCTGTTCAATATACTCCCAGAAACCTACTGTAGATCATTAGTCTAACCACAAAAGACAGAATCTACCAAGTATGCAAACAAACACCCTTAGGTTGGTGAGAATACACTCAAGTTTCAGAGACATTCCTTCATATGTAGTATGAGGCACAGCAGGCATCTTTTTTCAAGGAGGCTCTCATGAAATACAGAAAAACATATTAGTTGTTAAATGTGCCACTGATCGGCTAAATAGGAGTCAAAATACTTCTGAAAAATCTAAAAAGAAAGTAGTCTAAATTTACTTTAGTTATATCTGCCTTATCTATCTATCTTCTATGTATTAATCATCTATTACTGCAATAGTAGTGTGTGTGTGTGTGTGTGTGTGTGTGTGTGACCCAATTCTGTGACAGAAGTAGCTATGAAAAGCTATAGAATACTGGGTTCCTGTGGCTTTATAGTCACTTGATGTAGCTTTGATCTTGGCTCTGCCAGGGCTGGCAGTGTGTCCTTGGGATGATTTTTAAACTATCATCTTCATTCTATCATCAATTAAAAGTGGGGAATATATGGCCTGGAGATACTGTGGAGAATGACTGAAGTAATAGACACATAGGTATAATAATAATAAATGTATACTAGTTACTGACAGTAGATTATAAGTAATATAATAAGTGCTAAGTAGGAACACGGGGATAAAAATTTAAATTGATCTGTGAAATAGAAAAGATTTCAGAAATAAGCAAAACTGCAAAAGGGCAGGGCATAATTGAAGATGATGAGTAATATAAGAAATGTAAGGATCATGAGAATCAATAGTTGGAAGAGAAATTTTTTATAGTAGTCCGGGTGAGACTGTAAAATACGCTGAATTTTATGCCAGGGTGCTTGGGCAACAGAATTTTTTGAAGAAAGGCATACATGAAAAGTACCTATGTCTCACTAATATTATCCAATGTCAGTGTTTAATATGGACCAAAGGTGGAAAAACCATTTAATAATCAAAATGAGAGAAAATAGAGCTCAATGTTTGAAACAAACAAAAAAAGAAAAAATAGAGCTATGACTAGAAAAGCAGGACTTGCCAGAATATGGGGTGATCAGACAAGGAAAACAGAAGTCAATGATAAGTATAACATTTTAACTCTAGGAGAACTGAACTGAAAAAAATGTGATGCTATTTGTAGACATAGGGTACTGCAGTTTTCAAATCAGAAAAAGAAAAATTTCCAGGATGCAACAAAGGCTCTGAGTTAAAATTTGCAGAACAGATTAATAACAAAATAGTTTCATGAACATTGTTCCAACTGAGCTGCTGCCTGACAGGATATAAGTTTGAAACTTAATGAGTTCACTCATGCCATTTAAATTTCATTTTATTGGATTCATCTTTAATTGATTACTAAGCACACTGGGAGATTTCAGTATAATTTTCAAATTGCATAATATGTAATATTTCATTTTTTATTAAGATAACTCTAAGGTACTAGCATTCCTTTTACTAAACATATACCTTACCATGGTATAATAAGTTTTTATATTTACCATAGGATTATTTTGGAATTGATGTATTTAGGATGTTGCAAACTACCATATATTCTCTATCATAGAAAATTGAATTAGAAATAGATGTGCTACAGGCAAAAACAGGTCACAACTGCCTATCCAAATTTATACTATTTTCTAATTATTATGGGTATAATAGTGATTTAAATTCCCTTTTACATACAATTTGTGTTTCGGTTGAAAATCAGGTTAAAGAGTTAAACGAACGGTTTTCAATAAATGGATCATTGTCCAAGCTCTAGTAAATGTGCTACTGGTGTAACAAATTGGTTTGCTGACCTTTTGTCTAGTAACATAACGCATGGCATATTTGTAATTTATGGAAATCAATCCATGGAGAATTTTTAGTTTCATGTAATTATAGACCAGTGCAAGATCTAAATAAAGGTGAAGAAAAGGTCTTTAGGAAAGTAATGGTACACTGTTGATAAAAAGTAAAAAGCAAAGTTCAAAGCACTGATCCATGCAATGCATCTTTAAATACTGGTAAGAGGCCAGTAATTATAGTTAAAGTCAGTTACCAGTTGTGTTTTACTGCTTATCCTTAAAGGCACCATGGAAACTGCAACCCTATACTCAATAACATAGGGGAAAAGTCACAAAACCAAATCTATCAGCTAGTTACAGATTGTAACAGTGGTTGCCAGTTTCCATCTGCTTTTCTTAAAATCTCTTTTTAACAGGTAGTCACCAACCCATTTAGACTATTTCTTTCTACAGTCAGCCCAGGCTCTACCTGACTCAACAGTGCTTCTCTGCTTCAAGCAGATCTCTGTTCAATGCCTGGCTCTGTCACATACTAAAAGTGCCACATGGGACAAGCTACTCAAATTCTCTGTGCATACATTAAGATTTGGAAGTATTCTGAGATTAAATGTGGTAATAAAGTTTTTTGAATGGTACCTTGTACATATGAAGCTCTCAATAAATATTAGCATGCTTCATCATCATCATCATAGTTATTTATTTTAGAGGGAGGAACACAGAGAAAATGTATGTGTTCATGTCCCACTCCTTCACATCTCCCATTGGATAAAGTTTGTCCCACAGGCAGTTAAATTCCCAGCACTTCTGAGTTGGTGCCATGACCCCTCCAGATATTCTGTAGAAAAGTCAGATTTTGTGTCTAGTGTGATTTTAAAAGCCACCTTCTACTTTCTCTTATTCCTAAGAAATGTCAGGCCCTCTCCTATTGTGGATTATCAATTATATTGTTCCCTACATCTAGAAAATTCCTCCTTCTCTTTGCTTGGCTAGTTCCTATTCATACTTGGGTGTCAAACTAGATTTCCTCTTCCAGGAATCCTTTATTGGTGCCATCAAACAGGACTAGACGCCCCCTCTGTCTTCTCCTTTCTCTTCTCTCAGCACCCACACTCTTTAGTATACCTGCCTGCTGTCTTTCCTGTATGCTCCCAGGCGAATCTCTCAGTGCAGGGACCTTATTTATTTTGCTTACTGCTATATCCCCAGTATCTAGTAAAATGCCTAGCACATAGAAGGTGCTTCATAGGTATCTTCAGAGTGCCTGTTTCGCAGGACTATTGTGACTATAAATGTTATTAAAATGCTTGCCACATTTCAAAATATATTAGGTACCCCAATCTCCTCTTCCAATGCCAGGACTTGGTATTTGCTTAGACACAAGGTATCTTCATTTTCTAATAGTCACTCAGTTTTTTCTGTCACCAATTTGGCATCTTTTTGTGCAACATATCCCCATGTGTAATTCCTTTATCTTATTAGCAATAACTTTACCTTATTTTGTCCTATTCAATACAATATAGAAAAATACAAATAAATAAGAATAATTTCATTATTAGAGATTATCTAATTTTATAAGGTAGTATGTCTTAGTATGTGTTATAGACTGAATGTTTGTATCCCCTCCCTCCCAAATTCATATGTCAATGCCCTAAATCTCAATATGATGATATTTGGAGGTGGGATCTTTGGGACACAGTTAGGTTTAGATGAGGTCATAAGGGCCCCATGATATAATTAGTGTCCTTATAAGAAAGGGAAGAGAGACCAGAGCTCACTCTCTCCCCACCATGTGTGGGCACAGTGAAAGGCAACCATCTATAAGCCAGGAAGTGGCTTCTCACTACAACCCAAATCTGTCAGCACATTATTTAGGCCTTCCAGCCTCCAGAAATGTGAAGAAAAAAAAAGTCTGTTGTTTAAATTATCTATTCTAATGTATTTTGTTATAGGAGCCTGAGCTGACTAATGCAGTATGGATTGGTTAGTATAGCATTTTTTCCCCATGCCTACTTCATGAAATCAAAGTTTTTCAAAGCTCCATTCCAGGTAATTTCTTTTGCTGGGACTTCTGTTGATGAAACAGGTACCTGTTGCAACATTTCTGATCACTGTTTTGAAATGAAAGAACTCTGAAGTGTTCTGTATTGACAGTAAATGATCTAGCTCAGAAATGACATCTTAACTTCCACTTGCTAATTATTACTGACCAGAAATAGTCACATGATCCCATGCAATCATATGGTTTCAAAGATGTACAATCTTAATAAGTGCCTAAAAAGTGAATTAAATTTTTGACGAATAAAACTAATTACTGCTACATTACGTTATCAAACTGCAGCATTTCAATTATTATGATGAATATCTTATAACCATTCTCTGAAAAAAATTGATGTATCAATATGTCATAATCCTAAGAATGCTCTATATTTTTCCCTTCCCAAAATATAAACCTCTAGAAAAAAACTAATAGTGTATATTAAATTTTCTTGAGCAATATAGCCCAAAACAAAAAAGAAATGAGAAAATACAAGAGAGAAAAAAAGACATGAAAAAGAAAAGAAGGGAGTTAAGAGAGATAAGGGGAAGGGAGGGAGAGAAAAGAAATAATAAACTAGAAAAGTCACATCAAGAAATAACCAACATGCCTGACCTTTGGTGGCGCAATGGATAAAGCGTCAACCTGGAAATGCTGAGGCCGCCGGTTCGAAACCCTGGGCTTGCCTGGTCAAGGCACATATGGGAGTTGATGCTTCCTGCTCCTTCCTCTTCCCCTTCTCTCTCTCTCTCTCTCCTCTCTAAAAGTTAATAAAAGAAAAATTAAAAAAAAAAAAGAAAGAACCAACACATTTCCAGACAAGAAAAAGCAGGCTTCATTACCATCAGACCAGCATTAAAAGAAATTTTAAAGGGACTTCTTTAAAAGAATAAAAAATAAAATAAAATATATGAATAAGAAAATATTTCAAAGAAAAAATTTCTCGCTGACAAAGGCAAACACAGTAAAAGCCCTGGATCAATCAACACTAAAGCTAACACAAATAAAAGACAAAAGTAGAAAGATCACATGTAGTCATAACCATGAATCAAGGAACACACATACCAAAAGAAGTAAAAAATGTCAAACATAAACAGCAGAAGTAAAAATGGCAGTAATTTAAAATACACTCGAACTTAAGCAACCATCAACTTAAAATAGACTGTTATAAACATATCTGGGTATATAAGAAGTACATGGTAACCACAAACCAAAAATCTAAAAGAGATATACAAGAAATAAAGAGAAAGGAATCCAAACATAACTCTACAAAAAGCGACTAGCATAGAAGAGAAGAGGCTAAGAAAAGGGCAGAGTAGAACTACAAAAATAAAAAGCAATTAATAAAATAGAAATAACTACATACCTATCAGTAACTATTTTCATGTAAATGGATTGAATGATCCAATCAAAAGATGAATGGATTAAGACAACTTGGTACATATACACAATGGAATATTACTCGACCATTAAAAAAATAAAATTTTACCATATGTGATAGCATGGATGGACCTAGAGGGTATTATGCAAGTGAAATAAGTCAGACACAGAAAGACAAAACTAAACAAACTTATAGACACAGAGAACAAACTGATGAATGCCAGATAGGAGGTGTGGGGGTGGACTGGGTGAAAAAGGTAAAGGGATTAAGAAGTACAAATTGTCAGTTATAAAGTTATCATGGGAATGTAAAGTATAGCTTAGGGAAAATAGACAGTAACATTGTAATACTAGGCATGGTGTCAGGTAGGTGCAAGACTCATGGGGGGGAATCACTTTATAAGTTATATAAATGTCTAACTACCATGCTGTATATCTGAAAATAGTATAACATTGAACATTAACTGTAATTAAAAAATAAAAAGTAATAAATAAAAAATGAATAAATAGCCTGACCAGGTGGTGGTGCAGTGGATAGAGTATCAGACTGTGATGCGGAAGACCCAGGTTTGAAACCCCAAGGTTACCAGTTTGAGCACAGGCTCATCTGGTTTGAGCAAGACTCACCAGCTTGAGCCCATGGTTGCTGGTTTGAGCAAGGGGTCACTCAGTCTGCTATAGCCCCTC
Source organism: Saccopteryx bilineata (assembly GCF_036850765.1). Classification (NCBI taxonomy): domain Eukaryota; kingdom Metazoa; phylum Chordata; class Mammalia; order Chiroptera; family Emballonuridae; genus Saccopteryx; species Saccopteryx bilineata. The sequence continues at coordinate 257,859,286 of NC_089493.1, forward strand.
GGTCAAGACACATATGAGATGTTTGTGGCAGCATTGTTCACAATAGCGAAGATCTGGAAACAGCCCAAGTGTCCGTCAGAGGACGAGTGGATTAAAAAGCTTTGGTACATATATACTATGGAATACTACTCAGCCATAAGAAATGATGACATCAGATCATTTACAATAACATGGATGGACCTTGATAACATTATACGGAGTGAAATAAGTAAATCAGAAAAAACTAAGAACTATATGAATCCATACGTAGATGGGACATAAAAATGAGACTCAGAGACATGAACAAGAATGTGATGGCAATGGGGGTAGGGGTGTGGGGGGAGGGAGAATGGGGCGAGGAAGGAGAGAGGGGGTGGGAGGGGAGGGGCACAAAGAAACCAGATAGAAGGTGACAGAAGACAATTTGACTTTAGGGGAGGGGTATACAGCACAATCAAATGTCAAAAAAATCTGGAGATGTTTTCTCTCAACATATGTACCCTGATTTATCAATGTCACTGCATTAAATTTAATAATAATTAAAAAAAAGAAAAAAAAGACACATATGGAAAGTAATCAATGAGAAACTAAGGTGACTCAACAAAGAACTGATGCTTATCAACTCTTTCTCTTCTGGTCTGTCTGTTCCTCTCTCTGTCTTTCTGTCTCTGTCACACACACAAAAAAAAGAATAAATAAAATATTTTTGGAGTAACCTAATTCAATATGGCTCTGCCTTTGTAAGAAAATAAATTTCTTTTAAGTCACCCCAAAAAAATTTAAAAAGGAAATAACCAACATTCCTACCTAGAATTTAAGATGAGTGCTTCCCAAGAAAATATCAGAGATGTATATCTAGTTTAATTATACCACTTAGGACTGCTTCTAAAGAAATTAGAGCTCTATGTTCTTTCTAAGATTGACTTTTGGAGATGGTACATTCAACCTGGGTAGATTCAAACAGCTTAATAAAGAAACTGTTAACAAAGATGTAGGCAGGCTTGGGAGAAAACAAATAGTGCATATCCCTGAGACCAGTAGTGGGAAGTCATTCAGCTCCCCTAAATGGGCAAGAAGAGGAGAGAGCTAAACAAACTTTGAGTGAATAGCTGCTTAGAGAGACCCACATTATGAAAGCCATGGCCTCTGGTAAAGAAATTCTGCCAAATTCCACTGACCCAGCAAGGACAAAACTGGATGAATATCCTTACTTTACTTTTTTTCACTCCACAGATCAATCACCAGCCAATAATCCCACTGGCTAAATCACAGCCAGAGTACAAGGGAGTCTGCTCATGCAATTCATGTAGGTCAAACTTCCCAGAGCAAAAAAAAAAAAAACAAAAAACCTCATGGGAAAAATGGTTGAGTGTAAATTAGAGGAACAAACAAAGATATGCACAGCTTATAAATCTTAGCTGTACTTCAATTTAACAAAAAAGCGCAGTATACTCCCTACACATGCTGTCCAGTTCCCAGAGCTCAGTGCAGATCATTCATTGGTGTCAAAATTTGATTTGACATGGATCTCCAAAATATTTTTCTTGAGAACAGCAAGGCTTCCTTTCAGGTAACATCTACCTTAATTTCATAGCATTGCCCCTTGAGATGGACCTCAGATTTCTAGGTGCACTTAACACTTGACGATGTTGCATTTTCAGTGATAGGAGGTGATGTTTTGCCAATAACTATCATTACTAAAGAAAGGCAAAGATGCCACTGATTCCTCATCTTTTTCAATCGCAGAGGAAAAGAAATTTGCCAACTCCCAACAGAAAAACTGGATCTGTGTAATACATTTGGCTCTCTGAATTGGTTCAGTGGGCTCAAAGGCATAAGCCAAACTGGGATAACTAGTTAGTCAGAAAAGAACTCAGTACAGATAAAGACAACTATGGTTCAAGGGGATCAGTGCTAGGAAGTTAGCTGCAGAAGTAAATACATATCAAATGAAGAGTCCTTCCCCATGCATGCTCTTTGGTCCTTCCCCAAAGTGATTACAGTTGCTGGGGGAGTTAGATGGAGTCATTTGACTAACAAGTCCTTTACGTTGCTGGGAAGAAAAGACAAAGCATGTTAAGACTAACTGTTATAAACTTTGTGTTCTTGCTCCCCAGTTGCCTTCCATGTGGCCAGTTCTAACCCACATTCCTTAACCGGCGAAACAGATGCAGACAGATCTGACCTTCTCTGAGCGTACCAACTAGGAAGAATGGTGTGCTGATAAGCCCATGTGGAAATACATAAGGGTACCATTAGTTTGCTTTCCCAAAAAGACAGAAAATCTTTACGATTTTTAGTATAGGTGAGAAAGAAATGTGGCGATCTAGAATTTATACATTTTTTTTACACTCTGGTTTCTCTTCAGATCGCATGAATCTTTTGCCTTTTGCTAGAATTTTTGTTTTTTATGTCAAAATATAACTCTAGTTTTGAACCCTAGTTTCATATTAGAATCACCCAGAAAGCCTTTTAAAATGCCTGTGTCTTGGCTCAACCTCCAGACAATCGGATGTAAATGGTCTCATGTAGGATCAGGCACTGGTATTTTTATAAAGCTTTCCAGTTGATGCTAATGACATTCAAGCTTGCAAAGCCCTATATGCAGGAATGGGTTTCTATCACATTTATTAGACTGTTTTTTAGGTATCTGTTAGGAAGACAAGAAGAAGGCAGCTATTCAGTAAACAAGAGTCATGTCAAGTCTTTGAAAGAAGGGAATTCTGAAAAAATTTCACAGTGATTTATAGAAGTGATTTAAAGATAATATTTAAGAACACAAATTTTGGAATTAGAAAAACTTGACTTTGAGTTTCATCTCTGCTATTCACTAACTTTGTAATTTGAGAAAGTGTCCACACCTGTCAAAATGGATATAATAATATCTATCTTGTGGAGTGTCAGTGAAGTTGTGTGTGTTAAATGAAGTCAGATTTGCAATTCACCACGCTGAGCCTTTACTCAGTAATTGACAGATTCCTTTCCATATCCAACTATACTCCAAACCCAGTTCTATTACACAGATACTTGTGTAATCCTGATGGTCACTTAAAAAAAATAATAAAACCCAAATCCTAAACTCAGCAAAGGAGTTTATTAATAGAACTAAGATGTAAAATTTGTGATCCGAACAGAAAATCACAGCTGAAATCAAGCGATCATTTTCATGATGAATTTCATTTATTCAAAAGCAAGTTTAGTCAGCAGTTTACATATTCCTAAATATACCACTTTGGTCTAGACTGAATTGTATATAGAGGAAAGAAATTAAGAGATTTTATTCCAATCCTAAAGTGCTAAAATAAATTCATCCTGAAAGAAATCCAAGAGAAAGAGAAACTTGAACAACGTATCAAAAGATTATCCCTGATCTGATTTTTACAACTTGAGCAGTAGTTCAAAAAACCTTAAAGAGCAACTTTTTCCAAAGAAAAACATTCATCTTACAACCCTCATGCCACAAACCAAATCCAAACGAGGCTGGATCAAACTTGATTAAAACTCTGAGCTACGTGGAGATGTTAGGTAGAACGTGAGCCTTGCACAGCCATCGCATAGTTTTGCTATATGGATTAAAGATCTTTTTTGGCCAGCGTCTTTCTAAAGTTACAGCCGGAGTGGGAGGCATGCTACCCCATTTCTCCAGCCTCTAAAAATATTTCCTTGCAGAACAGTCTCTCTGTAAGACAGATCTGTTTGCTTCAGTGCCCCTCCTCCGCTCTATGCCTCACGTGGGAGTACTTGCAAATGGAGCGCCTGGAGGGCTCAACATAGTTTTCTAAAGCAAACATAACACAAGTGCTATTCATGGGTTACACACTCCACAGCTGTAATATGAAATGTGTAGGAGCAGCCTCTAATGGCATTCAAATCATGTACTAACAGTTCTCAAGTGTCAGGTGTTTTTCATTTTCTGGCTCAGGGAAGAGAGATTCACGTGCTGATTTCCTACACTGAACAGCTTTGTAACCCCTGCCGAGTGAAGGCGCACTGTGTTTCTGAGTCTCTATTATGTCAGATGAATGCCACAGTTAGAGGCCGGAAAGGACATGTGATCCCAGTTTAGATTCTTTTTTTTTTTTTTTACCCAGCTATCTCTCTGCATTTCAGTGACATAGATTTTGTGTGTATGCATGGAGGAAAACTCATAGAGCATGTATCAATGTTAAATTTCACATGAAAGACTAAGAACAGATATTTTTCTATCTGGGTATAATTTAATACTTCTGTACACACTTTGATCTTATTGAAGGTTTGCATTTTCAGAATGGCCTCTTGCGGTGCCCCAGATGGCTGCCTGTCAAGCTCACTACAAATAGTGTGGGTTCTCATTGGAACAATGAGGTTCACATTGTGCATGCTGAGGGAATTAAGCTACACTTTATTTATTTAAATCTTTTTTTTTTAACTTTAAATGTGACTTTGCTCATAGACTACAGCAAAGAATATCATAACATATTTTAAAAACACCCAAGGCATTTATTATGTATGTTGTATCAATTTCAACACAAACTGAGAGAGTGTATGTAAAACTTGGGTTCCGTATTCATCATCATCATATTATCTAAATATTTGGGGTATGGTAAAACCTAAAACATTTTTTCCATTACATTTAAACTTGTATATTTCAAAGCTATTTGGTCCATTTGTTCCAAATTCATTTATATTAACCTCATTAGGACAGTGCTTTGTAAACAAAAATCTTGACATGCAAGAAGGCATATGGGCTCTTTAAAGTCATTTATCTTAATTTCAGATGGCGATTTGAACTCTAAATTAAAAAAGAGTTTCCTTCCATGTTGAATTTTATACATCTTCTTTCAAAGGGAAATAAAATCATTTGTTGTCTGAATACAACATATGGGTAGATATGAACTACTTTACAGTCAACTAAACATATGAAAAGATAAAGCATTTCACAGGATTTAATAAATTACCGAGTCAAGCATATGAACAGTAGCTAGATAGAAGTGCTGTGTCCATAATTTTAATTAAAAATTATTTATGCGTATGGCAAAAAGAGAGTTCTTTTCAGGACTCATAAATAATTTGGCTGGTCATTTATTTTTTTTTCTTTCTGTAACAAATGTCTTGCAGTTCTTGTTCTTTTGACCCGAGGGCTAGATTTCTGAGGAGTAACCAGAAACACACGTATACTAAATAGTCAACATCTCTGTTTGCAAATGATAGCTCTACAACATGTGCAGTGTATAAACAGCTTCTGTCAAAGAGATAGAAAAAATTTGAAATGGAAGAAAAGATAATATGTTATCTTGGTTAGCTGTCTTCACATACCTAAAATAGATATTCTGTAAAGAGAAACAGTGAGTTTGGTGAGTACAGGCACAGAATACAGCTGACATTTATTTAGATAATACATGAACTCCGGTCTGGGGAGTCACAGGGAGTGGTCGTCTTCACTGCCCTGTCCCCACAGCAGGCTCACTCATCCCAGCCCTCAAAAAATATACAGGGTACAGAATATGGTAACATCTCCCAGCCCTACCCCTTTCTATCTTTGACATCTCTGGCAAGTTAACTAACCTCTCAGAATTATTTTCTCATATTTAAGGATAATTATGACACAACCCTACATTTGTTACCTGGTTGTAGAAATGCCCATGGTGTACAGAATGTGTCTATCACAAAGTAGTTGAAAAATAAATGATGATTATTATTACGAGTTAAATAAGTTTTCCCTCTGACAGTTATACTATCAACTATCATGAAGGAGATCAGAGTTGCCTAAACATATACTTGAACGCATCTTTATTAAAGACAGAGACTTATTGATTAAAATAATGTATTAATCATAAGGGAGATTAGTCAAAAATGGAGTGTTCAAAGGGAACAAGTTGTACTCATCAGAAATTCCTTATGAGGAAAGTGGTAAGAGTGCAATCCTTCCTTCTCTTACAGCAGGGAAGAAAGGGAAGGGTGATTCAGTGGAGCTGTTGGGTTTTGGCTCATCACACAGTTCTAGTGAAGATCTGATGCACTATATACACTAATATGTACACTGTCCTATACCCATGTACTATATATTTTTAAAAATGTACAACTGTTTCCCTCACCATCATGAATAATTTCCAACACTACCACCACCAAAGTTCTCTAAGTGCTTTCCATAAGTGATTCAGCAGGACTCACTAGGTCTGTCATGTAAAAATGGAACTAGACAGCATATCAGACATCATCTAACTGGGTTCCAAGAAATTGCATGCCAGTGCTGCTTTTGGGAATAGAAAGAAGTCAAAATAAAGGGGTTGAAGGTCCTTGATTCCCCAACTTTACTAAATTATAGTAGTGTTTTTTTTTATATATTGGAATTTCTGCAGGACTATATTTGATAAATTGTTTTTCTGTTTGAAAGAGGAGTTTAGGTGCCACCCCAAAAAATTAAAAAAAGAAGAGTTTAAAATCCATGAACCTAGTCCAGTTTTTCATGCTACAGACTCATAAACTGACCCTAGAGGCTAGGTGTCATACCCAAATTTTTGTTGACAGCAAATGATAAACATAACACAATCCTGGTCTCACACTGAGGGTTCAACTATCCTTTATACCAGTGTTTCTTCACCTCTTCTTTCCACATAAGATCAAATATCTAAATTTCTCTTAATAGTATTGAAATTATTTTCCCCAGCACCCAAGTTTGCAGCCTGAACTTCAATTCATTAATCAAAGTTTCAAAACATTTCTTAGCAGTTCATTTTTACCCTAAAGGTAAAATGTGAATTAGACAGAAAGTAAACTAAGACTATGTATTTTGACTCTCTAGGAGGTGTAATTGTTTCTCCCTCCTCTTTCCATCCCTCAGATCCAGTGAGATTAAAATAGGGTATTCAAGAAGCAAGTGATTATTTGCTGGTACTCTGCTGGCTCACCTGATATTAGTCAAGGAAGAAGTAAGTTCCTTTCAAAAGAAGAGAACTGTCCAAAAATCTATGGGCTCACAATTCACAAAACGATTTTACACAAATATTTATTCATTTAATTAGGGGCTTCATGGGCATAAGATAGCCAGAAGCTGGAACTACTGGTCCCAGATGTCAGGCCCTCTGCCCATGTTGCGTATCTCATTTCATATGACTCTTATGCCCCCTCCTACCTGTTGTCCTTTTCCTCTGATCTCCTTGTCTTAACAGATAGTCCTTTAGTGCACTCACTATGGGTTTTGTCTGGGTGTCACCTTAGTCTCCAACTTATGTTTCCAACTCTCTACACATTAACTAATGATTTGGCTTAGATATTTCAGACATAAACATGTTTTCTTCTATAAGTATGTTCTGATCACTAGAAAGAACTTCCTACTTTATCTCCTTTGTGTATATAATAATTCAAACTAATAACAAACACTCCCAGAGTGCCCCTAAAAGCAGTTTATAACATCATGCATATTTGAGGGTGAAAGGTGACCGGAACTAAGCCAGGAGAGCAACTCTTCCCACCCACCTCAGTGTTCCATTTTCCACTTTCAAGTCACCCTTTCTCTCCATGTCAATATGGCCCCCCCAACCAGAACTCATCACGGTACACTTGGACTAATGCGACTGCCTCCTGCTTCCTCTGCTTCTCTCTTCCAACAGTCTTTTCCTAAATACCGCCAACATCTTTGAGCGGCTAAGTCTGACCTACATCCCAGGACAAGCACCTCCTTCCCAAAGGCCTCCCTCTACCTAGAAGTAACTGCTTGTTCTCTTGGATGGCTACAAAAAGCTCTCTGTAGTTCTCTTCTGGAACTTGTGGGGAGTTGACTGAAGCCCCCTCAGTCTAACTGCCTGTAAAGGGCCACCCTGATAGGCAATGCCCACATCCAGGGCTTAGTCTTTGCTATGAGTTGAATTATGCACATTCTGCCCCCCACTCATATCTGACATGGCAATCCCCAGTAGCTCAGAATATGACCTTATTCGGAAATAGGGTCTTTGAAAATGAAATTAAGTTAAGATGAGGTCATTAGAGTGGGCTCTAATCTAATATGATGGGTACACTATTAAAAAGGGAAAATTTGGACACTGAGTCAGACATGCGTATTAGGAGGAGGATGTGCACATAACACGGCAGCAATGTACCAGCCAAGGAGCAAGAGCTGGAACAGATTCCTTCCCACACAGACCTCAGGAGGAACCAACCTGGCCAACAGATGTCTAGCATCCAAAATGGATGAAAATAAATTTCTATTATTTGAACCATTCAGTCTATAATACTATGTTATGGCAGCCCTAGCAAACTAATACATCCCCCATCCTTGCACGCTCAGACACTACATCATTTCAGGGTCTTCACATATTTAGACTAAGGGATGCTGACTCACATTTTAAAACACAGCATCATGAGATTGATGTATAAAGCCAAAATGTTAATTCATTAATGACACTAATTAAAACTGTTAAACTTTTGATGGAATCACACACTTTCTTCCTCTGGCCAGCACAGTCTCTTTGAACAATCATATCATTTGAGAGGCCTCACCATAATAATTAAATTGTGCAGTGAGCATAAACTCATAGTAATTGAAACAAGCAATAGGATTCCAGAGTTTAAGGCATCAACTTACCATGCTTGCTGCATATTCTCAAAACGCATGCTGGCTGGCAAGACCAATCAAATGAAATCCTTGGACTATGTCATCTTTTTCTTTATAAAGAGTACATATCTTTTTAAAGAGTACATATCTGTCAATATAGGAAAGCACTGGCTTTCTACCTAGCATCTATTTTTCCCTTTTCTCCTTTCTGATTTTGATTGGGTATTTGAGCTTTCCCTCAGCACCAGGATAGTAGCCATGCCAACTCTGTGTACAGTGATAGATTCAATAACACAGTCAGTTCACACACGGTGCCTCCCAGGCTCCCCAAGAAAGTGGGCGCCTGCCAACGTTAGGCTCGTCAAACTAAAGAGAAGTGTTAGAAGCAACATATTCTTTGTTATCTCTCCCACTGAACATGAACAAGGAAGCATGTTTCCCTCTTCGTTCATGGGAACCTGATAGAAAATATGCTGATATCGTATTAGGCAAAGGTTATAAACAGAAAGAATATAGATCGCCATGACGGTGCTGGTCACAGCAGCAGTAGGACCAGGGGCTTCCTGGGTCCCATGGACCAGGTGTTGAGTGAAGCATCCAGTCCTGTTGCAGGGCAGGCTCACATACAAGCCACTTCTGTACTGTTCTAGGAATTGTTTCCAGATAGTTCATTTCCATTCTGTTTCTCCAGTCCCATCAAAGTTTCTATGAATTTTATCATATTCTTTAAGAAAATTCCTTTTCTGTTTCAAAACTGGATTGTGCTTCTTTCAGTTAAGAGCCCTGACTGATTCATGTCTTACTGTAACAGAGCTTAGGTTATAAATTCGAGAGGGCCTTGCTAGTACTGAAATTTCTTTTAAGATTGTTTATCAAGTCCCTGGCCCGTTGGCTCAGTGGTACAGCATCGGCCTGGCATGCAGGAGTCCCAGGTTTGATTCCCGGCCAGGGCACACAGGAGAGGTGCCCATCTGCTTCTCCACCCCTCCCCCTCTCCTTCCTCTCTGTCTCTCTCTTCCCTTCCCGCAGCCGAGGCTCCATTGGAGCAAAGATGGCCCGGACACTGGGGATGGCTCTGTGGCCTCTGCCTCAGGCGCTAGAATGGCTCTGGATGCAACAGAGCAACGCCTCAGAGGGGCAGGGCATCGCCCCCTGGTGGGCATGCTGGGTGGATCCCGGTCGGGCGCATGCGGGAGTCTGTCTGACTGCCTCCCCGTTTCCAGCTTCAAAAAAATGAAAAAAAAAAAAAAAGATTGTTTATCAAGTAGTCACTCTGCCTGCCATCCTCTGTTGTTCAATGTTCACAGAATGATTTATCTGGATTTCAGTTTCCCTTTTAACAAGATGGGTAAAATATAAAGAATGTTGATTGCATATTCTTTATCTTCTAAATATGTCTTAATTTATTCAGGTGTATCTGATAGAATTCAAAAGAATTATCTTCAAATAGCCTTTTCTGATGTTCACTAAAATTATATTGGACAAAGTATGCTGGTCTCTTTGGTGAAAAAAGACCATATTGATATGTCTGTGCCTGAAAAATATTGATATTGATATGTGTGTCTGAAAAAGAAATTTCTTGTGTTCTTTAGCTCCCAGTGTGTAAATTGTAAGCCACTATTGCATGTTATCTGATGCCAAACATGTACTATACTTTCTTTCTTTAGTTGAGGTGGAAAAGAGCTACCAACGGTACCAAAGGAATAGTCATCTATTGATAAAAAGCCAATAAAATAACATTTTGACTCAAGAATACAGATGCCTTCAATTTAAAATTATTATTCATTTAAAATATATAACACTAACTTCTGTCAAGAGAGAATCTACAAGTAATAACTGCCAATTTGGGGGCATCCATATGCAAGTGCTTGACAGATATTATCTCAATTCTCATAACAGTCATAAAAATAGAAATTAATATTAACATTTCACTATTGAATAAATAGAGTATCAGAGAAGCCAGGAACCTGCCTAAGGTTATGTTGTTAAAAAGTTATTGAGCAAGGATTTGAAATAGATTTATCTTTATCCATTCTCCTCCACCATTCTGCCTCCTTAGTGGTAGGTAAAACTGGCCTTTCTCTCACAGATATGGAAATATAAAGCTGAGGACCATCACTACCTCCCTCTCCTAGAACAATGTTACATATGCAGAAGAGAAAATAATAGTTTGCAGAAAGATGATTACTCCTTTTATCATTATAGTGTTCAAAATAACTATATATGTTTATAGTTACTATTCGTACCTAGTTGTTTCTCAAGCACCTACCACAGTCCTCAATCATAAGTTTCTGATAAGAAAAGAGTTGAGTACTATAATAAATTATAGTACAAATATTATTTTATAGTCACTAGACTAAACAAATTATAAAATAATGAATATTAGAATTGTATACAAATAAAATTAATTGCTAGACCAACATAGCAGAAGAGGGTCTGATATTCAAATTCAGTTAAAATGTAAAAATATGGCCCTGGCCAGTTGGCTCAGCAGTAGAGCATCGGCCTGGTGTGTGGAAGTCTCAGGTTCGATTCCTGGGCAAGGCACATAGGAGAAGTGCCCATCTGCTTCTCCACCCTTCCCCTTCTCCTTCCTCTCTGTCTCTCTCTTTCCTTCCCACAGCCGAGGCTCCATTGGAGCAAAGCTGGCCAGGGCACTGAGGACGGCTCCATGGCCTCTGCCTCAGGTGCTATAATGGCTCCAGTTGTAATGGAGCAACACCCCAAATGGGCAGGGCACTGCCCCCTAGAGGGCTTGCTGGGTGGATTCTGATTAGGCACATGTACTATATAGAGTCTTTCTGCCTCCCCGCTTCTCACTTCAGAAAAATACAAAAAATAAAAATAAAATAAAATGTGAAAATAAACAAAAGCAAGTTACACATTTTATTTAATGACTTTAGGTAATGTTAACAAAAATAAAAATTTAAGGACTAGGAAGTAACAACTTTCACTAATTTACAGATAATAGCTCAGAATTAACTTAGTATATCAGGGCTTAATTTATCTATGACTTAAGGATTTGGAAAAACTGGAGAGTTCAGAGAAGAAAATCAGAATGATTAAAAATTGAAAATATTCAGAGAAACTGAAGTTGGCTATCCAGGGGGGACAATCAGCCATGGACTTCAAATACAGAGTCCTTTATGATGTGGCCTGTACTGGCATCCTCAGAGCACCCACCACAGCAAAACTGGCTGTAGAGTAGGGAGTGAGCGCCTGGCTAATGACAAGTAACTGTTCTTCCCCAAAGTTTCCCTCACACCCTCTGCCAGTCATTCTCCCTAAAGGTAATCATTTTCATCGTCATAGATTAGCTTGCCTGTTCTTATACTTCAAACAAATAGAATTATACATTGTATGCACAGACAGGATCATTTATCTCCAGAAACAAAGCAGACCAACCATGAAATGTGACTTTCATTTTAGGACCTCCCATTCTACAAGCCACAGTTGTCAGAGCATTGATGTTACTAGGAAGACCTGATTACAGGTGGAGTTCTAGCCAACAACTTGAATATCAGGATCCCATCCACACACCATGTGCTAATTGTGTTGGGGCCAGACTACCATGTTGTTTTCAAGAGGATGGACACTCTTGGTTCTAAGCAACTGGTGATAAAATTTGAACATGGGCTTCACAGTCTAACAACTGGATTCAAATTCATTGCTTCCTATTATTAGCTCTATGACCCTGGGCAACTGTCTTAACCTTTGTGCTTGACCCTCCAGTTCCACTCTCCACCTATCTCTCCACGTTCTTTTCTCCTGGGAAAGCTGACCTTAATGCAAGAAGCGTGTTCTGATTTGGCATTGGCTTCAGCCAATAGGAAGCCTCAACAGGATTTCAGAAAGTAGAAAGAGAGTAGAGCCAGAACATCTATTCCCCTGCTGCTTCCCTACAGTAGGATTTGCCTTAACTGGGTATCTCTGCTCAAGTCATTCTCAAGATACCTCCTCTACCAAAGAATCTCTTTGTTTGGTAACAGCTACTCTTCAGTTATTTTTCTTAATTTTAATTTATTGTGTAAACATGAATTCAAGTGTCCCACTTAGTATAACTCCCTCACCCCATACACCTAGTCTTCAGTTATTTTTACACTATACCACTGGACTATCCTTTGGGATTCCCCTAGTCCCCTTTCACACCTTTGTAAATAGTTTTTTGTTTAAGAAAATAAGAAAAAAAGGAAGACAACAACAACAACAAAAATCTCAAATTACGCCACTTTTGAGTATGCTCTCTGTGTCTAACTTCTTAATATGAAAAGTTTTCAGTTTCTGTTTTACTTATGAACATGAAATGGGTCAGTACACATGGCGGGAAGCAAATGTTAGTTCTTCAGGTGGAGGAAGACTGGAGAATGCCTGTCACTTTCACCTTCCTGCTGCTGTTAAGGCAGGCAGTCCTACCTGGGCTGATAGCATTCCTTAGGCAGCGACACACCTCCACTGCTGGTCTGGAAATAGCTTCTCTTGATAAAGTAGAAGCAGGAGAGGACTCTTCTTCCCAACATTATGCTCAGTATGGCCACTGAAGGCCAGTGTAGACCTTTACCTTCACACTCAAGCACAATGATTCCTTCCAAAGATACCCACCATGCTAACATAATTGAGTTTGAGGAGCCCTCCAGCATCAGCTGTATGACGTATTAAATAGCCCAATGTCAAGTCTGTCATCATACTAACAACAGCCTGTTATTTAGGTTATTAGTGTGCTAGGGCTTCAATAACAAAGCACCAGGGACTGGGTTGCTTAAATAGCTGAAATGTACTTTCTCATAGTTTTAAAGGCGAGAAGTTCAAGATCCAGGTCTTGCTTTTTCCCAAGGCCTCTCTTAGCTTGCTGATGACCATCTTTTCCCTGTGTTTTCACATGGTCTTCCTTCTGTACCTGTCTGTATCCAAATGCCCTCTTCTTATCAAGACATGTGCCATATTGGATTAAGACTTAACCTAATGACCTCATTATAGTTTAATTGCCTCTTTAAAAATTCTATCTCCAAACACGGCCATATTCTGACATACTGGGGGTTAGGGCTTCAACATACAAATTGCAGGAGATGACAACTCAGCCCATAGTAGGCTTTTTCTCTGCTCACAGTAATTTCTATGTGATGTGAGAGGACTGTTTTCTAAGCAACTGCCATCCAATCTCATTTGGAAAGATCTGAATTCATCAGAAATGCTCCAATCACTACAAAAAAAATGCAAATGAGGTGGCATGTGGTTCACTTTTCAAAAGGTGGCTCCCTATGCACATTTTCTCATTGCCTCCAAACAACGTACGCAATGCACAATGCATGCGAAGGCTCCAGGACAACTGGCACTTTATATTTTCACAGGTAAAGGAACCATTCACATTATTATTATTATTATTATTATTATTATTATTATTATTTACAGTGAGATCCTTCAAAGCTATCTGTGTTAGTCTCTGAAGATGGAGATAGACAAGACTAACGACTTTAATAGAAAAACATATGTAATTTCTTGTATTAGTCATCCCACCGTGCTACAATTATGACTGGTTAAAAACTGAAGCTGGCTAAAAATTGTGGAATCACCAGCCCACTAGCTATTTTTAAATACAACAGAAACCCATTTATCTTCAATAGTCAAGTACTGGTATGCCTGGAAGCAGGAACCTGAACTAGGTAACCTCTTAAGATGACTTGGTTGTCTGGTGATGTCATGAAATTAAATGGCCAGCAGCCTGGAGGAATACAAAATAAGTCCATCTCAAATTCTTAGGATGACATGGTGAGAGCAGGTGCGACTGTATTAATCAGCATGTGGCAAAAATGCTTATACCCGCTAATGAGATGACAGTGGCTGTGTTGTGCAAACTGTCAGGGAGAAAGCATCCCTGCCCAGCACAGATGCCCTTGGGCACTAGTCCAATCCACATGTGAGCAGCAGCAGCCAGGCGGGACAGGCTTTTTAGAATTCATGTGCGTAAAATCTCTCTCTAAGACTATTACTTCCACTCACTGAAACACTAATTCTGCTAAACATACTGAAAGGGAAAATTCTGGTTTATATTGAAATAACATTAAAAAATAAGAATAGCTTCTGTAGTCATATAAGGGCTCCATTACAATAGCCAAGAGAAAAAGAAATTAATGCTCATGGCATCGTATCCCTGTGGTGTTCTGTGACTTTCAAAGCTTGGGCTAAGAGTTTTAAAATACTGCATATTAAATCTTGCCCAACATTAAGAATAATGTAATGGAAACTGAATGCTGTATTTTATATCTACAATTTCCTTTTATAGACTACTGTCTTATCATTTAAAGAAAAAAGGGCAGAATAATCCCATAATGAAGCTATTCATTACACCATTCTATTTTCATAACGTCCTCATTCTCATTGCATTTTATATAAATGAGAACTAAATAAAATGCTGGTTAAAAATATATTTTGCTTTAATATATAAACAGATGAAACCATTCAATTCAATGAAATAGGATAGAGCATTAACCTTTAGAGAGCAAGGGTTCATGACTAAGGATTGATGGAGTGATTCTGTGTTTTATCAAATCACTTAAACCAAAATGGAGGGTAAGTTAATTGGCTATTTCAAAGTAGTGCAAAGACAGTTTCATGGTTTAAAAAGCATCCGTTTCCATTATCATCAATGTAATACGTGTAAAGCTATTTTACATTGTTTCTACATGTTTTCATTTTACAGAAAGGGAAATGCATTATATTATGCCATGGTAGATGAATTTCAGCATTTCTACTTTGTGAAAATTTACAACTTAGGGTAAATATCATATATATGATATATATACATATTACATATTAAGCTCTAATGAATCATGTAGAAGAAATAATGCTGCTCTACTTTAATCATAGGGGAAATTTATAGGGAAAAAACAATCAAAGAAGACAAAATTGCATTTGTACATACAATAAAAAAATGAAAAAAAAATTGTCCTTTAACATAGGCAACAAATAAGGCAGGCCCTGGCCAGTTGGCTCAGTGGACAGAGCATCGGTCGGGGCACACAGGAGAAGCACCCATCTGTTTCTCCATCCCTCTCCCTCTTGTTTCTCTCTCTCTCTCTTCCCATCCTGCAGCCAAGGCTCCACTGGAGCAAGTTGTTCCGGGTGCAGAGGATGCCTCCATAGCCTCTGCCTCAGGAGCTAAGTAGAGCTCGGTTGCTGAGCAATGGAGCAATGCCCCAGATGTGCAGAGCATCACCCCCTAGTGGGTTTGCGGGTGGATCCCAGTCAGGGAACATGCAGGAGTCTGTCTCTGCCTCCCCTCTGCTCACTAACTAAAAAAAGGGAGAAAAAAAGAGAAAGAATGCAAACTGATTTTTTATTAAAGTAATATTTACCTTTGCTAAATAAGGTATAGTAATATAACTTTTAAAAGGTACAGTACAAAAGGGTTTACAGTAAGAGGTAATTCTCTTTCTTATGCTTTTCCCCTAGGCATGCGGTCCTTCATACAACAATTAATTAGTCTCATCAGTTGTTTTTAATGTTTACATATCTATGTTATAGGCATATATAAACATATGTATGTGTACTTTTCCCAACAAATATTATACAACCACTCAGTCATAAGATGAAACTCTGCCACTTGCAACAATGAATGGACCTTGAAAACATTATGTTAAGCAAAATAAGTTAGAAAAAACTAAGAACCAAGTGATTTTACTCATATGTGGGATATAAAACTGAAACTCAATAGACACAGACAATATGGTGGTTACCAGAGAAAGGGGGTGGGGAAGTGGTAAAGGGTAAAAGGAGCCAAATATATGATGATAGAAGATGATTTGACTTTGGGTGGCGGGCCCACAATGCAATACATAGATCACGTATCACAGAACTGTATGCTTGAAACTTACATAATCTTATTAACCAATGCCAACCCAATAAATTTAATTAAAAAATAATATACAGCTGTTTACATTTTCTTTTTAATTTTTTACTGAACAGGATATCTAGGAGATTGTTCCAGAGTAGCATATACATTCACGCACACACACACATGCACACATCATTTTTAATAGCTGTATAACTCCCTCTGGGAGTGTATCACTATTTAGTCAGTCTTCTGTTGACAGCCATTTAAGTTGTTTTCAATGTATTGTACTTATAAACAATAGTGTAATAGATCCAGGTAACTATGTCAAAACCACATGTAGAAATAAGTTGAATCCTAGGTGTGATATGGCTGAATCAAAAGTTTATGGACATTAGTTTTATAAAAATGAAAATTTCCCCACTGATAAGGGGATTTTGATAAATATTAACAACTTAGTATTTAAGTAGTTTGCGCCAGTATATTCCTTCCAACAGTGAGTGAAAGGCCCAGTATGCCCTGCCCTCTCCAATCCTCTGTAGCTATTATCCACTTATTCAGGGATATATTGTAGAACACCTGCTTGGTGGTAGGTCCCTGTTTGGTGGTGGAGCTACTGAGAGGAATAATAGAAACAATCACCCTGATACTCTGGTATTTACACATTTTTTCATATTATAAAATAAAGCAAGTCAACAATTACATCGATAAGATAATTTCAGGTAGTACAAAGTGCATTAAAAATAAAGCAGCACAAGGTGATAAAACAATGGGTGGGGAATCCTAAGAGAAGGCAACATTGGAGGAGAGGCTGAATGAAATGAGGACACGCAAAGGTGAGGAAAGGCTGTCCTGGTAGAGAGAAAACAAGTTGGAAGGTCGGGAGGTTCCTTGCTGGACTTGTTGAAGGTGGAACAGAAAGGTCAGCCCAGCTAATCAAAGGAGGGATCTGGAGGATGGGGAAAATAGTGTTTAGCAGAGAGGACCAATCAGAAAGGACTGTGCAGGACATGGAGTTTAAATCTTCTTTCAAGTGAGGGAAGACCATCACCAAATATTTTGACTTTTTTTTTTTAGATTTTATTTATTCACTTTTAGAAAGAGAAGAGAGGGAGAGAGAGAGAGAGAGAGAGAGAGAGAGAGAGAGAGAGAGAGAGAGAGAGGGGGAGGAACAGAAAGCAGCAACTCCCATATATGCCTTGACCAGGCAAGCCCAGGGTTTTGAACTGGTCATTCCAGGTCGACACTTTATCCAATGTACCACCACAGGTCACTTTTGCAAATTAGACAGGTGAAAAAAAAATACCTCATTTAAAACTTTCATTTCATTATAAATAAAAGTGAATAATTTTTCATATAACTAAAAGAAATGTTTTTTTCCTGTCAATTGCTTTTTCATGTCCTCTGCCAATTTTTAAATGACTTGTTACTTTTTATTCTTATACTGAAGAAATGAACACATTCAGTGTCATCTGTAATATAAAATTATTCCAATTTGTCATTTGTCTATTGATTTTTTAAAAGATTTTTTGTGGGCCCTGGCCGGTTGGCTCAGTGGTAGAGTGTCGGCCTGGTGTGCAGAAGTCCCGGGTTCGATTCCCGGCCAGGGAACATAGGAGAGGTGCTCATCTGCTTCTCCGCCCCTCCCCCTCTCCTTCCTCTCTGTCTCTCTCTTCCCCTCCTGCAGCCGAGGCTCCATTGGAGCAAAAAGATGACCTGGGCGCTGGGGATGGCTCCTTGGCCTCTGCCCCAGGCGCTAATGAGTGGCTCTGGTCACGACAGAGTGACACCCCGGATGGGCAGAGCATCACCCCCTGGTGGGCGTGCCGGGTGGATCCTGGTTGGGTGCATGCAGGAGTCTGTCTGACTCCCAGTTTCCAGCTTCAGAAAAATACAAAAAAAAAATTTTTTTTTTGTTATATAGTCAAATTATCTTTTCCTCTATGACTTTTTTTTTTCTTTTTTTGACAGAGACAGAGAATCAGAGAATGGGATAGATAGGGTCAGACAGATAGGAAAGGAAATAGATGAGAAGCATCAACTCTTTGTTGTGGCACCTTAGTTGTTCATTGACTGCTTTCTCATATGTGCCTTGACTGGGGGGCTACAGCAGATCGAGTGACCCCTTGCTCAAACCAGCGACCTTGGGCTCAAGCTGGTGAACCTTACTTAAACCAGATGAGCCCATGCTCAAGCTGGCGACCTCCGGGTTTCGAACCTGGGTCCTCTGTGTCCCAGTCCGATGCTCCATACACTGCCCCACTGCCTGGTCAGGCTCCTCTATGACTCTTAAGTTTTGTGATTTCTGCATTGTGATTCAAAAAATTATGCCCTATGCTTTCTTCTATGATTAATTTTAATTTTTAAATCTTTAGTATATGTGGGTTTATTTTAGTCTGCTGAGGAGGGTAAAAATTCATTTAAGATTTCATATTTTCTTTGTATGTGTGTGTGTGTGTCTTTTTATTTATTTAGAAATTAAGTTTAATGGGGTGACATTGGTCAGTAAGAATACACAGGTTTCAGGTAAACATCTCTATAGCATTTGAACTGTTGATTGCATCATGTCCCATCACCTCAAAATTTTATATTTTCAACCAAAATGTTTTAAGAAACTATACTTTTAAAAAACACTTTTTTCACACTGACTTGAATGAGAAAATGTATCTCATGTATAATAGGCATAATACTGGTCATGACTTCATAGACATTTTTAATCTTATTTTTTTAATTTCTAGCTACTCATGTTTAAGGTTATTTTAAATCAAGAAATTTTAATTCTTGACCAAAATTTTTTTTTCCTGCATCTATAAAGAGAATCCTATGTTTTCTTCCTAAAAAAACAATCTGGAATATTTAGCCATCTTTCCCTCTGGCATATTAATGTGCTGCTAAATTTTATTTTTTATGCTTATATTTGTACCCCTACTGAAGATGAGTTTAGTAGTTTCTTCATATATTTCTATTTTTTCAATTTAATAATGATGTTATGATATTTCATTTTTTAAAAAAGCTTTATTTTGTAAATAAATAAAGCTTGATGTCTCTCTCAATGATCAGAGCTGTTTCATAGCTTCGGAGTTATCTGAACATTAAAGGTTTTATGGAATTCACCTGGAAACCATATGAACTAACTACTACAAACACCATATGAAAGGTTAACCCCTTGGCAACTTTTGTTTAATGTGGTGACTGACAGGTTTGAGATTTTTATGTCTTCTGCTCCTAGAACAAGATTTCACTTAATCATCTACATCAATTTTCTTTGAACAAAATCATGCAAAATATTTTTCACTTATTAAAACAGTTAAAATTAAGTTCATTTCATATACAAAAGAATGCTTATCATATCTTCTTTGAACATCTGTATCATTCAGTTTTTAGTTCCAGAATGTACATTTTATTGGTTTCTTTTATTTCATACAGAATTCTTTGTTCACAAACTTACCTGCCTGATAGCATAATCATGTCTTATTCTGCCTTTTGAAGGCCATATTTTGTTCCCTTTTCTTGCAGTACCTTTGCTGGGTGCCCAACAATTCTTTCTTGTACAACTATTTCAATAGTACAGTGTTAAGCAAAGGTTGGTAGACTGACCTGAGCAAAAAGCCAACATGAGTCTCAGCAGGCAGGCAGAGTTTCTTGCCTTTAGAAGCTTTCCCATCAACATCTTGTCCATGGGTATACATATCTTGCAGCTAAAGAGAGATCTATAGGAATTACATGGAAGCTTCTTCTAATATAAAAGTGTAAGTTGTGTTTGAGAATGTGTATGTCATGATTTAGCCCAGGGGTCTCAAACTCGTGGCCCACGGGCCGCATGCGGCCCACCGAACAATTTTGTGCGGCCCGCAGACTAATCCACGAAGTTCAAAATATTTTGGATAAAATTAAGTAAGCCTAGGGGCCTACTTGTATTTTTCATTTCTCTAGCATCCTAGCTAGATATTAGCTTAGTTAACAGCAGTTGTGATGCGAACTACAGTTTCTGGTCGTTTTGTGACACTGAGTAAACTGCATGTACGATTGTGCTTGTTGTACTGATTTTTTTTTGTTTTCAACTGCAGTGAGAAAAGTGTTGCGTAACAGTTGCCTTTTGTAGACCTAGTGCGGCCCGCGGAATGGCTGTGATCTTGCTCTGCAGCCCACATGCTGAGTTGAGTTTGAGACCCCTGATTTAGCCATTACTCATCCTTCAAGCTGACCGAGATCAGTAAGCTCAGAGCTGCTTGTCACCATGTTTTTCCTCCTTCTGACACCAGTAGCATGCATCCTTACTCAGCCTCAAATTCCTCATCACACCATCTGGTCCATCAGCATCTGAGAGCCTCCTCCATTTCTATTTCTCAAATCTAAACATTGTTGTTTGAAGCTGGGGGCTGTAGGTTTATCCTCACAGGGTGTGCTCCTAAATTTGGGGACTGTTCATTCTGTAGGAAATCTATCTACTTGGTGTTATCTATCATCCTAGTCCAATTACTAAAGCAGTGTTTTCATATATTGTTGTTTGGGGTTATAGATAGTTTCTACTTCCTTTGAAGATTGATTTCACTTTTTTCTGGGTTTTGATCTCATAATTCGGTTGGCTTCAGAAAGAAGGGTAATTTGATCAAAGACAATTTTACCTTGACAATTTAGATTGGATGCCTTAAATTTTTTTTTTCTCACCTGGGACCTAATACACTGAGAATAAAAAATGAAGGGATCGTATTTCCTTCTGGCAGTGGGCACACTATTAATTAAGATATGTATATCCTATCATGAATGAAAAAATGGGGCACAGTATGTTTGAGTTTGAAGGTAAATCTTGTTTTAATTTCACAAAATAATAAGAAACAACTCAACATCAAAAATAGACTATTTTTTTCCTATGAGTCACAGCACAACTGGAAATAAGGATATATATGCTATATTATAACCTTATACTCCAAAGATCATTTAGTGACTTATCTCTTCATATAAGTTGTCCCGTGGCCAAAATTTCACAGCTAGTTAAGGCTTCAAATAAATTCAATTCAGGATAAGCAGTTGCCTTAAACTATATTTCCATTATATTTAAATAAATTTAATTTGGTACACGAGTCACCTGATTTTATTTTTACTGTAATGCCATTGTTATCATTTGTGATTGTAAGGTCTTTCCAGGGGTGAAAAAGATTACATAACCATTTTTATCTGAGCATAGAGAGATAATTGATAAGCTTTGCCCCTATTATCATTAATGAGAATTAAAGATTTAAATAGCCATGACTAAAGTACACACTGTATCCCTATGTTCTTGAACTCAGTATGACCTGCATATGTGTACACTGACACCACATAATTATGATGAACAGCATCATTATAACACTAGGAAAGCTAACTGGGGCGCTGCCTTTGCTTTTCATTAGCAACTCTCCCATTTCAAATGAAAAAAGGTCTTGCTTTGACTAAATTATTAATGTTGTAATAATCTGTCATTAGAATCAATAACTGCTTTATTATTCATAGTATATAGTACTGAAATGGACCCTCTCTGAAATAAATTTAGTGCCTTGCCACGCAATACAATATGATTTTACAATATTGCTAATGTGCACAAAGCATTCAAATATAGAATATCGACATGTCAGAGATTTATGACAAATGTGAGGAGAAGATGAATCTAGGTTAAGCTTTCAGATCACTTGACTGAGGTCAAAAAAATCAATACTATTCATAATGTAGCTTTCAACCACAGTCTTGAATGAAAAATCTGAGCATAGGGAGATATATATTTTTTTATCCTTCATCTTAGTGGTAGAAATATTCCAGAATTTGGGTTAATAGAGAAAAAAGAATTGACGAAAACCATGAGTTAATCACAATTTTGGAATGTACTCGGGATCAGAGAGCTGAATATATAACCAATGGGCTTTCTCCATTTTAAACTTTATTTTTATCTGCAGGTATGTTTAATGTTTGTAAAATCTAAGAAGTACAGTGATGTAAGTTAACAGTCACAACTCTCTTCTCAACCTTGGCTTTTATGAATTTCATAGTATGTAAATAGTCAGCAAGTACATTTTAATTTATTAATTTACTGTTTCTCAATTCTTTCAATAAAGCATGGTTTTTAGGCATATACTGAGCACAGCATTTGATTTCTCTCATCCTTTCATCACTAACAATTAAGAGAAGATACCAAATGTTGTTATCTCTTCTCCTGTAGTAACTGGCATAGGAATGGGCAAGTCACTGTAGCTGGCCAATGATAAATTCAACGATAATTTAAGAAGTCTGTTAGAAGCTTTTGGAAAAAAGGACTCATCCTTCTTATGAAAAAAAGACCCAGAAAAAAGAATGTCATTCTTCTTCCTCTGAATTTTAGCTAGTGATTCAGGGAACTGCTAGACCCACCCTCTAGCCGTGGGGGAGTATGCCTCACTGAGATGAAAGAATCTGATTACTTCATGAAACTGTCCTCGAAAAGATCTATAGATCACTTCATTTTGGGAGTTATTTTTATTTAGGATAAATGCTCTATTCTAAGCCAGTGTGGTATGCCGTTCTCTCTACGTTGCAGCCAAAAAGTTTCCTAAATGATGCCATCCATCATCATTAGAAATTAAGTGAAAATTAATTATTTTTCATATTTTTATAGTCTTCTCTGATGTGAAGAGACTGTAATTTGTGGCTGTCTTATCAATGAAATTAAAATGGCTAATGAACCTGATCACAAATAACTGAATCCATTTTAGCTCAGAGAAAGGACGGTAGTCCTGATTTATGGATTCGAGCTATAGTGAAACACTTCTCTGAAGCCAGTTTCTATCTCAGAAAGGTGTCCAAGTGTTAAAATAATTTCATATTAATTCTCACTATTAAACAGTTGGTCCTGAGCAATCGTTCTCTTTATGTACTTTCAATCAACATTTACTCAATAGTTAGTGAGGAATACAGACACATAAAATTATTACAAGTTCAGTGACAGATGGTATGGCCAAGCTATTTTGAGTACATAAAAGGTAGGTACTACTACCTAATCTAACCTGGAAAAAGGAAAAATTGAGGAAGGTTTTCTGAAAACAATTACACCTGAGCTAAATCTTGAACACTGATTAGGGCTTGCCAGATGAAAGAAGACAATGTGAGGATATTAAGAAAAGCAGAACAATTAAAAGGGTATGGTATGTTTGTCAGAATTAGGAAATTAGGAGGTAAGACAAAACGTGACAATAGATGAGGCTGAAGATAACAGCACTACACAGTGGTTTAAAAAAAGGGTTTTGGAGTGACAGGGATTTGAATGTCAACCATTTATTCAATTAATAATTAATTACTGAGTTCTAGCTATATCTCCAGTTCTGTGATAGATATTAGAAATACAGTAACCTTTGTCTTCATGAGGCATACATTCTAGAGAAGGAGAGTGAAAAACACAAAATAAAATAGATATACTAAAAAGAACTGTAAGTTATGACATGCATTATGAAGAAAAGAAAGGGCTGAGCTGGAAATTAACAACAAATACCCATTTTTAAATAAAACGGTCAGGGCCAATCTCTTTATTAAGGTAATAGGCTGAACTTAAAAGTTGACTAGGACCCAACTTTGTAAGGAATGAGGGTAAGAGCTTTTTCTGCCATCACAGAAGAGCTTCCATGAATACTACCAGTCACAAACTCTTCTCTCTCTTCATAAAACCACTTTGCAAAAGGAACACCGTTTCCTTGCTTTTATTTATAATTGTATTACCCAAGTGTGTACCCAAAATTCTAATTTAATGTTGCCCATTTCTTAATGTTACTTTATATGACTCAAAAATTTTTAATGTACAGTTTCACCCCTCAATTTATTGCTTTTTTTTTTTTACACTTATTGATCCAAGAGTCTTAATCAAAGAATCTATAAAGTTACCCACCAGGAAAGTAGAAGAAATGACTTTTACCAGATTCTCCATTTAGATAGTTCCTTTTTATATACCACTTAACCTACTCTGAAGTCCTTTTGAAAAGTTTAAAAATAATATCCTTATACGGTTCACTCATAATTTCCACAAGGAAAGATTTCCTCTTAGCACACCCCCTATTTAGGGATAGAATGCCTTATCTGATTAGTGAAATGTAAATTTGTCAGGGTGGGCTCAACATCTATTCTTCATCTTGAGAGTAAGTTATCAGAGAAAGTAAGAGTCTCTGCCTCTTCCAGGCCTCTGCCCACAGGCAGCAGGTAAGCGGTGGAGGGTGGAGGGAGGATGGGGGTTGGGGAGACGCTTGGCCCAGTCCAGCCAACATGGATAACCAATAAGCCCATATGGCTAACTTTGAGCCATGTCCTCCATTGGGCTTCTCCCGTGATACAACTGATATTGTGTCCCCATGGCCTTCCTTTGCTTCATTTCTCAAATTGTTCAAAGTTTTTCAGAGAAAGAGTGGCGCTCTGAGATCCAAACAAATATCTATTCATTTTATTTCACGATTCACTTCAATTTACGCCAAGGTTCACTATTATAAGTATGGGATAATCATTATGGATCACATCTTGTTTAAGTATATTTCTAACTAATTTAGTTAAAATGTGCATTCGCCGTCGGCCTAGCGTGCGGAGGACCCGGGTTCGATTTCGGCCAGGGCACACAGGAGAAGCGCCCATTTGCTTCTCTACCCCTCCGCCGCGCTTTCCTCTCTGTCTCTCTCTTCCCCTACAGCAGCCAAGGCTCCATTGGAGCAAAGATGGCCCGGGCGCTGGGGATGGCTCTGTGGCCTCTGCCTCAGGCGCTAGAGTGGCTCTGGTCGCAACATGGCGACGCCCAGGATGGGCAGAGCATCGCCCCTAGTGGGCGTGCTGGGTGGATCCCGGTCGGGCGCATGCGGGAGTCTGTCTGACTGTCTCTCCCTGTTTCCAGCTTCAGAAAAATGAAAAAAAAAAAAAAGTGCATTCGCTATTTCAGTCATTGAATATATAAAGCAGGGGTCCCCAAACTATGGCCCGCGGGCCACATGCGGCCCTCTGAGGTCATTTATCCGGCCCCCACCGCACTTCCGGAAGGGGTGCCTCTTTCATTGGTGGTCAGTGAGAGGAGCATAGTTGCCATTGAAATACTGGTCAGTTTGTTGATTTAAATTTACTTGTTCTTTATTTTAAATATTGTATTTGTTCTTGTTTTGTTTTTTTACTTTAAAATAAGATATGTGCAGTGTGCATAGGGATTTGTTCATAGTTCTTTTTATAGTCCAGCCCTCCAACGGTCTGAGGGACAGTGAACTGGCCCCCTGTGTAAAAAGTTTGGAGACCCCTGATATAAAGTATGTTAAGGTTGTTCACCACTTTAAAAAGTAATCCTGTGGTGAAATTAGTTATGCTACATTTAAGCATGTTTCCTACCTTTAGCTTTCCTGTATCAGATTTGTTTGCTGAAATATCTACAAAAATTTTGTGAACACAAAGTCAAATATTTAAACCAAACTTTAAAATTACAACATAGAGTTCAGGAAACCAGCATTTTGTAGGTGATTTTGGCAGGAATTCCGTAGGATGTTGGATATTTGAAATGTAGGAATACTACAGAGAAGATTCCTCATTAGGTAATCTATTACTAGCACACTACGTTTCTTATTTTTTTTAATTTAAGTATAGTTGGTGTACAATATTACATTACTTATATTTATTTCAGGTGTGCAATATAGCTATTTAATATCTTACAATGTGATCACCCTACTAATCTAGAAATTACCTACCACTGTGCAAACTTATCATAGTTTTGTTGACAATATTCCCCTTCACCTTTCCACCCATTCCTTCACCTTCTCCTTTCTAGTAACCATCCCTTTGGTCTCTATTTCTATAAGTCTGTTTTTGTTTTATTTATTAGTTTGTTTTTATTTTTTAGATTCCACATGTAAGTGAAACCATAAGACATTCATCAGTCTCTGCCTGACTTATTTCACTTAGCATAATACTCTACAGACCCATGCACACTGTCACAAATAGCAAGATTTCTTTTTTATTGCTGCATATTATTCTGTTTCATATATATATATATATACCACAGCTTTTTTTATCCATTCATCTATGATAGACACCTAGGTTGCTTTTGTATCATGGCTATAGTAAATAATGCCACAATGAACATAAGGATACATATGTTTCTGAATTAGTGTTTTTGTTTCCTTTGGATAAATTCTCAAAAGTGGAATTGCTGGGTCATATGGTATATTTTTAGTTCTTTGAAGAATTTCCATATTCTTTTCCATAGTGCCTGTGGTCCCACCAACAAAGCACAAGATTTTTCTCTACATCCTCACAAACACATGTTATTTATTGGCTTTCCAATACCAATTCTGACTAGTCCAGCACCCTACATTTTGGTATGAATTAAGAACTCCACTATGATGTTGCTATCTCAGTCCAATATTAATGTGTAGCAATGGAAACATTTGATTGTTTTTGTTTCCACTGCCTTTCTATAGTATAGTAATAATATGAGGCTTTATCCAAAATGTTTCAGGTATACTAAAATATGTTATACTTTAACCAGAAAGTTTCATAATCCCACAAATAGAGAATAAGTTTATATGCATGAAAGGCTTTTAATTTTCTGTTATTTTCTTGTAGAGTTTTAGATATTTTAGAGTTTTATTCCCACAAATAGTTACATTTTATTGAAATTATATCAGACTAAAAAAACCCAAGAGTTCTTTCAACTAAAAGTTATTATGTAATTTATTATTTCATTACTTACCATATATAACTGTGATGAAGATTATAACTAATAATGTACAGGTAAGAAGAAATTATTTTACTTTTAAATTCACTTATTGCAAATCTATGTTTCATAGTTGCCATGTGATCCCAATGCTGGTAATTATAATTTATAAAATGCAAGTCAAACTCTGTATATCATTATTTCTGCCAACAAAAAGTGCTTTGGTAAATTCTTGCTCTTTTGACCTGAATATCTACAGTTAATCCTCAGAAGTCGTTAACAGCCTCACAAGTTAAAAGCATAATATCTCATCTTTATTTACAGATCTAGTTCTTTTGTTTTTATGTATAAATATTTTAATAAATGAAACTCTGTTTCTTTCATGAAAAAAAGGGGATTTTCCTTTTGTTAGCATCATACTTGCCTGACTGGTGGTGGCGCAGTGGATCAAGCATCAACCTGGAATGCTGAGGTTACTGGTTCAAAACCCTGGGCTTGCCCGGTCAAGGCACATATGGGAGTTGATGCTTCCTGCTCTCCCCCTTCTCTCTCTCTCTCTCTCTCTCTCTCTCTCTCTCTCTCTGTCATCTCTAAAATGAATAAATAAAAATAATTAAAATAAAAAGCATCATACTTTACCTCAATAGTTAGAAAGGTGTATAAACAGTATATCTTTATCTGGAAGAGACAAAAAGTCTCTATGGGTTTCTTCTAATGACTGTTACTAAATAGAATATAAAAAAGGCAGACACAAATGTATTAGTGATTTTCCATAAAAAGATTAGTAAAATTATTTAAGGCCCTGGCCGGTTGGCTCAGTGGTAGAACGTCAGCCTGGCGTGCAGGAGTCCCATGTTGGATTACCAGTCAGGGCACACAGGAGAAGCGCCCATCTGCTTCTCCACCCCTCCCCCTCTCCTTCCTCTCTGTCTCTCTCTTCCCCTCCCGCAGCCGAGGCTCCATTGGAGCAAAGATGGCCTGGGCGCTGGGGATGGCTCTGTGGCCTCTGCCTCAGGCGCTAGAATGGCTCTGGACGCAACAGAGCAACGCCCCAGAGGGGCAAAGCATCGCCCCCTGGTGGGCATGCCGGTTGGACCATGGTTGGGCGCATGCGAGAGTCTGTCTGACTGCCTCCCCGTTTCCAGCTTCGGAAAAATGAAAAAAAAAATTATTTAAAAGAGCTTTATTCTTGCAATTCCATTTTTAGACATTTCCATTGCATAATAGAAATATTATCACCATGTCAACCAGCTTTCAAATTGCCCTTTGATCAAAAACAAAAAACAAATAGTTTTCAATGGCAACAAGGTTGTCAAGAGTAATGGATATGGATTCATAGACAGTTGGGTATTTTTTAGCCAGTTTGAATTCAATGCATTTTAACCTCAGTGTGAAATAGGAACTGACACATTGCTTTGAAATGTCATCTGGAAGACTACAAGCACAAAAAAGTAAAGATATATGTGTTTAGAGAAGCCATATTTAAAAAGAAATAATTATGAATATTATTTGGACACACAATTGATGCCATCAACACCATCTTACATTTTAACCGTCTCTCCCAATAGTAAGAATGAATTTTGCAATAGATAAATCCATAGTTAGAGATTTAAATACTCATCTTGGAATAACTTATGGAACAAGTAGACAGAAAATTAGTTAATATAAAAAAATACACCATCAACCAGCTTGGCCTAATTGACATTTACAGAATACTCTATCCAATAACAGCTAAATACGCACTCTATGTAAGTGCATATTCTTGACCAGAAAGCAAATCTCAATAAATTCAGAAGAACTTAATTTATACTATTTATGTTCTCTGACTATAATGGAATTAAATTAAAAATCAATAACATAAAGATATATGAAAATTTCTAGATATTTGTAAATAATAACAATGAAATAATAATCCATTGGCCAAAAATGAAATCAAAGGATACATTAAAATTTTTTGAACTGCATAAATAGTAGTGAATAAATTTAAAAATACAAAATATTAAAATTTATGGAAAGTTGCTAAAGCAGCACTTGGGGGTAAATGTATAGCTGTAATTTGTTACATTAGAATAAAAGAAGAGTTTTCATATCAATAAACTCAGATTCAAGCTTAAGAAACACTTTTTTAAGAGCAAATGAATCTCAAAATAAGCACAAGAAAGAAAATAATAATCAGATCAGTGAAAAAGAAAAAAAGCAATAAAAAAAATCAATGAAACTAAACTGGGTTGATTGAGAAAATACAACTAATAAACCTCTTATCAGATTAGTCTGAAAAAAATCTTTTAAAGAGAAGACACTAATTACCAATATCAGGAATGAGAGAGGTGACATGACTTATGACTTTTTAAAAACTGTTGGCTTTTTTAAAAAATTTTTTTAATTTTTATTTATTCATTTTAGAGAAGAGAGAGAGAGAGAAGGGGGGAGGAGCAGGAAGCATCAACTCCTATATGTGCCTTGCCCTGGCAGGCCCAGAGTTTTGAACTGGCAACCTGAGCATTCCAGGTCAACGCTTTATCCACTGCGCCACCACAGGTCAGGCAGCTTTTTCTGCATGTATGATATAATCAGATGATTGTATGCTTCATTTTATCTGATGTATCATAGTAATAAATTGATGTATCGATATTGAACCAGCCTTGCATTCCAGGGATTAATTTCACTTGATCATAGTGTATAATCTTTTTAATATATTACTAAATTTAGTCTCCTAATACTTTCTTAAAGATTTTTGTATCATTGTTCTTCAGAAATATTGGTAATATATTTTTTGTAGTGTCTCTTGCTGGTATTGTTATCAGAATAATGCTGGCCTTGTAAATCAGCTTGTAACTTTCCTCAATATTTTGGAATAGATTGGAAAGGATATGTATTAATTCTTCATGAAATTTTTGTAAAATGCACCTGTGAAGTCATGTGGTCCAGGACGTTTGTTTGTTGCGAATGTTTTGATAACTGATTAAATCCGTTGGTTGTAATAAGTCTGTTCAAATTTTCTGTTTCATCTTGATTCAGCCTTGGAAGATTGTTATTACTCTAGAAATTTATCTGTTTATTCCAGATTATTCAATTTGTTGGTATATAATTGATCAAAACATACAGCTCACAAAAAATAGGGGATATTTCAAAATGTATATAAAGTAATAATAAAATAAGCATTTGATTTTTTTAATACTTTTATTTAGACAATTTTAACAGGGTGACATTTGTCAACTAGAGCACATAGATTTAGAGAAAACATCTCCAGATCATTGTGACATTCGATTATGTTGTATACCCATTACCCAAAGTCAAATCATCCTCCGTCACCCTTCATTTGGTTTTCTTTATGCCCCTCCCCTCCTACCATCCCCCTCTCCTCCTTTCCCCTCCCCCTGTTAACCACTGCACTCTTATCTATGTCTATGAGTCTCAATTTTGTGTCCCACCTATGTATGAAATCATAGTTTTTAGTTTGTTCTGATTTACTTATTTCACTCATTATATTGTTATCAAGGTCCATACACATTGTCATAAATGATCCTATGTCATCATTTCTTATGGCTGAGTAGTACTCCATAGTATATATGTACATTTTCTTTATCCAATCCTCTATTGAAGGGCTTTTGGGTTGTTTCCATGTCTTGGCCATCGTGAACAATGCTGCAATGAACAATGGGGCTGCATGTCTTTAAATACCAATGATTTTAAGTTGTGGGGGTATATACCCAGTAGAGGCATTGCTGGGTCATATGGTAGTTCTAGTCTTAATTTTTTGAGGAACCATCAAACTTTCTTCCATAATGGTTGTACTACTTTACATTCCCACCAACATTGAATGAGGGTTCCTTTTTCTCCACAGCCTCTCCAACACTCGTTATTACCTATCTTGTTGATAATAACTAATCTAACAGGTGTGAGGTGGTATCTTATTGTAATTTTGATTTACATTTCTCTAATAGCTAGTGAAGATGGGCATCTTTTCATATATCTATTGGCCATTTGTATTTCTTCTTGGGAAAAGTGTCTGTTCATGTCCTCTTCCCATTTTTTATTGGATTGATCTTGTTGAGTTTTGTGAGTTCTTTATATATTTTAGATATTAGCCCCTTATCTGAGCTGTTGTTCAAAGATATCATTTCCCATTTAGTTGGCTGTCTGTTTGCTTTTTGTCAGTTTCTTTTGCTGTGCAAAAGCTTCTTAGTCTGATGTAGTCTCATTCATTTATCTTTACCTTTACTTTCCTTGTCTTTGGAGTCAAATTCATAAAATGTTCTCTATGGCCAAGGTCCATGAGTTTAGTACCTATGTTTTCTTCTATGTATTTTATTGTTTCAGATTTTATATTTAGGTCTTTGATCCATTTAGAATTAATTTTTGTACAAGGAGACAAACTGTAGTCGAGTTTCATTCTTTTGTACGTGGCTTTCCAGTTTTCCCAGCACTATTTATTGAAGAGGCTTTCTTTTCTGCATTGTGTGTTTTTGCTCCTTTATCAAAGATTATTTGACCATATATATGTATGTGGTTTTATTTCTGGGCTCTCTATTCTGTTTCATTGGTCTGAGTGTCTATTTTTCTGCCAATACCATGCTGTTTTGATTAACGTGGCTCTGCAGTATAATTTAAAATCAGGTATTGTAATACCCCTTTAGCTTTTTAGGAGTTTTTATGGATCCATATAAACCTGATGATTTTTTGTTCCATTTCTTTAAAAAAATGTCATTGGAATTGTGATGAGAATTGCATTACATTTGTATATTGTTTTGGGTGATATGGTCATTTTAACTATATTTATTCTTCCTATCCAAGAACAAGAAATATTTTTCCATTTCATTGTGTCTTTTTTTATTTTTATTTTAACAATGCTTTTTAGTTTTGATTATATAGGTCCTTTACATTCTTTGCTATGTTTATTCCTAGGTATTTTTGTTGTTGTTGCAACCATAAAAGGGATTATTTTTTTCAGTTCATTTTCTGAAGTTTCATTGTTGGCATGTAAGAAATCAATTGACTTCTGTATGTTAATTTTGTATCCTGCAAATTTACTGTATTGTTTTATTGATTCTAATAGTCTTTCTGTGAAGTTTTTGGGATTTTCTATATACAAGATCATATCATCTGTAAAAAGTGAAACCTTATTTCTTCTTTACCAATATAAATGTCTTTTATTTCTTTCTCTTGTCTGATTGCTGTGGCTAGAACTTCCAGCACTATGTTGAATAAGAGTGGAGAGAGAGGGCAACCTTGTCTTGTTCCTGATTTTAGAGTAAAAGTTTTCATTTTTTTGCCATTTAATATGATGTTAGCTGATGCTTTGTCATATATAGCCTTTATTATGTTGAGATATTTTTCTTCTATACCCATTTTATTGAGTTTTAAACATAAAATGATGTCCTTTATTGAACACCTTTTCTGCATTGATTGATAGAATCATATTGTTTTTGTTCTTAGTTTTGTTGATATGGTGTATTACACTTGATTTTTTTATTAAGCTATAGTCTCAGAAAAGCAAAGGACAAGTCAAAGAAAGTTATTTGATTTTGCAAATGAGATGCAAAACCATCTTTTATTTTATTGGTGCAAATGCACTATAAAAAAGGCTGAAAGTACTGAAGTATCTGCATATTCCCTGATCCCCTAAATTTTGTGAGTGTATTTCCTTTAATACTTTGTATTTCTGTGGTGTTGAAAGCCACTTCTTTCATTTCTGATTTTACTTATTTGAATCTTCACTCTTTCTTTCTTGATGAGTTTGGATAAATGTTTATCAGTTTTGTTTTTTCAAAGAACCAGCTTTTGGTTTTATTTATCTTTTGTATTTTTTAAGATGCTATTTTATTATTTCATTCATCTTCACTGTGATCTTCATTTTTTCCTTCCTTCAACTAACTTGGGCTTTGTTCTTCTTTTTTAGTTACTCTAGGTATATAGCTTAGATTGCTCAATTGAGTTTTTTGTTTTCTGAAGTAGAAATGTATTAATATAAATTTTCCTTTTAGAACTGGTTTGGCTGTGTCCCATTGATTTTGGATCATTGTGTTTTCTTTTTCATTTGTGTCAATGTACCTTTTGATTTATTCCTTGATCTTGTTAACCCATTCAGTGTTTGGTAGCATTTTAAAAACTTCTATATGCTTATGTTTTTCAGTTTTCTTCTTGTAATTGATTTCTAGTTCCATACTATTGTGATTTGAGAAAATACTTGATATGATTTTAATCTTCTTGAAATTATTAAGATTTGTTAGAAGCTTAACATATGATCTATCCTGGGAAATGTTTCATGTGCACTTGATAAAAATATATATTTTGCTGCTTTTCAGTGAAATGTTCTAAAAAAAATTAAGTTCATCTGGTTTAATGTTTTTCTTTTTTTTTTGTCTGGATGATCTATCCATTTATGTCAAGGAGATGTTAATGTTCTCTACGCTGACTGTATTGTATTATTGTCAATCATTCCCTTTAAGTCTATCAATATTTGCTTTATATATTTAGAGTACACAGATGTTTATGAGAGTTATGTCTTCTTGTTGGATTGATCCATTTATTGTAACAAAATGCCCTTCATTATCTCTTGGTACAGTCCTTGTTGAAAGTCTATTTGGCTGATACAAGTATTGCTAACCCAGGTGGTTATTTTGTTTGTTTGTTTCCATTTGCATGTGTGTCAGTCTGTATGTGTCTTTCAGCCTGAAGTGAATCTCTTATAGACAGCATATGTACAAGTCTTATTTTTATCCATTTGGCACCCTATGTCTTTTTATTTTAGCATTTAGTCCATTTACATTTAAAGTAATTATTGATAGATATGTAGTTATCACCATTTTATTAATTGTTTTGTGACTGCTTTTGTAGTTCATCACTGTTCCTTTGTTATTGTTTTGTTCTCATCTTTTGTATGTTGATGGATTTCTATAGTGATGTGTTAGATTCCTTTCTCTTCATTTCTGTATATCATTTGTAGCTTTTGTTTGTAGGTACCATTTACTTCCTATATACCAAGCTATGTTTATAGCAGTCTATTTTAAGTTGATGGTTGCTTAAGTTTGAATGCATTCTAAAATTACTACAATTTTTACTCTTCTACTCCACATGGAACTAAATCAAACTAAACAGTATTTTATATAGCAAAACCCCCCATCCATATAAAGAAAAGAAAATCTACCAAATGAGAAAAGCTATTTGCCAATGACATGTCTGATAAGAAGTTAATGTCTAAAATATATTTTAAAATGCCAAAACAAAACCACCTGATTAAAAAAGAGCACAGGGCATGAATAGATATTTACTTCTCCAAAGAGGACATAAAGGTGGCCACAGACATATGAAAAGATGCTCAAGATCACTAGCCATCAGGGAAAGGCAAATTAAAACCACAATGAGATATCGCCTCACAGCCATTAGAATGGCTATTGTCAATAAATTAACAAACATCAACGTTGGAAAGAATGTGAAGGAAAGGGAACCCTCATGCATTATTGGTGAGGTTGTAAATTGGTATAGCGACCATGTAAAACAGTATGGAGGTTCCTCAAAAACTTAAAAATAGAACTACCTCATGATCCAACAGTTTCACTTTTGGGTATTCTATCTGATAGAAAACACTAATTTGAAAGACATATGCACCTCTATGTTTATTTCAGCACTATTTAAAATAACCAAAATATGGAAGCAACCTAAGTATCCATTGATAGGTGAATGGATAAAAACGTTGTGTTACATATATACAATAAAATA
The DNA here is from genome assembly GCF_036850765.1 of Saccopteryx bilineata. Classification (NCBI taxonomy): domain Eukaryota; kingdom Metazoa; phylum Chordata; class Mammalia; order Chiroptera; family Emballonuridae; genus Saccopteryx; species Saccopteryx bilineata. Next base: position 257,894,005 of record NC_089493.1, read on the forward strand.
ATACTCAGGGTCCTGGCCAGTGGCTCAGTGGATAGAGTGTCAGCCCAGCATATGGATATCCCAGGTTCAGTTCCTGGTCAGGGCACACAGGACAGATCAGAGAAAACAGGAAAAGCAACCATCTGTCCCTCTTCTCACACTTCTCTCTCTCTTCACCTTTCACAGCCAATGGCTCAATTGGTTTGAGCGTGGCCTGGCTACTGAGAATAACTTGGATGGTCTGAGCATGTCAGTCTCAGGTGCTAAAAATAGCTCAGTACTGGAGCATCAGCCCCAGGCAGGGTTGCATATGGATCCTGGTCCAGGTGCATGCAGGAGTTTGCCTCGCTACTAATACTCCCCTCCTCTCACCTAAAGGAAGGAAGGAAGGAAGGAAGGAAGGAAGGAAGGAAGGAAGGAAGGAAGGAAGGAAGGAAGGAAGAAAGGAAGGGAGGGAGGAAGGAAGGAAAGAAAGAAGGAAAGAAAGGAAGAAAGGTCACTTAGTCATAAAAAAGAAATCTTGTCATTTGTAATAACATGGATAGACCTAGAGGGTGCTATGCTAAGTGAAATAAGTCAAACAGAGAAACAAAAATAACATATGATATCACTTATATGTGGAATATAAAAATCAAAATAAATGATGAAACAAAGAAACAATCTCATAGATATAGAGAACAAATTGATGGTTGGTAGATAAGAAGGGTGTCATAAGGATAATTGAATAGCAGAAGTAATTAAGATATACAAATCGCCAGATATAAAAAGTCACAGGAATGTACAGCATAGGGAGTACAGTCAATAATGTTATAATAAAAATGTATGATATCAGTTATTAAATATCTATTCACTGTGTTGTACATCTGAAACTAATATATCATATGTAAACTAAATAAAAAATTTAAAATTTTAATAAATACTTTTTTTTCATTTAATTTTTCTTATATTCCTTTGCTTGTCCCCAAGCCTCTACGTGTTATCCATAGTCACTCTCCTTTCAGTTGTTTTCAATTAGCCTTCATTCCTACCATTTTTTTTTTGTCATTTAAAAAATCTGGTTTCTATGAACTCAGATTTCACTTTTTATTGTCTTCCCATTTTCCTTCCTGAATACTGTTTCTGTGACTTAAACACTTCTTATAAAAAATTACTTCTTTTTCTTCTGTCTCTGCACTCCTTCACTCACAGTTCATTTCCTAAATATGGCTGCATGTGTGTTATTTTCCTTTACTTCTTTTTCTGCTTCTCAAGATTTTGTGACAAATCTCACTGAAAAATCTTCTAACATCAGCCCACAAAAAAATTATTTTGGTCTAAGTAAGTGAAGATTAATTTTGCACCATAATGGTACTTAGTATTGGCTTTGTCTAAATTCTATGTAGGAGCATCCTGATTCAGTATACTTACTAACTTATATTTACTCTTCAACATATTTGATAATTCTTCCTCATGTCTTATTTGGGGCTACTCATATCTCCTGATACATTGAAAATGAAGTTCAGGTTTCTGTTTTCTGTTTTCCTTATTGCTCTTGTGTAATGTTCAGCAGATGAAATCATTTTAAAAGTGAATATTTCTTCTATTTTAAATTATTATTATTTTTTTCTGAAGTTGGAAAAGGGAAGGCAGTCAGACAGATTCCCGCATGTGCCCAACTGGGATCCACCCGGCACGCCCACCAGGGGGCAATGCTCTGCCCATCTAGGGCAATGCTCTGTTGCAACCAGAGCCATTTTAGTGCCTGAGGCAGAGGCCACAGAGCCATCCTCAGTGCCTGGGCCAACTTTGCTCCAATAGAGCCTTGGCTGCGGGAAGGGAAGAGAGAGACACAGAGGAAGGAGAGGGGGAGGGGTGGAGAAGCAGATGGGTGCATCTCCTGTGTGCCCTGGCCGGGAATCGAACCTGGGACTCCTGCACACCAGGCCGACGCTCTACCACTGAGCCAACAACAAATTTATGAAGCATATTATTCTTTTAAGAATATCATAGTTTGTTTATTTTGGAAGTATTAATGTAGTCTTAATCATTAAAACTTTTGAGATGAAAACCCCTTAGAGTTAATTGGCATTTCCAAGGATTTTGGTGACACACTGATACAATATCACATTAGTGAACATAATTAATATAAATAGTCCTGAGAGCTAATTTGTCATATCCTTTACTCCAATATATAGTATTAAATTGACATATTTATCATCTAATCAGAGAGTGAATTTATGGAAAATATGGATGTCTTGACTCTAAACAGGACTTAAAGAAAAATAATAGTTATAAATTACTAATTACAGAATATATGAAATTTTAGAGATCAAGTTGCACTCTAGAAAGCAATTAAGAATTTTTATTAAAAAATCCTTACATTCTCAAAAAATAATTGAGAATTTTTTTAACAAAAATTCTTTATTAAGTACAAGTGTGTTTTGTTATTTCTTGCCTGGGATATGGGATTTAAACCCATGTGTTTTCTGGCTTGGTGAGAGAAAGCTGAAAATGGACACCAGCATTTAGTTTTGTAGTAAAGAATCAGTTCTATAAATATAAAGTACTAGGGAATATTAGAAGGTCTTGTCAATTTACTATTACAAGAGATTCTCTGATACGTCCCTAGGGTGTTTGATTACAGTACTTTGTTCATTCTATATAAATCAATTCAAAAAATTAAGTATTTTAGTTTCGAGTGTATGATAGGAGCACAACTTACAAAATTCAAAAATAAAAAGGAATGAATTAAACTCAACATCTCAGCCATTCCATCTTCCTACCTAGAAACAACTTACTGTCTCCAATGTCACATGGAAGAGGTAATCCAAGCATATACACACACTCACACCTTTAACACAAATGGTAGAAATCCATGCACATTTTTGTAACTTACATTTTCTATTCAACAATGTATTTTAACAATTAGTCCAAAATAGATATGATTTATTCTGCTAAACAGCTACAAAGTATTGCACTATATGTGTGTCATGACTCATAATTAGTCCTCTGTTATTGTTCGCTTAGGTTATTTCTAATTATTTGCTAATACTATCTTGTTGACATTAATATTCTTTTGCATTTCACACATGTTTGAGTATATTTTAAGATAAACTTATGACCCTGGCAGTTGGCTCAGTTGCAGAGCGTCAGGACAGCATGTGGATGTTCCGGGTTCAATTCCCAGTCAGAGCACTGGGAGAAGTCTCCATCTGCTTCTCCGCCTCTCCCCGTTTCCTTCCTCTCTATCTCTGCCTTCCCCTCCCACAGCCAAGGCTCCACTGGAGCAACTTGGACTGGGTGATGAGGATGTCACCATGGCCTCGCCTCAGGTGCTAACAATGGCTCCAGTTGCAACAGAGCAATGATCCCAAATGGGCAGAGCAATGCCCCCTAGGGTGCTTGCCAGATGGATCCTGGCTGGGCACATGCAGGAGTCTGTCTCTCTGCCTCCCTGCTTCTCACTTAAGAAAAATACAAAAAAAAAAAAGATAAAATTATGAGTGAAACTTCTGGGTAGAAGAGTATATTCACTGTCAATTTTGATAGTACTGGAAAGTGACTTTCATACAATATAGAGGATGTGTCAAATTTGACTCATATGATCTGTGTATAAGAGTGCTTATTTGCCCTACACTCTCACTAATGTATTGATATTTTAAAATATCCTGACTCTTAACTTAAAAGGTTAAAAGAAGTAACTAGTTTTAACTTGAATTAGTTTTTTCTATTTAATATAAGAAAATAAAACTTCTAATGCTTATTTCTTTTTTTTTTTTTTCATTTTTTCTGAAGCCGGAAACAGGGAGAGACAGTCAGACAGACTCCCACATGCGCCCGACCGGGATCCACCCAGCACGCCCACCATGGGGCAATGCTCTGCCCACCAGGGGGCGATGCTCTGCCCATCCTGGGCGTCGCCATGTTGGGACCAGAGCCACTCTAGCACCTGAGGCAGAGGCCACAGAGCCATCCCCAGCGCCCGGGCCATCTTTGCTCCAATGGAGCCCTGGCTGCGGGAGGGGAAGAGAGAGACAGAGAGGAAAGCGCGGCGGAGGGGTGGAGAAGCAAATGGGCGCTTCTCCTGTGTGCCCTGGCCGGAATCGAACCTGGGTCCTCCGCACGCTAGGCCAACGTTCTACCGCTGAGCCAACCGGCCAGGGCCTCTAATGCTTACTTCTTTACCTTTCACTTATATGAGCCATCCTCACAGACACCCTCCCTACAATTTCTATGTTTTCTTATTTTTAATTATCCTCATATAATCTTATACAGAATTATACTTTAATATGTGCCAGTACATACATGGTTTAGTCATTTTAGTTTTAAAAAATGTGATCATACTCTTAGTTCCTATGTCTTGCATTTTACATTTAATAATAACTCTGAGATAACTGGCCTAGCTTTAATTTATATTTTCACTTCCGAGATAAGATATAAATTATTCAATTATTCTATATTGTTGAACATTTACTTTGTTTTTCAGATTTTTACTTTTATAAATAACGGCACAAAGTTTATGTTTCTTTGTATACTAAAACATTAATACTTATTAAAACATAGTAATATTTTAATTCACTTATAGTGGGATTTATATCTTCTCTATTTTGTTTTACTGAATATTTATTTTTTTATATCACATTTATGCTTATATAAGGAACCTTAAAATATATTTTAATTCCTAGTAGACAAGTCTTGTGTCCTGTTCTTTTCCACATATTACTTGGCTTTTCTTGAGTAAAGAGTATTATATATGTGTGTGTGTGTGTGTGTGTGTGTATCTTATAATTGTATGTAGTTACCAAAAAACTGATATTCTAGTGAGAATTACTTTAAATATATATGTTCATTTTGGGAACAATAAATTTTGTCTTGTGTCTTTCCATCAAAAGCTTGGTTATGAATTTTTATTTATTCATATCTTGTTTTATGTTCTTTAATGTATTATAACTTTAATCATTAAGGCCCCATGATCTCCTTAGAAATTCATCATAAACAATTGCATATTATGGTATTACAGATGAAATATGTTAAATTTATATTTTTGTGCTCTAATTGCAAAAATAGAAAATAAATATTGGGTTTTGTATATTTATCTTATAGCTAGCCACTTTACTATATTGTCTGTCTATTATTGCTAAAAATAATACACTTCACAGAATTGCTTCTGTTTTTGATGTATAGCAACATGTCATAAAAAACTAAATCCTGCCAACAAACAGAAAGCTTAAAGTGGTTGCTTCTCTGGTTGAACCTCAGATGACACCATAACGTTGCAGAAGACTCAGTTAAAACTGTGAAATAAACGTGTATGCTTTATCCAGGTAAGTTTGTGAGAATATTGCTATATAGCAATACATAACATACAATATTCAATTTACAGTTTTATTTCATTGTAATTGACAGATTCTGCCTACATTTACTTATGGAAATTTAGTGTTTTGTGTCTTGATAAACACACAGAACAAAACTAATTTTTTAATGTTCTATGAACATTTGAAAAGAATATTTTTAAGATTGAATTCAGTGTATATCAATTTGATGTTTATTATATTACTAAGGTTTTCTCTGTTTTGCATTTTTTATCCACTTTGTTTATTGAATTGAAAAGGATCAATTAAAATCTGCTAGTCGCCTGACCAAGCGGTGGTGCAGTGGATAGAGTGTCGGACTGGGATGCGGAGGACCCAGGTTCGAGACCCCGAGGTCGCCAGCTTGAGCGCAGGCTCATCTAGCTTGAGCAAAAAGCTCACCAGCTTGGACCCAAGGTCGCTGGCTAAAGCAAGGGGTCACTCAGTCTGCTGAAGGCCTGCAGTCAAGGCACATATGAGAAAGCAATCAATGAACAACTAATTTGTCGCAACAAGAAACTGATGATTGATGCTTCTCATCTGTCTCGATTCCTGTCTGTCTGTCCCTATCTATCCCTCTCTCTAACTCTCTTTGTGTGTCCCTGGAAAAAAAAAAATCTACTAGTCATGATGAATTTCTATCTTTATTGCTTTTGATTTATGAACTTCATCAACTTATTTGTTGCAAAGATATTACTTAAAAACCCTACTTTTTTCTTCTATTATTATAAACTTTTCTTTTTTTAGGCTAATATTATTTGTTCTGTCATTTTTCAAATTTCTTGTCTATTTTGAGTATGATTTCTATCTTTAATTTACATATTTCTAGATCTTTTTATATATTTTACTTTAATATTTCTCAGTCACTTTGCTTGATATGGGCCACATATATGTGCATATTTGTATATATGTATCTGTACATACATATGTATATATTATATGTATGTATGCATGTATATATGTGTGCATCTTAGTTTTTTAGCCATTTTTCACTTAATAGAATTTACTTTATTTATACTTAACGGATACAGAAAGTAGGTTTGATACTGGAACTACCAACACATTCTCTCATATACTTCTCTTTAATATTGCATTTTAAAACAGTTTATTACTATATAACATTTATTTCTTATGGCTCCTTTGTGTATATTTGTATTTTAAAAGATAAACTTAGAATCAATATTGTTCTATCATTCTGACATCCATACCTAAATTAAACTTAATTCTTTTTATCATAAAAGGAAAAATAATTATGTATTCAAATAGATTTCAAAGGTAAGTAATTATTTATGTCAATTTACACTCAAGAGTATAAAAATATAAATATTAGTAATTTTTTCCATGACATGTAGGTAATTTTATTTATTGAACACTACTAGATCATTGCCATTCCCAAAAAACAAACCATCCTTCCTAATAATTTCCTCTTCAACATACAGTGAACATGTTTCCTTTTTTGACTTCTCAATATTTAGTCACTTTATTTCCAAACCTTTTTCAACTTCCTGTGTATATTAACATTTTGCCAAATTTTCAAAGTCAAGGTCATAGCTCTTTAGCTCCAGAAAGCTCTCCATTACTTCTCTAGATAGACCTCAAAATAGTCTTGATTTCTAACCTATACTGACATACATGTATTTCACAGACATTTAAATTTAGTCTTTAATTTCTTCATTGACTTAGCAAGTACTTTTGAACCTTTTTCTCTGCTCAAAACTGTGCGAGGACTTGGGGATGACAGATAAAAAGCTACAAGGTCACTGACCTTGAAGAGATCATGGTAAGTACAACTTCTTAAATAATTATACTTCCACTGCAAATACACGTACCACATTTTAAAATATATGCCAAATTGACAGTAGTTAAATCATTTAACAATGGCAGTTTTCTTATCACTGCTCATACTGCTTTGGTTATATTTCACATTAGAGAGATAGGGGAGAAAATATTGGCAAAAACTCTTAAATTCTTTAAAATCTACAATCTATATTCCCCATGCTTTATTGAAAACAAAATCAATTAACATTCATCTTCATTCTTTTTTTATATTGAAATTTTAAGTTTTTAATGATGTGTTCACTGATGTTTCACTGTGATGAGAGTTTTTAACCAGTAGATTCAGAATGTAGCAGTAGACGACCCTTCTCTTACTTTTAAGAGCTGACTCAATAAGTGGAAAGGGAAAGAAAGGTGACAAATGTGTGCATGACAGGTGAATGATAGAAAAGAAGCAATTTCACAGGTAAAGAACTCCTTCCTTTTATTCTTTCTGGGAAGTACAGAGAGAACAGTGATGCATGGGATCATTTGGGTCCTTCATACACTGGCTAACCACTAATGTTGGTTTCAGCTTATATCTGTTGTCTCAGCATAATTATTAGTAGTTTTTCATTTTTTTCCTCATAAGTTTCCCTATTTGTATAACAAATTACATGGTCACCCTATTATTATAAGGGTTTATTAAGTTAATTAATAAGACTATACAGATTTTTATTTTCATTCAGTATGTTACCTCAAGACTGTGAATAGCTTTTCAAAAAAACAATTTCCAAATCAAAAAGAGAAATTCCTAGAGATCCCCATGCTATGCACATAGTGATAGCTTGGATAAGATGTGATTGATAAGAGAAGGCAAATGCTGTACATGAAACTAAAAGTCATGTCATAGGACCTATTCACTAAGACATTCATTCTAGCCATAACAAAAAATATTTCAGAGGCATTCACATGTGATCACTGTCAGAGAAAAACATAACTGTTGATAATGCTATCACATGGAGCCAACACTTTCTTTTTGTAACTCATAGGAGTAGATATGTCAATATCAGCAACCAGTTCCTCATTCTAACCAAAAAAAAAAAAAAAAAGAGCCAAATTATGAACTTAAATCTTCATTATTTTACATAACTTTAGAATCTAGACCAAATCCTCTTGTCCAGTCCGGATTTCTTATAAGCCACTCTCAAATGTCATTAATCTTACCAGTGTTCACTAAGTCATGCCACATAAGGAATCACCTCAAAATCTCAGTGGTTTTAAACAACAAATGTTTATTCTGTGGTACATTTACACAATGGAATACTATGCAGGGCCATAAAAAGAATGAAATCTTACCTTTTGTGACAACATGAATGGACCTTGAGAGTATTATGCTTAGTGAAATAAGCCAGGCAAAGACAAATGCCATATTTCACTTATATATGAAATCTAATGAACAAAATAAACTAACAAAAAAGAAACAGACTCATAGATACAGAGCACAGCCTGACAGCTGTCAGAGGGAAGGGGGTTTGCTGGACTAGGTGAAAAAATATGAAGGGATTAACAAAAAAAGAAAAGATTAGGATAAGTAATAATAGCTTGGACAAGGGCAGGAATTCATAGAATTATATGTATAGAAAAACATGAAAATTATTGCCAAACTTTTAAAAACAAATCTCCTTAATTTACAAAGATACAACATTTATCAGACATCTTCTTAAGGAGTTTCATGGTACCACTAAAAGAAATATTTTACATTTAAACTGAAGAATAAAAAAAAAACTGATCTAGAAATAATTATGGAGAATATTTAGGAAAAAAGTCTACACACTCCTCGAGCTGTGTACTTTGGTTATGGTTGTCTACTACAATAAATCTCTTTCCTTGGAATGTTTAGAATTCTTCGAACTGACATTAGACAATTTCAAAATTAACAGCTGTATATTTCTCATTTACAAATGGCAATTCACCATGTCAAATTTTTTTATATCCGTAGTCCATAAAATGTTTCATCACTTAATGAGTATGAATAACCGTGACATAAATGGAGAGGAAAATAAAATGAAACAACAAATCAACACTGCAATCACTAAAAAAATAGACTTTTTTTCATCTTTGCCTTATCCCTGCATTTCTTCTGTCTTGTCTTCTCTGATAATAGAGGAAAAGTCTGAAAGTAGTTTAATAATATGAGGGGTGTGTGTGTGTGTGTGTGTGTGTGTGTGTGTGTGTTCTATTTGCAGGCTATTGTCAAACAATCTTGAACAAAAACTATTTGGGGGGGGGGGGCTGAGACTCAGCCACCATATTTTAACATGTTTTTCTCACAGAAACAAAAGTTTTTAATAAGATATGACCAATATACTAAAGCAAGTTTTGCTGGAAAGTTGAACTCTATTAATAACGATTCATACAATTCTATACCTGCAAAACTTTTACTTTAAATCTCTTTCCCTTTATAATCACTATCACTTGCATATTTTTGTTTTGTTTTGTAAAAGATTGCTGCTATCTGCATCTTAGTTAAAGAATTGTGATTTAATATCACCAGGATCTCACAATTTCTACCCAGAGCCGAGAAGTCCAAAGGCAGACAACTTTTTCAAGACTTAATTATTGCTCTTAGCTCCATCCACTATGGATTACTATAGTTTTAACAAAAATTTTAGAAAAATACCATGGCCAAATAATGTGATAAAGGTTTATAACAGGTTTATAAAATAACAGTTATTACATTAGCACGCTTAAATGAGTGAAATGGCTTCTCAGCTGCTTAAAGTTGTCTATGTTGGCATACTGTGAGGATTTCTAGGTTATATGCAGAAAAATAAAAAGATTTAAACAAAGCTGCAAGTCATTTTAGGGAAACTAGGATTACCCTCATTTCACTAGCATAATGGTTTGGAGCAAGACGGTACGGTGCTCTGCTGCAAGTATAGACAACTTCATTATTCAGTCCATATTAAAGGTCTTAAAGAGGACTGTTGATAAAATTAGTTTGAGTATTCACTAGTACCAGCTTCAGATGTTTGCTTCTTTAATAATACTGGACTTGACACCTAAGAGTTTCATATTAATAAAGCCCAAGCATCAAATACTGAGGCAATTCTAAGTTTAATTGCTTACCACCTCCTATTCAGCATTGAGAATAACAAACAGTCCCTATGACTTGTGGTTAAATGATACCCATTTACTAGGAAGACTATATTTACACAAAAACTCAAAATTAAATTTTGTAACACCAAAGTTGATTGATAGGTTAAAAACTAAGCCTTATATTTAATAAAGGGAAAATGTGGTAAAAAGTAATACTCATATTAATGAAAATTAGTCCTAAAGATGCCAGAAAATTATAAAATTTCCAACATCAATAGTAAGTCTATTTTGACATTAATTTGGGGTGTTATTTGCATTTTCTTTACCAAGTTAGATTTATTAATATACAGATTTTTCTAATCAAACTAGCTTCCCATTCAAATCCTGTAACTCTGGAATCTACATTGGCTTATAAAGGCAAACTCTTCATTTATCATTCATTCATTCATTCATTCATTCATTCATTCATTCATCACATACTTATTGAATCCTTACATATACCAAATATATTAAATTCCTGACGTTACTATAAAACAAATTACCACAAACTTAGTGGCTTAAAACTAGAGAAATTTATTCTCTTACAGTTCTACAGATCAGAAGTCCAAAATAAGTCTTACGGGATGAAAATCAAGGCATCAGCAAGCGGTTTCTTCTGGAGGACCCAGAGAATAAATGCCTCTTCTTCTTTTAGATGCTGCTCGCAATCCTCGGCTCTTGGTCACATCACTTCCATTTCTGCTTCCAAGATCACATCGTCTTCTCCTCTACCATAACCTAATCTCCTTCAGCCTCCCTTTTATAAGGGCACTGGTTATCAACCCATTATAGCATCAGCTCATAGCCACAATAATCTAAAATATCCAAATATTATCAGTTCAAACATCCTAGATCTCACTATTTAAATCAAATATAGTTTAGACTCTAGTTATAAACTGCTGGGCAAAATTTCTCTCCCTCTGTAGACGTGTGAAACTAGACAGCAAATTATCTGGTCCACAAATACAATGGTGGCTCAGGCATAGGCTAACAATTATAGACATTCTATTCCAAGGAGAAAATGGAAGGAAGAAAATAAAAGTTACTGGTCCCAAACAATTTTAAAATCCATCTAAGAAAATTCAAATAGGTCCCAGGGCCTGGAAATAATCCGTAGCTCAAGATTCTTCTTGTCTGTGGACCCAAGACTCTGCCCTTGGAATTAACCTTCCTTTTTCTCAAAGGGTAGTACATATTTTAAGCTGAGTAGTGTAATCAACCTGTCTCATGCCTGTAGAATTTTAGTAGTCTGAAAACTTATTTCATTTTGTCCTGTCTCTGCTCCTTTTAGTCCAAGCTGGCAGTGTTTCTGCTGGTAAAACATTCTCAAATCCTTGTTAGTCTCCTGTGTGTATCACAAGCATTCACTCCATTAGACAAGCTGCTCCTCCACAAATCTTCCCTGGATGATCTAATCTTTATTACTGGCTTCAATGAGTGATGTACCTAACCCTGTAGCCCTAGCCATGGCTGTCCAGCCACACCCATGGTCCTCTCTCCAGAACACACATTTCTGATAGTGTAACTTTTCATTTTAGCATCCTTTGCAATCTAAATAGGCTCCAAATTTTCCAAATCATCAAGTTTTAGTTCCCTTAGCTTAAGAGTCCCTCAGTTTATCTTCTCACAGTTAACTGTGAGCACCAAGAGGAAACCAGGCTGTACCTTCAAACTTTGCTTGGAATCATCCTCAGCTAAATAGCTACATTCTTAATTACAAATTCTGCTTTCCACATAACTGTAGGACACAATTCAGCTGAGCTTCCTGGTCCTGTAAAACAAGGTTCCCCTTTTCACCAGTTTCTAATAATGTGTTCCTCATATCTTCTGAACTTTCAGCAGTATTGTTCTTTTTACTTTTTTTGTTTGTTTTGTTTTGTTTTATGCATGCGACAGAGACAGAGAGAGGGACAGATAGGGACAGACAGGAAGGGAGAGAGATAAGCATCAATTCTTCACTGTGGCACCTTAGTTGTTCATTGATTGCTTTCTCATATGTGCCTTGACCGGGGGCTACAGCAGAGCGAGTGACCCCTTGCTCAAGCCAGCGACCTTGGGCTCAAGCTAGCAAACATGGAGTCATGTCTATGATCCTACACTCAAGCCAATGACCCCATGCACAAGCTGGTGAGCCCGTGCTCAAGCCAGATGAGCCAGTGCTAGAGCCGACGCTAAAGCCAGAGATCTCAGGGATTCAAATCTGGGTCCTCTGCATCCCAGTTCGATGCTCTATCCACTGCATCACCACCTGGTCAGGCCTCAGCAATATTGTTGTAATGTCGTATTTCTACTAACAAGTCTGCTGAAGGCAATCCAGGCCTTTCCTGTCATATTCTTTATAATTTTTGCAAGCTTTGTTCATGATATAATTTCAAAATCACTTCTACCTCTTTTATTATCTGTTGTACTCTACTTTTAGGTACCAAAATCAGTATTCATTTCCTTTTGCCTCTGTAACAAATTACCACAAATTTAGTGGCTTAAAGGAATATAAATTTATCATCTTAAAATTCTGCAGACCAGAAGCCCAAATTAGTCTTATAGGGTAGATCCCAGGGTGTAAGTGGGCTGGTTCTTTCTGGAGCCTTCAGGGGAGAATTTGCTTCTTGCCTCTTCACTTACAGAGCCTAAAGACATTCTTTGGCTCCTGGCAATAACACTCAATTTTCTGCTCCTTAGTCCCCTCGCCCTCTCTCTTATAATAAAATTTCCCTCTGTACCATCCTTACAAGAATACCAGTGATTATTTTAAGGATGCTGTTTGATAATCCAGAACTTACTTGTCATCTCTAAGACACTTAACCACATCTATAAAGTCCCTTTGCCCTATAAAAGATAACATGTTCACAGGTTCCAGGGGCCCCAGGAATTAAGAAATGGGTATACTTATGGGATATTACTCTGCCGACCACATTAAGTAGCATTCTAACCACTTATAAACATCTAAGAATAAGACATCCTCTGCCTCCAATAAATTTTCATTTTAATATTTGTACTTTTAAAGTGTATTGCTTAAGGTCATTAGACAAAAGAACGCCAAGAGCAGGATAGGCTAAAAGAGTCAGAAATTAAATCAAACCCAGGAAGCATGCAGAAAATAACACAAATGTCACCTCATATAAGAATCTGGTCACAAGGACCCTGAAACAGCAGAAAACTTAAAGCCCAGGCAATGATAAGAGTCAGAAGTTTGGGCAACAAAGAGCCAGAAACAAGATCTTAAAAGGAAGAAGCTTACATCAGACAGAAACCTTTCAATTCTTTTCTTCCTGGGGCCTAATGTAAATCTTTTCTTCCTGGGGCCTAAATGTAAATCTCCATTTCAGCTCCACTGACCATTAGGTCAGTGGAGCTGAAATGGAGAGTGCAGAGTGAGAAATTCTTTTTAAAAAATTGTTTTATGCATAAATTTCTACATTATCAAAGATCTTTCTTTTTGAAAATTCTCTAAATTTACTATCTGTTGCTTCTTGACTCAATGATAATAAAATTCTGCTTTTTATAGACCTCAATGAAGTACTACTTGTATGATTTAATAATCTCTAAACAAAATTATACTTATAATTTGATAAAAATGTGTAATCTCTTTCCTCATCTGTACAACCTCTATCCCTGTCTTTAAAAAACTGTTGAACTTTGCACTTATATCTGATAGATTCCTCTATGAACAGAAATTCTTAGTATTTTATAAGTGTCTCATCATAGTTTTTTATATATGAATACAGATAGGCCATATTGTTTCTCAGAACAGACACTCACTGTCTTTATGGGAACATTTAGCATCTGTCTAGTGATGAAAATACAATCTCCATGTGTCAGTCATAAAAACTTCAAACTGATGGAATGTGTCTGCCTATTCAAAATAGTCAGTTTGCTATTTCTCCCCAAATCCCAAAGTATATATTTAAATAGTTTGGTAGATAGTAACATTCTACCTCCAAGTAATTTAAATGTGTAGAACTAGGAGCATTATAATTGTGTGACTCCATGAGAACTAGCCAATACAAGGCCAGTTATTAATAAATGATTCTCATTATTTAGTACAGCAATCAGTTACCGCCGCACACCATGATAACTGAATCACTTCTAAAGCTGTTCTTGGAAGCAGATGAGCATTTTGGGTGAGCAGAGAACAAAAGCAGAAGGAAAGCTGGGTTCAGGGTGAGAATATGGAAGTATACGTGTGCTTGTCTATATGTACATTTATGGAAGACAGGTCTACAGGAATTTATTGCTAGCATAAAATAAATTGATTTCAGTAACAAAATATAAAGTACTCCCAAAGGAAAATGACTTCTGAATATCCTCAGGGAGATAGGCACCATTTTCTAGCTCTCCAGTTTCACTTTACTTCACCCTCTATCGGGACTCTGAAAACACAGGCGAGACTAAAATTATAGTAGTCCCCCTTTCTCCATATATAGTCTGTATATGATAGTTTTCCTCTGCATACATATCTTTGCACTCAAAGAAAGCACTTTACCACTTCTCTTTGGCATTTATTTCCAAATCGCCAGCATCACTACTCTTGTGCTTTGGGATCATTATTAAGTAAAATACCGATTGCTTGAACACAACCATAGTCGATTGATAATCCAGAAAGCTACTATACTAAGTGACTAAACCAGTGGTAGTTTATGAAGCATGACTATGCTGGCAGAGGGATGGTTCAGCCCCATGTGGGATACAGCAAGATAGCATGAGATTTCATCACACTAATCAGAACAGTATGCAATTTAAAACTTATGAATAGTTTCTTTCTGAAATTTTCCATTTAATATTTTCAGATCACGGTTGACCACGGGTAACTGAAATCATGCAGCGTGTGAAACCTTGGAGAAGGACAGACTCGGGTAGAAGGACCCTGGGAAGTTGCAACTGCCACTCTACACTTTACTTTTCCCTGAACCAGAGTCAGCTGAATAATACACGTAACCTTTCATTATGTTTATGAAAAGCAACAGTGGGAAAATTGTTAAACTGTTAGGCAAACTCTAGCAAAGTAATGTTAGTTTAAGATAACGCTAGCTGACCTAGCTTGTTGCATTAGACAGAATGAAAAGACTACCTGATGGAAATGAAAGAAAAGGAAATAAGGTCATTGTGCCATAGTAGGACCTTGCCCTGGGCTTGGACTGTAGACAACAGATCTGAAATTGCCACTGATTAATGCCATTAAAAAGGAAAGAAAAATCCATCTCAAGGATCTGTACTAATGCATTACCTAAACTGTCATTCTATGGAAGACGGGCAGATACATTTGTAAAATACTGAATGCAATCATTTCCTATTTCCTCTAGTCACAATTTGAAATGTCAATCTGCATAGACTGCAAAGCAAACATAGCTTATGGCATATTTTTCTATGTATTTTCATCATTTCCCTTTGAATTTACTTCATCATTTATATTTCAAATGGCTTTTATTTTTCATTATGTGAGTGTTTGTGTGTGTATAATACCCAATAACCAGAAAACATTGAACAATAGTCAGTGTTTTGATACACACAAAGAAAGGGGATTTGTGAAATTGTCTTCTTGTATATTATCAGCAGACTGCTTTTATACTAAAAGATAAACATATCAAAATTTAATGAACTTAAAATCAATAATAGCTCTCAGTTAACCAGTCCATTTCACCTAACATTAATTCCTTTGAAAACACAGTTAATTCTTTATTTCTTTACCAAAATAAAACTGACATAATCCTTTGGAACAAAACCAGGCAGAAACTGAAAAAAGTAAAATAAATTAATCTCAAACTATACATATCAAACTATTAAGTCTTTGTTAGCAATAAATAAATCTAAATTGCTATTGTCCATTGGTCACCTAATTAAATGCCAATGCAAAACTTATTATTTGCTGTCATCCTAATTGACTCCCTTTCTTACTTTCTCTGTCTCTGTCTTGCTCCCTCTTGTCAAGCGAAGCGTACATATGTGTGTGTTTGGGTATGTGTGTGTGTGTGGGTATGGGTGTATGCACACATACTTTTGCCAAATGCTTTCTGATTTACATGTTTAATTCTGGATTCAAACTGACTTAATTCCAGATTACCTACTCCCCACCCCTTTCCCCTTTATCCTGAAGTTGATCTAAGAGTTGGAGGACCTGCCATTATTGTTATTTTGAGAGAGGAGACACAGTTTATCCTGATTTCCCTCTAATCTGACGTACATACTTCATTCTATCCGGGCCACTTTGTGATTAGCTAGCAATAATGACATGTCCACAGTCCCCTGTTCTACAGCAGCTAGTGTCAGTAGCCCTTCTCTTTGTCCTACTCTAAGTGAACCACCATTCTTCTGAGCAACCCACAATCCTTCACTTGAACTTCATGACGATGTACTTGGGACCCTACTGAATTTTTTTTTCACACACAATTGCTTGCAATTGAAAATTATAATATTAAAAATACTCAGTGGGATGCTTGAATCTATGTAATCACAATAAATTATAATAAAAATTAAAAAAATATAAAATATAATTGAATTAAAAAAATTATTTTATAGCCACAAATTTGCCAACCAAGTACTAACTATAAGGGAAGATTTGGTATCTTCAAAATTAAATATGAATATACAAACACATACATATGCATAATTTTGGTTACTTGACTTATAGAAATATTTTAGTTATACAGTGTGTCTGTAAAGTCATGGTGCACTTTTGACCAGTCACAGGAAAGCAACAAAAGACAATAGAAATGTGAAATCACCAAATACAAGGAAAACTCTCCCAGTTTCATACCTATTCAGTGCAGTTCAATATGGGCTCACACACAGATTTTTTAGGGCTCCTTAGGTAGCTATTCCACATAACCTCTACAGACTCGTCACTGACTGATGGCCTACCAGAATGGGGTTTCTCCACCAACTGCCGGTTTCCTTCAACTGCTTATCCCACCGAGTAATGTTATTCCTATGTGGTGTGCTTCATTATAAACGCACCAATATTCACGTTGCACTTTGGTCACGGATTCGAATTTAGCAAGCCACAGAACACACTGAACTTTCCTCTGTACCATGCACATCTCGACTGGCATGGTCGTGGGCTGCTCTGCTGTATACACAGTGTTACATCATCATCTGCACATGTGCATGTGCTGCCACATCATCCTACAAAAACTGGGAGGGTTTTCCTTTTATTTGGTGCAGATTTCACATTTCTATCGTCTTTTGTTGCTTTCCTGTGACCAGTCAAAAGTGCGCCTTGACTTTACAGACACACTGTATTAACCAAAGAGTACAAAAAGTTCTAAAATAAAATTAGTAGTTTCTCATACCTCACTGCAAAGCTCCCTTTCTCATGTAACCAATTATGTGTATATTTATATTCTTTCCTTGTAAAACAAATATACACATATTTTTGTGAGATAAAAATGAAGATATACTCTATTATTCAAATATATCATTATACTTTAATAAAAATTGGTTGTATAAATTAACAATATAAGAAATATCCTTATTTTTTAAGCAGTCTTTCACAGAGCAGAATTTTTTAAATGATATCTAACTTATCAGTGGTTTCTTTCATAGATCATGCTTTTGCTGTTATATCTAAAAAGTCATAACTAAACCCAAGATCACCTAGATTTTCTGATGGCAGTTCTAGAAGTTTTGTACTTTTTCATTTACATTTATATTATGGCCCATTTTCAGTTAATTTTTGTGAAAGGTGTAAAGTTGAGGGTCTACATTTTTTTCCCACTTGGATGTACATTTGTTCTAGCACCATTTGTTGAAGACTATTCTTTCTCCATAGAATTGCTTTTGTTCTTTTGTTAAAGATCAGACTATTCTTACATGTGTCTATTTTTGGGCATTCTATTCTAGTTCGTTGATTTACGTGCCTATTCTCTTGCCAGTGCCATGCTATCTTCATTGTTGTAGTTTATAGAAAAAATGTAAGTAAGATGGTGTCACTGATGTAAGTTGGTTCTTCCTCTTCAGTATTGTGTTATTCAATATTGTATAAATGGGTTTTTGCCTCTCTATATAAACTTCAGATACATCCTGGGATTTTGATTGAGTTTGCTTTGAATCTACAGATCAAGTTTGGAAGAACTAACATTTCAACAAATTTAAGTTTTCCTATTTATAATGAACATGGAATAGCTGTACACAAAAAAACAAACAAACATGAAATAAATTTAGTTAGCTCTATTTTAATTTTTTCATCAGAAGTTTATAGTGTTTCTCATATACATTTTGTACAAGTTTTTAATGTATTCCTAAGTATATCACTTTTTTGGTGCTAGTGTAAA
This sequence comes from Saccopteryx bilineata, assembly GCF_036850765.1. Lineage (NCBI taxonomy): Eukaryota > Metazoa > Chordata > Mammalia > Chiroptera > Emballonuridae > Saccopteryx > Saccopteryx bilineata. The sequence goes on from NC_089493.1 coordinate 257,912,477, forward strand.
TGGCACTGTGCTTTTAATTTCAAACTCTAATAGTTCATTTCTGGTGTATAGGAAAATAGTTGTTTATTTATTAATCTTGTATTCTGTAACCTTACTATAATCTATTACTTGCAGGATTTTTGTTTTGTTGTTGATTCTTTCTATACAATCACATCATCTGTGAGTGAACAAAGACAATTTTATTTCTTTTTTCCTAATATGTTTTCTATTATTTCCTCTTCTTGTCTTATTGCATAGTTAAAATTTCCAGTATGATGTTGAACAAGAGTAGTGACAGGGGACGTTCTTGCTATGTTGCTCACCTTAGTGAGGAAACAACTAGTTTTTAATCATTAAGTATGCTTAATGCTAACTTTAGGTTTTTAAGATTTTTTTTTAATATGTAGAAGAAATATAGCTTCAAAGTTTGGGGGTTGTTTATTACTGCAGAATAACTTAACCTATCTAGACAGACACAGTGTTCCCTCTTTAAAAATATCCTTTCTAAGACTCCACTTCATTATTTTATACTACATTTATTATTTCCTTAATTAATATTCTTGAAAGAATCTTACTGTTAACTTTCCCTTCTCTTTTATTCTGTAGACCTTTTTAAGTATTCTCTGACCCACCTCTTTATTAGAAAAACCATTCTTGCTAAAATGCAAAAGGACCTCTTAATTTTCAACTCCAGTAAGCAGATTTATTACCTTGCTTGACTTCATGTAGCACTGTTGACCTTTAGATACGTTTCATGATACCATACACTTCTCATTTCCATTTTTCTTTCTTTTCCTTTAACCTTATGTAGTTATTCTGTGTAAGTTATTCTGAGGAAGTTTCCCTCTATTCCTAGTTTGCTAATAGTTTTTTATCAGGGATGGGTAATGGATTTTGCCAAATGCCTTTTTTTTGCATCTATTGATATGTTTGTACCATTTTTCTTCTTTAGCCTCTTGATCAAGAGATAGATTGCATTAATTGATTTTCAAATTTTGAGCCAATCCAGCCATGCATACCTGAGATAAATCCCATTTGTTCATGATATATATATATATATATATATATATATATATATATATATTTCTACATATTGTTAGAATCGATTTGCTAATATTTTGTTGAAGATTTTTTTCATAAATGACCAAGAGGTACTGATCTGTAGTTTTCCTTTCTAGTGATGCCCTTATCTGGCTCAGAAATGACAGAAATGCTGGCCTAATAGAATTACTTAAGAACTGTTCTCTCTGCTTCCATGCTCTGGAATATATTGTAGAAAATCAGTATCATTTGTTCTTAAATGGTTGGTAAAATTCACTGGTGAAACGATCTGTGTCTGGTGCTTTTGATTTTGGAAAGCTATAAAATATTGAATTTTTAAAATAAAAATGGGCTTACTCAAATTATTTATTTATGTGTGAGTTTCAGTAGATAGTGTCTGTCAAAGGAATTGGTCCATTTCATTTAAGTTATCAAACTGATGGGCATAGAGTTTTTGGTAATATTCCTTTATTATCTTTTCATGTCTACGGAATCAATAATAATATTTCCTCTTTTATTTTTGATATTAGTAATTTGTACTGTATATTTTTCTTTTTTTTTTCTTGGTTAGCCTCACAAGAGATTTATTAGTTTTACTGATCTTTTCTCAGTAATAGCTTTTAGTCTCTTTGGTTTTCTTTATTGTTTCCTGATATCAGTTTCATGGAATTCTGCTCTAATTCTTATTATTTCGATTCATCTGCTTACTTTGGGTTTAATTTGCTCTTCCTTTTCTACTTTTATAAACTAGAAACTTAGATGATTGATTTTAGGTCTTTATTCTTGACTAATATATGCATTCAATACTATAAATTTCCCTCTCAGCACTGCTTTCACTGCATCCCACAAACTTTAATTTGTATTCTTGTTTTCATTTAGATAAAAGTATTTTTAGTTTCTCTGGAAACATATCCTTAGACCCATGTGTTCTTAGTTATGTGATGTTTTATTTCCAAATATTTTCTGATTTCCCAGCAATTTTTCTGTTACTGATTTCTAATTTAATTCCATTATGATCAAAGAAAATCCTTTGTATGATTTATATATATTTTAATATGTGGAGGTATATTTTATAGACTGAAATGTTGTCTCTCTTGGTGAATGCTGCATCTGAGCTTGAGGAGAAGGTGTATTCTGCTGTTGCTAATTGAGGCATTCTATTAATGTCAATTAGATTCAATTGATTGGTGATCCTTTGAATTAGCCTGTTTGGGCCTCATACCTGCAGGGTATGAGGGTCCCCAAACTTTTTACACAGGGGGCCAGTTCACTGTCCCTCAGACCATTGGAGTGCCACCACATACAGTGCTCCTCTCACTGACCACCAATGAAAGAGGTGCCCCTTTCGGAAGTGTGGCGGGGGGCCTCAGGGGGCTGCATGCGGCCCGCGAGCCGTAGTTTGGGGACGCCTGCAATAGGAACTCAATAAATGCTTGTTAAATGTATGAATAAATTAAAAAATGAAGAGTATCATATGCCACATACCATAACTTATTTAATCCTTTCTCTTATTAAGGGACATCGAGGTACATTAAATTTTGCACTATTAAAATTTATATAGCAATTCATATGTTTGAATAAATATCTTAATATTATCTAGAATTCCACAACTGTATTGTGTAAGAAAATAAAATATAAAGATATTAGCTAGTTAAAGAATCATTTCTAAAAATAGTCCTCTCTCAGATTTCCCTCAATATGCAGTACTGGCATTTTTCCCTTCCTACCACATCTTTATTGTCTGTTTCCTGTTCATTACTGGATGCTCCATTTGAATCTGTTATTCTGAAATATTAATGAAAATTGATTTTTTAAAATGATACCACAAATTTCACACAAGGAAATGTATTTCATGCTGGGAGACTGGAGAAATACTAAAATCACAAAAATGATTACAATGAATACATGGCATAGTTAAACCAGTTAGCATGGGCAGAAAGTAAACTGACAACTATAATTAGATTACATGACAGATGTTTTAAAATAATTATTTTACTATTATAGAGAGGCTTTGGGAATGATTAAGATTCTCTAATAATTTTGTTGCAAAAGCCATACATGAGAAACTCAATATCATGCTATCATAAAAAGTTATTGAAGATGCTACACCAAAAATGTTGTTTGGATTCATATCTTGTGCTAAGAAATAGCCCATAGAAGCCATTATAATCTAAATTTTATCACATAGATAAAAATTTTTAATAATGTTTATTTTTATTTCTCAAGAAAATTTCCTAATTAAATTAGGTCTATTATATTTGGTCTTCATTTAAAATGGATATTTATTCCCAGATAAGTAGAATCATCTGATATTATCCCAGGGTTAAGCTACCTGGTTCCTGAGTTTCTATGTAGAAAATAAAACAAACCTCCCTCCAGGGACCTCACAGGCAAACTGAATGCTGAATTACCCCTTCATCAACAGTTTATAAGAATACATTTTCTTTGACTTTTGCCAAAATCTTAGATTATAAATTTTTAAATCTTTGTCAATGTGTGACCAAAAGGAAGTATTTTATTTTGATTTCATTTCCTTAACAACTAGTGAGTTAGATATATTTTTTTATTTACCTTGTATTCCCTTGAATCACTTCTTCCTTGCCTTTGCTATTTTTTTCCAAATGGCTTATAATTTTAAAAGTTGGTGTGTGTGTGTATTATATATATTAACCTTTGCCTCATATAGAGGGTGCAAATATATCATATTTGTCAGCCCTTGGTTCTTCAATTTTGCTGATGCTGATTTTATTATTTTACCCTGGGGAAGATTTAAATTTTTCCAAAATCAAATCTGTCAATCTTTTATTATAACTCTTAGGCTTAGATATAAATTTCACCTTATGTACTCTCATTCACATGCATACTTCAAAGCAAGATTATTAAATTACTTCATGTTTTCTTCCATAAACTTTATAACTTTTTTTTTGCTTGCTTAGCTCCTAAATTATCTGAAATTTGTGTGAGTGTACATGTATGTGCATGAGTACATATGGGATGTAATCTACAGCTAAGTTATTTTCCTCCTACTTCATTTTCAATGTCCCAACATTGTTTGCTTAAGCAATATATCATTTTTCATTGATTAAATATGCCATATTTATTGCAAAAAAAGTTGTTACACCTGTATGGCACTGTTTTCTTGAGTCTTTCTTCTATTTTAATGACCTATTCCTCCACCGATATCATATTCTTTTCAGTAGTAGAGGTTTGTAGTTCATTTCAAATTTGATATGATAAGGCCTGTCAAATAGTTTTCTTTATTTTTTTTCACAAATTAATTGGTTATTCTTTATGTTTTCCTTTGCAGATGCCAATACTATAAGCATATGTTTCTCTGTCTTGGTGGAAACACTTGAGCTTTGGAGACAGATCTACTGAATTTGAATCCTGGCTCTCTCTTAATATTAGTGCGATTTGGGACAATTTATTAACCTCAACTGAAATTGGAGAGAACAATTATGAGAAGTAATTGAAATGATGTTATAAAGTTCTTAATACAGTATCATATATATATTAGATAAGATTAAATACTATTATCATTTCTTTCATTCTTCACAAACTAAGATACCATTTAAATACCTATTGGACAGTTATATATGTTATTGTTTATCTCTGTTAATAAAATATACATGGCAATGAATGTTTCACGTTTCATGACTGCTTTAGAGAGTGAACATAGCTTGTGATTTTTTTTATATAAGGCTGAATTCATATACCTTTAATACCACACAAATCTTACCTTCAATAAGTTTTCTGGTGAGCAACAATGACTTGAATCCTCTTGTAATCCTTCAAATGATATAGACTATTCAGTACAATTCCTCAAATATTTATTTAACATTTGCTATAAAAAGTATTTTAACAAGTCACCATGATAAGAAATGCCTCACAATCCTTCTACTGATGCAAAATACTCAACCCAATCCCACAATGTTTATTTAACCTCCCTTACACTAGGCAGTGCAGAAAATGAGTAAAACTGGACCACTGTCTTCAAAAGAATTCCATAATATGAGCAAGGTAGATAAGAAATGGAATTGAAGTAACATGTGAATAGGTATATATATATATAATATAAAAACATTGTAATATGCCTTTTGTATTTATTTGATAGTGAATCCATGTTCATCAAACTTTTAAAAAACAGGACCAGTTTTGCTTAGTGCATATCTCCTAAAAACGAACTGAAAAAATATGTATAAATTTTAAAGGACTCATCTCTGAGTTAAAAAATCTGAAGAACAAAGTGGTTAGAGGAAGTCCAGTATTGTCTAGCCAGATGGGAGTTAAAGCCAGATTCCTGTGTGTCAACTAATTAACTCTTCCAAATAGAACATGTGAGATATATTCAGAAGTTTCATTTACTCTCTTACATAGTTATGTTATTATTTATATTCTGATGTGACAATTTATTTGGAAATTCTTATTTTCATGCCCAACTATTTGCTGATTATAAAGGCCTTTTCTCAATTTTGCACAATTAACTTATTCATTCATTCATTTGAAAAAGTGTCTGATAAGATAACTTTTAAATTGCCTAGCCCATTCACAGAAGGTAGTTAGTTATTCCCTAAAAACATATTCATTTTCAGGAATTTGGTTTTGTTCATCTGTCAAGTGAAATGTCCCTATATTTTTCCTAATTTGAAGACCATTGACTTAATTTTTTGTTAACCTTTTAAAAAGTTTCTCTAAATAATATAAATTTTCCATTTATTATTTGAAAAAAATCAGTGGTTCTTCAGAACAGTTACTATAAATTCAGTTAAGAAAGAATTCTTAAAAGACTAGATGCAAATTTAAACTATGTTGATCAGCTATTTTTTCTCCAAATGATCATGGCATACAAGATATAAATCAATGATCTAATTAAGCTAAATACATACGAGTCAAGACCACGTATTTTCCAATTCAATCTAGTCTAGGTTTTTTTTTTTCTTTTTTGCAAAGATCTTACTCCAAATCAAATACAGTGGTACCTTGAGATATGATTTTAATTCATTCTGTAACCAAGCTCGTAAGTCAGTCAACTCGTATATCAAACAAATTTCTCCCATTTAAGATAACTGAAATAGATTTAATCTGTTCTAGCCCTGTGAAATATCCCCAAACCATCCTAAATTATAAAAAAAGACATATTTTTAATTAATAAACACACATGTATACTTTACCAATGCATAACAAAATATATAAAAGAAAAAAGTTATTTAGTGCTGCATTCTTACCTTGGAGACAGACAAGTGTGGCTAATGGAGGTGAATGGTGGAGGAGGAGGGAGAGAGGGAGGGAGAAAGGAAGGGATGCAGGCACTGTAGACACGTAAACTAAAACTGCACTTTCTTAACACTAAATGTAATGTAAACTAAAACTGCATTTTCTTTACTTTAAACAAAACAAAAACTGAACTTTCTTTACTTAAAATAAAACCACAAAAACTTAATGTAAAAAAAAATGTACTTTCTTAACTTTAAACTTAACCTAAGCTTAACATTACATATTTTTCATTTAATCATCACCTATTTTTGCCTTTTTGGCTGCACTTTTGGCACTTTCACTTGCAGGACTTTTGAATAAAAATCTATCCAAAGAGGTTTGCTTTTGCCTGCCTTTTAAAATGTTATGGAAATGTGATAAACAAGTGTCATTACTAAGTGCTGAAGCTCGGAGTTGAAACTTTTTCTGGGTGTTTTTCTTTTTTTTTTTTTTAATTATAATTTTATTTTTTTAATGGGGCGACATCAATAAATCAGGTTACATATATTCAAAGATCAACAAGTCCAGGTTATCTTGTCTTTCAATTATGTTGCATACCCATCACCCAAAGTCAGATTGTCCTCTGTCACCTTCTATCTAGTTTTCTTTGTGCCCCTCCCCCTCCCCCTTTCCCTCTCCCTTTCCCCCCTCCCCCCGTAACCACCACACTCTTATCAATGTCTCTTAGTTTCACTTTTATGTCCCACCTACGTATGGAATAATGCAGTTCCTGTTTTTTTCTGATTTACTTATTTCACTTCGTATAATGTTATAAAAATCCCACCATTTTGCTGTAAATGATCCGATGTCATCATTTCTTATGGCTGAGTAGTATTCCATAGTGTATATGTGCCACATCTTCTTTATCCAGTCGTCTATTGATGGGCTTTTTGGTTGTTTCCATGTCCTGGCCACTGTGAACAATGCTGCAATGAACATGGGGCTGCATGTGTCTTTACGTATCAATGTTTCTGAGTTTTGGGGGTATATACCCAGTAGAGGGATTGCTGGGTCATAAGGTAGTTCTATTTTCAATGAAACTTGAAAGCTTCTCCCACATTGCCAGCATGTCTTTAATTTCACTTGTAGAAATCACTTCCTTCGACTCTACCTCCTCCTCACTACTAATCTCTTGCAGAAGTTCAGTATGTTACATCATCTGTAGCTCCTTCAACTCCTCAGTTGAGAGTTCCTCCTCATGTTCCTCGACAAGCTTATTTACATCACCCTCATCTACCTCCAGACCCATTGACTTTCCGAGGGACTCAATCTCCTGCAACACTTCTACCTCGGTCTTGGTCTATGGTTTGAATCTTTCGAAGTCCCTGTCTGCAACAACATCAGGCCATAACTTTTTCCATGCCAAGTTCAAGGTTCTTCTTGTAACCTTTTGCCATGCCAAGTCAATAATGCGTAAACATATCATGATGTTTTAATGATCTTTCCAAAACTCTCAAAGGGTTAGATTGTATTTTCAGTCACCCCAAAGCAGTGGCGGAACAAGTGCTTTGTGTAGAGAGAGCTTTTTAAAGTTGGAAATGACCTGCTGATCCATAGGTTGCAAGATTGAAGCCATGTTGGGTGGGAGGTAGAGGACCTTCATGAATTTGAACTCATCGAGAATGTCATCTTCAAGAACAGGTGGGTGGGTGGGAGCATTTTCAAGGATTAGTAATGCTTTCATTGGGAGTTTATTTTCTTGAAGATATTTCTTCACTGCAGGACCAAAGACAAAATTTACCCATTCAATAAAAAACTGCCGTGTAACCCATGCCCTAGCATTGGTGCACCACATAATCTGCAGTTTTTCTTTAAGAATCTTGTGAGTCTTAAAGGCTTGAGGATTTTCAGAATGATACACTAGCAGTGGCTTTACTTTACAGTCACCACTAGCATTTGCACACAATGCAAGGGTCAGACGGTCCTTCATGGGTTTATCGCCTGGCAGCTTCTTCTCCTCTGCGGTGATGAAAGTCCTCTAGGGCATTTTTTTTCCAAAACAGTCCTGTTTTGTCACAATTGAACACTTGTTGGAGGATGTAGCCTTCCTTTGCGATAAGCACAGTTAATGTGTGATGTACTCCTCAGCTGCCTTAACGTCAGCACTCGCAGCTTCACCATCCTCACCACCGAGTGGATGCCAGATCTCTTCTTAAAATTTCCAAACCAGCCATGACTTGCCTTAAATGTATCTTCTGCTGCCTCTTCTGAGGTTGATGGTTCTTTCTTCTTCAAGCTGCCATAAATAATATAGGCCTTTTCACATATTACAGTCTCCACCACTGTATCTCCTGCCAGCTCTTTCTCTTTCACCCACACCAGCAAAAGCTTCTCCATTTCTTTATGAATATTTGTCCTTAATTGGGACAGAATTGTAGTTCCTTTTGTTGAATTTGCGCTTTTGATGGCATCCTTTTGTTTAAGGATGGTACAAATTGTAGATGTATTGCGGTCGTACAGCCTTGCCAGTTCAATCACTCATACACCACACTCACGTTTTTCTATTATTTCTTGCTTTACTTCTATCAACATTATTCTTTTCCTTCTCACCACTGTCCTTTACACTCACTTACTTCAGCCCCACGATAGCACACAAAAAAAGTTAGTAAAAACAATGTAAAAATGATGCAAGAATGAGTACAGCACATGAGATTCGACTTGATTCTGCAGGTAACACGTGAGAAAGAAGATGATGCTGGTGTTGTGCTGCTGACACTGGACCCATGCACCAATGTGCCAACTAGTGGCAGCTTCCCAAATCACAACTCATATCTTGGAATTTTGCTCGGATCTCAAACAAAAATATGGACTGAGTCATAGCTTGTATCTTAAAATTTAAAAAAAATCCGTATGTTGGTCTGCTCATATCTCAAGGTACCACTGTATACATAAGTCTTAAAACCTTAGGGGGAAACAATTTCAAATAAACTTTTAGGGGGGTTGTCTCTTGCTTCTGAGGGATTGGGGTTACCAGAGCTGCCCAGGTCATGTACTAAATTTAGGTTGATATATGTGTCAGTTCTTTTGGGTCTTGAGAAGCAGATACCAAGACAGTCTTGGCAGAAACACCTGTGAAGGATAAGGGGGTCATCAGCAACAGCAGGATCAACATACGCAACAGAAGTAAGGGAGTGGGAGGGAAGACTCTCAACAGTATAGTTCTGAGAAAATCTCTACCAGGCCAGGGGGCAATCTTCAAGCAAGTTTCCCAGTAGAGCATGCTGAGCAAGAATAGTCTACAATAGTTCCCACACTATATTCTGTTATTGACTAAGAACAGCCCAGAGAACACTGTGTCCAATTCAGTGGCAGAACCGAAGACAGCAGCTAGGGCTGTCAGTCGATCTACTTCTCCAAGTTTTCTACTAAAAAAGATCTGAGTGGCACCTTTCCATGGTTGCCACAACATATGGACATGGTAGCATATTGTAAAACTCAGAAAAAAATCACCGCTGTCAAATAACTTTTCTATTACTTCAGCTTGCCAACTTCCATTCTGAAGAGAAACAACATCCATAAGAATACGTCTTATAGATAAGAAAAAGCGGGAGTTAAGGTACCTGCTTTTCTGCTCCCACTATTGGTTTGCCATTCCCTCTCATGGGACAAGCAGAAGTGACATGGCTCTTCTCAGACCTCTCCATGATTCTCCTGCCACCTTCTTTAATTCCTCTCCTTGCCCTCTTCTTGCTCTGCAAGTGTGTCCACCACCAAGAGTCAGATGCCAGACTCCTGCTTTTCTCTCCCTCCCTCCTCAGTGAACTCTCATGACACTCACACTGCTGCCTACATAACCATTTCTCAAATACTTTTTCTATAGCTCTAGCCTTAAGCCACCATCCCAATTATCTCCTAGAAATGATGGCTCAGATATTTCAACAAAACTTTGACCATGTTAAAAACAAAGAATGCATTGTTTCTCTCTTCCAATTGCCTCCCCCCTTTGACTTCCTCAACATCACTAGGTATTTTTTTCTAAGAAAACCATGCTCAAAAGATTTGAGACATATTGTCTTTGCCACGGGGATTACCAGTTTGTCAATTCCTTTTTATGGGAAAGCCTTTTAAATCCATCCCTCATTTCTGTCCATAGTATCATAGTCACCATTTTATCATCCAAACACTAACATTATAATGATGTCCTGCCATTAATCTCATGACCTGAAATAAGAATAGAAGTATCAACCACATCAGCTGGGTGTCAGTATTCCAGAAAGGGTAAAAAACAAATGTAAAGCCTAGAGTCTAGGTATCATTGATGGGGCTGAGGAGTGGGGTGGAGAGCAAGAGTTATTCATGCGTTAGGCAGAAGGGAATTTTGTGTATATAATAATATCCTCCTAACGGTGATGGGAAGGATGAGTAATAAAGAGAATCAGTTTAACCCTTCTGTGAGAAAGGTATTGCATTTTTTTAATTCGTGGCAACTTTTATACAAAGTAGTATTTTGGTTCTTGTTATTTTGCTACTGTGACTTTAAAATAAAGCATGAGATTTTAAAATTATCTTATATGTAATCACGTCCACATATAAGAGGGGTCAGCTGGATATTAAGTCCTAAATTCCACATATGAAAGCTGGTATAACCTCTTGTTTCAAGAAAACAAAACAAAATCCAAAATATAAAATGCAATATTCCACATAAAATATTATAAAACACCTTCATAGTTATAATCTGGCGAGAACACTGGAAACATAGATAATGTTTTTGATTAGATAAAGCAATGTTTCTCAATGCCAGTAACCCAACATGGTGGAGCCTGGGCTAGAGTCATAGTTTTAGGGCTACAGCTAAAAGTTACGGGTTCCAGAGTCCAGTCAAAGGAAAACGAAACTGTCCCCTGCTGTCTACTTTCTTTTCCTCTCCTCTGTGACTTCCCATAGAAATATATGTAATCAGGGCATAGTATATACACCTATCTGTGTAGCACAAGGAATGAACTCAGAATGCCTCCAGGAGACCCATTCAGAACCTGCCATTTGGAATCTGCTTGTAATCCATATCATATATCTCCTCCCTTCTTGAGAAGGATGGCAGATGTCTCTGTTCTTTGATGCCTAAAACATACCGTCAACCCAAACACTAGGGCCTTTATCCTCATGTAGCCCGTATGCCACAAATGAGATCTCAAATGCACGCCTCCGACAGATCACCTGTCACCACCACAAGCCTTGTTTTCCTTCATTCTTCCTTCCAAAATTGTGTGTTAAAATCAATATGCATCAATTTTTATTGAACTTTTAGGCATCGGGTCTATAAAAATGCAAATAGTGAAATGTAGATAAGAAAGATACCCTCCCATATATTGTACTTTCATGTATAATAATACCAAGCTGCCCAATTGTAGCTCCCCTCAAAATGCAACATATACACTTAGCTTTTTTTTTTAATTTAAAAACATGATGACAGTTAAGCACAGGAACGATTTGAGCTTTTTTTCCCACTATGACCTTCTGCCTACTTCTATGACCATAATCAAAACGTGTTCCTCACTCCAATAGACACCTCTTCTTCAGAAATCTCCCTACCTATCTTCACCCATACTTATCAATCCTTTAAGCCAGGGGTAGTCAACCTTTTTATACCTACTGCCCACTTTTGTATCTCTGTTAGTAGTAAAATTTTCTAACTGCCCACCAGTTCCACAGAAATGGTGATTTATAAAGTAAGGAAGTAACTTTACTTTATAAAATTTATAAAGCAGTCTGACCAGGCAGTGGTGCAATGGATAGAGCATTGGACTGGGATCTGGAGGACCCAGGTTCGAGACCTGGAGGTCGCCAGCTTGAGCACAGGCTCAACTGATTTGAGCAAAGCTCACCAGCTTGGACCCAAGGTCGCTGGCTCAAGCAAGGGGTTACTCAGTCTGCTGAAGGCCCACGGTCAAGGCACATATGAGAAAGCAATCAATGGACAACTAAAGTGTCACAACGAAAAACTGGTGATTGATGATTCTCATCTCTCTCCATTCCCGTCTGTCTGTCCCTCTCTCTTATTCTCTTTCTCTGTAAAAAAAAAAAAAAAAAAATATATATATATACACACACACACACACACACACACACACACACACATATATATAAAGCAGAGTTACAGCAAGTTAAAGCATATAATAATAATTACTTACCAAGTACTTTGTCAGACTTTCGCTAAATCTGGCAGAATAAATCTTTATAAAATAACTTACTATAGTTAAATCTATCTTTTTATTTATACTTTGGTTACTCCACTACCGCCCACCATGAAATCTGGAATGCCCACTAGTGGGTGGTAGGGACCAGGTTGACTACCACTGCTTTAAGTGATAATATCGCATATTTCATTTTGACTCATTAATTTGTCCTATTTTCTACTTTCTGTTCCATTGCTTTAAAATAGCTAACACAAAGATTTTGGGTTTTGTTCATTTTAGTTTGTGCTCAACCCTCTGTAAGTAAAATGTTTTTGGAAAGGTTTTCTTTCTTTCAAGTGACTCCTAAAGTATAGTGATAGGTTTCACTTAAAGTAAATACAATCTTTGGGGTAAGTACATGAGAGAAAAAAGTAAGCAAAATATATTTTTCTGATATAAAGAATGCTTAGTGATAAATACAGTGATAAACTCTTAGTTATAATAGAAATGGGGTACTTTTTATTTCCAGGTAGTATTCCTAGAAAACAAATGGCATTTTCCGCAAGACGTTTTTTTATTGTACAAAAGTTTTTACTAAAAATGAGTTTTTTAAATATATAAAAGGTTTTGTCCTACATCTGAAAGAATGAAAGAAATTGATAAGAAATTAAGACTTGGGAGGGGTAAACACATAATATGGTATAAAGAGATATGTTGTAAAATTGGGTACCTGAAACCTATAATTATATTAGCCAGTGTCACTCCAATAAAATTCAATTAAGAAAAGTTTACACAAAATTATTTGTTCTAAAATTAAAAATAATAAATGGTCTTATTATTATTGAAACTAAATTCATTACATGAAAGCAGCTGAAACACCAAATTAAATGGGCTGCTATACTATGAACTGGTGTTAGTTTTACCTCATTTATATTAATATAAAGCAAATAATCAAAGCAGAAGAGAAAATGTAACAACATTTGTTAGTAAATTCCATTTTATGCTCTGGCAGTGTTATAGACATATCATTAATTACATTGTGCTAGTCGCAGTGCTAAATCACTTATTGAAAATCTTCCTCTTAATGTAGCCCTTAATTTTGGCCACTATCAAAAGAATGCTTCATCTTGAAGAGCTATCAAAATATTGATCTGAAACTCTCAGTTTAATTGGCTATTTCACAATTATATTGTCCAGGGGGAAAAAATGGTTGGCGACGTTTGTCGTTTCTAGACAATTATTCTTATAGGAATAAAGAGGATAAAGCTGCAGATCAATTACCTGTTAGGTATCCTGAGTATTGAGTGATTACCTGTTTGATCAACAATTTATTTTTCTCCTCAGAAATGGTGTAAAGTTAATTCTTATACCATAGACCTATGATCACAATTGATAAGGAATTTATGATATAATCATAAATCAATTTTTGTATCCACTCTTCTCCTACTAAATATAATAGAAAACATCATTTGTCATATATCTTCAGAACCAAAAATATGGATATACTTCCATGTTTTATTATTGAATTTGGTATTTCAACATATTCCAAGATATGGGGAAAAGACTTTTTTTCATTCCCTATATGAAAGAAGTTTTGTTTAGATAAATTTATAGTATTATGGAAAATTAAAATCAACCTATTAAAATAACACTTAATTATTCAACTTTTGAAACAAATATTGTCTTTTCCTTATAAACATCTTTCTTCTCATAAAGAAATAGAGTTGGGATCTGAACACAGTAGTAACCACGATGACTAAACAAAATAAAAAATACTTATATGGCGATTTACCAATTCACCTTTTAGAGATCAACTGATGAAGAAACAGGAAAGACAAGGTATACAGAGCCTGAACTGGGTTACCGCTAATAATTACTGGAGCTAGCTGATCACTTCCTAATCTGTGACAAAGAGAGAATAGTATCTTCAGTTTATGGTAAGAGACCTGTGAAAAAGATTCTGGGTGTTTTTTTTTTTATTGTTTTGTTTTGTTTTACATGTGCACTGGGATTTAGTATCCTTGGGGCACACCACTGCTGCTGTTTTCCTCAGAGCATGCACATAAAAGTACATTGTCTCACAAGTAACTCACTTTTCTGAGTATACTGGGAAACAAAGTCATGCAACTTTTCCCCACAGCCTGTGAATTTTCTGATTGGGGAGTAATTTCCTGCTCCTGGTTTTTCACTTGTGTGACAAAAATACAAGAATTCTTGTTTACCCTGGGGTTGTCCTTTCCATAAGTGCAGTGACAATCCCTTAGCTAAGGTTTAAACAACTCAAAAAAGAGTGCCTAAGCACTCACAACATTTGCAGATTCTTTAGTTTGTTGTTTAGGAAAGAATACTAGAAATGGTTTTTTTAAATACATATTTAAAAATTATAGGCAATTAAGTCAAATAGAAATTTATTTTTTCACATGAAATTCAAATATTTCCGATCCCAGACTCAGACTGCTATGGGGTCTCTGTGATGTCATCATGCACCTGGGTGTCTTCCAGCTCACTGCAGGGCGGGGCTACCACTGCATGTCCCCGGAGGCCACACTGGCTGCTTGAACTCGAGCTGCTGCACATGCAGTCCCAATGGCAGGAGAGGAAATAAAGGTGGAGAAATGTGTAAGTCTTTTCTTTAAGGAGACATCTTAGAAGTCTCATATGATAACTCTCCCTCTTTCTTGTTGTTCATAACTTGTAACATGGCCATACCTAGCGCAAGGTGAGCTAGGGAATGTAGGTTTTAAACCTTTTTTTTTTGTATTTTTCTGAAGCTGGAAACAGGGAGAGACAGTCAGACAGACTCCCGCATGCGCCCGACCGGATCCACCCGGCACGCCCACCCGGGGGCGATGCTCTGCCCACCAGGGGGCGATGCTCTGCCCCTCTGGGGCATCGCTCTGTTGCAACCAGAGCCACTCTAGCGCCTGGGGCAGAGGCCAAGGAGCCATCCCCAGCGCTTGGGCCATCTTTGCTCCAATGGAGCCTCGCTGCAGGAGGGGAAGAGAGAGAGACAGAGAGGAAGGAGAAGGGGAGGGGTGGAGAAGCAGATGGGCGCTTCTCCTGCATGCCCTGGCTGGGAATCGAACCCGGGACTTCTGCACACCAGGCCGACGCTCTACCATTGAGCCAACCAGCCAGGGAGGGTATGTAGGTTTTTAAATGGTGTGTCAATTTGCCATGTTAAACATTGGGATCCTGGTGGGGGAGAACAGACACTGAAAGGGAACAAGCTCACTCTGCCACAGTACTCATTTTCTCAAATCCCAAAATAAAAAAGGAACACGTGTGAAGACTAAAACTTAACATTGCTCCTCAGACAATGCTTTAGAACTTAATGTTTGCATAAGCAGGTAGTGGTAAGGCAAGTTTCAACTAGGGTATTTCTTCCTAGTCACGACTTTCTGCAAAATCAAGAATCTAGACTGAAAGCTCCTTAAAGACAAGAACTGTCCTATGTTGACTTTGATTCTCAGTGATTATCTATTATAAATGTAATGAATACATATTGGTAATTGAATGAGCAAATTAAATGGTTAGGATAACGTGAGATGCAAATAATAGAAAGTAAAAATGACACGCCTACCAAATATCTGAACATTAGATTGAGTGAGATGTAACATGCCACTTAGTAGCTCACTAGAGATGCCATGCAAGTCAGTCATCCAAACTCTCTAAGGTTCAATGTCCTTTCTAGATGGAGGCAATAAGCCAATCAATAGTTTCACTGAATTATAAAATTGATCTTATGATACATAATGGGTCCAAACCCAGTGAATTACACCACTATTCTAGTTGCCATAGTTAGGAATCCAGGTATTATGACTGAGTGATTTTTCTTTGTCCATGTCCCACATGTAATTAATTATCAAATCGTCTTGAGTTTTACCTATATCCTAATCTGTCCAAATAGTTCCATCCATATTGCTACAAAATGCCAGTGTGAGACACCATTATATCATCATATCTCACACAGCAAAAGCCTGTGAACAGCTCTCATTTCCTGCAGGCTTGTTTCTCCCCAGCACATTTTCCATGTAGTGAATAAAGTGATCTTTCTGAATCACAAACCCAGCAAAGACAATACCATAATTAAGATGGCTCAATGGCTTTCCATTTCCTGGAGGATCATTTAAACACCTTATGATGGTCACACAGCCTTTTATTACCTAGCCCTGAACAGCTTTGTCTTTTTCTACTCCTCTTTCCTGTCCCACACTCCTTCGTGGAGCCACAGCTAACTTCTTTCAGCTTTCTGAATATGCAATGCTCTTTCTTACAGGCTTTGCACGTGTTGTTTTCCTCATTGAACTCAAGGTTCCTCCTCCTTCTACCTCTCCCAACTTTTCTAGCTAGCTAACTCTCTCTCTTCATCTACTTATCCACTAATCATTTCCTCTAAGAAAACTTTCCTACACCTCACCCCACTCTGAGACTCAGTGAGGTAGCCTTGTTCTCTGCTCCTGCAGTACCCTGTGCTTTCCTTTTTTGTGGCATTTATTAGTCTATGTTTCAACTGATTGTTTAATAGCCTAAGCTGTATTACTGTTAATTCCATAAATGTAGTAACTATGACTGTTCTCTACATTTATCATAGTATCTGCTTGGTACACAGTAAGAACTTACTAAAAAGAAACTATATAATTGTAAAGAGCTATATAATTATGTTTCACATTAAACTTTACCTATTTTTCTATTTATATTTTACTATGAACTAAGCCCTTTAGATTTCTATCCCTTAAGCTTTAAAGTTCAGATGTTACAGTCCTGGATCTGTTCCTGCTTTTCTTATACCACAGATATGTGGTCTATTCTGGGCAATTTGAGCCTATTGATCAGAACCCAAACATTAACTCCCAGGCTTATATTTATGAAAGAAAGGCTTATCTCTGGAGAACTCTGTTGATGGACCTCCCAACTGTTGTTGACTCTTGCAACTATTTGTCTCTAAGGCTTTCTTAATATGTGAATTTCTAGGAATTGTGACTCACTTCTGAAGTGCTTTTTAGTTTTTCTCATTTGCTCTTCCTTTCATGGGAAATAAAGAAGAAAGTGTGCCAGAGGGTAATCAATGAAGTTTTTATCAAGTGATGATAATAATCTACCCAATAAAAAATGACTCTTGTGGTGACTATACTTACTATCATTTCACGCTACCTCATTTTTTCTGCTTCAATCACTGTCTTATTTAGATAGAAGCTCACTGATATGAGCTTTCCAGCATTTTTTTTAATTTGGTCTTCTATCAGAGATAGTTTAAAAATTCTTTTCCTCTTTAATATATTAAAAATAATTTGAACAACTTCAATATTAGTTTAAAATATAATGTTATTTATCATATCAGATCTAAACACCTTTATTGGACTTCATTTTTTTTATGAAAAGCACTCCAGAAAATTGAATATAAAGATAATTCTGAGAATGAGAACAAGAGTTTTTAAACAATACAACTTGGATTGAAAAAAAATATAACAAAGTACAACTTAAAGTCATCCAGTCACATAGAGACATAGGAATGTACACTTCAATATTTTTTCATTAGCTTTACCTCTTCTATTCTGAAGTGGATATGTGCCTTGGAAATACTCCTTTTTGTTCTTATTTGTCTTTTAATTTTGTTATTTTCTTACTTTCAGTAGCTTAAATATAATGTAATTTAAATATATAGTTTTAATATAAAATATTCAGATATAAATATCTTAAATGTAATAGTTATAGCCAGGAATAATAGTTTAATTGTGACTATCAGGTATATAATCTATTCTATCTTCTCTTTCTCTCTCTCTCTCACACACACACATAGGCACAAACACATAAATACACACTTAAGCACACAGATAATATCCATTCCTATAGTAAGATACAGGAACTTATATATACAAAAAATACAATTTCTTTACAAGTCCATAGATATATGATTAATAGTTTTCTATTACAAAATTATTAGGCTCTAATATGTTTAAAACTGTTTGTGAGGCATATACTGTATCACAATGGTGTGCTTAGAAAACTTATATCCTATTTATATAACTCCCCAACTAAAAGCTAACAAAACATATTTTAGTAATATTATTAAAACATAAAAGAGTTGACAAATGAAATAATAGCCATCGATAGACTAGAAATGATGAGAAAGTCCTGAAACTTAGAAAGCAAACATCATTAAATTGATGTATGAGTACAAAAGACTGCTGCAGGAGCAAGAGCAATCCTGGAACACAGTAATGGATAAGGTGAACAGAAACAGCCACTTGTGGACAAGTCCTGCCGGGGGTGAGGACCACGGAGACGCAAAGACCTGACTCCGGGGACCAGGCTCAGTGTTGCAGATCCACTTTATTCAGGAAGTAAACTAACTTATATACATGGGTTCAGCCAATAGGATGTTACAGCATGTCCTTCATAGCCAATGGCTGAAAAGATCAGGGAGCTGTGTGGTTGGTGCTGAGTCACTTCCTTATAGTGGGCGAGCTCCCTTCCTGGGTGTTCCCAGGAGGGTTCAGGGAGCTGGTATGTTCTCACAGCATTGTATCAGCCACAGCTGCTAGGAATGCACTCTGCACTCCACCCACATTTCCTCTTTCTCTTTTAATTAGGGCTAATTGGACTTGATAAATGACAGCTTGCTGTTGTTGTCTCTACGGGCAGGATAATGCCAGGGTGGGGAAAAGAAGCCCAGAAGTGGGGGTCGGTTCGTGTCTGGGAGTCAGGGGTCACTATAGCACATACAAGCAAGAACAGAGCACCAGGGCCTGGGGGCCCAGCGGGGCAATTCTCTGGGCCCGCCCCGCCCAAGCCTCCACATCCCCCCAGGTGATGGGGTGTGCATGCCGGCCGCAGGGTCTTCTTCTGGAGCCCTGAGGACCGCCTCACCTCAGGCGTAGTTGGTGTGGAGAAGGCCAGGGCTGTGACCTTGGATGGGTGAAGACTGAACCATTTAGTGGGTGCCCAAGAAACCCTGTCAAGCAGATTGGAGGGTTCCTGGGATCCAAATTGGCTGAAAAACACAAGCATAACCTCCCCCTTGCGTTAGAAGAGGGTGTGATCCCCACCACTGTGCCGTGGCTGGGTCCTTGCAGTGTCATTTCAGAGAGAGGGGCAGGGGAGAGAGAGAGCAAGAAATACAGAAAAATAGACAAGACAGACAGAAAGAAAAAAGACACATGAAGGTGTATAGGCTGGCCCATGGGTCTGCAGCAGGAACACGTGTTGGAGTAAAAGCTGGGGTAGAAAACGGCATCTGAGAGGCTGGGGTGGGGCACTGAGCCCCGGTAGGGACTGCAGAAGTAGCGACTTCCGCTTCTTTGTGTGACGGAGCTGATGGCGCAGTTTCTAATATATCTAGTTTTGTTTCTGCATGCTCAGCTGCAAGTCCATTAAACTCAGTGGCTACACTACTTTCCTCCTCAGTGGAGGGGGGAAAATAGGAAGGTAGGGGCTCCCCAGAGAGAGGGGTAGCCTGTAATATTTTTGGCACTGGTGGAGGGTCCCCAGGAGGAGCACTGGTCAGGCAGGCATGTATCACTAACAAAGCAGGAATGAGGCCAAGAGGGAAGGTTTGTCTTTCATGTACTTCGGCCAAATGGATGCATCAGAAAGCTCGGGCCCATGTATCGAGGTCCTAAAGAGGCGTATCCTGGAGCCAAGGGTTGAAACCTGAGAGGATTTCCCAGTAGGTACAAAGATCCTTTTCACTAACTTTAACTCACCTACTCTGCAATAGGTGTGCAGGGCTCAAGCCTGTGGGGCTCGAGTGAGGGTGAAGGTTTCCCATTGCAGAGGGTGGCTCACCCATCCTTTGAATGCCGGCTGGGTCCCTATTCGAGGCATCAGAATGTGGACAGGCCCACTGGGGGTGAGGACAACTGAGACGCAGAGACCTGACTCCAGGGACCAGGTTCAGTGACGCAGATCCAGTTTATTCAGGAAGCAAGCTAGCTTATATACATGGGTTCAGCCAATAGGATGTTACAGCATGTCCTTCATAGCCAATGGCTGAAAAGATCAGGGAGTTGCATGGTTGGCACTGAGTCACTTCCATATAGCGGGCGAGCTCCCTTCCTGGGTGTGCCTAGGAGGGTTTAGGGAGCTAGAATGTTCTCACAGCATTGCATCAGCCACAGCTTCTAGGAGTGCACTGTGCACTCTACCCACAGCCACTGAGGAAAACACTGGGTAATTGACAGAGAACCATGTCAGAGCCACTGCATTGTCCCATTCTCTCATTCTCTGTCCTTGTCCTATCTGAGCTGTGGAGTAGACCACAGTATTAACTTCCATAAGCTACATATGAGAGTAAGAAAATTTTCACAGGCTGAGCTTTTACCCAAGGATTTACTGAACTCTTGGATATACCAGAAGACCAAAAGCAAGAAGAAAACTATGTCATCTACAAGCAATATACTTTTTCACTGAAATTAATAGAAGATAGGTCCTGTCCTTAGAAGCTGCACCCATAGAAAATAGTTAGGAGTTCTGAAATCATGAACTTCCTCACCCTATGCCCCCAAATTACTAAACTTTTGGAGAAAAGTTTTTAAAAACACCATGAAAGAAAGGCACTAAGTGAAACTAGCAAAAAATTCCCAGATGAGGAGACAATAAAGGACATGAAATTTATATGTAAAAAGCAAGAAAGCTTATCTCAAATCTTGAAAATTTTAATTTCCATAGCATTTTTTAAAAGTCTGATTTAATAGTATAATAAAAATAACTTAGGGGTGAATGAAAAACCTAAAACACTAAGAGGCTTTCTTATAATACACACAAAAAACCAAAAAGATATAGAGAATGGGGGGGGGAGGGAACTCAACAGAGATAGAGGACAGATTCATCTAATCCTAATGAGTTGGGAACTCAGAATCTACTTAATAGGAATTCCAGAAAGAGAAAGTAAACAGCCAAAGAAATAATAAAATAGTAGAAAATTTCAAGGTTAAATAAAATGAAGAAACTGACCCATTGACCCTAAAATTCATTTGAAATACAAAAGACTCGGAACAATCTTGAAGAAACAGAGGAAAGTTTGTGCCGTCATACTCCTTAATTTCAAAACTTACTGCAAAGTTACACTATCAAAACAATATGTCACTGATATATAGATAGACATTGATTTAATGTAATAGAATTCCAGAAATAAATCTTAACATTATGATCATCAATTTTTAATTAGGATGCTGAGACAACTCAACGGGAGAAAGAATTGTCCTTCCTACAAACGGTGTTGATATCTACATGTAAAAGAATGTTTATCGCCTGAGCAGGTGGTGGCGCAGTGAATAGAGCTTTGGACTGGGATGCAGGGGACCCAGCTTAGAAACCCCGAGGTTGCCGGGTTGAGTATGAGCTCAACAGCTTGGGTGTGGGGTCCACTTGCTTGAGCTCAAGGTTGCTGGCTTGAGCAAAGGGTCACTTGCTCTGCTGTAGCACCCCAGTCAAGGCACATATGAGAAAGAAGTCAATGAACAACTAAGGTGCCGCAATGAAGAACTGATGCTTCTCATCTCTCTCTCTCTTCCTGTCTGTCCGTCCCTATCTGTCCCTCTCTCTGATTCTTTGTCAAAAAAACAAAAACAAAAAACGTTTATCTACTCTTACATTAAACAATATACAAAACTTAATTTAATATGGATCACAAACTTGAAAATAAGAGATAAAATCTAAACCACGATCAGATATCACTTCTCATTTACTAAGAAGGCTGTATTAAAAAAAGAAAAGCTTGGAAAATAAGTGTTGTCAAGGATGTGGAGATTGGATCCCTCATAAACTGCTCCTGGAAATGTAAAATAGTTCAGCCACTATAGAAAATATTTTGCTATATCCTCAAAAATTAAACACAGAATTACCACATTACCCAGTAACTCCACTTCTGGATATATACCCAAAAGAATTAAAAACAGGTGTTTAAACAAAAACTTTTACACAGATATTCACAGCAATACTATTCACAATAGCCAAAGGCAGAAATAACACAAATGTGTATCAATATGTGAATTAATAAACCAAAAAGTGGAAACAACCAAAATTTCTATTAATGGAAAAATGAATAAATGAAAGTGGCATATCTATACAATGTTATATTATTCAGCAATAAAAAGAAAATACCAATACACACTACAATACATGCGAATCTCAAAAACATTACAATAATTTAAAGAAATCAGCCACAAAAGACCACATATTATAAGATTTCTTTATATAAAATATTCAGGATAGGCAAATCTATAGTCACAGAAAGCAGATTACTGGTTGCCAGGGTTAGGACCAGGGCAGAGGTATGAATGGAGAGTGACTACTAACAGGTGCAAGGAAGGGACGATGAAAAAATTCTAAAATTTGATTGGGATGATTGTTGTTCAACTCTGTAAATATATTAAAAAATAATGAATTCTATACTTTAAACAGATAAACTTTATGTATATGTATTTTAATAAAACTCTCAAAAATGAGAGTCTTCAGGTTAGAAAGACCAATTCATGACAAGCTATATTAATGAAAAAAATACAAAACTAGAGACAATATGGTAAAACTTAAAACACTAGAAGGATTATAAAACTATCCCTCTTATGAGAAAAATAAGCAGCTACAACCACCACAGATTTGCCACCAAAAAAAGATAATCAAATCTGAATCCCACTTTTCATAGTAAGATGCTTGAATACAATTAAGCAATACAGTCTCAGAGCTGAGGTGAAGTTATCTGGAACCTAGTCTATATCCAGAGATAGTTTAACATATATTTTAAAAAGGGCAAAACACAGAAATCAGGCATGTGAAAACTTGTACAGTTTATCATCCATTGATCCTACTAGAAAAACAAGTTACTAGAGGAAGATATGAAAGTCACTATACGTATTTTACCTTAACTAAAAGCTGTAAGAACTTCATTTTCTAGCATCCCTTGTAGCTAGACTTTATCACACAACACAATTAGCCAGTGAGACTTAGCTGGAATTCTCTCACGTTCTCCCTCTTACTGGAATGCAGTTACAAAGCCTACCGGCAAAAGAGTAAAAGCTACACAAAAGGATAGCAGAATAGGAAGACAGCAGGAGGCTAGATCTTTGAGGCATTGGCTAGCCATTCTACCTTTACATTTTTTAATGTATGAGATAGATAAATCCTTAAGTGGTTAAGCTCCAATTGGACTTTTTAAAATTTGCAGTTAATTGCATTCCTTAGTGAGACATTTCTGTGAATGAAAAGAATATAAAGAAGTCATATAGAATTAAAATTATAATTGCTATTAAAAATTCAGAAAATGTGAAAAAAAAGCTAGAATTATAAATGTCCAATGCATAGAATGCTTACTAGAATACCTTTGGCAACATTTAAATGGTGTGAAATTATTTTACCATCTTCATGGCTTAAAGCACAATAAATAAGACTTCCATATAAATATTTTAATGGTATTGTATTGGCTTTCAACTTTAAATGAATAAAAAGTTTATTTTGATATATAAAGTAAGTCTCTAAATAAAGTGTAGATGTTTAATATTATTTTAAAACTCAATGAATGTTATAAGGTTTGATGACTTATAAAGTAGCAATTAGCCCTGGCCAGGTAGCTCAGTTGGTTAGAGCATCATCCTGATTTGTCAAGGTTGCAGGTTTGATCCCCAGTCAGGGCGCATACAAGAATCAAACAATGAATGCATGGATAAATGAAATAACCAATTGATCTCTCTCTCTTTCCCCCTTCTCTCTCTCTCTAAAGTCATTAAATATGAAACAAAAATAACAAAATTAAAAGTAGCGATTACATTTTCAAAAGATGAGTGTAAAAATTAGAGGAGAGATTCAAGAATAAATAAGTATTCTAATTCTCTCTCATATTAGGAAAGTTCATAGATACTGTTGATAATCAAGCATTAGTATATAACTTAATATAATGTAAACCTCTAGAAAAACATAAAAATTATATAAATAAAGTCAGAAATTGGAGAAAAGGGGAAATACAGAAAGTTTCTTTAGTTAAATTCCTCATGTTTTTCAAAAAGGAGGTAATACATGTTTTCTAGAATAGATAAATCAAGAAAGAAATACATAAATAATATGTAGAGCAAATAGAAATTATATATAATTATATATGTAATATGCAGTACACTATATAATATATAATATATTAATTATATAAAACATACAAAAATGGTAAGAGAATTAAAAAGAGAAGTGGTTGTGCTATTTGCCTAAAGGGAATGGATAGAAGCATTAGGGAGATCACTCTTTTTTATTTTGTTTTGTTTTACTAAAAACACATTTTGTAGTATACATCATTTTATGGACTTATAAACAAATAAAAAAAGATATATTTTGGAGAAAGAAAAACTCCCAACTCTGAACATAAAATAGAAAAGAGTCAAAATGTCACCAACAATTTTTCCATAAATAGCCAGTACAGTAAATATAAGTGCGTGGAAAATCCCTAGATAGCCTACTTTTTCAGTAATTGCCCAAATACTGTTACTGAAAATGATAAATATGCAAGTCTTTATTTTAGTTTTTATATTTCTCCTGTATTCATCATATTTCAGTATTTTTTAAATCACATGGTAATTCAGGGAGACATGGTTGAAAATATTGAAACTTCCTTGAATTGATACATCCGAAACCATGTCTTTTGTTTGAAGTGGACCTTTGTAGCCTTTACATCCTTCCTTTCTGTATGCTACTGATGGCTTATTCCTAATTTTGTATATATTTGTTCTACAAGAAAACTGAAATGCAAAACAGAGATGAAGCCTCGAAGCCCAGCACCTAAGTGCAATACTTGAAAAAGAAAATGACCCAAAAAAGCACTCAGACTTACAAAGAGCAAGAGGTGATACAAAACACACAGAAGACTTGATAACAAGCACACGAAAGGAGTTGGTGGAGTCAGATGGTGTCATCTTCACAGATAAAGAAAGCCAGAGGGCATCCAACTAGACAGAAAACTTAAGACAAATATTGATAGAAAATGAGGAGATAATGAGCTCAAAATAATGAGCATGATTTAGAAAGTAAACAGAGAGAATAAAATAATATAAACCAAAATCAGCTATAAATATTAAATTATATATGAGAACTAAATTTCAGAAATAGGAGTTAATGCTATTAAAAAAGGGGGAAAAGTGTGGATTTGGAAATGAGAAAACAGTTAAAAAATTTATGTCCTGATGTAAAGGATAGGTCTGCATAAATTTCTAGTTAAGAGATAATTGGTAACATTAAACATAAATTCAATATTGTTTATCAAATCTTTATTATTAATAGCTTTACGTCTATGTGCACGGTTTTAATTTTGATTGTGAAAAGACACATTTTCTAATTATAATGTTCCATGTAATCCCCTTGATATTTAGTACATGTTTATTATAGTCTTTAATATATAAGACTATATGCTAAGGAGTTGCAGCCAGGATTTAAACACCTTAGCATTACTGAAAGACCCAGAAAATAACCTATTCCTGTCATCACTGTGAGTACCACTGTTTTTTTTTTGAATTTGTGGTCTAAGAGTGAAATTGAGGTTCATGATAATTAATTCTCTGATAGTTTTATATTGAAAGAAAAAGATCATCATGATGAAGACTAATATAAATGTTGACATTTAACAAAATGTTGTAAAAGAAAATTTTATTATACTACAGTGGCTACTTACCAATTGATTTCTTAATAACCCAAAAGAATAAATGGACCTAACAAAACTCTCTAAATTACTCTTACAGGATAGCTTCTGTGAATATATCTTGCTTTTAAAGATGATGAAATTGCTCAACTGCTACCCTTGGCTTCCCATGGATCATGGGAAATCATGAATTCAGGTTTCTCAAGCCCTTTATCTTTGGGTCAAAGGAGATTAAACAGGCTCTTGAGGTCATTATCACTTGTTCATTGTTAAGGTTAAAATATATTCAGCATATGAATAGAGTTTAGCTCAGATGAAAGAGAACATCAATGTGTCCACAGAGCTTGTAATTTTTTTAAATGCTTTAAAATGATTTAAAGATGCAACATTTGGTTTAAATATAATATTTTCACACTCGGAATAAAACC
The DNA here is from genome assembly GCF_036850765.1 of Saccopteryx bilineata. Lineage (NCBI taxonomy): Eukaryota > Metazoa > Chordata > Mammalia > Chiroptera > Emballonuridae > Saccopteryx > Saccopteryx bilineata. Next base: position 257,938,900 of record NC_089493.1, read on the forward strand.
TAATTGCACAGCGTTTTATTTTTTGTTTATAAAAATAATGTCAGAATGATTCCTTTGACGTGCTGACCTATGAAATTCTCTTGGTATGCAGTGATGATATTCATTAATTGTAATCATTAAGTCTGTAGTAAATACCCCATTTCTGTAGTTATTTTTAAAACATATCCTGATAAAGAGTAAAAGAATTATTCTGCCTCTATCTTGAACTGGAATTAGCAATTAAAATTACCACTAAACAACAATAACATCGTTAGAAAAGATAGTTTGATAAGAAATTCAGGTAGAGAATGCTAGCTAGAAGAGCCTTTCATTTGCTTTAGTTAGCATCCTTCTCAGACATTCCTTGCTACAAAAAGACAATAGATGAAAGGACAGCAGAGGAATGGAGATTCTTTGTAAACACTGGTGCTTAATTCTGTGAGGCAGAAAACTACTAACTACAAGTGCTCTGTAATTTCCTTGTTCAGGACTCTACCTTGTTCAAGACTCTACCTTATCAGGTTGTGAAACGCAATAGGTTCTCCAGGGTTGCACTGAACATCAGTGTCTATGCTCTTTTGTACATACTGAATACTGCGCCAGTATTTCTTTGTATCTACTAATCTTTAGGGTTTCTTTTTCCTGTTTACTTAAAGTGCTGCAATATAGGTTGGGAGTGGGGTAGGGGATATATCTGTGTTATTTTCATACTTTCCAAAATATCATTATTAAAAGCAATGTTTTATTATTATCTTAATATTTTCTTCATATACCATATTTAAGACAGATCTGCTATTTTAAAATATGATTTTAAAGAAATCAATACAATTGACAGAGTTATGTTTTTGGAAGGTTGAATGTTGTGTCATTATAATCTAAGCTAATTTTAAAAATAATTTATCTACTTTTCACATAGTTTTGTTTCTGCAGAGTGACCTAAGGACAAATTATTTCTACCATCCTGTGCTTGGTATTGATGTTTGGCTTCAGATGTTAGAAAATCAAGCTTATTCATAATACAGCTAGCTTCTAATGAAGTGTGGACATAAATAATGAATATCTTAGCTCTTTAATAAGGTACATCTTAGGCTTGTAATAAAACCCTACATTGTTTCTATAATCCAGTGGAATTTTACAAATGTCAAATTAAGACACATAAGAGCACATTCTTAAAGTGTGATTCATAATCCTTAGGAAATGACTATAATTGATTTACAACAAACCAGATGCACAGAGAACTCAGCGGCCCCAGGTGATTATAGCAGTCGTGCTTGAGTAAACCTGTGTGCACAACATGCTACTCTGGAATTTTTTATTTGTCAGATTGTAAAGTCCAAAGATAAAACACGTGGTTAATGGAGAACTTTTAGCAAAATGTACTGGAGAATGATCTTGCTTAGGTAAACATTTATTTAAACACATTAATAAAAATGTCAGACACATTTTAAAATCACATAAAGAATCTATAAAGCTACCATGTGTTTCTAAAATGGAAGAATTATTTCCCTTTATGTTTATAGATTCTGCCTAGTCCAAGCTTTCTCCTTTTTATAAAATTCTGGCATCAGCAGTGTACTGTATCTGAAAATGATAAGAGTGTGTCTCTCTGGTACAGTCTTGTCAATTACATGTGCCTTGTTTCATTAGCTACAGCTAATCATTAGCCATAGTGTTCTAGGCTATGAATCTAAATCGAGTAAAATGAGTGGTCATTTTTTTATGATTTCCTTCTACTCATTTCAAATTCATCAGACCACTTTTACTACATGGAAAAATACTAAAAGTATAGTAATCCAAATCTTTCACCACCTTATTCAGTAACTGAATAAGTGTGTGCATATTAAAGGTGACAAAGATAGATGAGATTAGCTCTGTTTTATTGCTTGACAGCTTTTGCCCACAACATATGTTCAGTGCTATCAGGGTTATTATAGAGAACACAAACTAATCAGGTGCACAGGTTCACAAACAGGGCCTAGAACACACGGTGGCCTCCCAGTGCTAACAAGGAATGTCCAAATCACTGGCAAACATGGTAAAAAAAATGCAAGGATTTGTCATTTTGATTGTGGTTTATAAAGCTGTGGTTAAATTAATCATGCCTATGGAGCTTCTAGACTGAAAGGTGAGGTGCTGGGACTTGACCTTATTTGCTGTTGTCATTAAAAAGAGAGAAAAATTATGGACTCTGTAATAGTTCTGATATTGGCTCATCCATCTGCCTGTTCTACCTTTAAAAATAATTGTGATTAAGGTTTCTTCTTTAGGCTAAATTTCTGAAGAGGAATTGTTATCACAAACCCTTTCTGTTAAAACCTATTAAGACTATTTATTAATAGCTATCTATTACAAATTATTTTCTCCATTAAGAGAAAATGTTAACTAAATCTAATTGCAATGATCACTCAGGAATTCAAATTTAAAGCAATATGGTGATTTTGCTCATCTAATTTTACAAGTATTTAAATATACTTGCAAACTGCCACTGCTCCTCCATGCAGGCGCACATCTATGAGTGTCAATGTGTGTGTGTGTGTGTTTTTGTGTTTTTTTTTTTTTGTATTTTTCTGAAGCTGGAAACGGAGAGAGACAGTCAGACAGACTCCCGCATGCACCCGACCAGGATCCACCCGGCACGCCCACCAGGGGTGATGCTCTGCCCACCAGGGGGCGATGCTCTGCCCCTCCGGGGCGTCACTCTGCCACAACCAGAGCCACTCTAGTGCCTGGGGCAGAGGCCAAGGAGCCATCCCCAGCACCCGGGCCATCTTTGCTCCAATGGAGCCTCTGCTGCGGGAGGGGAAGAGAGAGACAGAGAGGAAGGAGAGGGGGAGGGGTGGAGAAGCAGTTGGGCGCCTCTCCTGTGTGCCCTGGCCGGGAATCGAACCCGGGACTTCTGCACGCCAGGCGGACGCTCTACCACTGAGCCAACCAGCCAGGGCCTGTATGTGTGTTCTTATTTTGAAATTTTTTACTCTATTACATATTTTATGTAGGCACATATTTTGCCACTGCAAAAGTTCTCCTGGACAACTAAGAAGCACATCACTCCATTTGCAAAGAAAATTAGAATGGGAAAATTATAATATTCAGCTAAATGAAGTAATTTGAGAATTATAGGGAGAGGTTTTCTGGGAAGAGAACTCAGAATTGTGAGAATTCCAAGTTTTAAAGAGACCCATTAAGAAAGTGGAGAAGTCTGCAGAGCCAAACAAAGCGTCCTCTGGGCTCAGCAATTATTCTACTGGCTTTCCTCAAGTTGTAAAAGAGGACAGATTTCTCTATTAAAGTTTAAATTCTGGGATTCATGGCTTTCTTTCACAATATTTTTCCCCACTGAGTCCTCTCCCCTCAATCAGTTTATCATACTCAAGGTCACAGGCAATCATTACTGAAATACAGGAAAAAAAAATTAGTTCTATGAATTTGAAGTTAAAATAGACACCCAATTAGTGTGGCCAGAGTTTATAGTACTCTGCAATCCTATCCAAATAAAATAGAATATTGTTCAAAAGTGTAGGCTTTTGAGACACAGAGGCTCTTTGAGAATCCTGATTTTGATATTACATAGGAGACATGACAATTTGGGCAAGTTGTTTAGCTTTAATAAGCCTCAACTTTCTCACCAGGAAAACATAGATATCAATACCTATTAAATATAGTTGTTAGTAGGATTAAAACATAAGCCACTTTGATGGAGCATTTATTAGAGTGTCTGACACACAGAAAATGCTGCTAAGTAAGTGGTATCTATTATATTTATGAGATAATAATATTGGTTACTGCATTTTGAATTTTTCAGGCCTGGCTCTAGGCTCTAATCTTGGGGGAGAACATTCCTATTTGTTTGATTCCTATTTGACAAAGAGGTTAGAATTCCTCTCTTTTTCATCTTCTCATTTAGAAATTATACTTTTCCTGCCCAGGACAGTGCTGCTCTTTGACTCCAACTTGAAATTGCATTTTATCTATCACCTGAATGGAGAACTACTTCAACCCCTACCGCTCCTCACCCCCATACCAACCGTGACACTTGTACCCAGAACATTAAGATAACCGCATTCAAATTCATTCTTGTATACCTGAGAGAAGAGTTAGTCCTGCCCTCTGGTCCATAGTTACTTTCTCAAACTCCTGTGGATCCTATTTTTCCCATTTCTATAGTTATCTCATTTCTTCAATAACCTTTTCCCCTTCATAGCTTTCTTTCTCTAGATTGCCTTTTATCTCCATCTATAAACATGTTTCAGCATCTATCATCTTAGGGAAAAATACAACTCAACCCCAAGGATTCCTCTATTTCTTCCATTCATAACTCAGTCTTGAATGTAACCACACTGCTGTTACAATTGTTTCATTTTTATTCATTCGTTAAGCTAACATCTTGCTATTCGACCCCATCTTTCCATTGAAAACGTGCTGCCCCTGGTCACCTTGATCTCTCATCATGTAAATCCCGATGGACAATTTTCAGTCTTCAATTGCAACATTTGAAAATGCTGATCATCATCTCCTGGAATTACTGTATACCAGGGGTCCCCAAACTTTTTACACAGGGGGCCAGTTCACTGTCCCTCAGACCGCTGGAGGGCCGGACTATAAAAAAAAACTATGAACAAATCTCTATGCACACTGCACATATCTTATTTTAAAGTAAAAAAACAAAATGGGAACAAATACAATATTTAAAATAAAGAAAAGTAAATTTAAATCAACAAATTGACCAGTATTTCAATGGGAACTATGTTCCTCTCACTGACCACCAATGAAAGAGGTGCCCCTTCCGGAAGTGCGGCTGGGGCCGGATAAATAGCCTCAGGGGGCCGCATGCAGCCTGCAGGGCCATAGTTTGGGGACCCCTGCTGTATATCTTTCTTAGTTTCCAGCAGCATCACTCTCTCTGGTTCTTCTCATACTTCTCTGGCTACTTATTGAGATCTTTTATGTTGTTCCTGTTTTGCACTGTAATTATTCTATCTTTACTTCTCTTTCCTTCAACAAAAGCACACTTGTTGGTCTGACATACACCCACGACAATTATCTACATCTATCAGCTTAGCATCTTAGTCAAGGTATTGATCTATAAAACACTGCCTAAAACCACTTCTTGGACATTTCAAATATAACTTGGCAAAAGCAACAGAGCAATACCCATCAATAACTCACAAATCCTAATTCTTTATCTTGGAAACTTTTGCCACCATCTTGCCAGTCTCTCAACATGTCTAAATGTTATTTTACATCTCTCACTTTGCCTACATTCATTCCACCTCTACATTTTATCAAGTCTACCTTTGCTATACTTAACAATTTAATTTCTTTCTCTACTACCCGTCTTATGTTAGTCCCTCATCTTTTCTTACCTGGATTTCTTATTTACTTTTACTTCTATTCTTTCCTTCTTCCCTTTCTAATCTATTACCTACACTGCCACAGAAATGTGATTTTTCTAAAGTACAAATCATAGAACATGATTCTTTCAAATCATTCCAAGTCTTTATATTACCTTCAGGACAAAATCTGCCTTAAAATATATCTTTCATGGTCTTCTTCTCCCACCCTTTCCTGTGTATATTTGTGCCATCCTCATGCTAAGATACCAGTAGACCCTGGAAGATTGTCTGCATGCTCATGCTTTGGCTCTGCTCATACTTTTCCAATTTTCATAAACCACCCTTCACATTTTTTCAATTACTCACATCCTCCTGGTTCTTTAATATTCACCTCGGCTTTCAACAATATGAAGAGACTTTATCTCGTGACAGATTTGCCTTTTCTGTGCTTCTGTTTTCATTCGTAGGTATTTGTTTTTGTTTTTGTGTTTTTTGTTTTGTTTTTAAAGAGACAGAGAGTCAGAGAGAGAGAGAGAGATAGGGACAGACAGGAACGGAGAGAGATGCGAAGCATCAATCATCAGTTTTTTCATTTGACACCTTAGTTGTTCATTGATTGCTTTCTCATCTGTGCCTTGACCGTGGGCCTTCAGCAGACTGAGTAACCCCTTTCTGGAGCCAGCGACCTTGGGTCCAAGCTGGTGAGCTTTTGCTCAAACCAGATGAGTTTGCACTCAAGCTGGCGACCTCGGGGTCTCACACCTGGGTCCTTCACACCCAATCTGACGCTCTATCCACTGTGCCACCACCTGGTCAGGCTCGTTCATAGGTATTTGTATCATAGCTCTTACCACTGTGTATTTTATTTAGTTGTGACTTACTCACTAGACTATGAGATTCTTGAAGAAGAAAACATGGCTTTCACATCGTCAGCAGCACAGGTCCTCTCACCTGATGCATATTTGACACTCCACAAAAACTCATTAAAATAATAGCTAAACAGTCATCTCAGTTCATGTTCCTTGATCTCTGCCATCAGCCCCTTTCAGCTGTTGATATGGGTATACTATGCTCTTTTCTCTCCATTTTGCTTTTCCTATTTTCCTTTCTGATCCTTGCTTTTCAGGTTTTTACAACAGGTAATTTACCTAAATATAACTGTTATAGAAGTTTCTTTCTCTTTTTCCTGTGAGTTCTGATTTTCTTTGGCATTACTCACTGAACCCTACTTCCACTAATTACAGACTCAGCTCTTCAAATCATCAGTACATCAATAGCACAACCTGTTTGGTTTGGAGACTGCATTCATCTTAGATAAAGTCCCTTATATCTCTCTCAAAAAGTTACTAATTTAAATACCCTGTAATATGTTAAATGGAATTAATATACTATCTTGGGAAATTATGACTTTGATTTCTCTTACATTATAAAATATATAATAAGGCCTAACATTCATATTTCACAACCAATTTATTTCCCTCTGAGAGGTGATATTTAAATCTACAGTAACTCTTTAGAAAGAAGAGTACATTGTGGCCAGAACCATTCTAAAAAAATTCCTTAAGCTCACAAGCGAATTCTAAGTAAATTCTAAGTAAAAATATACCATAAAACATAGAATCAGCAGTTACAAATTTAATGGCAACAATTCATAGAATGGGATATTATAAAAGCCATATTCTAAGTAGAACTTATTTTTGTGTTTGTATTTTTTAACAAAGACATTACTTTAGCACAATGATAGTAAAGAAATACCATTTATAAATGCTATATAATAGATGGATACTATGGTTTTAAAGACTTGTCTAAATTATAATCTCAAAAGATCACCATTCTCTCTTCTGTGTTGGGAGTCAAACTTAATTATAAGGTCTCTAAATTGATCAGATTTAATACACCAGGAGAATTTACAAAGACGTTTTGTCCAGTGTATACACACGTATGGTGTGTTCAGCTAAAATTACTGTGAGCTAAATTGCCACTGAAATATGTTTTGTTTACAGAACTGACTTTGAGGATCACTCCAACTGAGATTGTAATCAAGAACAACTTTTTGAAGTGACCTTGGCAAACATGGCTCAAAAATATGTCCCTCATTAATATCTTCCCCTCAACATTCATTTGGCATAAATCTATGAAAAAAAAGAGGCATTTGGGATGTGAGGGCGATCTGGCTGCGACATCTGTCACCCCATTGATCGCCAGGGTTGATTCGGCTGATCTGGCTGGCTAGGCGGGTGTCCCCTTCCTCCCTCACCGCTCCATGTGCGTCCCTCCCGAAGCTGCGCGCTCGGTCGAAGAGGACGACCTTCCCCGCTAGAGGAGAGGACCGTTCTTCGGTCAAGGGTATACGAGTAGCTGCGCTCCCCTGCTAGAACCTCCAAACAAGTCTCAAGCTCCATTTGTAGGAGAACGTAGGGTAGTCAAGCTTCCAAGACTCCAGACACATCCAAGTGAGGCGCTGCATGTGGCAGTCTGCCTTTCTAAAAAAAAAAAAAAAAAAAAAAAAAAAAAAAAGAGGCATTTGTGGAAGCTATCAGATACATCATGATGTGCCAAAAGACGTGGAACGTGTCTCACTTACCCATGTTTTGGGTATTAGGCATATAGACCTTGGTCACAGCTGTGGACAATGCGTGACCTATGTTCAAGCTTCATCCCCTCTCAGCAGTGGTCTGGGAGCCCATGGAGAACACTGTTTTAGACACCTATAGACAAAAGAGCCTTCTTGACAATCCAGGTTTCCAGTGGAGAAGTTCCAGCACAACATAGGAGCAAAAGAATATGAATATGGGCACACTGGAGAGGGTTAGAGGAACAATCTGATTTTACCCACGACACCCTTCCCCTAGCTGGCGCATTTCAGTGCTAAGAGATATCTTCTCAGCCTGTTACTTCTCCCACAAATGAAAGTGAAAGTAGGGGGATGAGTGCCCAGCTTCCCTAGCTGTGACAAGCACTGTCAAAGAGGCCTAGTTCTCTCTTGCCCCATCCACAGGACAGAGTCACTGCATAACTGGGATCTAGGAAGAATCTGTGCGAACAGCAGATAAGACACTCAGAGCACATCAAAGGGACAAAGGGCTTACAAACTGCATGGGAGGACCTTTCAAGAAGTCTGCCTATAAGCTACCAGGGACACCTCGCACACAGATATCCCCCAACTGGCCCACAGGCACCGACACCCCAGCCCTGTGAGGGGCTCTCTGTGTGTGCCCCAATGGCAGCAACAGAAAACTTGGGCAGATGAGTGTTGAGCACATGAGGCAAGTCAGCTCAAAATCTTCCTGCCTGGGAGAAACCAGACACTTGAGCTTCAGCTTCACTCTTGAAAAAGCAAAGGGGAGGCTGGCAGCAACCAGTGGGAATATGGTAGAACTGAGAGAAGGCCTACGACCTGAGCTGTCAGTGAGAGGAGCATAGTTCCCATTGAAATACTGGTCAATTTGTTGATTTAAATTTACTTGTTCTTTATTTTAAATATTGTATTTGTTCCCATTTTGGTTTTTTACTTTAAAATAAGATATGTGCAGTGTGCATAGGGATTTGTTCATAGTTTTTTTATAGTCCGGCCCTCCAGCAGTCTGAGGGACAGTGAACTGGCCCCCTGTGTAAAAAGTTTGGGGGCTCCTGGCCAGTTGGCTCAGTGGTAGAGTGTCGGCCTGGCGTGCGGAAGCCCCAGGTTTGATTCCTGGCCAGGGCACACAGGAGAGGCGCCCATCTGCTTCCCCATCCCTCCCCCTCTCCTTCCTCTCTGTCTCTCTCTTCCCCTCCCGCAGCCGAGGCTCCATTGGAGCAAAAGATGGCCCGGGCGCTGGGGATGGCTCCTTGGCCTCTGCCCCAGGCGCTAGAGTGGCTCTGGTCACATCAGAGAGTGAGGAACCCTCAAAATCCCTAGCAAAGCTGATGAAAATTTCTCTCCCAAATTCAGTAAAGACTAGAGGAGGTAACTGATATTTCATATATGAAGACAGTAATGCAAGACTTCACAGAACGTAAAAAATCAAGGAAACATAACACATTCAAAAGCTCACAATAATATTCAAGTAACTGACCCAAAAGACATGAAAGTCTGTGATTTACCTGAAGAATTCAAAATAGCAACTTTAAAAAAGCTCAATGAGGTATAAGAAAAGACAGAAAAGCAATTTATGAAATTAGGATAATAATACATGAACAAAATGAGAAGTTTAACAAAGAGTAGAAATTATAGAAAAGAATCAAACAGAAACGCTGGGGGTGAAAAAATATAAAAAATGGGATGAAAGAATGCAACAGAGAGCATCCACATTAGAATGAATCAAGCAAAAGAGTCTATGAATCAAAGATATGACCTTAAAGTTATCCAGTCAAATGAGAACAAAGAACAAAATGAAAGGGAATAAAGAAAGACTATTTGATGTATGAGATACCATCAAAAGAAATAATCTACAAATTACTGGACTTTCAGAAAGAGAACAGGGCAGAGAGATTATTAAAAAGAAATAGTAGTTGAGAACTTCACAAATTTGGGCATAGAACTTCCCAAATCCTATGTACAAATTTACAAAGCTCTTACGTCACCACACAAATAAAACCTAACGAGATTGTCTCCAAAACACATTAAAATAAAACTTCAAAACTCAAAGACAGAGAATCTTAAACACACAAGAGGAGCTCTATTAGGCAATCACACTAACAACAAAATATCAAAAGAAAAAAGAAACAATCTCAAACATAACAGCATCAAAAATAGTATGTCTAGCAGTAAATTCAACCAAGGAACTGAAAGATCTGTACACTAAAAGCTACAGGACTTGAATGAAAGAAATAGGAGACACGAACAAATGAAAAGACACTCCGTAGTCATGGATTAAAAGGGTTAATATTGTTAAAATGTCCATACTATCCAAAGTCATCTATAGATTTTATGTAATTCCTATCAAAATTCCAATATTATTTTTCACAGAAAAATATAATCCTAAAATTTGTATGGAAGCATAAGAGACCCCAAACAGAAAAAGCAATCCTATAAAATAAGAACAAAACTGAAGGCATCAGATTTTCTGATTTTAAACTATACTAAAAATGTTTTAAAATCAAAACAGTATGGTATTGGCATGAAAATAGACCAGTGGACAGAATGCACAACCTAGAAATAAATCCTTTTCAACTAATATTTGACAAGGGAAAAACATTTATGATAAATTATATATATATATATATATATATATATATATATATATATATATATCATGATCCTCATTTGAAAGCAATAAAGTTTTGTAAATAAATCCACAGTTTAGAATTAGATAAATAAATTCCAGTTTGGGCTGTACAATTTTCCAGTTATGTAACCTTTAGGATATTACTTTAACCTTTCTGAAATTCAGTTTCCTCATCTATAAAATGCGGTTAAGAAACTTCTAAATTTTCAGGCTTTTCAGTGATATCATTCATGTAAGGCTTTTCTTTATCATTATTCTTATAAAACATATTCTGTCTCATGTTTTATGTTTCACATTATGTCTATAATGCACATACATATATTAAATATGTTTATAATCAAACACTCATCAATATTTTTAAAGTGACAGCTTCTCAGTGGTGAGGTTGTGGTTATTCTGCATATTTTTGGAGTTTTCTTTAGTAAATTAATGTAACTTTTATAATAAGAAAAAAATAAAATTGCATAGGTCAGGTTAGGGTAGAGATTACAGTACTAATATCCAAATCCTGACATTTCAGTGGCTTATTTCTTACTTCTCCAATGTCAGCATGAGTCTGGTGGCTCTCTGGGGAAGCACGTGCCAAGCCGTGATGAGAGTCTGTTCACAGCATGAAGTTACACCTGCCTTCTTGCTCTCCATGGAGGGAAAGAGAGCTGGAGAGTGTTCAGGCTTTTTACTGCCTCTGCCTCGAGATGGTACATGTCCCTTCTACTCCTAAACCATTGGCCAAACCACTCACATGCTTTTTTTCATCTTCAGTGGGGTTGGAAAGTGTAAGGGAAGATGTGGATATGTGATAAGAATTAAATGTCTCTTCCAGAAAAAGTGGCAACTGAATGAAAACAAAATAAATAGATTTTATTAAATTGAGAAGTGTTATTTCATGTGTTCAGATGGCAAGTCTGATTTCTCTAACCTTTCAAAGACAATACAAGTTATAGCATTCCTTAAACTTTCTCCCTAGAGAGGCCTTGCATAAAAGCTCCAACTGAAGAATGTTGAGTTAAACTAGCACGCAGAAAACCCTATTAGGACTGGCCTTCCACTAACTTCTGGGATAACAATAAAAGCAGTGGTGGGATTCAGCTGGTTCACACTGGTTCAGCAGAACCAATACCTATTTTTTGTTGAGTTAGGCAAACTGGTTGTTAAAATGACATTTGTAATCAGGGTTCTCTCTAACTTGGGCGGCCGGGCAGCCACCCAATGTGGAAATCACAAATTTACATCCCTTACTCTTTTTTAACGTTCAGCATATTCTAAGTGCCCATAGTAATATGCATTCCATCCATAGGTGAAAAAAATTGCAAGTGAGGACACCAATCAAGAAGCAATATGGAAATATCTTAAATAACAGTTTTATTGTTTTTTTGTTAGGTTTCATTTAATATTTTTTACTAATGTTTTAAAACTCTTATACCAGTAATTTAGTTTTGTGTACCTCTTTTATTGTTCTTATTTAAGTGTTAAATGCATGGAATAATAAACTACCTTTTGGTATATCATTTTTTTATACTTAAAATGATCATTAGGGCAGAGAACCGGTTGTTCAATTATTTGAATCCCATCACTGACTAAAAGGCAAATCAATAAATCCCTCTGGCCTCAGTCTCCTTATTTGTAAAATAGTTGAGTTAAATACTATACTCTCTAAAGTCCTCTACAGCTAAAATCATGCTGCCTTCTTAAATCAACATGTCCCCGTCAGCTGAAAGTTTTGTTATTACCGTAACTTCAATTTATTTAAGCAATCCCATCATTTCATTGGCAACATTAGTGTCACAAACCTAAATTAAATGTCATGTGATATTTATTTTTGGAGCTTTTTCATGGAATTCTTGGTAAAATAAAGACAAATAAATATATTCAGAGGATGAATTACAATTCCATGTCAGCTTAGCTCTCTTCTGCAAATCACGCCTCTTAGAACATGTGTGCGGCAGGAGTGGGGTGAAATTTATTTCACAGCTGACGCCTACAACTACTCTCCAAGATAAGTATGGTTACAGTCATTATAAATATAAACAGATGAGACATTCGAAGTAACAGTAAGTAATCAAATTGGGTTTTGAACTGACTCAAGCTCCCAATCCAGGGTTTATAACATTTTTGTACATTTTGTAAGGGAAGCAAACTTTTGCCTTGCTTTGGCTAGACCTGAGAATTAAATTGAGCTAAGCCAGATCAACAGGAGAAGAGCATATGAATATATTTAATGTAAGTTTTATTTGACACAGGAGACTTCATAAGGAATAAAGACCCAAAGAAACAGCAAAACCATTTGCTTTTATATTAGTCTGAACTGTGGAAAAGTAACTAAACTAGGTGGAGAGGTGAAACAAAGATGGAATGATTTTAATAAGGCCTATATGTATAGAACACTCCATCTGAACTTTTCCTCCTTGATGATAAGAACATTACTTGCCTTCTGGTAGATGGAGGATATCTTTCATATAGAAATTTTATTTCCTGAGTTTAAGAAAGTTGGAGAATTTTTCTTTTCTATGCTACTTTTTAAGTGCCTTTAACTCAAATAGTCAATATGCCAGAGCAGCATGTTACAAGGTGGCATGTTCTGAACTCCTTTAGGGCCGAGTTGGAAAAGTAATACTGACGCTTCATTTTAATTAAAAGAGATGTGGGAGCTCCCGAGAACCGCTCTGGGAAAAGCTGGGCTCTGTCACTCCAGACAGTCTCACTCAGAAGAACCTCAGAAAACCACAGTGTGGAAGCAAGGGCAAAATGAAACCATAACAATGCCTGTACCTCAAGTTTATTTTATTTTTTAGCAAATGGGTTCATTATAAAAAGTGTAGGATTTTTCATATGCCTATATCTTCTGCATATGCATACATCTTCTGTCTACTCTCAAAAGTAACTAATGCTTAGCACCTAAAGACCCATTTGAAAGAATGATATCATGTTGATTTTCCCAGGAGCACACAGTAAATTTTTTAGTAGGCAACTGAATTTTTACAGAAAAAAATCCCAAATATAGCTTTCAAATGTGAAATTTATGACTTCCACTAAAATAATAGAGAAAAAACATCAAAACTAGACAGGTATCATCCAAAGTTGTGTCGCTCATAAGAATATGAAAATGCAAAGCCATCCACTAATTAAGTGAAAACTATCCTCCTCTGAGAGAAAGCAAATTGGAATATTGGCAAGACTCCTATGTTAAATGATTGTAGTATGTCACATAATATAATTTGTAAGTGTAGAAAATTATTCTGCTAGATTTCTCACTTTATATTCATATACAATAGCTTTTGGTATAAGGAGGGCAAATACAGAAAAGAAGTACTTGGCGAACACTTTTTAAATACCACCAAAACCATACTATGGAAGAAGACTTCTTCTAAACTAGCAATGGTATTATGAGCCATGATGTAGATTATGAAACGTACAGTGAAATCAGGACTGATGAAGCGGCTATGTGCTCACAAAGCAAGTGTTGTTCAACGAATAATAAAGGACTGTGGGTGAATGTCAATCCTTACACTGCTTTAATCAACAATATATGCCTTCTGATATTAGGTTAGTACGAACAATGGCAGAATTCAGGAGATGCTAAACCAGACTCATTTAGTATGTGCTTTTAGAGACTGCAAAATAACAATGACAAAATTGGTGAATCCACACAAGTACTGAAGCAGCCAAGCAGAATGAATCACTCAAGAATGCGTGAAATGAGTACAGGCGTGCCTTGTGGTATGGTCTTGTCCTTTTTTACACTTTACAAATATTGGGAGTTCTTACCAGTGAAAGGTTTGTGGCAACCCTGCATCAAGCATGTCTATTGGCACCATTTTTTCCAAAGCATATGCTTACTTGGGTCACATTTTGGTAATTCTCTCAGCATTTCTGATTTATTATTATTATTATTATCTTTTTCATGATGATCTGATCAGTGATCTTTGATGATTCAATTGTAATTATTTTGGGGTTACCATCATCCTCACCCATATAAGACGATGAACTTAATTGATAAATGGTGTGTGTGTTCTGACTGCTCCACTAACTGGCCGTTCCCCCATGTCTATCCCTCTCCTTGGGCCTCTCTAGTCTATGAGAAACAACTATCGTGAAATTAGGCCAGTTAATGACCCTACAATGGTCGCAGTGTTCCAGTGAAAGGAAGAGTCACACATCTCTCAGTTTAAATCAAAAGCTAGAGATTGAGTTTATGCTTAAGAAAGCATGTCAAAAGCTGACACAGGTAGAAAACTAGGCCGTTTGTACCAAACAGCAAAGTTTTGAATGCAAAGGAAGAGTTCCAGAGGGAAATTAAAAGTGCTATTCCAGTGAACACACACATTTTATAATGAGAGCAAAAACCAAAACATCCTTATTGATGATATGGAAAAAGTTTAGTGGTCTGGATAGAAGTTCAGCCACAACATTCCCTTAAACCAAAGCCTAATCCAGAGGAAAGCCTTAACTCTTTTCCACTCTATAAATGCTGAAAGAGGTGAGGAAGCTGCTGAGCCAAGTTTGAAGCTAGCAGAGGTTGGTTCATGAGATTAAAAAAAAAAAAAAAGCAAGTGCGGATGGAGGAGCCGCAGCAAAGTGTCCAGATGATCTAAGATAATTAATGAATGTGGCTATACTGAACAACAGATTTTCAGTGTAGATAAAACAAACTTGTATTAGAAGGTGCCATCTGGGACTTCCATAGCTGGAGAGAAGTCAGTGCCTGCACTTCAATGCTTCAAAGGACAGGCTGACTCTCCCATAAGAGGCTAATGTAGCTGGTTACTTTAATGCTTACTTACCACTTTAAAACCTTAGGGCCCTGAAGAATTATGCTATATATTCTCACCTGTGCCCTACAAACAAAACAGCAAAGCCTGGATGACAGCACATCTATTTACCACAAGCCCACTGTTAAGAACTACTGCTCAGAAAAGAAAAAAAAAAATTGTTTCAAAATATTACTCCTTGATGGAAATGCAATGACCACCCAAGAGTTCTGATGAAGATGTACAATGAGATTAACATTGTTTTCATACCTATTAACACAACACCTATTCTGCAGCTAATAAATCAATGAGTAATTTTGATTTTCAAGTATTATTATCTAAGAAATACATTTCATAAGGATATAGCTACCATAGGTAGTGATTCTTCTGGTGGTTCTGGGCAAAAAAAATTGAAAGCCTTATGAAAAGTAGTCACCATTCTAGATGTCAGTAAGAACATTTGCAATTCATGGGAAGAGGTAAAAATATCAATCTTAACAGGAGTTTGAAAGAAGTTGATTCCAACCCTCATGGATGACCTTGAGGGGGTTCAAGACTTTAGTGCAGGAATAACTGCAGATGTCGTGAAAATAGCAAGAGAACCAGAAAGTAGAAGTGGACCTTTAAAATGTGACTGAATTGTTCTAATTTCATGATAAAACTTGAATGGGTCAGGACTTGTGTCTCAAGAACAAGCAAAGAGGGCCCTGGCCGGTTGGCTCAGTGGTAGAGTGTTGGCCTGGTGTGCAGGAGTCCCAGGTTCGATTCCTGGCCAGGGCACACAGGAGAAGCGCCCATCTGTTTCTCCACCCCTCCCCCTCTGCTTCCTCTCTGTCTCTCTCTTCTCCTCCCGCAGCCAAGGCTCCATTGGAGCAAAGTTGGCCCGGGCACTGAGGATGGCTCTGTGGCCTCTGCCTCAGGCACTAGAATGGCTCTAGTTGCAACAGAGCAATGCCCCAGATGGGCGGAGCATTGCCCCCTGGTGGATCCCAGTCGGGTGCATGCGGGAGTCTGTCTGACTGCCTCTCCATTTCCAGCTTCAGAAAAATACAAAAAAAAAAAAAAAAAAAAAAAGAACAAGCAAAGAGAGTAGTTTCTTGAGTTGTACTCTACCACTGGTGAAGATGCTAGGAACAGTACTGAAATGACAACAAAGGATTTCAAAAATGATATCAAGTTTGTTGATAAAGTAGAGGCAGGATTTAGAGTGGGTTGGCTCCAATTTTGAAAGAAGTTCTACAGTGGGTAAATGCTGTCAAACAACATCACATGCTACAGAGAAATCCTTTGTGAAAGGAAGCTTCAGTTGATGTGGTAAACTTCATTGTTGTCTTATTTTAAGAAATTGTCCGAGCTACCTCAACCTTCATCAGCCACTACCCTGGTCAGTCTCCATCAACACTGAGGAAAGACCCTCCACCAGCAAAAAGATTACAATTCACTGCAGGCTCAGATGATGCTTAGCACTTTTTAGCAGTAAAATACGTTTTAATTAAGATGTGTACATTGGATGTTTAGGCATGCTGCTACTGCACACTTAACTTTACACTGGGAAACCAAAAAACTTATGTGACTTGCTTTATTTGAACATCTGCTTTATTGTGGTGGTCTGAAACTGAACCCACAGTATGTACAAGGTGTTCCTGAAATAAATGATGAAAACATTTCTTTATGAACATGACCATTCAGGTAATTATCACATTCATAATTTCAGCTGGCCTGATCAAACTATATGCTTCAACAATAAAGCAGTATCTTAAATAGTTTCAGTTCATAAGTTTAGGACTGAAATAGCAAAACATTTAATTTCATATGTAATATAATATGGTTTGTTAAAAAGACTGAGCTGTGATCTAGGGTTTCACTCTTGATATTAGTAATTTTTCTCTACATATTAGTGAAGAAAATCAATAATAGTTTGAGGCAGTATACAAACTACATCCAGCATACAAATGGATATGTTTCTAAGTTGTCCATAACCGAGGAGGAAATTGAGGGTCCATATGCTGCTATTTCTCAAGTTAATAACATTTAAGCTTCCATTTTTTCAAATGTAGTATGAATGTTAACTTAGTATATTCAGTGAGAAATATATCCATCTTTTCAGGTTAATGTTTCATCTACAAATATGTTGAATTGCCTTACAGAGTTATGATGTACTTGCTGACATTCTCAATGACCTATAAAAATAAATTATAATTTCCCAATTTAAAAAACAACAACTGGATGGGATTCAAGCTATACATCATCAAGCAGAAAAAGACATGTCAGTGAAAGTTTGCAGACAATTTTACCCCTCTTAATAATTTATTATTTTTGAAAGACTTTATTTTATTGAATTATAATAAACCCCAATTTTCCTCTTTGAACTTTATGTAAAACTGGTAATCCCAGCCCTGGCCAGTTGGCTCAGCGGTAGAGCGTCGGCCTGGCATGCGGGGGACCCGGGTTCGATTCCCGGCCAGGGCACATAGGAGAAGCGTCCATTTGCTTCTCCACCCCCCCCCTTCCTCTCTGTCTCTCTCTTCCCCTCCTGCAGCCAAGGTTCCATTGGAGCAAAGATGGCCCGGGCGCTGGGGATGGCTCCTTGGCCTCTGCCCCAGGCGCTAGAGTGGCTCTGGTCACGGCAGAGCGACGCCCCAGAGGGGCAGAGCATCACCCCCTGGTGGGCGTGCCGGGTGGATCCCGGTCCGGCGCATGCGGGAGTCTGTCTGACTGTCTCTCCCCGTTTCCAGCTTCAGAAAAATGCAAAAAAAACAAAAAACAAAAAAAACTGGTAATCCCCACATATACTAAAAACCCAAATTCTAAAGAAAAGAGACATGCAGTAAGTTTGGCTGAAGCACTGTCATGTCTCTGTGCTCCTAAAAAAAGTGTTATTTTTAGCAGAATTGAGTTAAATGCTCTCCTAACTCATTACCCTGGTGACTAACTTTCCACATTTAATGTGTTTATTCACTTCCCCAAGCTAGTGATTACAAATTCTCATAGACTCTTCCTGAAACTTCCATACGCCTCCTGACAAGCCGAAGACAGTAATCAGACCCTGATTGCTGTTTCCTCCTGGGGAAAATGTGAACATGCTGCCCTGAGGAGCAGAGTCATTCCTTTGGAGAAGACTCGCAGGTTTGAAGAGACGAGAGAAAGCAGAAGAATCTCTATTTCTAGGCTATGAAGTAATTCCTCCTGTTAATTAGTCCAACGTAGGTTCAATTTCATCTGTTGAAGGTGTGTTGGCAATAGGATCTATTTTAATGAAGAAGAAGAACACTACCACAAGACACATCACATTTGATTCAGTAAACAACCAGCTGCGAGAATTGTTTTCTGGGTTTTTTTTGTTTGTTTGTTTTTCAAATTAAATAATCCTCACATTACCTAACAATCCAAAAAGCAGTGCTGGACATCTTATTGCTAATGATATTAATATCTCAAACGACCCTTCAGGCTGCTGCTGGAATAATGTTTTGTGGCTACAGCTTCCATTTTTCTCCCAACAGAATAGTTAATTCAACTTTATGTAAATCAGTGCCAGGGAAGTGCTCATCTCATCACATTCTCTTTTATTCTCAGGTCTCACTAAATGGTCCCAGGGATATTTTTACAACTGAGATGCATTTTCAACTGAAGCATCCTGTGATGACTCTGTTGGAAAAACAAAGACACACACAGCATAGAAACATCAAATAAGTAACAAAATTGGATCAAATTTTTCATGCTTTGAAAGAAAAAGTTCCCATTAGAACTGGACAATGAATTTAATTTCTAAATGTCAAATATATTCAACTTTCTTCCCTACCAGGAAAAGTACTTGTTTTATTACTCTAAAAAAGAAAAGATGAGGAGAGAGGCGGGAAGAGAGGGAAGGAAGTAGGAGAGGAGGAAGGGAAGGAGGAAGGAAGAGAAGGAGGGAGAAAAGGAGGGAAGGAGGGAAGGAGAGAGGGAGGGAGGGAGGGAGGGAAAGAGGGAAGGTAAGAGGGAAGGAGGGATGAGAAAGGAAAGAAGGATCTAAACTAAAATTCATTTTTCTTTTAATAGTATTTTCTTCTAATAGTCAAAATAAATGAGTTGAAAGCTATTCTATTTAAAATGAGATTGCTTTTGCTCTTAACACTGATAGGTAGTTGTTTTGCTTGTTTTCAACCCCATCTCTTTGCAGGCACTGACTCTGAGCTACCTCCCGGATTCTGCTTGCTGTGCTCAGACGACAGGACCTACACTAATCCAAGGTTAGGCCAGCAGGCTAGACAGAGGCTAAACTCCACCCAGCCGCACAATGGGATTGGATTCCCTATTGCTTCATGAAACACCTAGTTCATCCTCTCTGGCCCCTCTCAGAGCTACATTCTCTCAGATCAACAATTTGTTTCCTGGACTTTTATTTTCTGTGTCTTACCCTCTATCCTGTTGGCTTCCATGCATGATGACTTTCATTGCTTATGCTTTCCTAACACCACCCTCAGAAGAACGTGACAACAGAGCCCACCTCCAAGTTCCATGGGTGCAAGATCAGACAGAGGACAAGGGAGCGCCCTGGCCCCTGGGCTGGATCCAGCTGAGCTCTTAAAGCCCATGCGGACTTCACAAGACAAAGGAATGCAAGTCTCCTGCTACGAGCAGGCATTGCTTCCCTCGGGCAATTTGGCAAGGAAAAGAAAGAAAGAGACTCTGAAGAACCTTTGTGGGGGAAAGAAAGTGAGGAAACTATTTTGTATTTGTGTTATCCACACACTTCATGGCAGTTGATTCAGCTTGGTCCCTGAAAACGCTTTCAGTAGAGCAGACAACATGACGCTTTGGGCTTTTTCTTTGTTCAAGGTTAACTTTTTACAAGTCTGATTTCCTCCCACTCACCCAGCTTGGCCACAGAGCTTTGGCATAAAAAGCATTCCAGAGCAAAAGAAAATGAAATAAAATAAAGCTTCTATTGTCTGCTCCCAAGCTTGTCTTATTGGCATTTTAAAGCAATATTCAACTCTGCTATAGATGTAATTTTCCATCCGTGATTCTGCCCCGGGGTAGAATGCCAAGTGAGTAGGGGAGGGGGGCGAGAAACCTGACTGGAATCACCTCTCTACTAGTATCTGTCGTGGTTATGAGCGTCCCTTTCTCCTTATGCTGCGAGGACTTTTTATTTCCTCCTTCTGCAAACCTGACATGAAGCCAAAAACTCCCAGTGAGGAAATATTTTTATTTAACTGTGCAAAGGTCAGACAAAAATGTAGTAAGGGCATTTTATTTTTCAACGCATATTAATCTCAGTCTTGCCCCCCCACGGAGGCTCTTGAAAAGCAGTGGGAGTCAGGGCAGCACTTCAGTGCAGATTTCTGGCAGGCGCAGGCCAGGTTCCGCGGGGCTGCAACGACACAAGTGGTCAGGGGCGGAATTACACAGCCCAGCGACCTTAGCTTCCTGGCTGCTGGTTTCTGCCTCCAGTGTCTCCTGCGTCTCTAAGTGGAAGGAGTCTGCAAAGTCGTGAATTGTAACTTGAGGAGCTACCTCTAACCTTAGCCCAATATGTGCTCCAGTAACAATTCTATTGTTTGCATCTGGGACACAATGAAAATCCAAGAATACAAGAATGATGGGTGAAATAGCCAAGGGGAAAAAAAGTTGTTTTGTTCTTTTTGTCAGTTAAAAAAAAAAAAAGGAATTTTAAAAAAGCCATTTTCTCTTTCCTTCTGGAATAAGAAGAGAAAGAGGATATACCAAACCTTTTTGACAGGTTGATGGGGCGCCTTCCTCTATTTTCCTGTTTTGCCTCCGAGGTGTCTTGCTAAACAGCTTCTAAACTTATTCTTACTGTCACAATCACAGCAGAACCTATTTAGTGTTTACCAACCCAGACATATTACTGTGTCTTCCTTAAGTTTTTACTTTTATTAGGTGAAGGGGTCTTTCATTTAAAACCAGTCACTTTATTATGGGCAGTACAGGATTTGAATATATGATCCAGTGATTAAAACTGCCAACCCTGACCCAATCCAAAGACCAGTCTCTAATCACTACTGAGGGAGTACGAGTCCTGGAAAGCAGTCCAGTATTACAAGACATTAACATACCAAAAGATTATGAAGTCATGTGACAACAAAGATCCATTTTAGAAATCCTGCAACAGTCTGTTTCCAATGCATTTTTAAAGAAACACCTTCCTACATCCCTTTCTGGTACTCCAAGCCTATCTACCCATTTGGTACTGGGGAGTGGAACAGTACAAATGCTCCTATTAAGACACACAGCCTTATACTGAGGACTCAAGATGCATTTGTACAAGAATTCTGCTTCTGGAAATTACATACTCATAGAGAAAATGGAGTTCCCTATCACTGCTTTGAGGTCCACTGTTCCTTTCACATCACTCCTGGAGCTGCTTTTTGAAATCTTAGATAAAACTTTTAGATTAACAGCTACTGTGCACAGTCTAGCCCTAAAGCAAAGAAGGATGGAAAGATTAGGATTTCTTTTTTATTTAGATCTTACTGTGAAGTCATTGGAGCCAGCTGAGCTCTTGGGGGGAAAAGTCAGGAAATAGTAGAACAAGAAATGTAAGCACTTTAAATAGATGTCCCTTAATAAGTTTCCCTAAACCTGCCTTTATCAGACATTAAAAGCGGAGGACGTGCCTGACCAGGCGGTAGCGCAATAGATAGAGCGTCGGACTGGGACGCAGAGGACCCAGGTTAGAAAAACCCGAAGTCACCAGTTTGAGCACAGCTCACCAGCTTGAGCCCTAGGTCACTGGCTTGAGCAAGGGGTTACTCGGTCTGCTGTAGCCCCGGGTTAAGGCACATATGAGAAAGCAATCAATGAACAACTAAAGTGTTGCAATGAAAAACTGATGCTTCTCAAAAAAGTGGAGGACATTTAGTAAGTTGTTTTCATTCTAGTGTTTGGAGCATGTTGAAATCTTTCAAATGACAGTTAATTAAACATGCTTAAAGTAAGCTGCCAGGGTGTATACTTTAAAAAGAATAAAGCCTCCTGAAATTAAGTAATGTTTAACTATTACACATCACTTCTATTTTATCTTAAGAAACACTTTAAATTCACAACTCAGTTTTGTCCCTAGGACAAAAACATGAAACACTGTTTATTATCTGTAAATGTTAAGTTTTGATTCTGCCTCTTCTAGAAGAAAATCTGTACATTATTATTATTACTTTTATTAACTATAACAATATGTATTGAGAAATTACTGGTTTCTAAATTCTATTCTTGTAAGTACTAATATAAAAAGGAAAAAAAAATGCATAGCAGAGACTAATCTTCTCTAATTAAAATGGAATGCTGAAGTATAAGAGATTACAGAGAAGGGCTTCCTGCCATGTTTCCCAGCATTCTGAATAAGAGAAGACTTTTATACAAACTTAATATGTGTTTATTTATGCCTTTCAAAATTAAATTGTGAGAACTGATTCATGATTTTCAAAAATGAATATCAAAAATATTAAGACAAGTGTATACATTGAAACACCAGGTCATTTATCTTTAAGTTTTAACGTTGAATGAATCTCAGAAGTGATTTTAGTGTGTGTGAGTTTTGATGTAGCACAATTTTACCCAATCTTTTGCAGCAGACCACCAAGGTGCTTGACCAGCCTGAGTCTGTCTCAGTTGACTAGAGATGGCCTGTCAAATTCATCAAATACTGATTGGGATAGATTACTGAGTTGATGGAGTACTGGGATTAGGCCCATCTTTCTGCAAGAGACTCTGTAATCATGATGAGAGGTTATTGTTGCCTGGGAGCTCACGAGAGAGAAACCACACTGCACGCAAGAATCGACTCGAGCTCTTTGTAATACAACAGTACCAGTCACAACATGTGCCACTAAGCCCAGCAAACATCAGAAAGGGATGTTTAGCACTCACGAAAAATACAAGCACAATAATTTAATAAAATAATAAATTTCTTTGAAGAATTTGCAAATAAACTTGATCTTCTCTTGAAACAATGCTTCTCTGCTTAATTGAAATGCAATGCTTTACTTCTTTTATACAGAGGACATATCTTCTCAGATGATATTCTAATTTGATTATAAATATATAATCAATTATAAATAGATATATGCATATAAGTATATTATAAATATATCAATATTCCCATAAAAAGTGAATATAGAAATTGGATTAGTATATTATATAACTATTGCCTAAACATTGTGAACTTGGAGCTGAAAAAGCTAATATACTTGGGATTAAAGAAAGTTAAAAACCAATGACAAAGCTTTTCATAAAACCAGCCTGGCTGAGTGTTTTAACACAGAACGTATGATTCAGCTCCCCAGTTTAAAGGATATATTGCTCAAATAAATTGTACTACCACTAAAATGCATGACATGAAGGTTAAGAATACATTTTCACTGAACTATCATTAATGTGCCATTTTTCTTTTTGACCTCAAGAAAGTTGACTACATTATCTATTTTCTTTTAGTTCACAGATGAAATAGGACTACTTGTTTAAAAAAAACTAGTAAGGTTGGTTGTACCGCAAGGCCTGTGTACCCTAACTGAAAGAACATGTAAGACATGTCTGTAGAGATCCGACCTCTGAAATATAAAGGTAATTACTAGTAAAATCTTTTTCTGCAATGTATTCTGAT
The DNA here is from genome assembly GCF_036850765.1 of Saccopteryx bilineata. Taxonomy (NCBI): domain Eukaryota; kingdom Metazoa; phylum Chordata; class Mammalia; order Chiroptera; family Emballonuridae; genus Saccopteryx; species Saccopteryx bilineata. Next base: position 257,962,772 of record NC_089493.1, read on the forward strand.
GACAGAAAAGCCAAAATGTTATTTTCCATATCGTCAGAACCAAGACACACTCTAATAGAAACAGAAAAGGAATTCTGCTAAGCATAGGACAATCACAACTGTATTTACTGTTACATGAGAATCCTAATCTTTCTAGGCATTCAAAAAATGCCCACTCTTCTTGTACAGTAGAAATATGAAGCTTGAACATTATTAAAATGAATACATTTGGCCTGCAACTGCTAAATTTGAACATCTGATATCAAAGATAATGTGAAATATAAACATCACCTAGTTTGGAGTCTGTTAGATATACTTCAGGAGGTGTGTGTGTGTGTGTGTGTGTGTGAGAGAGAGAGAGAGAGAGAGAGAGAGAGAGAGAGAGTTTTCAAAATTATTCTTCCCGAAGATTTTTGAGGTAGCCATTACAATCTTTACTTCATAAGCCAGGAAACCAAGGCTCAGAACACTTGTCCACAACCATAGAACTGACACAGAGGAGCTAAAATTCAGTCTCATTGAATTTAATTGGATGAAAAGAGCCAGATTAGAAAAGTTGGAATGTTTTCTGTCTTTACACTTAGAGCCGTTGTTTTACCTGTGACTAGATGTGATGTTCAATAAGCATTATTGGGAAAAAGAAAAGAGGGGGGGGGGGGATTACATTACACCGCTTAGTGCTCTAGTCCCGCCTCCCTTTGTTCATATTATACTATGATTGACTTCATGTCAAATGTCCCCTTAAAATCTAAGACTAAAATGTTCTCTTCAAAATGACTGGGGTTGTGTTGTCTTTATTTTTCTATCCCCAAGGCCTAATAGAATTCCTGGTTTACAGAAAAGAACAGTTATATAAATAAACACTTTGTTGCATAAAAAAATAATTGATTAATCTTAGAAGATGAAAAAGAAGGCCTTAGACAAAAAAACCAATCCAGAATTATTTCTAGAACTGTAAATAAGAAGTTAACCACAGAGCAGTGAGCCCAGTGCTTGTTAGCGTGCCAGGCTTATCAATCTCTGTTGTCACCGGGTTTATCTCATCTCTACTCGGTTTCAGTATCTGCATACAATAAGCAGTGTTCAGATCACTGAATTTTGTTTTCTGAGATTATATCTGAGGTATTTAACAAATAACAATCACTTTGAGGCCCTTCGTGGATTCAAGAATTCACTTATTTACTCAACTTACACAACACACTTACTGAACAAGTTGCTGGGTAACAGGTGCTAAGGATACAAGTATAAATAAAATATGGTTCTTACTAAAAATAAGTCACAGTTTAACCGTTGGAAAAATCTGCCACAGACCATAATACAATGATACAAGTGCTACAGAAGTGAGTTCCAGGTGCTAAAGAAGAACAGAAGATGGAATGATGAGAGAAGATGTGTGAACTGGGTCTTATTTGAAGATTGTGATTTTGCCAAAAGAAAGAGGAGAGTAGGACACTCCAGGAAAAGAACTGATGACATTTAGTTATCCTGACATAGGTGAGCATAGAAGGCTGACTGATGTGCACATGCTAACATGGATGCACAAAACTATCTGAAATTTGTATAGACCACTACAGGCCATTCTCCTGTATTTGAGGTCTATCTACTCCATCTCCTTGCATTGCTTTCTTCTCCATTTCAGAACTTTATCTTAGACCACTGCCTGACTATCTTTGTCAGCTCCCATCACTGATATCTCTGTGATTCTACTATGCCGAAGTCTCCTTGAATGTAAACAAAAAATTGACCCGTTACCTTGCAAGCCAGAAATTTGTACAGCACTCTGTTGGATGATGTCTTTGCTCAACAGTGTATAACCAACAGCGGATCTCAGCTGGCCTTAGACAAATCACATCCCTTTCTGGACCTTGGCTTTATTACCTTAAAAATTATATGTCAATTCTTTGCTCGAACATCACCTTTTTGATGAGACATATCCTGAACACTGTAGTTAATAAGGCAAACTGCCCTTGCTCCCCATGCCTGATGCACACAATTCCAATTCCCTTTACCTTACTCTATTTTTTTAAAATCTCCTCTTAGCACTTCATTTCTCCTAACACAAACTACTCAATATTATTTTTGTGTAGTAAAGAATTTATCCTTGAGCTAAGAGAGATCTCGCCTCCACCCTTAGCTCCTGGGAGATGAACTTTTGCAGTATTCTACCTAATAAAAGCATCTGTTCACCTGGGGGCTCTGACCCATGCCACGTAGTCTAATAATGTGTTTTATGGTGTTGACTCTGAGTCACACAGTACCAGCTCAACCTCCATAGAGGCTGGAGACTGAGGTGAGCTATGTGGGCAGTTGACAATGTCTACATAATGAGATTCCGAACACCAAGTTTCGAATGAGCTCCTTCAGTCGGCAATACTCGGTGATTATTATTAGAAACCACTGCTGGAAGGAGTTCACTGTGTCCAAGACTCCACCGGGAGAAGACAACCAGAAGACGCACATTTAGGGCCCTCCTGGACTCTGCCCCATGCTTCTGTTCCCTTTGCTGATTTCTATTTGTATCCTTCCACTGTAGTGAATCATAACCATGAGGATAACAGCTTTCAGTGACTTCTATGAGTCCCAGTGAATTAACAAATCTGAACACGTTTTAGGTCCCCCAAACTTGTGGTTGGTGTCAGAGATGAGGGTGGTCCTGTGGACTGCTCTCTACCTTTGCAGTGATGTTCACATTCTATTATTAGTGCCTTCACTGGAATGCAAGCTCCATGAGGGCAGGGGTCTTTGTATGTTTGTCCACTAGTTCATCTCAAAGAAGTAGAATAGTGCTTGTAGAGCAGGGGTCTCAAACTCAACTCAGCATGTGGGCCGCAGAGCAAGATCACAGCCATTCAGCGGGCCGCACTAGGTCTACAAAAGGCAACTGTTATGCAATACTTTTCAGTGTCACAAAATGAGCAAAAACTGTAGTTCGTGGATTAGTCTGCGGGCCACAAAAAATTGTTCGGCGGGCCGCAAGTTTGAGACCTCTGTTGTAGAGAGTAGTTGCTCTATGAATATTGTGGAATGACTGAATTGAATGCATTCTATTGGCTGACTTTTGCTCTTTTTTTTTTTCCTCTAAATTAAATGACAGGATTTCATGATTGGCCATATTACATCAGCTAGTTTTCCATTTAAAGGTATTTAAAATAGAGAAACACAAAATGGATATGAGGCTTTTTGAAATATTTTTTTTGGAAAATGGAGGAGGAGGTTTTAAAGAGGGATTCTGACGCTTGCAACATTTCTAGAAGCTGCACAGAAGCAGTGGGGGCCAAGAGAAGGCTTGCTCTCCTCTCCTCTTTGTCTGACTAGCTGATATAGAAACCTTTCCTCCCATCTAAATCATAACGAATGAACATACATAAATTAGAGTTGCCAATGGTTAGAAAGACCTGCAGAAAGAGCTTAGAGAAAGTAAGCAGAGAGAGGCATGATCATGAATGACACTCTTGTCACCTAAACAAATGTTACTACTCAGAAAGTCCACTTAGAAGTTTTCTCAAGGAAGGTGGATGCTTAGGGCTTTCTGATAGTTTTATATTGTCTTTCTTTGTGCAGGGATTTAGCTAAGCATTTCTATAAAATTTCAAAAGAAAAACTGTGAATTTAAAGTCCAAATCAGAAATAAACCTATTCATTTGTCTTGGTCTATTGATTTCATATGTTCCTAGAAAGGAGTTTGTTTTTTTTTTACATCAATAGTGTAAGGGCTGAAGAGAGCACCAGCATGCTTACAGGTCAATTCCACTACATAGAAATTACTCCGCCTAATAAAATGTCACAACATATGTGCTTGAATGTTACCCCTGACTCCACCACTGCTGAGTCAATTAATCTGTTTTTAGTTACATTTAAAACAATTTCCAAACATCTATGCTCTAAATAATTCTAATTAGTTATTTAGATCAGTGGTCCCCGGTCTGTAGGCCATTTGGTACCAGTCTTCAGAGAAAGAATAAATAACTTACATTATTTCCATTTTATTTATATTTAAGTCTGAACGATGTTTTATTTTTAAAATATGACCAGATTCCCTCTGTTACATCCATCGAAGACTCACTCTTGACGCTTGTCTCGGTCACATGATACATTTATCCATCCCACCCTAAAGGCTAGTCTATGAAAATATTTTCTGACATTAAACCAGTCCGTGGCCTAAAAAAGGTTGGGGACCACTGATTTAGATAACTTATGGAAATAGAAGCATTCTAATTTGGCTATCAGAGCTATGTACAGATGATTATGATCTAGTATAAAACCACTGTATTCATTTCTTTGATAATAAGATGAATTTACCTTATCACTGGTGCTAAAATAATGAATACATACACTTTTTAAAAAATCAACCTAATACCTCACTTTTTTTCAATAAAAATATTTTTTGTTTTCAGCTTCTAATATTCCTTCTAATTCTGTACCCTCTATTCAATTCACATTGCCACTGCTTTTTTTGTTTGTTTGTTTCTGGAAATCTTTGATTCATGTATGGCTCCATTATTGGCAAGAAATGACACTATTGTGATGCAGAAAGTCTGAGTCTGGCTCCTTTGATGCAGCTATTTTGGCAGTTGAGTAGTTGTACTGTTACCACTCAGATATGGAAGTTTGGACATGAAGTATTTTGGGTCTTCTCAGTAAGCACAATTAGCCAACAAGTGGAAATCAACTCCCATCTAGAGATGCAATGGCTAGGAACATAGACAGAACGCAGCGCTCTGGCAGAGATGTGGTCTATCCAGTCACAACAAACCGCTGAAATGACGGGCTCTCCTGATACTCCTGAGCCCAATTGTAAGGCAACAAGGCAGGGAGTGGTCAATGAACCAGAAAATGAAGAAAGGACGTGTTGAAACAGTTGACAGGAAAATCTGCCATTTCCTCCACATCCTGAGATCTGCAACCCATTTTACCTGGTAATAAACCCAATGAGGCTTTGGAGATGAGCTAGGGACATGGATTGCTTGTCCCTGATGGGGACAAGTTTTAACAATGCAGGTAAAAATAAAATGTTTCTCTCCCAAAGAGTTCTTGTTGGAAGTAAAGATATTCCAGAGGGTAGAATGCAAAATATACAGGAGAGGCTCCCTGGTTCATATTACCTCTGGTATATTAGAAGCAGCCTTGCACTAAAGCTCAGAGCTCATGAGTATATTACAGTAAAAATCCTAACCATGTTTAAAGATTGTTTTCTACTGTTCTTATTAAGATGTAAATATGGGACAAGAGTGAAAAATAAGACTACACTGACTTATTTTTAATGAGAGATTTTCATTAAATGGGAGTGCCTTCTAGAAATACAACATGGTGTCAATGATTGAGATTGTTTTTATCTAACGACATGAAGGCCATTCTCCTTACCCATAGGAGGGAAGGAGCATTGCTGAGCACTCCTGAGTAAATAGCAGCAGCAGCCTCCCAGAACTTGATGACGCTAAAGCAGAGTGGTGGCCATCCAAAAGCAGCTCCAAAGGACATATGAGATATAAAACAGAAAGTTTGCCAAGGTCACTGTCATGTCATAATGGAGTCTGCTTGTCTCAGGTTCATTTTATTTCATCCATTACGTTTCTACTCTAGACGCTTTCTGTTCCTTGATCACTCCCTAGAAAACGAAGCATAGGTCCTATCTGTATTTGAATCACCAATTCTGTGTTTCCACTGCCGAGATGGAGCCTGAGTAAATTTCTGAATACATAGCTTCCTTTTCCAAGAACCTTTTTTCCCTATGCATTGCTGATTCTACCTCCAACTTTCCAAGTCCCCATAGTCCACGGAATCTATTTTAATTAAAGGGGAAGGAAACCTTGCTCTGAGTTGCCACATGTTTCATAGCTTTGAGTTCCCTTGGGTCCTATGATTTTGAAACCTAAACACTTACTCTCCTTTTTGTTGTAACAGTATTTTCCTAAGGGGTGTATGTGGCAAGTTCTGGCTCCTGAACAAATGGGAAATAGGTCAGTTTTTAAAGGAAATACAAAAGGAAAAACTATCACTTATTATTTCAAAAGTGTTATCTCAATACGATATCTCATTTTATTGTTAAATGAAAATTAAAGCACCCCTCTACTGTTATAATAAAACTGGAGAGAACTCAGCTGCCAATGAAAACAAAGATTATGCTCAGGTTAGAGAGACAGAGAGCTACACCTCATCACACACCAAATTTTGTTATCATTCTTCATTCATTCATTTAACAAACACTTATTAAGCACCTGAGTGCCTATTCTCTTATCTGATTATATGCTACGGAGATACAGCAATGTTTAATATAGACAAAATAATCCCCGCCCTAATCGAGCTTACATTATTGTGGTAGGAGATAAAAATTAAATAATATAAGTAAAATAATGTTAAATATTGGGTAGAAACAAAGCAGGGAGGGAAATAAAAGAGTTAGAAGTATTAGAGTCTTAAACAGGAAGAAAGATAAAGGCCCAAGTTGAAATAAAAATGTTTAAACAAAGACATGAAAGAAGTGAAGAAGAAATTCATGTAGATTATATCTATAACAGTGAGATAATTATTGGTCATAATTATTGATCATTTAGTTACTTAATTATGCATTGTGCAAAATTTTAACATTTATCTTATTTACTTTGGTAATAATTTTATGACTTAAATACTATTATTAATTCCATTTAAAGATGAGAAAAAGTTGGCCCTGGCCAGATGGCTTAGTGGATAGAGTGGCGTGCGGATGTCCTGAGTATGATCCCCAGTCAGGGCACACAAGAGAAGCTACTATCTGCTTCTCTCTCCCTCCCTCTTCCTCTTCTCTTTCTCTTCCCCTCTCACAGCCAGTGGCTCAATTGGTTCGAGCGCCAGCTTGGTCTGAGAATCATCAGCCTCAGGCACTGAGGATAGCTTGGTTGGTCTGAGCATCAACCCAGATGGGGGTTGCCAGGTGGATCCCAGTCAGGGTGCATGTGGGAGTCTATCTTCCCTCCTCTCACTTAAAAAAAAAAAAGGTGGACAAAGTTGAGAATTTCTTATTTCACATAGATAGCTCATGGTAGAGCTTACATTTGAACACACTACTTACTATCATCTGATATAAAGTCTCTGAACTTGACTGAAATTCTGTGTATGTAAATAGTAGTTGTGTCCCACAGAATACAAAAAGTTATTCAGCTAATTCCTAGCAAAACCCCTATATCAGTCTCTAATTTTCTTGAATTCAGATTATGGTATTAAATACTCTGTTGGTTCACTTCTCAGTTTATACAAAGTTTACCTAAAATCAGCTTCCTCAAAGTTTTTTCATTTTGGCCTCCTTTTATTCTTCTTCTTAACTTAGCATGGCCAAGGCCTTAGCTTGACTTGCTACTATCTCCTATTTTGAGGACCAGTGAGCTCCATGATGCTCTTGTAATGAAAGACAAGAAAACTGTGTGCCCTCCAGGGTATAAACTCTAGGGTGGTTGACATTTCATGTGGTTTTAAATTCTAAAAGTTTCTAATACTCTAAATTGGCCAAAAGAGGGGAATCCAACTCAAACTGTAAAAGAAAAATTGGTATATTACAATTAAAGCAATCTTATATACAATTGCATAAAGAACCACAAATTTATGCTAAAGTGCTCAGAGAGTTGACCTGGGCACAAATATGTGGGAATGGAAAGGGTAAGGAAATTCACAAATTTACAGCAGAATGTGCCCCTCCAAAACATGCCACTTTGATATATTGATTCTGAGCTGTAGGCATTTGAAAAACAACAAAGGCAAGGAGAGGCTTTCTCTGATCTCCTCTTATCCCCTTAATTTTGAAAGACACATCTTCCAAAAGAAACTCCGTTGTCATAAATCTTCTACCCCTGGAGTTTCATCAACCAGGGAAGACTGACTCTCATCACAGGGGATGAGGCTAGAAGTTACACCGCACCCAGACAAACTTTGACACACACTATCGGGTGAACCATCTATTCTTCTAAGGGCCTTCATCTTTCATAAAAAAATCATTTACTCTCCCTTGAGGGGCCTACCTGCTCTGTCCCTTTTCCCACTTAGGGTGGTATTCAATCCTGTATTATAAAACCACTTCCTTGAGACACTCATTTTTCCCTGGGTTTCTCCCATGTGTACATTAGGCATACATGCTGCTAAACATCTGCTTTGCTTTTAAACTTATTACAAGGAACTCAGATAAAACACTCACATGGGTAGAGGGAAAATTATATTTCCTCCCCCATAGGAAGACTAAATTATATACTGTATTTCCCATGAATAAGATGCTCCCATGTATAAGATGCACCTTAATTTGGGGGCCAGGACCCCAACCAGGACAACTTTGGCAGATGGATGTTACTCATATACCTTCATTTGGCAAACAGTCCTATGTCCACATTACAGTGGATACATATTCTGGATTTATAGTAACCTCTGTCAGAACAGGAGAGGCTGCTAAGCATGTTATAACTCATTGTCTGTATGCATTGTTGTATTATTGGATTTCCTAAACTGGTTAAACTGACAATGCTCCTGCATATGGAGCAAAAGCATTTACTGTATCTTGTCAAACCTTTCAAATTATGTGTATTTCTTACAATCCTTAAAGTCAAAGTATTATTAAAGTGTACCCAGCAAATATTTTAAGGTCAATTTAAAAAAATTTAAAAGGGGGGAGTCATATCCTGGAACTCCTACAGGTCTACCATATCATGCTTTTTACTTAAAAAATTTTAAATTTCTTTTGAATGCTGATGAACAGGAGATGCCAAATCTTTTTCTCCTGCAAACTACTACCTTCTTTATTTGATCCAGCTAATAACACTGTTTTGTCTTTTTCCAAATAGCTCCAGATATATGGAAAAGATTTATATAGGCGGATGAGGATCCTCAAACCGCTTAGCGAGATCTTCTGAGCATGGCTTTTAAGATACCAAGAGGCAGAAAAAGCCCAATAGAGATCAGAGGAACTACCAGCTTTTAGGATACGCCCTTAAAGGCTCCAATGCCCCAAAGGGGTCTCATAGGATGCCATCTGGGTCCTGCTTCAATAGTGTAAAGGAAGGTCATTGAGCTAAAGCCTGCCAGACTTACATGCCTCTGCTGTGAGGAAACAGGGACACTGGAAGGTAGGCTTCCCCCTTGCTCCTCTAAGGGAGGGTTCAGTCTCTTCCAGTCCTGCTCCAGACACCTATGACCTAACCTTGCCCAGAATGCTGGGGTTTGCCACTGAAGGTTGAAGGTGCCTAGGGCCATCGGCCCCATCTACGACACTGTGGACAAGCCTAGGGTATTTCTTCCAAGAAGCAGGTAAACTGATCTCATTTGCACAAGGGCCACTTACCTATGTCTTGCCTGAATAGTCAGGTTCTTTATTCTTCCCTCAAAGATCTCTGTTGTGGGTGTTGATAGTCCTATTTTCTGCTGTTTTGTTTAATATATAGTGTTTCCTTTATTCCTCCTACCTCAATGCCCCACTCATATTTCAGGCTGGGACCTACTCCTAATTTAGAGCTCTCTTTTCCCCTTTTGCCAACTTCTATTAAGAATCTACCTTTGCCACCCAGCTTAGTGTATCCCAAGGTTCTCTTTACCAAGCCACAGTTGCAGAGCTCCAGGGAAAAGCAACCTGGTCTCATCTCTCCAGGCAGAGGAGAACAGAAACTCCATCTCCACACATGCTGCAGATGGCTTTTCCAGTCTACCTGAATCATTACCAGCTAGAAGCAGCAGTCATTGGGCCTTGGACGTGAGCTGCAAAGTATAGAATGGTGACAACAATTCCAGTGCCATGCGGACTTTTCCTGGATGTGGACTTTTCCTGGACTCCTGCTCCTTGTGACAGCTCCTAACAGACTGAACTGAGGTTGGGTTGCATTTTTCAGGGATTTGGCATGGTGTTGGGGCCAACTTGGACTTGGTGAACATGTTAAGGACACTACTCTTTTAAGGATTCTTGCTGTATTGGCCAAGAGTTTGCTTAAAGGCTTTAATCACTGTAAAAAAAAAAATAAGAAGACTAGATAAAGATGTGGCACATATACACCACGGTATACTATTCAGCTATAAGAAATTATGACATCGAATCACTTACAACAAAATGGTGGGATCTTGATAACATTATACGGAGTGAAATAAGTAAATCAGAAAAAAACAAGAATTGCAGGATTCCATACATTGGTGGGACATAAAAACAAGTCTAAGAGACATGGACAAGAGTATGGTGGTTATGGGGGGCGGGAAGGAGGGAGAGGGGGAGGGGCACAAAGAAAACTAGATAGAAAGTGATGGAAGACAATCTGACTTTGGGTGATGGGTATGCAACAGAACTGAATGACAAGGTAACCTGGACATGTTTTCTTTAAATATACGTACCCTGATTTATTGATGTCACCCCATTAAAATTAATAAAAATTTATTTATTAAAAAATAAATAAATAAAACATTGTTCAGACTTGAATATAAATAAAATGGAAATAATGTAAAAAAATTGGGGGGCCAAAAATTTGAAAAAAATATATATTACATGAATTATTGAACACAAGTTTCATTCATCATAAAATTCATACAACTCCTCATCACTGTCAAAACTCCCATCCATTAGCTTGTCCTTAGCTGTGTCTGATGACAAATCAATGTCTTCAAAATGAGCACAAAAACAAGAGCAAAAAAGTGAGAAATGCAAGTGAAAAAATATATATATATATATACAATCACTGTATAAGACACACCCAGTTTTTAGACTCCAAATTTTTTGGGAAAGGGTGCATCTTATACATGAGGAAATAAAGCAGTTCACCTTAAAAAAAATTTTTTTTTGAAGGAAAAGTCTCAGCTTTACCCAAAATATATCTTTGTGCCTGGGGAATATTAGAAAAACAAATGAAGGAAATGTGTAGTGGCCCTGGTGCATTAGTTCAACTACAATTTAAATAGATACACTTTAATTAGAATTTATCATCAGCAGGATCTCCCTTGTAATTTCTTATTTGCATAAAAGCCTTATAGTGATAATTATTATACTATTTTGCTGGTAAGAATTTTTTATCATTTAACATTTCTGACTTTTAAATACATTCTGGGGCTCGTATCTATCAATTCCACCCGCCCGAGCATCTAGCTGTCTTATCCACAAAGGTTTTTCAAGCTACTGCCTTCACCACAAAGTGTCTTAAGTTTTACTACATTTCACAGTTTACTTCTGAGCAACCCTTCACAGAGACGGTAAATACGTTACCAGCCTTTCCTAAGTCCCCAATGCTTTTGTGGAATCAGCTCATTGACACTTTAAGTCATTTGCCTGCCTTCTCAGGTCATGATTGCCATCATTTCTTTCTGGACTTGGCAGACCTCTTGTAGTTGAGCACAATTTTCTGAATCAGGCTGAAGATTTTTTTTTTTTTTTTTTTTTTACTAACAACCCACACAGAGATGACAAAGCAAGTAACATCAGTACTTTTAAAAACAGAAGTTTTAAGTACAGCGGGCTTTTATTTATTTATTTATCCATAGTGGAACAACACATCCTGTCAACAACCAAATACATTTCTTGGGAGTTACAAGAGTAGTTTTAGCCCAGAACATTTTCAGTAATAATTGTCAATTTTCTAAATGCAATTCTATTGTTCTGTAGATAAGCAAGGCTTACTGTAAAAATACAATCTTTGAGGTCATCAGATACAATTGTTTCTTGAGTCCTTGTGACTAGTGTCTTCCCAATATTTTTTAATGTAGAGCATAGCTGGCACTTCCCATCATATCAGTCTTTCTTTTCTTTTTCTTAAATTGAATTTGAGGAAGGAAGGAAGGAAGGGAGGGAGGGAGGGAGGGAGGGAGGGAGGAAGGAGGGAAGGAAGGAAGGAAAAAAGAGAGAAAGAGGAATGGAGGAGAGAGAGAAGCATCAACTCATAGTTGATTGCTTCTCTTATGTGCCTTGACTAGGGGAGGTCAAGCTAAGCCAGTGACCCCTTGCTCAAGCCAGCATCCTTGGGCATAGGCCTGCAGCCTTGGGCTCAACCTGCTGAGCCCATGTTTGAGCTAGCGGCCTCAAGGCTTCAAACTTGGACCTCAGCATCCCAGGTCAACACTTTTTCCACAGCGCCACCCTGGTCAGGCGCATCATCTCAATCTTTCTGAGAAAACAAATTCACCAATTCCATCTTGGCTTCCTTTCTGCTGGCTTTCTACAAGTTGTGTTTCCTTCTCAACTGCTGCAGTGCTGCTCAGAGACCCAAAGAGGAGCAAACATATTTTAAAATAATTCCAGATACCCTGGCCACCATAACAACTGTATCCAAAGAAATAAAATGTGTTTGAAGAAAATAATATTTAAAATCCTCTCCTAGTTGTGGCACTTATGTTAGAACACGATTTTTTTTTCTTTTCTCAGACTCACTTTAAAATGTTATCCTTTTCAAATTTGATTTATGTAGCTGCTGGATAAAGGAGCCCTTTTCAATAATTGCCAAGAGAACAAAATAGGAATCAAAGTGTCAAATTCCCTAACAGTATTTTGTAGGTAGCCTTAAATACTTCTTAATGCCTGCGAGAAATCAAATATTGGTAATCTGTCTCTGTCCATTTCTCTCTTCTCAGATAGCTAATGACATGCATTATACTTCCCTGACTGTGTGTACCTTTCATTTCACGCAAAGCCTTTAATCCTTCTCTTTTTAGATAAAATACCATCACCATAGTGTAGTAGGTTAAGATTGATTGACAAGTGCATATAATTATGGCTTCAATAGTGGAGTGTGTTTTACAGTTGAAAAAACACACAACCTTGACAATAAAGAAGTTATGCCCTTTCTCTGGGATAAAAGGATCATATCAAATTGGTTCATTTCTTTGCTAGAACGAAATAAAAGATTTCCTGTAACAAAGGACACCACCCATAAGGCTGCTAGAGGATGTCTTTCTTGACTAGATAATGCTTTTCCAATAAGAAAATCAAAAGAGATAAAAGTGGAATTTTAGGAGTTTGTCCCTTTTACTTCATTTCCCATGCATAGTTCACACATAGTTGGAAACAAAAAGAGACAATAGCAGAAAAGTGTAACATTCAAAAATCTAAATTTATAAAATGTCTAAAAGGATGAAGTTTGTAAATCAAAACCAAGAGTTATACTTGGTTAAACAAGCTCCCCCTTATTTACTTCTGGCCTCAGACACATAACGAATTCTTGTTTTAGTCCTTTAGTCTCAGTATGCTGTTTTAATCTATTAAATACAAAAATAAAACCTACATATTTAGGATTTTGTGTTAAATGGGATTAAATATACCAGTTGGGTACCTTAGAACTGGGTAGTCAGTAAGAAGAGAAAAAATTCGCCCATTCAGTGGTAGTTCCCGTAATTACGTGCAGATTTGCAGCATGTGCCATAGGTGCTCGTGCACTTACTAAGGCATTATTTTCAGCCATATTGTGCCCTAAGAATTCTTTAATGTCTTATGATGTCTTCTATGTAACAAGGGAAGAGGGCATATAGTAGAGTGGAAAGAATCAATAAAAAAATTTTGCAACCTTTAATACTTTAATCTTAATTATCAAAATCCTTTGTGGCCCTGGCAGATGGCTCAGTGGACAGAGCATCAGCCCAGCATATGGACATCCCTGGGTCAATTCCTGGTCAGAGCACACAGAAGGAGCAATAACCTGCTTTTTTTCCTTTTCCACAGCCAGTGGCTCACTTGGTTTAAGCATGGCCCCAGGTGCTGAGGACAACTCTATTGGAGCACATTAACCTCAGGCACTAAAAATATCCCAGTACCCAAGCATCATCCCTCGACTGGCTTGCCAGGTGGATCCCAGTTGAGGTGCATGCAGGAGTCTGCCCTCTCATTGAAAAAAAAACAAGAAAAATTTCTTAGCTATGATTTCAAAAAATCATAAAACAGTATTTAGAAGCAAGTGGACACTATTCAGGTTAATTTGAGAGAAGCAGGAGAATGGCCCAGAATCCCAGACATTTGTCCAATAAGATTGACTTGGTAAAATCTCTCAAAAGGTGGCAGAGGGGACCTGGAGGTAAAAGGAAGTCAGAGGAATGGAACATCTGCATGGAGAGACAACTAGAGTGGTAGAGAAAGGAGGTACTGAAAGAGAAAATAATGCTAAATTTGGCTGTAAGAAATCTATTAGCCATAAAGCAATGGGAGGAAAAACAATTTGGCATTGTTAGCTTTTTTGTAATTGGCTTCTGTGGGTTGTAGTGAAGAATACAATGACACTAGCACTGTTTCACACTATTGCCTTGATTCAGACTGACTCAGAAATTTTAACCATGGTTTTCGTGATTCAGTGCAAATATCAACATACTGAAAAAGAAACAATGCTTTAGTATCACTAATAAAAAAAAAGTCTGATGTTTCAGATCCCTTTGAAGGGTCTCTAAGGGACTCCTAGAAGTCTGAAGACCTCACTTTGAGATATTCTGTATTTACTTCATTTTATGAACTGTATAATAATCTCCTTTCAATCTTCATTCAAAGGTGAGATTTCTCACCCTCTCCCCAACTATGGCCTTCTACTGGGATGAAAATGTCAAGGACAAGAGGCTCTGTGGTTCTCTTCTTTCTAGCTCATTATATATCCCAGAGGATAACAATTGTTTCTGATGATGCCACCAGCGTTAGAATGACGCTTTAGTGCTTTCTATGCCTGTCACTGGTGTAAGGCTTGCATGGATGACTTAAAGGATTCTTTGAGACCCCACTCTTCATAGCCAGAGATTGTTGACCTGAATTCCCTTGATGAACTGTACATGTCTTGCTTCTTGCAGGTCACGTCTTCCTTCTATAATCTCTAAGATTCTAGTTAACTTTAGTCTGTCTCTGGCCAGGCTGCTTATCTCAGAATTTGGCAACATTCTAGTCTATTTCCCATCCTAAAGGATTTGTCCTCTTTCTGAAAATTTCCTCAAATATTTGTATCAAAGTGAAAGAGTTCTGAGTTACAACATTATAAATGTTTAGGAAACCAAATGTCCATAATACCAATTGATTATAAGCTATAAGAACAACATCATTATGCTCAGCAAGAGATACTTTAATCACTGTAAATACTCTTAGAGGACTCTCAGAGTAACCATGTTTATATGCAACCTGTGACCTGCCCTACAACATTATCAACCATTTTGACTATCTTTAGAGTCAGTGCAATTCACAGTGACCAAATATACCACAGGATAATCAATACCTTTGGTTAGAATGATCAAAATAAATAATTAGCCACAGTCTATGTTTCATTATATCATAGTATAACAAAACCCAAAACCTATTTACATTTATATAGAAACACACATTTTTTCACAAAATTATATTTATATCTATACATTTACAAATATTATTTCATATAATGACAGATTTTATGATTGAAACACAAAAGATTTTAGCCTGTTTTAATGTTTTCTCAGAAAAAAATTATCTACATATTGAACTTGTACCAGAATCGCAAACAAATATTTCAGCAACATATATGAATAGTGAAGGTATTTAAAGTAGGTCAACTAGTAATGTCTAGTCATTGAAGTTTAGCAATAACATAGATCCTTACCTCTTATAATATTCTTAAACCTCAATGAAGTATTTTAAATAACTAATTTTACTTCAAGTAATATTAATAAATCTGCAAACAAATTTAACTAACATGACTATTTAAAACTTTACTGTAAGGTTCTGCTCTCTAAACTGTGTAGCTGGACCAGACACATTCTTAATGCCAGAAATGATATGTACTTTCAAATCCTCAGGGGAAAAACAAATGAAAAGAAAAATGGATCAGCACATCCTCTATAGTGAAACTGGTATTTACTTACTAGCTTTAGTACACGAGAGGGATACTGTCAGAGTGCTCACTGCTGTGATAAAATTAAATCACGTCAGCAGTTTTTACACCCAACAAAAGAAATATGTAATACACACAGAACTATACTTCCTTTTAAAGAAAAAAAAATCATCTTCTCAGCTCAATAGCCTACCTTAATCTGGTGATTAAATTCCAAGGATGAGTGATCTTGAGCTGCCATAAAAATACAAAGTGTATCCATATATTGGATTTTATTAATCTCCTGAATTTGACTGCCTTGGTTTCATCCTTGGAACAAACTCGAAAAGTCCATTTATGCTTACATTCTAAAGCATAATTACTATGATTAAAAAGTTGCCGTAACTTACGAGCTGTAAAACTGGTAAAATGATATCCAGCCTGTAAGTAGAACTAATTATAAAGCTGTTGCTTGATTAAGGTGTTTATACGAAAGAGTATTAAAGGGATTAGTCCAAAGCTTTGCATCCTGCAGCCCTGAATTAATATGCAGGATTTAAACACTCAAATTAATTCAGGTGCAGCAAACAATTATATGAAATAGGAACACTCGACCCAGCTAATGACCACACTAGTCCACCAAGCTAATTTATAATCATGTACTTATTGACCTCTCTGTGTGTTCACCAAAGGACTGTTCTCAGGCTAATTCCTTCCTGCAAGCCACTGTCACAACCCTATGTCTAGTCGTCATAGTGATTAGTGCCAGACAGGAAGCACAGACTCTAGTCCCTAATATCACTGCAACTTCTGTCATAATGAAACACCTTCTCTTGCAAGACGTTACATGTAAATAACAAACCCATCATCATCAAGATGAAGCATTTAGGAAGAACTCACTATGAACATTTCTAGTCTCTTCACTGAACATTCTCGCTGTGCTCCAAACCTGACCTCTGTGAGTTTGCCAGCTAATTGGGATAAATATGTTAAAGGAGAGAGAGACTAAGTCAAAATAATAGCTCATCCAGTTTAAGGGTTAAGACTCCTGGACCAGACAATTAAGCCAGTTAAACAACATCCCAGCCAATTGCTCAGCTTTCTCCAGGATTTGTTCTGAGCAAAATAAATGCAGTCCAGGCCCCCTGGTGTTTTTATTCATTCAGATATTTCAGCAAACAATTTATTAAGTTCTACCTTGTGCAGTATGGAGGATTTTTTTTAAGAACCTCTTGCTCCAAGGAAATTAGTAAGAAACATACACTTTTGCAGGAGAGAAAGATTACCATATTTTAACTGCATCAGATTTGAAAGAGCTGGGGCCTTAGAGAGGCACAAAGAATTATATGAGCTCATACACAGAAAGCTGACACCACAGGGATGCAGGTTTCCTATACAAAGCATGAGACCAGGAGCCCAAAGACATGGCTTAGACATTGAGTCATGCTTGTCTTGTTGTGTATATAGGTTTAGACATTTGCTTTAACATGGATGAAAAATTTTGTATTTTACATATCTATCTGTGGACTCTGAAAGGATTTATTTGATGTGAACCTCAAGAAGAAATTTATCTGCTGCAATGGACTCCCCATGGTTAATGGAGGGCCCAAATTTTATGAAGAATAAGAGTCTAGCAGCCATTGCTGACAGAGGCTGTTCACTACGCTGTATACCAGAAAGCTACAGACTGAACTCCTCACTTCCCACACTATGCCATTCTTGTTTCTACCAACAAACTGAGACCTGCCCTATCCAAGCATAAATGCCTAATTTGGATACCTCATTTATATAAAACAGACCTGATTGACCACCTAGGTCAGAATTTTCTGTATAAAGGTAGCTTCTCCTTTGTCTCAGTGGAACACAATTTAGGTTGCTACCTGAATCTTTCCACTGACTACACTCCTTTTGCTCAAATAAATGCTTTTTATCTTTTATTACAGTCTAAAATTATTTTGGTTTATATGATAAAATTGTTGAATTGGGATGAAAGCTAATATCTTGTATGCATATAAAGGATCATTCTTGCTGTCAGTGCGTATCCTACCAAAAATGTGGCTTGCAAAGTCTTTCACCAAGAGAAACTACAACTTGTCTCACTTCTTAGAGTTTCTGTCTTATTTTTCATTTGTTTATTTACCTATTTATTGTCCATTCATTTATATACTTTGGCCAGAAACTTCTCTTCTGAGAGAGGGTAACACAGCAAGCAAGAATGAAACATTTATTTTCCCTCTCTCTCTCTCTCTCTCACACACACACACACACATATACATACATGTATTCATATATACATATATGTGTATATATATTTATCCTCTCAATAGAGAATATATATATATAAATATATAGAGAATATATATATAAATATATAGAGATAATATATATCTTTGCAAAAGAGACAGAGAAAGGGACAGATAGGGACAAACAAGAAGGAAGAGAGAAGAGAAGCATCAATTTTTTGTTGCAGCACCTTAGTCATTCCTTGATTGCTTTTTCATATGTGCCTTAACTGGAGGGCTACAGCCAAGCCAGTGATTTTGGGTTTCAAGCCAGCGACCTTTGGGCTCAAGCCAGTGACCATGGGGTCATGTCTATGATCCCATGTTCAAACTGGTGAGCCTGTGCTCAAGCCAGATGAGTCCATGCTCCAGCTGGCAACCTCAGGATTTCAAACCTGGGACCTCTGCATCCCAGGCTGACGCTCTATCCGTTGTGCCACTGCCTGGTCACACTATATTTTTTTATTTTAATTTTTTAAATTTAATTTTAATTACAATTTACATTCAATATTATTTTGTATTAGTTTCATGTGTACACTGTAGTGGTTAGACAATTATATACTTTATAAAGTGGTCTCCATGATATTTCCAGTACTCACCTGACATCATACACAGTTATTACAATGTTATTGACTATATATGCTGTACTTTACATCCCTGTGACTATTATGTAACTACCAATTTGTACTTCCCTTCATCTTTTCTATGTATTTCCCAACACTCCACTCCCTTGGACAATCTTCAATCCCTAGGCCTTCTTTATTCTCAAAGAAGGGTAAAAAAATGTTGCAAAAATTTAGAAGTCATTTCTGATAAATCACAAAAGTTGTATAGATTGGACTATATGAAAGCAGCAAAACGAGAATGTGAGGATATGGCCTTAAAGGTAGAGTTAGTGTACATCTGGGAATGTATTGAGGGGAAGCAACAGAAGCATAGGGTTTTCAGTTCAGGATTGAAATGTCTGGCCCTGAAAGTTGTCCAGTTTGTGGCTGTTGAAATGCTGAGGCTCCTAGCAAAACTCAGGAGCACTGTGGGACCTAAAATCTGACTCCACCTCTCCAAGAGACAATGCCTTATCAATTCATCAGGGTGAAATGCTATGATGCAAATGAGGCTTCAGAACCTCTTACATAAAAGGTATCTCCAGGGGTTAAGATTATTTGACTCCTCCAACTCTCCTGCCCCTAATACTTCCCCTTGTGATGAGTGGCTTTGCTGTGGTTCTGCAAGTATTGGAGTCTGGCTAAGTGGAAGTTGAAAAGTAATACATATAATGTGTTCCCAATTTAAATTAAAAGCTTTCGGAGATGCCAAGATGGAAGTGGAGTAGGCAGGCACAGAGACTGCCACCTCCCACAACCAAACTGGATTACAAACTAATTTAAGAACAACTGTCATGAAAAACCAATTTTGGACTAAAAGAACAGGACTCAAAAAACAAGGAACACAGAAGAAAGCACATCGAGCCTGGTAGGGAGTGTGGAGGCACAGTGGGGGCTCCTCTGATTCCATGAGTGAGGGGAGGCTGAGGCTGAGGATCCAGAGAGTTTCTCATTATGAGGAAAGAGACCCTGAGAGGCAGGGATCCTCAGTCCCAGGACTGGAGTCCCAGCCTAGAAACCCAGTGACTGGAGGAGACAGCCTGACAGCATTGGAAAGAAGAGCAGGAGTTCTGTCTATGGGAAGCAGCTAGCAAAAGAAGTTGCATCCTTTAAGGGCCAGCACAAAAAATATAACTCACAGCCACTTGCCTGGGGCTCCAGGGACAAAGAGGGCTGATAGGACTGGTCTTGCATGAGAAGAGTGGGGAGATTGAGGCACAGGGCCACAAACAGTGATACGGAGAAGAACACCTGAGCTGAGGCATTCTCCAGAACCAAGGCGGCCATAGCTGGGGGAGGGGTCACTCCCTCTGTCCAGCACAAGCCTAGTGTGGAACCAGTTGATCCACCTCCAAAAAGCTCTCTAGCTCCAATCAGTGCAAAACCTTGTTCAAAAAGGAGGAAGTAAAGGGGATGGGCAGTGACTCAGGTTTCCAGGGAGACCTGAGCTACACCCTTCCCCTTCTGATACAAAAAAATGTGTCCCATCCCCAGAGGGTCACTGGGCAGACCACACCTTCTGGTTCTCAGAGGTCATACCCACCGTATTCCTGGATGGAGTTTCAACTGGGTCCAAAGAACCAGAAATGCCCACTTCCCCCTCCTAAACATAGAAGCTCCCTGCTGGGATCAGCAAACACAGAAGCTCCCTACTGGGCTCAGCAAACAAACAGTAGCAAAATTAAGACTTTTAAGTGGCTCTACTAGTTAAGGAGAATTAAAATCTGAGCAACCAGCAAAGGCTGAGGGATAAAGTCCTGGAGGAGAAGCCGCATTCCATAAACCAACCTCAGACACACAACTATAATAAGCTTGCAAACCACACACAAGAAAAATAGGAAGACAGAGGAATGTAAACCATATGCATCAACAAGAGAAATCCCCAGAAAAAGAACTGAATGAAATGGAAGTAACCAAATTACCAGATGCAGAGTTTAAAATAATAATAGTTAGGATGCTTAAGGATCTCAGAGAGATACAATGGATGGACTTAATCAGCACCTAAAGAAAGAAATTTCAAGCATCAAAAAGGACACTGAAATCATAAAAAAGAATCAATCAGAAATGAGAATTACAATATCAGAAATGAAGACTACACTAGAAGGAATCAACAGCAGGCTGGATGAAGCAAAGAATTAAATCAGTGAATTAGAGGACAAGAAAAATAAAGGCAGAAACAGAACAGCAAAAAGAGGCTCAAAAAGTCTAAGGAAACTATAAGAGAACTCTGTAACAACATGAAGAGAAACAACATCCACATCATAGGGGTTCCTGAAGGAGAATAGAAAGAACAAGAGACAGAGAACCTGATTGAAGGAATCATAGCTGAAAACTTTCTTAAATTGATGAAGAAAAAAGTCACACAAGTTCAAGAAGCACAGAGTCCCAGTAAATAAAAACCCAATGAGGCCTACATAAAGACACATCATAATTAAAATACCAAAGTTAAGAGATAAAGAAAAAATACTAAAAGCAGCAAGAGATAAGAAGTCAATTACCTATAGAGGAGCCCCCATTAGGACATTTGACTTTTCAACAGAAACAATTGAAGGGGAATGGCAAGAAATATTCAAAGTAATGCAAAACAAGAGCATACAACCAAGACTTCTTTATCCAGCAAACCTATCGTTTAAAATTGAAGGAGAAATAAAAAGCTTCCCAGACAAAATAAATAAATAAATAAAAGCCTCAAGCAATTTATTACAACCAAACCAGTACTGCAGGAGATGTTAAGGGGCTTGTGGTAAAAAGAACAAAAGAAAAAAGAAATCGAGAAAAAAAAGATTATAGATTTAAAGAATAAAATGGCAATGAACAACTACTAATCAATAATAACCTTATTATAAATGGATTAAATGCTCCAATCAAAAGACACAGGGTAGCTGCCTGGATAAGAAAACAGGACCTGGCCTGACCTGTGGTGGCACAGTGGATAAAATGTCGACATGGAATGCTGAGGTTGCCGGCTCAAAACCCTGGGCTTGCCTGGTCAAGGCACATATGGGAGTTGATGCTTCCTGCTCCTCTCCTGTTCTCTCTCTTTCTTTCCTCTCTCTCTCTCTCTCCCTGTCTCTCCAATAAAAAAAAATGGATAAATAAAAAATCTTAAAAAAATAAAATACCTTCTATTAAAAAAAAAGAAAAAGAAAACAGGACCCATATGTATGCTGTATACAAGAGACCCAACTCAAAACAAAAGATACACATAGACTGAGAATAAAGAGAATGAAAAAAATACTTCACGCAAACAGAAAGGAAAACAAAACTGGGGTAGTAATCTTAATATCTGACAAAATAAACCTTAAAACAAAGGCTATAGTAAGAGATAAAGAAGGTCACTACAAAATGATAAAAGGAGCATTACAACAGGAAGATATAATTATTATAAATATATATATGCACCTAATATAGGAGCACCTAAATATATAAAACAAATTTTTATGGACAAAAAGGGTGAGATTAACAGCAATACTATAATAGTAGGGGATTTTAATACCCACTAACATCAACGGATAGAACCTCCAGACAGAAAATTAACAAAGAAACAGTGGCCTTAAATGACACACTGGATCAACTGGATTTAATAGGTATCTTCAGAACCTTTCACCCCAAAGCAGCAGAATATACATTCTTTTCAAGTGCTCATGGTACATTCTCTAGGATAGACCACACGTTAGGGCTTAAAATGAGCCTTAACAAATTTAAGACAATTGAAATCATATCAAGCACCTTCTCTGATCACAACAGCATGAAACTAGAAATCAACTACAATAGAAAAACTGAAAAACATTCAAACACTTGGAGACTAGCATGCTATTAAATAATGAATGGGTTAACAATGGGATCAAAGAAGAAATCAAAAACTTCTTTGAAACAAATGAAAATGAACATATGACAACTCAAAACTTATGGGACACAGCAAAAGCAGTCCTGAGAGGAAAGTTCATAGCATTACAGGCATACTTTAAGAAGCAAAAAAAGAAAAGCTCAAATTAACAACTTAACCCTGTACCCAAAAGAATTAGAAAATGAACAGCAAGTAAAGTCCAGAGAAAGTAGAAGGAAGGAAATAATAAAGATCAGAGTGGAAATAAATGACAGAGAGGCAAAACAAAACAATACAGAAGATCAATAAAACCAAGAGCTGGTTCTTTGAAAAGGTAAACAAAATTGATGAACCTTTAACTAGACTCACCAGAGAAAGAGAGGGTTCAAATAAATAAAATTAGAAATGAGAGTGGAGAAGTAACAACTGACACAGCAGAAATTCAAAGGATTGTAAGAAAATATTATGAAGAACTACATGCCCCAAAATGGGACAACCTAGATGAAATGGATAAATTCCTTGAAAAATATAATCATTCAAAAATCAAGCTGGAAGTACAATCCCTGTATCCCCATTTTGCTGAGAGTTTTGATCATAAATGGATGCTGAATTTTATCAAATGCTTTTCTGCATCTATTGATATTATCATGTGATTTTTATCCTTTCTTTTGTTTATGTGTTGAATCACATTGATTGATTTGCGAATACTGTACCAGCCTTATCTCCCTAGAAAAAAAATCCCACCTGATCATAATGTATGATTTTTTTTCATGTATTGCTAGATCTGGTTTGCTAATAATCTGTTGAGAATTTTAGCATCTAAGTTCATCAAGGATATTGGTCTATTGTTTTCTTTCTTTGTAGTGTCTTCGCCTTGTTTTGGAATCAGTATTATGCTTGCCTGCCTCATAAAAGGAGTTTGGAAGTCTTACCTCCTCTTGAATTTTTTGAAATAGCTTGATAAGGATAGGAGTTAGTTCTTTGAATATTTGGTAAAATTAACCAGTAATGCAATCAAGCCCAGTGCTTTTGTTTGTTGGGAGTTTTCTGATACCTGTTTCAATCTCATTTGATGAAATAGGTCTGTTTAGGTCATCTATGACAAACCCAAAGCCAACATCATAATCAATGGGCAAAAATTTTTAAAAATTCCCTTAAGAACAGGAACAAAGCAGGTGTGCCCCCTTTCACCACTTTTATTCAACATAGTTCTGGAAGTCCTAGCCACAGCAATCAGATAAGAAGAAATAAAAGGCATCCAAATTGGAAAAGAAGAAGTAAAACTATCACTATTTGCCGATGATATGATACTGCACATAGAAAACCCTAAAATCTCAGTCAAAAAATGACTGGACCTGATAAATAAATTCAGCAAGGTGGCAGGATATAAAATCAATTATCAGAAATCAGTGGCATTTATATATACCAACAATGAACTGTCAGAAAGAGAAATTAAGGAAACAATCCCCTTCACTATTATAATCAAAAATATAAAGTACCTAGGAGTAAATTTAACCAAGGAGGTTAAAGACCTGTACTTGGAAAACTATAAAACATTGATGAAAGAAATCAAGGAAGAGACAAACAAGTGGAAGTACATATGGTGTTCATGGTTAGGAAGAATAAATATCATTAAAATGTTTATACTACCCAAAGCAATATATAAATTCAATGCAATTCCTATTAAATTACCAATGTCATACTTCAAAGATATAAAACAAATATTCCAAAAATTTATATGGAACCAAAAAAGAACACGAATAGACTCAGCAATCTTGAAAAGGAAGAATAAAGTGGGATGTGTCACAACACTTCCTGATATCAAGTTATACTACAAGGCCATTTTATTCAAAACAGCTTGGTACTGGCAAATGAGCAGGCATACAGATCAATGGAACAGAACAGAGAATCCAGAAATAAACCCACACCTTTATGGTCAATTGATATTTGATAAAGGAGGTAAGAGCATACAAAGGAGTAAAGATAGTCTCTTTAACAAATGGTGCTTTAAAAATTGGACAAATACATGGAAAAAAAAGGAAACTAAACCACCAACTTATACCAGTCACAAAAATAAACTCAAAATGGATAAAAGACTAAAATGTAAGTCATGAAACCATAAGCATTTTAGAAGAAAACACAGGCAGTAAGCTCTCGGACATCTCTCACAGCAATATATTTGCTGATTTAACTCTATGGGCAAGTGAAATAAAGGACAGGATGAACAAATGGAACTATATCAAACTAAAAAGCTTTTGCACAGCAAAAGACAACATGAACAAAATAAAAAGACAACCTATACACTGGAAGAACATATTCGCCAACACATCCGATAAGGGGTTAATAACCAAAATCTACAAAGAACTTGTAAAACTCAACACCAGGAAAGTAAACAATCCAATCAAAAACTGTGCTAAAGATAGACACTTCTCCAAAGAGGACACACAGATGGCCAATGTTCATATGAAAAAATGTTCAACATCACTAACCATTAGAGAAATGCAAATTAGAACCACAATGAGATATCACCTCACACCAGTCAGAATGGCGCTCATTAACAAAACAACACAGAATAAGTGCTGGCGAGGATGTAGAGAAAAGGGAACCCTCCTGCATTGCTGGTGGAAATGCAGACTGGTGCAGCCACTGTGGAAAACAGTATGGAGATTCCTCAAAAAATTAAAAATCAAACTGTCTTTTGACCCAGCTATCTCACTTCTAAGAATATATCCTAAGAATAACAAATCACTAATTCAAAAGAAGAAATGCACCCCCATGTTTATTGCATTGTTTACAATAGCCAAGATCTGGAAACAGCCCAAGTGTCTTATCAGTAGGCAATTAGATTAAAAAGCTGTGGTACATATACACAATGGAATACTACATAGCAGTGAAACAGAAGAAAATCTTATCTTTTGCGACAACATGGATGGAAATGAAGTCTATTATACTAAGCCAAATTAGCCAGGCAGAAAAAGAAAAATATTACGACTTCACTTATTTGAGGAATCCAATGAACAATGTAAACTAAGGATCAGAAGAGAGGCAGAGATGGGTTCAAAGAGTCCAGAGGGAAAGCAGACAGAGGGAAAGGGGATGAGAAGAGGGGATCAAAGGACGGACGGACATTAGTGAAAGTATATACACATAACACAGAGAGAAAGAGAGCAGGATAGTAAATCATGGAGGAAAGAGCAGAAGGTGGTGGGGGAGGTGGGCGAAGGGGGTATCAAGGAGAACAAGGGGGGCAGGGAGGGAGATATATTTTGGGGTACACTTCACTATGTAAACAATAAATTAAAATTTAAAAATTTAAAAAATAAATTAAAAGCTTTATTATAGATACTAAAATCATACTTAACACATAAAAGGTGTCCAATAAACATATTGCTGAATAAATGAATGAATTTATAGTATGTCATTTTCATCTCAGCCTATCACTTTGCCTGGCAAAGATTAACAGATTGGAGGCAAAGTACATTGAGAAAAGAAGAAATTCAGTAGCCTTCTCTTTAATGTTTAAACAGCCTGCCTTGAGAATTATTTCAGAAGACGTTAAGAAATTTCACATAAGGAGATTTGCTTTTGATGGTAGCAAATAAAGAGATCTTTATTTTGACTTTTCAGAAGCCAACAGAACTAAGAAAAAATTGGCATCAAGTCTAATGAATAAAGTTTCTCTGAGCAAACCCTACAAGTAGGCACTCAGGAACTGAACTGTGGCAGGGGTCCCCAAACTTTTTACACAGGGGGCCAGTTCACTGTCCCTCAGACCACTGGAGGGCCGCCACATACAGTGCTCCTCTCACTGACCACCAATGAAAGAAGTGCCCCTTCTGGAAGTGCGGCAGAGGGCCAGAGAAATGGCCTCAGGGGGCCGCATGTGGCCCGCGGGCTGTAGTTTGGGGACACCTGGAGGGATGATCTGGCCCTGTGTATATTACTTAACTTTAGAGTAATGTGGAAACAGGAATTCGCATTTTTTTTTACATGGCATGGGTTTTTAATGAGTAAGAGATAAAATAGGAAAGGAAATTCTAATGATCTAAAAACCATATGCTTCTCAGAACAGAAATAGAGTTTTCTGACTTTCAAGAATCCTAAAACCTCATCTGACCAGGCAGTGGTGCAGTGCATAGTGCATTGGCCTGGGACACTGGGGACCCAGGATCAAAACCTGAGGCTGCCGGCTTGAGCGCAGGTTCAACCGGCTTGAGCGCAGGCTTACTGGCTTGAGCACAGGGTCACTGGCTTGAGCAAGGGATCACTGGCTCGGCTAGAGCCCCCCAGTCAAAGCACATATGAGAAAGCAATTGATGAACAACTAAGGCATGCAATGAAGACTTGATGTTTTTCATCTCTCTCCCTTCCTGTCTCTCTCTCTCTCTCACTAAAAAGAGAAATACAAAAATTACAAAACAAGAACAAAGAGTCCTAAAACCTTGGATGAAGTCATAGGCATAGTAAGCTACTAAATAATTACTTGTTTCTAATAAACTGATGATGAGAATCAGTTGGAGAAGAGAAGATACAATTTTAGGATCTAGTCTAATGAAGCACTAGTCTAAGATGGGAGATGTGCTCTCAGAAGAATCATATAGGCATGTAAGGGATTCACAACAGGGCAAGGGAAAAAGTAGGCAAAGTTGTGGTTTCAAGGGAAGTTTTTCCTTGGCTTATTTCCATGGGGAGCTTTGAATTTCTAGCAGTGAGGTTCTCCCACCAGAGTCAAGAGGAAGGGCTTTTA
The DNA here is from genome assembly GCF_036850765.1 of Saccopteryx bilineata. Taxonomy (NCBI): domain Eukaryota; kingdom Metazoa; phylum Chordata; class Mammalia; order Chiroptera; family Emballonuridae; genus Saccopteryx; species Saccopteryx bilineata. The sequence continues at coordinate 257,989,924 of NC_089493.1, forward strand.
ACTCCCACATCATTCAAGGATTATCCGTAGATGGTCTTGGAGGAGGGGGCATGAAGAATCTCTCAGACATTTCAAGGTGGCTGTCAGCCAAGAGCAATGGTGGAAGAAGGATGTGAGTGTGAACTATCAGAAGTCAATGCTCATGGTGAGATACGGGTGAATCGACTAATAGAGTCCCAACAAAAACTGCTGCAAAGTTACATATTACAGTCTAGGTCTGGGTCCTAGATCGCATGGCATCTTAAAAAAATAAAATAAAATTTCTAGGCCAAAAGAGAGAGAAATTTTTATTGATTTATATAATTTAAAAAATGTTATAAAAAATAAACTTTTTCAACCACATTTGTCGACCCTGTGACAGGTACCACATAATTTATATACATTATTTTCTTTAATCCTTACAAAAATTCAACGAAGGAGATATCATTATTCTAATTTTACGTATAAAGGAACTGAGATATATACAAATCACATATCTATTAAGTGGCACCTGTGAGAGTCAAATTCAGGTTGGACTGACTCCCAAATCCATTCCCTAAACATAAAACCATTCTAACAGATTGCTTTATAAAAAATTAAAAATTATTATATCAATAAAATTCTGGTACGTTCCCTGAATTGACATGAAACATTTTCTTTCTAAATATATTTCTCTTTTGTGTTTAAAGAACATAGAGAAGGACCCAATAAAGTGCTCCAAAACTGAGTTTAAGTTAATATAATCTCTACTGAGAACATAATGTGTTTTGAAAATGCAATACTATAAAACAATAGTTGTTCTCCGGAGAAGAAAGCATTGTCCAACAAATAAGTGGATCAGAGCTATTAGCAGCTTTCCCCAACATGGGCACTGTAGAACTCTAGGGCCCTTCAATATTCTTCAAAAGAAAATGACTTTTAACTCAAATAATTGGGGGAAAACTGTATTAGTGATATGCCTCTTGAAGAACCAAACAGCACATTAAATATATCAAGTAGTCCTGAATCAAGATTTTTATTTAACTTGAGTGATACAAACTTTTCAGATTGAGTTGTCTGAAAAAAAGATTTTTTTCCATAAGTTTAGTAATTTATTGTTTCAGATCTTATATTTAGGTCTTTGATCCATTTTTTATATATTTTTAAATTTGTGTTTACATAGATTCTAGGGTCACCCCAAATGCATCCCCCCTCCCCCATATTCCCCTCAACATCTCCCTTTCCCCAACAAATAAGGGAACCCTTCAGGTTTATCCCATCCTATCATCCCCTTTCCCTCTGTCCTCTTTTCTTGTTTTGGAAAACAATGTTGAGACCTTCATTAACATTTCACAAGATACCAGTAGTGCAGGGGTTGGGAACCTTTTTGACTGAAAAAGCCATAAATGCCACATATTTTAAAATGTAATTCTGTGAGAACCATACAACGACTAGTGTACCTTAAGCATTATCCAATAAAAATTTGGTGTTTTCCTGGAGGACAGCTGTGATTGGCTCCAGCCGCCTGCAACCATGAACATGAGTGGTAGAAAATGAATGGATTGTAATACATGAGAATGTTTTATATTTTTAACGTTATTTTTTTTTTATTAAAGATTTGTCGCCTGACCAGGCGGTGGTGCAGTGGATAGAGCATCGGACTGGGATGCGGTAGGACCCAGGTTCAAGACCCCGAGCTCGCCAGCTTGAGTGCGAGCTCAACTGATTTGAGCTAAGCTCACAGCTTGGACCCAAGGTCGTGGCTCGAGCAAGGGGTTACTTGGTCTGCTGAAGGCCCATGGTCAAGGCACATATAGGAAAGCAATCAATGAACAACTAAGGTGTCACAACGAAAAACTGATGATTGATGCTTCTCATCCATCTCCGTTCCTGTCTGTCCCTATCTATCCCTCTCTCTGTCTCTGCAAAAAAAAAATATGCTTGCGAGCCAGATGCGGCCATCAAAAGAGCCACAGCTAGCTCGGGAGCCATAGGTTCTCGACCCCTGCAGTAGTGCATAGACTGTTTTAGAGAACACTGGTACACTATATATAAATACATCTAAGCGTATTACAAAAATGAAGTTATATAAAATGCATAAGGAGACCGGAGTCTGGAAGTGTCAGTGGAAAGAGCAAAGGGATTTGGCAGCAATCATTTTCAATTCTAATGGGGTGGGGGACACTATCGGAAGAAAAGACTCTGAAAATGGGTGGACATCCCTGCCCTGTGCACCCTGACATGTTCACAATTTAGGGAGAATCTGTGCTTACACATACTAGGTGTGCAACAAATTTTCACTTAACCAATGTTCCAACAAAGAAAGCCAGGAGGGGAAAGTACACTTGCATTACACAGAGACAGATTCATGGTAAACAAATTTAATTTCTCTGACATGGGAAGATTAAACTCATAGCACAAGGTCAGAAAGCTCAGTAAATCATAACTGTAGCACTCAGAGAAATGTGACATTCTTTCCATTGTGTTTCATTCTGTGCCTGTAAAAAGGACTTGTTCTTATTCTACTATTAGGGGCTGTTTGCTAAGTCATCTACATTAATGTGATTTGAAAACAAGTAGATAGTTCTATTAAATACTAGGTATCCAATTCAAAGAGATAGTGTAAACAGTTTGGGGGCTTATTTGAAAAGGGCACTTTTCCTCCTAAAGGCATTTCTTTCTTATGCTAATGAATACAGATGGGCAATCTTCAGTGGACCATAAAATTCAGCTTAGATAAGTGTTATGCCATCTCAGACTGTATGGCATTTTAAGATGAAAATATTATCCATTTATGTATTGATTTAACTTTTTTTCCTTGTAGGAGAGGATTCTCTGAGCATTTGTACCTCAGGTGATTCGTATGTTTTCAGAGGAATGTTCCTAACGGGACTGTCAACATCTCTTTGATTCGGGAACACTTTAGCAAAAGAGCAAACCTGTAAGTGAGATAAGCAGGGTCAGTCATATATCAAGTAGATATACATCTGTGTGGAAGTTAATGAACTTGAAGGTGAAAGTACAGGACAGAACATTTGGATGAAGATAAAATAGGTAGCAAACTTCAGCAACATTCTTGTGGAACTAGTCAAATAGGTACCTGAACTTCAGAAATAGAAACAATGGCTCCAGGTTATCTTGACAAATAGAATAAAAAGATTCAGATTCCAAAAACAGTCCCAGAAGCATAGTTTAGTCATCTCAAGAAACTTTTTTTTTTTTTTTTTTTGCAAAGTTGAATTCACATAAGAACTCTGTGTGTTAAAAATACTGTTTTCTTTAGGTCAGTCACATTATCTTTTTATTTTTCTTTGTTTATATCAGATACTTCCCTAGCCATGGACTGTAACTATGGTATCATCCTGACTTATATGTAAAGTGTATTATCATTTGGGTTGTTAGTCAATAAAGACTTGGATATAAATTGACTTTCATGATCTTTGTTCAAGAGATTTAGAAACCATTGTGAAGGAGTCATAGGTTTATAAAAATTTGGTTAGAATTGAAGTGAGAGCTTATAATTAGGGAACTGAAGACTGACATTCATCATATCTTTTATCCGTAACATAGAAATTAATTCAGAGTCTGTGTGTTTTCTCACCAATTTTTAGATTAGGTTGGCCATTGCTTTTGATTATTTTCTACTTATAAAATACTGTATTATTGGAATGTCTATTATATCCATTTCAGACTTGACTTCTCTTGCTGCTCTTCAGGTTATCTGGAATGTATAACAGGTATTAAAAATATATATATTAATTTTATTTTCTTTTTAAAATATCTATTGAATATATATACACAATGTATAGGTGTACATAACAAACCAGTGAGTCCACAGTCCAAATATTAGAGATGTTATAGATAGCATATATATTTAAATGTTGATAAAAATAAACTAAAGAAATAAAAGTATAGGGACAACTTCCAGGCAAAGGAAATGTCACTTAAAAAGGATTCCAGAAAAGAAGACAGAAAGCTTTTCTGACCTGTTGGGACTTTTACTTCTATAATGTTTTAATCAGCCTTCAGGTCATGGCTCTGACTCCTATGTTAATAGCCCAGATCACTGATCATCAATATTTTTCATACACACAGAACTTGCTATTGAATAAAATGTGCTACTGGAAGGCTTGTCTTAAAGGGCTGTCAGGCAAAAGCATAGTTGCGTACGATAGATCATGCATGAGAAAATGAACATTATGTTTTATTTCAGTCATCTGTTAACATTTTCCCATTAACTCCAGGGCTTTTCAACATTTAAACTAAAAAAAAAAAAAAGGCTTCTTAAAGTATCTTAGATCTCAAAGAACTTTAGTTAGCCAGTAACTACATGAGGCAGATATATTTCTTAAGCTTTACTAAAAACTATATTACTGCATGAGTTAATGTCTCAATGAAATAATTGTTCTCGTAAGTAAATTACATAATTAAATTGTATTTGCATTGTATAGCTTCTGATTTTGTGTCTGTTTATAAGTATTAAAATATGGCAGGAATTATAGCATTGGTAAGTAAAAAAATAATTAGTATGGCTTTTTGAAAATTTGTCATTGTATAGCAGACTTTTGAAATGAATATAATGGCATGAAATCTCTCCAAGAAAAGAGGATGAACTATGAGGGAAATGGTAGAGAGAGAAAGTATAAAATAAAGAGAGAAATGAAGGAGACAAAACCGATTATTGGTTTTTTCTCTGTTCAGAGATAGCACCCAAGACTCTTCTACTAATACTTCTGAAAAGCTGACTCAGAGTTCTAGCAGAAAAGCATTGTGGATAGGTGAGCACTGTGTCTGATCTGAGAATGCTTTTTGCTTTGGCCCACTGCCCAGCTTTTGGAGGTGTCAGAGAAAGGGGGCACCCACCTAGACATTGAGACCAGTCACCTTAATGATCAGCAAGGTAATGAAGGCCAAAGCCATACTGCTCCATGTGCTAGGATATTAGTTTTACTCAAACTACCTTTATGTTCTTTAAATAATGTGACCATCAGAATGAACCCCTGTCCTCTTGACAGAAGAAAAGCTTTTAGTTTAAATGTATCATTGAAACATCTGAATGCTATGATAACCTTTATCTGATATAATAATTTAGTCCTTATAATTTTTAGTTGGTTTAGGTTTTTGTTTTAAGATTTTCATCATGTTCGAATTTCTTCCCTGGACATTCCCTGGTTGCCAAGAGTAGGTGAGGCTTGCTATGACTTCATGGCAGTGGCAGTGAGGATATCCTTGTGCACAAACGGCATCCTTGTACTGTCCCGAGGTTGCTGTGCTCTGCGACAATGGCCCTTGTCCAGCTAGCTGCTGCTTGCCCTACTGGCATTTAAACCTGGTGTAACTCCCTTCCCTTTGCTTACCTTCCCTCCGCCCTTCCTCTACCTCCTCCTCCCCATCTCCTTCTCCCTCCACGTGGTACTCTCTGGTTGACAGTACCACCTTGGCTCTCAGGTGCCGTGTCTTCCACAGAGCTCATAACTTAAGGATTGTCTCCCAACTCTGCTGTCAGATCAGCTCTCCCCTCACCGAATAGTCTCCAAAGCAGCATTACAACCCTCTAAGCTCTTCCCAGGAAGTCCTGAGTTCTCCCCATGAAGTTCAGGACCCAAGAGCTACTGGGGACACTATCCTCTGGTCCTTCTTTCTGCCATATCATTCTATACTACTGTCTACATTCAACAGGTCACTTCCCAGATAAGCAAAGTGAGGGGCAGC